>NC_045601.1:63464196-64772767 GCF_009762305.2 Zalophus californianus | reverse complement strand
TTGTGAAATGTCCTTTCAAAAACTCGTAGCGTGAATGGTCTGTATTAAGGCAAGTGGAACTGCTGTTTTATTGTCAGAATTAAATAATTAATGCAGTTAACAACATCTGCATAGATTAAGTAATTCAGGCTCATGGGTTTTGTTGATAGCAGTAATTTTAAAAACAGCATAAAATGGTTTAGCCTGATTTATGGAGCGTAGCTCATGCTGCCAGAGCCGCATGGAGCTCATTGACTGGAAAACTCCCAGGATCACTCAAGAGAATTGCCATAGTTCTATAGTCAACAATTTCTTATGAATATTTTATAAAAAAATCTATGTATAAAGAGAAGGAAAGTTCAAGCAATGAGGCCCTCTGTGTACATCAGAATTCCAGAATATAAAAATAGATGATTGATCTCTTGAAATCCTTGTGAAAAAATTAAGACTGTCAGTTTTCAAAATATGCACTTTAAAATTTTTATAATGTAATCTTGATTTTTTTATACCAAAACGTAGACTCGAATAGCATTTGTTGTATTAGAGATACCCACTTTCCAAACAAAAGTAAAAGCTGAAAAGAAAAAAGCAAACTGCATTTTGCATTTTAGCAAAAGGAAGTTTATTTTTTTGTTTTTGTTTTTGTTTTTAATCCTACACTGACCAAGCAGCATATGACTTGGGTGCTGGTATAATGGTGTATTTTCACACTTGTATTAATTGCAATCCGGTGGAGTTCAGCTACCTATCATTCTGAAGATGCCAAAAGACAATTCAGGAATCTTCTTTGGCATGGAAGTGGGGGTAGAAAGGATTGAACACAGTGAGGAAAGATTGTTGTTTCAACTGACAGGATCAAATCTTCTAGTGTCTGTGCAATTCCTGCACGATAGCCACTAAGAATCTAGGATTTCTATCTCTATTTAGAGAGACAGGAGAAACATGCATCACTACTCCAAACAAAGGAATGGTTGAGTCATAACACAGTGACGGCATTCAGAGGAAAGAAACCGCAGTGGTTGAGAAAGCTTCCTGGGAGTGGAAGGATTTGATCTGGGGCTTAACGAATGAGTATTATTTGTGTAAGAACCCAAGCATAATGGCTTCAATAGCAACCAAAATGCAAAGTTTAAAGTAAATTAGATATGTTTGAGGAAGAGCTAGTAGATTATTCTCTTAAGAATGGGAAGAGTTCATGCCCCATGCCCGGGGAACAGTGGGAGAAAGCGTTAGAATTCTAAGTCTCTTGGGACAGACTAGGAAGGGTCCTGAATGCCTTGTCACAGAAGAAAACTGAATAGGCTGAAGTTGGATAAATGTTTTCCTTGGAGGGATAAAACTAAACGTGAGAAAGATACAATTTATAAATCCTTGCAAGATGACTAGAAAGAGAAAATACTGGCAACATGTTTACTCACATTAAAACCACGAGAGTTGTGCCAGTGGTTAGTTGATCAAGATTAACTGAAACCTTATATTATGGAATTCACTTCTTGATTTATTCATATATGCATCAACTATTTTTAGCTTCTACTATGTGTCAGGCACTGATACGAGTATTTACATAAGGTTTACAGTTAAGTGCTATTTAAAAAGATTTATGCTAGAAACATAATGCATATTAGTGGCAACATGCAGTGATTTTTTTTCCCCATTTTCTGAAAGACAATGTAGATACTTAAATAAGTATTCTGCAAGTTTTAAGACTGAATACAAAACCTAATGCAGATTTCTTTTATATAATTTATAAAATTATTTTTCTTTGTTCAATTTTGAGTTCGTTACCTGTGAAATAGAACCACAATCAAAAGTAAATAAAGCTAGAATGATTATAAGGAGCTGAGATGATAGAAAGAGGAATGATTATAAATCACTTGGAAAGCAACTAAATTACCTTGCAACTTGGGTAACCCTACTGTCAACCAGTGACCCTCTTTGCAGGGCAGCTAAGTTGGATAAATCTAATTTTTTTGTTTTAATTGTACAAATTGTACAAATTGATTTGTTTGCACCTCTCTCTGTTTCAGACTGTTCCTTCTCTGCCATATCTATATATATGAAATATAACATAAGAAATCTTTTTAAATATCACTTAACTGTAAACCTTATATAATACTCATGTATCTCATATATCAAAATGCATAAATAGATGTAGAGACATAGATAAAAATGGATATGTATATAGGTATATAAATATCATTGAAATACATATATAAAATATATAAGGTGAATAAATATAATTTTAAAGCCATATCCTTTGGAACTCAGACTGTTTTTTTAGTTCCCAATTTCTAAAACATAATAGTATAGAATTTTATCCTCATGAATAGATATATAAACACACTCATAATGTAGTGAAAAATACTTCTTTGTGAATATTTAGGCAAATAAACATTTAGACAAATAAACACATTGATTAAAGATACCATTCCATATAAAGTTTGAGGTTTTGAAATGGGATATACTCCCAATCATACATATGTATGTATATGTGTTGTTATGTTTCACAAGTCTGATTTCATGTTCTAAAATAGTCCACATTCTAGACAGATATTAGAAATGGAGGAAAAATTACTTAAAACCTAAAAAAAAACTCTTTTACAGACATATTTTGTAAAATAAAATATTAAGTTTCACCAGGATAATATTTTAAATCTTTTGTCTGAGTGATCTTACTAAGCTCCTAAAAGGCATGTTTTCTTTTGCTGATCAGTCAAAAGATATAGGATGAATACAAGGACTTTGATGTGCTTTTATCAAGCGACATCAAGCCTAAAATCAACTCTGTCAAACAAAGAGAGTTTTAAAAATTTTGTTTTCTTAGGACAAAAAGGAAGCATATGACTTTGGATTAAGAAAAAACAAAACAAAAACAACACTGGAAAGTTTGCTTGTTTTAGACAGGTTAGTCAGAGAAGTGAGGTACTGCATGGTGAATCATTCAGAGTGCTATTTTATTTAGCTGTTTTATTTCAAGCTTTATGCCTCCCCCGCTTTTTTTTTTTTTTCAAGTATCGTAGCAAAGAACGAAGGCAATCAAGAGCAAAAGCAATATAGTCATTAAGAAGTAATTGGTAGAGGAGGCTTTGGGGTTAAAATTAATAAAACCAGCATGATGTACATTAAGAATGTATAAATACCGATTAGCAAAACTATTTAATCCAGAGATGCAAATGTTTCAGGTAGATAAAATAAACACAGATCGCTTGTTGGAAATGTGATCAGCTTTCATTCTAGAATTGCTTTATTTCATTAAAATTTTAATTGTCAAAATAAAGCACATTTGAAGTTTCATATAAAAGGTTTTATGTTGCATCTAATGCAATTTAGGAAATAGAACCACAAATAAAAATCCTTGCACATATTTTTCTTTTTTTGTCAGGACATGTACGATAGTTGCAGTTTTGGCTTTTCACATTGAAAGTAAAGGGAAACTGTGACAGAGGGAACCAAAGACTCATCCTTCATCTTTGCTGATAAAATTCATACATAAAAACTTGTTAACAGAAGTTAGATATTTAAAGGTAAAATATTGATTCTTCATTTACAGCATTTCAAGTAATATACAATAACTGAAAATAATAAATGAAGTATTTGAAGGAAATAGTTCTAAATAACTATTATTGAGTCCATTTTTCTCTCTCAAAAAATCTAGTATAGAATTTTTTGATATAAGATGCAATGGTTAGTGTTAAATATCTAACTGAAAATTTAAAAACAGAACTATTCACTGAATGCGTGTAAATATGTGCATGTTTGGATTTATTTAGACAAAATAGTAATTTACTGATATTGTATCATTTTTGTCTGAACCCTTTTGTATCACACAACCTTGAATTTGACAATGCTTAGAATTAACACGATAATAGAAATTATATTCTCACAATATCAAAATACATGAATAAGAACATTGGAAAAATTATCTAGGTAAAACTAAATGCTCAAATATATGAAAATGTTCTGTTGGATTAGCAATTTCATCACATGACAGGATTAGTTAGCGTTAGTTGTTCATAAGTGAACAGGTAGGTATCTGTCTTGTATCACAATGCCTCAACAGAGATCTATATGTATGGTATTTTTATCCTGAATTCCTGTGAAAACATAAATTCATGCCAGTAGATTGCATCTATACAGAACATACACCCATATCCAAGGCAGTCCGTTCAAGTCTCTATTTGCAAATTTAAATTTGTATTTGTAGAAACACCAAATAAATGATTTGAACAGGGAAAAGGATGATAGGATAGACAATAATGGTAGACAAATAAATTAAAGCTTTCTTTTCCATTGACAGAGCACTGGGGAGCAGTGCTCATAAATGGGTGTTGTAGTCAGAAGACTTTCTCTCTGATTGATATTAGGTACTATGCGGGTCAGCAAACAAGCCAAGACAATGATCCATCAAGAATACCTTGTCCCAAATATGTCAGATATTTAAGTTTTATTTTTCTTGTTCATATTTTCCACATCTTCTCACTGCCCTACTTTTCTTACTTAAAAAAAAAGAAAAACTATCATTCTACAGCATTAATTTTTTATCTCTTGGCAATACTCAGTATGTTAGATTATTTTCTTATATTATCTATTTCTTTAAGACTACATTCAAAACCCATGTGGTTAATATAAAGAGAATTTTGAAGTTCTTTTTTAAATAAAGCCTTTTTTTTATTTTTAAGGAGAAACTTATAAAGAGAATTATTAAAGCATTTTAGTCTTTCTAAAAAATAAAACATTTTAGTTTTTCTAAATTCTAAACTCTGCTCCTAAGTATCACATTGTGTAATCCTGATGAATAAAATGTTGATGAAAAAATTATATTACTTTTGTCTACATCCAGGCTAAGAAATACATCAATTTAAGAGTGATCATTTGCATTGTGCTTTTACACCTTTTCCTGTAAGTGGAGCAACAGATCTTTGCTGACCTATCAACTTTGCCCAAATAGAAAATCTGTAAATCATACAAACATAAGAGACTATATTTAATGTGTAATATATGCTAAAAAGAGAATCCCTGTTAATTCACACACAGTTTAGGCAAGCAAATCATATCTGTCAGTATCTAGTATATAGTAGAGAAGTAAACTTAATTCTGTATTTTACACAAAAGGCAAATTCAGAAAGTCATGATTATCTCTAACGTCCCCCAAGATAAAATGTGTCCCACCAAGTTGCCTGAAGTGTACAAGGTCTTTCTTTAGTTACAGTCGCATATAAAACTCTTGATGTAAGTTGCAGTTCTCATGTAATCCTCATGAAAACACTTGGTAATGAGAAGCGCTTGCATATGTATTCAAAAATAGGTAAACCTCCATAACATCCCCCCGCCAATACGCTTGTCTCCATAACATCACTTCTTGTCTCCATGGATTTTATACCAACTCAATTTACTGTCAGATACGTTTTCAAAAGTTCTAAAACCTATACCTCACAGAGGAACAAGGTTAGAAAGCAGGCACTTGATAAATAGGCCTAATGCAGTACTCAGACCAGCCTTCTACCTTCTACCTGAGTGAGATGATTATCCAGATAATCCATTCAAAAATTCCACTTATGTAAAGTGCATAATTGTTTTTCATTCTTTATTATGTGGAAGAAGCATTGCCCCTCTACTGGTAGAGAAAGATATTAAACTGTAGTTCAGTTGCCATAGGAAAATGGTTGGAAGTTCTGTATGTTGTCTACTGTCATCATATTTTGCATTGCGGCATAATTATCCCTTCTGGAATGATCGAAACTACAGCTGAGCTCTATTGAGTGTTTAGTATGTGACAATTCCAAAAATAGAGACTAACTCTCCTAACTCTATATGTTCTAGGGTTGGACTGGAAGAACAATAAAATATTTCAAAAACCTGTCATTTTAGTTGCTTTACTTTGAAGGCCTCAGATTAAGAGACAAGAGAAAGTGATTGTCGTTTTGTGGTTTTGCTCAAATTAATATATAGATAATTTTGACAGTTCGGTATTTTTGACACTTCTGAGGGAATTCTCTACCAGACGGTGTATCAACATAGATAAGTTGAGTGGTAGGGGATTATAGAATTCAATGCCTGAGAAAATTCAAGGGACAAGGAAGTCATCTTAACAGACATTTCTTCTTTCATTTTATACGATAAAAGTCAATTCTGAAGTGCTTTTTAGAAGTAAAGTTCCCTAATGTTATCCTGTCCAGCTGAAAAAAGAATAATAGATGCACACAAATGCGTGTGTGCCTGTGTGCCTACAGCGGCATCAGGACATGCCGCAGCGTGCACTCACACACAGCCTCTCGTGGTGACGGTCAGGTGGCAGGGGTTGTTGGACAAGCACCCTTCAGGGCATTGGCCAAAGGAAAACAATAAGCCTCTAAGAGTTTATATCCCTTTAGCAGTATTTGATTCAAATACAATAGAGAAGGAAAGTGATATCAGTGATAGAAACAGGTAATACTATGCACAGACGTGGAATGAGACACATACATTTACTTCTGTAATGGTGCATTTTGATAGAAAAATAATCATATTTGGGGCTATGGAGCATAAAACATAGCAGCAGTAATAGTAATTAATAGCTACCAGTTTGACCACCATTTGACCATGCTACATCTTCTGCTGACGCACCAGCAGTAACATCAGACTATGTAACAGGTGGATGTTGTATGGATCCTGACACAGTCTCTTAATAAGCACGGGCAGGTTTCAGTGTTGTATTTCAGTTTCCCTATCTGGAAATGGGATAATTTTGACATCATTTCTTCATGTCTATCAAATGAGATAATATATTGAAACTGTCCAGTGCTGTCCATGGAATATAGTAAGCATGCTATAAATAGAAAAAGAAGGATAGTAAATGAAGAAAGAAGACTGGGATGTCAATAATAATAAAAAATAACTTTTACACACACAACACAGTTTTAACTTTCTATTTCCAGAAGCCATTTCTAAAAGACAAGACTCTTCGGGGCGTATATTATATTTGTGTGATCTAAACAAGTTACCTGATGCTCATGCAAGACCTCAGTCTCCTCATCTTTGAAAGGGATAATAATGATAGTACCTAGCTCTTAGAGCCGTGAGGATTGATTTACTAAGCACATGGAAAGTGCTTAGAGACAGGCTGGCTAAATAAGTGCTCCATAAATGGTACTTCTTGACACTCTTTGTAATATTTTCTCCCCCCACCCCAAACCATTCATTTAAAGGACACAAACTAGCCCCTATAAGATGAAAAAGAAAAGAAGAGTGCAAGAAGAGAAAGGTAAAGAAAACAAATAGATGTGATTTAGAAAATGGCATTTACATTTCAACTTTACTATTCTTCCAAATTTTGGATCTAGATCTCCTTTACCTAACCTCACCAAATTATTGAAATAAAATAATAATAACTTCATAATGCTTATTGAGTTCTTATGTCTAAGCATTTTGTTGAGCACTTTACTTGATATATAGGATTCGATCCTTACAGCACTAGAAGTAGGTAGAGTAATTCCTCCAACACTGCAGAAGAGGAAACTGAAGCCAGGAGTTGTTAAGTAACTTGCCCCAGGTCATAGAACTAGTAAGTTAACAGAGCTGAAATTCAAAGATGGCTACAATTAAACAGACCTTAGTTTAAGTATTTATGCTCCTGTTCAGGCAATCCCAAAAGATCTCCAGTTTCCAAGTAATGTTGAAAAAACAAATGCCCATTATTCAGGTAGTGGCAATTTGGGAGCTGAATGAGCCTAACAAAGTATCTGGCTTGCTCATCGTCCCACTCATAAACCAACTATATAATTGGTTGTTAGCCATTAAGAGGTTTTAAGCTATCTAAAAATTGATGTGGATTCTTACAGAAGGGGATTATACATTTTTTTAGGTCTTATTAGACTGAATTAATCCTCAAATAAACACACTAATTTTATAGAAAGTTATCAAAAACCCCTAGAATTCCACAAGCATTGAATGTATATTCCATAACACTGCAATTACACACTTCAGGTAAATTCTGAGTAAGTAGCTTAGTATAATATTAGTATGTCATTCTTTTTTTCCTTTTTTGGTCACTTTAAAAAGAGGCTCTGGATTTCTGGCTCTGAGCTAGAAGGCAGCTTAATCTGGCTAATCAAAACCATTGTGTAAGAAAAGGTGCAAAGAGGTCCACTTCCTAGAAGCCCAGAGATAGAGAAACCACCGATCATTTACATGGCTAAAGAGAGAAAGTGCCTAATGATTTCATTTTTTTGTTTTTCTTTTGTTTTTCATTTCTACCTTCTTTGAACCACTCTCAACACCATGCCATTGTATTCAGTTCTCCACATCCATAGATTTGAGAGACTATGGGAAATAGTCCCATGCTTTTCCCTCCCAACTCCCCATAACAATGTACCTTTGCATGCTATAACAAAACTTTACTCATATCACTCTAAGGTAAATACTATTTCTTAGGAGAATCATAGGTAATTATATTGGTAAAAGCTAATATTTATCAAGTCTCACTTGGTGTCATATACTCCCCTAAAGATGTATCATCATTCCATTTCTTTAAAATGAGGTTAACTTTGGTATAATTTACACATAGTAGCAGTCACTCATTTCAGGCATTCAGTTTAATGAATTTTGTGAAATCACCACAGTCAAGATCTAGCCTATCACCCCAGAAATTCTCCTGTTCTCCTTTGTGGTCACTTTTCTCCTCCTACCCACAATGCCCTGTAAACACCAATTTGAAGTTTATCTTTATTGATTTGCCTTACCCCTTTTAAAAGCGAGGAAACTCATTTTCCAAAGATCAGAAGTTAGTAAACAGTTAGTAAGTGGCAGAACGCACATTCAATTTCATATCTCTCTGACTCTGCAAGTCTTATTCCTATCTATTTTATGCTTCTATGTCTTCATACTGTCATTTTTCCCATTAATTCATTAATGACCTTAAAGAACCTCATTTACTATGCCTAGTTTACTTCTTTATTAATGTAATCAATGTAGAAAGTTATAATAGTATGAGGTGTGTTAAAACAATATTAAGGTATGGATATAAATCAGTTACCAATTGCTAAAATTATATTAAAAATAGAGAAAACATAAGTGAGCATCTCAACATGGCAGGATTATTTTTGAGATATCAATTTGTGTTTTCATCTGTATTTCTCCTTCATCCCTGTTCAAAGCAGGAATATTATAAGCAGACCCTTTGAAATTCCATGCCTCAGGATGTTTTGCAGGAACCTTTAAAAACTGGAGACTCAGAAGAAATGATGCCATGTGTCTGGGTAGGAGAAAGAAAGGTGCTTTTGGGGGCAAGGTGAGAGAAAGGAGGACTTTTTCTAAAGTGAGGAAAGAAACAAAAGTTAAGGAGTTCTAGAATAGCTAAGATCTTTGTCACTTAGTGGCAGAGCTGGAAAGGCTTGATGATTCGTCAAGAAAGACAAAACATTCCTGTGCTGGGGTTTCCAATGACACCGATGCATCAAAAGCAGAAGTAAACACGCTGCCAAATTATAAATGGCCACATTTATACAAGCTGAGAAATTGATTTCTTATTGATAACCTGTGGACTGACAAATAGACCTAACAAGTACTGGCATTAACTATGCATTGTATGTGCATTAGTACATTTTATCCTCATAACCATAACCCTATTTCACAACTGAGGAAGCTAAGACCTAAGTTCTTTGTTCAAGACCAGCCATATAAGTAACTAAGAGGCAGAAACATAATTTGAACCCAAACATACAGGATTCTCACCTGAAAGCTTGTGCTATGCTGCCCAAGCTACTTAAATTTAGACATCTTGCTTTAAGCTGGGCGAAGGAGAGAATTAATATCGACAAATACTGAATTTTCAGACAATACAGTAAGAATTAGGATCAGATTTTTATTTTAGTGTATTAAAAGAATAGAAGAATGTATTTTTCTATCACTGAGGGTGCAGACATAAATAAGTTCCTAATACATTAGCAGTATGAAATTTGATATGCTTTTAAGGATCAGTTAAGCATTTCAGTGGAAGTTCCTAATGGTATTAAAAATTAATCACAAAACATTCTGTGTCCATAGATTGGACGAATTAGTATTGTTAAAGTGTTTATACTATCTAAAGGATCTGCAGATTCAGTGCTATCTCCATCAAAATCCGAATGAAATGTTTTATAGAAATTGAAAAAACAATCCTAAAATTCATAGGGAACCACAAAAGATCAGATAGTCAAAGTGATCTTGAGAAAAACAAATAAGAAACATCATACTTCCTAATTTGGAAATATTACAAAGCTACAGTCATTTAAAAAGTATGGTGCTGGTGTAAAGACAGACACAGACCAGTGGAAAAGAACAGAGAGCCCAGAATTAAACCTACACATATATAGTCAACTGATCTTTGACAAGAATGACAAGAATACACAATGGGAAAAGGATAGTCTCTTCAACAAATGGTTTTGGGACAACTGGGTATTCACATGCAAAAGAATTAAATTATACCCCTATCTTCTACCATACACAAAATAATCAACTCAAAATGGATTAAAGACTTAAACATAAGACCTGAAACTTTAAAAATCCTACAAAAAAACATAAGGGAAGTACTTCTTGACACTGGCCTTGGCAATGATTTCTTGGATATAACACCAACAGCACAGGCAACAAAAATAAAAATAGACAAGTGAGACTGGATCAAACTAAAAAGCTTCTGCACAGCAAGAGAAACAACCAACAGAATGAAAAGCAACCTACAGAATGGGAAAAAATATTTGCAAACTATATATCTGATTATATTAATTTCCAAAATATAAAAGAAACACCTATGATTCAATAGCAAAAAAAAAAAAAAAAAAAAAACAGCCCAATTAAAAGATGAGAAAAGTATCTGAGTAGACATTTTTCCAAAGAAGACATCCAAATGGTCAACAGGTATATGAAAAGGTGCTCAAAATCACTAATCACTAAGAAAATGCAAATCAAGACCATGATGAGATATCTGCTCATACCTGTTAGAATGGTTATTATCAAAAGTCAAGAGATAACAAACGCTGGTAAGGATATGCAGAAAAGGGAACACTTGTGCTCTATTGCTGGAAATGTAAACTGGTTCAGCCACTATGGAAAACAGTATGGAGATTCCTAAAGCAATTACTAATAGAACTACCATAGGATGTAGCAATCCCACTTCTGGGTTGTGTAGCTGCACCCCAGCAGACTCTAAGCCAAGAGTGGGTTAGGGTCCACAAGACCAAAGAAAAGACCTGGAGACAGTGATTGAGAATAGTTTTATTGGGGGAACTTATGGGCAGGTTTTCCAGAAGCAGCAAACTGGACAAAGCATCTGCTTCTGAGATCTATATACAGCAATTATTATAGTGTAGCAACTTAGCCTAGTGACTATCTGTAGCACTTCCCCTCTTTGCATAGCCAGTGTTCCAAGGAGATCAAGGCCTGCCATCTGGACATCCTTTGTTACAAGGGAGACTCTCCAGGTTGGCCACCCTCAGAGCTCCTGACCTCGAATGCTGAACAACACACTCTTCTATATGTTCTTTTATATATATATATATATTTTATTTATTTGACAGAGAGAAAGAGAGAGCAAGCACATGCAGGGGGACCTACAGTGGGAGAGGGGGAAGCAGGCTCCTCACTGAGCAGGGAGCCTGACATGGGGCTTGATCCCAGGACCGTGGGATCATGACCTGAGCCAAAGGCAGACACTTAACTGACTGAACCACCCAGGCACCCCTTGTCTGTATGTTCTGCTTGATGGGAGTTTAGAGAGAGAACGGACTCTCTGCATCCTCAAGATATTGATATAACAGTGGCATTCAGGGTGCACCTTGCATAAGCCATCCTTCTAGCATGTACCATACATGGGTATATACCCAAAAGAAACAAAATCATCATCTTGAAGAAGTATCTGTATTCCTGTATTCATAGCAGCATTAGTCTCAATAGCCAAGAGGTATGGAAACAATCTAAATGTTGATCAGTGGATGAATAAAGAAAATGGCATATTATTCAGCCTTTAAAAAAGACGGTCATAAGACACTACATCAAAAACTAATGATGTAATGTATGGTGATTAATATAACAATAAAAAAATTTCAAAAATTAAAAATCATGGGTGCCTGGGTGGCTCAGTTGGTTAAGCGACTGCCTTCGGCTCAGGTCATGATCCTGGAGTCCCAGGATCGAGTCCCACATTGGACTCCCTGCTCAGCAGGGAGTCTGCTTCTCCCTCTGACCCTCCCCCCTCTCATGTGCTCTCTCTCTCTCATTCTCTCTCTCTCAAATAAATAAAGAAAATCTTTAAAAAAATTAAAAATTAAAAAAACATGACTGTCATTTGCAGCAACATGGATGAACCTCAAGGGTATCATGCTAAGTGGAATAAGCTAGACAGAGAAAGACAAGCACCACATGGTATTAACTTATATGTTTGTTTTCATTTCTGTCTCTCTCTCCTATTTATCTTTTGTGTCCCCAGGACCCCAGACAGTACACAGATGCTCCGTGAGTATTTTTTGAAAAACTTAATGAACATAGCATTTTCTTAATATTTTTAAACTTCTCTTTCTTTTTTACCTTTACTGAGGTATATTGACAAAATTGTAAGATATTCAAAGTGTACAAGATGATTCTAGCAACATCAGAAGTGTAAATGTCATGGAGAAAAAAAGTCTTGAGTACTGTGAGTATATGGGAAGGCTTTATTGATAATGTGACTGTGAGGAAAGATAACACAGCAAATCTGACTGGACAATCTTTGAATGGCTCCAGGGAAATCTGTGAACAGGTTTAATTCTTGGTCAGTCAATCCCCAGAAATGTGTCCCATAGAATGTTCTTTGTTACCAACTGATGATGTTATTGTGTAATTCAGAGCAATGGGACATGCTTCACCAGTTTGTCAGGACTCATCCAGAATGTTTTGTGCAAACATCCAGATTGGTGATATGCCTGACTTCATTGTTGGGGTCTTGAGTTTTGGTTACCATGCTATGTGAGCAGTCTTACATAAAAGCCCCAGACTTGGAGACTAAAACAGGCTTCCTTGGGCGGAGACACTTCACACATGTCCTGGCTATGTTTGAAGAAAAATCACAGTGTTTTGAAAATTCTCCTAGAGGATAAGGCTGGGCACTGGTGGGCGGGTCCATATCCATCTCATACTATCTTCTGTGAGAATCAATTATTGCATACAGTTCTTTATGGCATTCTGGGTCTACACACCATGTCAGTTTGAAGTGACCATGCCCACTCTTGGCAACCAGCCATAATTGATTAGACCAGGGTGGATATTGTCCCTCAACTCGATCCAGTTGATTCTTGCTCCTGAGAATTAGGATTTAGGACAGCATGAGTCTCAGCAGTAAGATTTGAGATAGAGTGTGGGGGGAAGCATATATCCACAACTAGCAAGGTATTTTTTGCAAACTGAGGTAGAAAATTTGAACTGCAGAAAGAGAGAAGAAAGAAAAAGATTCAAAATGTAGTAGAGATGAGAAAGCAATCAGCCTCAGCTTCTGGGGCTCATAAAAGCAGGGAGGTAACTCTAGTATCTTGTGAGACCCAGCTGTATCTTTGGCTTTGAGTCTTATGACAATTCTGTATTTTTTCAATAATTTCCTAGATAGTTTAAATTGGTTTCTTTTCTTTAAAACAAAATGATCCTAAAGATGGCCCCCAGGTAGTTAGGACATTATTCACAACATTTTGAGGCCTGTTGTCTATCAGTACTTCTCAACTAAATCTCCTGGGAAGCTGTTAAAATGCAATAGGTTACAGTGCTGCTGATCTTCTGAATGTTTATCAAACTCCCAGGGATGCTAATGCTGCTGGTCCATGGACCCCACTCTGAAAGGGTCTAGAATTGGATTTGTAGTATAGTGAGTATAAATGGCAAACAATGAGATTTAAAATTAGGTTTGGACTAATTTAGTCATAGTCTAAATGACTGCATACACTATACCAAGAAGATTTCAGATTATTCTATAGGAAATAGTATGATACTAGCATTTTGTTTTGTTTTTGTTTTTTAAACATAGTTGCAGAAAGATAACCCTAACAGCAAAGTGGCAAATGGAAGGGATAAAAACAGAGAAGAAAGAGGGGTGCCTGGGTGACTCAGTCGGTTAAGTGTCTGACGCTTGGTTTTAGCTCAGGTCATGATCTCGGGGTCGTGAGATCAAGCCCCATGTTGAGCTCTGTGTCAGGCTCCCTGCTCAGTGGGGAGTATGCTCAAGATTCTCCCTCTCCCTTCCCCTCCCCAACCGCACATGCTCTCTCTTTCTCTTTCTCTCTGTCTCTCTCTCCGCTCCCGTCAAAATAAATAAATACATTGTTTTTAAAAAGACAGAGAAAAAGAGATAAAATAGGAAAATATTTTACATGAAAGTATTGGGAAATACTTGTTTCCATGCCTTATAAAGGAATAAAGTTTGGAAGACTTCTTTTAAATTTCATACCAAACACAAGTTTTATGTTTATTTCTGACACTTGAAAAAACAAATCACCAGGGTGTTTTTCTTCAAATGTTTGCAGGTGTGGATAATTAAAAATACCACACTTACTTGCATTTGATTGTGTGAGCATTCTTATGTCTACAAGTGATTCTAATCAACTTCACTAAACACGGCAGGGGGGTGGGGGAGAACCTCATAATTAACAAAACTTTATGTACAATCATTAGAGTCTAGAATTATAATTCATATTACTTACTAATTATTATTTTTATCCTCTTGAACTTCCATTTTTTTAGGGAACAATAATTTATGAAATGATCAAAATACTTTTCATTCTTTTTAATAAAACAATTAAGGAACAAATAGAAAGCAGTCAGAAAAGTATATCAAATAATAAGCCTCTGCCCACCGTTATGATTGATTAGATGAAATAGCATTTCAAGTTATTTGTTCCAGTTCATTCTTTATTGGGTTATTTTGATATGAATAAATCTTCTTTCATCTTGCACTGATACACCTTATCTGGAATACCAAGTTTAGAGGGAACAGCTCTGCTAGCGCACAAGCTGTCCGTAAGCATCTGTTCTACCCAACCAGCGCGAAGGAACATGTATAATGTATAACACAGCTCATTAGTGAAGGGAAAAACTTTGAAGTTATAAAGACCAAGGATCAATCATTGACTTCATTTCAAGGCATAGTGTCTTCATCTACAAATCGAGGTAACAGTTTCTTCTTCCTAGAGTTGCTGAAAATTAAATGAGGCAACATATGCACAGATCCTGATGCGTGCTCTATCCTTAAAATGCGTACTTCCTGTTACTATAACACTTATATAAATGGACTTACTCTCTGGGAGAAGTTTTAACATGAAAGGAGCTATGGTATATCATAAATTGCAGTCATGTTACTTGAAATTTTCACTTTATTTCAAATTGTCCAATTTGAAAATATAAAATGTCACAGATGGGTCAGAACACTCCAAACATTGAATTCTGGAGGACAATCAGCACAAGTTAAATGATTCAACTTAACCATTGTTTTTTTTTTTCTCTAGATCCAGTAGAACAAGTAATCTCAAACCAGAAAGATTCTAGGACCTCATCTCTCAAAATTTTCAGTCATAGGTTGAAGGCAATATGTAGGAATCTATATTTTTAATGAATACATAAAGTAGATTCTGAGGCAAGTTATTCTCAGGCCCCACTCTGAGACACACTGCATGAATCTGAGCTGTCTGAGAACAAATGTCAAGTGTTCATCTCTGCATCCTCAGTCCCTGATTCTATGCCTAATATGCACTAAGTATTCTATAAATAATGATATTATATAATAAATTATTAACATATCAAAACCAAACTGATTAATGCTGTTACTATTTTGGTAATTATTGCAATGCAGAGTTGCACAAAATTTTAATTTTTATTCTTATTTGTGAGACTGGACTGTTATATTCAAATTAATGTGATCTATGACAAAAATGGTAATAAGGTGAATTTATTTTTTTATTTTTTATTTTATTTTATTTTATTTTATTTTATTTTATTTTATTTTATTTTATTTTATTTTATTTTATTTTATTTTGAGAGAGAAAGAGAGTGTAAGTAGGAAGAGGGAGAGGGTCAAGCAGACTCAGAGCTCAGTGGAGCTCTATCTCCTGACCCTGAGATCATGACCTCAGCCGAAATCAAGAGTCAGATACTTAACCGACGGAGCCACCCAGGTGCTTCTGTTTATTTTAAAATATGAAAAGACTTGAATATGCTGTTTACTTATATTTATACTTATTCTTGTACTCTTTCCACAACACTGAAACATTAAGACATGATTTTAGAAACTACCAAGTTCCAATATGTGACTCTGTATTGATTTTCTTCCTTAGAATGAACTTTATTTTCCAATGATACAAAACAGAAAGCTAATCTCTAATCTCCCCTTGACCAGTAAACATCAAGCAGAAAAAGAGAATGCAATTAACATCTGAATATTGACAAAACAAAGCCTGCTGGCCAACAGAAGGAACTACCAGCTAAATAAGCAATTTATCAGGATACCAATAAAAGACAGGATTACCTACAATACAGTCAACAAGTAGAAAATGAGCTTGAATATAAATTATCTTTGGCTATGATATCAAAATTTTACTTTCAGGGATGCCTGGGTGGCTCAGTAGGTTAAGCATCTGACTCTTGATTTTGGTTCAGGTGATGATCTCAGGGTTGTGAGATCAAGCCCCACGTTGGGCTCTGTGCTCAGTGGAGAGTCTGCTTGAGATTCTCTCGCTTCCCTCCCCCCTGCCCTGCCCCGCTCTCTCTCAAATAAATACATAAATAAATCTTTAAAAAAATTTTACTTTCGGGCGCCTGGGTGGCTCAGTTGGTTAAGCAACTGCCTTCGGCTCAGGTCATGATCCTGGAGTCCCGGGATCGAGTCCCGCATCGGGCTCCCTGCTCAGCGGGGAGTCTGCTTCTCCCTCTGACCCTCTTCCCTCTCATGCTCTCTGTCTCTCATTCTCTCTCTCTCAAATAAATAAATAAAATCTTTAAAAAAAAAAAAAAATTTTACTTTCAGTGAACAAATGTTCAGTTTGTCTCCTGAGAGTGATCAATATTATACTTGAAAATAGGGCGCCTGGGTGGCTCAGTCGTTAAGCGTCTGCCTTCGGCTCAGGTCATGATCCCAGGGTCCTGGGATCGAGTCCCACATCGGGCTCCCTGCTCCGCGGGAAGCCTGCTCCTCCCTCTCCCACTCCCCCTGCTTGTGTTCCTGCTCTCGCTATCTCTCTCTGCCAAATAAATAAAAAATCTTTAAAAAAAAAAATATTATACTTGAAAATAACATTAAAATTATGAATCTCAATTTTTAAAATATTTAAGTAGTATTTTAAATCTGTCCAAACCACTAAATTTTAAATCATATATTGAAAGGGCTCTAAAACCAGCCCTTGAACCTATTAACATTGTAAACTTGGACAAATAACGGAATGCCTTTCTTCATGTTATTTTTGAGATTGTCACTGTGCTCTGTGGTCATAGACTGCTAATTATGTCTTCAGGAAATGTGTAAATTGATGTTAAAAAGATCAAGACAAATTTTTGAGGATGTATGTTGATTTAAGGATAAAACTAGGTGATGAAAAGCAGAATGTTGAGCATGTGAAATTCTGATAAGGAGTTCAAGTTTTTGTGTTTTTTTTAAGATTTTATTTATTTTTTTGAGAGAGAGAGAGAGCACAGAGGGAGAGTGAGAGGGAGAAGCAGACTCCCCACTGAGAAGAAAGCCTGTTATGGAACTCAATCCCAGGACCCTGAGATCATGACCTGAGCCAAAGGGAGACGTTTAACCAACTGAGCCACCCAGGCGCCCCAAGGAGTTTAAGTTTCAAAGAGACATCTGATCACTATGATCTACCAAGCTAATGTAAGTAGTCTCTCTTCCAACCCCCAAATAATTCGAATATATAGTTGAGCTTTATAAAGAAGGATAATCCCTAGAAATAAGAAGAAGAGAAATCAAAGCTGGAAATTTTATCAAGTGCTAAAATGAATAGAGCTTGTGAGTTGTTAGAACCTGTTATCACCTGGTATACCTAGAAGGTGACTTGTACCTCAGAGCTGCCTAGTTGTAAAACCATTCTACGAATATTTTTCCCATTTGCCTGGGGAATGTTCTAAGGCAGTTGATTATACAACTGTAAATTTTATGGGGATAAAAAAAGAAACATCCAGGAGAAGCTGGGACTCCAACAGTGCCATCTATAAATATGGAACTATTTATCTAATTATATATATAGGAAACTCAGCCCCAATATTAACCAAAGTGGTACATAATGGATGACATTCATAAAGGTCATGATAAACATGTAGATGCCCTATTAGAGCACCTCTACAATTCAAATCAAGAAAAAATCTCCAGAGCAAACAAGTGACTCATATTAGGAATGAGATAACAAGAAACAAAAGTAGCCAGAACAGAGAGAACACAACTATGAGGAATAGAGAAAGAACATAATCAGAGAACAAAGGTAAAACATCATTAAAAAAACATAGAGGGTAGAACAACCCAGGGGAAGGGAATTTTAGCACATAGAAAATGTTCAAAGAAAGAATGATATAATTATTATCCTTAAAGAAAATATAGTTCATTTGGGAAAAAGAACCAAACAGAAATAGAGGTTGAAAAATAAGTCATTAATATAAATTAAAAAAGAAAAGAAATGTTGATAATTTCCATGGGTAGACACAAATGAAGAAAGAATTACATAATGGGAAGCTAGATTTATGGAAATTACAAAAAAAAATACACAGATAAATAAGATCTTGGAAAATATAAAGAAACTGTTAAACATTAAAGAAAGATGAAGAAGTTTCAACATATAACTAACAAGGTTTTCAGAAGAAGAAAATAGAGATAAGAGATGAGAATATATATTCAAAGTTGTGACTGAAAATTCCTGAATTTAAAAAGAAAAAAAAAATTGTGCATGAGTCCTTAGGATGAAGGAGCACACAGAACCAAACAACATTTATAATGAACCCATATCTGTTTTGTAGTGAAAATGCCAAAGTATAAGAAACAAGGGAAAAAAATCTCTAAAAGTACAAAAGGAAAAAAAAGATTATCTTCAAAAATTGATAGTCAATTCTATTGCAGAGTTCTCAGCAAAACATGTGAAGCTAGTATACAAAGTAATAGTATCCTCAGAGTGTTTAAGGAAAATAGCTGTCAATCTAGAAATTTATATAAAATAAATACCATTCATATATGAAGGCTGAATCCATATTTTCAGACATAAAAACACAGAAACTTTACATTTCACATACTTTCACTGAAAAAAATGACTAACTAAATAAGAAGAAAGATGTAGTTGAAAGAAACAATGATAAATAGCTGAAACATTTTAGAACATCTCAATCCATATTTACTGCCAATAAAACTCTAGGAAACAAACTGAGGTTTGCTGGAGGTTGGGGGAAAGGGGTGATTGGGTGATGGGCATTAAGGAGGGCATCTGATGTAATGAGCACTGGGTGTTATATGCAACTGATAAATCATTAAATTCTACCTTTGAAAAATCACTTATTTTTATGAGATTTTTAAACAAGAATAATGAAATTGACAGTAATAATTTGAAAAATTAGAATAAGAAATTATGATCAATCTGTTGTATTGGTAAATGTGCATATAAAAACTTTAGGTTGGGACAACTGGGTGGCTCAGCTGGGTAAGCATCTGCCTTCAGCTCAGGTCATGATCCTAGGGTCCTGGGATCGAGTCACGCTTTGGGCTCTCTATTCAGCGGGAAGCCTGCTTGTCCCTTTGCCAGCCGCTCCTCCTGCTTGTGCCCTCTCCTCCTGCTTGTGCCCTCTCTCTCTGACAAATAAATAAGTAAATCTTTAAAAAACAAAATAACAACAACAAAAATCCCTTTAGGTTTAATCAGTAAATTTATTAAGTGTTTATATTAAAAAGTTTATGCATAGCCATTAAAGTAGTAGACTTAGAATGTCATTCTATACTAAGAAATCAAACATAAGTGAGACTAAAAATATCCATTCCAATGGAAGAAAGAATGGGAGGGAAAAAAGTCAGAGAAAAGCATAGCAAATAGAAAAATCTAGAAATTAATAATATATTTAATTTAAATTTATGTAAAATGGTAGATCACAAAAACAAGTTCAGAAAAATAATCAGGTACTAGAATATGTATAGAATGATATATCTACTGTTTATATCTTCATAAACTGGTAGAGCTCACAAACACTAAGATAACAAGCTGTAGAATAAGTATATCATGATTCCATACCATAAGACGCTTCAAAAGAGACCCAGTTCTGTCTATAGAGCTCCTTCCATTCACAACGCATACAACAATCGTATATATTACTTATGGATACAAATAATACTAATAAAAATATTACAACATCGATATACCTCAATCTCAAGATACCGGTTGCTTTTTGTGAAGAAGGATGTAAAATAAGATTGAGAACAGGCACAAGGGGAACGTCATCTTCTCCACTTTTCTGGAATATCTATTTATTTAAAAGTAATTTTGAAATTATCGAGGTAAAAGTTTAACATTTATTACATTTTGGCAGCATTGAACTTTTCTTTGTGCTTAGTATATGATAATTATACAATTTTAATAAACTTATGAAATAATAAATCTTTCTTTACTTACCTATGGAATATTAGAACATTAAGTTTTCTCCAGCAAGATACTGGGGTCATAGAGTAATACCTGCTTTCTCCTGAGAAAATCAATACAAATATTGTTATAATGCTTTATTTTTCAAATAAATAGTATGATATTCCCAACTTTCAAATTACTAGTTCCAAAGGAATGTCAGACTACTTACATGTGTCTGACAAGTCTGGATTTGTCTTAAATCCAGTGGTATTTGTCTATTTCAAAGTTGCAGGGGTTATTCATACCACGTACATGAAACTACTGATATATGTCAAAATTGCATTTTCCTTCTATTGTCTCAAATCACTTGAAATAATTTTCACAATTCCAAGGATCCAATTCCTTACCAACTCACACCCTCTTAAATCAGGGAAATGTCAGCTTAAAAAAACAAAAAACAAAAAACAACTTGTGTCTCTTCATAAATAAAAATTTATCCATGGGAGTTTCATAGGAAATACTGCCTTCCATGATAGATGTAAGCCTCACTAGAATTATGAGTGAGAGTGAGGGATAAAGTTAAGAAACTGTACAATTACAAGCAATAAAGGCCCAAATGAAATTAAGTGTTAATGAGTCTGGCCTTAATTGAGTTTTACTTCCACTGCTAAACTCTTTAGTGAAATATATTATCACATAATTTCTTTTATGATGCATTAAAATCTGTACTATATTAAAGCATTAGTTATTATGATACTTAAAAAAATATGACTTGCTTCATTTCACAGTATTGTTTATCTGTCAAACTCATTATCATAACATTGCAGTTGTTTGTCAGAACTCCTCAACCTGGGAAATAAGTTAATTTAGCTATCATATTCACAGAAATTGCCTTTTCTAATGCAAGATTTATTTGATTTTAATTTAAAATCCTTAGTGAATATCCTGGTAGGCCTATCATTTCACATTGGAGCTCTCTATTTACATGGTGCCAGAGACAGATTCAGAGGAGACCCATTTTTTTTTTTTTTTCCTGAGAATCTTCACTTTTTTGGTGAATTCTTCACACCAATTACTGTTATCCCAGTGACCACAGTGGTAGTTTAGGGGTAATAGTGTGTCGAAAGACAGCAAGTAATCCTTTACATTTGGCCTTTACATTTGGCCTTTAGTGAAGCAACTCTACATTGGACTTAACTCTGTCCCAAAATACCACAATTTATAACAAGATCAAAGAGTCCAAGAGCAAAAAAGGAAACACTGCAGTCTGTTGGTCAGTAGCATAAGGGCTTCATTGGTGTATCAAATTTCAACTTCAACTTAGCCTCTTCTTCATAATTAATATATAAAGGTGTTTTGGAATGACAGACCTGAGATAGTGGTTCTTTGTTCACAATCTGGAGACTGCTGTTTACTAGACTTAGAATTCTGTTAGTATTCTTTAGCACCTGGGAACAGTGCCCTGCATATAGTTAATTAAAACAAAAAATAATAATCATCATCATGAATAGATAAATGACTTATACATGGATGCATATATACATAAATAAATTAGTGAGTAAAGGAATGGATACAAATAGGCCCGATCTTCCCAAGCCTTAGTTTCCTCATCTGTAATAACATGAATGAGATCCCTAACATGAAGAATCATTATTAGAGAAAGAAATAATTTATGTACCGGCAGCAAAGTAGAAGCAAAAATAATATGAAAAAGAACTTGAGTAAACTCATAACCTGGCTACTTATGCATTGATTCATATTAATCTTTGGCCAAAATAGTCTATAAAACATGCCAGTGGTCCAGTGTAAAATTATGTAAAATCATATCCCCTAAAGAATGTCAGTATAATTTCCCCATAATACACTTTATACTCTGCATATTTTAACCTCAAAGCCCTGTCACTGTCGCTGTCCTGTCACATGGCATAACTTTTATAAAATAGAAAATACTAGCCACATACTGAAGAATATATTTGAGGAATCACTGAACATTACACAGTCTCACTATTCTGTTCACTCTGACACTTCTTTGACTTTTAACATTTTAGAGGTTATGGTGAAAAGTCGAAAGTTCGGAACTACTGAGATTAGCTCTTAGAGTAGAAAAACATTTGATTAAGGGGATGGTGGTGGCACAAACTCTGCCAGGATACGAGATCTTGTACCAAAGTAGACATTTTTTTGAGAGACATCATGAAATGTGCAGTCACCAGGGATTGAATGGCACTCCTTTTTTAAGACTATCTTTTCTTTCTTTTGGGGAGGAATAAAGCTGATGTTGGCATACTTCATGACTGCATTTTTCAAGCTAGCCATTATCTCTACCTATGATCTAGAGATTGGGATTTCTTTTGCAAATGGAAAAGAGAATAATATTATACCCACAAATGACTTTCAATTCATGCTACTTCTTAGAAATTGTATGGCATTTATTGCATTTTTCAAATATAATAAAGCTAAGTGAAATGATTGTGAGGTACAACTAATGCTTCAGCTGACTTTTGCAATATGGGTGCAATTTTAAGTATAATATCTTTAATTTAGTGAATTTTACTTAGCTCAAAATCCATGTAAAGACTCTAAATTAAAAACTGAATTCCACCTTTCAACTTTGAGTAACAGATGAGAAAAAATTTAATCAAAAAGTTTAAATCTTATAATATTAAGATGATTTTTCTATGAGGTTGATATTTTAGCAGATTAGAAAGCATTCTTCAGTCTGATTTACTCTATTTCTGTGGAATACCACACATTGCACTTGCCCTGCAAAAATGGAAAATATATATTTATAGCAACAAGAAAGATTTTGTTTCATTTTGATTCTTTTCAGGTGTTAAAAATTAAAAGTAGAATTTGGAGTTCATGTTTAAAAGTAAAACTAATTTTACAATATTAAATGCTAAATAATAGAGTTAGCAATTGACCTCTTTTCCCCTCTAAAGTTAATCTCCTGTTAGTAAATAGCACAAGATTGGAGCAATGTCATCATGAGGCTGGCCTTTGTTCACAGGAGTGACCGTGCATGGGCTGTAGGAGTGAAAGCTTCCCCCTTCCAGCTTATATTGTGGCTCAGGTGTGAATGAGTAGGTTAATCATGTGAAAACATAGTTCAAATGTGAATCAATCTTTGCCTGAGCCTGCTTGACTAGATATCAGAAGTAAAGGTTGTTGACAACATGTTTTCTCTCAATTGACCAAAGCTGGAAAAGAAAGGGTGGTTAGTTCTTATTTCTATCACTGACATTCATATAGCAGTCCTAAAATCTCATGATGAAGCCCAAATCAACTCCAAAAAATAGTTAAGGTAAAATTTATACTGTCCTCTGATATTTTCTGTTCAGCTGCCCTTTACCTGCCTTTGCTCTAAGCCTCACAAGCTCAAGAGAGAAATTCACTGGGGAATTTCAAACCACACTGCTGCTGATAGACTTGGGCCATCCTCAGTGAGATCTCACATTTAAAACTTTCTGAAGGGGGCGCCTGGGTGGCTCAGTCGGTCAAGTGGCTGCCTTCGGCTCAGGTCATGATCCCAGCGTCCTGGGATCGAGGCCCGCATCGGGCTCCCTGCTCCGTAGGAAGACTGCTTCTCCCTCTCCCACTCCCCCTGCTTATGTTCCTTATCTGGCTATGTCTCTTCGTCAAATAAAAAAAAAAAAAAAAAAAAATCTTAAAAAAAAAAAAACCTTCTGAAGGATGAATAATGATCAATCCTACAAAGGGATTTAAAAGCAGCTCTCTGCCTAGTGATCATTCAACCACCAAATGCTGAGGGTGGTGTACTCATCCTGGGAATCTAGACATCTATGTTGTTTTCTCATATTTCTTACCAATATGTGGAAGGAGTTAAGATAAGGACCACCTCAAAGTTTAACGTTCCAAGTCAAATTAAGACCAATAGCCTTCACTCTGCAATGTCCTTACAAAATGAAATTTAACTTTAACTTGCCTGTACTTTAAGTGTATTGTCTTGTTATTTAATATATTAATAAGGAAGCCCATATATTACTAGACCATAAAAAAATAAATAAAAGAAGAAGAAGAAGAAGACGTTCCTTCAACTTTCTTTGCTGTCCTCAGCTCCAGGTAGAACACCATCAAACTCACGGATGGACTGAGATTTAAAGGGGCCCCCGCCCTGTCACCAGTATTCCATTTGCCACTTAGATTTTGGCATTTTTTTGTCCTCAGAACATAAGGAATTTACTTCGCCCTTTACTCATAAAAGGCTTGTATTATTTGTGTACATGTCAGGATATGTTTTTTCACCTTTTTTTAAATACGTGGCCAGACACAAATCCCTTTTAAAGGCAATCTCATATATCATCTATTCTATAAGGCCCCCCCACATCCTGAACATTGTAGACACTTGGAATTTATTAATGGAATAAATGAATGGATGGATCACTTTCTACTTTATGAAAGACTACATTTATAAAATGAAGGTTTTGCTAATCGTGTGTTTATTTATTATCTCTATTACAAAGTTTTAAACCCTTAGTGTGTTTACTAGTATATTACCGATATCACTATTTCTGGCTCATGAGGGGCACACATTAATGTGTAGGGAATGAGGAATAGGCAATCAATATATATCTATATCATCTATATCTGTATCTATCTATATATATACATTAAAAATACTCATAAATATACAATTTATTAAATAATAATGGATAAAGTAGATGATTCTTAATGAACAAGGAAATGTGTATTATTTTTCTACACTGTATAATAAATTTCCACAAATGTAGTGGCTTAAAACAGCATACATTTACTATCTCACAGGGTATGTGGTTCCAGAGTCTTGGAACATCTACCTAGGTTCTCAGTTCAGCATCTTCCTAAGCTGCAATTTAAGCTCACTATTAGCTAGAAGCCTCTCCCCATTCCTCTCCCCATAGGCCCCTCAGTTCCTTGCCACATGGCCCTCTCCAGCACTTTCCTCAGGCCATCTCACAATATGGCAGCTTGCTTCTTCAAAGATAGAAAGAGTCTCTCTCTTCAGGAAGGGTCCAGCCCCTATTTTCAGAACTATCATTTGAGTAGGTCAGGCCTACCTAAGATAACCTTCTTTTTGACTGACTCAACAATCAGCTTCTTTGGAACTTTAATTATATCTGCCAGATCCCTTCACCTTTGCCATCTAATGTAGCCTAATCTTGAGAGTGAGATCATATTTACAGATTTTGCCCACACCCAAGGAAAGGAGATAGCACTGATGGGAATCTTGGAGTCATCTCAGAATCCTGCCTACCACAAAATGTGAGAATGGAATGTAAGGTTTGAGTACATAGAACATGACCCTGTATCATAAACATTCTAATTTTCCCTCCAGGCAAAGAGGAGGCTTGTACTTCCCAGCAGATCTCCCTTTGAACTTAGGGATGGTCATTGTTTTCATTCTGGCAGTGAAGTGAGACTAGAAATGCATGTGTCACTTCTACAAGGAAGCTTTAAAGCCAGCACACAATTCACCGCATTCCTTTCTCTCTGCCTCAGTGACTGTGGAAACTTGTGTTGAGCTGAAGCCTCTATCAACCTCAGTCTTCAGTGATTTAGTGTAATGTCTTTCTTCCAACCAGCATTAGAAATGCAGCATGCATATAAAATGTTTATTGTGTTAAATACTAAAATCCTGAGGATACTTGTTACTGAATGGCAGTTTTGCCAATCCTGAATCATATATGTAACCACTTAGAGTTCATGTGTTAAGGGATGTCTTAGTCACTTAGGGCTACAATAAACCAGAATGTTCTTTCAAAGACTATGAGAAACTAGTAATGACAATATATTGAGAAAGGAAAAAACAGATTGCACTAGGAAAGGGAACAAGATATTAGAAGCTAACTGCTGAATAAGTATCATATTATGCAGGGCATAGAGTGAAATGTAAAACAAAGTATCTGGATATAGTTTGGGGAAGTCATTAATATGAAATTATGGGAAGAGAAGCCATGAGGGGACAGTAACCTGGGGTAGTGGTTCAAAGGAAAAGGCAGAGGATATTAATATTGTTCTCTATTACTGTATAATTTAACTAATTGTGTCTCCCCAAAACATGATTTATAAAATCTATTAAACTATCTGCCTATCCATTCATTTTTTTGTAAGTCATATAATTAAAAAAATTATGTGATGCAGTTGTACATCATTCTCCTAAAACTCTATGAAGGAAGCTATTTTATAGCTATGTTTATCTAGAAGTTAAACATCAGAAAAAAATAAAAAAAGTGGTCTGGACCATTTGTTAAGGATTGTAGCATATAATCATTGATTACTTCAGCTTTGCATAGGTGACTTTTATGAACATTCTGATCTGTTATACCTCAACACAGTTACTATAAGTAATTATAGCAATACACATTAAATGCTGTAAAAAAATAGTGGATAGGGATTTAAAAGAGCCAGATTCTGGATCCAGAATTGTCATTATTAAGAAAAATGTGATCTTATATAAAGTAAATAATTCCCCTGTGCCTTTTCTTTTTCCATAAAATGGTAGGGATGTGATTATTTGACCTGAGGTGTCATCTTACATCTGAAATTCTGAAGTTCTACATATAAAGTAGTTTCACATAAAGAGCTTTAGGTGAGAAAATAGATGGAATCTGTGCCTGGAAAAAAAAAAAAAAACTTTAAAAAGGATTTCAAATTACTGTTAACTTTCTGTACTCTTTGTTTTCATATCTACTCAATATAGTCATACATAGGCTCCCTAGGCTCTTCTGTGTCTTTTATCCTCCTGTATGTCTGACGCAAAATCCTCTGTAGTTAAACTGAAAGGTCAATAATATTATGTATAATAAAAACTTGGCTGACAGCTACATTCAGCTTATTATTCATCTAATCTATTGATAAAGAAAACCAAAAACCTGTTCATCAGCACCACAATGAGAAAACAGAAAGGTATCAGAACTATGTTTACAACACTCATAAAACAAAGTTACTACCCCAGTTTCTGTAGGTTGTTGAATTGTTTCTCTCCAAAAATTGATTTATAAAATCTATCATACTATCCTGCTATCCATTTATTTTTGTGAATCATGTGCTTCAGAAATTATGTGGTGCAGTGTGTTCATTGTTCTTCCAAAACTGTAAGATAAGAAGGAAGCTGTTTTTAGCGATGATTATCTAAGAACTTTTGCCTTTGCACTAGAACACTAACCTCTGGGAATAAGAGACATATTTTTTCAGTATATGATTAGGATGTGGATATAAATGTATGTGGTGACACTTTGGGTCGTTGAAGTTCAGGAGACCAGTATGGCTTTGTGCTCTAAGTTCCAGGAATGAACTAAACTGACTTTGGCTTCCCCATGATTGGCTGGCTGGGCTTACTCACAACCCAATTTCTCACAGTATGTCCCAGACATTACACCTATGTCCTGAATGAGAATCTCAAAATTCAGAACTCCCGAAGAGGTCTTATATAGAATTTCATTCACTCCTCCTTCTTCCTTCTACTATCTTGTTTATTTGGAGGTAATTATTCCTTCATAAAGAGGAATGCTGTTACAAATTATTTGTTGTCAAAATAACTTATTTGTAGCATTTATTTGTTTTATTTTATTAAAGATTTATTTATTTGAGAGGGGTAGGGGGGAAATCAGGAGCCAGGGGAGAGGCAGGGGGAGAGAGAGAAGCAGAATCCCTGCTGAGCAGGGAACCCAGCACTGGGCTGGATCCAGGAACCCTGTAATCATGACCTGAGCCAAAGGCAGACTCTTAACCGACTGAGCCACCCAGATGCCCCTAGCATCTATTCTAAAATTCAATTTATGACAGGAAACAGGGAAAAAAATAAAAGTGTGTATTGCCAAGTTAAAAGGTTTTCTTCTTCTGTTTGATATGAACTTGACAAGAAGTTGTGTTATTTGGCATACTTATATTTTATTTTAATTGTTATGACTTCTATGTGCACCACAAACAAGTACATTTATAACTAAGTTCCATAAATACATTAAATTAAGTTAGTGCATTGTTTCTCTAAGATGATTATGTTTCTCAAATTTTTAATTCACAGTATTGCCACAAAGCAACAAAAAAATTATCTTCCATGTTTAAACATTTAATTCAGTATATGATGGCATGCACAGTAACACTAGATTTTTTTTTGTTTTATTTTGTTTTAAAGATTTTATTTACTTATTTGCCAGAGAGAGAGAGAGGGAGAGTACAAGCAGGGGGAGCGGTGGGCAGAGGGAGAAGCAGGCTCCCTATTGAGCAGGGAGCCTCAATAGGAAGCCTGATGCAGGACTCGATCCCAGGACGCTGGGATCATGACCTGAGCCGAAGGCAGACGCTTAATCATCTGAGCCACCCAGGTGCCCCTAGATGTTTTGTTTTTGACAGAATTAAATTCCAACATGTTTTACTTCAATTCTATGAAATGTATGGAAAAAAATGAACCATACTTTAAATTTCTATTTGTAATTGTTAATGACACTATTATGAAACTGATATCATTTAGCTGTTTGAAAAGGTTTTCTTCTGCTAATAGAACCAGCATGAAAAACAATCACTTCATTATTTGTAACTGCACAAGAAAACTTGATATCAAATGAGTGAAATGACTTTAGTCATTTGATCCACATGAAAAATCTTAGTTATTTGAGTAATTTACAAATGCACCTGATGCAGTCTTCTTAACATGATGACTAAGTTTTAAAGTAGATACTGAATCTTTTTCAGATGATTTGTGTCTCCTACCTTTAATGTGATTAGTGATATCTGTAAAGCCTCCATATTGGCTAGAGAATATGAATACTTTGTGCAATTACATATTCATCATCAACTTTTTTGAGACATGGAAATTCCCTAATTTTTAACTAAGCTTGTATATTTTTTCACTCATGGTGGTCAAAAATGGTTATTGCATATTAAAAATCTTTACCAAGTAACAAAAGAAATAATTGTAGATTTACACCATACAATAAATGACAAATGGCATTCTCTATACTCTACTGCCAGACCACTTAGGCTGTAATTTCTATGCAAAGTAAGTAACTAACCTATAATACCCTATGGTTTGCATTGACTCCACTGGCTACTTGACTTGAAGATCTGTGAATCTCCCAGGCTGCCACAGGAGCCAGTGCACAATTCATGGGGATGCCCAGGGTCTAGAGAGGAGCAGCATCAAATCCTATTCTCACCACCACCCAACACCAGGAGGGGAGCTATCTCAGAACACTGTTTTATCAATAAGGACTCTGCATGCTGTCCTTGAAAAGTGAATTTTACTTATAAGGTCCCTGAAAAGGGCTAAGAGAAGAGGGTTGGATTGTTAAGATTTAACTGTATGGTAAAGTAAGGATTCCATTCACTCCACTTGCCTCTTACTTACTACTAAATGATACTATAGTGGAAGTCAGACATTCATCCCAGTTTTGTTTAATGCAACTCTGGGTAATACTACTCCTTATTTTTTAGAAATATTTTTATGAATAGGACAAATGATACATCTGATTTGATGTTGAAGTAACAAGCATACACCCGATTTCCATACCAAGTTGACTCTACCAGGATGTATCCATCACTCTGAGTTATTTAATCATGTCTCTTCCTAAACTAGGTAGAGAGCTAAAACAATAAATTCCCAGTCTTGGTTTAAATTTTAGTCCATTTGGCTAATTTAAACAATTGTTTGGGAAATTGCTCTATATCTCTTCATCTTTTTGTCTGTTTACTAAAAAACAGACTTTATGGGGAATTGGAGCAGGGAGTCTCCTATGACCTTGAGATGGTAGACTCCATAGATACCTTCTGTTTTCTTTGGTATTGTATTGTTTTGGCTTTCTATGATAAATTTGGTGGTGGGTTTAACCCTTGATATGGTTTTATTTGTGTTTTTTTCTTGTTTCTTTGCTTGTTTTGGCTTGACTATGCCAGGAGTTATTACTAGCTAATCATACCTCTAGTATCTGCCCCATTCTTTCTGTCTTTCTATTTATTTCATACAGTTCTCCTCAGTTCCTGTTAGAGGGTAGCTTCTCTTCTTCAACAGTGGATCCCAAGGCAGACCCACCAGCTTTCCTGACACTAAGAGGGTGAAAAAGGAATGGAAAACTAAAATACTTTCAAGATAATAAGGAATTTTCTTTGCTTTTGTCTTACAAAAAAGACCAAGTAACCAATCTCTCCTGTTTTACCTATTTCTGGCTTCAGAAGTGGAATTGCAAGGTAATAGTGACATGGTGAAAATTCAAATGCAACAGTTTATAGTTGCAGAATGTTTTCCCATTTCATTCAGTACAAAATAAAGTTTATACCCTGATAAATATGTTCAGTGTTATAGCGAGAGTGTCTTTATATATTCCCAAGGGATCCTAAACTAACTTTGTAGGATAAAACAGAATCCTTTGAAGGATTGAAGAAAGCCCTACAAACACTTGCTTTATATGATGCCCACTTAGTTTAATAAATATATAGAAAACAGAGAATAATTTAATATTTGATAATACTTTTAATGCCAAGTTTTAGGAAAAAAACCTACAATTTCAATTCACATACATCGGCTGAGTTAGAGTTCTTGAAAATCACATGTAACATAAACTCATTGTGCATATGGCTGGAGCCAATTAGTTAACATAAATTCAGTTTCCATTCAAAACAAATTAATTTTCTTTTAACAATGAACTTTTATACGAGACCATTTTATTTAATTAAAGTGTCTGGTGTTAACATACATGAACCAAGCAGTTTGACTATAATCATTTATAGAATTACAGCAATTCTTTCGAACAATGGAATTCTTTATGTGGATATTTTGTACAACATTTCATCTATCAGCTAATAAAACCATCTAAGAAGTCTTACGGTACAAAATACAGATAAGCAAGAAAGATAAAAGGAAAGGTTAACACTTTTTCAGCATCTGTCAACACTGTCTCCTCTTACATTTGATCAACTTTAAAGTAAATGCAAACACATGATATCATTTACAGTAATAAAAGTGAGTGCCACACAGCAGCTACTCTGCTTTTATCTATTCTGCAGATCACTCATCACAGACTGTCACGGGGTAAGGGTGACATTGCTTTATGGTGCATCTTTGTCACTGAAGCGCATTGCCACAGGTTTTCAAGGCTGATCATTCACCCTGGAACTAATGCAAGAATCCACCAGTGTGCATTTCCTGTTTGAAACCTTGAGAAGGAAGCAGAGCAGAGAAGCCATGCTGCTCCTCTTCCCTTAAGAGGTTGAAAACAAACAAACAAAAAGGTTAAAAACAAAAAATAAGAGACAAAGGAGTAGCACATAATGTGAACAATTGAATGTGCTATCCATTGTTTTCTCAAGGATTTAAATGCATTTTCAAAGTGAATAAGAGATATCTTTTCCGACAACAGTGGTTCCCCAAACGTGGTCCTGGACTAGCAGAATTAGCATCACCTGGAAAATTATTTAAAATTTAAATTATTTAAAATGCAGATTCTCTGTGGGGCGCCTGGGTGGCTCAGTCTTTAAGGTCTGCCTTCAGCTCAGGTCATGATCCCAGGGTCCTGGGATCAGGCTCCCTGCTCAGCAGGAGGCCTGCTTCTCCCTCTCTCACTCCCCCTGCTTGTGTTCCCTCTCTCGCGGTCTCTCTCTGTCAAATAAATAAATAAAATCTTTTTAAAAAAGTAAAAAAATTAAAAAAAATTTAAAAAATAAATAAAATGCAGATTCTCTGGCTCTACACAAAACTATGAATCAGGAACTCTGTAGGTGGCACCTAGCAATCTGTGTTTTAATATACTCTCCAGATGATTCTGATACACATTAATGTTTGAGAACCACCAGTTTAGGGAAATTCAGTAAGCTGCATATTGCTTGTCAGTTTTCCCCAGTTTAATATTACAGCTTCAATTAGAAATGACAAGGTTTATAGATATGTGAAAGTTTGAGGTTTCTTAGATAAGAAAACATTTTAGTCACTTGAATATATGCCCTCCATAAAATTGATCTGGTAATCTCAAAAGATATAATTTATTTTTCAGATATTTTATAGGTGAGCATTTTATTTTTTTATTTATTTTTTTAAAAGATTTTATTTATTTATTCATGAAAGAGAGAGAGAGAGAGAGGCAGAGGAAGAAGCAGGCTCCCAAGGAGCAGGGAGCCTGATGTGGGACTCGATCCCAGGACCCTGGGATCATGACCTGAGCCGAAGGCAGACGCTTAACCATCTGAGCCACCCAGGCACCCTGTAGGTGAGCATTTTAGTTTGAATCATATACAGCAATGTTTGGGAAAAAACTCTGCTCCCTTCTTACACAATGTAATCATATATCATAAAGTATATTTGACATGGTAGCCAATAATATGAATGATATCCAATACCATTCTGATCTTAAATTTTGAATTTAAATTGTAGTCCATGTTTTTAAGAATTTTATTTCTGTGTTCACTTATCCTTCCCGGTAATGATGCAAATTACATATGACCTATGTAAACGTGGTATTTCAAAGTCCTTTAAAATGGGCTTTAGAAGAAAGAATATTAAGCTGTGGGATTCTGGGAAACTTTATAATCCCATCTTCCAAAAAACACCTTCTTAAATGCCTCTTTGGAAAGAAAGGACATACATCCAGGAAAGTGCATTTTAGGCCTTGTTTCCTAAGGGCCTGATAAAGCAGAAAACAAATATTTCTTTGGCAAGGAATGAGGGAGTCTAAAACCATAAGTAAGTCATGGGCTAATTCATTACTTAAAAGCTCTCTGCAGCTTACCCAGCCTCTGGAGATCTACAAATTTTCTCTGGTAAAAGCTGGACTCTACCGTGCTCATGAGTTCTTCATTGACTGTGACCATCCTCCCCTGGCCCTGGAGTTGATAGAGTGATGCTGTTTGCATTTGCTGAAATTTTGGGGAAAGAGACACGTCCCCCCATTATGTGTCAGAAGACAATAAGTGATTTGTCAAATTACTCATCATTGGCCCACTGATCATTCTTATTGCCATTACTAGATACTCAATGATACTGTAGCCTGGTCTGGTCAAACCAGGAGCAGGTAGGGAAAAATAATTAAGTAAATAACCAGAAGAAACTCAGAAAATATAAAACCAAGCTTGAATCCAGAATACATGACCTTATTGAAACATAACTGTTTTAGGAAGAAGGTAAAATTTTACCAAAAACAATAGTAATTAAATATAGTAATTACTATATTAATAGTAATATTAATTAAAATTAATGGTAATTAAACAGTAATTAAATTCAAATAGATCACTAAGATAGTAACTTAAAAAATGACTTTCAGGACCCTTTTATCAAAAAGCTTAATAAGAAAATGAATGCCGTTGAGAATTGAAATGGTGCCCTAAAAGATCAAAACTATATCTCATGACACTGAGCAAAATCCAATGATAAGAGAGAAATTAAAAGTATTGGAGGATAGACTGAGGCGATTGCTCCTAAAAATATTTAAAAATCTAAAAAAGGAAGAGGAAACACCTGGAGACAAGTTTCTAGAGAGGACTTATTTGCCAATCTGATGATAGACTGAGATCGAGATCTACAGGTTGAAAGTGTTCACTGAGGATTAGCAAAAACACAAAGGCCTCTGAATGTGACTTTAAAATTCCTGAACGATAAAGGAAATCTCATGCACCTCCTGCCATAAAGGCAGGGCAAGGAAAGGAGAACCAAACTAACATGGGGTTTTTAAATCTGCAACACTGAAAACCACAAAGCAGTACAATCAATTTGTAGATTTCTGAGCAGCAAGACTGGGTCCAAGAATGTTATATTGTTAAAGCAAAGGGAAGTTATTTGAACATATATGCAAGGATTCAAAGGGAATTTCAACACTGTGCCTGGAAAAAATGCTCTAACCTCAACAGGAGGAAAAAAAATAAAAGAATATTATCAGCGATGAGTGATGCATCTTGCAACATACAGTTAAATCTAAACTGGTTGTGTGAATGGCAGTTTGAAAAAAAAAAAAACAGTGTGTTAAATAAGAGTTTTTGAAACTGAAGTGGCTTATGTCCAGTTTGATTGTATTAAAGTGCAAATGACAGAAATTCAAAATCGCAGTAGAATAAACATAGGGCATTTGTTTTTCACTTTACGGGAACTCTAGAAGTTAGGGTCCCATGGTTCTTTTGCTGTGGTTGTTGTTATTGCTTTTGCTGGTCCTTTCTACCATACCATTTTGTCATTTTTAGCATATTGTCATCTCATGGTCATAGGATGGTTGCTGTAGAACCAAGATCATATTATTACAGCACAAGAGGAAGAAGCAGAAAAAAATTTTAAGTGGTCATTTTCCTAGTGTATTTTTATCTTTTCTTCAAGAAGAAATATCTTTCTTATAAGCACAATAACTGCCTTCTCCTAATTACTCATTGGCCAAAACTGGATGACATGACCATCCATAAGACAATTCATGTCAAAGGGACCTAGGGTTATGATTATCTTGGGCTAACGAGGACTTACCCACTAAAGCTGGATGTTTCACTCCTCAAAAAATCATGGAATTCTTTGAACAAGGAGAAGCTACCAAATGGTTAAGTAACCCCCCAGAATTGTTTGTTATATACACTATTATATGTAATATAGAATTAAATTTTTTTAGATATCATCAAAAAAAAAAGCAAAACATTTGAAAGGATGTGAAGAGTGAAAAGTGACAGCACTGTGAAGGTCTTCAGTGTGTCTGTTTGTGTGGGGGAGAGGAAAATAAGAGTCTGATGTTGGGAATGATTATTATTTTATTCTGAAGCTAATGCAAACTGCAAAAGCAGTAACAAAATGTGTTTTAAATTTGATAAATTGGAGTCTAATTAATTGTACTGTACCCTGTTGAGAGAAGCAAACTGAAAGAGAAATGGAGAGGAGTTCTCAGGGGTCCTCCACTCTATATTAGAATTTACTGTGTAGCTTCTTAAAACCTTGATGCTTTGCCAATACACCAGACCAAATGAACCTGAATCCTAGGGGTGGGTGGGATTTGGGTATGTTTTTAAAGATCCCCTATTGATCCTAAAGAGCAACCAGAATTGGTAATTATTCTTTCAGAAGAAATTAAATTTGTGTAGTACAAATTTGTGTAGTACAAAATCCACTCTGAATTTTATACATTTTATAAATTCTTTGAATAATCATATTTTGAGCACTTTCCATATGCCGGGTCCTGTACTATCGCTGGTGATACCACTCTGAATGAAGTAAAGTGCTTGTTCTCAGGACTTTGACTTTCAAATGGAAGAGACAGGCACTATTCATGTAATATCAGATAATGATAAATAATAAAACATCATGTAAAATGAGGGAAGGGGAAGGCAAGTGGGCCGAGGGAAATCCTCTCTGAAAAGGAGAGACCTGAGTAAGATAGGAATAATTGCAGGAACAGCCCAGAGGCAACGACCAGGAAGGAGGATGATGGCCCCCAGGAGAAAGTCCAGGGCCTTGCATCCAGAGCATGTCTGACTGAGGGAAAATAATAATGAGTAGGAAACTGCATACTTACTCTTACTAGCATTCAAGAGTAATGGCGAGGCAGATATGCTTTCAAACAAAGGTTAGAGATTTTACCACTGCTGGGTCATCACTCCCACAACTGCTAAAGTAGATTTCAACAAGAAGGAAATGCCACCCAGAAGGGAGGAAAGCATTTTAATAAACTTGGAAAACATATGGATAGACTCTAAGTGAGCACTTTAGTTTTAATCAATAGTAATTAAAGACTAATTTAAGGTACAGAATTAAAAACCAGATGGAACAAAAATACTATAGTAAAATCCCATGAAATATAGAAGACCAAGATCAGAACTGAAGTCTTCTAATGTCCTTAACTGTTCAGAAGAGGAGAGTGATCTTGATGAACTTCAGATTGCAAGTCAATTGTATAGTCTTTTAAAATAATGTAAGTAGAGTTAATAACTTGAAAACATTGAAAAGTGCAATAGAGAAAATGTGATTAATCAATTAGATAGTAGGATGAGAGAAAAATCTGCAAATAGGCAAGGAAGCTGTGAAAAAGATGGCAAAATCTATCTGGGTTGTAGATGCATATGTTTTGTTTTACTCTAATTTTGTGCCTATTACAGATATTTTATAATAAATATAAGGAACATAAGGAAGATAATAAGAGTTACCATGATGTCATCAGTTCTAAAGAACTATGTTATTATATTTAAAAATAGATTAAAAAGACAAACCAGTAAGTAAAACAGAATTGGAAGTCCATAAATAAATCTAGATATTTATAGAAATGTAATACATAACAAAGTGATATTTTAAAGCAAAGGAGAAAGGATGGCTTACTTAATCAATGATATTGGCATTAAATGGATATCTATAATGTGGGGTGATAGATGCAAGGAGAAAAATCCTGGTAAAATGTAAAAGCCTATTTACGATACTATTACAGTTATGGAAAAAAAAATGAGCACACTGTAGTAAAGTAGAACATATTACAGAGAATTATAGTGAGAATATGGGAAAATTTGCCTTGAATCTCTTTAATTGCTTTAATATAATTTTCCCAATAAAATTATATTATGAAGTCAAACAGACAAAGAGCCAAAGGCAGGTACTCTGAAGAAGTCAATGTTAAATCAGATGCAAACTAAGGTGTGAACAAAACTGACAGCACCTTCACTGCGCTAAGCACTTCCACCGAGGAACACGAGCACAGTGATATTCATTTATCATGGACCACATATAAGTTATAATTCATCTATTAGAAATGAGAAGATGAGTTTTTTTTGTTTTTTTTGTTTTTTTTTTACAGTATAGGTATGGTTTTCTTGCACTTAAGAACATTTCTCAGGAAAGTAATAAAATTACCTATCATTTTTACAATTGGCCTCTTTGGCCGAATACTGCAGCGTGTTGTTTTACCCACTTTGTAGAGACTGGGTACCTAACAATAAAGAACAGTAGAATGAAAAACCTTCAGTAAGTACACTTCAAAGCAAATAAAAATGATTTTGTGGGCTACACATTTGCAATTGCCTTTCTTTACAAGCTCTAGAGAGCTCTTTAGCGTCACTTGAATTAGGACTCTGGGCAAAGAGCCCGCTCAAAGTGAAACTGCCATGATGCTTCCTCCTGACCACGGTACGTTGCTTTTCTGTCCCCAGTGCCAGGCACTCCAGCAGCGTGAGCAGTTCGGAAGCGCCACTAAAAATATAGACAATAAAACTATGAGAGTTCCCTGAAGCAGATAAAAAAAAAAAAATACATGTGCATTTTCTTTTTCTTTTTTTTAAATACAATATTAAAAAGAAGATAAGCTCATCCAAACTCAGGGTGTCTTGCATTTCAGAGGTTTATCTGTGAGCACCATCTAGTTCTTGAGCAAGGTGATTTCCTTGCTACTTTGTAGTTACATTTACTATTTATGACAATTTAGGGACACATTTCAGAGCGTGACCATTTATTTCAATCAATTCCATAAGTGTATCTTGATTACAGAGGTGGAGGGCTGTGGAGAATAGCATTAATTTAAGGATAGGCCTGTGAGACTGTAGTTAGCATAGTGTCATTCCATCATCTCTGCGTGGCTGTACCACTAAGAACATATGTTAGGGGGTGAGATTAAAAGGAGAGGGGTTTTTGTTTTTATTTCCATTTTTTTAAATTTCCATATCAATTTTCACGGATCTTCTCCCCAAAGAGAAATCTGTTCAGGTTTATGTCAGCATCCTGGGCCATTGACAGATTAACAGCATTTGTTTCTTCGTATGCATATCCTGTCTTTCCATTTAAACTAAAGGTTACTTCTAAGGGCTCTGATCCACTTGCCATAAAATAAGTTAAATCTCCCTTAGTCACTTCTGACTTATTATGAGTTCTTTTTCCTAGGATAATACCTCTGTTTGGGGGCCATACAATACGGCTTACCCTGGCCTGCTCTCCTCCTTTGTGGGCACATTCTTCTCCAGTTTTCATTTCACTGTGAATTCAGAATTCATGTGCGAGATTCATCAAACAGTCCCAGACAATGCCCAGGCCCACTTCTCTTCCATGGCAACCCTTTCCATGGGCACAGCCTGGACTAGGCCATAAACTGGGCCTTCCTGGGTTTGAAAACTGTAAACTCTTAACTGATGGCCACGCTTCCCAAGGTGACTTTTTTCTCCTCAAACCCATAATCTTTAACCACATAAAGACCTTTATTTGCTATGTATCAGTTTTCTTTTGGCTGCATGTCCTCCCAGAATTCTTAATTATTTAACCTGCACAGTGAAGTGGTTAATTGTGGAGACTCTGGAGACAGACTGCTTGGGTTTGAAATCGGACTCCAACATTTATGATCTGTGTGACCCCGGGAAGACACTTCACCTCTCTGACCCTTGATTTCCTCATCTGTAAAATAGGGATTGTAAGAGCATACATTTTTTTTTAAGAAAATAAGTGTTTAAAATAAATGTTTCCTGCTCAGTGGAACAGGCAAATATATGATTATATTATGAAAATCCACTTTTTCTTAAAGAAAAAAATTCACCTTATAAATGCAAATTTTATCCTTCTTAATCCTTTCTCCCATGTATTATTGGGACTCCATCCCAAGGGCCTCAAAATGTTTTATGTAAGAGTTAGCCCAGACTATTGTTCTTAAGCGAATTAAGCTAGTCACAGCATTTTTAAAAAATCTAGGCGTAGGCATTGAGAGGTTTATCCCCACCCTTGCCTCTCCTATCATTTGGAATTACTGTAACCCACACCAAAGGACAAAGAATGTGACGAGACTGAGATGGAGGCCCGGAGCTTGCCTCTTCTGACAGTAGCACCGCCCTCTCTCGTGCACTCGTGCATAGACACGCAGGCAAACTGGCGCAAGTTCAAAAAAGCTGATCTTTGGCTCCATTTTCTCGAGCTCCAGTTTAGCCCTTGGCAAAGAAAAGGGCACACATTGCTTCAGGAAAGGAGGGTAAGTAGAAGAACAAAGGCGATTTGAAAACTATAATCTCTGAAAAATGGCAGTTTCTTTGTGTAGATCTACTTTTCTCTTGAACATGATGTAAGTCCTCTCTTTACCTGAAGTAAAGCATAGCTACATGAGATGTCATTTCCTCACTCCATCCACAGAGGCTGTCAGTACAGCCGCATTTCAAGGAAGAGTAAGAGTGAGAATTATTGTTTTGAAAACAGCATAGTCTTGAAGTCTTCCTGAAAGTTCCTCTGTAATTTTTACACATCAAAGTGATAATGAAGTGAATTCGGAGGTCCATTTTTTTTTTTTTAACTAAAAAGTGAAACTCATCTTAAATTCTGAAACTGAGCGACATTAAAGAATTTGAAGATTTAATTATGCTTTCCTAGTGGGCATTTTATATTCCAAAACACAAATTTTAAACGGGAGTCTATTGCTCCTGATTGATTCCATGTTGAGTTTGCCTGGTCCCCTCCCTTTATGAAGTAAAGACTTGTTTTATTACCTTCCCATTTCACAATGGAGTTATGTCGTTTAGAATGTTTGCTTACAAAGGACTCTATATTGCTTTGTGGTTCTTGAAAAAAAAAATAACAGCAGTTGAAGGCATAAATTGTTCAGCTAAGAGGCTGTATTAATTATTTAAAAATCTTAGGAGAAATCACTACTATCTGATGTCACAAAGACTAGTGCATTTATAAAGTGCATGAGTTTTCTTTTTTTTCTGCTCAAATAAGAGTAGAAAATAGTGATGTAATGTCTTGATAGAAGCATACTCAAGGATTAACATCAAATTTTGTATAATGCCTTCAGTTGTAAGAAAAAACAATAGATTCATGAATTTGAATTAAGAATTGCCTTCTAGGGCGCCTGGGTGGCTCAGATGGTTAAGCATCTGCCTTCGGCTCAGGTCATGATCCCAGGGTCCTGGGATCGAGTCCCGCATCAGGCTCCCTGCTCAGCGGGGAGCCTGCTTCTCCCTCTGCTTCTCTCTCTCTCTCTCTCTGTCTCTCATGAATAAATAAATAAAATCTTTAAAAAAAAAAAAAAAGAATTGCCTTCTATATCAAAAACAACCAAGCGATGACTTAATATCTAGATTGAACATGTGTGAGACAAAATTTAAAGAAGCTATATTCAAAAAATTAAGCATGAGGACTTTACTATAATCATTAGCCAATAGATTTGTTATCTGTGTGCCTGTTAGAATGAGTGAATGTGAAACAAGGAATCCAATAAATATCTATAAAGAATTATATTTAAAGTTTTTTAAAAAATCATGGAAGAAGTTATTTTGTAATATCTCGCTTTTCCTCATATCTTTAGCTATGCTAAACACAAGACCATCAAAAAAGAACATTTCAATGGGGCACCTGGGTGGCTCAGTCACTGAAGCATCAGACTCTTAGTTTTGGCTCAGGTCATGATCTCATGGATCATGAGATTGAGCCGCACATTGAGCCCCACGTCCAGCCCTGTGTCAGACTCTTCAAGCAGCACGGAGTCTCCTGGAAGGTTCTCTCCCTCTGCCCCTCTGCCTGTACATCCTCTCTCTCAAAAAAAATAAAATAAATAAGTCTTCAAAGGAAAAAAAGGACATTTCAGGATGTCATACCCAATGTATGTTAGATTCATTTTCAAAAAATTTTTCTTAAATCTTAAAATCAATTTCCTTATGTTATATTTATTCAGAATAGTGGTGAGCTAGTTTCTCACACATTATAGTCCATAACTATTTCATTTGTGACATCTGGAGGGCAAAGTGGTCACCCAGACCCAATTCTAATGTATTCATTAATACATAGGTTCATTTCTGAAATTTCTTATAATTGACCATATCTCCCTTTATTTATAGAGTCTTTAAGAGATTACTTTCTTCAAATATGTAGAATTTCATCAGGGAGGACATAAATCCTTATATTGATATCTTAATTGATAATGCTAATATCAATACATTGCTAACATTGTATCTACTTTTTGACTGCTAAGACCCATATTCTGTCACATTTTATGTTACAAATCATTCTCCATTTTTGTACATGTAGTTTTTTCCTTTATGTTTGTGTACTAAAGTTATATCTCAGCTATAAAGTATGCTCTTTTGGTATTAAACAATTACCCAAAAAAGATATCTGGATAATATGACACATATAATACATGACTAAACTAACAAAGAATTGAACAACTAAAATTACTTTCTTAAATCTCAAGAAAACTCTTAGGGGGACACTGGCCACTTTTGTCTTACTGTCTGACTCATCCTAAGACCAGGTCTACTGAATGTCAGGATCAATATGATCCTCCCTTTTGGTATCAGTTCTCCAGACCTTACCGTGTCACTTGAAGGAGCACCTCATCAGTCCCTTAGACAATCTTCTCTATCCCTCATCAAGTATGTGAGAACTTTTGGACACTGAACATCACATAAAGCTGAGGGAGTGTTCATAGAAGCCCTTCAGCTCTTCATACTCTTCCAGTAAGGATGCTCCAGGGAGACTGTGCCTCAAGATGTTGGGCACCTCCTTCCAGAGTCATAAATGGGAACAGAGTCGGGAAAACATCCTATAGACCTTCATTCAGGCGTTGTTGTATGGCAACAGTATGAGTCGAAAGAAAACCCGTCTATTTCCTCAAGATCAGTCCCCATATGAGGGGGGAAAATGAACAAGAACCCTACAATCTGTCTTATTTATTTACAATGCTTTTTTCACCATGCCTGGGAACAGAAAGCGTGTGTTGCTCTTTTATCCTTTCATGTCTTTCTTCTTTTAATCTAGCCTCAGATTCAGCTTATTTGGCAGAAAGGTATACCTTCCCTCACTTTGCAAGATACCATCTGTTCTTCCAGGTTTGGCCCATGACACGTTATCTGGGAACTACGGGAATTTAGTAAATCCTCTCTCCACAAAGCTTGGTTTTCGCGCTAATGCTTTGCTCTGAGCTCAGCTATCTGTCCTCTCCAGGGTGGGGCGCTGAAGGGCCCTCTCAAATAAGGAGATGGGCGTTTTCAATAAAATATATCTAAGATGGTAAGGGAGGAAATCAAAGAATAATATTGACAAAATATTGTATTTGTTACCTTTAATACAATCTGTACAGAAAGGGAATGATTTAAATTGTTCAGATTCACTCCCATTCAATGACTTCTTTTTTTCTTTTTTTAAAGATTTGATTTATTTGTTAGAGAGAGAGAGCGTGGGCGAGAGAGTGAGCAAGGGTACAAGCAGGGGGAGCTGCAGGCAGAGGGAGAAGCAGGCTCCCTGCTGGGCAAGGAGCCTGATGCGGGACTCATGACCTGAGCCGAAGGCAGACACTTAACCGACTGAGCCACCCAGGCGTCCCCCATTCAATGACTTCTGCTTCTAGCTCCTGAAAGTAGTTTTGGTAGGCCACAAAAATCTTCCGCTTAAAAGCACAGAACTTCTGACTAATGATATAGAATGAATGACATGTGGTGAACTAAACCTCTAATTTAAGTGTAGCCCCCCGCACACAAAATGATCCTAAACTTAACCATAGAAGAACATAGAATAACTACAAATGTTGTTTTACTGTTAACTTCAAACCCATTCTCCATATTTAGTAAGTAGGTCAGAGATGACTAACTGGTTTCTAGTCACAGGCCCACCATGCTGATTGCTAGTACTTTCTACCAGGAGCTTCGCACGAGAAAATTTAGAGGTAAAGAATATCCTTATCGATGTTGGCCATGAGTCGAGTGCGGTGTCATGCATGTGTATCATTGTTCTTGGCATAAGCGCATCGTATGTGACTAGGTACTAATTTGCTTGTGTAGCCAGTGTCCTCTTCTTTCTCCTAATTCTACAAATCCAGTTCCCATGCAGTCCCTAAATTGGCCACATCTCATAAAGCATATTCTTGCCCCCGATTCATTTGCAAATCACAGTGTCTTTAGCATCTATTTGAACGAATTGAGAGTTAAGTCTTTAAATTACAGGAGTTTGCTGTTCAGACATGTAGTATCCCTGACTACTCCCACTGCCCCCGTCAGTTCTCTACCTCAATGGTAGCACACAGATCTGTGCAAATGCTGAAAATTCAGAAGCTTGCTTGGCTTTTATTGTGAAGAAACTCTCCTAAGGCCTTCTTCAAAACAAATTTCACAAGAAGTTTTTGACTACATATACTTTGTTCCATGTAATAGAAAGGTTTTAGAGCCTTCCCCATTCATTAAATATTTACTGAGTGACTACTATATGACATGCACTGTTTCCACCTTAGTATGAGTCGTGCCTGAAAGTCTTTCCCCAAATGTGTATAGCCACACGTTCCTCCTTTATTTTATTGTCATTTTTCTATTTTTATTTATTTATTTATTTATTTATTTATTTATTTATTTATTGCCTCTCCTGTTAAGCTTTCTCCCTAAGCTCAAGGATTTAAAGTGTTTCCTTTGAAAGAAAACACTGCCCTGTGAAGTTTATAGTTTTAAGCATTTCCTGTTCAGTATAAAAGGAAATATGTAGTATTCTAAACTTGAAGAATGTTTTGTAATCATTTGAAACACCAGCATATTGAAGAAAAAGGTAGTTTTCTCCTTTAATATGACAATAATGTCTAATTTTAAGAAGTGTGTGTCATTCAACAAAAACCAGAAGATATACAGCAGAACATGATTAAAGAAAGGAGAAGAGAACCAGAATCAAACACAGAGTTTCATGGTCCCCTTTTAAAAGACCCATAACTGCCTATTACAGTAAACAGATAAGCAAACAAAAACTTGCAAGACAATTGATGTGTATTTTTTTAATATTTCACACTTAAGTGGAGTCAATCAAGAAATATCAGGGGGAAGCAACACAATATAATGAGATATGTCATCTCAGTCAAAACTTGTAGAAGTAAATTGGGGGGAAAAAAACAACACAGAAATAAATGCCCATATGTGAAGTAGAAAATTGGTGATTCAAAACAAATGTTTTACTTCCACCCACAGGTAGAGGAAAATAGTGGCTCCATCATTAAAGTATTTCCTTTTCATCACCTGTAAAGCCTTGTGTCCCAGTTGAATACAGAATGGTGTGTCAGGCACATCCAGGTTTCACAATCACAGATTAATTAGGGTGGTTGAGCAGATGTACCACATGAGACAATAGTTGAGCACAATGCCACAATAATTTCACAGAGTAACTAACTTACATATGTAGGAAATACAAGAAATACATTAAATCCATATTTTCTCAATGGAATAATTCTGCTCCAAAAATTTATTTGACTTAGCAAACACCACTTTGTTCCTGTGATGTGAAATGCTACTATGCCTGTGAAATTGTAAGTTTATGTTATAAAGAATTCTGAAAACTTGCCCAACTAGAAGCTGATAAAACCAAAACTGCACAGTTGTATTAAACATGTGGATAGTCTTGATCACCTGTACTAACTTGATAGCATCCGTAATACTGCACTTTATTATTTTTTAATTTTTATTTTTTTATTGGAGAGAGAGAGAGAAATGGAGAGAACAAGTGGGAGGAGGGGCAGAGGGAGAAGCAGACTCCCCACTGAGCAGGGAGCCCAACATGGGGCTCCATCCCAGGACCCCGGGATCATGACCTGAGCCCAAGGCAGATGCTTAACTGACTGAGCCAACCAAGTGCCCTGTAATACAGCACTTTAAATCATAAATGAAGGGGGCACCTGGGTGGCTCAGCTGGTTAAGCGTGGGACTCTGGATTTCAGCTCAGGTCATGATCTCAGGGTCGTGGTATCCTGTGTGGGGCTCCGTGCTCAGGGCAGAGTCTGCTTGTCCCTCTCCCTCTGCTCCTCCCCCTGTTCCCTACTCGTGGGAGCACTCTCTCTCTAAAGTAAATAGATAAAATGTAAAAACATAAAAATAAATAAGTAGTAAATGAGGTATGCAAAGTGTGAGGATAAGCTACACAAGCATTAACATAAGCATGAAATTTATTACAAGGTAACCCAGTAGATGGTATAAGGAGAGACAGTGTCAAAAAATAGAGGGGTCTCCTGATCACTCATTAAGAAGGAGGGCATAATTTGAATTTATATAATTGGTAAACATTGTCCCCTAATGTCTCAGCATTGTTCCTTATAAAATCTTTTTGAATATTCAAAACATTGGTTCAGAAAATAACATGAAATTAAGTGGAGATAGCATGATATAAAGCATGTGAGTATTAATACTACACAAGAATAAATCTTTTAAAACTAGGAAGAAATCAATGTTATAAACTCATAAGTACTTCTAAAAATGTAAATGACACTCTCTTTTTAATTAATATCTTTAATAATTTATAGTTTAGAGAGGCCTTTTGAAGTAAAACAAAACAAAACAAAAACGTGTGAAAGTGACCATGTGTATTGCTTTACTTGCCAAAGGATATTCCCAGTCAAACTAAACACACCCTAAATGTCCCTGGACTCTTCAAGGCATGCTTGTGTGTAAGCCTTCATTTTCTTCCTTTTATACCCACTGGTTGCAAACATTTGGTTTGTTTTTTAGATCTTATGAAAAACAAATAGGCATCAGCCACAAGGCTAGTTTTACAAGCTTTCTGTTCCTGTCTGCATGCAAAGTTGAAGAAACATCAGCAAACTTGCACCTTATTACCTTCATCACCCTATCAGGAACATAAAATTTTCTGTGTTAGTGACAATGTATGGTCTGTTGGTCAAACAATTCTATGACACCAATAAAACAGGTATTGACATAGATAATGAAACTGAAGCCCATATTGATTAAATAATATCCCAGGTCTTCAGCCAGTTATTGGTAGAGACAGGACTCAACACAATATTTTGTTTGTTTTATTTTTCAAGTAAAGTGAAAATTTATTGTAAATAAGTACAAACCTACATGCATAACAGGCAATCTCATAGACATTCATGGATCAGAAATAATAGCCTGGGTCACATGAGGACTTTGGAAATTTAGAATGCACAATTACTCTCTTTGTCCATCAGTGATTTCTCTGCATCCCGGTTTTCTGACACTTGGGAGCTATATGGTCTCTCATGTCCCTGCTTCTATTTCCCCTCTGTGAGTATCTCTAGAAAGAATTCAATGTTTGCATTTTGTAAACTTTATAAAATCACTATTTGGTTAATTATGAAATGTATCAGTATCATCACTATTCAGCAAAATTATTATAATGGCTTATCACAATTCTTCATTTATTGTGAACAATTTGGGGGTTTGGACATTAAGTACAGTGTTATCAGGAGAAGCTTTGGGGTGCTGGGTGGCTCAGTCGGTTGGCATCCGACTCTTGGTTTCAGCTCAGGGTTGTGGGATCCAGCCCCGCATAAGGCTCCCCGCTCAGGGCAGAGTCTCCTTGAGATTTTTTTCCTCCTCCCTCCCCTCTGCTCCTCCCCCTGCTTGGGCTTGAGCTCTCTCTCTTTCTCTAAAAAATATAAATAGATAAAATCTTAAAAAAAAAAACAAAACAAAAGAAGGATAAGTTTCATTTTGTCATACAATGTAAAATTTGGAGCCATATCCTATAGCACATAGATTTAAAGCCCAAGCTTTGAAGTCAGTTTTACCATTAGTATGAACTTAGGCAAGTTACCTGACCTAAGTCCAAGTTCTACATGTGTGGAAATTTATTTTATTTTATTTTTTTAAGATTTTTTATTTATTTGACAGAGACACAGCGAGAGAGGGAACACAAGCAGGGGGAGTGGGAGAGGGAGAAGCAGGCTTCCCGCAGAGCAAGGAGCCGGATGCGGGACTCGATCCCAGGACCCTGGAATCATGACCTGAGCTGAAGGCAGATGCTTAATGACTGAGCCACCCAGGCGCCCCTGTGTGGAAATTTATTAATCAAGAGAGTCGAATTAGTTAATTGATGTAAAGAATTTGGAACATGGCCTGGCTCATAATTATCACACAATATATATTGCTGCTTTTGTTACCGGTTTTACCTATCTAATTGAATTTTATCTTATATCTCAAAAACTGTCCAGTCCTTTAAAATCTCCTCCGTTTTCACTAGAAATTTCCTAGCTCTGAATAATATATTAACTCTAACTTAAAGAAAATCAAGAGATATTTTCTTTGTCAAGTTTTCAAAACATTAAATTCCTTACCCTAAAATATTTTCCTTTTATATAATGCCTTACTGAAATGCATACACACTCTGATTTTTTTAGGAGTTCAATTACGTAAGACCAATGCATATATTTCTCTGCTTTTTATAGTAGCACTGAAAAAGCAAATTGTTTATATGTCAGGTTATGTTTGGAAGATTTATCAATTTGAGCTTTACAGAATTTGAGTTTTGGCCAAGCACAATTCACAGAGACTTTCTAGCTTGAGCTTTTCTAAAATGATACCTAAAGTCCTCATATAATATCCCCAGTCCCAGAAATGTATTCCTCCATGCCAAAGGCCACATATATTGTTGCATGTGTATAAACCAAATAATGTTATATAAAACATAATCTCTTTAAAATTCTCTCCAGACACTTGCCATTATACCTACAACTTTTCCCTTAATGGGTAGATATATAGTAAATGGTCAGTAAGTGTTCAGGTAGATATATAGTAAGTGGTCAGGTCTATCTACCTTCATGTAAGTCTTCAGTACTCAACTAGATTCTATGTTCTTGGCATAGAATGAATCTAAATTTTGGAGGTAGACCATGGAAACAACTCTTCTTTGACCTTAGGCAAATTATTGAATATCTCTGACTTTCAGTTTCCTTATGTATAAAATATATGTGGTATATGTATATGCATAGATATGGGTGTGATACATATATACACACATATATTTGGCACATATTTATCAAATTTGGTATATATGTATGGATACATTATCTGATGTGTATCAAAGATTTATATAGATATCAAATATATGTATATATATATAATATATATATGTATATATTATACATGTATATATATATGAGATATATACATGTATACATATTTAAATATAAATACATATCACATATTTGGTATGTATGTATAAACAAAATATAAGATGCATGTATATATGTATGTGTATGTGCATATATATATATATATATATTTATATATGTATTTGTAGGTATGTGTGCAAATACATGCCCACATAAAGGCTTGTTACAAGTAAGGTGCCTAGCATAGAAACTGACAAATTTTAGACACTTAACCAATGTTTTTAATTAAATTAAGAAGTAACTGTGGGGGGGGGTAGGGCGGGGAACCAAAGCAACCAGAAATAATAATACTGTATAATTCTTTGAAGAGCAGGATATCCAAGGCTGGTAGGCCTTTACACAAAGCACAGAAGAAAAATTACTCATTTTCTATGAGGACATTTTCTAAAAGCCAAAAAAATCAGGAACAGTTTATATCTTTGCTGGAATTCTCTATTTCTCATGGATATGACATTGACCTAATCCAAATGTAATGACATGAAAAATCAATGAGGTCTTCAAGGTCAGAAACCATATGAATCATAAGATATTGAGGTTGGTATTGATGTATCTTCACACGTCTAGGTCTTAATATTGAAATGAACTGAAATTATTTCAACATCATTAACTGACCCTGAAAACAGATATGACTATTATTTGTTTGAACATATTGTAACATCATATACTCTTAAAGCCTTGGTAGTGTGAGGACTTTTCTACAAGCCCTACCCTTTACCTGGAACACTCTTGCCCCAGATATTACCTCACTCTGTGTCTCACAATCAGGTCTTTGAGCCGATAGAGTCTTCTCAGAGAGCGCTTTCCTGACTATGGTAAGTTGCACATCCATCAATCTATCCCTGTAACTTGAGTTTCTTTTTGCTCATAATTCATCATTGGCTGACATTATATCGTGGCTTTTATTTTGTTTGTTTCTAGCACACATCACTGGTAAAGTATGGGGAACAGACCGTTTCCTGCTTGACTCATTGCCAAGAGTAGAAGAGTTAGAAGAGAGCTAAGGGCATAGTGGTCCTTAATAAAAATTATTAAATGAATTCTGGCTTTCTGGAGTAAGAATAAAATTGTAAAATTAAAATATGTGTATGTTAGAAGCAAAGCCAAAGTATGTGTGGAGGTGTAGAATGTGTGTCACACAAATGCAAACATGTACGTTCCTTGATTTACAAACATGTTTTATTTACCTCTAAGAAAATGTACTCATATGCAAAATTCGGGGAGCTTTTGACAAATTTTTACAACCACAAAATTACTAACCCATCTAAGACACAAGGCTTCTATCAGCCTAAAAGTATCATTATGCATCTTTTGCTGTTAACATTCCCATTCGCTGACCTAGTAAACACTATACTGATTCTATCATTTTAGATTATTTTGACATAAAATTTATATAAATGTAAATATACTCTCTGAAAGCTGACCTTTTTCAGTCAGAAAAATGCTGTTTTTAGTTGTGATTAATACATGGTGTTGCCTATATTCGAATTTCGTTCCTTTTTTTTAAAGATTTTATTTATTTGATAGAGAGTGACACAGCGAGAGAGGGAACAGAAGCAGGGGGAGTGGGAGAGGGAGAAGCAGGCTTCCCACTGAGCAGAGAGCCCGATGTGGGGCTCGATCCCAAGACCCTGGAACATGACCCGAGCTGAAGGCAGATGCTAAACCAACTGAGCCACCCAGGCACCCTATTTCATTGATTTCTGCTCTGATCTTTATTATTTCTCTTCTCCTGCTGGGTTTTGGCTTTATTTTCTTTTATTCTCTAGCTCCTTTAGGTGTAGGGTTAGGTTGTGTATTTGAGACCTTTCTTGTTTCTTGAGAAAGGCTTGTATTGCTATATACTTTCCTCTTAGGACTGCCTTTGCTGTATCCCAAAGATTTTGAACAGTTGTGTTTTCATTTTCATTGGTTTCCATGAATTTTTTAAATCCTTCTTTAATTTCCTGGTTGACCCATTCATTCTTTAGGAGGTTGCTCTTTAGCCTCCATGTATTTGAGTTCTTTCTGACTTTCCTCTTGTGATTGAGTTCTAGTTTCAAAGCATTGTGGTCTGAAAATATGCAGGGAATAATCCCAATCTTTTGGTACCGGTTGAGACCTGATTTGTGACCTAGGATGTGATCTATTCTGGAGAATGTTCCATGGGCACTAGAGAAGAATGTGTGTTCTGTTGCTTTGGGATGGAATGTTCTGAATATGTCTGTAAAGTCCATTTGGTCCAGTGTGTCATTTAAAGTCTTTATTTCCTTGTTGATCTTTTGCTTAGATGATCTGTCCATATCAGTCAGGGGGCTGTTAAAGTCCTCCACTATTATTTATTGTTGTCAATGTTTTTCTTTGCTTTTATTAATTGGCTTATATAATTGGCTGCTCCCATGTTAGGGGCATAGATATTTACAATTGTTAGATCTTCTTGTTGGATAGACCCTTTAAGTAGGATATAGTGTCCTTCTTCATCTCTTATTACAGTCTTTGTTTTAAAATCTAATTTGTCTGATATAAGGATTGCCACCCCAGCTTTCTTTTGGTGTCCATGAGCATGATAAATGGTTTTCCGCCCCCTCACTTTCAATGTGGGGGTGTCTTTGGGTCTAAAATGAGTCTCTTACAGACAGCATATCGATGGGTCTTGTTTTTTAATCCATTCTGATAGCCTGTGTCTTTTGATTGGGGCATTTAGCCCATTTACATTCAGGGTAACTATTGAAAGGTATGAATTTGGTGCCATTGTATTGCCTGTAAGGTGACTGTTAGTGTATATTGTCTGTGTTCCTTTCTGGTCTATGCTGCTTTTAGGCTCTCTCTTTGCTTAGAGGACCCCTTTCAATATTTCTTGGAGGGCTGGTTTCGTGTTTGCAAATTCCTTTAGTTTTTGTTTGTTCTGGAAGCTTTTTATCTCTCCTTCTATTTTCAATGACAGCCTAGCTGGATATAGTATTCTTGGCTGCATATTTTTCTCGTTTAGTGCTCTGAAGATATCATGCCAGTCCTTTCTGGCCTGCCAGGTCTCTGTGGATAGGTCTGTTGCCAGCCTAATGTTTCCACCATTATAGGTTACATATCTCTTCTCCCGAGCTGCTTTCAAGATTTTGTCCTTGTTTCTGAGACTCGTAAGTTTTACCTTTAGATGTTGGGGTGTTGACCTATTTTTATTGATTTTGAGAGGGGTTCTCTGTGCCTCCTGGATTTTGATGCCTGTTTCCTTCCCCACATTATGGAAGTTCTCTGCTATAATTTGCTCCAATATACCTTCTGCCCCTCTCTCTCTTTCTTCTTCTGGGATCCCAATTATTCTAATGTTGTTTCGTCTTATGGTATCACTTATCTCTCGAATTCTGCCCTCATGATCCAGTAGTTGTTTATCTCTCTTTTTCTCAGCCTCTTTATTTTCCATCATTTGGTCTTCTATATTGCTGATTCTCTCTTCTGCCTCTTATATCCTAGCAGTTAGTGCCCCCATTTTTTATTGCACTTCATTAATAGCCTTTTTGATTTCGATTTGGTTAGATTTTAGTTCTTTCATTTCTCCAGGAAGGGTGTCTCCATAACTTCCATGCTTTTTTCAAGCCCAGCTAGTATCGTTAAAGTCATGATTCTGAACTCTAGGTCCGACATCATACTAATGTCTGTATTGAGTAGGTCCCTGGCAGACAGTACTACCTCTTGTTCTTTTTGCTGAGGGGATTTCTTTCATCTTGTCATTTTGTCCAGAGGAGAATAGATGAATGAGAGAACAAAATGCTAACAGGTTAACAACGTCCCCAGAAAATATACTCTAAACAAATCAGAAAAGACCTGAAACCAGGGGAAAAGAAAGGGAAAGAAAGAAAAAATAAAGAGAAAAAAAAGAAAAAGAAAAAGATAAAAACAAACAAAAACAGAACAAAACAAAACAAAAAACAGAATATGATCGAATTTGATCAGGCTAGTGCATAGATCAGTGCCACACCCTAGATTTTGGGCATATTTTGCTGTGTTAGAAGGAAGTGCCTCCTAAAATTTTAAAGGAAGAAAGACTTATATATGTACAAAAGAAGGGTTGATACAATGAAGGGATGGAAGATGACTGTAAACATGAAAATTATAAGATTTTATAAAAGGAATTGATAAGTTGTTTGAAAAAAGAAAGAAGAAAATTTAAAAAAAAAAGGGAGAGAATGTGATCAGGTGGGAGACTAGAACAAAGCCATACGCTAGAGATTTAGGGTATATTTTGATCTGTTAGAAGAAACTGTATCTCAAAATTTTAAAGAGTGAGCAACTTATATATATATGCCAAAAATAAGGGTAACTACTATGAAGAGATATAATATGACTCTAAAAATGAAAAATAAAAATGTTTTTTTTCTTTAAAAAGGGATTTATAAGATGTTGGTTGGAAAAGGGAAAAAGAAAAATTCAAAAAAAAAATAAAAAAACAGTTAAAAAAATTAACTTCGAAAAACTAATGAATCATGGTAAAAAAGCCATGAATTCTATGTGTAGTATTCCCCTAGCGCTGGAGTTCTCCCATTTTCCTTGATCGGTAAACTTGGTCTTGGCTGGCTGTTCCTGCTGATCTTCTGGGGGAGGGGCCTGTTGCCATGGTTCCCAAATGTCTTTGCCAGAGGCAGAATTGCCCCGCCCTTGTGAGTCCGGGCTAAGCAATCTGCTCGGGTTTGCTCTCTGGAAATTTTGTTCCCTGCAAGCTCTCAGTACAGCTTTGGAGGATGAGAGTGAAAATGGTGGCCTCCCAATCTCCACCCGGAGGAGCTGAGAACTCGGGGCCCCACTCCTCAGTGTGCCCCCAGAGAAAAGCAGTCAATCACTCCCATCTCCCTGGTCTCCGGCCGCACTCCGTGCTCACCCGGCCTGTGACCAAGCGTTTCTATCTCTGGCACCCGACCCCGTGTGGAGTCTCCAAACCCAGCAGATCCCTGCAGTGGGCTCCTGCACCGCTCTTCCCAGGGGAGGAAGGGGAGTCTCCCCGGCTCTGCTGCTTGTTGCATCCCTGCTGGAGGAGCAGTGGCCCGATTGGGCCGCGGATCACAGTTTATGGCAACCCCGAGCTGAGAGCACACGCCTTGGCTCCACATCTGCAGCTGGCTTCCCCGCTCCGATACCTGGGAGCTATGCCGCACTCAGGCACCCCTGGTCTTTCTGTGACCCTGAGGGTCCTAAGACCACACTGTCCCACGAGGTTTCCACCTCCCGCTTAGCCACTGGAGTGACGTCCCTCAGCGGAGCCAACTTCTAAAAGTTCCGATTTTGTGTTCCGCGGCTCTATCACTTGCCAGAAGCGGCGGAGGCCCCCTCCCTCGCCGTCTATCCTCCCGAATATCACCTTGGATTCACTTCTCCGCACGTCCTACCTTCCAGTAAGTGGTCGCTTCTCTGTTCAGAGAGTTGTTGCTACTCTCTTCTTCGATCTCCTGTTGAGTTCGTAGGTGTTCAGAATGGTTTGATCCCCATTCAGCTGAATTCCTGAGACCGGACGAAATCCAGGTCTCCTACTCCTCCACCATCTTGCTCCGCCTCTCCCTAAACTGGATTTATTTTTCTACTAGGTTATCTTTAAATTTACTGACTTTTCCTTCTTCTATCACTATGCTAATGCTAAGCCCATACAGTGAATTTTTCATTTCAATTATTATACTTTTTAGTTATTTTCACTTGGCTCTTTTCTATAGATCCCATTTCTTTGCTGAATTGTTCTGTTAACTCATTAAATTCAGATTTTCTTTTGAAATTTTCAATATATTGTCCCTTCAATATTTTTTAAAACCTTTGTTTGTTAAATCCAATATTGAGATAGCTTCAAAGCCAATGTCTACTTTCTGCTTGTTCATGGGTCATATGACCAAATTTTTTTTCCTTTCTCTTTGGACAATTTTTCCAATTTTTAATAGTCAGTTACTTCTTTTATTTTTTAAATGTTGTTGGCTGTAGGATTTTTTTTTTTTTGTAATGTTTTATTTTTTATTCATGAGAGTCAGAGAGAGAGAGAGAGAGAGAGGCAGAGGGAGAAGCAGGCTCCCCGCCCAGCAGGGAGCCCGACGTGGGACTCGATTCCAGGACCCCGGGATCATGACCCGAGCCGACGGCAGACGCTCAACCACCTGAGCCACCCAGGCGCCCATTAGTCAGTTAACTTCTAATTTTATCTTTCCTCTGCATTTAATACTGAACTATGGTGAGAAACTTAAGGTAAAAGTGAAGCTGTTTTCATTTTATTTTTCTTCACTCCGTATCTACATGAAGCAAAAACCAAATTCAGACAAAGATAGGTATAGTCACATTTTCTATCCCACCCCAGACACGCGTAACTCTTCTTTCTCTAACTGACATCCATGCTTTTGGAAACTGCCTTCTGATAAAATTGAGGTTTACATAGATGACTTCAGTATAATGTAGTCAAAAGTGCCTCAGACTACCATTTTCAACCAGCACAATCTCTCTGACTGGTCCTAGCAGACTAAAGGTCACGCTACTTTGAAGCTTACTTTTGTTCAAGCCTCCACTAAGAAACACTTGTTCGTTGATAAATCATTTTTAAGTACCTTACTTCTATCTATAGAAAGCCCGTGAGTTTTTTTTTTTAAGATTTATTATTTATTTATTTATTTTTAAAGATTTTATTTATTTATTTGAGAGAGAGCATGAACAAGAGGGCACAAGCAGGGGGACAGCAGAGGGAGAGGGAGAAGCAGGCTCCCCACTGAGCAGGGAACCCCATGCGGGGCTTGATCCCAGGACCCTAGGATCATAACCTGAGCCGAAGGCAGACGTTTAACTGAGCCACGCAGGTACCCCTTAAGATTTATTTATTTATTTGAGAAAGAGGGAGGGATTGAGAGCAAGAGCGTGCGAGTGGGTAGAGGGGCAGAGGAAAAGGGAGAGACGCAGACTCTGAGCTGAGCCCAAGGCCGATGTGGGGCTGGATCCCACAACCCTGAGATCATGACCTGAGCTGAAACCAAGAGTCAGACACTCAATCGACTGAGCCACCCAGGCATCCTAAAAGCCTGTGGTTTTTAACTGCTTATTTATTAAATTGAAGCGTGACAGGAAAGCAGATTAAAATGACCCAGTAAACAGCCCATTTTCTAGCTTATGGTACATACACTCTCTCTCACTTACAAACCGAAGTCTAGCTGCATCTGGACTTGTTGTTGAAGCCAAGGGCCTGGGGAAGGGACCCCTTTGATTATCCATGTGGCTTTCCCGCCATGTTCTCCAAGTCATCAGCTGTTTGGTCCTCTGGCAATTTCAGGCTTTTGCTCTTCCCTGAAGCAGTGCACACTGCTTGGCCACTAGGATTCTTTCAGCTGTCTCTGATCTTAATCCCTGTTGGTCCAGAGTCCTGGGGAGTTTTTGCTTCTTCCAGCTTTTTTCGGTTTGGAATTCAGATTCATCTCCCCTGCTCCTCCATCCACAGTGTTGGCTATGAAGAAAATGATTGAAATGAGTTACAAATCATTTCATTTATTCTGCTAAACATTTTCCTAACAGCCAGGTCACATCAATGTTAAATACAGTGACACCCACAGGTGTAAATCTTTTGAGTGTTATATATCCGTTTATTTTGTTTTTTAAGATTTATTTATTTATTTATTTGATGGAGAGAGAGAACACAAGCAGGGGGAGTGGCAGGCAGAGGGAGAAGTAGGCTCCTGGCTGAGCAAGGAGCCCAATGTAAGACTCCATCCCAGGACCCTGGGATCATGACCAGAGCCGAAGGCAGGCACTTAACTGACTAAGCCATACAGATGCACCTATATATCCCTTTAGAGCCCATTGACAATCTATGAATAAAATCAACTGGTTCGTGTTTAAACTCAGGTACAGCATGTTACTCACGAGAGCAAGATTCAGTGTTCATGCCGATCTGGTTCAAGTAGTTCTCATTTATTCCACAGGTAGTGTCATCCCTACCATGATTCTCAAACCAGGTAGGTACTTCCTTCTCATGATGTCTCTAGTGACTAGCTCAGTAACCCTGCTCTTGGTAATATACTGCCCTTCCTCATAACTTCTGGGTTTATCTGCCACCATCAGGGATGGTTCATCATCCAGCAAGCTCTAATGCTTTTAGTACACATAATTAACATGATGCCTAATAATGAGTAAAGGAAACTATCACCAAAACCCTGATTGTATCTGATTTCAAAGGCCAGCCTACATTCTACAGAATAATGGGGGAAAAAAAGGGCATATGTATTTAACACTGTAATTTGCAGTTTATATAGCAGTGCTGAACAAACAAACCTCCCATGTTTTTTGTTTTTTTAAAGATTTTTTATTTATTTATTTGACACAGCGCGAGAGGGAACACAAGCAGGGGGAGTGGGAGAGGGAGACGCAGGCTTCCCGCGGAGCAGGGAGTCCGATGCGAGGCTTGATCCCAGGATCCTGGAATCATGACCTGAGCCAAAGGCAGATGCTTAACGACTGAGCCACCCAGGCACCCCCAAACCTCCCATGTTTTGTGAAGAAATGAAGCAAAATCACTTTATTGTGTGTCATCCACGGATGGGAATCCTGCTTTCCTCTCAGTGCTTTTTAATAACCTCAAGAGTGCTTTAATAACAGTTTACTTACAAAGTGGTTGCACTGGGTACTCTGGGAAAACGATTTCACTTCTTTTGGTCTCTATTGAACTAATTATTGATTTCAACAAGTAAAGGACAGCTTCACATTTTAATTCCTTCTAAAGTTCAATCTCTCATTAACTCAGTTTTCTTTCTCCTTTAACTTTATATATATTCACCACCAGCATTACCCCCAGTGACAATAACCTGAGCCATCCCTGTCTACTTAGTCTCATGTGGGTTAAAAGAGGGTCTGGCTAAGAATATGGATAGTTTAATCAGTTCATTCTCACTCCTAATAAACTCAAATGTCATGGTTTGCTGAAAGCATGTTAGTAATATAACTGTGATATAAAAATGATAGTGTATTAAACTTGTAAATACAGATTGTCATAGGCATTCCTAGACGACTTAATTCATTTGCTTTAATTTTAAAATATAGTTTTCTTTTTACAATGTCTTAAGTTCTAGATTTTTATTTGAGGAGTTTCCCTATAAATCCATCCTACTAACAACAACAGAAAAATCTCTCAATGTTTAGTTAAGTTTCTCCAAGGCTTTGCAATTGGGAACATAATTCTCTTGAAGGGTAACCACTGCATCCTATCCTAATGTCAACAGGAACAAGAACTTACTCTCAGAGAAATGGTAAATATAGTCCTTTGTTCACAATACCCACTTCAAACCAGGAACCAGAAGGTCAAAACATTACTGCATGTTTGTTTAAATCCGTTCAATTCCAATACCTGAACCACTTCTCTTCCTGAGTCCACAGTCCAGAATTTCAGGGAGCAAGGAAAAAAATGCCCTGCAAAGCCCCTTTTACCTTTTGCAATGAAAATCCTTCCCTAGTCCAATCAAAAATCTAATTTAGAACAGGAAGTGTGAAAATGAGAATCTGAAGAGGAAAATTAAACCAGTTGCTCAAGTCATCTGGAAAGTAAAGCTATATTGGTGTTTGCACATAATGAAAGTGAAGGTAGGGAAATTGCATACTAGTTACCAAAGAGGAGATGCCTGTGAGAATTAAAGCTCCATATGCAGGTCGTAAATGTATGGTTGCAAATAGTAGCCTGCTTTTATTAGGAAAGAAGAAGCGGCTACCTCCATCTAATAGGTACACTACATATAGAAATCCAGGCTTCAAAATAAAGTGATAAAGAGATAAAATGATAATAATGCTATGCGAAATAGCAGGAATCGACTAACAGAAAGGGAAAGTTAGAGAAGTGGGGGGCTAGAATCAACAGTAACAAAATTATGAGGCAAAATAACAATAAGGATGGACTGTACCTTGGGAACATGCTATAAATAATAGAGAGGAACAACACAGAAGTTTGAAAGGTGGACTGGAGGTACATGCTTCACTGGTTCTGTAGGACAAAAAGAAATTCTTTTAAGGCTGCTTGAGTGAGAGAAGCAGGTGGAAAAATAGAATGTGCTTTTGAAAAATAAATTAGCAAGCAATGTACAATACTTAGGGTTTTGAAGTGAGCAACTTCAACCTAATCTCAATGACTTGGGCAAGTTTTAATATATTGTGTCTCATTTCTCTCATTTATAAAACAAAGACGATACTAATGACAGTCTCAGATGTTTGGTTTTTTTCAATGTTAGCTGAATTACATTTTACAATGCATGTAAAAAATGACCAGCCAGTGTCAACTAATGGAACTCTATCTATTTACCATAAGGTATGTGTGTGTGCATTACTATGTTACATATAACTTAATCAAGCTCATGCTAGTTCACAATGTGTTGATTGATAAATGATGCTTTAATGGTATTTTGTTGTTCCTGCATCTTAGGAAGGTTATTAATGTAAATTTCTCAAATTGAAAGGCTGAAATATCGATAAATGGAATGCTGGACATTGATCAACCTATGCATTTCATAATATTAGAGAATCAGATTAGACCGTTTTTTTTTTTTCAAGAATTTACAATTCATTTTGAGAAAATAACACTGACCTGCTGCATGGAATTCTAGAATGTTCCAGTTGAACTGACGAGGCTTTCCCTCTAAGCAGGTGGCCACAAGAAGCCAAATTTCAATCAAAAGTTTAGTGATCATAGAACTGGACAAGGGCAAGCACTGTCTGATTATAGGCATGAGGGCTAACAAAGATACCTTAATATTCTCCTCAGCCTGACTAAACTTTTAACAGACCTTTTCCTGACTATAGGCCCCTTCCTTTTCTTGGAGCACTTACTTTTGTGAAAAGTTTCCATTGTAAAATCTTTCTCTGCTTCCATTGATTTGTAAATCTTCTACAACCCAGGAGTGTCTTTCTCAAGAACCAGGGAGCCATTCCTTTGAGATGTAATCACCTAGAAAGATAGTGCCCCTATCTCTTAGCCTATGTGGTGGATAGAAGCCTAACTTTGATAATTGCCAACTAGCAAATCAGATGACCTAATCACTTTGACCAACCTCTCCACAACGTCCTCCAGTACTTTTCCACTACCTCATCCAGTGCTTAAAAACACTTCCAAATTTTGTTTCAACAGAATTGAATTCAATCTCTCTTGCAATAGTCTTGATCTTTATGATCTTTATTTTAAGAGTCTTGAATAAAGTCTTCCTTGCTTACTTAACCCATCCAGTAAAATTTGTCTTTTACAGGGCTGAGAGCTTGATCTATGCAGCTTCACATGTTGGGGCCCTCCTTCCCTTGGTTAATGTTTTTATTCACTACTGCCAACCTCTGATTCTTTTTTTTTTTCCACCTCTCCATCAATACTACTCAGCCCTGGTTATTTGAATCATCTGAGGAGTATTTAAGACTATTGATGGCTGGGTCCAATCATAGAGCCAGATTTAATTGATCTGAGGTGGGGCTGGAATATTGCAGTCGTTTAAAATCGCCACAGACTATAGTAATTGACAAGACTGAGAAATACTTTTCCAAAGGATACGACTTTTTTCTATCACACAGTGTTCTCTAAACATGTAATATAAAATTGATAAGATTCTCACTTACTGAATTAGAATTGCCTACCCTTCCTTCCATTCCTGGGCTATTGGTAGTTTACCTTGATTGTAGACTTGGGGCTTCTTAAATTCTTCAATCGTGTTATTTATTGATAACCTCTAGATGTTTCTACTGTGGAGACAGATGCCATTCATTATACTAAGATTCTACTAGCTTATATCTTAAAAACAACTTTAAGTTCGAAAGTGAAATAGTAGAACACCAAATTGACCCTCTTTTTATTTGGCTAATTCTATTTTAGCTTTTCAAATCTCCTCAAAAGTGTTATAGTCTCTAGAACTGCTTCCTTTACCCTAATGCTGTTCATAGATGACAGCATTGACATCACCTGAGAGCTTAGTAGAACTGAGGAATGAGAGAACACACCTCAAGGTACTAAATCAGAATGAGTATTTAATAAGATAACTTTTTGACCACTCCTGTGTGCTTCCAGAACAAACTGGGTTGCCTACAAACCCAGCTGTTATCCCAAGGACAAGTAACTCTGGCTTTCATGCTTGCCCCTCTCACTGGCAGGTAAGTCATTTGACAGTAGAGACTCTACATAAGTGCTTTTTGTATTGCTAGTGTCCGGCACAGTCCTTGGTGTTTAGTGGGTATTCTTAGTCGTCTTAATTCCATTTCTTTTTCAATCCCATTCTTAGAATCATATAAGTAATATGTTATTATTTTAGTTGATGTTAGTGACATGGAAAGGGTAGAACACAAAGAAATGAAAAAAATTAAGCTTTTAATCCCTCTAATACAACCTTTTATTTCTAAATACAGTGGTCCATTTACTTTATATATTTAAATAATTGAGTTCATGATATAGATACAATTTTGAATGCTATTTTTCTCATGAAACATTACATAATAAACATTTCCATGCTGCTACTTACTTTTCAAAACAAAAATGTTTTGAAAGTAACCAGTTAATAATCTCTATGGCTATTTTAGGCTATTTACATTATGACGCAGCCCATCTCTCTTGTTTTAACCTCAGCTGCCAAGCGGTACGTGCACTCCCTCTGCTGCAGCCACACTGGACTTACTGCTGTTTTTGCCTTCCTATAGTTCTAATTTTTCTGAAGCAATTATTTCCTTCTAATGCCTTCCCTGAACAGTGAAATCAATGAAAATCCTACCCTTTGTATATGACTCAAATGTAAACTCTGTAAAACTTGCTCTTGAAAATCTCAAAAGATGTCTCTTCAGACTCCTATCACTTGCTGCTTTTTTTCAATTGCTATTATGGCATTTGTCACATGTACCCTGATATTGTCTTCTAGTTATAGCTACCATTTTATCCACAAGCAAATTTAAGAAACATATCCCAAATTATCATAATTATATTATTTTTACATTTATAATATTTATAAAGACTTGCTCATAGGAGATGCTAAAATTCTTTTTCCAACTTTATTGAAGTATGCTTACTATACAAAATTCCACACTTAATGTATATATTTTGATGAGTTGTGACATACACATATGCCCGTGACCTCATTAACATAAGCAATAAACCTATCCATCAACTCCAAAAGATTTCTGCACTTGTTTTTTTTGTTTTGTTTTGTTTTTCTTGTTTTTCTTTTGGACTCTGGTAGTAACACCAAAAGCACAGGCAACAAAGTTGAAAATAGACAAGACTACATTAAACTAAAAAACCTTTTGCACAGCAAAGGAAACAGTCAATGGAGTGAAAAGGCAACCTACATAATGGGATAAATATTTGTAAACCACATATTTGATAAAGAGTTACTTTGGAAAATATATAAAGGGCTCCTACAACTCAATAGCAAAGAAACAAACCAATTAAAAATGGTTTGAAGGACTTGAATAGACATTTCTCCAAAGAAGACATTCAAACGAAGAACAGGTATATGTGAAAGGTGATCAACATCATTAATTATTAGATAAATGCAAATCAAAACCCAAATAAGAAATCAACTCAAACCTGTTAGACTGGCTATTATAAAAACAAAACAAAACAAAAACAAAACCACAAAAGATAACAAGTTTGGGTGAGGATATAGAGAAACTGGAACACTTGTACTCTGTTGGTGAAAATACCAAATGGTATAGCCTCGATGGAAAACAGTATGGAGTTTCCTCAAAAAATTAAAATAGAAATACCATATGATCCAGCAATCCCACTCCTGGGTTCCTCAGACAGAAGCTTGTTTTTCCTTCATTCAAAGTTTTTCAATGTGCTCTCTCATTTGTGTGGAATATTCTTCCTTCAGATATTTACATGGTTTCTGCTGTCACTTTTTTCAGGTCTCTGTCAAAGGGTGCATTTTTAGACTTACTTCTCTTTGTCATTCCCCTTGCCCTTTCTCTCTTCTCATTATCCTTTTTAAGTGATTTGTTGGCACTTATTATAAAAAACAACTTGAAATTTTATGATATGTGTTTGTTTATTGTCGGTCTTCTCCACTAGTATATAAACACTTTGGAGGTAGCAATCTGTTCTGTCTGCTTCACTTATTAGAACAGTTTGTGGCACATAGCCTATCAATAAATATTTATGGAAGGAATGAAAGAATGGATGCTATGACAATTCATATACATTTTCACTCTATGTTAATCCAATTTTTCCTGATACAGGGAACTGTAATTTTACAGTTAGAATTTGTACATGAATCAGAATCCTGTTTTCAAAACTGAATATATGAAAAAAAAATTTAGTAAATTCTTCCCCAGTTTCAATTGGCTATATAAGCACAAACCCACTTTGACAATGAGAACCAGGGAGACACCAAGAAGTTAAATTTGCTTATAATATCTAAGGACTATAAGAGCTATGAAAATGATTTCCCTCTCTTTCTTACTCTCCTTTTCACTTTCTCCATCATCTCCTTTGACTGGGAATATGAGCCATTCATTAAGGCAAAGTACGAGTAGATGTACCATTACAGTGATTCATCATGGTAAGACCAGGATTTTGTGTTTATGTGTTTTAAGGAATGGGCACATGGGAATAGAGCCCTGGGAGTAGAGATAAACGTTAGAGATTTCCAGGCCTGGTGGACTCCTCCAAATACATTTCAATGGTTTATTATTTTCATAACATTTCACCAGTTTACCACGTAGAGTATAAGACTTCAGTGCTGAAAACTTCAGAAGCTTCTGCTTTATAAATGAATCATATATCCCCATCAGAATGCTTTTTGCAGTTAAAAGAAAACAAAGTTAAATTGATCCATGCAAATACTAATACCATGTCAGAGCACCACTTACATGTATGTCTCCAGCAATAGTCCTGGAATATCACCTGAAAGCAATCAGATGGCTAATACCAATTTGAGTCAGCAATTTTAAACAAGAAAAAATATACTGTTGGATAGTCAAATGTTTAGAATAGTAAAATACATTCAAGTGAATGTGACACACACACCCCCAAACACACAGCATAAATTTATTGTGGTCTAAAACACTTATTTTCGAACTGCTAAACTACAGATTAAGAATAATTAATCTTGTTAACAGCAATGTGTGCATTATGTCTAATTCCACTTAGTGTGAAAAACCGCTGGAATATTTAAAAGGTTATCCTTGACTGTATTTTCCTAATACTTATAATAGAAATGATGACAGCATAATATAGGTGACAGGTAAGGTCATTCCTAAGGCTAAATTCCAATTGTGTGTGTTTTTTTTTTTTTTACTGAATTATAAAGGCAATGTTTATGGGATGAAACTCAAATAATCCACAGTTTAGTCTCATTTTAAGATTCACTAGTGAAGAAGTAATCAAATGCTAACTTTTATACTCAATCATTCTAATTACACAGATGATTGTAGTCTATTATATGTGCATACTGAAGTATAAAAAATAGCATCTTCTGCACTCAATTAATTAACAATTTAAAAAATACCCTAGGATTAGTAGTGCCCGTACTATGTCAATATATCTGATTGGGTCTCAACTTCCCGAATTTTAGTTATTGTAAGTCTCTATTTCCGCTTTGGGATTCTGAGATTTAAAAAATCTGGTTAAAAAATAAATGAGAGATTTTCTAAACCAGGGAGAGATAAATGAAGGCATAAGACTAAAAAGAACTAGAAAATCTGATATCCTCATACATTAAAGTGTAATAATAAATACTATATTTTCAGGGTATAAATTCACATGACCCCCTGCTAAGGGTTATGAGAAAGAAGTCTTTTGGCAGAATCTTTGTCTTTAGAACTTCACACCTTAAGATAAACACAGAAATGAAATTAAATATAGAAAAGATATGCCAGCTGCAGAATAAAACTGTTAAATAATTACATACATAAACAGACACATGATATCCTCAGGTCAGAGGAGAGAAGAAGAAAATTAAAGAGTAGAAAATTAATAAAATTTCATCATTATTTTTACTTTTAAAAATAATAATTCCACTAGTGATTAAACTGGTTTAGCTGAATAACCCAAAAATGATAGGTGATGAATAAAAAAAAAAATCATACTCAAGAGAAAAAAGGAGCATCCTTTATTTTATTTAACAAAATTACATAAATATGTTTATATTCTAGACATAATTGACCAAGTTGATGCCTTGAAAATCTAACCACTCAATAATAGAAGGAAATACAAAAACTCTCACAGACTATAACTTGAATTTGAAATTTATTCTTTACTCATTCCAGATACTACAACACAGTTTGCCAAATTCTTATTTAAAATAAATTTTCGTGGAGGTTTTTTTCCTGGCCCTATCACTGAGGTTCCTCAGAGACAGATTTATGATATATTTAAATCTTAACTAATTGAGAGACAGTTTTTTAAACAAAATTTTACAAAATACACATGACCCATAAGGTCTTTATCTGCTTCTCTTAGTTACCAAAGCATTTTCTTTCACCAATAGACTCATGTTCATTATTTATTAGTAATCATGAATTTGGGTGCCTCTTCAGTGATATAATGGATGATTGTTAAACAGAAAAACAAAATAAAACTGTATTACCAGATATTTCCAGAAACCTATTATCTTTTCTGGGTGTGAATGAAATATGCTTTCTTTTGTCAGACGGCTACATGGAATCTAGGCTAAAAGAATTCCAGCACTGTCAAAAACATCTCACACTGAAACAGTGGATTAATCTTAGAAGATATGTGCCCAACGAGGTAAGATTCAGTTTATGTGTATGCGTTCTGGGGTTAGGCATTAGGAAGACTCAAAGACAGCTCTGGGATTAACTTTCCTATCTTCTTCTTTGTTATTTAATATGTTTTCCTGAATGTCTACATATTTGGCTTCAATTAAAAATAAATAATTGTTCTGGTTACTGACAGTTACATAAACTAAAAATCTGTTTTGTATGTTATGCTTTTGTTTCTGGTAAAAATCTATTCAAAAATATTCAGTGACTTTTACTGGAAAGAAGTATATTTTTGTGCATGGTCATTTACTGAAGAGTGTTCCCTAGGTTTTTGACAACCCAAGACTCTAGTTCATTGAATTGTGAAAGTCTTCCCTTTGTTTTTTGTTCATTTGCTTTTGTTTTTGTTTTGTTTTGCTTTTTCACCCATAACACACTAGCCATGTCTATTACCTCTGGCAGAGAGCAAACAAAGTTAAAAGAAGGGTTTCTAATCTGCTTCTGGCTTCTAGCAGCAATTTCTATTCTGTTTCCATGGAAATAGAAATCAGATAAATAAAATAATAAAAAAGTGCTTTTACTCATGAATTTTTTTAAGCTTGTGATTTCTTTTCAATAAAAGTATAATGATTTTTTTAAGTTAAGATCAAATATTGTTATTCCTTGAAACTATTTTCATTCCAGAAACTATTTACTTAAAAGGACATACATATCTTCCGAGAGAAAAAAAAAAAAATACTAGCCTTGATGTGACCCAGTCTGTAATCTGTGTTAGCCTTCTAATATCCAGAACAAGCTGACAGACCAGATACTGCCCCACGGGCTCCCAGCAAGACTCTGGCCCCAGGCGAAGGACCTCATTTGCTTTGCTTTGGGTGCGTAGGAAATGGAGTGATGCTTCCAGAGCCAGTGGAGTTGTTGAGTAGTACAAGAGAAAAGAATCAATCTCTGGTTATTCAAAATGTGGCCAGAGTACAAAGGGGCACCTTAACATCAGAGGGACGATTTTGGAAGCAGCTTGGTAGGGCTGCTCCTCTTATCCCATCCCAATAGTAGGGCCTGTCTGCCTTGTGCTGCTATAAGCTCCAAAAGATGGATCTGAGCTTCAATTCATGCTACCTTTTATTTTGTTAACCATTATTACTGAGAATGAATTTTATTTCCTTGCTATATCAAACATTTTTTTTCTTCCTGAATAATTCATTTATTTGCTACTTTTGGCAAGTAGACAGAGTAGTATAAGACCAATTCTGGGTTCTTTTGACCAATATCACTGCCTCACTAAGTTTGTGATCAGAGTCACCATCTGATATGGGACCATAGCTTTATAGGTAAGATGGTGGCCGTAGTTGTTCTTTTGTGTTCTGCCCTGCTGAAAAAAATCCACTTTTTACATTTTTACAGAATAAACAGTACTCTAATGTATGTGTCCCCATTTACATGGTTATTTGAAGTACTGTATACCTAAATATGTTTTATTGATTTTTGCATTGATTACAACCTCCTAATTACCGCACACGCACACATGGGCGTGTGCGCACGGGCGCGCGCACACACATGCACACATACTACATACACCTTCTTTAAACATAAGAGAAGGAGGAATACATTGTGTAACAGGTATACACTTCTCCCTGGCTCCCATGGTCTGATCAACATTAAAGTAACCTATCCATTTTACATTGCATTTTACTTCAGTTCATGCCTTTTGCAGTATGTTGTTATTTTTACATGTTCTGAGATTTGCTGGCACTTAAAGATCTCATGACTGCACAGAAGCACTCATGAGTAAGAGCAGAGCAGTCGAGAGCATGAGACGTAAACCTCTTGAATCAAATTCTAACACTCTCACTTCTTTGCTATTAAAACAAATGCAGAATTGTTATTAAATCTCTCTAGGCCTCTGTTTCTTGACCTGTAAAAAAGGAATAATAATAGTTCTACTTAACGGGATTGAGGTGAAGATTAAGTAAGTAAATAAATAAATAAACCTGGCACATTGTTGGTGTGGAAATGTTGTTTCATAATTATATAAATTGGACACAAGGGATAGTAAGATGAAAGTAAGTGGGGTAACCATTTATTGTCCAACTGCAGTCACTTTGGGGAGTATAAAAGAGGTGCTAACATAATTAATTAATTTTAAAATATTTATATGCTAATGAAAAAGTCATATTTTTGGTGGACCTATAAAATACGTCCATTAAAATTATTTTCAAAATAAATTATTAATGTATAATCATATACATTAAAATAGACTAAAATTTATACTGATTTAGAAATAACAAATAAAATAATGATTTGGGGCACATATTCACATCCCTTAATCAGTCAAGTCTTCTCCTCTCTGCCCATGGCATGGTCTTTTAGACTCTACTACTCAGACTAGCCAATAAAATGAGCAAAATGTGGGGCGGTAGCAGCACAAACCCTGACCAAAAGGAGTTTGCTGTCCCTAGTAATTTGGGTCCTGGCTAATTTGTTTGATCACAAGTGCCCAGCATGACATTCTTAAAAACTCTCCAAAAGGGACAGTTATGTTGTCCCTGGAAGGAGTGGGGGGGAAAGAGACCTTGGTTATATGTTGTCTTTCAAATTAACTGTGTCTCACACTTGCTACCTGAGACCATGTGGAACTTCAAAGCATCTCCTTCTATCTGACTCTTAGGTATATTACTTTGTCAAGAAATGAACAATTTGGGCAAGTATTAAAACTATTAAAACATTAGGAGAATGGTTTTGACTCTAGGTCTGTCCCAAGAAAGTCCAGTGGTCACCTAGAAATAGGACACTGAAAAACTGTCAGTAGTTCTGTTTGAAACTGGGGACTTCATTTAGACGTACATTGTTGAAGAATTAATAATATGGAGAATTCTTTTAGTAAACTATTACCAAGTTAAAAATTCTCTGAATATCAAATTGAACCTTAAGTTTCTGAGTTGGGATGATAATAGGCAGTCCATTCTTGTTTGTCTTCCCCCCTCCCCAAATGTATTACAGAATTCCACAAACCTTCTACAGGAAAAACAGATATAAAAAAAAATTTAAAACATTAAAATATATCACTTTTTTTCCAAAAGAAAGAACATTATAGTAAATTGACATTTACCTAAGAGGTGGTGTTTAGATGTTAAATAGAATACTTAACCTAATCCGGGATGACCCTTGGGGCATTTTGACATTACCCTGTTTTTTTTTTTTTTTTTTTATTATTATGTTATGTTAATCACCATACATTACATCATTAGTTTTTGATGTAATGTTACATGATTCATTGTTTGCATATAACCCCCAGTGCTCCATGCATTACGTGTCCTCTTTAACACCCATCACCAGGCTAACCCATCCTCCCCACCCCCCTCCCCTCTAGAACCCTCAGTTTGTTTCTCAGAGTCCATAGTCTCTCATGGTTTGTCTCCCCCTCCTATTTTCCCCCCTTCATTCTTCCCTACACTGTTTTTAAGAGTTAACTGTCGATGTTTCTGAACAACGGTAAACTCTTATTCTCTGTTGCTGTTTCTCTTCACCTGAATCTTAGTTTTGAGTTCATTTCTTTTTTTTTTTTTATGTTATGTTAATCACCATACATTACACCATTAGTTTTTGATGTAGTGTTCCATGATTCACTGGGTGTTATACAGTAGTTCTTTATACATTGTGAATACCAATCCACTGTCAACAACATGACAATGGCAAATATCTTTTCCCAGTGTGTGTTCCAAGTAGGATTTGTATTTTCATTCCCTTTAGAGAAGAATGGCTAATTAGTTATGTTCTTATGTTTAATGTAATAAAATTTATTCCTCCTTTCCTTTTATACTTTGTATGTCTCTCTTAAGAAATCCTTTCCTCTGTCTACTAACAAATCAAATAATTTTAGAGAACATAAAAGCTTTCTGTGTTCTAATTTCACCTATTTGCTTTTACATATTTCATTGATTTGTTTGATCAGCATTTACAAATATGTCCAATATTGAGAGTAGAATATTCCTTGTATATGCTTATGACCTATGTCACAAACTATCAGGGTTCTCAAGGGAAATTGGCTCTGCTTGCTAACTATTATCAGAAAAGATTGCTTAAAATAATTTGCTTAAAACTGACCCAAACAATTTTGGTTATCCTTCAAAAAAAATTAAATGTTTCCTACCCTCAAGGCCATAAAGATAATTTTCAATATTTTCTTCTAACAGTTTTTCAGTTTGTCTTTTACACTGGAATTGATTGTTGTGTATGGTATAAGGTAGATTTTATATATATATATATATATATATATATATATATATATATATATATATAATTTCCTCATGGAAAAAATTATCCATTATCTTTTATCTAAAATAATGGTTCATCATATATCAGGATACCTATGCTTTTACTTAAAAATAATATCTAAAGAAAGCACTTGAAAAGTTTATATTCATTTTTTTCTTCTATCCTTCAAACCTTTTTCAGATGAATACTCCTGGAACAAATCTTACATCATACTATATAGAATCTTTGTCTTTTTCATTCATATATATTCTAAACATTTTCCCACATTCCTACCCAATCTTCTTACAGATTACCTAGAAATCTTTCATTATTTGAGTGAAGACATTAAATTCTCCAATGGAATGAATGTTTGTGCTTTCCCCCTCTCCCAAATTCATATATTGAAGTCCTAACCCCCAATGTGGCTATATTTGGAGATGGGGTCTCTAAGGAAGTGCTGTTAAATGAGGTTGGAAGGGACAGCTCTAATCCAATAGAATTATGTATTTAGAAGTCAGGAGAGCTTATTAGCTCTCTGCCTTGTGAGGACATGGTGAGGAGACCCCCGAGTAGAAGGAAGAACAAGCTCTCATCAGGACCTGGATTGGCTGGCATCTTAATCTTGGACTTCTTGCATCGAGAACTGTGGGAAATTAATTTTTGTTGTTCAAGACTCCCAGCCTGTGGTATTTTGTTATGGCCATCTGAGCAGACTAATCCACACTGTTTTAATGTAGCTAATGCTACCTTGACTGTGTCAGAGTAATGATACACTGAGATCTCAGAATTACTTTTTTTTTTAAAGATTTTATTTATTTATTTGACAGAGAGAGAGATGGTGAGAGCAGGAACACAAGCAGGGGGAGTGAGAGAGGGAGAAGCAGGCGTCCCGCTGAATAGGAAGCCCGATGTGGGACTCGATCCCAGGACCCTGGGATCATGACCTGAGCCGAAGGCAGACGCTTAACGACTGAGCCACCCAGGCGACCCAGAATTACTTTTTTTATGATAAATTTCCAGGAATAGATTTACTAAGTTGAAGGACCAAACATATTTATAGCTTTTAAAAATATTTTTGCCATATTGTTTTCCCAAATCATTATATCGTTATACTACACATATCAACAGTACTAGAGCATGTCAGTTGCACATTAAATTCAGAAGCCTGGTTGTAACTCTGTTTTAATATGATAATGGGATAAATATGATGGTACCTCAAGATTGCTTTGATTTTCAATTTAACACACATATGCTTAATTTTCAGTTGCTCCTTAACCACACAGAAGCTAATTCTGTGACTCTTAGCAAAAGAACACTCCTTTGATTCACAGAGCCAATCCTGCATATATACATTTGGTTAGTCATAAGGACATGATAACAATTTCCTTACAAACAAATAATGCATACTCTTAAGTGTACAAGAATAAATTCAAAGAAGTAAGTATATCTCATAACTTAAATGCCGATACCTCAGAAAAAGAAAAAGCAGGCAGACAAAAAAACTGTTTTAAAACACATGTACACCCAGGCGCCTGGGTGGCTCAGTCGTTAAGCGTCTGCCTTCGGCTCAGGTCATGATCCCAGGGTCCTGGGATCGAGCTCCGCATCGGGTTCCCTCCTCCACGGGAAGCCTGCTTCTCCCTCTCCCACTCCCCCTGCTTGTGTTCCCTCTCTCCTGCCTCTTTCTCTGTCAAATAAATAAATAAAATCTTTAAATAAATAAATAAATAAATAAATAAAACACATGTACACATGAAAAAGTACTTATAGTACATACATATACCATACCTATACACATATTTGCCTAAATATAAATTAACTTATAAAGCAAAAACATGGCTTGAGTGTACTATTTTACAAGAGGAACTTGTATTAAATACCTTAGGTACAACCACACAGTAACTGAAACTAAAAGCTAGTTGGTTACTTTAGTAGACATTTAGTTTCTTTTCATTATTTAAGAAAAGAGGCATTTTCTGAAATATGGACTTTAAGCTTTCAATTTGTATGTTTTTGAATTGGGCCAGCATGAATCACAGAGAACCAATTACTACAAAGCAGTAGCTTTCACATTTATTTAATATTTCCACTAACCTTACTTCTCCTGTGAGCAAAATAACTGCTCCTCTTTGCTCAGAATTGGAGGCCATGAGCGGACTGGCTGTCAAAGATCCCTGTCTCTTGCACTAATTTCAAGCTCTATTGAACAGTGCTGCTGTGGCAGGACCAGTGTGCCACATTTAACAGGAGCCCTGGCATGACTTGGGGATAATCTTAAAGAAACTTGTGGATGTTGCTAATTAAAAGAAAAATACTAGCGGGTTTTTTTTTTTCTTCTTTCTTTCCTTTTGGTTTGGTTTAATAAGCTACTTCACTGTGGTATAGTTCATGGCTGCAAATATTATCAATGGCTAGCAGGTGTTATTCAAAAAAGAACCCACACAGCTTATTTTTTCTATTTGTGGAATAAAATTCTAACAGAAATCATGCACCACTAAACTTGTGACAAGAGGCAACAAATGCACTTTGCCAAGCTCTTTTCACAACCTTCCCTTAGAGTGCTCTCTTTCATGTGCCCATGTATTCCACTAAAGAAAGCTAATCTAAATGCAATCTCCACCTCACCTGGAATTCCCTCTTTAGTGTCCATCTGGTCCATGACTCCTACCTCCACTACATAGTCTTTATTAGTTAACCAGTGATCTTCTAGGTACTAAATTCAAGTGAAGATATTCCAATCACCTTTCCTTTAACTTCTCCCAAATGTGTATTTTTTTGACTATGCTATGACTGAAATATATATAGACTTTGTCTATTATTACTTTTTGGTCATTCTCTTTTAATTGGGACTTTTCTTTCTCAGATTCTGTAGGTTCCTCTTTCTCTGCCCACTTGGGAAGTTAAGGATTTCCTAGTTTTCTTCCTTGTAGATTTCTCTTTTTGACATTTATTTTATCACCCTAGTAGTCTCATCCCCTCCTGTGGCTTTAGCATCACCTGGATGCTGATAACTCACACATGTATACTCTTCCTATATTGTTCTCCTAGGAGCCTGAGATATATTTTTACTTGCTATTTAATCTCTCTACCTAATCATGAACAGACATCTGAAACTCAATCAGTTTTGGAAATGTTTGGCAGTATATATATTAAACCTGAACAAAAGCACACTCTCAGATCCAGAATTCAACAACTTGGTCTAGAATCCACAAAAATGTATGCAGATAGACATCAAAATATATATAGGAATGTTAATTAATAGTATCATTGTTTATAATTGCCCCAACTTAAAAAAAAAAACAAAGAATAGTAGATACATAAATTGGAATAATTATAAAATGGATTACTGTACAGCATTGCAAATAAAGGAGCATAATAAAAAAAAAAAGCATAATGTTAGTTAATCTTGTAAACATAATCCTGAGTGACAAAAGCCAGGATAAAAATGTGTATAATGTATGATTTTATTTATAGACAGTTCAAAAATAGGAAAAATAATCCTTGATGTTAGGAGACAAGATATTATTTCTCTTTGAAGAGGAATGTGAGACGCTGGGAGAAGTTAAAAGTGGCTTTTGGTGGGGCTGCCCACATTCCATGTCCTATCTTGATCTGGGTGCTGGTTACACGTATGGCCACTTGGTGAAAATTGATCAAGTTGTACAATTATAGATTTGCACTCTTCTGTGTATCAGTTATACTCTATAAGTTATTTAATACTGTCACTTTACAGATGATCATAAATTCCGCACCACCACAAGAATAACTTTAAAAATATATCTAAACATGATGTTGTCCTGCATAAAATCCTTCAATATTTTCCTATTGACTTTAGATTGAAAACCCAAATATCAGAGCATGGAATAAAAGACCCTCATAATCTAGCTTCTGCCAAGATCTTGCCTCAACTCTTACATATCTTGGCCACATCAAACCAATTTTCTTATGTTATTTTATTTTTATTAATTTTTCTTTATTATTAAAGATTTCTTTTTCATTTTTATGTTTAAAGACTCAGATATTACTCCAATGTAATCGACTACAGGAGGTAGTTAAGCATTCTCTCCTTTGCAATATCCATAACTGAAAATACAAATATAGGCTCATGAAATTGAAGCGGGAGAGTGAGTTCATGTCTCACAGAGTCAAAGAATGAATCTCATGGACAAAGAAGAGTGAGTAAAACAATAGAGTTTTATTAAGCAAGGATACAGAAAAAAAGTTCTCTGGAGTGAGAGGGGTCCCAACAGAGTTGCCAATGCGGGCCTCCACTGACAGTCTTTTATTTAGAACTGACCAGGGAGCTTGTGGCCTTAACGTTCTTGAGACGTCTTGGTTTGAGGACTAGTGATAACATCTTTAATGGCTGACTTCCTTTTTAGGGTCTGGTAATTCTTTGTTGGTCACATATTTTTGGGATTTCTGTGATTCTGATCCTTTAGCCCCCTACCTATCTCTCCCTACCTAGCCCTGCCTGTCCTTTACTCAATGAGACCCTTCAAACATACATCGGCAGTTTACATACTTGGGGGATGATTGCCAACATGTATCTGGGTGGGGATGGGGTGGGGGATAGAGATAAAGGAAGTTTACAAAGGAATTTTTATATGTTCAAGTAGACTTACAGGATCCTGGAGGTTGGGCTAAGATTGCCTTTTGCCCTTAACAAAGTGTCAACATCCAGGCAGTTAAATCTCTAGGGGAATGTCACTCTGCATGTTTCAAGGACTTGTCCTTGGGCTATAAATTATAAGGAAATTTTATTTTACTTACATTCCCTTCTACCTTTGTTTCCCACATCCCTGTGGATGGGTGGGTGATATTAGGGCTCCAGGAAATTGAGTCTATGGGTCTCCGGAAGTTAGGCTATTGATAAGAATGCTTTTTTTCTTGTAAATCACTAAGACATTTGTAAACTGAGGAAGACTCCTGTCCTGCAGGACTGTAATCTCTATAAGTTAATCATTTGGTTTTCTTTCCCTTAGCTTTAGGTCAGGCAGGGGTACCTAAGGAATGTCACACATATCCCACCTGGGGTGGGGGTTGGGGGGGATTGCGGGGTGTCAACTTGTGCTTTGTCCTCAGCTTGCCTTCTACTTCCTCATCAAAATAATTCAACTATATATTACAATGTAATTAGTCTAGGTTTGCTTGTATGTAGATTTTAAACAATTAAAATAAAAGTACAAAGTAAAGGGTGGAAGAACAGGACACCCCAAAATATGTCTCCTAGGAATAAGAATTATTTTGAGGTGATTATTTTTGAGAAACAGCAAGAAACATAGCTCTGAAATCTCAGTAGAAATTACCCTTATGTGAAGAAAATTTACATTTATAAAGAAAATATTTGTAAAGACATATCTCTGTTAGTGCCAGAAACAGACAGATGACTTTAAATCACAGAAGAATCTCACCAGTGGAGAAGGCAGTGACTTAGTCTACAGAACAAAACTTAACCTTGTTTACTGTGCTTTTCCTGGTCACCTGCCATAACTGCCCTCCCTCACTCACACCTTTCTTTCTTTTGTCTTTAGCTGAAGATGATATTTAAGCCTGAGTCCTAAGCTATCTTGGAGAGTTACTCATTTTCCCTGGGTAGCTCCCATGTATACCTGAACTACATGTGTTAATAAACTTCTGTGTTTTGTTTTGTTTTGTTTTTCTTCTTAATCTTTTGTTATAGGGTTCCCAGTTGAGAATTTGGTAGGGCATAGGGGAAATTCCACATTTTTTTTTCCCCTACAAAAGCAAATGAGAGATTTTAAAAATTCTCTTCCCTAGAATTAAAGAAAAAATGTTTATTACAATTATTATTAATATTACTTTGTATTAATTATTGGAACAAACTTTTTTTTAATAAGATTCAGCCAAAATTCTATTACTTTAGAGTACGTTAGGCAAATATATTAATATATATTTGTAAAATATGTTCAGGTATATAAAATTGTCTTATAGGTGGATTCAGTCCTTGTTCTGCCACTTATTTGCATGTGTCTTTCAATATTATTTTATCTCATGGGGAAAAATGCATTATCTATAAAATTAGAAAAAGAATACCCATCTTGCAGAACTATTCTGAGATTTTGAGTTAAATATTTAAAATGCATAGTAGTTTACATACTGGAAAAATCTGTAAGTGTTAGCTGTTATTATTTTTAGTATTATGATTTAAGTTATTTACTTGAGTACAAGATTTAATGAAACTGCTAAATTTTGCAACTCAACTAAACTGATTACTTAGTTTCTGATAATTATCAGTGCTTGTAAAGTAGCCTCTACTCTACTTTATTGACCGACTAACTTCTATCTTTTCTCAATTACTGCATTTTTTGCTTATAGTGTTATGTGTCCTCAGAACTTTGCCTCAAAGTATGCATGACTATTGTATAGTAAGGAAATTGGCTTGTCTTTGTCCCTAGTTCCTAGGGAAAAAACCCTCTAAACCCTTGAAATTTCCTGAGTGGTAGGAGTGTCTTTGTTATTCATGGCAGGACCCTAGGACCATACCTGAATTTATGCTAATTAGGTGACTTATGGTTGGCTCCAGGATAATTTATGTTCACGAGAAGACTCATGTTGGAGATAGACCACACCAGAAATACCCATCATGTGATTAGTAGATTGGAGCTTTGAGTCATGTGACATCAGCCTGCCCTCCTGGGAGTGGAGGGCTGCTAGAGATGGAGTTCAACCACAGAGGTTTATTAAATCGTGCCTAATAACAAAATCCCAATATTAACTCTGGTCACCAAATGCCAGGTGAGCTTCATGGTTGGTGATACACACTGATGTGAAAGTAACATGTTCTGAGGACATGGAACTTTTCGTTTGCCCCCAGAGTTTTCTCTTTGGGTCTCTTTTGGCTGGCTGTTATTTGCCTCCTTTATAATAAAATCATAATCGTAACACTTACCTGAGTTCTATGAGTCATTCTAGCAAAATTTTCAACCTGAGAGGTTAGTGGGAAACTGCTCATTTGTAACCTGTTGGTCAGAGTACAGGTGACCTTGGAATCCAGAGCTCATGGCTAGTGTCTGATGTGAGAGTAGTCTTGTGGGGAGCTCTGCTATTAACTTGTGAAATCTGACTTCATTCCAAAGAGAATGGGTTAGAATTGCATTTCAGTGGCAAACCAAAATGTGTAGCTGGGAGAAGTTTACATAAATAAAATAAGCGTTTTTATTCAATGTGATAAATACAATAGGTCATACCTGGTCTAAAGGAAGTATCTGCAACTGACTTTAAATTACAATTTCCATGTATAACTGTGAACTCAGCATTGCCAGCACTTCCAATTTTGAAGAGAAAGAACAAACCTTTACTTTTGTGAGAAATCTGATTTTTTTAATTTAAATTTTTTCATTGTTATGTTAATCACCATAAATTACATCATTAGTTTTTGATGTAGTGTTCCATGATTCATTGTTTGTGCATAACACCCAGTGCTCCACTCAAACGTGCCCTCTTTAATACCCATCACCAGGCTAACCCATCCCCCTGCCCCCCTCCCCCCTAGAACCATCAGTTTGTTTTTCAGGGTCCATCATCTCTCATGGTTCGTCTGCCCTCCGATTTACCCCCCTTCGTTCTTCCCCTCCTGCTATCTTCTTTTTTTTTTTCCTTCACATATATTGCATTATTTGTTTCAGAGGTACAGATCTGTGATTCAACAATCTTGCACAATTTGCAGCTCTCACCATAACACATACCCTCTCCAATGTCTATCACCCAGCCACCCCATCCCTCTCACCCCACTCGCACTCCAGCAACCCTCAGTTTGTTTCCTGAGATTAAGAATTCCTCATATCAGTGAGGTCATATGATACATGTCTTTCTCTGATTGACTTATTTCACTCAGCATAACACCCTCCAGTTCCATCGACGTCGTTGCAAATGGCAAGATCTCATTCCTTTGGATGGCTACATAATATTCCATTGTGTATATATATACCACTTCATCTTTGTCCATTCATCTGTCGATGGACATCTTGGCTCTTTCCACAGTTTGGCTATTGTGGACATTGCTGCTATAAACATTGGGGTGCATGTACCCCTTCAGATCCCTAAATTTGTATCTTTGGGGTAAATACCCAGTAGTGCAATTGCTGGTTTGAATGGTAGCTCTATTTTCAACTTTTTGAGGAACCTCCATACTGTTTTCCAGAATGGCTGCACCAGCTTGCATTCCCACCAAGTGTAGGAGGGTTCCCCTTTCTCCTCGTCCCTGCCAACATCTGTCATTTCCTGACTTGTCAATTTTGTCATTCTGACTGGTGTGAGGTGGTAGCTCATTGAGGTTTTGATTTGGATTTCCCTGATGCCGAGCAATGTTGAGCACATTTTCATGTGTCTGTTGGCCATTTGGATGTCTTCCTTGGAAAAATGTCCGTTCATGTCTTCTGCCCATTTCTTGATTGGATTATTTGTTTTTGGGTGTTGAGTTTGATAAGTGCTTTATAGATTTTGGATACTAACCCTTTATCTGATATGTCATTTGTAAATATTTTCTCCCATTCTGTCGGTTGTCTTTTGGTTTTGTGGACTGTTTCTTTTGCTGTGCAAAAGCTTTTTATCTTGATGAAATCCCAATAGTTCATTTTTGCCCTGGCTTCCCGTGCCGATGTTTCTAGGAAGAAGTTGCTGCAGCTGAGGTCAAAGAGGTTGCTGCCTGTGTTCTTCTTTAGGATTTTGATGGACTCCAGTCTCACGTTTAGGTCTTCCAACCATTTGGAGTCTATTTTTGTGTGTGGTGTAAGGAAATGGTCCAGTTTCATTCTTCTGCATGTGGCTGTCCAATTTTCCCAACACCATTTGTTGAAGAGACTGTCTTTTTTCCATTGGACATTCTTTCCTGTTTTGTCAAAGAGTAGTTGACCATAGAGTTGAGGGTCCATTTCTGGGCTCTCGATTCTGTTCCATTGATCTATGTGTCTGTTTTTGTGCCAGTACCATACTGTCTTGATGATGACAGCTTTGTAATAGAACTGGAAGTCCAGAATTGTGATGCCGCCAACTTTGCTTTTCTTTTTCAACATTCCTCTGGCTATTCGGGGTCTCTTCTGGTTCCATACAAATTTTAGGATTATTTGTTCCATTTCTTTGAAAAAGGAGGATGGTATTTTGATGGGGAGTGCATTGAATGTGTAGATTGCTCTAGGTAGCATTGACATTTTCACAATGTTTGTTCTTCCAATCCATGAGCATGGAATGTTTTTCCATTTCTTTGTGTCTTCCTCAATTTCTTTCATGAGTATTTTATAGTTTTCTGAATACAGATCCTTTGCCTCTTTGGTTAGATTTATTCCTAGATATCTTATGGTTTTGGGTGCAATTGTAAATGGGATCGACTCCTTGATTTGTCTCTCTTCTGTCTTGTTGTTGGTGTATAGGAATGCCACTGATTTCTGTGCATTGATTTTATAGCCTGCCACATTACTGAATTCCTGTATGAGTTCTAGCAGTTTTGGGGTGGAGTCTTTTGGTTTTTCCACATAAAGTATCATATCATCTGCAAAGAGTGAGAGTTTGACTTCCTCTTTGCCGATTTGGATGCCTTTGATTTATTTTTGTTGTCTGACTGCTGTGGCTAGGACTTCTAATCCTATGTTGAATAGCAGTGGTGATAGTGGACATCCCTGCCACATTCCTGACCTTAGGGGAAAAGCTCTCAGCTTTTCCCCACTGAGAATGATATTCCCTCTAGGTTTTTCATAGATGGCTTTTATGATTTTTTTTTAAAGATTTTATTTATTTGAAAGAGAGACACACAGCGAGGGAGGGAACACAAGCAGGGGGAATGAGAGAAGGAGAAGCACGCTTCCCGCCGAGCACGGAGCCCTTTGCGGGGCTCGATCCCAGGACCCTGGGATCATGACCCGAGCTGAAGGAAGATGCTTAAAGAATGAGCCACCCAGGCGCTACATGGCTTTTATGATATTGAGGTATGTACCTTCTGTCCCTATACTCTGAAGAGTTTTGATCAAGAAAGGATGCTGTACTTTGTCAAATGCTTTCTCTGCATCTATTGAGAGGATCATATGATTCTTGTTCTTTCTTTTGTTAATGTATTCTATCACGTTGATTGATTTGCGGATGTTGAACCAACCTTGCAGCCCAGGGATAAATCCCATTTGGTCATGGTAAATAATCCTTTTAATGTACTGTTGGATCCTATAGGCTAGTATTTTGGGGAGAATTTTTGCATCCATGTTCATCAAGGATATTGGTCTGTAATTCTCCTTTTTGATGGGCTCTTTGTCTGGTTTTGGGATCAAGGTAATGGTGGCCTCAAAAAATGAGTTTGGAAGTTTTCCTTCCATTTCTATTTTTTGGAACAGTTTCAGGAGAATAGGTATTAATTCTTCTTGAAATGTCTGATAGAATTCCCCTGGGAAGCCATCTGGCCTTGGGCTTTTGTTTGTTGGGAGATTTTTGATGACTGCTTCAATTTCCTTAGTGGTTATAGGTCTGTTCAGGTTTTCTATTTCTTCCTGGTTCAATTTTGGTAGTTGATACATCTCTAGGAATGCATCCATTTCTTCCAGGTTATCTAATTTGCTGGCATATAGTTCTTTATAATATGTTCTTATAATTGTTTGTATTTCTTTGGTGTTGGTTGAGATCTCTCCTCTTTCATTCATGATTTTGTTGATTTGGGTCATTTCTTTTTGATAAGTCTGTCCAGGAGTTTATCAATCTTATTAATTCTTTCAAAGAACCAGCTCCTAGTTTCATTGATCTGTTCTACTGTTCTTTTGGTTTCTATTTCATTGATTTCTGCTCTGATCTTTATTATTTCTCTTCTCCTGCTGGGTTTTGGCTTTATTTGCTGTTTTTTCTCTAGCTCCTTTAGGTGTAGGGTTAGGTTGTGTATTTGAGACCTTTCTTGTTTCTTGAGAAAGGCTTGTATTGCTATATACTTTTCTCTTAGGACTGACTTTGCTGTATCCCAAAGATTTTGAACAGTTGTGTTTTCATTTTCACTGGTTTCCATGAATTTTTTTAATTCTTCTTTAATTTCTGGTTGACCCATTCATTCTTTAGTAGGATGCTCTTTAGCCTCCATGTATTTGAGCTCTTTTCGACTTTCCTCTTGTGATTGAGTTCTAGTTTCAAAGCATTGTGGTCTGAAAATTTGCAGGGAATGATCCCAATCTTTTGGTACCGGTTGAGACCTGATTTGTGACCTAGGATGTGATCAATTCTGGAGAATGTTCCATGGGCACTAGAGAAGAATGTGTATTCCGTTGCTTTGGGATGGAATGTTCTGAATATGTATGTGAAGTCCATTTGGTCCAGTGTGTCATTAAAGTCTTTATTTCCTTGTTGATCTTTTGCTTAGATGATCTGTCCATTTCAGTGAGGGGGGTGTTAAAGTCCCCCGCTATTATTGTATTGTTGTCAATGTGTTTCTTTGCTTTTGTTATTAATTGGCTTATATAATTGTCTGCTCCCATGTTTGGGGCATAGATATTTACAATTGTTAGATCTTCTTGTTGGATAGACCCTTTAAGTAGGATATGGTGTCCTTCCTCATCTTTTATTACAGTCTTTGTTTTAAAATCTAATTTGTCTGATATAAGGATTGCCACTCCAGCTTTCTTTTGGTGTCCATGAGCATGGTAAATGGTTTTCCCCCCCTCACTTTCAATGTGGGGGTGTCTTTGGGTCTAAAATGATTCTCTTGCAGACAGCATATTGATGGGTCTTGTTTTTTAATCCAATCTGATAGCCTGTTTCTTTTGATTGGGGCATTTAGCCCATTTACTTTCAGGGTAACAATTGAAATATATGAATTTAGATTATGTTGTTTTTTTTAAATGTTGTCAAGTAATTAAAAATAAAACTGTTGGACCAATAAATCAAAACTGGCTGAATATAAGTCTTCTACAATAAAGTGTATCCTCAGTCTAAAAACTTTTTCCTCTCTTCCCCTATAATCCTCTGTTTTGTTTCATAAATTCCACATATCAGTGAGATAATATGATAATTGTCTTTCTTTGATTGATTTATTTCACTTAGTGTCACACCATCTAGTTACATCCGTGTCACTGCAAATGGCAAGATTTCGTTTTTTTTGATTGCTGAGTAGTGTTCCATTGTATATGATATATTTTCTTTATCCATCCTTATCTTGATGCACATCTGGGCTCTTCCCATAGTGTGGCTATTGTGGACATTGCTACTATAAAGATTGGGATGCAGATGTCCCTTTCGATCACTACATTTGTATCTTTGGGGTAAATTCCCAGTAGTACAATTCCTGGGTCATAGGGTAGCTCTATTTTCAACTTTTTGAGGTACCTCCATAAATGCTTTCCAGAGTGGCTGCACCAGCTTGCATTCCCACCAACATTAAGAGTTTACCCTTTCTTCACATCCTTGCCAACATCTGTCATTTTCCTGACTTTTAATTTTAGCCATTCTGACTGGTGTAAAGTAGGTATCTTATTTTGTTTTTAATGTGTATTTCCCTGTTGCCAAGTAATGTTGAGCAGTTTTTAATCTGTCTGTTGGCCATTTGGATGTCTTTGGAGAAATGTTTGTTCATGTCTTCTGCCCATTTCTTGATTGGATTATTTGTTCTTTGGGTGTTGAGTTTGATAAGTTCTTTATTGGTCTTGGATACTAGCCCTTTATCTGATATGTCATTTGCAAATATCTTCTCTTATTCTGTCAGTTGTCTGTTGGTTTTGTTGACTGTTTCTTTTGCTGTGCAAAAGCTTATCTTGATGAAGCCCCAACAGTTCACTTTTGCCTTTATTTCCCTTGCTTTTGGCAATGTGTCTAGCAATAAGTTGCTGTGGCTGAGGTCACAGAGGTTGCAGCCTGTGTTCTCCTGTAGGATTTTGATGGATTCCTGTTTCACATTTAGATCTTTCATCCAATTTGGGTCTATTTTTTGTGTGTGGGGTAAGGAAATGGTCCAATTTCGTTCTTCTGCATGTGGCTGTCCAATTTTCCCAACACCATTTGTTTAAGAGATTTGTCTTTTTTTCCATTGGATATTCTTTCCTGTTTTGTCAAAGATTAGTTGACCATAGAGTTGAGGCTCCATTTCTAGGCTCTCTATTCTGTTCCAATGATCTCTCTGTCTGCTTTTGTGCCAGTACCATACTGTCTTGATGATTACAGCTTTGTAAGAGAGCTTGAAGTCTGGAATTGTGATGCCACCAGTTTTGGTTTTCTTTTTGAACATTCCTTTGGCTATTCAGAGTCTTTTCTGGTTCCATACAAATTTTAGGATTATTTGTTCCAGCTCTGTGAAAAAAGTTGATTGTATTTTGCTAGGGATTGCATTAAATGTGTAGATTGCTCTAGGTAGCATTGACATCTTCACAATATTTGTTCTTCCAATCCATGAGCATGGAATGTTTTTCCATTTCTTTGTGTCTTCCTCAATTCCTTTCATGGGTGTTCTATAGTTTTCTGAGTACAGATCCTTTGCCTCTTTGGTTAGGTTTATTCTTAGTTATCTGATGGTTTTTGGTACAATTGTAAATGGGATTGAGTCCTTAATTTCTGTTTCTTCTGTCTCATTGTTAGTGTGTCAAAATGCCACTGATTTCTGTGCATTGATTTTATATCCTGCCACTTTACTGAATTCCTGTATGAGTTCTAGCAATTTTGGGGTAGAGTCTTTTGGGTTTTCCACATAAAGTATCATGTCAACTGTGAAGAGAGAGTTTGACTTCTTCTTTGCCAATTTGAATGCCTTTTATTTCTTTTTGTTGTCTGATTGCTGAGGCTAGGACTTCCAGTACTATGTTGAACAGCAGTGGTGATAGTGGACATCCCTGTCCTTTTCCTGACCTTGAGGGGAAAGCTCTCAGCTTTTCCCCAGTGAGAATGATATTCACTGTGGGCTTTTCATATATGGCTTTTATGATATTGAGTTATGTTCCCTCTCTCCCTACACTCTGAAGAGTTTTAATCAAGAAGAATACTGTACTTTGTCAAATGCTCTTTCTGCATCTATTGAGAGGATCATATGTTTCTTGTCCTTTTACACAATAAAGTTTTATATCTAGCAGATGAAGAGGGAGAGAAACCATTGTGAAATACACCCAGAACATTTTCTATAAAAGCCTACTCTACAAGAGCAAAGACTTACCAGAGACTTATCTCAACCTGAAGAAGGTCATTCTTCCCAGCATAAACGTCCCAAAATGAAATACAGAGAAAGAAATAATATAACTAAAAAGAACACCCAAGAAACCTTGGACAATTTTGAACGTTACATCATAAACATAATTGTAGTAATAGTATAACAAAAAGTGAAGCATAAAAAATACTTGAAATTAAAATGGTTGATAATTTTCCAAATTAACAGTAGATAACAAACTATAGATCCAGGAGGCCTGAAGAACACCAAACAGGTTAAATGCTTATCAAACAAACAAAATAACAGTTAGGAATATCATATTTGAACTGTAGAAATTCAAAGAGAGAAAATCTTGGAAAGAAGCATGGAGGGGACACCACCATACCTACAGAGGAACAAGGATAGGAATTATATCAGACATTGGCAGAATACAAGCAAGAACAGAGTGAAGTAAAATATTTAAAGAACTGAAAGAAAAAAAAAACACCAACCTAGAATTCTGTAGTCAGTGAAATTATGCTTCAAAAGTAAAGCAGAAGACCTTCTCAGACAAACAGAAACTGAGGGAACCCATCAACATGATTCATGCCTACAAGAAATGTCAAATACCTCATTCAAGGAGAAAGAAATTGATATATGTCAGCAACTAGGATTTACTTAAGAGCATGGGAGAAGGATTATATGTGAAGGCAAAATAAAATATTTTACTTTTCTTATTTAATCAGCTTTAATGTCACCACTTAATAGTAACAATGTCTTTATGTATTTACTGACCATAATATCTAGACAACTGATAAAATTAATAGCAATACCCAAGGGACAACAGGGAGGAATTAGAGAAGATGTACTATAAATGCAGTCTACATGTAAAATGGTATAGTGTTATCTGAACACTGACTTGGATTAGTTAAAAATATATATTAGAAACTCTAGGGCAACCACTAATGACATTTTAAAGTATAACTGGTTTGCTCAGAAGTGAAATATGTGAAATGCCCAATTAAAACTAAAGGAGGCAAAGAAATAAGGGATACATAGAAAAATACAACAAATAGAAACTGTTATAAAAACAGATATTAATCCAACTATATAAATAATTACTTAAAATATGAATGAATATACTAACTAAATGACAGATTGTCAGAGTGTATAACAAAATAAGAGCCAACTATATTGTCTACAAGAAAGTCATTTTATTTTTTGTAAGATTTTTTATTTATTTATTTGAGAGAGAGAAAGAGAGCAGAGTGTGCAAGAACACAAGTGGGTGGGAGAGGCAGAGAGAGGGAGAAGCAGACCCATGCAGAGCTCAAACCTGGGACCCTGGGATGGTGACCTGAACCAAAGGCAGATGTTTAACCAACTGAGCCACCCAGGCACCCAAGAAAGTCACTTTAAAAAGGACTGAGATAGATTAAAAATAAAGGGCAAGAGGGGCACTCAGGTGGCTCAATTGGTTAAGCATCTGACTCTTGATTTCAGCTCAGGTCATGATCTCGGCGTTGTGGGAGTGAGTCCCATGTGGGCTCTGAGCTGGGTGTGGATACTGCTTCAGATTCTCTCTCTCCCTCTGCTCCCCCCACCCTCTTGCTCTCTCTCTCCCTCTCTCTCTCTCTCTCTCTTTTGCTCTCTCCTGTTGTTGTTAAATAAAAAAAAGTAAAGGGATAGAAAAGTATATGTGATACTAACACTTATCAAAAGAAAACTGGAGTAGGTATATTAATTTCAGACAAAGGAGACTTCAGAATAAGAAAAACAATCAGCCATAAAAAAGAACGTCATATGATGATGGAGGAATCAATTCTCCAAGAAGATCTAACAATCCTAAACATGTTTGGATCAAAACGTACCTCTAAAACAAATAATACATTATATGTTAAAAAAAAAAAAAGATAATAGGAAGGGAAAAATGAACGGGAGGGAATTGGAGGGGGGGATGAACCATGAGAGACTATGGACTCTGAGAAACAAACTGAGGGTTCTAGAGGGGAGGGGGGTGGGGGGATGGGTTACCCTGGTGGTGAGTATTAAAGAGGGCACGTACTGAATGGAGCACTGGGTGTTATACGCAAACAATGAATCATGGAACACTACATGAAAAACTAATGATGTAATGTATGGTAATTAACATAATAAAATAAAATTTAAAAAAATTGAGACAATTCCACAAAGAAAAAAAAATGGAATGTCAAAATATGTGTGGCAAACACCAATAGTACTGTGAAGAGAAATAGACAAATCCACTACTATGATTAGATACTTCAACATAACTCTTCCAGTAATTGATAGTTCAATGAGGCAGAAAATCAATAAAGATGCACTTAACCTGAAAAATATATTCTCTATATTTAATTACTTGTACACATATTTCCACCATCATTTGTCCTATAACTACATGAATTTAATATAAGGTTAAGTAATTGGAGTGAAAGATATTTTAACCATGCAAAAGAGCTATTTTATTCTTGCTTTGATTACCAAGACAATGGTTTTTACAGGGGATATGAGTCTGTAAGAAGCTTTAATGATAGTACTGAAGGTTATATGTAAAAAATAGAGTGGAATATTGTTAAAAATCTAGAAATAATCAGTGCTAGATAGTCTCACTGACATTTAGGTTTTATATACACTTAATATGATTAAAAATAACACTATTTAATTTTATAGAAGAAAAATTATTTCAAAATGCTAGAATTTTTAATATATTTATAATTCAATGAAATAACTTTTCTAAAACAATTTCTGGTTTTTGGAGATTCTTAAAAATTTATTACTATATTACATTGCACCCTAGTATTAAAGGTAAGTAATACTAGTTGCCATGTTTGATGATTTCAGTCATTTAACACAATAGAAACATAGATTTCATTCTTATCATATTCTAAGGCAGGTCAGGCAGGTGTCCTAGACAACCCTCCCCAATGTTAACCAAGGACCCAGATTCTATCCATCTAGTGGGTTTGCTGCTAAAATGCATAAACTGGCAAAGACAGGGAATGAAAGATTATGGGAGATTATAAGCAGCAGACACAACTTCTACCCACATTCCTTTGAACAGAATTCAAATACATGTTCTGCTATGTTTGAGTTTGGTAAACACATAGCATTACCTCTGCCACATGAATATATTAGAAACTTATTCTAAAGGATTGTAATCTACAGAAGAGCAAAGGGAATACAATGGAGAAAAGAGGCTCTTCAACAAATGGCGCTAGAACTAGAACTGGATATTCACAAGCAAAAAATAAATCTAGACACATACCTTATACCCTTCAAAGAAATTAACTTGAAATGGATAAGTAAAACATAAAAAACAAAAATTATAAAAAATTTATAAAACTCCTAGAAGATAATATAGGATAATATAGGAGAAAATCTAGATGACCTTGGGTTTGGTGATTACTTAAAAAAATTTTTTTTCCAGTATAGTCAACATACAGTGTTATATTAGTTTCAGGTGTAAAATGTAGCAACTCAACAATATCATACATTATGATTCAGTGCTCATTATGATAAGTATACTCTTAATCCTCTTCAATATTTCACCCAACCCCCTCACCAACCCACCTCCCCTCTGGTAACCATCAGTTCTCTATATTTAAGACTCTGGGTTCTTGTTTGTCTCTTTTTTCTTTGATTGTTTTGTTTCTTAAATTCCACATATGAGTGAGATCATATAGTATTTGTTTTCTGCGACTGACTTATCACTTAGCATTATACCCTCTAGGTTAATCCATGTTGTTGCAAAAGGTGAGATTTCATTATTTTTTAAGGCTGAGTAATATTCCATTATACACACACACACACACACACACACACACACACACACACACCTTCTTTATCAGTTCTTCTTCTATTTTTGGATTCTTGGGTTGCTTCCATATTTTAGCTATTGTAAATAATGCTGCAATAAACATAGGGGTGCATGTATCTTTTCAAATTAGTGTTTTTGTATTCTTTGAGTAAATATCCAGTAGTGGAATCACTGGATCATATAGTAATTCTATTGTTGATTTTTTGAAGAACCTCCATTCGGTTTTCTACTGTGGCTGCACAAGTTTGCATTCCCACCAACAGGGTAAGAGGATTACTTTTCCTCCATATCCTTGTCAACACTTGTGGTTTCTTATATTTTGATTTTAGCCATTCTGACAGGGGTAGGATGGTATCTCATTGTGATTTTGATTTGCATTTCTCTAATGACTAGTGATGTTGAGCATCTTTTCATGTGTCTGTTGCCCATCTGTATGCCTTCTTTGGAGAAAAGTCTATTCATGTCTCCCGCCCATTTTTAAATCAGATTGATTGTGGTTTGTTTTTGTTTTGTTTTGGCATTGAGTTGTAGAAGATGTTTATATATTATGGATACTAATTCCTAATCAGATATATCATTTGGAAATATCTTCTCCCATTCAATAGGTTGTCTTTCTGTTTTGTTGATTATTTTCTTTGCTGTGCAGAAGCTTTTTATTTTGATGTAGTCCCAATAGTTTATTTTTGCTTTTGATTTCCTAGGATACATATATAGACAAATGTTGCAATGGCTGATATCAGAAAAATTATTGTCTGTGCTCTCTTCTAGGACTTTTATGGTTTCAGATCTCACATTTAGGTCTTTAATCCATTTTGAGTTTGTTTTTTGGGTATTGTGTAAGAAACTGGTCCAGAATCATTCTTTTGCATGTAGCTGTCCAGTTTTCCTAACACTATTAGTCAAGGAGACTGTATTTTGCCATATTTTTCATAGACTAATTGACCATAAGGGTGTGGGTTTATTTCTGGGCTTTCTATTCTGTTCTATTGATCTATATGCCAGTGCTATACTATTTTGAGACTACAGCTTTGTAGAGTATCTTGAAATCTGTGATTCTGATACCTCTTGTTTTGTTCTTTTTCAAGATAGCTTTGGCTATTCTAGGTCTTTTGTGATTCCATATAAATTTTAGGATTACTTGTTTCAGTTCTATGAAAAATACTGTTGGTATTTTGATAGTTATAGCATTACATATGTAGATTGCTTTGAGTACTGTGGGCATTTTAACAATATTTATTCCCCCAATCCATGAGCATGGACTATCTTCCCATTTGTGTCATCTTCAATTTCTTTCTTTGATGTTTTATAGTTTTCAGAGTACAGGTTTTTCACCTCCTTGGTTAAGTTTATTATTAGGTATTTTATTATTTTTGGTGTAATTGTAAATGGGGTTGTTTTCTTAATTTCTCTTTCTGCTGCTTCATTTTAGTGTAAGAAATACAACAGATTTCTCCACATTGAATTTGTATCCTGTGACTTTACTGAATTCATCTATGAGATCTAGTAGCTTTTTGGTGGAGTTTTTAGGGTTTTGATATCAGGTCATTAGTAAATAGTGAAAATCTTACTTCTTACTTACCAATTTTATGCCTTTTATTTATTTTTCTTGTCTCATAGCTGTGGCTACGAGTTCTAGTACTATGTTGAATAAAAGTGGTGACAGTGGACATCCCTGTCTTGTTTCTGATCTTAGGGGAAAAGCTTTAAGTTTTTCACATTGTTAGCTGTGGGTTTTTCTTATATGTCCTTTATTATGTTGAGACATGTTCCCTCTAAACCTATTTTGTTGAGGGTTTTTGTCATGAATGGATATTGTAGTTTGTCAAATGCTTTTCTGCAAAGTCTATTAAAATGAGTATGTAGTTTTTATCCTTTCTCTTGCTGAAGTGAAGTATTGCATTGATCTATTTGCAAATGTCGAACCACCCTTACATCCTGGGAATAAATCCCACTTGTTGAATGGTTTTTAATGTATTGTTGGTTCAATTTGCTGTTATTTTGTTGAGGATTTTTGCATCTATGTTCATCAGATATATTGGCTTATATTCTCTTTTTTTTTTTTGTAGTATCTTTATCTGGTTTTAGTTTCAGCGTAATGCTGACATTGTAGAATAGATTTGGAAGTTTTCTTTTCTTTCTTTTTTTTTTTTTTAAGAATAGTTTGAGAAGGATAAGTATTAACTCTTTAAATGTTTGGTAGTATTTGCCTGTGGAGCCAATTCTCCTAGACTTTTCTTCATGGGAGTTTTTTGATTACTGATTCAATTTCATTGCTGGTAATCAGTCTGTTCAGATTTTCTATTTCTTTCTGATTTAGTTTTGGAAGGTTTTATGTATCTAGCAATTTATCTATTTCTTCTACGTTGTCTAATTTGTTGGCATAGAATTTTCCATATTCTCTTATAATCCTTTGTATTTCTGAAACATTAGTTGTTATTTCTCTTCTTTCATTTCTGATTTTGTTTATTTGAGTCCTCTTTTTTTTTTTTTTTTCCCTCCCTGACGAGTTCCGCTAATGGTTTGTCAATTTTGTCAATGTTTTCAAAGAATCAGTTCCTGGTTTCATTGATTTGTTCTGTTTTTTTGTTTGTTTGATTTGTTTTTGTTTTTTGTTTCCATTTCATTTCTTTTTGCTCTAATCTTTATCATTTCTTTCCCTTTGCTGGGTTTGAGTTTTGTTTGTTCTTTTTCTCACTCTGTAAGTTTAGGTTGTTATTTGAGATTTTTATTGTTTCTTAAGGTAGGCCTGTATTGCTATAAATTTTCTTCTGCTGAATTCTAAAGATTTTGGATCATTGTGTTATCATTTTCATTTGTCTCCATGTATTTTTTATTTACTCTAATTTCTTGGTTGACCCATTCATTTTTTAGTAGCATGTTATTTAACCTCCATGTATTTATGTTCTTTCTAGATTTTTTTTCTTGTGGTTGACTTCTAGTTTCATAGTGTTGTAGTCAGAAAAGATGCATGGCATCACTTCGATCTTTTTTAATTTGTTAAGCCATATTTTGTGGCCTAACATGTGATGTATTCTGGAGAATCTTCCAGGTGTACTTGAAAAGAATGTGTATTTTGCTGTTTTAGGTTGGAATGTTCTGAATGTATGTGTTAGATATTTTAGGTCCAATTTATCATTCAATGGCACTGTTTCCTTGATTTCCTCTTTGGATGATATACCTATTGATGTAAGTAGGGTGTTACGGTCTCCTTTTATTATATTACCATTGATTACTTGTTGATAGGTGCTCTATGTATTTGGGTACTCCCATGTTGAGTACCCATAAATATTTACAATTTTTATAGCTTCTTGTTGGATTATTTCCTTTATGATTGTGTAGTGTCCTTGTTTGTCTCTTGTGATTATCTCTTTTAAAGTCTATTTGTCTGATATAAGTATTGCTATCCTGGCTTTTTCTTTTTCACTTACATTTTCATGATAAGTGTTTTTCCCATCCCTTCACTTTCAACCTGCATGTTTCTTTAGTTCTGAAATGAATCTCCTATAGACAACATATAGATGGGTCTTGATTTTCTATCCATTCTGTCACCCAAGTCTTTTTTTTTTTTTTAAGATTTATTTATTTATTTCAGAGAGAGAGGGGAAGAGGGGCAGAGGGAGAGAATCTTCAAGCAGACTCCCTGCTGAGTGCAGAGCTTGACGTGGGGCTTAGTTTCGTGACCTATGAGATCACAACCTAAGTCAAAACCAAGAGTCAGACGCTTAACTGACTGAGCCACCCAGGTGCCCCATTTTTTAAAAAAGATTTATTTATTTTAGAGAGAGAGAATTTCACCCAAATCTTTTGATTGGAGCATTTAGTCTATTTACATTCCAAGTAATTATTGGTAGTTATGTACTTATTGCCATTTTGTCACTTGTTTCATGGTTATGTTTGTATTTCTTCTCTGTTCCTTTCTTCTTTTGCTCTCTTCTGACATAGTTTGCTGGTTTTCTTTTGTGATATAATTGGATTCCTTTCTCTTTATTTTTTTGCGTATCTATTACTGGTTTTTGATTTGTGGTTACCATTAGGTTCATATATAACATCTTGTGCATATAACACTCTCTATTAAGTTGACGGTCAATTAGGTTTGAACCCACTCTAAAAGCACTAAATTTTTACTCTGCCTGCTCCCCACATTTTAGATGAATTGTGTCATACTTTATATCTTTTTATTTTGTGAATCCTTTGACTGATTTTTATAGATATACTTAATTTTACTACTTTTGTGCTTCCTACTTTTTTTTACCCCTGCTTATGATCTTTCCTTTGCACTGGAAGAATCCCCTTTAACATTTCTTGTAGGGCTGGTTTAGTGGTCATGAGCTCCTTTAGTTTTGTTTATCTGGGAAACTCCTTATTTCTCCTTCTACTGTGAATGACAGCCTTGCTAAATAGAATATTCTTGGTTGCAGGTTTTTTCTTTCAGTACTTTGAATATATCATGCCACTTTCTTCTGGCCTGCAAAGTTTCTGTTGAAAAAGCAGCTGATAGTCTTATGGATTTTCCCTTGTTTGTAACTGTTTTCTTTTCTCTTGCTGCTTTTAAAGTTCTCTTTATCACTGTGTTTTGCCACTTTAATTACTGTGTCTTGGTGTAAATATCCCTGGGTTGAATTTGTTGGGGGCTTTCTGTACCTCTTGGATCTGGATTTGTTTCCTTCCCCAGATTAGGGAAGTTTTCACCTATTATTTCTTCAAATAAATGTTCTGCCCCCTTTTGTTTCTCTTTTTGGCAATCCTTATAATGTAAATGTAATCCCTATCGTTATGCTTGACTGTGTAACTGAGTTCCCTGAATCTATTTTCATTCTTTATTCATCTTTTTTCTCTCTCCTGTTCAGCTTGATTGCTTTCCATTTCTCTGTACCCCAGGTCACTAACCTGTTATTCTGCTTCCTTTAGTCTACTATTTATTCCCTCTAGCATATTTTAAATTTCAGCTATTGAGTTCTTCATCTCTGTTATGTTTTTTTATCTATTTGTTGAGGGTCTCACTGTGATCCTCCACTCTTTTCTCAAGTTCAGGAAGTATCTGTATGACCATTAATTTATATCCTCTGATAGGCATATTACTTATGTTTGTTTCATTTAGCTTTCTTACTCTGATTTTGTCATCTTCTTTCATTTGGGAGATTGAAATATTCCACTGTCTCCTCATTTTGTCCAAGGCTCTGTGAATGTTTTTATGTGTTAGGAGAGTCATCTACATCTCCTGTTCTTGTAAATAGTGGCCTTATGAAGAAGAGGTACTGTACTACCCAGTAGTGCAATGTTCCCTGTTTACCAGAACCGGGTGCTTTAGGGGTATCTCATATGTGTATTGCATGCATCCTACTGTTGTGGCTGAGTTGCATTTGCCTTCAGTCCAATCATCTTCGACAGTTCTCTTTGCCTGTTGCAGGCAGGGTTTTGGTCCCTATGTTGTTAGTGAGCCAGTCTGGGGCCACATTGAACTTGAGTTGGGTCAGAGTAGCATCTGTCAGAGCTGCAGTTGCCACAAATAGCAGGGTGCTCTCCCTGTTTTGTCCCCTGGGTGGTTTAATTGGTGGTTGGGGCCTGCAGTCAGACTAGATTTCTTCCCTTATCCCACTACTGGGGCTGCAGTTAGACTGATGTATGTGGTTATCTTTCCCCTCTCCCTGGGACAGCAGTCACTTGGGAATGGTACTGTCCTTTGTCAGGGGTGCCTGCACAATGCCATGCTTTTGGCACCTCTTGGATGTACTCCTGCCAAGGCAATTGCGGGGGGTGGCACATGCAGTGTTAACAAGGTTTGTCCAGGCCTGCTTTGGGAGGGGAGCTTCAACTTCCCTGGAAAACTCCTGTCACATTCAGGGTGGAGGGGGGCAAGTCTTTGGAAGACCACAGGGGTGGGATGAACTGTTAAGAAGCTAGGTGGATAGAACCACACTACACTGGTTCTTGCAGGTGTCCATGTATTTAGGCTGGGGGGGTGGGGGAGGGAATGGCACCAGTCAGCTCTTTTGTTCTTGGAGAAGTCTCCCTAAAGATCCCCCGCTGCATTTGGTATAGACCCTGAGATTAGTAAACAAAATCTCTCTTTATACCCCAGGCATTTTTCAAACTACAGCTTCCATGAAAGAAGAGAAGTTGGTAAGCTGGACTTCATTAAAATTGAAAATCTCTGTTCTGCCAAAGACAATATCAAGAGAATAAAATGGCAAGTTACAGACTGAAAGAAAATATTTGCAAAACATATATCTGACAAAGGAGTTATTCAAAATATACCAAAAAAGTCTCTTAAAACTCAATAATAAAATCACAAACAATCCAATTTAAAATATTGGCCAAAGACCTTAAGAGACACCTCACCGAGGAAGATACAGACATGGCAAATAAGCATTTATGAAGATGCTGCTAGTCATATGTCCTCAATGAAATGCAAATTAAAACAATTAGATGCTAGTATATAACTATTAGAATGGCCAAAATCTGGGACACTGACAACACCAAATGCTGGTGAAGATATGCAGCAAGAGCTCTCATTCATTGCTAGTGAGACTGCAAAATGGTACAGCCCCTTTGAAAGACAGTTTGTTGGTTTCTTATAGAATTACACATACTCTTTTTTTTTAAAGATTTTATTTATTGAGAGATAGAATGAGATAGAGAGCATGAGAGGGGGGAGGGTCAGAAGGAGAAGCAGACTCCCCGCTGAGCGGGGAGCCCGACGTGGGACTCGATCCCGGGACTCCAGGATCATGACCTGAGCTGAAGGCAGTCGCTTAACCAACAGAGCCACCCAGGCGCCCGAATTACGCATACTCTTACAATACAATCCAGAAATTACACTGCTTAGTGTTTTCTCAGAGAAGTTGAAAATTTATATTGAAACATAAAACCTGCATGCAAATATTTGTGGCTGCTTTATTAATGATTGCTAAAACTGGGAAGCAACCAAGATGTCCTTCAGTAGTGAATGGATAATAAACTGCTACATCCAGAGAATAGAATATTTTTCAGTGCTAAAAAGAAATGAGTTATCAATCTTTGAAAAGATGGGTGAAACTCAAATGCATATTACTAAATGAAAGAAGGCAATCTGAAAAGACTTCATACTGTGTGATTCCAACTATATGATATTCTGGGAAAGGTAAAATTCTAGAGACAGTGAAAAGATCAGTGGTTGCCAGGGGTTAGGAAGACAGGATGGATAGGCAGAACACAGAGGATTTTTAGGACAGCCCAAAATGCTCTGTATGATACTATAATGGTGGCTACATGTCATGATATATATGTCCAGACCCATAGAATGTGCAACACCAAGAGCAAACGCTAATGTAAACTATGGACTCTGGGTGATAATGATGTGCCTATGAGGTTTCATCAACTATAAGAAATGTACCACTCTGGTGAGAGATGTTGATAATGAGGGATGCTATGAGTGTGTGGGGGTGGGAGTATATGGGAAATCTCTATCCTTTCTCTCAATTTTTCTATGATTCTAAAACTGTTATAAAAAATAGTCTATTAGAGAAAAAAAATTCAGTCTTAGGTTTAAAGTGACACTGCTTAACTTGTAGGTTGATCCAGAATTTGAAATTCATATTAGTTTAAAGCTATTAAAAATTCTAGTCACTTAGAAGCAACCTGACTAGATAAAAAGATTGAGTATGTAACTTAAAGAAATAATAATTTAATCTTGCAAAAATCACCTTAAAAATAACTGCCAAACTTAAATTTTATTACATACATTTTGTGATATATTGGATAATGTTTACAAGCTTTCTGTACAATGTAGTAAGCTAAAATCAAAGACAGGAATAACTCTATTACTGTTCCCCCTAAAATTGATGTGTAAGGCATAAAAGGTGACCATTTCTAAACTTAGAAGAATCTGCAAGTATCAAATTATTTGAATTTTTTGCTTGGCAGGATTTTTTTAATTTTTTTTTTTTCTGTATGCAGCTTTAATTTGCAAGTATTTTTATTTTTTTTGTTTTTAAAAAGGTTTTATTTATTTGACACAGAGAGAGACAGCGAGAGAGGAAACACAAGCAGGGGGAGTGGGAGAGGGGGAAGCAGGCTTCCCACAGAGCAGGGAGCCCAATGCAGGGCTCGATCCCAGGACCCTGGGATCATGACCTGAGCCGAAGGCAGACGCTTAACAACTGAGCCACCCCAACTGAGCCACCCCTGCAAGTATTTTTAAAAAAATATTCTTTGACTCAAAAAACATTTATAAAGTGATTGATATGTACTGAGTTTATAATCAAAAGTTAGGATTATGCTGCCTTATAACATTTTAGAAAGTTTTTTGTGTCTCTAGCTCATGTAAGTTTCCTTCTTCTTGAAAACTCAAATCTGTTTTCACAATCTGTTTATCTCTAATTTAAGTACAAGATTTCTTGCAGTTTTTTTTTTAATTATGACGGCAGTAGAATGAGATGAAAATGTGCCATATCACCACTTACTATAATATTCCCAGGATATTTACATATAATTCCCCAAATTATATTTAGATATTGAAATAAAATGTTATTGAAGAAAAAGTGTGTTTTAATGTAATTGGCTTTAAATTTGCACAAACTGATAAATGTTTTTTGCCCAGGTTAAATGACTGACAAACCTCTTTAAAACAGCCAATCTTAAATGAGCTATCCATTATAAAAAATGTGATCATTATTTGAGCACTGCAGCAGGATAATAGATAATAATAAGGGGTCAGAATTAACTTTCTTCATCATAATTTGTATGCCTTAATGAAAATGGCCAACTTACTAGCAATGACATTTAATATAATTTGGAACATTCGATTATCACATTTACATTTAGTGAATATAGATAGTTTTACTGTTGAACATAAAATTTTTATACAAATATTTAAGAATTATGTTAATGTCTGCACTGAAGCTCATATTATAGGACTAATACAAGAAAAAGGCAAAAGAAAAAAAAAAGAAAAGGAAGTTTTATAGAGATTAGAATTGGCATGCCCTTCAACTGTTAGAGTTCATTTTTCCTTTAGTTAAAAAGAATCATTTGAATAAAATACATAAATATTAAAAAGGCAATTATGCTTTGTTACCAGGACAACAGAAATGAAGCACATGATAAAATAATGGGAATAATTTACAGCTCAGTGGGACAACCATAGAGACAATAATCTAATGGAAAAGGCACATTTATTTAAAAAGAAAATAAGATCTCTTATCTAAGCTCATCTTTAATTTCAACATTAGCACACCAGATGATGGTAAAGAACCCCACATTTCAAATCTTTCAAAGATGTTTTCAGTAATTCATGGGTGATTAGGAAGTAACATAACTACTTTAATGCAAAGAGATTTCCCTGAATAGATTAGCAATTCCTTTCTATTTAGGAAGAAAATGCTTTTGCTTCCCTAGAAACCGTTTGGTGTTCTGTAACAAATGATGGGTCCATACAAAATCCTTTAGACTGCAGGTAGGTCTGACCCAACCATTAAAATTCCACAGCTATCCTTACAAGAGTGTAGTATGAACAGCCAAATATAATAACCTGCCCCAATTAGAGCCTCAGAAGGTAGAAAACACTTTCAGCCTACGTAAAAGAATAATTTAAAATTAGCTTAATCTGCCATCTCTTCTGATGATAGCTGATAAATATTTTGAATAAGAATCTAGTAGTCTGGGAAATGTGATTCACTTGTAATTCAAGACCAGATGAGTATAACATAAAACTAACATCAAGAAAAGAATTACAAAAACCTGACTGGAACTAATAATAGTTCTCTCGTAATGTATGCTTATCACTTTAGTCAACAACGCAAACCTAAATTGGGCTCTGGTACTTTTGATAAACTTTGACCACAATTATATAAGACTGCTATCTTTATGTATCTTAAGTAGCCACAGCAGCATAAAGAGAACTTCATACCATCCAAATCTGAAAATGTGTTTGGTGGTGGTGGGGGGGGGGGGTGGCTTGGATTATGAAAGAGGCCACTCAACATTCTTCTATTCATGAGATCACTGACTGCATTTTGATTGGAGACTAATGGCGGCTTATTTTTAAGACATTATTAACCCATAAAGAAGAAAGTTAGCCAGAGGACAAATACAGTTGGGGTTTACAAGTATGGATAGATTATGAGGGCTGGCACAAGGGGGAATGTTTATTTGAGTAATGATGCATATCAGATTGTTTTTTTGGCCTGTCCCTGGGTTCCTGCAGAGAAAAAGAGCTGTAATAAAAATAGGTGAAATGAAAGAACTCTATTACCATATGTTTAAGAAAATAAGAGAAAAATTAGGTTCTATTTTGTGTCCTACTAATGGACAGCAACATAATTTTGTGGGGTAAGATTTATGGGGAGAATGTGTTCTACGTCAGCTCAGAATCTATCTATATAAAAGCACCCTCTTCAACATTAAAAACAAGAGAAATTCACCTGAATGGCCGGATTGTTTGAGAGTCTGGAGATCAACCTCAGGAGTTGACAGAGGATATCACAGTGGTGATGAAAGGTCACCCAGAAGTGGCAGACAAGACAGGGCTGTGATAGAAGAAAATGTAAATTGTGACCTTTCGGGAGGCCATGCAAAACTCTGCTGACCTACCTGAACCTGAATGGAAGGACTTACATGGCACAGGTTTCAGAGACTCAGAGAGGGGGTCAGTTGCTATCACAGCCTCATTCTATGTTCAGCCTAGTGTGGCCAGGAGTGAGAATATTGTGAGATAATTTAGACTCTTTAAACGTACTTCCCTTCTTGAATATTCTGAGGCTGTGTAGATTTTGGATAAATTAGTCTAAATACCTACCACCAATATATAAATGCAAAACTTATCAAGAGTAACCACTAATTTTATTGAAGGACTTTAGTGCATATTATTACATTTGATCTTCATAACAACACTTGTAAGATAGATATTAATGTCCCAGTTTCTTACATGAAGCTAAGAGGGTTTAGATAGTTTGGGGAATATCCAGTTTGTCTGGGGGAATATCCGCTATGAAAAGCTATAGCTGATTCTGATGTCTTTGTTCTGTTACACCATGGAACGATGGAGAAGCCTAGAAGAAAGTTCCATCACTGTTTGCAAAAATCAATATTTACAATTCCACATGAATGCACAGGTAGTACATAAAGAAATAGGTTATTTTTGCTTAAGAAATAATTTTATTTCCTTCTTTTTATGTTCTCTCAACAAAAATTGAAATATGAGAACAGTTAATACAATCTTGGTTGACCTTAAGATCCTTTAGGATTATTTTGTGATTTGACTTTCATGAACAAAGAGCCAGTGAAAAAATACAAAACAAACCAACGAATGTGTAACGGTGCTGACAAGCATCTTGCCTGGCTCCCTAACCTTAGGAGACTGTCATCCCATTGCATTGTCAGTTTATAAACATCATTGCTAAGTGGAAAGCAGAGATAATTCATTCAGTTCACTTAGGAAAACCTTGAACTTCAGGTCACCTAAACTAAATCTGTTTAAATCTCAGAAGTAATGAAAGAGCAAACATGAAATTATAGAAAATTCTAATGCTATTTTCATGGCAGGGAGTTCAGAATTACATTATGCAAGGAAATATAATTAACTCCACTGAATTCTACCCTAAGTATCATGTTAGAAGTGTAGGATTTATTATTAGCATAAATGGAACAAAAGCACAGGTCTGAAGTTAAATATCTGAGACATTGCCATCAATGACCAATGGGAAAGAATCTTGCAAAGGAATGACAGGTGGTTAAAAGTCAAAGGAAGTGATGAAAGCTGTAATTAAAACCATAAACTGTAAGTAAAAGAGCATGTAAACTACAGATCCATTTAGTCTATGGGTGAAAGAACTCAGAATAATTATATCAAACTAAATGAAGAGCTCTTGCTTTCTTGCAAAGCTCAGACTAGAACAGATAAGGAAACTTCCAAATAGGAGCCAGGAAACCATTTTCTGTCGAGTCTGGCCTGACTCATTGATTTCTAGTAGGAACTTCAACTTCCTAAATATTACTTTCCCACATGTGTAAGATGAGACAAATCATATCTCCTTCACAGATATGTGGAAAAGACCAGTAAAATAGTTGAAAATATATTTGATAGAAAGACAATACAGCGCAATGACATTTCTACTATGTGGAGAAACATCTATGGGAGGAGGGGGACTGTGGAAACCTGTATTTTCAAATTTGTCAGAAAACAAAGTAGTGTCCACAGTGGTCAGTGTTGCAGTATCTCACCATCTATTAAAATATTTTTAATCAGGGGACCTGGGTGGCTCAGTCATTAAGGGTCTGCCTTCGGCTCGGGTCATAATCCCAGGGTCCTGGGATCGAGTCCCACATCGGGCTCCCTGCTTGGTGGGAAGCCTGCTTCTCCCTCTCCCACTCCCCCTGCTTGTGTTCCTGCTCTCACTGTCTCTCTCTGTCAAATAAATAAAATCTTTAAAAATATATATATATTTTTAATCAGAGTTCTCCACCTGCTCAAGTCAGCTTTCTAGCTTAACAACATCACCAGTTTCATACAGTAAGAATCACATTTTTTATTTTTTTATTTTTTTAAAGATTTTATTTATTTATTTGAGAGAGAGAGAATGAGAGATAGAGAGCACGAGAGGGAAGAGGGTCAGAGGGAGAAGCAGACTCCCTGCTGAGCAGGGAGCCCGATGTGGGACTCGATCCCGGGACTCTAGGATCATGACCTGAGCTGAAGGCAGTCGCTTAACCAACTGAGCCACCCAGGTGCCCAAGAATCACATTTTTTAAATTATAATTCCTCCTGCTTCCCAACAAGTCTATTGTTACTGTCCTATTTTGAAAAGATAAAAGGACAACTATAAGGAAAAACCTGCAGACTCTCAAAGGGAGACAAGGCACAAAAGTTTTCTGAATAATAATGAAATTAATACTTTTGGAATTTTCTTCTCAACATTTCAGGCCTCGGTATTATAATTTATAAGTAATCCATTTACTTCATAATTTATTTGCCAATTCTTCCCCATTTTCAAAACGTATGGTTGCTTTGGCAGTGACCTGAATGTTACCCATGTTGCCTACAGATGTGCTAGGTTCAGCCTGGATGGTGTATCTTTTCATAGGACAAAAAGTATATTTCTGGTTCCCATTAATCCTGTGGGATTAGCATTCGGCCCTATCTACATTTGAATCACCTGCCTGGATTCTGAAGGTACTTGAGTTTGCACCAATAGGTGCTACTGGAACCTAAAAACAAATAGTCCTAAATCCCTATTAACTGAAAGGACCCCAAGTCATAAAGACAATTGAATCCACATAATATATTTTGAACAGGTACTTTCCTACTTTTCTTAATCTTGAATATGTCACAACTTCTATTTTATTCTCCAGTTTATCATTTCCAGTGTATGTAACAGGCATTAGGGCAACTTATTTTCCTTCTCAAATTACAAGTCCTTCTAGGGAGTGTAAATTTGAGCATGACTAGCCCAGCTCTCCCCACCCACCCACCACCAGCGCAGCTGCTCACACCCTAGCAATCCTTAGGTCTTAGCCTAATTTAAAAGTACCTTTATTTTATGGTAATGTCTTTTATTTTTTTTTTTTACATTTTTGGAATAACAGTGATTCAAATCTTTTCTTCTATGACCTTGCACTTATAGGTTTTAAGTCCATGGTTGCAGTACTATTTTACCGCTAAAGCGTCCTCTACATAGTTTGTAGATTACTAAATAATGGGAATAAATTCCTTCTAAAAGTGACAAAGTTACTGAGATGTTTTGCTTCCTAGAATAATACTTCTTGGGGTGCCTGGGGGACTCGGTTAAGAATCTGCCTTTGGCTCAGGTCATGATCCTGGGGTCCTGGGATCAAGCTCCCAGTTGGCTCTGCACCTAGTGTGGAGTCTCTTGTTCCTCTCCCCATGACCCCCACCCCCTTGCTCATGTGTGCACTCTCTCAAATAAATAAATAAAATCTTTAAAAAAATAGAATAACACTTCTTTTCTCTATCTGCAGTCCTCAGACTAATTCAAATGTTTAGGCCAGTGGGTTTGTACTTTTCCTGGTTTTGATTTACAAAAACCTTGGACTTCAGAGAAAGAGAATTCTGCTGACATAGACAAAGCACTTCATAACACATCAAGAAAGCACTAGATTGTACCTACTGACAAATATTATCATGAATGGGAAACACACACACTCACACATCCACACACCTTCCCCAGTCTAGGGAGAAACAAGAAGGAAAGTGATAAGGGGAAAAATTAGCAGGGTGGTAGACATAATGTAGAACACCACTAAAACTAAAGAGTCATGAGGACAGAAACAAGAAATACCTCAGGGGCACCTGGGTGTCTCAGTCAATTGAGTGTCTGACTCTTGGTTTCTGCTCAGGTCGTGATCTCAGTGTTCTGAGATCGAGCCCCACATCAGGCTCCATGCTTAGTGGGGAGTCTGCCTGAGATTCTCTCTCTTTCCCTCAGTTCTCTCCCCCACTTACACTCTCTCTCTCTCCCTCTCTCTCTGTCTCTCTAAAATAAATAAATAAATCTTAAAAAAAAAGAAATATCTGAGTAGCCACTTGTGTGGACTGAAGACCAAGCAGCAGATAGGGGACATCTCCCCAGATGCAGAAGAGTGGTAGCCTCTCCTACATAGCCTTGGCTATGGAAGCTCCTTCATTCCCAAAATATTTAGTCTGACCCTAGGAAAAGACAGGTTGTCTTGGCTAAGAATGAGTTTAGGCACACCTGAGTTTTTACAAAGTTTTATATCTAGAATATAATTAATAAAGTGAAAAATGTTTTATTACATATTGTTAATCATATTCTAGATATAAAAAGCTCTGCGAAAAACCCAACTGAGATGTGCACAGTAGGGTTAGGTAGTTATTTACGCTTTATAATTACATCTGTATCACTGACTTCCAATGTACTATAGAAACTAATTCACGTACGAAAATAGTATTAAACAGGAATATAATACCATTTTCAATATTCTTCATGTATTGGTGGTAAGAGCTTGAGGCTAGTAGTAGGCAATATATATCAGGTCAGTGAAGTTACTATGATCCAAGACATGTAGATATTAAATGTAAAGTATAGTATTATTAGGTTTGAACATTTAACTGAACACTAAATCTTGAGAGTACAACTCTCACTATCATCGTACACATGGAGTTATAACATTTGGGTCCACTTACTCTTTGCAAATGAGGTGCCTTGCTTCTTGACTTCCAAAACCTTCAAGCAATCTATTTCTTATAACATGAATCAAAGGTTTATTCAATGTCTTGTGAATCATCTGGGTGAGTTAAGGGTAAAAGAATCTAAAATGTATGTATTCATTTCATTTAAAATACACATGGGCTTATAAACCAATTGAAAATTACTTGGCATGAACCTAGAGGAACTTGGCAGAAAACATTTCCCTGAGCCCAACACTTTTGACTAAGTCCAAATGCAATAAAAAAAAAAAAAAAATTTGCCCACATCTTTAGTCCTAAATTGGCAAAATAGGCAAATGGTAATTAAAGAAAAGAAAGTATACTGAAATAAATTTGAAATAGGTATCTTTTCAAATGAAGGGTAGCTTATGAACAGTCTTATATGTCTGTTTTTATAATAATGGATCCTAACCTTTCAGGAATAATCTTCTAGCATCTGATTATATCTGAGTGGCTTTCAGATGCCTTTGTGAATCAGGTGTTTCTTCCTCTTGTCATTCTATGATTGTGCTGTAGAACCTGAAAATAGTGCTAGGTGCCCTTCTTATGTGCATACATGTGTATGTGTTCATGTACATACACATAAACATGAGTGCATGAATATACACACAAGCATATATACGTGTACTAAAAATGAAAAAATGGCCCTCCAATAAATAAAAATGACTCTCTGTATTTGTCCTTTTGAATACTATGATTATATATATGCAGTATGCTTCTAGTCTACTGACAGAAGCAGCTAACCCAATTTTTAAAAATGTTTCCTTCCAATAAGGGTTGCCAGATAAAATGCAGGATGCACAGCTAAATTTGAATTTCAGATAAACAGAAAATAATTTCTTTAAGTGTAAGTATGTCTCATGCAATATTTGGGACATGCTTATATACAAAAAAAATCATCTTTATCTGAAATTCAAATTTAACTGAGTATCCTGTTTTTCTTTCTGATGTGAAAATTCTATGCCCAACACCTCTTAATGGATATATTTAGGGAAGAACATAGCTCAATCATTAAGTACTCCTCATGCTCCTACTGTGTGGCCCCACTCTCTTTGGTACTATAAGAACCCAAAGATCTCTCCAGCTGAATACATTCTAGTCAGGGGAACATCAGACTAACGTGTGAAGAGTGCAGGATAGGTTAACTGCTAAATTGTGTCAACTATCTATACGAGATCTGTTTGTAAATGAAAAAATTATTGGGACTACCTGAATTTAAAGAAGTTTTCATGATTGAGAAGCACTTAGAAGGAAAGAAGGTACATTTCAGAGAAGAGGAACAAGGTTGAAAGCTTAGAGGTGAGAATGAATACAATATGTTCATGACACATTGCAGATGCTCAAAATGGAAACAATTAATATTAGTCAAAGGTGCTTAAACTAAAATCTGAAAAAATATATGTGTATGTATATACGTATATAGTGTCAACACTTTATTTCAGTCATTTGTGAAAGATGTTGCTTTACTTCAAAAACGCAGTCACAGACCTCCAAGCCTTGTAATCTTTGACTTACCAATACTTATCTAGAACTGGATTTGAGACCATCAAGAGTATATACTGTGTCTATTAATACTCTTTGTATTCCCAGGACTGTGTACAAGGCCTGAGCATGGTGCTCAATAAGTTTTGTAATAATTGTTTGCAGAACAAATTAGAAAAAAAGAAGAAAGGGAGGGAGGGTAGAAGGGAAGGAAAAATAATTCTTCAAGGCAAGAGGATATCATAGGAGTTCTAAATTAAACTATTATTTTTATTGATATATTTATTTCTATTTTTAAGGAATGAAATGTGGGAATTGAATTTCAAAGATGCCAGTGTCACACAAGCAGGAATTCTACCCTTTTTCATCCATTTATTTTGGAGAATGTTACTTTAAATAGAAACAATAATGCAGGCATTTAAAAAATCTTCACTAAGGTTCCAGGAAGGCAAGTGTCCTCACATCACTCTTTAGAAATCACTCTTCCACCCTAAACAAAAAGTAAAAATTAAGTAAATGTGTTTAAAGATTAGAGACTAGTTATTTGAAGTATTTAGAAGTGCAATTTCTAGGCATTTCAAAATATAAGGATCATAGAGTAAATGACTTTATGCAATTTTCATTGAAGATCCTTGAAATTTACATGGATCTGTGTTTGCCTTCTAAGAGATAGCTTGTTGTGGTATACTGATGTCAGCCTCAAGTCTAAAGGTCACTGCTGTTGCTGACAAGATACAACATCTTGTCCGTCAGTGAATTTTTCCATTAGGATGAAGGGGATTTGAATATTTTTCCTGCTTTGCAGGTTTTCAATCTAAAAATCATTATTTTACCATATACATATATTTTTTAAAGATAAATATTGCTTTCCTTCCTTTTCCTCTTGATTTCTATCAGGTTATTAGTAACTCCCTTCCGTACTGGTACTAGTTAGATAAAGCCAGGAGATATAAAAAGATTTCCCTCGCTACTGATCCACACCATGTGGATTTTTAATAAATATAGAAGACTTTTAGGAAATAAGATGCAAGGACTGTACATCTTGGCAGTGTCAAAAGTTTCCTGGCCATGGCTTCCAAACACAGAGATTGACTGCTTTTGCCCTACATGAAAAATCTGAAAAAACTTCTTACTAGGCATTTTCACAGGTAAGACTAAAGTAGGATAGCAAACCTCATGATTTCTGGGCCTAAAAATTCTATGGAAAAAAAAAAAAAGTCCTCAGTCTCTTATTACCCAGGCCAATGCCTACCAGTTTCACCATCCAGAGGCACAGAACTAAATCCATGTTACACAAAGATAAGTATTGCATAGACCTCTTTTCATTTTGGGTAATGATTTTAAAGGATTTATATGAAGTCACACATGCTTACTTTTTTTTAAGTCAAGCAACACAAAGTGTGGAAGAATAATTTTTAAAAAATCCACTAGAATCTCATTATCAAGAGAGAAAATGAGACAACATCATTCCAGTTTCTTCTTATGCATATAGAGTGAAAAATAATGTATAGATCAATAAAATTTTTAAAATGAGGTCATATCCATGTATTTTATTAAAAACATTATTTTCAATATTTCTTGAATTTTTAGGATAAAAAAGAGTCAGGAAGAAACTGAAGTTTCAGATAAATGCTTCCTTTTAAAAAAACAAAACAAAACAGACTCTAATGCCTAAAATATTCCTTTCAAGTTAAGAAGGAAAGATTGTAATGGACAATATAAAGCCGGAGCCATTATGTATTTTCTCTCTAAATTTCAATCTTATATTATCAAAATTCCTCCTTACTAGAAAGGAGGAGAAATCAGCACTCAGATTTCTTTTTCTTTCTTTGCACCTTTCTGCTTTAAATGGTCTATTTTTATTTTTTATTTATCAAAGTCCATAACACTTGCATTCTTTTCTATAAGCATAAGGCTCTCAGTTTGCTTAGCCCAGTTTTATGTCTGAGTGAAAGTTCAATACTTACTACCTATTAATTTTTCCAACTCTAAACTCTAGTCCTGATTTTTACATTTTTACTTGTCTCCTGGTTTGCTGGATTAAGACAAAGTAGGTTTTCAGGAGGGAGTTAAGGGGTTTTCCCTGTGTCTGGTAATAAATGTCTACTGCCTTTCTACATATCAATGACCTTTGAACTTGAATTGTAAATTAGTCTTTGAATATTTTCTCCTTGGAATTTTGTAGATATTGCTCCATTTTCTTCTGATACTAAATCTCATTGTGGAAAGTCTGAGGCAAACTTAATTTTCCCTCTTTCATTCACTTGTTCCTTTGCCTGTGCATGAAAACTTCTTTAGTCATTTTGAAATTCAAAAACTAAATTAGAACATGTCTCAATGTGTACTACTTTGTATCAATTTTTTATAGAACATGACGTGAACTTTTACATTTTCAAGATCAGTTCTCTATTCCATAGCAAGACTTTTCCCACTATATCTGGAGGCGTACTTTACATTCCATTTGTTTTTTGTTTTTGTTTTTGTTTTTTTTTTTTAAATTGTTGAGGCCATTTTTTTTTAGAGACTTTGAAGTTCTTTTTTTTTTTAAGATTTTATTTATTTATTTGAGAGAGAGAGAGAGAGAGAGACAGCATGAGAGGGGAGAAGGTCAGAGGGAGAAGCAGGCTCCCCACTGAGCCGGGAGCCCGATGTGGGACTCGATCCCAGGACTCCGGGATCATGACCTGAGCCGAAGGCAGTCGCTTAACCAACTGAGCCACCCAGGCACCCATTCCATTTGTGGAATATTTGACTACAAAAATAACACTTATACTTATGATCTGATACATTCTTTCTGTCTTTTCCATCTTCCTAACTGCTTCAATATCAGTTTCTTTATCTTTTTTTTTCCCTTCTGCATTCAAAATAATAATCTCATGACTTTCTTCTATGGCAGCTGAGTTGTTCATCCTCAAATTTTCTGATCTTGCTTTTCCCTAATTAATTTATTTGTTCAGTTAATGGTATTGATTTGTTCAATTTGTTTCCATAGGTCAAAAATCTCATTCTTTACTAATATACCTTTCAATTCTTATTCTACAGAATTAAGTCTTTGCTAAATTCTTCTAAGGTGGGAGAAACTCCCAGGGAGGTTTTGTTTTGTTTTGTTTTGTTTCCTTCCTTACTTGAGTTTATAAACAAATATGATTTTTTATTTCTTTGTCCTTTGCCTGCTAGGTCCTTCTTTCCTTCCTTCCTTCCTTCCTTCCTTCTTTCCTTCCTTCCTTCCTTCCTTACTTCCTTCCTTCCTTCCTTCCTTCCTTCTTTCCTTCCTTCCTTCCTTCCTTCCTTCCTTCCTTCCTTCCTTCCTTCCTTCCTTCCTTTTCTTCCATAATATGTTTTCATGGATGTCATGCAGTTGAATACAACTAGGACTGAGAATAATTTATGTTAGAGAACTTGAAATATTTGTTAACTAGATTTTTTAAAAACTGTATGGGGGATGGTGCCTGGGTGGCTCAGTCAGTTAAGCATCTGACTCTTAGTTTTGGCTCAGGTCATGATCTCAGAGTGGTGAGATTGAGCCCATCTCCAGCTCTGTTCTGGGTGTAGAGCCTGCTTAGGGGATTCCCTCCCCCCTTACACATATGTGCATGTGTTCATGCTCTCTCTCTCTATATATCCCTCTCTAAAAAACAAAACAAAACAAACAATAACAATAAAAAGCTATATTAGGGTTTCACTTCATTAGTAGGTGACTGTGCCCTATTTCCAACAGTTAGAGCAACACATTCAAGTTCCACATCACGTCTTTTTTTTTTTAAGATTTATTTATTTATTTTAGAGAGCGAGAATGAGAGAGAGAGTGTGTACATGAGGGGGGAAGGGTTGGAGGGAGAAGCAGGCTACTCGCTGAGCTGGGACCCCAATGTGGGACTCGATGCCGGGACTCCAGGATCATGACCTGAGCCGAAGGCAGTCGCTTAACCAACTGAGCCACCCAGGCGCCCCCCCCAACATCACTTCTAATTTTACCATGGATCTATTGAAAATGCAAAAACCTGGTGGTTTTTCCCCACCTCTGTTTGAATCTTCAGATTCTGTTTTATATTAAAAGACTTTCGTATTCATTTCCTCTGTCTCTTTCTTTCCCTTAATCCTCCTACTGCCTGTCTACATATTCATTCTCCCTAAACTGTGGCATATTAATAATAATTTATTGGATTTTTTTTAATGCACCATGTTCCCCTCTACTATTTGGGATTTGGAGAGCAGGGTTAGACACTCCATCAAGGCCTTCCAGAATGGTATTATATTTTCTTTGATTTTCGTGTTTTTAGAGTTTATGGCATGAGTTTGAACTCCTTCCTTATTTGGCTGCTGCTGGTGAATTTTGTTGTGTGTATCCTAATTATTTGTGTATCTGTATTTGTGTGTGTATTTTATTGGGTTTATTTTTAGGACTTCAGGAATCCAGTTTCACTCTGCCATCATTTAAGAAATTATTATTGTAATGTTTTCTAAATAGTATAAAATTATTACATTAATAATTTCTGTAAGTCTTGAAAATCCATACATTAATTTTTTAAATCTACAAATTCAACAAAATTAAAATTTAGAATGACAATTTAATGCTGTGGATGATGTTTTCTTCTGAAATAGCATTGCTGTTTAAAATGTATTCTGCGATTGTGGATGGAGGCAAGATGGTGGAGGAGTAGGAGACCTAGATTTCGTCTGGTCTCAGGAATTCAGCTGAATAGGGATCAAACCATTCTGAACACCTACGAACTCAACAGGAGATCGAAGAGGAGAGTAGCAACAACTCTCTGAACAGAGAAGCAACCACTTACTGGAAGGTAGGACGTGCGGAGAAGTGAATCCGAGGCGATATTCGGGAGGATAGACGGCAGGGGAGGGGGCCTCCGTGGGCCGCTTCTGGCAAGTAATAGAGCTGTGGAGCACAAAATCGGAACTTTTAGAAGTCGGCTCTGCTGAGGGACATCGCTGCAGTGGCTAAGCAGGGGGTGGAATCCTCCTGGGACAGTGTGGTCTCAGGACCCTTGGGGTCACAGAAAGACCGGGGGTGCCTGAGTGCACCAGAGCTCCCAGGTATCAGAGCGGGGAAGCCGGCTGCAGAGACAGAGCCGAGGTGCGGGCTCTCAGCTCGGGGTTGCCATAAACCGTGATCCGCGGCCCAGTCGGGCCACTGCTCCTCCAGCAGGGACCCAACAAGCGGCAGAGCTGAGGAGACTCCCCTTCTTCCCGGGGAGGAGCGGCGCGGGAGCGCACCGCAGGGATCTGCTGGGTTTGGAGACTCCACACGGGGTCGGGTGCCAAAGATAGCAACACTCAGGAACAGGCCGGGTGAGCACGGAGTGCGGCCGGAGACCGGGGACAAGGGAGTGTCTGCTTTTCTCTGGGGGCGCACTGAGGAGCGGGGCCCCGAGTTCTCAGCTCCTCTGGGTGGAGATTGGGAGGCCACCATTTTCACCCTGGTCCTCCAAAGCTGTACCAAGAGCTTGCAGGGAACAAAAGCTCCTGAGAGCAAACCGGGGCAGCTTCCTTAGCCCGGACCGACAAGGGCGGGGCAATTCAGCCTCCGGCAAAGACATTTGGAAACCACAGCAACAGGCCCCTCCCCCAGATGATGAGCATGAACAGCCAGCAAGCCAAGACCAAGTTTACCGATCGAGGAAAACGGGAGAACTCCAGCGCTAGGGGAATACTGCACATTGAATTCATGGCTTTTTTTTACCATGATTCATTAGTTCATCAAAGTTAATTTTTGTTGACTGCTTTTTTTTTATTTTTCTTTTTCCCTTTTTCAACCAACATCTTATCAATCCCTTTTTTAAAAAAAAATTTTTTTTATTTTTCATTTTTAGAGTCATATTTTATCCCTTCATAGTAGTTACCCTTATTTTTGGCATAATATATAAGTTGTTCTCTCTTTAAAATTTTGAGATACAGTTCTTCTAACAGATCAAGATATACCCTAAATCACTAGTGTATGGCTTTGTTCTAGTCTCCTGCCTGATCACATTCTCTCCCTTTTTCCTTTTTTTTTTTTCTTAAATCTTCTTTCTTTTTTCAAACAACTTCTTATCTTATCAAGTCCTTTTATAAAATCTTTTATAATTTTCATCTTTGCAGTAATCTTCCATTCCTTCATTGTATCAACCCTTATTTTGAACATATATGTCTTTCTTCCTTTAAAATTTTGGGAGGCACTTTTTTCTAACAGACCAAAATACGCCCAAAATCTAGTGTGTGGCACTGATCTATGCACTAGACTGATCATATTTGATCATATTCTGCTTTTTTTGTATTTTCTGTTTTGGTTTTTATCTTTTTTTTCTTTTTTTTCTCTCTTTCCCTTTCTTTTCCCCTGGTTTCAGGTCTTTTCTGTATGTATACAGTATATTTGCTGGGGACGTAAATCTGTTAGCATTTTGTTCTCTCATTCATCTATTTTCCTCTGGACAAAATGACAAGACGAAAAAAATCACCTCAGCAAAAAGAACAAGAGGTAGTACCGTCAGCCAGGGACCTACTCAATACGGACATTAGTACGATGTCGGACCTAGAGTTCAGAATCATGACTTTAAAGATACTATCTGGGCTTGAAAAAAGCGTGGAAGTTATTAGAGAAACCCTTTCTGGAGAAATAAAAGAACTAAAATCTAACCAAGTCGAAATCAAAAAGGCTATTGATGGGGTGCAATCAAAAATGGGGGCACTAACTGCTAGGATAAATGAGGCAGAAGAGAGAATCAGTGATATAGAAGACCAAATGATGGAAAATAAAGAGGCTGAGAAAAAGAGGGAGAAACAACTACAGGATCACGAGGGCAGAATTCGAGAGATAAGTGATACGATAAGATGAAACAACATTAGAATAATTGGGATCCCAGAAGAAGAAGAGAGAGAGAGAGGGGCAGAAGGTATATTGGAGCAATTAATAGCAGAGAACTTCCCTAATGTGAGGAAGGAAACAGACATCAAAATCCAGGAGGCACAGAGAAACCCTCTCAAAATCAATAATAATAGGTCAACACCCTGACATCTAATAGTAAAACTTACGAGTCTCAGAGACAAAGAGAAAATCCTGAAAGCAGCTCGGGAGAAGAGATATGTAACCTAAAATGGTAGAAACATTAGATTGGCAACAGACCTATCCACAGAGACCTGGCAGGCCAGAAAGGACTGGCATGATATCTTCAGAGCACTAAACGAGAAAAATATGCAGCCAAGAATACTATATCCAGCTAGGCTGTCATTGAAAATGGAAGGAGAGATAAAAAGCTTCCAGAACAAACAAAAACTAAAGGAATTTGCAAACACGAAACCAGCCCTCCAAGAAATATTGAAAGTGGTCCTCTAAGCAAAGAGAGAGCCTAAAAGCAGCAAAGATCAGAAAGGAACACAGACAACATACAGTTAGCAGTCACCTTACAGGCAATAAAATGGCACTAAATTCATACCTTTCAATAGTTACCCTGAATGTAAATGGGCTAAATGCCCCAATCAAAAGACACAGGCTATCAGATTGGATTAAAAACAAGACCCATCAATATGCTGTCTGCAAGAGAATCATTTTAGACCCAAAGACACCCCCACATTGAAAGTGAGGGGGGGGAAACCATTTACCATGCTCATGGACACCAAAAGAAAGCTGGGGTGGCAATCCTTATATCAGACAAACTAGATTTTACACCAAAGACTGTAATAAGAGATGAGGAAGGACACTATATCCTACTTAAAGGGTCTATCCAACAAGAAGATCTAACAATTGTAAATATCTATGCCCCAACCATGGGAGCAGACAATTATATAAGCCAATTAATAACAAAAGCAAAGAAACACATTGACAACAATACAATAATAGTGGGGGACTTTAACACCCCCCTCACTGAAATGGACAGATCATCTAAGCAAAAGATCAACAAGGAAATAAACACTTTAAATGACACACTGGACCAAATGGACTTCACAGACATATTCAGAACATTCCATTCCAAAGCAACGGAATACACATTCTTCTCTAGTACACATGTAACATTCTCCAGAATTGATCACATCCTAGGTCACAAATCAGGTCTCAACCGGTACCAAAAGATTGGGATCATTCCCTGCATATTTTCAGACCACAATGCTTTGAAACTAGAACTCAATCACAAGAGGAAAGTCAGAAAGAACTCAAATACATGGAGGCTAAAGAGCATCCTACTAAAGAATGAATGGGTCAACCAGGAAATTAAAGAATTAAAAAAATTCATGGAAACCAATGAAAATGAAAACACAACTGTTCAAAATCTTTGGGATACAGCAAAGGCAGTCCTGAGAGGAAAGTATATAGCAATACAAGCCTTTCTCAAGAAACAAGAAAGGTCTCAAATACACAACCTAACCCTACACCTAAAGGAGCTGGAGAAAGAACAGCAAATAAAGCCTAAACCCAGCAGGAGAAGAGAAATAATAAAGATCACAGCAGAAATCAATGAACTAGAAACCAAAAGAACAATAGAACAGATCAACGAAACTAGGAGCTGGTTCTTTGAAAGAATTAATAAGATTGATAAAACCCTGGTCAGACTGATCAAAAAGAAAAGAGAAATGACCCAAATCAACAAAATCATGAATGAAAGAGGAGAGATCTCAACCAACACCAAAGAAATACAAACAATTATAAGAACATATTATGAGCAACTCTATGCCAGCAAATTAGATAACCTGGAAGAAATGGGTGCATTCCTAGAGATGTATCAACTACCTAAACTGAACCAGGAAGAAATAGAAAACCTGAACAGACTTATAACCACTAAGGACATTGAAGCAGTCATCAAAAATCTCCCAACAAACAAAAGCCCAGGGCCAGATGGCTTCCCAGGGGAATTCTATCAGACATTTAAAGAAGAATTAATACCTATTCTCCTGAAACTGTTCCAAAAAATAGAAATGGAAGGAAAACTTCCAGACTCATTCTATGAGGCCAGTATTACCTTGATCCCAAAACCAGACATAGACCCCATCCAAAAGGAGAATTACAGACCAATATCCTTGATGAATATGGATGCAAAAATTCTCCCCAAAATACTAGCCAATAGGATCCAACAGTACATTAAAAGGATTATTCACCATGACCAAGTGGGATTTATCCCTGGGCTGCAAGGCTGGTTCAACATCCGCAAATCAATCAACGTGATAGAATACATTAACAAAAGAAAGAACAAGAATCCTATGATCCTCTCAATAGATGCAGAAAAAGCATTTGACAAAGTACAGCATCCTTTCTTGATCAAAACTCTTCAGAGTATATAGGGTTATCATTCTCAATGGGGAAAAGCTGAGAGCTTTTCTCCTAAGGTCAGGAACGCGGCAGGGATGTCCACTCTCACCACTGCTATTCAACATAGTAGTAGAAGTCCTAGCCACAGCAATCAGACAACAAAAAGAAATCAAAGGCATCCAAATCGGCAAAGAGGAAGTCAAACTCTCACTCTTTGCAGATGATATGATACTGTATGTGGAAAAACCAAAAGACTCCACCCCAAAACTGCTAGAATTCATACAGGAATTCAGTAAAGTAGCAGGATATAAAATCAATGCACAGAAATCAGTGGCATTCCTATACACCAACAACAAGCAGAAGAGAGACAAATCAAGGAGTCGATCCCATTTACAATTGCACCCAAAACCATAAGATATCTAGGAATAAATTTAACCAAAGAGGCAAAGGATCTGTACTCTGAAAACTATAAAATACTCATGAAAAAAATTGAAGAAGACACAAAGAAATGGAAAAACGTTCCATGCTCATGGAACGGGAGAACCAACATTGTGAAGATGTCACTGCTACCTAGAGCAATCTACACATTCAATGCAATCCCCATCAAAATACCATCCACTATTTTCCAAAGAAATGGAACAAATAATCCTACAATTTGTATGGAACCAGAAGAGACCCCGAATAGCCAGAGGAATGTTGAAAAAGAAAAGCAAAGCTGGAGGCATCACAATTCCGGACTTCCAGCTCTATTACAAAGCTGTCATCATCAAGACATTATGGTACTGGCACAAAAACAGACCCATAGATCAATGGAACAGAATCAAGAGCCCAGAAATGGACCCTCAACTCTATGGTCAACTTATCTTTGACAAAGCAGGAAAGAATGTCCAATGGCAAAAAGGCAGTCTCTTCAACAAATGGTGTTGGGAAAATTGGACAGCCACATGCAGAAGAATGAACCTGGACCATTTCCTTACACCACACACAAAAATAGACTCCAAATGGTTGAAAGACCTAAACGTAAGACAAGAGTCCATCAAAATCCTAAAGGAGAACACAGGTAGCAACCTCTTCGACCTCAGCCGCAGCAACTTCTTCCTAGAAACATCGCCAAAGTCAAAGGAAGCCAGGGCAAAAATGAACTATTGGGACTTCATCAAGATAAAAAAACTTTTGCACAGCAAAAGAAACAGTCCACAAAACCAAAAGACAACCGACAGAATGGGAGAAAATATTTGCAAATGACATATCAGATAAAGGGCTAGTATCCAAAATCTATAAAGAACTTACCAAAGTCAACACCCAAAGAACAAATAATCCAATCAAGAAATGGGCAGAAGATATGAACACACATTTTTCCAAAGAAGACATCCAAACGGCCAACAGGCACATGAAAAAGTGCTCAACATTGCTCGGCATCAGGGAAATCCAAATCAAAACCTCAATGAGATACCACCTCACACCCGTCAGAATGGCTAAAATTAACAAGTCAGGGAACGACAGATGTTGGTGGGGATGTGGAGAAAGGGGAACCCTCCTACACTGTTGGTGGAAATGCAAGCTGGTGCAACCCCTCTGGAAAACAGTATGGAGGTTCCTCAAACAGTTGAAATTAGAGCTACCATTCGATCCAGCAATTTCACTACTGGGTATTTACCCCAAAGATACAAATGTAGGGACCCGAAGGGGTACATGCACCCCAATGTTTATAGCAGCAATGTCCACAATAGCCAAACTGTGGAAAGAGCCAAGATGTCCATCGACAGATGAATGGCTAAAGAAGAGGTGGTATATATACACAATGGAATATTATGCAGCCATCAAAAGGAATGAGATCTTGCCATTTGCAACGACGTGGATGGAACTGGAGGGTGTTATGCTTAGTGAAATAAGTCAATCAGAGAAAGACATGTATCATATGACCTCACTGATATGAGGAATTCTTAATCTCAGGAAACAAACTGAGTGTTACTGGAGTGGTGGGGGTGGGAGGGATGGGGTGGCTGGGTGATAGACATTGGGGAGGGTATGTGCTACGGTGAGCGCTGTGAATTGTGCAAGACTGTTGAATCACAGATCTGTACTTCTGAAACAAATAACGCAACATATTTTAAGAAAAAAGTAAAAGAAGAAGATAACAGGAGAGGAAGAATGAAGGGGAGTAAGTCAGAGGGGGAGAAGAACCATGAGAGATGATGGACTCTGAAAAACAAACTGAGGATTCTAGAGGGGAGGAGGGTAGGCAGATGGGTTAGCCTGGTGATGGGTATTAAAGAGGGCACGTTCTGCATGGAGCACTGGGTGTTATGAACAAACAATGAATCATGGAACACTGCATCAAAAACTAATGATGTAATATATGGTGATTAACATAACAATAATTTTTTTTTTAAAAAATGTATTCTGCTATTTCATCATAAGTTCTTTGGTTTTGATGAGGTGATACTGTCTAGGTCCAGGAGTTGGCTTGATCCTCCCACTCCATTTTTCTATTTAAAGTATGGCTTTTCTTTGATGTGAACGTATGTGTTAAGTATCCTTCCTTATTGGTGCCCTATTCATTCATTATTTTATGAGTTTGGTGTCACAGAGACTGTGAACACTGAACTCACTTAGAAGTATTTATTGTAATGTGGTCTAAGATAAGAATTAAGGGAATCGTTTTTTTTTTTTTTTTTAATTTCATTGAAATGGAAACATGACACTCCAAAAACGATATAGACTTCTTACATGCTACAGAGAACGTGGGTGGCAGTATTTTTTTTTTTAATTCTATGTACCTCTAGAGCTATGTAAGCCAAGGTAACAAAGCAGGTTGATCAATAGACGGTTCATATTGGGATACATAGGGCAGTACCTTCATAACTTCCATTTACAAGTATGTCTTATATAAGTCAAGTGCTGGTAATAAAAAGAAAAGAAGATTAGCTGTAAATTGAAACTCGGCCCCATGTAGGAGTTTAGGACTTTCATATTCTAAAGCATTTCAATTTATGTGTATATTTTCTTTTTAAAATGCTGGATCCTTTAAATTTGTTATCTCAGTGTTTTCATTTTCAGATCTGTATAATCAGCAACATCTTTGCTCAGTAAGGGGAAAGTGAAATCCCTTTGCACTAGTGCCATTTTTGATGTAGTTCTAAGAAAGAAAGAAAGAAAAAGAAAGAAGAAAGAAAGAAAGAAAGAAGAAAGGAGAAGGAAGAGAAGGAAGGAAGGAAGGAAGGAGGAAGGAAGGAAGGAAGAAGAAGAAGAAAGAAGAAAGAAAGAAAGAAGAAAGAAAAAAGAAAAAAAAAAGAAAAAGAAAGAAGAAGAAAGAAAGAAAGAAGAAAAAGAAAGAAAAAAGAAAAGAAAGAAAAAAAAAAGAAAGAAAGAAAGAAGAAAAAAAAAAAGAAAGAAAGAGAAAGAAAGAGAAAAAGAAAGAAAGAGAAAGAAAGAAAGAAAAAGGAAGGAAGGAAGGAGGAAAGAGAGAAACAGAGAAAAAGAAGAAAAGAAAAAGAAAGATAGATAAGAGAACATCAAGGATGGAATTATGTTGTTGTTGAGCCTCTAATTTTCCTATGAATGAATTGTAAAGTAAGCAAAGGGTGAGGGAAAGTGCCATATGCTCTTTTTCCAGAGGAATGTCTTAACAGATCAGAAGTCACCTTTAAATGCTGACTACAAAGAAACCTTCAGCTGCTTATTCTGCAGAGGCAATTTTTGCTTTCTTTCCGCTGAGCAGCCAAAAGGAGAATATCTAAAAATAATTATTTCTGCCAGTTGAGTAATTAATGATGGTCTTACCAAATGACAGTTTTATTGAATGGCATTAGACAAGATGAATTAGATTTTTATTAAATGGTATCTCAATGTTTCAAGGACTCCATGAATGCCTCATGAAGAGAGGGAAAAATGTTTTTACTTTTCATGTTGACAACAAATGTATGATAAATACAATTATTTTTCTTTGAAAATCAACAAGTTCATATTACCTCACTTTGCTACTATTACTTATAACATGACTAAAATTATTAGAGAATGAAAATTACTGGCTATTTATTCTTGCTGCTAGACCTAAACCAATTGTTCTTCAGCTTTTTATGTATTAGAACTCTTCTAGGTAACTGTGCCCTTGCCCTTTCCATCACTTCCCTTGCTTCCATCAGACTTGCACCAACGATAAAGAAGGTAAGTGTTTTGTTTCTCAGCATCCTGATAGGCCTGGGTCCCTATTTCTACCCCTCTGTCACATTCACTGCTGAAGACATGTGAAAAGGAATGAACACTTGAATCTATAAATACCCTTCAAGGAGGACAACAGGCAATAGTTAAATAGATCTATGACAAAAAAAAAAAAAAAAAAAAATGGCTGCTATTTTGTCAAAACATGTGCCAGCTTCTAGAAATCAGCCTCTGCCTTTTTCTCTCTGTGATCCCCTATCACCTACCCTGGGGGAACTCTCCTGACCTAGTAATCTCTCAGTGTTGGAGTGCTGCAGAGCTCCATTCGGGGCCCTTGCCTGGTTTTCTGGGTGAGCTCACTGGATCCCATGTCTTTAAAATACCATCGATATTGTAGAACTCCAGCCCCGAGCTCTGTCCAAATGCCATGTATTTATATACTCCACAGGCTACTGAACATCTCTACTTGAATGTCTAATAAACCTTTAAAAATTTACAATCTCTAAAAGCAAACTCCCAATTTTCCCTGACAAATTTGTGCCACTTGATGATTTTCACATCCCAGTTAATGGCAAATGATGAGAATAATGATTTTTAAAAATGAATGTTTTAATGTCATTTTGTTTCTTTCTCCTACACAACACAGTCTATGAGGAAGTCATGCCAGCTGTATCTTGAAAAAATACACACAATCCAACCATTTTTCACCACATCCATTAATACCACTCTAGTTTGGGCCACCCTCATATTTCACCTGCAAGACTGCAATTATTTCATAACTGATTTCTTTCTTTCAGCCCCTGGCCTTTCTACTACAATCTATACTCAGTACAGGGGCCAGAATGATCCGTGTGAAATGTAAGCCAGATAATGTTACTTCTCTACTTCATGCCCTATGATAGATAGCTCAACATTTTACCCCGAATAAGTCATGAAAGTCCAATTTAATTGACTCTCTTCTGTGACCATCTTGCTTCTATCTCACATTCTCACATGCTCCGCGTCAGTCACACTGAATGCTTACTTTCTCTTAAGCCCAGGAAGAATGTTCCCATCTTGCTCTGTTTCCTTTATCTGGAACACTGATCTCCCAAGTATTCCCTAAGCTGTCTCCCTCCCTCAAGTTCTTGAAATCCTTCTTTATCATCTTTTCCATGAAGCCTGTCACTACCTCACAATGCAATATCACATTCTCTTTCCATTTCTGCCTGCAGGACACTGTTCTCTTCTACTCTGTTTTTCTTTTTATCTACCTTCTAACATACAGCACATTTTTCTTCTTATTTTTAGTGTCTATTTTCCATATCCTGTTAGAATGTAAGCTCCTTGAAAGAAAGAAATTTGTTTTGGCTACTGAGCATTGATAGTTATTTCCACCAATCGGTAAATTCTCCAGATAGGCCGTCCTGACCAGCTAGGTTTCTTCCTTTTACCTAAAAGTGAGTTTGCCTCCATCCAGGTGCAGATTCAGTTGACCCGATGAATAGGATTAACTATCACAGGGGAGCCCCTGATGGGCTGAAATTTCTCCTAATCCACTTACTGTGAAATTTCCACATCTCTGTGTCATAAAGAGTAGTGGGAAATTTGGATATCTAATATTGTTAATAATATCATTGCATTTCCTAATGTGGGAATACCCTTTTGGTAATGGTGCATGCTTCTGGTATGCAGGTATATATCATGCTAATTTTTCACTTAGAATTGTATACTACTGTTCATGTGCATGACCCATGTACAAAAATGGTATCATTTTATTCCAAAACTCTGTATTTTTAAACTCTGTATTTTCACTACTATAAGTATATTTGCTTTTTTGACAAGATATTCTAAAAATGAATGGTGAACTCAGGCTTCTTATACACAGATACAGAATGAAATGAGCAGCAGCTGAAAATACTGTCTTATTCAAGACTACACTAATGACATACTTAAAAATTTTTTCTTGAAAACTTGGGATTTCAAAGCATAGCTTACATTGTTGCATAATGCTACTTGGCAAGTAGAATTTCTACAGAACTGGAAACTTCAGAAATTCTAACAATGAACCAATTTTAGTTTTTGAGTACTAAAATTTATGCCCACTGTTTACTAGGAAGTAGCCTTAATCTTTCATAAAATGAAAGTCTATGGAATTGTATCATAGTGTAAGAACTAAATAAGGAATTGTGCTTGAAATCAATCTGTAGCTCATCTGCAGGGGCCTAAAGATATGAAAATCGATGTTATAAGAAGTTCCAGCTTCTTTCTAACTGACACAGTCATTGGTTGTCAGTCACAAGTATAACAAATCCCACCAGTGATGGTGGCTCACATCAAGCTGGGATAAAGGAAAGACAGTCTGCATGTTTATGCACATTTTCACTTTCTGTCACTCCACCCCTTCAACTGTTTCCCGAATTCTGACCCTCATAATGGTTGAGAAGTAGGACCATAGAATTTTAAGGAAGATAAACATAAAAGTGGGCTAATGAGAGTAGCTTTATATTTCTTATTTACTTTGATTGGGAGAAATGCCCAATCAGGTAGGAAGTGAGTTATTTATTCCATTATACAGAAGAGGAAATATATTTGGAAAGAGTAAATGACAAAAGTTGCTGAGCTGGCAATAAGTAGAGCCATTACACGGAACTAATATCAAGTTCTTCTGACTTACAACCCAAGACTCTCTATTCTGCCATTAAATTAGAAAGTTGGACTAGATAATTTCTCAAGTCTCCCTGTACTAATAAGTCATGTTCTCTCATTCTAGTCGTGGAGAGATGAAGGAGGGCATGGTTTGAAATGATGCGTAAATATTGATAGTGGCAAAAAGGGGAAAGGACTTCCTCACATGTTTATAAGACCAAAGGAGGTAGTTTCTACTGGGAGAGTTGGTTGGAGTTCTGTATCTATTATACACATCATTTAATCAATTCCTTTGTATCTACTGATAAAAGCTTTCATTAATTTTGCTTTTTTTTTCCCCTGGAGATATTAAATCTAAAGGATAGAGACCTTCTAAGGAAGAATAAAAAATTACATTAAATGATTTCTGAATAAAAACCCAATTGTTGATAGTAGGATATTCAGTCAAGAGTAGACTACTTATTACTATGTTTTGTTTCATGATTTTCTTGTTTCACTGATTTCTTTGCTCCAATAGACTGATTATCTTAAATGTGCATCCTTAGCTAAAAAGGGAATAAAAACAAACAAACAAACAAACAAAAAAACATCAAGGTCAGGGTGAATCTATTGTCTCTGCTCCTAAAACAATACTCTGGTGTATTTGTAAAAGCAATAAATATCAGTATTTAAAGATCATATTTTAAAGATCATAGGGCTAAATTCAACATATTTTAGATAAAAGAAAACATCATTGGTCAGTGAGGTTAAGTATCAGTCCTAGTTCCGGAATCCAGGTTTTGTCACAGATGAATTTTCTTTTTAGATTATTATTGTGACTGTTCTCCCAACAAGTGAAGGGGAATATTTAGTATTCACAGTATTTTATTTGTCAGGTAATTACAATATATTCCTTTATGGGAAAGCTTATCAACATTACAAATATTATACCCCCTCTGAACTAATTAAGAAATCAACACAACTTATTCCATTGACTCACAACTAAGGGGATATAAAAAAGAAGAGAACAACCAATCACCATTAATTTATCCTTTTCCTTCACTGGGAACTGCTCATTTAATGAAAATATTTAACTTCAGTTAAAAAGCAAAATAAAACTAAAGTCTTTTACAGCAGTAACTTAAATAAGCATGTACTTTCTTTGAACCCAAGCAGAATGTTTTATTCATTGTGTCAGAGTTCTAAGTACCGTCCAATTGTGTGAGGGTAGCACTAGACAATTTCATGGCTATTAGCCAAACTCTGTGTGACTTAATATATACATGGCCTGCTTTATATTTCAAAGATTGGGTTCAAATAAAGTCGAAGTTTTGTTTGGATTAGCAATGTTTGTATTTTTATTTCTATTAATATTAAGTAGATAATCTTTCCATTTCATATTTTAAATTCTTAATTGCTTTTAGCATCCTCACATGTTAAGAGAAAGTTAATCTGTATGTACGAAGTGTTGAATCACTAAATGGCACACCTGAAAATAATATAACACTGTTAACTAACTGGAAATAAAATAAAAACTAAAAAGCAACAACAACAACAACAAAAAGTTAATGTGTGCCCCCACGGTATTTCTAGGGCTCTTTTATCTATTTAAACTAAATGAAATTTTCTTTGGTTAAATAATCCGATAATCATATTTGTGATAGGATGGATGGAAAGATATATTTTTATCTATGAATAGTGGAAACACAATTATATTATATGTACCCCATAGCATGACACAGGAAATAGACTGCTTATTTAAAATGCACTAGTAATTCAAAACTATGATTTTTAGGGAACTTCCTGTCATAGAGCAAACATTCAGCAAAACGTTAACTATTCCGATTATGTGTCGGTGTTCCCAACCAGCCAAATTTCCAAATGCATTAATTTCTAAGGAATTACACTAGATAAATTTCACTTGCATTTTCCTCATTTCCTGTGATTACTATAAAAAAGAGAGAGCTAAGGAGACACAAAAATCAGAGGGTCAGCTTAAACACTTCATTACATAGACAGTTGATAAAGATTGCCTATTTCCAAAGAAGTTTTGACCACTACCCAGTCAGCTTGATATTTTCAGGTTTGTGCCTCAGTTTCTTTCATATTATGGCTGGTAGTATAGCTAGTGTGCTTGGATCTGTTTCCTTGATATGGCTTAAACTTCATGAGAACAATGTGCATATGTTATATTTTTTGCATATTCCAAACTGCAGTACAACACTTGATAGATCTTTTTTTTTTTTTTTTTGACATCCAAAATACTGTGTGCACGGAATTTAATGGCTTTTAAGTGGAACTACAGAAGCTTTTTTTTTTTTTTTTATAGCGAGTTAGTACAGATGTGTTTAGGTTAGTTTTGTTTTTCCTTCCTTTAGAGTCGCGAAATATCCAATAGCACATCCAAATATTAGCAAGCAAAGTACTGGTTGTTCTGGGCCTTTGGAATGAATAGGGCTTTCTCATCTCTTCGGGAGTTTTCATTTCATTAGCAGCAACAACCTCTGCTCTATATGTACCTTCAAATATACTGTCTTCCTTCAGTGCAGTGGACTAAGCTGATAAGAAGGTACATTTTCAACTCCTGCCACTCACAATGTCAAATATACATGTCAGATAAAATAAATACTTAGTAAAGCTTCAAAAAACAAACACAAGAAAAAAAAGTTAAACCACCAAGTAACAAAACAGAGGGAACATCAAAGTGGAACAATTGCCATCTATCAGGAACCTCGAGTGAAGGGTGCCAAATGCAAATCTAGTGGCTGGGGCCAGACCTTTAATGTATATGGGGACAAAAGGCAGAGCCTTGGATCAAATTAGAGGTGGCATATGGTCATTGAGCTTCTATATAAAACACAGCTCATTGAAAAACTGCCCAATAATGAAATAGAATAGTAAATAATGAAATAAAATAAATGAAAAGATGATTGGAAAATCTCCAACTTTCAGCCTACAGAAGCTGGCAGGAGGCTTTCTGTCCACCCAGAACCAGTACTGCCACCCAGAAGACCATGGACAGCCCCTCTGGGAAGCTATGACATAATGGCCAAGGGGCTTCCCAGAACATCATGCCTGCCTGATGTTCTGGGAAGAACAACATGCCTGCCAATACAATGACTGCCTGCTTCACTACATTCTTGATGTCATTGTATTTGGTAGCTTTCTCCAGGAGGTGGGTCAGATCCACAACTGACATACTGGGGCTAGGGACACGGAAGGCCGTGCCAATGAGCTTCCCATTCAGCCTTGGCAGTGCCAGTAGAAGCAGGCATCAGAGGGCCCCCCATGGACATCCTAGGCTTTACTGAGGACCAGGTTGTCTCCTGTGACTTTAACAATGATATCCACTCTTCCACTATTGCTGCTGGGGCTGGCATTACCCTCAATGACCACTTTGTCAAGCTCATTTTCTAATATGACAGTGAATCTGGCTATAGCAACCAAGTGGTGGACCTTATGGTCCACATGGCCTCCAAGGAGTAAGAGCCCCTGGACGACTAACCCTAGGAAGAGCAAGAGGAAGAGAGAGTCCTTCAGTTGCTGGGGGAGTCCTTGCCTCAACTCATCCCCCAATACACTGAGAATCTCCCAACCTCTATACAGTTTCCATCCCAGACTCCTTGAAGAAGGGGAGGGGTTTGGGGAGCCTTATCTTGTCATGTACCTTCAATAAAGTATACCATAAGCCCCACCAAAGGAATATATGTATTTAGATTCCACATATAAATAAATTTTGCTTAGTATAACACCCTCCAAATTCATCCATGGATGGCAGGATTTCTCTCTTTTTTAAAGCTGAATAATATTCAGCTTATATATATGTATTAAAGTTGAATATACATGTATAATCATATATATAAAATCCCATTTTCTTTCTTTATCTGTCAATGGATACTTAGGTTATTTCCATAACTTGGCTATTGTGAATAGTGCTGCAATTAACATGGGAGTAGAACTATGTCTTTGATATAATGGTTTTGTTTCCCTTGGATATATACTCAAAAGTAGGAGTTCTTGGTTATATGGTAGTTCTATTTTTAATTTCTTGAGGAACCTCCATACTGTTTTCCATGATGGCTGTGCCAGTTTACAATCCCACCAACAGTGTACAAGGATTTGCTTTTGTCAATAGCCTCACCAGCGTTTATCTCTTATCTTTATAAAAATAGTCTTCTTGGGGCACCTGGGTGGTGCAGTCAGTTAAGCATCTGACTCTTGGTTTTGGCTCAGGTCATGATCTTGGGGTGATGGGATCCTGTTGGGCTACACACTCAGAGAGGAGTTCTGCTTGAGACTCTCTCCCCTTCTCCGTCTGCCCCTCCCACCTCAACTAAATAAATACATCTTTTAATAATAGATTTCTTAACAGCTGTGAATTGACATCTCATTTTGTTTTGATTTGCACTACCCTGATAACTAGTGATGTGGAGCACCTTTTCATGTACCTATTGGACATTAGTATGTTTTTGGAAAATTACCTGGTTAGGCCTTTTTTTTTTTAAGATTTTATTTATGTATTTGAGAGAGAGAGAATGAGAGATAGAGAGCACGAGAGGGAAGAGGGTCAGAGGGAGAAGCAGACTTGCTGCTGAGCAGGGAGCCCGATGTGGGACTCAATCCCGGGACTCCAGGATCATGACCTGAGCCGAAGGCAGTCACTTAACCGACTGAGCCACCCAGGCGCCCCCCTGGTTAGGCCTTTTGCCATTTTGGGGGGTTGTTTTTGTTTTTTCCAGTTGAGTTGTATGAGTCCCTATGTCTGTATTTATTCCAGTAATGCTACTACTGATCCATGTATTTTTAGAATCCTATTTTATAATAGACTTCAGAAAATGTATTACCTTACTTTAGAAAATCCATCATATAATAACAGGTCAAAGGCCAAGATTTCCTATTCAATGCCTTCCCAATTTATTCAGCTTAGGGTTTTTGTTGTTGATGTTGTTTGTTTCCCTTCCATATCTGCTTAGCCATTATTTGTGCCTATTTTAGAGATATCATTTTGATTAAAGCTGCTTGATTCTATGTATCGGAAAGATAAAGTATTTGCTATGCTTTAAATTAGGAATCTCCTCCAAATCCATCATAAATCTGACTTAGTTTCATTTGTATGTTTCCAGCCTACTCAAGGGCAATATGTGAAGCAGGTCGATATCATGCGTGTAATTGACTGATTGCTGTTAATTTGAAATATGTGAATTTGAGAACTGCCTTTATAGGTATTCATTAACATGCCATCCTTCACTCGAAATGATCAAGCTCTTGGCACATCACTAATAAGATATTTGTTTTGTGTTGTTTTTTAGTGGTCATGATGAATTTGGGCTGATCCATTCCACACGCTGCTATCTGTTTTTTTCCTGTGACTAATAGACTATGTCTGGCATGGCAGGCTTATAGATATTATCCTCTGCCTTAAAGGAGGACCAAAATATGGTGATAAGATTATTGCGTTGGCTTTATTTACTACAGCCAAATAATCATAAATGTATTATAAAACTATTACCTAGTCAAAAGTTAGAATTCTAGAATTTCCTAGTCAAAAGTTGGGTAACTTTTTAACCAAGACAAAAATAAGATTCACATATACTTTATTGGCATTCTATATACTATCAGTATTACAGGAAGTAACATGTAATTAATGACATGAAATTAAAATGACAATAAAATAAGGGCTAACGTGGAAAAATAACAGTGTGTCAAAATGTAACTTTGTTTGTAGTGGTTATGAAGCTGTTGTTTCTCAGCTTCAACACTCTAGTCTCTCCCTCTTTCACACTCTTTTATGTAAGCTGGGGCTTCAATTCTCCCTTATCAAAAGAGACATACAAGGAAGAATGTATGGTAGGAAAAGAGGAGAAGATGCTTCCTCTTGTCTTTTTGCTTGTTGGCTCTCCTAGCCCAAGAATGTCTCTTTACCCCTGCAGCTGTTCCTTCCAGTCCCCTGCTTCCCTGGGTGCTCCAAAACCAAGTGCAGTCAACTCTCACCACCAAGTAGAGCCAAGTAGGACCTACTTCCCAAAGGACTAGACACGGAGCTGTGTCTGGGAGGCTCTCCTTCTCTGTGATTCTGGATTCTAACTTCCCTTTTGTTTCTCCTTCCAGATGGGTAGCACCTCCTTCCTGCAGTTATTGCTACTTTGTTATTTCAATATTTTTATTACTTTTTTCTTTTTCAATTTTCCAAACATCTGTTTACCCAATCTTTTATCATAGCAAATTCTGTCTGTTAAAAGAGTTAATAATGAGAGTCTGTTTTCCTGAATCTTCTGGTAGATTATCGTAAGAGAAAGTTAATTTTCCTGGATATTAGCTAATTTTATCTGAAAAAAAAGAGTGAAAGTTTTCAATCCATAGTGTAACTTTGAAATATCAATCAACAGTTAACTCTATTGTCTGTTTATACCAATTACTTTCTTCTTTCATTACAAGATTAAATATATATATAAAGTGTGAGAACTTAAATGATTATGGTAGGTTCTGACATTGTTTTTGTTTTTGATCTGATCTGTGACCTTTGGGGAAATTATCTCCGCTCACCCCCAAAGACACAATAAGCTACATCACAGAAGCACATTTCCCCTAATTTCAGAAGTAGACTAGTTAGATTCCGTTTTCTACAAAGGTTAATCACAAGTGCAGACACAGATAATTTGGGTTGAATCACCCAAAAGCAAGAGATGATGAGAGAGATGATGAATGCATTTCAGCATTTAATATCCATGGTTTCTGTCCATGGGCCTGATTCTTTCCTTCTTCCTTCTGTCCTGGGAGCTACCAAACACTTTTTGTTTGTTTTAGTAGATACGTTTGATTTCTTACTATATACAATTTTGCTTAGATATTGCCTTATTGTCTGCTTCCCCATAAAATTTCTGAGCTAACTTCTTTGATTAACTAGACAAAGATTTCTTTTTCTCAATTTTTTAAAACATGCAATTAGAGAATCATATCTGCTGTAATATTTTTATGCATTCACATAATCTTTTATGAACTATTTTTAATATAAACTTTAAGCATAGAATTGGCATTCTATAATTGCTTAAGTGTAGTGTTAATTCTATTTAGGAAATTGGCCTAGATAATATTTTGAAGCTTATTTATTCAATAATAACAAAATACATTATACGGAGATAAAATTTATTTATTTTTTAAAACATTTTCTTTGTAAGTAATCTCTATACCCAATATGGGGCTTGAACATACAACCCCGAGATTAAGAGGGGCATACTCTAAGGACTGAGCCAGCCAGGCACTCCCTGGAACCAAATTTAAAACTGACTTAAGTTCTCCTACATTTTCAACACTCACAGAATTTACTGGTGTCCCATTAATTTTATTTGTTAACACCTTTATTTAACAAATACTTACTGGGTTTGTCCCATATGCTAGGCCCTGTGACATGTCTTAGGGGATGAAGAGTAAAAAAGAATTCTGTTATTAAGGAGATGCCATTTTAGTGGGAGAGATGAACAACTACAGAAATATGATACAACATAATAAAATGTATCATAACAGTTGGTACGGGATGCTATAGAGACATAGATGAGTGGCATCCAGTATGCCTAGGAATAAAGAAAAAGCTTATAAGAAAATGTGATAAAAGAGTAAGAGGGGTGCCTGAGTGGCAGAGTCAGTTAAACATCTGACTCTTGGTTTCAGCTCAGGTCAGATTTTTTTTCAGATCATGAGATCGAGCCCTGCCTTGGGCTCCAAGCTCAGTACAGAGTCGGCTTGTCCCTCTCCTTCCGCTCCACCTTACCCACTCCCCGCTCACACACGCGCGCGCGCTCTCTCAGCTCTTTTAAATAAATAAATAAAATCTTAAAAACATAAAATAAAAAAGAAGAAAGGAAGATTAACCCAAAGAAAAACAAAATTTCTCAAATTTTGCTTTTTGAGGGCACCTGGGTGGCTCAGTCGTTAAGCGTCTGCCTTCAGTTCAGGTCCTGATCCCAGGGTCCTAGGATCGAGCCCCCCATCAAGCTCCCTGCTCCGCGGGGAGTCTGCTTCTTCCTCTCCCTCTGCCCCTCCCCCCTGCTCATGCTCTTTCTCTCTCTCTCTTGCCCACTCTCATAAATAAATAAATATGAATATAAATATATAATTTGCTTTTTTAGAACAAAGGATGTGTGGGGGGAAATACATGAGATCGGGTAATAGCCAGAATCCATTGATCCTTGTATGCCACGCTAAACTTAATTTTTTGCTTGATATCCTTTTGAAGAATGAAACTGTGATTGCGTTAATCAAAAACCACCTACTCTTTATTTCCCATTGTGGAATGAGGTAAATGACTTATAATAACCCCTCCTTTGATTAAAAAGTATTCAACAATAAATAATTAGCAGTAATTTACACATTGTAAATGCAGTACTAAATAACCTTTGTCCTAAAATGTGACTAAGGTTGTGATCCTTTAATATAAATTTACTTGACAACCAGTAGTAATTTTCTACATGTGGAAATCAACTAATAACTAATTGGGGGTATATATCATTAGAAAGATGAATAATGATTTATATTTTAGATGCTACGAGATGTGCTGAGTAGTCACAACTCAGTTATGTGAAGTATGGATATTTATCTCATTTTATTATAGTAATTGCTACCAACATTTAAGTCTTAAAAGCATTGAGCAGTAGGTAACTTGCCAATAATATCTTGCAATAAGAATATCCCAGTTTAACCCAATAATCAGTGAAACACTTCTAGTTTAAAACCTACTATGAAAGGCTGAAGTTTGTAACAGTTTTTGTTCTCAGTTGAAAGTTGCTTCCACAGGGATCCATGTCCTTTTTACTAAACATTCTGAGTGGTGGTAGAGGCTACCTTCTAACCCAGTAGATCGTTCTGATTATCATTTACTATGTTTAACCTTTAGTAATAAACACTACTTTTTTTTTTAGTGAATTTTAAATGTCAATTCTAAGTGCACTCTCCCTCTCATTTCTTTCTCTCATCTCTATCTCTAGCTGTATATCTTTATCTCTTGTATATTTCCTTTGCCAGACAAGTGTTGACTTCACCCAATGTTAGTTTTTAGCAGTAGAGATGGAAGGATTCTTTATTTTCATCAATAAGGAATGAGAACTTGCTTATTTTTACCAAAATCCTGGAGAAAAATTTTCCCTGGTCTCTTATTGGCCCAAATAGTTTGAGGCCTATCAAACTGGTAACCAATCACTGGTAAAGATGGTGAATTTAGGCTACCATAATGAATTTAGGCTAATCATGTGAGGGAGGAATGAATAGTGGGTATCAATCACAAAATCCATTATAAACAAATCACATTTTATTTAAATGAAGCTCACATGCTCAGAGTTAGACTAATCATAACTCTCGGCTTATGGTACACTCTCATTATTAGTCCATGAATCACCTATTTATGATGTATATGGGATGGACAGATAGATACAGACAGAGATGGAGAGAAAGAAAAGGGAAGAGGGGAGAGAATATTTTTATTCTGAAAATTAAAAAAAAAAGTTTTATGAATTCAGAATAATTTAGAACTGAGAAGTTTAAGCTCTAGCTTTGGGACCTAGGGCAAGATACTTACAAACTAATAATAGAAGCTAATTCAAGGAGTTCTTATGAGAATTGAATGAGATAATACACTAAAAACCATAATCCATTATCTCACCACCCAGACTTAATCATGGTGTATTATTTGTGGTCATCTGTTTTCTCTGCTCTGAAACATACATAGTGAAAACTAAGTTTCCTTTTGGTGTGCTAGATCTCAGAGCACATTCTCAGAAAAGGTGAAAAACTGTAATTAGCGATTTGGGCATATGCAAAAACCCAGTGTCCATCTCAGTTCTTGGCTAAAATAGCTTCCCCAAATCTTGTTGTACACCATTGCCCTCTGCCTTTCTCTTTTGCATTTGTCTTTCCACCCTTCCTGTTTTTCTCCTGTTTCAGTCCTCAGCAAGTCTCTAATTATCCAAGGCCCCATTCATCCAGAGTATTCTACTCACAATGAAAATGCCCTAATCTTACATTATTCCTTGACTCTATTCTGACTAGCCTTGTAGAGACAGAGAATGAAAATGAATGTGTGTGTGTGTTGAAGCACAGAGCTACATTTCCAAATGTTGGTTGAGGCCCAATTGAAAAGGTACCTTCAAACATCATTGGTGATGGAGTTAACTGATTGGAACTTGCATAAAGCTATTTGCTAATATGCATCAAAAATCTTAATTAAGTAGTTCAATTAATATTTAAAAAACACCTGTTGTCAACCAAGAAATGTCCTAGATGTGGTGAAATAGGTAAAAACAAAAGTGACAAAACCCTGGCTTTTCCAAGTGACATTGCATTGTGGGTGAAAAACAAATGAACAAAAAAACAGTGATTTAAAAACCTAATAGTCTGGATGGTAATAAGAGCTATAACGAAAAACAAAACAGGGCAAGGCAAAATTGAATATTAGGATAGAGAGTGCCATGTTGCAAATGGTGTTTACTGAGGGCATCTCAGATGAGTATCACATGAGCAGAGACCTGAAAGAAGGGAGGGAATGGGCCATATTGCTATATGGGGGAAGAGCAATCCAGATAGATGGAATAGTGTTTAAAGAGCACTTAGGGAAGGAGCATGCTGACATGTTTGAAGTAAAACAAGGAGGCTGATATGGGTGGCAGTGAGTGGGTTGGGAGAAAGAGGAAGATGGAGTACGACTTTCGAAGACATGATAAGGACTTTTATTCAATGAAACAAATAAATTTTAACCATAACCTTCTGGTTGCCATGTGGAAAATGCAAGAGGGGAAGGATAGAATAATCCACATAACACATGATGCAGGTCTAAAATACGGTTGCAATAGCACAAATTTGAAGAATTAGCTGTGTTTTGGGCACATTTCACAGAAATATCATATGCCACTACAATGAATGTATATTTTCAGGGAATATGAGAATCCTAAAATGATTCACGTTTTTTACTTTGCTCAGCAACTAGAAGAACAGAGGTGCCACTGATCAAAATGATGATAAAATTTGGAGGACAATTTTTGATAAATCTAGAGGATTTTTTTTTTTTTGCTCTTTTGCACATTTTAAGTTTTAAATACTTTTTATGTTTGGAGACATTCTTTAGTTGGACCTATAACTTCAGAGTTTAGGAGAGATGCCTGGATTAGAGCTTCATAGTTGAGAGTCTTCCATGTATAGTATTTAAAACTATAAGGAGGGTGAAATTACCTAGGGAATAAATCTAGAGAGAGTCTGAAAACTATTCATGATCTTTGAATCAGAAATTCTACTTTTGAGGGGTTATTCACACAAGCAAACTCTGCTTCCTCTGTGAGGATATCATCACGAGATGTCTGTTTTACTAAAAGAGTAAGAAAAATTTTAAACAATTTTTTATGAATTGATTTTTGTAAAGCTATAAAATTAAATTAAAAACCTTGTTTACAAATAGTACTTAATGACACTCACACATGCAGATATATTAGAGATGCATTACTATTCTCACATTTCTAAGAAGAAATTGGTAAAATATCACACAGAATTATTGAGTTTTAAACATTATGTTTTTAAAATAGTTTATGTTCTTTTACATTAGTATTAAGCTGATTCATGATACAGATATCCCCAAAGCTGCTCTCAGAAGGACATAAATTTTTATCTCCTATATATCTCTTTTTTTGCTGAAATACTAATACCTCAGTCCATGGGAGAACCAGATATTTTCATTGTATAAACCTCTGGGTTTTAAAGAATGCTAGGTTATCTTGAAACCAAGACACCTTCAATATTCACAGAGGTAGGCAACTTTTCAAACACCTCAGTCTATTTTTTGAGATACCATGAGGGAAGAGTGGGCTCATGTGAGGAAGAGTCTATTGATAACATATAATATGAATATAAAAGTGAAGCATATTACGTATCTGATCTGTTACTTGTGAAAATTTAAAAAGCTAAGCATAAAAATCATCATAGAAGGGGCACAGTAAGCTTGGAGAATAGTATTGGATATTTGGTAACTCTTAATGTTACACATTTTAATGTAGATTTGATTTTCTCTATTTCTAGTTAATGGGCCAAATTATGATCTCAGATGTTAAGTTAGAAATATCACTTGTGTCAAGAAGCGCCTTACTTTGATACTGAACTTCTCTTAGAAAGCTCAGGGTGTTTTCTATGATATAAATTAACTTATGAGAGCAATAATAAATGATTTTTGTGGATAAAAAAAAGTGAAGCTCAGATGGATTAACTAACTAATGCTTTATTATCCAGACCTGCACATTTGTTCCACACCTTTTCTCTCCCTCACACACAAATTTGGAGGCTTAAGATCAGGAGTCACTTTGAGACTCAAATTCCATATTCTATAATTTAGAAAAGTGAGACATTTAAAAAGTTAACAGTTAATTTCTTATTACCTTAAAATAAATGTTGAAGAAAATCCTACTCTACCCACGTTCAAATACTTTCTATAATCTGACAGTTTGGAAAAATGCTTTATAAAATTTTTTACAATATGCTACTTTCTTTGATAACTTTGTCATTTTCCAAATGTGTTTAGCCTTGCACTCATATTCTAAAGAAGCTGTCACACAAAGATATCCCTTGTATAAATCTAAATAATGAACAAAGAGTCATATGGGCAACTTCATAAAACTTTCTTGTTAAAGTTGCAAGATTTCTCCACATAATCCCCTTAAATTAGCCCAACTGATTATTTGGACTATTTTCAAATAAGTTATTCTGCAGTTAAGAGAAAAATATTTTTTAAGTATTCACATTAATGAAACAACTGATAATACATGGTAATGTTGTAAATAGTGGAAATCTATAAGCATGATCAATGTTTCTTTAGTATTTTTATTTTTTCTGCTAATAGTTTATCAGAAAAATAACAAAGTTGATTGATTTGATTTGTAGTTACTTATTTCTTCTATAACACTTGAAGTGCTAACATATATCAACATGCTCACAAGACCAGCAAATAAAAGAACTATAGTAAGGCTCTAGAATATACCAACTTCCATCTTATAACAACCAGACAGGATAAAGAACTGAGCAGGTAAATGGACAACAGAGCAAACCATCTTCATAGACCTTGTGTTCACCACATCAGTTCCCTCCATACTTACTCTGATCCATTGAACTTAAAATTAGCAAGTGGAGTATTGAAGAAATTTCCCAGGAAAACGTTGGTATAAAAACATCAAATTGTATACTTTAATTAGACTATAATTTTTCTTTGAGGGGGAATACTGTCATCTTTGCCAAAGAAGGAAGCATTTTTATGCCAAAGTTAATATGACAGTCCTGAAATTTGAACTTATCCATTTAGTGGAAAACTTGCAGGAAGTGACAGACTTAAACATCTTGCTGCTTAACATTGGTATGTCTATAATATTTGGGCAAAATTCTCATTATTTCTTTTATGAATTTGAAAAAGCACTTATTTATTTTTATGTTTTGGAAGTTGAAATGTGTTCCTGAATGTGAGAAATCCCTTTTACTTCACCATATGCCATCTTGTCTTTTTGACACTCCAAGCCTGGAAATATCTCAAATGTGCAGACTTCTGATTTCCAAATTATCTACTGCCAAGAAGGGAAGTGGGTATCTGAAACTCAGCCACAGACCTTGGCAAATTTCAAATTCAGAATAAAACTTTACTTTAAAATTGTGCTCAAAAGTTGAAAGGGATTTTTTTATGTCTAATTTGTGTTCTATTCCTATTGCAGAATTGAGTGAAAATTATTATATCCTAGTTTAAAAGGCTTCTTTTTCTTCCTTGGGCAGTTTTGAAGGATTAAGAAGTGGATTGAAGTTCTATTCTTTTGCATTTACATTTGACAGTGTAAAGAGTGACAAATTCCTGCTGAGTAGAAATATTGCTGAAGAAAGCACATCATTTGGGATTATTAACAGTGGATATCACTAGGTTTTTAAAGGTATCTGAGCAAATGTCTAGTCTATGGAGAATGGCTTGTCCAGAAGTACAATGAAATATCTGTGTTTTTGTTTGGTGTACCTCTAAACTGAAAAGTAAGTGGTGATTTTATCATGTCATTTTTTAAATTTTTGGTGTTGCTGAAAAAGTGCTCTAATTAAAACCCAAAGAAATTCAGTCACTTCAAGTATTTCTCTACTAGCAAATGTAGTTTTGATAAATAATATTGTACCACAGAATCAGGGAGTTTATAGTTGAATGGAAGCAATGAGATATTTAGATTGCAGATAGGAAAAATAACCTTTTGAATTCTAGAAATGACAGACCATGATAATCTAAATCCTTCTTGACATAATAACATAAAACATGGAGCTGAGCTTACTGAAAAGAAAGAGAAATCTTCATGTGTCAAAAAAATGGAGTGAGAATTCATAGTTGTTTGGGGTGTGAGAGGGTGTTTGTCTTAGCAATTTGGGGATTGGAAAGAAGAAATTCCCACAGGGACACGAGGAGTGATGCCCTTATACATAATGATGGGGCAGCTGAAATTGAGACTTCTTCACCCTAAAAGGATTATTATTTCAGTAGAAATGCAGAAAAGGCAAAGTGTGTCTTTAAGCACCAAACAATAATAAGTATTCATGGATGTCTCTGCCTAATTACCAGGAAGGGAAGGAGGGAGAGAGATTTTCTTGGGAATTCATTTTATCTCATAACATCAGAGTTTAGAATTTCTGTTACCTAAGTTTAGGGAAATGCCTAAACTAAAAGTTATCCTCCCTCCAAAAAAAAAAAAAATCTTAGGACCAGTAATATAAGGCAATTCTTTGCAAAAAAAACAAGCATGATACTGCACTGGAAACACACTCATTCAAAATATCATGGATGAGATTAAATTAAACATAGCAATAATAAATGTAAATGGAGAAACAACTTGCCAAATAAAAGACAATAATTATGAGATGGATAGCAAAACAAAATCTGTAAATACCCTGTCATAAAGAAGGTACAGATATCATTATGTAATAATAGGATATAAAAATATATAAAGAGCTAGTATGCTTATAATTTAGCCTATACAATAAACTTTGAGAATATATTATTAGGAATAAAAATGATTTATCTTTTAATAAAAGGAAAAATAAACCAGATGACATAAATATTCAGAATATTTATATACCAAAGAGCATAATCTCAAAATATTTAAGTACAATTCAGTCCCAATTAAAGGATATCAGGTTTTTTTTTTTAATGAAACACTCAATAAGCATCAAGAGAATTTTGAAAAAATAAAAAAATAGAGGAGTTTGTACTACTGGATACCAAGGCACACGAAAATTGTGTAAAAGTTAAGACAGTGAGGAATTGAGTCAGGATCAGAAGGGAACAAAATAAGATCAAGAAACAAATTCCAGTATATAGAAGTATTTAATCCTTGAGTGCAATGGCATTTCAAATTAGTGAGAAAAGGACAATCCAATTTAAAAATGGCTTTGGGATAGGGGCACTTGGATAGCTGTCAGTTAGGCTTCTAACTCTTGATTTTGGCTCAGGTCAAGATCTCAGGGTCATGAGATCAAGCCCTGTGTTGGGCCCCATGTTGGGCTCCATGCTAGGCACAGAGCCTGCTTAAGATTCTCTCCCTTTCCCTCTGCCCTTCCCCTTCTCACTGTTTTGCTCTCTCTTAAAAAGAAAAAAAAAAGGCATTGGGATAATTTGGAAATGTATTATTAAAATTGATCTCTTAATCACACCATTTATTTAGAATATCCCAAATATGTTATTTATATATATCTAAAAGGGAGATAACCTAGATAAGAATTAGAAAAAAAATAAGAATTCCTTTATTATGTTAAAAAGGGAAAGGTCTCCTAAGCATAAAAGAAAAGCCATAAAAGCTTATATACAAATTAAAATAGAAAAAAAAATGAGAAAGGGAAAGATGGTGGAATGAGAGGATCCTGAGCTTACCTCTTCCCAGGGACACACTGGGGCAACAACTACATCGATTAGAACTAACTCCAAAAATGACCGGAAAACTGGCAGATCTTTCACAACTAGTCCTAGAGAAAAGGATGAATTGAAAAAGGTAGGAGGGGTAGAGACATGGTCGGGAGCCAAACTCCCAATGTAATTAACTACAAACTGAAGGACAACACAAGCATGGAGGAGCAAAGGAATTAAGCCCACACTGGTCACCCCCAGCCTTGGGGACCTTCACTAAGAAGATGAATCCCCATGACATCTGGTTTGGAAAACCACCAGGGCTTAACTCTGGGAGTTTTAATAATCAGTAGGCTTAACTCCAGGAGAGCTGGAGGGTGATAGGTAACTGAATCCCACCCTTAAAAAGCCAGCATGCCAGATAAATTGGTCTGAGACAGAGCACAAAAGCAGCAATTTGAAAGCACCTGGGGTATACCTTGAGGAGGTTTATTGACTAATCTTAGAACATGTGCTGGAGGGTCAGGAATCTGTAGGAGCTCTCTCCAGGAACACAAGTGCTGGCAGTCACCATTTTCTTGCCCCTCCTCAACCTGGGTAGCTGTATGGTTGTAAAAGCCAGTTCTAACACTCTCCATCTACCTTGCCAGTACTGCCCTGGTGTTCCTGGGCAGACTCACCCTACCCAACCTGCATACCTCAGTAGGAATCTCTCACAAGCAGCTCCTGCCCCACTACATCTGACTGGCAGCATGGCCATGACTGTTACCACTCCAAAGTGACTCCTGCCCTGGGGAGTGGGGAAGAGAACCTCACACACCAGCACACCCACAGTTCCTGCAGCCAGGCTTATTTGTTGTCTGCATAGGCAGCAAACACTGCCATTCAGTGTACCTGCAGCTGTGGCAGAGGCTAATTACAGGCAGCTAGCCTGAATGCCAGTTCCACCCACCGAGGGAACAACAGCAGCTGCAGCCTGGCCTCTCAATAGCATGAGGAGCAAATCATGACCAGTGTGCCCACAGTAGGTAAAGCAAGTCATTGCAGCTAGCTGGACTAAAGCCCTGCCTCACCCACCAGTGTGACCACAGCAAATGTGGCTAGCCATAATAGAAGGGTGCATGCAAACTGACATAGAAGACATACCTGGAGAACCTGATTCTGGTAACCAGGAGGGATTGCATTATTAGGCACCACAGGACCTCTTCAACCCAAGGCCACTACTTTTAAGACTAGGATATATAGCTTACCTACCTAACAGAGTTGGACAAAATGAGCAGATAGAGGAATGTATCCCAAATGAAAGAATAAGACAAAACCATGGAAAAAGAGCTAAATGAAATGAAGATAAGCATATGTCTCCTAAAGAGTTCAAAGTAATGGTCATAAAGATATTCACTGCACTTGAGAAAGATTGAATGAACTCATCGGGAACTTCAACAAAGAGATAGAAAAATATATATATATATATATAAAAGAACCAGTCAGAGCTGAAGAATACAATAACTGAAACATACTAGAGGGAATCAATAGCAGATTAGAGGATGAAGAACAAATTAGTGATCTGGAAGACAGGGTAATGGAAAGTAACCAAGCTGAACAGCAAACATAAGAAAAAAAGAAATGAGAATAGCTTAAGGGAATTCTGCAATATCATCAAGCTTAATAACATTCACATTATAGAGATTCCAGAAAAGCTTTGGTGGAGTGGTTGGCGGAGAGGGGTAGAGAGAATACATACTTGAAAAATAAAAGGTGAAAACTTCCCTAATCTGAGGAAGGAAACAGGCATCCAGGTCTAGGAAGTACAGAGAGAGCACTAAGAAAATGAACTTAAGGAGGTCTGCACCAAGACATATAATTAAAATGATAAACAATAATGACAAAGGAGTAATCCTAAAAACAGCAAGAAAAGCAGCAGCAAAGAAAATACAAGTGAAACCCCATAAGACTATCAGCTGATTTTTTAGCAGAAACTTTGCAGGCAGAAGAGAGTGGCATGATACATTCATAGTGCTTAAAGGAAAAAAACCTACAACCAAGAACACTCTACCTGGCAAGGTTATCATTCAGAATTGAAGGAGAGATAGAGTTTCCCAGACAAAAGTTGAAGGAGTTCATCACTAATGTTAATGGGAATTCTTTAAGTAGAAAAAAAAGGCCATAACTAGAAGTAAGAAAATTATGAAAAGCAAATTTCATTAGTAAAAGCAAACATATAGTAAATGTAGTAGATTAATCATGTATAAAGCCAGTATGGAAGTTAAACACAAAAGTAGTAAAATCTATTATATCTACAAAAATTAGTCAAAGAATCCACAAAATAAAAAGATGAAGGAAAACTTCCAAATTTATTCTACAAGGCTAGCATTACCCTGATACCCAAACTGGATAAAGACACTACAAAAAAATAAAAGTATGGGCCAACATCTCTGATGAACATAAATGCAAAAAGCTTCAACAAAATATTAGCACCTCCAATAAATAAAACAAACTTGAGAAGGAAGTGCTAAACTGAAGGTATCATAATCCCAGATTTTAAAATATACTACAAAGCTGTAGTAATCAAAACAGCATGTTACTAGCACAAAAATAGATATGTAGATCAACAGAACAGAATAGAGAGCCCAGAAACAAACCCACACATACATGGTCGATTAATCTATAATAAAGGAGGCAAGAATATACGATGAGGGAAAAACAGTCTCTTTAATAAATGGTACTGGGAAAACTGGACAGCTACATGTAAAAGTGAAACTGGGCCACTTTCTTACACCATACACAAATATATACCCAAAATATATAGAAGACCTATATGTGAAACCTGAAACCATAAAACTCCTAGAAGAAAACATAGGCAGTAATCTCTTTGATATTAACCTTAGCAACATTTATGGCTATGTCTCCTTAGGCAAGGGAAACAAAAGCAAAAATAAACTATCGGGACTACACCAAAATGAAAAGCTTTTGCACAGTGAAAGAAACCACCAATAAAATGAAAAGGCAACCCACTCAATGTGAGAATATATTTGCAAATGATGTATCTGATAATGAGTTAATATCCAAAATATATAGATAATTTATACAACTCAACACGAACAAAACAAACATTTAAAAATCGGCAGAGGAGCTGAAAAAACATACAATTATGACAAAGAAAACATACAGATGTCCAACAGACATGAAAAAATAGATGTTCAACATCACTAATCATCAGGGAAATGCAAATCAAAACCACAATGAGATTCACCTCGTACCAGTCAGGATGGCTAATATCAAAAAGACAAGAAATTTTTTAAAAAGACAAGAAATAACAAGTGTCAAGGACATGGAGAAAAAAGAAATTCTTTTACAACATATACATATATCAAATCACCATGCTGTACACTTTAAATATCTTATAATTTTATTAGTCAATTACATCTCAGTAAAGCTGAAAAAGTAAAATAAACAATCAAATAAAAATTAAAAAAACCTTTTATTTATGCATGGTAGAAACTAATTTCAGCTAACTTAGATAAATAAAAAGGAATAATTCTAAGAAAACAAGCCAGGATTCAACTGACAGAAGTGCAACCTAGGCTCATCAAGGACAGGACCAAAAACTGGAAAGATATCAAGCACAAAGTTACTTTTTTATTTCTATGTCCCTGTTTTTCCATATAAGCTGATTATAAATCAGCTTTTTCTATTCCTTAGTCCACACAAAAGAATATAGTTTCTGAATTCACTTGTCATTTTAAACACCTACATAGATTAAATTCTGTTCCCAGATGACAGAATTGGTCTGATCCACTTGAAGCCGGATGTCTACTGCTGGTCCTTATAAAGACTCAGTGCATTTAAGCTTCACCTCGGGAAATGGAAGGAGCCATTCCAAAGAAGGAAGTATCATTGCTGCTATGAACATTGGCCTCATGTGCCCCTTCTTTTCACTATATCTGTAAAAACAATTATCATATGGTTTCACTCATATGTGGAACATAAGGAATAGCGGGGAGAACCATAGGGGAAGGGAAAGAAAACTGAAGGGGGAGAAACCAGAGAGGGAGATGAATCATGAAAGACTATGGACTCCTGGAAACAAACTGAGGGTTTCAGAGGGGAGGGGAGTGGTGGGAAGGGGTAGCCAGTGATGGGTATTGAGGAGGGCAGGTGTTGTTGTGATGAGCACTGGGTGTTATACACAACTAATGAATCATTGAACACTACATCAAAAACTAATGATGTACTATACAGTGGCTAACTGAACATAATTTAAAAAAAGGAGGTGTCATTATGATTTTAGATCAGTCTCAAAAATGCTTAAAAAAGTATTCCTATGTCAGTGCTTATAATAATCAGGAGGCTTAAAGAGGAAAGTAAAATTTTTCATTAGCCATCAAGAAATTGGGAAAAAAATATCATGTGAAAAGTTGGTCCAAATTGAAGAGACATTGAGAACAGGGTTGACAAGGTAAAAATGCCATGCCATGTTTTACTCTTTTTACCAGAAATTCTACGCTGAAGTAAAGAATTTCAGTGAAGATGATAAAGTTGAAGTTTGGTTAGAGACTTGGCAAAGGCAAATAAGTGTAGAGAGAAAAGAATCTATGATAATGCATCAAAAGAAATAAGGCTCTGCTTATGCAATGAGTGAAGAAGACAAGTCAAAGGACTGGAGGTTTTAATAAGATAAATGTACAATTGTTGAGAGTGTATGGAATTCAAAATCCTGGAAGGACAAGAAGTGACAGAGGGTTGACAGTGGAATTTAAGATTTCAAAGTGGAACATTTCCCATTGATGTCAAGGTTCATAGTGGCTTTGGCAGGAATTTCTGAAATGCAGTGATGGTAAAGTTCACAGGAATTGAGGAAGTCAGTGAACTTTGATGCCAAACCTGCAGTTATGCTTTTGTTTTTGTTTTGTCGATTTGAACATGAAGTTTACCAAAAATAGGACCTGTATGTCTGTGTTTTTAAATGCCAGTAGAAGGGTACACAATAGTAAAAAATCTGATTCTGGAACCCCATCCTTTAGACTTCAGCTTTCTGTAATCTTTCACTTACATCCTTTGACCAGATAAATATAATCAGGGTGGACAGCTGACAACTGAACAACTGAATCAATAGTTCTTCTAATAATTAATAAATTATTTATGAAGCCAGTTGAGGGGGAAAGATTTAGAACAGCATAAAGTGTTATTCAAGAACATCTCTAATAAACATTATCAATTTCTTTAAAATCTCTAAAAACCACTTAGTTTCCATCTCCGCGTATAAACTCAAATCTTTAACACTCATACCAATTCATACATAGCATTTACTTTCACTATGGTCAAATCAAGGACATCGCTTTTAACTCTCATTTATAAACTTTATTTTACACAAGTTAAAAATAGTCATAAGTTTAGAAAAAAAAGACTTAGTTTCATAAAGTAAGCTCAGCTCTGTGCTTATCTCTTAGTGAAAAGGGAACATGCTGAAGCTTTGCTATAAGTGGTCCTTGGGGGTCCATTCTGAGGTACTCTGTTGTACAGGAAAAAAGCAATGGGTTTTTCTGTGTTTCTAGTTATAACCTTTCCTAGGCAGACTCAAAAGATTTACCAAACTCTTTAATAGCCAGTGTTTTAGTGAAAGCTCTTGTATTGGAATATTCTGGTAAACTTGAACCAGCATTAAATAGCCTCCAAATCGCTGTGAAATAATCATGTGCTCTTCAGCAGTATACTTCTTTTTTTTCAGTATGTGTAAACTGTCACTTGCTCTAATGGATTTGTTTGTCAACTTCCTTATTATCATAAGATAATTAAACCAGCCTCACTGATTGTGCCTTTTCCCCTTCATTTAGCATATGCCATGTTATTGCTGGTCATCCTGACAAAATATTTATTCTGCTTCCTTCTTCTTTCAAAAATATCCCATTTTATGCAATAAAATTATATGGTCACCTTGGTTATTCATATATATTTATTCTCACTTTCTTACCCTATCAGGCTATCTTTCCCCTATACCCACATATAGGGGTAACATATATATATATGTTACTCCTGCCACATACCAAAACACTCAAAACAACATCAACAGCTGGCTTAAAATATCAACTTTTTTTCTTATTTTAAAAAATAATCCTATGAGTTGACTCTCAGTTCTTTTACTTCACATACCAATTCATACATATCAGTGATGGGTAGTGAGATAACTGAAGGGTCCAGAATGGCTTTACGAACATGGTTGGCATTTGCTACTGGTTGTTAGTTGGGAACTCAGCCAAGGCTGTTGTCTGGGCCCTCAGTTCTCAGATTCAAAAACAAGAGAAATACACTTCACTTCTATTAAGGGAAGATCATATTGAGAAAGAGCACATAGGATCAGAGATCGTTGGGTTAATCTTTGGCAACACAATTTACTGAGACCTACTTAATTAGTGTGGTAGGTAGAAATCTAAAATCACCCTAAAAATTCTGCCTCCCCCCCCCGCCCCCATATACATGCCCTGAATAATCTCCTCTCCTTGAGTGTGGGTGGGACTTGTGAATCAGATGGCGCAGTCACTTCCCTGATTAGGTTGCATAATAAGGCCAAGTTAATATAATAGTTATTCCTGTGATTATATTATGTTATATACGTTTTTGTTGTAGCTGGATAGAGAGACATTCCTGTTGACTTTGAAGAAGTAAGCTGCCATGCTGGGAGAGGCCACATGGCTAACACCTGAGAGTAGCCTCTAGTTGCTGAAAGTGGCCCCAGCAACAAAGTGGGAACCTTAATCCTACAACTGAAAGTTCAGAATTGAATTCTACCAACAACCTAGATAACCTTGGAAAAGTACCCTGAGGCTCAGATAAGGTTATAGCCTTGACCAACACCTTAATTTCAGCCAGGTAGGACCCTGGGCAGAGGACTTAGTTAATGCCTGCAAGCATTTGACCCATTGAAACTGTGAGATAAAAAAATCATGTTTTTACCCTGCTAAATTTGTGGACATTTGTCACATAGCATAGGAAAGCTATACAATAAATGTCTCAGTCTGCTGGGGCTTCTGAAACAAAATGTCATAGACTGAATGGTTTAAACAAGAGAAATTTATTTTTCACATGTCTGGAAGCCAGAAGTCCAAGATCAAGGTCTCTGAGGGTTCTCTTCCTGGCTTGTGGGTAGCTACCTCCTTGCTTTGTCCTCACATGTGGTGGGGGCGGGGAGCTCCCAGGTGTCTCTTCTTACAAGGACAATAATCCCGTCATGAGGGTCCCAAACTCAAGACCTCATCTAAACCTAATTCTCTCCCAAAGTTCCCATCTCCAAATGCCATTACATTGGGGGTTTAAGACTTCAATATATGAATTTGTGAGACACAATTCAGTCCAGAGTAATAAGGGGAAATGGCTGATGTCCTTAATCTAAAAGATTCCAGTGCATATCTTCAAATAACAACCTTTAGTCTATAAATTCTCATCCTGAACTTTAGCATTATCTTTTTCTAAAAGAAATTGCCATTTGCTTTTAGCCCACCAGAGCATATTTCTGTTATTCTAACATTCCACACTTCGCTCATATTCTTTCTCTCCTTCTCATCTTTTGCTCTTAAATCATATCCTCAGCAAAATTCTCCTGGCTTGCTATTGTTGCAATTTGACCTCCTTTCTCATCAGGGAAAGATAGTTATTTACAATGGTATATATCTGAGAATATTGGTAGATGGAAGGGTTATGTTTTAAGTTCTGGACTGCCATTTTGGTATTGTTATATATCCAGCATTTAGTAAAAGTCCCTACTTCTAAGAGATGCTTACTTTCTTAGCCAAATAATGTTTTGCCCTTCCACATATCTGGTATTGATCATTTTGTGTCATCGCCATTAGTATTTTACATTTGGTTCAGAATTCCTTCTAAATCTACCAAATATTCTATGTGATGATTGTGTCTATCCAACACTTCACTTCATAATTCCTTTACACACTCAGCTCTAGATATCTCCATCCTTTTAGAAACTCATTTTCATGGTCAACCATTAGCTCTGCACACTTTTGAATTTATTCAAAATACCAATATACTTGTCTTTTGCTTAATACAAACTCCATTTTCCACAGGGCAAGATACTGATGTTGTACTAGTATTGTTAAAATGTTGCCTAGATCTATGTGGTCCAAGACGGCTCACCGTAATTGCCTTCCAGCTAATGAGAAACAGAAATTGAATAAGGCCAGTCCCCTTCTTGAATGAGCATCATATAGAAATTGAACTCATCATGTTTTACCCATCCCATTGGCTGAACATGGTCCTACCAGTTGTGGGAGAGTAAATTCTGTGTGGCTGTCTCTCCAGCTAAAATGCCCCCTTATTGAGGAAAGAAGGTTTTTATGGGACATTTTTAGTCTGCTATAATTGATAATCAAAGGAGTGTTCTTAGGTCTTCTGGGATCCTGAGGCATTATTATCTGTTTCCATACAGTGTAATTCAGCAGGTAATAAAGAGTGAATTGGTAACATTTGATTTCCATTATATTGTAAACCTAAAATTGAGACTCATGATTTAACAAATATATATGAAATGAATGGAGGAATGTTTTAAGTTAATATTGTTTCAGTAATCCCAGGAGGTATTGTCATGATAGTGAGTGAATAGAGACATATGCTGTGGCTGTTTTCAGCCTGGGCAGGTGTCTGTAATTCTCCAGCTTTCTATTGTCAAAGGAACAAATTATTTAGAGTCAGATAGACCTAACTACTAATCATCATCAACTCTATCACAGTCAGTTATTTAGCATCTTCAAATTCATTCTTCTCATCTGTAAAATAGAGCTAATGGTTATTTGAAGGTTGTTAAGATTAGAGATAACATGTAACGTGCCCATCAGTACCTGGCACAGAGAAGATACTCAATAAACAGTGACTATTATCATTAGTATTTTATGTGTTGCTTCTCTCTTTGAGCATAAATTATTTTTTTCCAGTGCTTTGTATCTACTGAGTTACTCTTTACTAAGACCTCCGAAAGTTCAAACAATCTCAACTTGACTAATACAAAACCACTTAACTTTCTGCCTATGTTGTCCTCCAGCAAAGAACTCAACCCACTTAACTAACACAGATTGTTGTCTAATTTGGTTTTGCCCATACCTTGATAGCTTTCTTCAGTTAATCTACTATTACATGTTTCTCTTAAACCAACCCTTGATTTTACTTCTGTGCATTTCCAACCCACAATCCTATCAGTCACAGCAGACCACTTTCCTCCTACTTTAGGAAGGGCAATATTACAGTCAAATATGAATATCTGCATGAATGTACGCAATAACAACAAATAATTATATAATGACCTTCCATCCTTAACAGGCAGGAATAACATATTTATTCCAGGAAACATGATGTATTCTGAAGTTTGATCTTACTTAAAAGCATATTCTATTGTGAAAGAAATAAATAGCAATACCCAATGCCTACATATATATTTCTTCTTAAGAGAGCCTAACTTTAAGAAAAATCAGCCTTTAAATTTTAGTGAAAATGTTTCCTGCTGGGAAGAAATACAGACATATCGAATACATGAAGGTTGTATTCAATAGGATTCTTAATCACAATAAGATTTTTTATAATAAGAAAGAAAAACAAATGAGTTATCATCATTACATAAAAATACAAAATAACAGAGGACAACCCAGACTGAAAATAACTGACGAATTGACTTTCCTTTAATAATAAATTTTCTATGATTTAATTGCATAAAGTAACTACACCCAGAACAAAGAGGCAAATTGATTTTTAAAGGCCATAATATTTCATTGTAGCTTTATCTCATAGATACTAGAAAGCATCAAATTGATGATGTTTGCTAATATTCCATTAATCACAGAGAAATAAAAAATATACATTGTTATTCATCAAATAACAACAGGAGAGTAATCTGAGTAAGTTTATTGGAGCTCTATTTGAGAGAGCAGTTAAGAGTTACAAAATCTGAAACCTAACTTTAATATCTTTTTTTACTATGAGAAAGACCAATGAAAATGGAAAACTTTGGCTGAGTTTCATCAAGGTTCTGTACTGTAAAATATTAGCAGATTCAGTATGTTCAGCAAATTAAAGTCATTTGCATCTGAAGATTTATTTCTCTAACAAGTTTATTAGCATGCACTCCTTTGAGTGTACTGAAAAATAGTTGGATTTCATTTCTCTGGTATGGAAACTGAATATCCATGAATATTCTCTCACCTGTTTTCAGATATTAAGTACATGTATTTGAGAGAAGGAAGAGAGAGAATGGAAAAATTGATCAGTCTGCTAAGTTAAAATAAATTATTATAAGTAAAAAGATATTAACAGATATTCTATATTCTACCATAGTATGAATATACTGATTTATACAGTATGCTTTACTATAAATTCTAGTAATTATAATGCTATAATATTAACAGATTAATTTCAATGATCTATCTTTTTTAGAGCATACACTTTTTTTTCTTGATATATTAGAGTTTTGAGGACAGAGTTTGAGATTTTATATCAAATGATGCCATTACTAAAAGCATTATATTTATATTAAATGATGCTATTACTAAAGGCATTATTTTGGTAAATATTTCTATTGTGTATTTTCATGAAATAAATTTGTTGGATAACGTAGAGCCCCTATTTCAAACCTCACACTCATCCACACTTCTAGGATTCTGCAATGTGCAGAAAGCCCTGTTTTGCCAGAGCCCAGGTACTAATCAGGAAATTGTTCTGACATTTCTGCAAATATCCTACATTTAAATTTTCTCTATTTTAAAGACAGTTTATCTATACAAATTCTTAGAAAATAATATATATTTGAATTAGAACAAAATTACTAAGTCACCTAAAATTGTCAGAAATAAATGTAAAACGTGAAGGCCTGATATGTTTATCAAGTATATTATTTTCTTTACTCAAAATTTTGTTTGTAAAGCATTAAGAAAAGCCCCACAAGTGCAATAATTAATGTCTTAATGTGTGAATGGTGACTAACATGTTTCTGGAAGGATGGATAGATGAGAAAGAGAAAAAGAGATACACAGATAATGAATTTGTCCAAACTAATTTTTTCTACTCATAATCCTAAATTTTTCATTCTTTTCTGTACATTGGTTAGTGCTTAGTGGCAATTATGAAATAAATTGCACTTAGACATTTGCCAGGCTTATGACTCCATTAAAAATGAATATATATTTATATACATATATACACAAATGCACATATGTGTATATGAAATATATGTGTACAATACATATACCATATGCGTGCATTTATGTGTGTATTTATGTGTATATATATTGTATACATATATGTACACATATACATATATATGGCAAATATACTTTTTTTTTTCCTAATCAATGCTTTGGGTAACCAGTCCAAGTACTTTCTATCCTATAGAACACATCTTCAGTTGCTATCCTGCACCTTTGATAGTTCTACGCTCTGTCAGAATGGTGGACATAATTATTTTAATGCTACATGCTAATTATAACAAAATCTGAATGTAACTATTTGTTCAACTGCTCATCTCTTACTAAGGTTATTGTGTTACTCATAGCAGGATGCCAGAGCATAGTCCAGTGGCTGGTACAAAGTAGGTTCTCATATATTTTAAATGAACATCCCAGCTTTGCTCCAGAACTGAGTATGTTGTGGAGGAGGTTGGAACTAAAGATATGTGCAAAAAAATTGCCCAGATCCAAGGAGCACATGGAAACCAGTAGTTAACACATTTATTTCAAACAGGGCAAAGTCTCAGAATTAAACAAACATGCAGAAGATAGAGGTGAAGAAAGTGCCCTAAAATTACAGTAGAAGCAGATGGAATCAACAAGAAACAAACATGAAATTGAACATTTTAATACTTTCAACTAAAAATGTATCCACATATTACATCTTAAGGGGGTAGAAAACACAGGTCTCTTCCATGCAATAACTTTTCAACTTGGAAAATTTATTATTCCTGCAATTTTATACTTGATTAGGAGAAATGAGATGGTCCGACATGGATTGGTCAATGCATACATATCATCAAAATAGGAAAAACAACTCAAAGCACTGTATCGATAGGGTGACTGACACATGACTTTTTCCTGGGATGTGTCATCTGAAATAAGGCACCATCTGACATGAGGACAGAAAATGTCAGAATTCAATATGAAAAGCATACCAGAGTTTACAATGTAGAATACATGGCCAATATGTCTACAGCCTTGTCTTCAGGCCTAAATTCTGATACCAGAGAAATTCTTAGATGAAAGAGAAGTTAAATTTCTCCAGTGTTTGGATCTATTTGGATTAATTTAATATATATTATCTAATATGTTGAAATGTAGTCCCTCCTCTGAACATTCACCTCAATTTGCAACTGATCTGGAAGAGCCTCTCCAATAAAAAGTATGCTCCACTTATTTACTATGCAGATGTTTTTAAGAATGACCTTAATATCTTTACAAAACTCTATTTTTACACCACATCTAACCTCTGGAATAATGTGGTGAGAACCAGGGACAAATAACCTAGAGTAGGGGCGGCTGAGGGTCGTCAAGAAGGAACATTTTCCCCAAGATACTCAGGATATAATTATTTCTGTATTAGAAGAGGCTAGGTCATGTGAAGGTAATGAATAACTCCAAACCCAATATGACACAAAATAATAATGGTTTATTTGCACACATGTCCATCATGGCTTACCTGGGGACTTTTCTCAACTATCCAGGATGATGTATCTAAAATCTAGATTGCTGCTGGATACTAACGTGGGGGAATGCCTGTGGTGAATTGCACATTGGCTCTTAAAAACTACTGCCTAGAAAGGAAATATATCACTTCCATTATCATTTATCAGCCAGAGCCCACTACATGATTATTCCTAACTTCAAGGGTAGGGGAAGGTACAATCCTACCAGGTACAGAGATAAAGAATGGGGAGAACTATAAATTTTGTAAAGTTATCACAGTTTATAATTGTAAGTAACATCTCTTTGGCTTTCTTTTATATTTTAGGGAAATAAAAAGCAACTGAAATATTACTTAAATATTAAGAAAAGCAGTGATTTTCCTTGTTCCACATTATTGAGCAAAGACCAAAGACCATAAGACCTATAGGGGACAGCATAAATTATCCTACTATTGATGATACATTTATGAAGTTATGATGCTATTGATTCATTCCAGAAATAAAATTTAAAATCCAGTAAGGATTATCTTTTGAAAACTATGATTGTAAATTAAATGCTTATTAGAGAACTATTTTTTTAAAAGAATAAATGGCCTTTTTATTTAACTATTATTTCATCTTGACTTGTATTTCTCTGATGATTAGTCATGTTGAACATTTTTTTTCACGTGTCTGTTGGCCATCTGTATGGCTTCTTTGGAAAAATGTCTATTCAGATCCTCTGCCCATTTTTTTTTTCACAAATTGACATTGTTATTACCATGTTATGTTAATCACCATACATTACATCATTAGTTTTTGATGTAGTGTTCCATGATTCATTGTTTGCGTATAACACACAGTGCTCCATGCAGAACGTGCCCTCCTTAATACCCATCACCAGGCTAACCCATCCCCACACCCCCCTCCCCTCTAGAATCCTCAGTTTGTTTCTCAGAGTCCATAGTCTCTCATGGTTCATCTCCCCCTCTGATTTCCCCCCCTTCATTCTTCCCCTCCTGCTATCTTCTTTTTTTTTTTTTAACATATAATGTATTATTTGTTTCAGAGGTACAGGTCCATGATTCAACAGTCGTACACAATTCACTGCGCTCACCATAGCACATACACTCCCCAATGTCTATCACCCAGCCACCCCAACACTCCCACCCCCCACCACTCCAGCAACCCTCAGTTTGTTTCCTGAGATTAAGAATTCCTCATATCAGTGAGGACATATGATACATGTCTTTCTCTGATTGACTTATTTCGCTCAGCATAATGCCCTCCAGTTCCATCCACATCTTTGCAAATGGCAAGATATCATTCCTGTTCATGGCTGCATAATATTCCATTGTATGTATATATACCACTCCTTCTTTATCCATTCATCTGTCAATGGACATCTTGGCTCTTTCTATAGTTTGGCTATTGTGGACATTGCTGCTATAAACATCAGGGTGCACGTACCCCTTCGGATCCCTACATTTGTATCTTCGGGGTAAATACCCAGTAATGCAATTGCTGGATCGTATGGTAGCTCTATTTTCAACTTCTTGAGGAACCTCCATACTGTTTTCCAGAGTGGCTGCATCAGCTTGCATTCCCACCAACAGTGTAAGAGGGTTCCCCTTTCTCCTCATCAAAGCCAACATCTGTCATTTCCTGACTTGTTAATTTTAGCCATTCTGACTGCTGTGAGGCGGTATTTCACTGAGGTTTTGATTTGGATTTCCCTGATGCCGAGCAATCTTGAGCACTTTTTCATGTGTCTGTTGGCCATTTGGATGTCTTCTTTGGAAAAATGTCTGTTCATGTCTTCTCCCCATTTCTTGATTGGATCATTTGTTCTTTGAGTGTTGAGTTTAATAAGTTCTTTATAGATTTTGGATACTAGCCCTTTATCTGATATGTCATTTGCAAATATTTCCTCCCATTCTGTCGGCTGTCTTTTGGTTTTGTTGACTGTTTCCTTTGCTGTGCAAAAGCTTTTTATCTTGATGAAGTCCCAGTAGTTCATTTTTGCCCTTGCTTCCCTTGCCTTTGGCGATGTTTCTAGGAAGAAGTTGCTGCAGGTGAAGTCGAAGAGGTTGCTGACTGTGTTCTCCTTTAGGATTTTTTTTTTTAAAGATTTTATTTATTTATTTGACAGAGAGGGAACACAACCAGGGGGAGTGGGAGAGGGAGAAGCAGGCTTCCTGCTGAGTAGGGAGCCCGATGTGGGGCTTGATCCCAGAGCCCTGGGATCATGACATGAGCCGAAGCAGACGCTTAACTGACTGAGCCACTCAAGCACCCCTCCTTTAGGATTTTGATGGACTCCTGTCTCACATTTAGGTCTTTCAACCATTTTAAGTCTATTTTTGTGTGTGGTGTAAGGAAATGGTCCAGTTTCATTCTTCTGCATGTGGCTGTCCAATTTTCCCAACACCATTTGTTGAAGAGACTGTCTTTTTTCCATTGGACATTCTTTCTTGCTTTGTCAAAGATTAGTTGACCATAGAGTTGAGGGTCCATTTCTGAACTTTCTGTTCCATTCCAATGATCTAGCTGTCTGTTTTTGTGCCGGTACCATATTGTCTTGATGGTTACAGCTTGTAATAGAGCTTGAAGTTTGGAATTGTGATGCCCCTAGCTTTGCTTTCCTTTTTCGACATTCCTCTGGCTATCTGGGTCTTTTCTGGTTCCATACAAATTTTAGGATTATTTGTTCCATTTCTTTGAAAAAAGTGGATGGTATTTTGATAGGGATTGCATTGAATGTGTAGATTGTTCTAGGTAGCATTGACATCTTCACAATATTTGTTCTTCCAATTCATGAGCATGGAACATTTTTCCATTTCTTTGTGTCTTCCTCAATTTCTTTCATGAGGATTTTATAGTTTTGAGTACAGATTCTTTGCCTCTTTGGTTAGATTTATTCCTAGGTATCTTATGGTTTTGGGTGCAATTTTAAATGGGATCGACTCTTTAATTTCTCTTTCTTCTGTCTTGTTGTTGGTGGATAGGAATGCAACTGATTTCTGTGCATTGATTTTATATTCTGCCACTTTACTGAATTCCTGTATGAGTTCTAGCAGTTTTGGGGTGGAGTCTTTTGGGTTTTCCACATAAAGTATCATATCATCTGCAAAGAGTGAGAGTTTGACTTCTTTGCCGAATCGGATGCCTTTGATTTCTTTTTGTTGTCTGACTGCTGTGGCTAGGACTTCTAATACTATGTTGAATAGCAGTGGTGATAGTGGACATCCCTGCCGTGTTCCTGACCTTAGGGGGAAAGCTCTCAGTTTTTCCCCATTGAGAATGATATTCGCTGTGTGATTTTCATAGATGGCTTTTATGATATTGAGGTAGGTACTCTCTATCCCTATACTCTGAAGAATTTTGATCAAGAAAGGATGCTGTACTTTGTCAAATGCTTTTCCTGCATCATATGGTTCTTGTTCTTTCTTTTATTAATGTATTGTATCGCATTGATTGATTTGTGGATGTTGAACCAACCTTGCAGCCCAGGGTTAAATCCCACTTGGTCATTGTGAATACTCCTTTTAATGTACTGTTGTATCCTATTGGCTAATAGTTTGGTGAGAATTTTTACATCCACGTTCATCAAGGATATTGGTCTGTAATTCTTTTCGATGGGGTCTTTGTCTGGTTTGGGGATCAAGGTATTGGTGGCCTCATAAAACGAGTTTGGAAGTTTTCCTTCCATTTCTATTTTTTGGAACAGTTTCAGAAAAATAGGTATTAATTCTCCTTTAAATGTTTGGTCGAATTCCCCTGGGAAGCCATCTGGCCCTGGGCTTTTGTTTTTTGGGAGATTTTTGATGACTGCTTCAATTTCCTTAGTGGTTATAGGTCTGTTCAGGTTTTCTATTTCTTCCTGGTTCAGTTTTGGTAGTTGATACATCTCTAAGAATGCATCCATTTCTTCCAGATTGTCTAATTTGCTGGCATATAGTTGTTCATAATATGTTCTTATAATTATTTGTATTTCTTTAGTGTTGGTTGTAATCTCTCCTCTTTCATTCATGATTTTATTTATTTGGGTCATTTCTCTTTTCATTTTGATAGGTCTGGCCAGGGGTTTATCAATCTTGTTAGTTCTTTCAAAGAACGAGCTCCTAGTTTCGTTGATCTGTTCTACTGTTCTTTTGGTTTCTATTTCATTGACCCAAATACACCCCCAGATTGAAAGTGAGGGAGTGGAAAACCATTTACCATGCTAATGGAGACCAAAAGAAAGCTGGGGTGGCAATCCTTATATCAGACAAATTAGATTTTAAACCAAAGACTGTAATAAGAGATGAGGAACGACACTATATCCTACTTAAAGGATCTATCCAACAGGAAGATCTAATAATTGGAAATATCTATGCCCCTAACATGGGAACAGGCAATTATATAAACTAATTAATAACAAAAGCAAAGAAACACATCGACAATACAATAATAGTGGGGGACTTTAACACCCCCCTCACTGAAATGGACAGATCATCTAAGTAAAAGTTCAACAAGGAAATAAAGACTTTAAATGACACACTGGACCAAATGGACTTCACAGACATATTCAGAACATTCCATCCCAAAGCAACGGAATACACATTCTTCTCTAGTGCCCATGGAACATTCTCCAGAATTGATCACATCCTAGGTCACAAATCAGGTCTCAACCAGTACCAAAAGATTGGAATCATTCCCTGCATATTTTCAGACCACAATGCTTTGAAACTAGAACTCAATCACAAGAGGAAAGTCAGAAAGAACTCAAATACATGGAGGCTAAAGAGCATCCTACTAAAGAATGAATGGGTCAACCCAGGAAATTAAAGAAGAATTGTAAAAAATCATGGAAACCAATGAAAATGAAAACACAACTGTTCAAAATCTTTGGGATGCAGCAAAGGCAGTCCTAAGAGGAAACTATATAGCAATACAAGCCTTTCTCAAGAAACAAGAAAGGTCTCAGATATACAACCTAACCCTACACCTAAAGGAGCTGGAGAAAGAATGGAAAATAAAGCCTAAACCCAGCAGAAGAGAAATAATAAAGATCAGAGCAGAAATCAATATAATAGAAACCTCTGCCCATTTTTAATCAGATTATTTGTGGATTTTTGGTGTTGAGTTGTATAAGTTCTCTATATATTTTGGATAGTAACTCCTTATTGGATATGTTTTTTGCAAATATATTTTCCCATTCAGTAGATTGCCTTTCATTTTATTGATGGTTTCTTTTGCTGTGCAAAACCTTTTATTTTGCTGTAATCTCAATGGTTTATTTTGACTTTTGTTTTCCTTGCCTGAGAAGACATATTCATAAATATGTTGCTAAGGCCAATGTCTCAGAGATTATTGCCTATGTTTTCTTCTAGGAGTTTTATGGCTTCATGTCTCACATTCAGGTCTTTAATCCATTTTGAGTTTATTTTGTGTATGGTGTAGGAAAGTGGTCCAATTTCATTCTTTTACATGTAGCTGTCCAGTTTTTCCAGCACCATTTATTGAAGAGACTTTCTTTTCCCTGATTGTATATTCTTGCTTCCTTTGTCATAGATTGACCATATGAATGTGGTTTTATTTCTGGGTTCTCTGTTCTGTGCTGTTGTTCTGTGTGTCTATTTTTGTGCCAGTAGCATACTGTTTTAATTATTATAGCTTTGTAGGACATCTTGAAATCTGGAATTATGATACCTCTAGCTTTGTTCTTCTTTTTTTTTTTTTCAAGATAGCTTTGTGGTTCCATGTAAATTTTAATATTATTTGTTCTGGTTGCACAAAATCTGGACATGGGAGTCCTATCAAGTCACTGTTCATGTGAAAAACAACAGAGGTTTTTATCTGATGACAAAACCAATACAACTCAAGAGTGTTGTTTAAGGCGATGAAGCTAATGCAAATTTAGCCCACACTCACAGAAGTCTGGTGCCCCATCACAGGATAGAATGGTACCTCTGCATTGATGAGTCCAAATATTAAATGTTATGTTGCATCTGTGCCACCATAGTGATTTTTATAAACTAGAACTGTGTCTAGAGCATCAGTAAAAGAATATGAAAATAGTTTGGGAATGGCCACTTGATAAATTGTTGAAAGAACTACTTAGAAAGAAAAGATTAAGTGGAGAGTGGCATCGGTCCTGAAATGTGTGAAACATTATCATGGACAAGAGAGGAATTCATCCCCGAGTTGTTTCCAAAATAGCTGGAATCAAACTCATATTCTCAGGAGGCAAAACTTAGCTCAGAATAAGTGATTTTCAGTTGAATTTGTACATTGGAACAAACCGTGTCATGGAATAACAAATTCCTCATTCATGGAGATTTTAAGGACACCCATCATAGAAGATTTCCTGTCCTTACCTGGATGTGCCTTGTGCTAGATCATTTCTAAACCGCTATCCCATTCTAAAATTCCTATTTTAAGAATGTAAATTTGTTTGCTGCCTATTTTTCAAAAACTTTCAAAGTCCTTACTGAAATTTAAGAGGTGCCCATTTCAAATAAAATACCCCATTATTAACTGTATATGTAAAATCTACGGCTGTCTGGCCAAATGAGCTCACACAGATTGAGCTCATCCTTTTCTGACATAACACAAACTGACGATACACACACCACACAAACTCACAACAATCACACACCAATTCACACTCTGTTACAGCAAGAGGGGCTGCTGCACTTGCCGTCTTCAAATGTGGGATTCTTTCTCACTGTCATTTGTCAGACTCCCTTTCTTGGTTAGGTACACAGTGAGAGGCAGAGAATGGATGAGGACCACGTGAGGGACCGGGGCTTTTTCTTTTGCACTGACCTAACACGCAGGTGTGTTTAGTCACTTTGCAAAGCAGGCCTGCTTTCCTTGTGGCCATCTTCCCTCAGGCTTCTTCATTTTCTTCTCATTTTATTTGCACCTCTGGCTGAAGTTTTGCTTAATACAAATAAATTTGAGGTAAAAATGAAAGTTCCTTGCATGATGAAGTTGTACTCATTATATTAAGGGACTGAGAGTTATTATCAGATAGGAAGTTACATCGTTTTCGAAAACAGGGCACTTTATGGAAAGTCACCTGTGGGATGTGTGGTAACTTAGGAGACCAGGAAGACACTTGGGATGGCGGAGGGGAGAAGATCAAGTAACAAAAAATGGTTAAAGACTTTTCTTTCTGTTTTATGGAATATTTTGTAAACCTTATGTCACTGAATCCTTACAGCAACCCATACAGTGAGCATGATTAAGCCTTTCTACAGTTGAGAAGAAAGAAAGAGCACTTAAGTAACCTGCTTAAAATCACATCGCTAATCATGGCATAGCTAGACTTGAAATCAGAATTTTTGATTCTAAACAATTAATTTTCATTTATTTGGCAGATATACGCTAGGTGATTTCTATAATAATTTTATAAGCTTTTTTTGAAGATTTGGGAGCCTAAGGCTCTGAGAAGTGAATTAACATTCCTAGAGATAAAGAATTAAGAATTGTTAGAGGTGGAATTTCAGTCCATGTTCATGATCAGAGTCTGTTCTCCCTTTACATTTAGATAGAGAGTGACCCTGTATTTTGTCTGATGCATTGTCTGAATTTGAAGATGATTCTTAAAATAAGAGGGCAATCAAGATTTCTGGCACTACTTTGGAAAGCAGTAGTCATCCCCTTCAACTGGTTTCTTCTGTCATTCTTTGTTGTCGGCTTAATCATATTTTGTCCCTTCCTGTGCTATCCTGGAGTTATTTTTTTCTTTATTCCTTAGAAATTTTTTGTGATACAAAACTTGTTATATACATAAAGTCAAGATGAATGGGAGAGTAACATATTATAGTACTTAATGGCATAAGGACTTGGTGTCAACCAGTATTCAGTTTGATTTACAGTTCTGATTGCTCACCTTAGCAAGCTGTGAAACCCAGAGCAAGTTTCTCAGTTTCTAACCCACTTGTTCTCATCTGGATACTAAAGATATGAACACCTCTCCTATAGTAGGGGGCATGGTGAATAGGACTATGAGAAATTAAGAGTGTAGAAGAGCTTACTATGACATGTAATACATGCTCAATATGCGTAAAATGCAGTCAGATTTCCTAGGTGATCCTGTTAAATTGTGTTCTCTCAAATGACACTTGACCACATAAAAAAGACACAAAACAAATATTATGCAAATAATTTCTATTTGTTTTATTTTATTTTATTTTTTTAAAGATTTTATTTTATTTAATTGACAGAGAGAGAGACAGAGAGAGAGGGAACACAAGCGGGGGGAGTGGGAGAGGGAGAAGCAGGCTTCCTGCCGAGCAGGGAGCCCGATGTGGGGCTCGATCCCAGGACCCTGGGATCATGACCTGAGCCGAAGGCAGTCGCTTAACCAACTGAGCCACCCAGGCACCCCTCTTTGTTTTAGAAAAGAAAGTTTAAAGAATTATGGTGACAAAAATCTCACAATGACATAATGTTAAATCCAGGCATGAAATTCAGAATCTTGAGTCTTTGTTTTGCTTCCAACATGCAGACATCCAAGAGAAACACAAGAGAGAAAGAAATGTAGCCCTGTAACCTAATAATATGCTGCTGAACCCTTGTAGCCCTGCTAATATATTTTCAGTTTCAGATGGCTTTCAAGCAAGTTTCTCAAATGCACTTAAATCTGGTTCGACACACAGCATAACAATAGCTATGTGGAGAAATCAGAGTTTGTGGTTTATCAGAATTCTATTTTAGTTATATGCAAAATGTCTGCTGTACTCACTCGTGGCTCCGCTTTAAGACTTGGCTGTTAGACATTTATACATCCATTAATTAGCAGCTAGGCATGATTTAAAGGATAACGTTCCCGGCGTTCAGTGTATATGAAGCAGGAAACAGCTTTTGTGGAAGATTAAGCGCTGTAGCAAATCAGAGACATTGGGTGACCCCCAGCAGCGATTTGCTGCCAGAAAACTGCAATGCTACCATTATTGTGCCAAAGGGAAAACATATTCCACTCCTAACACAACAAACAGGAGAATGCATTTGAATTTGCCTCTTGCATGTTTAGAAATATGGCGCCTTTCTTTCTTTTTTTTCCATTTTAATTGAATTTCATTTGGAAAAAAGTTCGTACGAGTCATTAAAAACAGTGTATTTAAACATACCATGGACTGTAAGGATAACTCCCTACAGTTCTAAAGATCAGTGTATGTTTATAACTGAGAAGTTAGGGTTATATAGCTAACATGAAACTTATTTTTCTTTCTCTTATTAACACTGAATTTAAATTTGAAAGAGATTCACCTATTCCTATTTATTAACTCAATAAAAATATGGATTGTATACTATGACAATACATGTATTTCTAAATATAGTATTTTTATAGAACATTACCAAAATATATTTTGGCTTAAAAATAAGAGAAATGAATTCTAATTATTGTTTGGAAAAATCTGACTAGTAACACTTTTATAAATTAACATATTGATTTGGAAATATATGTATATATGGATGAAGGCAAAGATAAACTAATTTAAGTTAGAATAATACTATTTTTCTAAAGCATTGGCGAGACCACTAGATTTACATGTTGTTCTACCATTAATTATGCAACTTCTTGATCCATCTAAATGATTCTAAATGAAATAGAATTGAAATTTTAAAACAACAGGAAAATACCCAAGAATAAAAAAGATGTTTGATAACATGTAGTAGTCAATGCATAGAAAAGTCCTTTTAATACATATACATGTTTATGTTCTAGGCTTACTGGGAAAAAATTACATGGTTTAGTAAGCTGGTTTAGCTTTCAATAAGAAAAGAAAAACCCCATTCTTTCTCCGTAATTGGATTTGGTATGCATTGTAAAAGAAACAGCACCTTTCACTGAGCAGTGTTAGTAACCCATTTTATAATAACACAAAAGGCTTCTCACACCACGTGTTGATCACCATAAATGCTTGTCTAACTCACTTCTCTCTCTTCCTTCCAGGGGCCTTTTTCTCCAGGCCCATGTGGTTGTGGACAGGGGTGGCGGTGGTAAAAACCTTTAGCAGGAATCAGGAATGCTCATTTTCAATGTTCCTGTGTGATTTTTCTGAAGCACAACTTTTAAAGTGCCATCAGAAGTTTCTAAGTCTCAAAATTGCTTTAACGCCAAAGGTGTATTTTGTTTGGAGAAGTAGGATGCTGCGTTCCGTGAAATCTCGATCTTTTCAATGGCTGTTGGGGAAGAGACATTCCAATAGTTTGAAGCACCGCTTTAATACCTACAGAAAGGGCTGCGGACGCACGGAGGCATCTGCCGGCACTGTGACTAAAATGTTTACTTTAGCAAACACTGCTCTATTAAATTTCAAAGTGGTGCTCTTTGAATTTTAAATTGTAAAGGAAACCTGGCCTCCATTCTTGAAAGCTTTGGTTTACACATAAAAAGGGGAAAGTAGCTTTGAAGTTTGAATGAGATGCATGAACCCTTCTTTTTTCACCGAGTTTGAAGAACTTACAGGGCGAGTGTGTGTGCTATTTATTATTCTAACTTATGACTTGAGTGAGATTCTTATTTCTTTCACCCTTGACCATTTTTCCTTAAAAAAAAAAAAAAATAGGGTTTGGGTGTTAATGTGAGGCTTCATTTATTACTCTCCAGGCAGGGAATGCATCTAATGAGACAGTTTTATGCAGTTTTTAAACAAACCCGTTTCATGGCTCTTTAATGGGCATCTAATTTTTCAAATTATATGTAGACCCTGGTTTTTATTGGTGCTGTTAATCCATTTCTCTGGAGTTTACTGTATACACACATGGTAAAAATACAGAAAATTTGTATTTTTGGCATAGATGCTCACCTTAATGAGTATTTACTTGGGCAGATGAGTGCTTGCATAATTGAACAATTCATGGACCAGAGATAATTGAGCATTACAATAAGTTATGTCACCTATTTACAAATGGGAGCCATTAACTCTCCCTTGCTTACTGAAATGAACTTTTTAAACCAAATGATTACAAATGCACGTCACAAAATAAACCTTTTCAGGGTCAGTTCATTTTTACCTACTTTGATAAATAATAATCCTGACAGCATTCAGTTTCTATTTTAAAATGAAATAAGCATTTTATCATAAAGTCCGTTAAGGCATCATTCTTAGCAAGTAAATAAAAACAGTAATTATAGAATACTGAGGAAAACCTAATTAGTTCACTTCACATTTTCTTTCTAGAAATTACACATAACATTTAAAATAAAAATAAAATTCATGGCATTATTTTAATATTATATATTATTACATTTTTGTCTTAATTCAACCAATAAAACTTTTTCTAAGTAGAATGTGCTCTTTCCTTATTAAAACAAAGAGATAGCTCATTTGTTTCTGAATGTGGCAACAGAAGAGAACCATGAGGTTCTTCCAAATATCCCTGTTACACCCCTTCTTTACCCCAGTCTTCAATACTTGCGTTAAGACACTAAGGATATTCATACGAAGTATTGAAAATATTTAAGGATCAGTAAAACACGACAAGGCCTTATTAAAACCGCTAATCAGAACGGGCATCTGCCAGCTGGGACTGATACTGGCTGATAGCCTCCACAGCCACCCTCCACACACATACCAGTACTGCCTCTGATGCTTCTCCAGGCTTGGGGAGACTAGTGGACATTAACAAGGGGTTCTAGGAACTGAGCAGCCTTCTTGCCTGGTATTTCCCCAATGGCTAATTTTGTGGAAGATCTTTTGGCAGTGGTTTTGGGTCAGACAAATTCTAATACAGGCTGCATGCCATTTTCCTTTTGGGGATATTTCACATGCATTAGAACTTTAGGTCTTGCAGTACAGAAATCAGCAAATCGTCAAAGGCCCATGCCCTTTGCTCTATTTGGTGATTGTTTGATCTGGTGCCTAACACTTAAGAGTAATAATATCAAGAAGAAGGAATGCAACTATAATTTTTATAGCCAAGTCACTCTGCATATAAATATTTTGCAATTTCACTTTAACATAAAGATTCTCTTTCTAATATTCCACTCCATTTGATAATGGAGCGGAATACATTATTAGGTAATGAGCTTTCTGTCATTTGGTGGTATTCCAGCAAAGACTGGTATCTGTTTCGCAGTCTGATGTGTTAAAAAGGTATCTGCACTAGTTTTTTGTACTAAGAACCCCTCCACAGAAAGTTCAAAAGTCTATGTTTTTTCCATGCCTTATTTAAAATTTTATTTTTCATAATCATAACTTTGAATATTAATAAATTAATTTAACAGATGAAGAACCCATATCAAACATTCAAAATCATAATTATATACAGGTATGTAAATAACTGTATTAGTAATATATATTTAAGTCAATGTATACTATTTTTGTTTAATGCCAGGAATTGGAAATTAATTCAAATGAATTAAATTATGTTTAAACTATGTAAACTATGAATTAAACATCTTTTGAGATAACTGACATGAATGAATACCAAACCACTAAAAATACTATCTTGAGTTAATTCCAAATAGTTATAAAACATTCACAGGTTTTAAATGCTTTTGTTCTACCATGCTTTTTAAATAGCATGTCAACTATAATGTTTAAAATAGTAAACACTTGTTTAATAGAAATGGCGATCTTCATGTCAGTTTCTACTAGATAGTTAGGAAAGCCTTTAGATATGAATCACGTGTTGGCCTTCTCTGAAGATTCTCAGCACATGAATCAAGTTACTTAAAATACATCTGCTTATGACCAGATGCTGCTCAATGTTATCAATAATCTTTTTTGGAATATTTAAGAACCATTGTAATAATGTCGTATGAATAATGAAACGGATTAAAAACTCCTGAAATTGAGGGCACTTGAGAGAGAGATACATGTCTGCAAAAAAGAACCTAAAGGATCCTAATCTCTCTGATTATAATAAATATATGAATTGGATGTACTCATGTTTCTGATATCAAATAAACAGTGAAGTTTAACACCCCTCAAATACAACATATTATAAAGTTTCTATAAAAGATAGTGTGTTTTTCTAACTACACTAAGATTTTCTTGAAAATTTCCCAAATATACTAACTATTCAGCGTCACTGGAACAAAGGAATCTATTTTGAAGGACTAGAAAAAAATTTGAATTACCACTGTGTGAGTATCTGTAGTGCTAAACTTGAAATCATTTTAGACTTTTAGAGGTATATTTGACTTTGCATAAGACATAGATAATTTCTCTGATTTACTTGATTTAAATGAGACGAGATTACTACTTAATGCTGTAGCTCAATCATTATGCAGTCATCCAGGGCGAAAGTGAAACGTTCAGAAACATTTTCACATATGTAATTTGTATAAACCATAAGGTTATTATTAAGAAATCTTAGCAATATGTATGACTGTGGCAGAAGCAGTAGTACCAGCCTTTTTATCTTCTTGCTATAGACAGGAATATCCTCAAGGATAGAAGACTGGCTGTTTATTATTTTATGAATCAAGAAAGTATTTCCACTTTGAAGGTACTGAATTTTTTAAAGCTCCTTAAAAGCCATAAGTAAATGTAACAATATGCTACTTTACTCCAAACTCTCATCACCAAAAGTACCTAAATTAGGAGGATTTCATACTAGTTCTAGCATGTAGTTGTGCCCTAAGAAGGAGCCATTTTTTACTCCAAATTCTTAATGCAATGAACACATTACAGGAATATTTCTATTCTCTGTAGTTGACACAGTCCAAATAAAGTTGACCAGCTTCCACAAAATATCCCAGCTCACGTTGTCCATTGCACAAGTTAAAAATAAATTTTTCATCTGGCCTTTAATAAGAACTTAAGTAAGTCCTTAAATAAAGACCCTTTCATTGCTTCTTATTATAATATTTTAACTAAGACTCCCACAAACATCTTTCAGTTTAGATAACTGACTTATTTCCATAGCTTGTTGGAGAAATTGGTAAATTATTATTACTAAATTTCTGATAGTTCCCTAATATTGCAGTTTGTTTTATCCAAAGTCTCACATTACTTTCCTTTCTTACAGAGGTTCAAAATTATAGTGACATATTTTATTAAATAAATAAATACATTTTAAGTACTACCATATGAAAAACACTTTGTTAGATGTTATGGAAGACAGATAAATCAATCCTGGTCCCAGACTTCGCAGTCTAGGGGAAATATGTATATGAGTAATTCTTATGTCCTAGAAGAGAAGACAAAAATCTCCATGATGAAAGAATGCAACGGGGAAAGGAAAGATTATTTCCAATTATGGAATTTTAGCAGAAAGCTAATGTTTCCACAGGTGACAAAAATATTCTCTGAAAAGGGAATTCCCATTATTGGTAAGCAGTATCTGTTTCACTGGGATTTCTGGTAGCCATGGCCTAGTGAATGCAGTGTCTTCAAACCAAAATCAAAAAAACACATTTCTAAGAGCACTTCATTTATTTTGGAAAACCACTTTTCTCTGACTTTTCAATTTCTTTCTCTGTAAAGTACAGCTTTTCTAATCTATATTCATGAGAAATTCTTTAAGTTTGAGTAACAAATGGAATAATGTACAAAAAAGCACTTTGAAAATTACTATTCAAAATAGCAGGCTTTTTTTTGGTCAAGCACTTCATGTGTATTTAAGATATTGATATGGATTTTTGAGTGAAAGTTCTTGAGAAATATAAAAATTTAATGTATTGCTGATGCATCACTACTCATTATGAGAGCACCCCAATTCTAAGGAGACATTAGAAAATTGAGACTTGAAAGTCAGAGAGATGTTTGCTCTCATATTTTAGGCCCCAATTAGTTTCAAAGAGACAAGGGATGTCCCTTAGGTTATTTATTCTTTTTCCTTCAGAAAACTTAAGTTGTCCAAAATAAAAAGGACTTATAAGGCAAGTGTTATCTATTTCTTGCCCTGCCTGTGTGTGAGGTAAGAGATGAAGCTCAGGAATTTTCACATTTGATATTAAAAAAATAGTCAACTTATTTTTTAAAACAGTTTATTTTTTTTAAGATTGTTTATTTACAGAGAGAGAGTGCACAAACAAGCATGAGCAGGGAGAGGGGAGGGGAAGTAGTAGACTCCCCACTGAGCAGGGACCCTGATGGTAGGCTCCATCCCAGAACCCTGGGATCATGACCTGAGCTGAAGGCAGATGCTTAATCCAAAGAGCCACCCAGGTGCCCCAATAGTCAACTTATGTTTAACAGCACACTACAAAGCATGATTTGAAAGAACATCAATGTAAACAAATCAGAGTCCAAGGAGATTCAGGCTTTCTGACGTTCAGGGCATTCTGTTGAACCATATAACTACTCTTTTAGCCCTATAGCTGATTTTCTCATTCCTAGGACTCCTTACCTGCCCTAAATCACAATGTTCTACCTTTTAAGGGCAAAACAATTTAAATTTCCCTTGCATTTTCTTGTTAAAATCGTAATTCTTTCCTAAAAATCATGGATGACTCCAATGAGTTACTGATCAAGTTACCACATTGATAAATAAAAGGATTCCAGGTAAATCAAAAGATAAAATTCATCAATCTTTCATATTTTATTGGTAATCTCCTAAGATGTAGTTTCCTACTATTAAGAAAATGTGCACAGACAATAAATTTTGAAATCTCTAAAAGATAACCAAAATACAATAACAAATCACATTCAACATGGAAACATGAAGATTATAAACTTAGTCAAATTCGTATCAATCATATTTGTGAACTGAAAAATCTCAAGTCCTAAAAATAGTCAGTGTACCTGACCAAAGGAAAGATCATTTGAGATTTTCTCTTTATTCATTCAAAGATGATCATATGATATACTCGCATTCTCAGTAGAATCTATTGCAGTAGGCAAACTATTTAAATATTAACAAGTTTTCATCAAACATTAACTTTAAACACAATAGAGATCATTTAAGTCTAAGGAATACAATAACTTAAAATAATACAGTTATGGTTGCCTATAATTAGTGGCACTTTGTAATAAGAAATTTCACTCCACATTACGCACTCTAATGGGAACAGGTTTAGAAAGCAACTAAAACAAAACATGACAGAATTTACCTAAAGACTATAAACTGATTGATGTTTTGGAACTTTCCTCAGACCTCACTGAGTGATATGTTCTCATTCAGGCAACACTAAATGTACTAAGAAATTCAAATGCTGTTTTACAATTTTCAGGAAAGAAAAATAAGAGAATGGTCAGCAACCATCATGGCTGAGAATTTAGGTTAAAAGAAAGTGTTATATATTTGTCAATATTGTTTCTATGTAATTCTGAAGGAAACAAAGGTAGGCGTATTCACTGAAAATAAATGAGCAATGGTAATTCTTTCCTCCTAGTATTGTCTTCCACTTTACAGTTCTGTAGAATTTGTTTGCAATCTCTTTCACAAAAACATGGGGCTTTCAAGTCAACTACTATAGGAAGAAATATAGCCATATTTCTGTTGATACTTCAGAATGTAGACACAGAAGACAAGATACCTACTGTAATCTCAGAAATTTAACCTCAAACTAACAAAATAAAATTAGACCAGGATTCATATATTTTGTGTAGCCTTACTTTTAAAAAGCTTCATCTTTAGTAAGAAAAGACCTCATCTCACTTCCAGAGCTTTGAATCTGCATCAATTAAACATTTATTATTTCCACTTTTATTCTTAACCTAATTTCTAACCTAGAGCATTAGCTTCCTGTTTTTCCTTCTGTAGACTTTAAATCAATGCTGCTAATTACAATAGAAGGATATATCTATTGAGTTATCCAAACCAATCAAAAACATTTGAGATCCACCTGATCTTGCCTCATTATAGGTGGAAAATGGGTCAAAGCAAAAATTTATTTTTCAAATACAAACATTTGGTTCTTTTTTTTCTTTATTCTTTTTTTTATTATGTTATGTTAATCACCATACATTACATCATTAGTTTTTGATGTAGTGTTCCATGATTCATTGTTTGCCTATAACACCCAGTGCTTCATTCAGTGCGTGTGCTCTTTAATACCCATCACCAAGCTAACCCATTCCCCCACCCCTCTCCCCTCTGGAACCCTCAGTTTGTTTCTCAGAGTCCATAGTCTCTCATGGTTCATCCCCCCACTCCGATTTCCCCCCATTCATTTTTCCCTTCCTGCTATCTTCTTCTTTTTTTTTTTTAACATATAATGTATTATTTGTTTCAGAGGTACAGGTCTGTGATTCAACAGTCTTACACAATTCACAGCACTCACCATAGCACACACCCTCCCCAATGTCTATCACCCAGCCACCCCATCCCTCCCATCTCCCACCACTCCAGCAACCCTCAGTTTGTTTCCTGAGATTAAGAATTCTTCATATCAGTGAGGTCATATGATACATGTCTTTCTCTGATTGACTTATTTCGCTCAGTATAATACCCTCCACTTCTATCCATGTCATTGCAAATGGCAAGATTTCATTCCTTTTGATGGCTGCATAATATTCCAGTGTGTGTGTGTGTGTGTGTGTGTGTGTGTGTGTGTGTGTGTGTGTGTGTGTGTGTATACCACATCTTCTTTATCCATTCATCTGTCGATGGACATCTTGGCTCTTTCCATAGTTTGGCTATTGTGGACATTGCTGCTATAAACATCAGGGTGCATGTACCCCTTTGGATCCCCACATTTGTATCTTTGGGGTAAATACCCAGTAGTGCAATTCCTGGGTTGTATGGTAGCTCTATTTTCAACTTTTTGAGGAACTCCATACTTCATTAAGATAAAAGCTTTTGCACAGCAAATATCTGGTTCTTAATTTCACTGACACCGAGTTTCTATGCAATAGAAATATTTTTTTACTCAGAATTGTCTCAGGAGATGTATGTCATTTGAGGTTTGTATTAACACAGTAAGAAAGAATGCTGGTTCAATGATCTTTTTATCTGAGATACCTGAGATGCTGAGTCATTATAGTATTACAAAGCTGAGCTTACTTCCAAACTACACTTTCTAAGCATTTCAAATACAGTACTTGAGGGTGCCTGGGTGGCTCAGTTGGTTAAGCGTCTGCCTTCGGTTCAGGTCATGATCTGGGGATCCAGCCCTTGTCTGGCTCACCTGTGCTTAGCAGGGAGTCTGCTTCTCCCTCTCCCTCTGCCCCTCCTCCTGCTCTCTCTTGCTTGCTCGCTCTCTCTCACAAAAATAAATAAATAATCTTTAAAAAATACACTACTTGAATTTTCAAGTTATTGAATGGAAATTCAACAATACCATGATGCAAGGCAATGTGTAATTAGCAAAAATACATTTCGAAGATATACTTAACATTTCAAGTTGATGTTCATTAACATATAAAAATATATATTAGTCAACAGAATAAATATGAATTCAAAATCCTGTGGGACTTATTTTCCCCATTGATCATGAATAAAAACCATTAAAACTAAGGGTGAAGTATTTCCATATCAGGGAGCAGCTTTGCTCTTTTTCACTTCTGGGTCTGGATTTAGGCTGTTTTATTTATTTATTTTTCTCATTTCTAAAACTCAGATGTTTCAATGGCTTCTTTACATTTGTAAATTAATTACCTCAAATAATGTGCAATTATTTTTTCAAAATTTGATTACTAATATTCTCTCGATTGACAATTATATGTTTACTCTCATTAAGAAGGTTTATTTTTAAAAAGGAAGGTTTATTAAGTATTTAAGGTACACAAATAATAAAAAGCATAGACCAATATCAGAAATCCACTAGAAATGTTTACCTTGACATTTAAGTCAGTGCTAATTTTGACATCTATGAACCCCAGCCCATAAAAATGACTTTCCTCTATCCTCCTAGATAATGTACCATCTCTGCCACAGCAGCTTAAAGTTGCTGCTTTGCATGAACACTTAAGTATCCTACACAGCCAATTTTAAGATCTTGGTGACAGACTGTGCTAGGCTTGGGTCTGATTGTTTCCAATCTATTCTCTCTTCCCATGTTCCATTCTTTGTGAGAGGGACTCACCTCTTCAGATACATTTGCCAGGACCACTGTCGGTTAGCTTCTGGCAGCATCGGGCAGTGGAGACACCAGTGGGATTTTGGAGTGCAGTGGGAAAGGAAAAGCCAGGTTATTCTCACTTTCGTCTCTTCTGGGCAGTATTTTCAAATTGTTTAAGCTTATATCTGGCCCACTGTGGTTCCAGCTTTGAAAAAATGACTTTGGTCTCTACTGGTCCCAACATTTAGTCCTCCAATTAAGGGTGGCAGTAATTTCCCACTATTGCTAATCTCTGGGTTTCCCACTATCTGCTAATCACTTTTATGGCTTCCCCAAATCCCCATCACCTTTGTAACTAATTCCCAGAATGAAATACCCTGTGATAAACATTTTAAGTGGCTTCTTTATCCTGGTTAGACTGAATTGCGAATCTTGCACATCATTACAGTCATATAAAATGGTATGGCATTGTTTTAATCCCATTTACTGTATCAGAATATTGATATTTGAAGATATTAATCAAATTTCTTAAGTCATAATTCATGATAATTGTTGGTGGAAATTGAATTTGAATTCAGATTGGTGTGCCTCTTCAGCCAGTGCCTTTAAACACAGAGCATGTGTTTTGTATGGTGATCTGTATTTTATTAGATAAATACCTAAACTTTTCCTTACTAGATCTAAGCCTTTAATGATCATAATATACAGCTAAAAGGAGTTTGTATTCCTTTACTTTGTGAGAGGGCCTTGAGTGACACAGTGTAACTATGTTTCAGAACATAACAGTATGCTGTGCTGCACATGGTCTCTTGGGGAAAGGGTGGGGGCGGTGCAGGGAGACCAGAAAGGACACCATGTAATAATAATCCAGGCAAGAGCTCAGTGTGGCCTGGCTCAGGGTGGCCATATTGGAGTGATGCGAAGCGTTCAGATTCTGGATATATTTTGAAAATAGAGCCACCAGAATTTGTGGATGAATTAAATGTGGTATTAGAAAAAGCTATTGCTGTCAGTTGAGATGAAGAAGACTGTGGGAGAAACATATCTACAGGGGTGTCATAGGTAGTTTTCCATATTTTAAGTTATATTTGTAACAAGTGCATTATGTTATTATGAAAACTAGCTTTCAGGTGATAGGAACGTGTCTATCATGTAAACCCCCACATGTATGATTATAATCTAAGGAATTCAGAGAGAAGTTAACCGAATTTAGCAAACCACTGAGACCAATAATGTCACTTTGAAAAAGTCAAATTTAAAAGAGGAGCAAGTGATCAAGGATGTACAATAAGTCTTGAGTAAAGTTCCTAAAGGACGACTCAGTCCTGAGGTATGGGCCTTCCTCAGTGTGGGACAGCCCCACACCTCTCTTTCCTCACAGACTGGAAAGCTTGACAAAACCTGTGGTTCAATGCAAATGAAAGATTTACATAGTTTATAATTAAGCATAACTTATTTTAGATACTCAGCCTAACTTGTGTGTACATGTCTATTTTCTGCTCATTGGCTGTTGATCTAGAAAGCAGATTTTTGCCATCTTTCTACCATTTGCCCCTTTGTGGTTTTAAGCCAAGTTCTCAAATAGACAGGCAATTCCTTAAATACAGAGGTGAGTTTGCCAAAGGGTTTAGTGTAAAAATGAGTTCATATATAGTACATGACAGTCTATAAAAATGAAACCGGAGCAAAAAGAAAAAAAAAAAAAAAACAGTGTATAAGGAATACATTGCACATGGCAATCATAAATCCAAGTTTGGGGCTTGTATTCCAGACACAGAATTGCTGCTCTATGTATAACTATGTGTAGTTTCATTATGGGTCCTTTCTCAGAGACTCACTTTCTAAATTAAAGATCTCATGTTTGTTGTCAGTCCAAAGGAAACGATTTTTACAAGTTTCCTCCTTTTATTTTGATGCTTATGCATGTTTGTAGTAGTAATAGTTTTAAATTGTATTAGTACTTTGATATTTCAAGGTAGGCTTATACATAGAAGCAGATAGTATCAAAATTTTAGAGAAAGCTAGGTAAGTTGTTTTTTTTTTTTCTATTTAATGAACCATTGTATTTAGAATTAGGAACTGTTCATTCATTTACTAATACAATTCTTTGCTTTTAGAAGTTTGACAATTCAAAGTCATAAAAAAAATAGAATAGATTTCCCTATAAGGGACTTTACCTACATTTCTAGAACAAACAATAAATGCCACAAAAGGTAGAAATTATTTCTAGCTGTTCTTCCAGTGTAGGAAATAAAATTCATCTGGAGGGTGTTGATTTCCACTGGAAGGTCAGGTGACAGGTAGAGAATTTCCCTGTATTATTTGGAAGAGGAGCCCCAGGCACATTTCACTTAATGCATGGGCATTTAATTCCCCCTAAAACATCAAATACAGACTTATATCTCCCAGTTGGTGACTATTCATGTATCACCCCTTGGCTGAGATATGCTGCAGTGGCAGCTTACTATTCAGACACTGTTCTACATATTCTTTACTCCACAATGACAAACAAGCTAACAGTGTCAACTCTCATAGCCTATACAAAAAAAAAACAGTAAAATGCAGTAAAAATTAGTTATACTAATACTTCTGGTAATGATCATGACAATTTATCAAAGCTAATAAATACTACTCTTCCTTGGTGAAATATACATATAATAAAAAATTTAAAAATATTTGCAGTTATCCAAAAAAGGAACAGTAAAGGGAACAATCTGATGCCATAAACCTCAAAAGATGATGACAAAGGGAAAAAAATACAGCTTCATGGCATTGTTTCTAATTTCCTTCCCATACTCCCTTGCTTAAAGACACAGTGACTAAGAAATGCTGTAGAATATAAAATATGTCCTCAAAAGTTAGTTCAGAGAGGAAATTGAACAGGTCTCAGAAGAAAGTCAATGGGAAACTAAACAAAATATACCAGTACAAAGAGAAAATCCAGGCAAAATTCTCCAAATATTGTTAAATATGATGAAATGATGTATGAAATATGCAAATACACTGTAGAATAAAAATAAATAACTATTCAGTCTAGAAAAAAATGGAAGCCAAGGAATATAAGGTGTGATTGACTGCTACTGTTGAAATATGTGCCTTTCTTGCTTAGGGGAAACTATCCGGCCCTGGGTATTTATGTTTTGCCCTTTGTCTGATGAGGATGGCAATGACTAGAATGAACTTGAAAGCTATGTGTTGAAGACCCAGGATCTCCGTTAGCCCCAGTCCATGAATACCTATATGGAGAGCTATCCACCAACCCTAAACATCCACCCTGAGCTGTTAGGTAAAGGGAAAATAAAATTCTCTCTGGTTTGAGTAATTGCATTTTGGGGGTTTCTTTATTATTAAATCTAGCAAAACCCTATTTGGCTCAAAGGAAAATTTTGATCTTGATGTAGAGGAGAGCATAGTGTAACAGGACAGCTAAGTAGAACATGCAATCAGTTTTAAAAACGTTAGAAAAAGACACAAAATATTAGAATTTTAAAAAGAGAATAAGAATTAAAAAACTACAAAGCTAAAAATATAGGTAGAGTGCAAAAAAAAAAAAAAGGAAAGAAAAAAGATGTGGGAAGATTAAAAAACCAAGGAGCTGCATAGAAAAAATGAAGGGGCTATTCTGTTGCAGGGATAAATCCTGCTATAATCACAATGAAAGCAGATAATAGTTGTACAATTCAGATAATCCAATATTGGGATGGTTTATGCTCCTGAAATAGAGAACTCAACAAATAGAATCAGAAATTATTCAATAATACAGTTCAAGAAAAAATGTCTAAAATGAAGGAAGAAGTCATCTACAGGCTGAGTGGAACACCACTTTCCAGGAAAAGCTTGATATCATACAGCTAATGATGACTCATCTCCTAATTATATTACTGAATATCCAGCACAAATAAAAGATTTTTAGTCATCCTGGAAGATAAAGAAAGACCCTTACAGGAACAAAAATATACAGCTTGAGACTTCCGTTCCTAACATTCAACACAAGAAGTCCATGTGAACAAAGTTCTGAGAGGGGCCCAAGACTCCGTGGACACTGACCAGATATTAGTCACAAAAGCAAGAGAGAGATTTTATCAAACATGTAATTACTCAGGTAATAGAATGTCTATGGTCCCTTTGTGAAAAGTAAATTCCTTTTGAACACCAGACCCAGTCAGCAAATGAACCAAAATATAAAATCAATGAAGACACTAACAAGGGGAACCACAAGATATGTTTACAAAATGGAGATAAATGCCATAAACCATAACAATAAAATATAATAATATAATTTGTACAACTTTACGAGAAAGAAGAAACTGTGAACATTATAATGTATTTCCTGTCTATTAGATTGTCAGAAGTAAGAACAAAATGATGAAAAGACCAAGCACACAAACTACTAGATCAACACCCAGGGTTTACTTATCCAAAGGATATTGAGGTCAGCAAAATCAGAGTACACAGAGGAGAAATCAGTGTTTTAGAGACAATGGAACGACAAAAATCTGCACCCCAAAATCTTCACAAGCGGTTGACAATAGTAATTTTCTAATTGTGTGTGAGTCACTTCATATGTTTTCTGTCCCACTCTTAGCCCTGCCCTTCTATACATAGGCTTTTATACCTAAGCCTGAAATAGTGTTAATTCAAGCTAGTTGATAGGTGCTAGGGACCATCTCCTCTGGCCAAGTTCTCCTCATCAGTTTTAGAATTTACATAATACAAAATACAATCATAAGGTGAGGTCTCATATACACATCAGCCCAGATTGCATTTGCCACCCTCTGCAGGCTTACAAATCCTGATAGTATATTCCTTGACTCGGGGCTTGGAACAAGAACAAGGATCAGTTACCCAGATGTCTTAGGAAGTCATGTTTGTAGGTCTATTAATAAGTTCTATCCTGCAGCTAATTCCCTCATCATTTATAGCCAGAGTAAATAGAAAACTGAAACATGTAGATTTAAAAAAAAAAACAATAATTCAACCTCATAATGTGTTTCATAAATCCTTGACCTTAGCCTGATCTTTTGCAAATAACATCTCCTATGACAAAGAAACATTTATCTGAAGATCATCAGATCCTTTGTTTTTCCTTTCTTTCTCTTCTGTTTAATTCAAATAAAATTGAATGTTTACTAATACAGCCTATGTGTTACCATCCCATCTTAATAAAATAACCTGAATATTCAATCTATCTATTATTGAATCCATATTTCTACACAGAATGCAGAGGTATATGAAATGGCATCACCTAAAGTTAATGATGACTCTGAGTGTTGTAGTAATGACATCCAAGTGCTGTCTCTCGAGTTAGAGAATTTATTACAGTATGACAGATTCATGTGCTTTTACTTCTATATAATTAGTCATCATGCCTCCTTAAGGCTCCCCTTGGCTGTGATCTTTTCTCAGGCTTGTTTTTGATTGTCTTGAGAGTTTTGAGGAGTACTCATCAGAAATTTTGCAGACTTCCTCCATTGGGATTTGTCTGATGTTTATCTCCTGGCTAGACTGAGGTTATGTGTTTCTGTGGGGAGGACCACAGAGGTAAGGTGCCATTTCATCAAATCACATCAAGGATTCATATCATCAAAATGACATCACCGCTGATACTGAGCCTGATTACCTAAGGTAGTGTTTGTCAGGTTTCTCTGTAAATGGTAACATCATGCCGCTCCCCCTCCTTCTTCCATACTGTACTCGTTGGAAGCAATGAATTAAATTTTAACCATTTCTCTCTTTCATATACATATGACAGGAAAAAATGTAAAGTTTAATAATTAAGTATTTTGGGGCACCTGGGTGGCTCAGTCGTTAAACATCTGCCTTCCTTCAGCTCAGGTCATGATCCCAGGATCCTGGGATTTAGCCCCACATCGGGCTCCCTGCTCCACAGGATGCCTGCTTCTCCCTCTCCCACTCCCCCTGCTTGTGTTCCCTCTCTTGCTGTATCTCTCTCTCTGTGTCAAATAAGTAAAATCTTTTAAAAAAATTAAGTATTTTGAGGATATTTGCAGAGATTTTTAAAAATTATGTGTTTACTGGAAAACAAACTATAGCTAATTCTTATTCAGTGTTTACTATTGCTAAGCACTATATATGAATTACCTCATGTAAACATTGATCTAACTATGAGGGAAGTAAGTATTCTCTCCATTTTATAGACACATAAGGAATTGACTCAAAAATTGGTTTACTTGCCCAAGACCATATAAGAGTAAGTAACCATATTTCAAATACAGGCTTTCAGGCAGTCCAAAAAAATAATTTATAATTCTACACAGTAGTGCCTCCTAAAGTATTAGACACTTTTTCAAAAGAAGAAATCTCTAATATTCATGCCATAGTGCCTAGACATTAAGTTTTGGGGAAATATAAGAGCTTATGTGGTCTCCTTTTGTCAGGTTAAGCCTAGCTAGTTACTATCTATTAAACATTTTGGTGTTGGAGTTTTTTTTTTTTTTCTTAAATGAACTACCTCGCCTTCTTTGCCCTCATTGACTTAGATTATGATGGCATGAACTTTTTTTTTTGAGGTTATATTAATGATATTTCTGTACTCCATAGAATAATGCCATGTAATATAATATCATCAATAAATGAGTCTACTATTTATTCTGTCCATAAAGCTGAGGATACAGCATTATTTAAATAAGTCTATTTTATGCCAAAATAAGTGAATAGTGCAGTTCTTTCTTCCCTATTATTTGAAAATATGAGTCAGCTTCTAGTAAAGAAAATGTAAAATTATAAAAAGAAAAGTAAATTAACATTAATGCTGACATTTAAATAACTGATATGTCAGGGTAAAAAGACTGGAAAAAAATCAGTAAAGGATATAATTACATTTCACAAGTCCTCAGCAGAGTTCTGAGTTAATTTTTCTTTTTAGTAGCCAAAACCTCTAATAAGAAAAATAGATTGAGGTATAAAGAAGCATCTGATAAAGTTGTTATAGATGCCAATCAAAAATCTGCCAAGGATATCAACATACACAAAACAACCAAATAGATAAATAGATTGAGGTATAAAGAAGCATCTGATAAAATTGTTATAGATGTCAATCAAAAATCTGCCGAGGATATCAACATACACAAAACAACCAAGTTTCTCTATACTAGCAATTTTCAGTAAACAAACATGTCTATGATTTAAAAAAAAAAACTCTCAATTTGTTTTACAAACATTACAAACACCTCAAGAACTGCTGTGAAAATGTTAGTGTCTCTTACAATTGGATTAAAAATCAGGCCCAGAAAGGTTACTTAATTTCACAGATGTCACAAAGGAAATCTGACATTGAAATAGGACCCCAAATTCTCATTTATATTCTCTATGTAAAGTAATGATAAATACAGAGAAAGATTGATATGAAAAAAAGCCTCACTTTTTGTAGTACTCAAATTGGCAAATGGTGATTAGCATTTGGATAGATAGAAGACAGTTGAGCCTTTGGTCTTCCTTAATGGTATAGGTCATTTGGAATTAAAAGGTGAGCTTAGATTCTCATTTACAGAACCAGTAAAATGGTTGTCAGTACAAAAAGCCCATAAGAACTAGGAATAAACCTTAACTTTTCACTCATTTTCCATAAAGCACATATTGTTATTCCCTGAAGGCCAGCACCTGTGCAGCCCCTGCCAATATTGCAGGCCACAGAACCTTGTAAACTACTAAAAAATGAACATTTCATCCTTAGGTGAATATTGTTATTGCCACTGTATTTACATTGTGCAGTGTATATAGATATAACTTATCTATTTTTCCATTAAACAAAATCATAGCTGGCATGTAGAAGTATGGAACTGGCTTCTTCTGGATTCTTGCTCTCTTAATAAAGAATGATGTCCTTGTTCTAGCTTTTGGTAACAGTAGTTTTTGTTTGTAAAATGAAACAGCACCACCTGGTATCCTGAAATTAAGCTACAGCTTCCCTAAAATCTCAGAACATTCAGATCTGTTTCAAACATGTGCACTGATGACTATCTTATGAAGCAGATGAGATTTAATCACAAGCGTGGTCTGTGCTATAGGTTGTATGGTACTATTATTAAACCACTATACTGATGCTACCATAGTCACCTTCCAGAAATTACTCTTTCTCTTACTATCAAAATATACCCTGATGTAACCAAACACAGGAAAATATTATATGCTTAATTGTGTAATATCTATCATATGTCAAAAAGCCTATAATACCACACAAAAATGATGATTGAATTGAATATAAGATCCACTCTAACCTTGTTATTTTATGACTTCATCAATATTTATGTTCATATGAAAATAGGGCAGGGTTTCTAATCTATAGAGAGAGGCTTCAGATAGCTCTTAAGCTTACAAATAGCATAGACAAATGCATTGACGTGATTTATATAGAGAGACATAAACTAATTTACCTAATCACATAGCTAGAGTTATAATTATTGGAGTCTCCCCAGCACAAATCTATGGCATTTATTTTTCTGGTTGGTTTCTTTTTCAAGGCTTTGTTGGTTTCTTTTTCAAAGCTATATTTTTCAAAATATATAATTTATTTACACCTTCATTTCACCCTCCAGAAAGGACCTTTGTCATTTTTAAATAGATTTAACTGGCCATAAAAATGATTCTAGACAAATACAGGCATAGATTTTCAAGCTCTTCACCAAGTCATGAAATGATACTCAGTTCGCTCCTCATACAGGTGGAAAATCAAAGTTCCTCATTACATTTGTGACTTAGCAAAATTGTGAAATATGCTGTAATCCATGCTAATATATTAAAATGTTTCTTTAAGTGCATTTTTATGATGCTACAAATCTTATTTGACAACAATAAGATTTTCTGCTTTCTAAACCATTGCACATTGTAAACAAATCTGATTCACAACTCTTTGCAAATGTAAAGAATATTAAAGATGTACTTATACAAATTATAAACTTTCTAAAAGCTAGTGTATGCATTTGTGATTGCCAGAGCAATGTTTGCATTATGATTTCTAGGTCAATGGCTTCATAACCTCTTTAAATTGTTGGCCAGAAATACAACAATGTTAAAGGTGGAATGAGGTATCTTCCTTTCCTCCTTGCCAACACAATATTACACTCACAGATACACATTTGCCAAGTAAGGATGACCCTATATCTTGGGTTTTCAGAGTAGATTCCAGGCCATAAAATCAAATTACATTATTATAGGAATACTTAAGCCCAGCCAGGTATCTGGAATTTTACTTCCCATCCCTTTGATTGCTTTATAATTAGATATTCTATAAGGAAGATTCACTTGTCACATTCCACTCTGCATTTAGAAGTGCCTGTTTGCATACCTCTTCTACTAGACTATAAAATATCAGAAGGCTTGCATTGTATATGACTTGTTTTAATACAAGCCCCAACAACAGTGAAGGGTACATCAGAGGTACACAGAAGATATGTTTCTATAAATACTGTTTCTCACATGACTGATAGAATGAAGAGTATGTAGTACAAAAAAGTTCACAAAGGTGAAGTTTTAAGCTGCATCCTTACAACTGACAGTATTGATAATATATGCTTACTGAAATAGGGTGATGGAAAGAGCATATCTTTCCTTACAGTTCCAAGTAGCCAACAATGAACCGTTTCCATTTTGATCATTCCATTATCTATTTTGTCAGTTTTAAGGATGATATGCATGCTGCTTACTTTTGCCAGAATTAAGAAGAATGTGGTTCGGGTTATGGAAACTCTTGCTTTCTGCAGCATATGGAGTAATTATAATCCATTAAGATATTACATATTTTGTTTCAAACTCAGGGTTATTTTCAATTTCTGTTGGTCTTGTTTTAATCTTCTGGGTTAGTCTAAGGTAATGCCTATTTTATCAAAACGAAGTTCAATAAGTATTTGTTAAATGAATAAATGAATCCCATTCTAAATAAAATATGTATTAAAATAAAATAATTCTGTGTATAGGTATTTTTTTAAATATTTATTTATTTGATACAGAGAGGAAGTGGGCAGAGGAGCAGAGGGAGGGACTCTTCAAGCAGACTCCCTACTAAGTTCAGAGCCCCACATGGGGCTCAATCCCATGACCCATGAGATCATGACCTGAGCAGAAACCGAGTCAGACGCTCAACCAACTGAGCCACCCAGGTGCCCCTAACTGTGTATAGGTATTTAAACAAATAGAGTTAAAGGCCTAATGCAATTAAAGTACACTTGATATAAGAAAATTTTGCAAATGTTTTCTACTATTTACATGTATGAAGTTATTAATAATAAGTAGAGAATACATCCAGTATTGTGTCTATACAGGAGTTTAAAAAGTAGGTCTGGAAACTGTAAGATTTTTTAGGAGGGGTAAATGACTTTTGGTATCCATCAGATCTTCAAGTTCCCAGAATATTCATTTTCCCATAACCTAGACAGATGCTCAGTTCTCATCGGCTGTGAATCTTATTTTGACCTGAATTTGAGCTGTGTTTCTTTGACACATCAAAAGAAATTATCAACCCCTAGATTCTACAGCCAATTTCAGAATCTTCTGGAAGTTGAAAAATAGGATGGGGATGAAATATTACATTATAGCAAATTCATTTAATCATTTCATTTCATTAAACTATGAAACTAAAATTAGATAATATATTCAAAAATATGATTCAAAGTTGAACATATGGTATATTCAGAAAATAATATTTTAATATATTCCAAACTTATGATTTCTAGGAAATGAAGAAAATTGGAGAATATTTAGGGGTTGAGGTTGAATCAAAATTGAGGCTAAATCAAATGTGAATAACATTATCAAACTCTAAAGAGAATAGGGAATAGAACGTGCTTATTGATGACCTTATAGTTATTAACTATGAATTAAACTGAATGGTTCAAATTAGATGCTGGGGAAGAGAGATGACAGAAGGAAGCAGAACTGAGTAACAAAATTGTTATTATTTATAATGAAGAACCAATAGACCATATCCCCCCAAAAGGATTAGGGGTGCTATGGAAAGACTAAATATGAAAGAAACCACAAGAAAAAATGCACAAACCTTCCTACATTCCAAAATTTTGAAAGAGGGATAGGTTTACATTAAAAATACAAAAATAAATACACAATAGAATAAGTTAAACATTAAGGAGGAAAACTGTTGCCCCTAAGAAGGGAGAGAAAATAGCATAGAGGGGCAAACCCAGATCCTAGACTTCTTTGTTTTGTTGATGTGACTTTAGGAATCTGCCAACATTTTGCATTTACTTCTAAAATTAGATTTTTAAAAGAAATTCTAAAAAATAAAACAAGAAACATGTGGGCCTAAATGCATATTTAGTTTGTGGTAGAAAGAGAGAAAATTTTTAAAAAGTGACTTTGAAACATAGTAATTTGACAAAAAATAACCTGCAAAATAAAATCTTAAACATTGAAGCAATCACTTTTGTTTTAGTGTTTGTATTTTTATACTGATATATTTGTAGGTGTAATGTGGGATAAAGCAAATGAGTAATGATTTCTTTTTCTAATTCTACAGTCACAGTGTTATTGAGAATTGGAATTCTCAGCACAGATATAAGAGAAACATATATAATGCAAAAGAAATTAAGTAAAAACTCTGGAGGCCCTAAATTTGAATTAGATGCATCAATATGAGTTAATGAGAAATTTTAATAAAAATATCTTTGAGAAAAAAACATATTTCCTATATGTTTCTAGAAAAAAAAGCTTAGAAACAATTACCAACCACTATCAATGAAGAAATTTGGTCTTGAAATATATAGGTATTTCATATGTATCCATATAGATATATACATTTTTTTCCTCTCACTGGAAGGAATCGGAACTCCTTACAGAAAAGACTGAAGCAGGGGAGATTCAAGATGAAATGGACAGTGTTGTCATATTAGAGAGTACAGAATCTTTCAAAGATGTTGAGTGCTGTATAAAAATGATGCAGGAGCTATTTGAAAAGGATCCCACTTGAACAAAATATGGAAAGTTTGAATATCAGTATCACTTGCAATAGATCAAAATATACAAAATATGTTTAAAGCCAAGAGATCATAATAAGACCAAAACACACACACACACACAAAAAAAACTACCATCTACCAACTGGTTATGGTTGAAAGATGTTTTTCATTACTTTGAAGCTAATAAAAAAGGAAACAATTACACATTGATCCCGTCTTTCCCACACTAACTATTCCACTGGGCAACCACACACTAGATAAGTAGACAAAGGAATCTTCTCGTTAGAGAAGTATTCTAACTAAGATACAAAGAAGACATGATCTAATAAGAAGAGCACCTTTTGGTCTGTATTAATGGTTCTATGCAGTCATCATAAAACTGCTAATATCAATAGAGACAATCAAATATTATGTGCATCCTGAGGGAAAAACAGAATGCCATATGTATAATAGCCATGCCAAATAAAACAAATAACAACAAAAAAAGCCCAAAAAACAAATAACAAATACTACACACACACACACACACACACACACACACACACACACTCACTCACATACTCATGCACATGCAACCTAAATCTAACCAGACTTCTATGTTTTATTTTTATTCATAAGAAATAAAAAGTACTGAGAAAACTTATTGAACAATGCCATTGTTATGTAGTTGCCAAATTCCCAAATGTGGGAAAATGGTGACCCTAGAGACAGATTGCCTCAATTAACAATTGTAACCAAATAAATTTTGCAGAGAAAGAGAGCAAGTGAAACTGCAGTATAAAAGAGTTTTAATTATATACTCTTCAATAAGCTATCTACAAAAAGAAAGATATATAAAATTTATGAGACAACTGAATATTTGAACACTGAGTATTTTACAATTTTAAGGAAGCATTCATCTATTTAGTTGTGATAATGATCTTTGTTTATTTTGGATTTTTATATTGGACTTTAATTTTTTAAAGCAGATTTAAGTTCACAGCAAAATTAAGCAGAAATTATATAGCATTCCCAAATGTCCTGTGCCCCTCCTCAGACATAGCCTCTCCCACTATCAACATACCTTAACAGACTGGTACTTTTGTTAAAATTGATGAGCCTAAATTGACTCATCATTATTACTACACTAAGTCTATATTTTATATTGGTGTTCACTCTTGCTATTATATAGTCCATGGGTTTTGACAAATATATAATGGCATGTACCACCATGAGAGCATCATACAGAGTAGTTTCGTTGCCCTAAAAATCCACTGTGTTCTGCCTATTCATCCTTCTTCCAAACCCCTGGAAACCACTGATCCTTTTACTGTCTCCATAATTTCACCTTTTCCAGAATGTCAAATAGTTGGAATTATACAGTTATGTAGACTTTTTATTTTTTTAAAAAATAATATTTTATTCACTTAGTTTTATACTCTGCCTCTTGCCCTATACTTTCTTTTAAATTTTATTTTATTATGTTATGTTAGTCACCATACAATACATCATTACTTTCTGATGTGGTGATCCACAATTCATTGTTTTCGTATAACACCCAGTGCTCCATGCAGTACGTGCCCTCCTTGATACCCATCACCAGGCTAACCCATCCCCCTACCCCCCTCCCCTCTAGAACCCTGTTTATTTCTCAGAGTCCATAGTCTCTCATGGTTCATCTCCCCTCTGATTTCCTCCCCCTCATTTTTCCCTTCCTTCTCCTAATGTCCTCCCTGCTATTCCTTATGTTCCACAAATAGGTGAAACCATATGATAATTGACTATCTCTGCTTGACTTACTTCACTTAGCATAATCTCCTCCAGTCCCATCCATGTTGGTGTAGAAGTTGGGTATTCATCCTTTCTGATGGCTGAGTAATATTCCATTGTATATATGGACCACATCTTTATCCATCCATCTGTTGAAGGGCATCTCAGCTCTTTCCACAGTATGGCTATTGCGGACATTGTTGCTATGAACATTGGGGTGCATGTGGCCCTTCTTTTCACTGCATCTGGGTCTTTGGGGTAAATACCCAGGAGTGCAATTGCTGGGTCATAGGGTAGCTCTATTTTTAATTTTTTGAGGAACCTCCACACTGAATGTGGCTGTACCAACTTGCATTCCCACCAACAGTGTAAGAGGGTTCCCCTTTCTCCACAACCTCTCCAACATTTGTTGTTTCTTGCCCTGTCCATTTTTGCCATTCTAACTGGTGTAAGGTGGTATCTCAATGTGGTTTTGATTTGAATTTCCCTGATGGCTAATGATGATGAACATTTTTTCATGTGTCTCTTAGCCATTTGTATGTCTTCTTTGGCGAAGTGTCTGTTCATATCTTCTGCCCATTTTTTGACTTGATTATTTGTTTTTTGGGTGTTGAGTTTGAGAAGTTCTTTATAGATCTTGGATACCAGCCCTTTATCTGTAGTGTCATTTGCAAATATCTTCTCCCATTCTGTGGGTTGCCTCTTTGTTTTGTTGACTGTTTCCTTTGCTGTACAGAAGATTTTTATCTCAATGAAGTCCCAAAAGTTGATTTTTGCTTTTGTTTCACTAGCTTTTGGAGATATATCTTGAAAGAAATTGCTGTGGCCGATGTCAAAGAGGTTACTGCCTATGTTCTCCTCTAGGATTTTGATGGATTCCTGTCTCACATTGAGGTCTTTCATCCATTTTGAGTTTATCCTTGTGTATGATGTTAGAGAATGGTAGAGTTTCATTCTTCTACATGTGGCTGTCCAATTTTCCCAGCACCATTTATTGAAGAGACTGTCTTTTTTCTATTGCATATTTTTCCTGCTTTGTTGAAGATTATTTGACCATAGAGTAGAGGGTCCATATCTGGGCTCTCTATTCTGTTCCATTGGTCTGTATGTTTGTTTCTGTGCCAGTACCATGCTGTCTTGGTGGTCACTGCTTTGTAATATAGTTTGAAATCAAGCAACATGATGCCCCCAGCTTTGTTTTTCTTTTTCAACATTTCCTTGGCGATTCGGGGTCTTTTCTGATTCCGTACAAATTTTAGGATTGTTTGTTCCAGCACTTTGAAAAACGTCATTGGAATTTTGATTGGGATGGCACTGAAGGTATAGATTGCTCTGAGTAGCATAGACATTTTAATGATGTTTATTCTTCCGATCCATGAGCATGGAATGTTTTTCCATCTTTTTGTGTCTTCTTCAATTTCTTTCATGAATGTTCTGTAGTTCCTAGAAACGTTTCATGGTGTCACTTATTTCTCTGATTCTATTTTCATGGATTCCAAGTTGTTTTTCCCTGGCCTCCTCTTTTCCCTTTTTATCTATTAAATTGTCTTCCAGGTCACTAATTCGTTCTTCTCCCTCACTTACCCTAGCTGTTACATAATCTAGATTAGATTGGATCTCATTGATAGCGTTTTTAAGTTCTGCCAATTCAGCTTTCATTTCTGCCCTTAGAGACTCTATGTTGCCATTAATTGATTTCTCCATTCTAGCTATTGTCTTCACAATTGCTAGCCTGAATTCCATCTCTGACATCTTGGTTATATCTGAATCCATTTGTAAATCTGCAGCATAAATCATAATCTCTGAGTCTTTCTTACTTTGGGGGTTCCTACTCCTAGTCATTCTCTTGATGGGTGGTTGAGGGAATGTATAGAGTCTAAATTATTGACCACAACCCAAGCAAGATGCACCTGTTTTCTGGGGACCTTAGGGTTGCTGGCTTCTTGTTCTCACAGCCTGTCTTCTGGGGGAGGGGACTGCCAGGCTGTTACTCAGGCAGCCCTGTTTGGTCAGAGTTGCCCTGCCCCTGTGGCAGGGGATGGGCTCAGTGAAAACCAACTTCGGGGGGATTTTGTTCTCTGGCGGCTTTCCATGGTGGCTTTCCCCATCTCTTCCAAGAGTCAGAGCAGAAGAGACCATTTCCAACCCTCTGACTCAGAGCAGAGAGATCGCAGTCTGTTTTTCAGTGAGCTCTCCAGGCCACACCATCTCTGTTTCTGTCTTTGCTGCTATAAACTGCAGCATCTTGGGTTGTGCGCCCCTCCCAGTCCTGCCTCCAGGTCCGGCATGTCTCTGCCCTTTGTGCTTCTAGATCCGCCAGCCGCCCCCAGTTCGTACATGGCCCACTGCTCTGGTTTCCAATGAAAGTCCTTTCCCCGCTGCTACCAGTATGCAAGTCTGTGCCCCATCCCCAGCACAGAGGCTTTCACTCACCGGGGGTGTCGGATCCCCATGACCAGGCTCCCTCCCGCTGCCATTTATCCTCCAATATCTGCCTGTAGAATCATGGCTCTCCGCTTTGAACTTCGAAACTAACCGCCTGCAATCTTCTGTGTGTAGAGAACCAGATCTTCTTACATCTCAAGCTGATTTCGTGAGTGCTCAGAGTGGTCTGGTAGATATCCAGCTCAATTCCGGGGACCAGTTGGAATAGGGCCCCTAATCCTCCACCATCTTTTCCTCTCCTATGTGGCCTTTTTAGATTGGTTTCTTGTACTTGGTCTTATTCACTTAAGGATCTTCCATGTCTTTTCATGATTTGATAACTCATTTCTTTTCAGTGTTTAATAATATTCCATGGTCTGGTTTTAACACAGTTTATTTGTCCATTGACCTACTAAAGGACATCTTGGTTGTCTCCAGGTTTTAGAATTATGAAGAAAGCTGCTAAAAACATCTGTGTGCAGGCTTTTGTGTGGACATAAATTTTCAACTTATTTGGGTAAATATCAAGGAACAAGATTGCTGGATCATATGGTAAGAGTAAGTTTAGTTTTATAAGAAATTGGCAAGCGATCTTCCAAAGTAGCTAGACCATTTTGCATTCCCACCAGCAATGAATGAAAGTTCCTGTTGCTTTACATCCTTGCTGGCACTTGCTAGTAGTATTTTGAGTTTTTGCCATTGTAATAGATGTGTAGTGGTATTTCTTTGTTGTTTTACTTTGCAATTCTCTTATAACATGATTTTAAGAATCTTTTCATATGCTTACTTGCTATCTGTTTATTTTCTTTGGTCAGGAGTCTATTCAGGTCTTTTGACCCATTTATTGATGAGGCTGTTTTCTTATTGTTGAATTTAAGTGTTCTTTGTATAATTTGAATAGCAGCCCTTTATCAGTTGTGTCTTTTGCAAATATTATTTCCCAGCCTGTGGCTTATCTTCTCATTCTTAGTGTCTTTCGCAGAGCAGAAGTTTTGTAATTGTAATTGTAATGAAGTCTAGGTTATCAATTATTTCTTTCATAGATTGTACCTTTGGTGTTGTCTAAAATTATTACCATGCCCAAGGTCAATTAGATTTTCTTCTACATTTTCTCCTAAGAGTTTTATAGTTTTGTGTTTTACATTTAGGTCTATTATCCGTTTTGAGTTAAGTTTTGTGAAGGGTGTCAGTTCTGTCTATATCTATATCTACACATATGTAGATATATAGATATGTACAAAAATATTGTATATGATGTCCAGTTGTTCCATCACCATTTGTTGACAAGACTATCTTTGTTCTGTTGTATGGCCTTCGCTCTTTTGTCAATGATCACTTAAATATATATATATGAGGTATCTATTTCTGGGCTCTCTATTCTCTTCCATTGATTTGTTTGTCTATTCTTTTCATCAATATGACACTGTCTTGATTACTGGAATTTTATAGTAAGTCTTGATGTCAGATAGTGCCAAACTTCTGACTTTCTTTGGATTTTTTTTTAAGGAATGATGATACTAAATGTTGGAGAAGGTATGGAATTACAGGAACAAATACATTGCTGATGAGACTACAAATGGTTAAAACAGGTTCTTAAAGCCATTCAGGAAATATCTAGTAAAGTTCATGCCTTTTAATTCATTTTCCCAAGTTTTTATAAGTATAAAACTTTGATACATATAAGATGGATATTGCAACCCATTATAGCAAAAACAATTGTAAATGAGGCAAATGCCTGCTACCATCGGGATAAATAAGGCATGGGGTAGTTATAAATTATTGAAATGAATTTTATCTAAATGTATTAATGTAGATAAATATTAAAGACAAAACTGAAAAATGAAGTTGTACTTTTAATGGATACTTACATAATAAACAGTAGTGTAAAATTTTAAAAATCATAAGCAATATTATATTAATGCAGATACATAGTAATTTTCTATGAAAATATCTTAAAAACAATAGCATGCTCCCCCATATCCTATCATGTTGGGGTTGGGTATCTATGTATCATTGTTATAGAAAAATTGGCATTCACATATCCTTCTTCTCTCAACTTAATATTTTTTCATGATGCTTCTTCATCTTTTCCTACCTCCTTTAAAAGTCATTCCTTTCCAATAACAAATCAAAGATGAAATTCAATTTCCTCCATGAAACCTCTGTTCATGTAAACTCTAACACTCATCTCTAGTATAATCACTAAACTCTAAAAAGTCTAAATTTTATCACTTAGAAATAGAATATATTCTATATCACAATGCTTGTTTTCTAATTGTTTCATGAGTTATTTGAATGCTTATGCAGGCAGTGAGCATTCTCCCTTGAGAACATACAAACATGTAAAAGATAAGCTACCAGTTCCATCAAATTCACAAAGTGGTGACTATTGCTACTTAGTCTGGAGTTTCTATAGAATGTGAAGTTCTAAGAGGTAAACACTTTAGGTTTTTGAATAAAATCTTGTGATCTTCTATTTGAATTTTGAGTTATTTGCCAAAGGAAAGATGACGTGAAAAGTCAACTTTTGACTCCTACAAGTGTTTAGATTTTGGAATCTGAAAAACAATTTTAGGTAGAAGTTATCTCTAAAAAGAAATAGTTAAGGACAAGAGAGTCGCCAATAAAAAAGGAAGTTAAATGATAGTCCAATTTTCATAGAAGTTGAAAATGTATTTCAGAAACAATAAAATTGTAAACTTTCCTCATTAGGCCTAGTGTATAAATAAAGAATAGAAGTTAGTAAATGCTACAAGGGGAATATGTAGGCACATCAAGAAAATTTTCTTCTAGAATACTTCATTTATTTGTTGATAGGAAATTCTTTATGAAGTTTTTTCTTTTTTGATAGATCTCCAGAATGTAAAAATATTGTCTATATCTAAACTTTATTTTCACTTATGGCATTTATTAAGTGACAACTTAAATAACTCTTCATTGTGCACATTTATCTCCTCAAAATCTTTTATCTTGGTATCTTGTATAATGTTTAAGTGTCTTGCACAAAATAGGTGTACAAATAAGAAAAACAGTCTAGTGAATAAAGAAATCAAAATAAAAGGGTCAATGAATGAACAAAATGCCTAGTTGCCTATTATTTTGAGAAAGTCACAAGGATTTAGGGACTCTAGGTTTTGGTAAAGAAGTTGACTATATTTTTCAAAATATGCTGTTGAAAAGATAGAGCATGTCTTCTCAAACTTTACAATTCACCTAGGAAATTTGTTAAAACGCTGACTATGAATCAGGAAGTTTAAGTGCAGCCTGAGACTCTTGCCTTTCTAATAAGAGTGACTATTGATCTTCCAAGCAAGATTTAAGACACATAATTTCATGTTATTGCCTCTGCTATCAGGATCCTCAACCCCCTTTTGGGACTCTGACCCCTTGGAACTTAGGAGATCATACAATGTGGTGATTAAGACTCAGACTTAAATGTCTGGCAGACAGTTAGATTCCCATCTCTAAATTTGGTGGAAAAGTTAGTTCTCTACATTACTGTATCTGAAATACACATACAATGAAAATGCCCACCTATATGGTACATGTGAGGAATAAATGAGAAAAAAATGTATATAAAGTTATTAGACTTGTGACTTGCTTATGATGGTAAAAATAACATAATTATTTTAAATTTGATAGTAGTGATCCTAGTGGTGATAGAGATGGAGAATTGGTAGTACTATTGATTAGTGTAATGTAGAAAATATGAAACAAGCACATCTTAGGGACACTTTATTGACCTAACAGTGCCTAAGAGTATCTCTAAACTTTCTATCTGATGTCTGAGTCCAGATCAGATAAAATCTTTTTATAGTGTTCTATATAGGGTTGGCAACTCTCCATACTCATAAACACGTTTCAAAATTTTCTTTCCTTTGATTTTCTCTCCTGCCATCACCAAAACAATTAAGACCACTTAATAAAAAGCTAATGGAAGCACTTGTACTTTTATGGAATTTTCCCTAAGAAAAGCTTCCAGAGATTAATTCTGGAGATGAGTAAAATTTAGAAATATATTGGAATTAGTTTCCTTCAAATTTCTTTAGTTAGATTTGAGACAAAAAAGAAAGAAAAATGACAATTTAAAAAAATTCCTCAACTCCTCATGCTTCCTGCTAATCACTCACCCTCCAACCCTCCTTCAAGTCTATAATAAATGTGAGAACTTCCTGGCAGATAAAATAATTCATCATTTTCTGCTGCCAAATATCAAGTTTATGGAGATAATTGCTTTGGTCATCTGTGACTCAAAGATCAATCTCTGATAATCAAAACAAACTTTTAAATTTAATAAAGAAAGTAAAAGTGCTTTTTAAAATAACCCAAATATTCAAGGCAAACAAAACCATTATTTCAAAGAGATATCTGCACTCCCATATTCATTGCAGCATTATTTATAATAGCCAAGGTATGAAAACAACCTAAGTATCTCTCTACAGATGAATGAATAAGGAAAATGTAGTATATGTAATATGGAATATTATTGAGCCTTAAAAAGAGAAGAAAATCCTGCCATATGCAAGAACATGGAACAACCTGGAGAGCATAATGCTAAGTGAAATAAGCCAGACAGTGAAAGACAAGACAAACACTACAATGTATCACTTATATGTAGGATCTAAAAAAAAAAAGATTTATAAGGTCTGAGAATCTAATGTAAAACATGGTCACTAGAATTCTTAACAAAGTATTGTACGGTTGAAATTCGCTAACAAAGTAGAACTTAAATGTTCTCACCATAGAGAAAAAAAAGTAAGAATATGAAGTGATGGTATATTAATTAACTCAATGGGGAAATCTTTTTACAATGTGTATGTATATAAAATCATCACATTGTACACTTTAAATATCTTACAATTTTGTCAATCATATATCACTAAAAAAATTTTAAACATTAAAAAAGATACCTAAAATAACCCAAATATGTGGGCATTTGTGTTTTTTATTTCACCAACTCTATCAATAGCCTAGCTGTTACAATAGAAGGAAAAAATACTTCATTATTAATAGGCAGGGTATTTGGTTGTGGCTGAATCTCAAAATACCAATGGAGGGTTTTTTAATAGTCCAAGTAACATTTTTATTCCTGTTACATAATGGATATCATTTTGCTAATTGATAATCAAATCTGTCATAATTGAGAAAATATTTTCTTACCTATACATCAATCCATAAATGTAGAATGAAACTGGAAAGAGATCACGCAGATTTCCAACCATTCTTGTAACTAACAGATATGGCTCTTTAGTAAGCAATCTTTCTCTCTTAACCCCTACCCCCTTTTTGCTTGATGGAGAATAAACCACAGAAACCCAAGAAGGAAGAAGTAGGAAAATTCATGAAAGGTAAATACTTTCAAATTACAAAGGATGCACCCTATATTCTTCTGAGATATGAAGACAAATGTCATTAACAGACTTTTATAACTTCTTAGCCTTTAATTTGGCTTCCTAATTTCATACCTTCAAGATAGCTAGGCTCCAAATTTTGCTAAATGCCTGAAATTTTTGTTTAGTAGAAGGCTTGTTTTAATAAGAAAGAGCTAATAAAAAATCTCCAAAAATCTCCTTGTCACCAGGCTTCTTGTTATCGCAAAAAATAAATAAATAAATAAATAAATATTATGAAGCTTCATGAGTACTCACTTGCCCTCTGTTGACAGAGAAAATCAAGGTTGATAATTTAAGCTTGAAAACATAGAAAGGTTAACATAAAAAGCCCAGAAAAGTCCTTACGATGTTTCACTTGAGTTCAGGACTTAAGTATATATGGCTTCAGTGATCCTTATAAGAAAAGGCAGAATGGCTTAGTGGACCAGAGTATGTGAATTGGAATCAGATGCCCGTGAAAACCAACCTTGAACTTGCCACCTTGAAAAATCCTTTCAATCATTTTGTCCTTAGAGAATCGTCACTTACCAAGAAGGGTGCACCACCTTACATAGATGCCAGAATGAAAATTTATAACTTATATTAAGCATAAGTCACAGTGTCATTAAGCAGATCATGACTCTATCACAACATATCCTGGGCTGAGAGTGAGAAATGAGAGCAATTGGATTCAACATATTGGTTTAGTATGTAATACACTCCAGCATATACGTAAAATCAACCAACTTACACCTTCATACACAAAGCGAAAGCACATATTGCCATTTAGTCATCTTGCTAAAAATTGAAAATAAATGTCTTTGCAAATGTTAATGTTCTCATTCAAAATGTTCTTTTCTAAAATTGGAATCATTTCTCAGTGCTTTCGTTTTTCACATTTGTAGCATTATTTTGTAAATGGATAGCTCCAAGCAATTTATAATGAGGTTACATTAATTTACTAAAACAAATTCAGAATCCTTAAATGTTGTATATTATTTGGCTTTATATCATGAAACACATGTCATAGATGCATCATTATATGCTATTTTTGAGATGTTTAAAGAAGGAAGTAAAGATTATCACAGTTGTTTATCCATTTAATCAATTTATTTATTCAACAAATATTTATTAAATACCTTATATTTCCAAACTCTGTGATAATTCCTAGCTAAACAGGGTTTAAAAAAATGCACACAAGTTATGCCCTCATGAAACTAACACTTCAGTGGGAAACACAAACTGAAAATAAATAAATGAATAAGTATATAAATGAATAATAAGAACACAAATTTTTTTGAAAAAATCATCTATCCTAAATAAGCACAGTTTTATAAGTTTTTTAATGATTTTATTATTTATTTATTCATTTATTTATTATTTACTATTTGTTTATTTGACAGAGAGAGAGAGAGAGAGCATAAGCAGGCAGAATGGCAGGCAGAGGGAGAGGGAGAAGCAGGCTCCCCACTGAGCAGAGAGCTCAACGTGGGGCTTGATCCTAGGACCCTGAGATCATGACCTGAGCTGAAGGCAGACGCTTAACCAAGACTGAGCCATCCAGATGCCCTGCACAGTTTTATAAGTTTAAATGAGAGAATTAAGGCATGAGTCTGGGGATGTGGAATTTAAGCTAAGATCTGGACTTTGATGAAATTTTAGGCAGGCAAGTAAAGGACATTCCAGATAATTCATAGTATGTGTGAATGCCTGGAGTAGGAAATTAGTCAGAAAATTCAAGGAACTAGAAGGAGGACAATGTTACTGGCACAGTGAGTTAAAGAGAGAATGTCTGGAAATGAAGTTGGGGAGGTATTCAAACCTAGATCCTACAAGGTCAGGTTTACTCCTTGGAAAAAGTCAATTGAATGGCACTGAATTTTGTTTTTAGTAGGGAGATAACATGGCTGACTGTCTAGTTATAAAATACCATTTTGCAATTTATGAATAATGATGCCTTTGAGGGCAGAAATAAAGCAGGGACACCAATCAGGAGTCTTTTGCAGCCATCCAGAAAAAATGATAGTGGTTTGAGTTACTGATGCCAGCAGAAATGCAAACAGCTATACCAAGTCAAGAATATAGAGAATGAGAACAGACTGAGCGAGAGCATAGAATGAGAGAAGTGACAAGAATGATTTAAAAATATCTATTCTGAGTATCTGCATGATAGATGTGCCATTTTTTAAAATATGGAAAAAACAAAGCAAAAATAAGTAAAATCTGATAGAAAAGAGCAAAAGGTAAATTTTTTAACATAAAAGTTTATCATTGAGAAGCATTCTAGTGAATGTATCAAATGGGGAGGTGCATACATAAATTTGCATCTTGTTAGCAGGTTCATGGCTAGAGATTAAAATGTGGGGTCATTTAAATCCATTAGCCATTAAAGACTGACGAGGAGCAGTTTTCTTGTAGCAATTTGAGTAGAAACCAGATTGGAATACATTTTAGAGTGAAAGAAAATTGAATTAAGTGAAAGCAGTCATTCTAAACAGCTTTTTTTGAGAAATTTACATGAAGAAAAGCATGTTAGATGTAAGCTTTGCCAGAGAGGGGTTTTACTTGTTTGTTTTGTTTTGTTTTGTTTTAATTTTTTAATATAGAAGGGTAGCAGGGCATATTTGAATGCTGGAATTATTTTAATGGAAAGAAAACAGTGAACACACAAAGCAGAGAAGTAAACACTGAAAGAAACAAGCTTAAAAAAGAGGCATCAAGATCTTGAGCAATTGTGGAAGGACGGGATCTGTGGTGGAAAGTGGTGGCATAGGATATACAAGGAGGGAAGGATTGGTGATCTTTAAATCATAAATTCCTTCATCCAGTTGCAAAATAATCCCACCTATAGCTACACTATTTCAGAATATAGCTATTAAAACCTTCTGCTGCAGTTTTATACCAATTTGTTGATACCCTGTCCTTTCAAGTTTGAGACTAACAGGTTAGTATGGAGCATGTATTTCAGTAAATATCTGCACATGTATATACAAGACGCAATGTATGGAGTGGCCAGGAAAGCCTTATATTCCTAAGAATTCTACTTCACCTGTTAAGTATCTGTACAATAATCAATCTGCACAAAAACTGCTGAAGATCACAGGGGAAAATGAAAATGTGTGGTGAGAAAGGAACAGAACATATATCTCCTTACATAGATGCATTGTGCCTGCCTTGCCGAAGACTGCTTCAAGCACAATAATCTCAGTCCTTTCACTGCTTTCTCCTGGGTCTGATGCTTCTCATCTTTTCTTATTTTAGGAAAACAGACTGGTCTGGATAGACTTAATACAAATGAATGACATAAGTAAAGGGGCATTTGTAGATGAAATCATGTCTAATTCATCTCATGTTCAGAGTACGATTTTTGTCAAAATAAATATACATGGGGGGTTACAAATGAACCACTGTTTCAACGAAAGAAACTAAATTGCAATAATAATTGTCAAACCGATTTTAGGATACATGATTTCACTAATATGTGCTATAGAATGCAAGGAGAAGAAAATATTTTGTATGAATTCTAGAGAAAAAAACATTCTGTGAAGTAAGACTAAAAATGTATGGCAGATAAGAATCATATGGAGAACTTTCAAAAACACAGATTTGGGGGCCCATGCCCAGAGATTTGGATTCAGTGAGTCTGAGGTGGGTCCTGGAAATCTGCATTTAAGCAACTTTTCCAAGCAATTGCCTTGCAAAGTGACCATACATCATAATTTCAAAAGTAGAGGTTTAAAAAACATGTCAGAACTGCTCTTTTATACAAAATCTAACTTCTAGCAGTTATGGTAAGTAGAAATAATACAGGACGGAGAGGTGATCATACTTGGTTGAATTCACAGATTATTTTGATTTAAGATAAGCAATCTTACCTTTTTGGAGTAGAGAGGGTGGGGCAAAATCAACTTTTGAACATTGTCAGTCTAGGAGTTTGTTAATTAAAATAGATACTGGCAAATACTACCAAATTTATAAATTTACCAAGACAAAAATTTATAAAATCAAATTTGTGGCTTCATGTAACTGCATTTTTCACATTTTCCATTAAAATTTCAAATTAAATATGGCCAATGAATTTCAAGCTTGGGTCTTAGAATTTTTTAAAAAGATATTTCTATAATTTGTTACAATTATATGTACATCAGCAGAGAACAACAAGCTTAGCAACAACTACAGATAGGTAGTAAAGTACTGTCATATTGAAACAATCTAAATATTTGAAATATTGAAAGAAAAAGGAAGGTTACCGGTTACCGAGTAATATAATCCGTCCTAACAGCTAAATGTTTTCACACCCTCAACGTTCCTAAACCACACTGGTCACAAACACCAAAACAAAGTTATTCAAAGAACATGATATTCTTTCCTTGGTTGCAGATAGAAGAATTAAATCAGAAATATTCTACACATCTATTCCGCTAGCAATACCACAGTGTCTTAATTAGGCTTACTATATAGTAAATAGTAAAATTAGGTACAGTGATTCCTCCCATTTTATTCTTTTTCAGATTGTTTTCATTTTCTAGGTCCCATGCCCTAGCATATAAATATCAGAATAAACTTGTTTATGTCTACCAAAATCTATGGTCTGATCTTGACAGAAATTGCGTCAAACCTATATCAATTTGGGGGAGAATTGCCATCTTTAGCTTGTTGAGCCTACCAATCCATTAATTTGGTAACAGTTATTATCAACAGTGCATTATCTATGGGTGAAGCTGCACAGGGTGTATTTCATCAAGTTGAAATAATTGTAACATTAGATAGACTTGCATTTTGTTTATTTTTACTCTACAAAATGATTATTTTATCTTCTGTTCAAAACCAGATAAAATAAGAGACAAATGAATTGACCTGCGTGTGAAATATTATTGGGAATATTAAACATCTTAAGTGGTAGGGAATCTTTCTTGAAAAATAAAAGTACCTATTTATTGTCATCCCCAGATTAGGACAAACTGGAGAAATTGCCCTATGTGACCAGGTCTTTGGAAGGGCCCAGAGAGGCAGGAGGTGAAGAAAAGTGAGGTAGGACCCATTCAACTCAATAGGTAAACCTTTTCCCTTCATGAAACTGTGGGGCTTCTCATTTGCCTTCAGCATTATTGTTTTCCTTTTCTCCCCAGCTATTTCACTAAGTCATTTGAAGTTAAACACAAAGGTGTGTCTTGTGGAAATGGCAGAGTGAGAGAGGATGAGTGACCCAAAGTGATTCACACCAGACTTCAACACTCTCTAAATATGGTCTGCTCACTAGTTTCCCAGAATGGGCCGGGGTTCTGAAAGTGTATTTTCACCTCCTGTTCCTCATTGACCTTCCAACCATGGACAGAGAGACTTCTCAATTGGGCTCTGCATTAGATGTGATGTGATTTACAAATAGATTGGCCAGCATCCCCCTCTGACCACCCGACCCCCTGCCCCGGATAGCAGACACATATACCCTTTTAAAAATGCCACAGGTGATTCTGACACAAAGCCTGGGTGCAGAACACTGGTGTGGAGACAAACGTAGGTGATGCCAGTTTTAAAAACCAACAGATGCAGAGGGCTTATGGAAAAGCCATTGTGACTTCCCATTGATCTCTGCCTTGTCTATTAGCTTAGGTCAGATTTTCATGGGAATTCATGTTTGTGACTGAATGGTGAATTTCTCTGGTCACAGGTGGAAACCAGTGGTCTCATGGTCTTGTGATTTAGAAAGCAATAGGAGAGGTAAACATCACTAAGATGGGATAAAGGGGAATTCTGTTTTGGCAGAAAACCATAAACCTTCCTGTAAGGTTAAGCTCTACACCACCTCCAGCCAATTAGTGAGAACAACATTGATAGGGCAGCCTTGCAAAAATAGTCACGAGCCTCCCATGCTAAACAACACAAAATTCTGAAAATTTATAGGCAAATTACGTAGAGTTAAGGTACACAAATGTAGTCAATTAATGTTATCATTATAAATCAAGATTAGAGCTTGCTATGTAAACACCAGGTTATAGCAAACATAAATAACAGCACAAGTGACTCAAGTTAGCAAATCACACAGGCTGCTGTGCATGGTCAGTGTACTGAACTATTGAAGAGAAAATGAGCCAATTTAGTACTGGCAGAGAGATTGCTGGAATGCTAATTCAATACTAAACAGACATCAAAATAGCTGATACAAGTGAAAGCAAACCACAGGCAAAGAAATTAAAGACCAGTAGCAAACAAACACAAAAGGCTTGGAAAAACAAGCTTTCAGAATCTAGAATTAATAGCCAAAAGAACCTCATCATCTATTTAAAAATGTAGCCGGTACACCAGTGGTTCTGAGACAGAAGGCAGGGAACGTAGGTTGTGCGCAGCAGGGAGGGGGCAGAGTGCCCAGGTTCAAAGCTGCCACCAAAACTCACAAGTCACTCAACCTCTCGTCTGAAAAAATGGGAAGCTATAGTTGGTACCTAACTCATAGAATTGTGTGACAGTGGCACAAGTTAATGAATGTAGCATGGTATGCAGTGTGCAGTAAAAACTCAATAGGTATCAGCTAAAAAAAAGTAAACACCCATGCCTAGCTGCTGTAGTTACGATGGATAATTCATTGTGTCACTCAAGATAGGTTTTGTTATCCACATCTTTGCTCAGGGGAAGAAATCTGTTTCCTTGTTGCAAAAAAAGTCACTCTTGAAGTACTAGAGAAATGCAGTTTACCTTCTGTATTTCCCTAGGAGGGCAGAAGCAAAACACAGAGCACACAGACCAGAAAGTAACGGCTATCAGTTCCCTCAGACTGCTGGAACAAAGTGCCACAGAACGGGTGTCTGACAAAAAAAAAAAAAAAAAAAATTGTCTCACAGTTCCTGAGATTAGAAGTCTAAAGTCAGGGTATCCACAGGGCCAAGCTCCCTCTGAGATTCTGGGTAGAACCCTCCCTTGCAATGTACACAATAGTCAAACTGTGGAAGGAGCCAAGATGCCCTTCAACAGATGAATGGATAAAGAAGATGTGGTATGTATATATAATGGAATATTACTCAGCCATCAGAAAGGATGAATACCCACCATTTGCATCGACATGGATGGAACTAGAGAGGATTATGCTAAGTGAAGTGAGTCAAGCAGACAAAGACAATTATCATATGGTTTCACTCATACGTGGAACATAAGCAATAGACGGAGGACCATAGGGGAAGGGAGGGAAATCCGAAGAGGGAGAAATCAGAGAGGGAGACGAACCATGAGAGACTCTGGACCTTGGGAAACAAACTGAGGGTTTCAGGAGGGAGGGGGTCGAGAGAGGGGGTACCAGGGTGATGGGTATTAAGGAGGGCACGTGTGGTGATGAGCACTGGGTGTTAGGTAACTAAATGAATCATTGAACACTACTATATGTTGGCTAACTGAACATTAAAGAAAAAAAAAAAAGCCCTCCCTTGCTTCCTCCTAGCTTCCTTACCTTGACCCTGCGACTCCAGCCACACTCGCCTCCATGGTGCTGAGTCTGTTCCGCTTTCAGGAATTTGAACACTCTGCCCCCTTGGCCAGGAGCATTCCTCCCCAATACTACTGTGTTTCTCCTCATTTCCTTCAAGTCTTTCCACAGATATCACTTTATCAGAGACAGCTTCTCTTGACTGCCATCCATGACAGAAATTCCAATAAGCCTTCCATCTATCCTGCTTTAGGGTTCTCTATATCATTAATACATTCAAAGTTCAACTCTTTGTTAATGTTCTATTTATTCCAGTGGAGTAAAAATTACACCATAAGCTGTGTTTCTCTGTTTTTGTGGCACCAAGAACGTAACCTGCACAAATTAGGCACTCAGTAAGTATCTGTTGAATGAATTTTAAAAAATGAAATAGGATAATACTTACAACGTATTTGGAAAAGTATCTGGCATATTGTTAGCACTCGATACATATAAATTATTATTTTACTATTATTACTAGTAAATACCCTTCGAGAAAATTGGTGATAATCATCATTATTGCACTCATGGAGGATGTACTATGTTTCAGAAAATGTATTGTTCTAGGTATTAACTCATTTAATTCTTTCAACAACTCTATGAGGCAGGTATTATTATTAATATCACCATTTTACCAAGAGGAAAGCAGACCTTCAGAAATGAAAATAATTTTCGTATTATCTTATCTTATATAGTATTTTTTTCTTATAATTATCTTATAAATACAGTAAAGACGTTTATTTTATATTAAAAATATCGGTTCAGCCATTCATTAGGCTTTTTAAATAATGGGCCTGATGAAAATAAATTCTATTTTAAAAGAAAATGAAATTGCGGTGCCTGGGTTCCTCAGTCAGTTAAACGTCTGCCTTCAGCTCAGGTCATGATCTCAGGGTCCTGGGATCGAGTCCCACGTCAGGCTCCCTGCTCAGTGGAGAGCCTACTTCTCCCTCTCCCTCTGCCTCCTCCCCACTGCTTATCCTCATGCTCATGCTCTGTCTCTCTCTCAAAGAAATAAAATCTTTAAGAAAAAAAAGGAAAGAAAATGAAATGTAAAAACTGAAGTTTTCACGATATTTTATGATTTACAAGGTTTAATAGTCCTAACTGTTCCAGATCAGGCTCTCATGCTAGGGTCCATACATCACTAACATTGTAACAGAAGGGTTCTGACACATGCTTTATAATTTCCACCAATCACTGAGGACAGTCCAAAGATTAAACAGGATTCATGTTAGATTACTGCCAGTAATCTAAACACTGCGATCCAATGGTTGTATTCTCAAAGCTGTTCTGGTTTCTATGGAAATTTTTGTAGCTGGGAACAGAGCTGTGTCACTCTTAAGGAGCCTATTTTCTCATGTGAGAGCACAGGAGCTTCAACTAGGGTTGGAAGACTAAATTCTGAAATTCCTTTATTCCCAATGAAGCCCATTGTTGAGGGCATTCTGAAGGACTTATCATCTGTACAATTAGAAGGAAAGCAGCCAATTCATTTAGTGTTCTTTGGAAAGGGAACAAGTCATCCTCTTCTACCACCAAGAATTCTGCCAGAAGGTCTAAGACTCTGGACAATAGAGGTCAGATCAGTCCCAATCTATCGCTGTGAGGAACATCAGAAAAAAGTTCCTCAGAAACATTTGGAATCATAGAAAATCCTTTCATCCTAAATACACTTTCCTGTAAAACTTCTCAGGAGTGAAGTCCCCAACTGGAAAAATCTGTACAAATTATACATAGATTAGACACTCTGTATATGCATTATATAAAACTGAACTCTCTATTCCCTTTCTATAACCCTCTGAATTTTAACTGAAGGAATTGATTTTTTAAATTTTCATTAGTAAGACCAGTTGATTTCACATCTACAGCAACCATTTGAGAGTTATATAAGTTTTAAAAAGTCTTTGAGAATGAATAGCCATAATATATAGTGTGCTTATAAATATTTATATAATACAACAGTATAATATATAGCATTAATAAAACATATAGCTTATTTTATACTAGACACTGTTCTAAGTTCTTTAGAAGCTATAAGTAAACAGTGAGCTGCTTTGGGATTTTGATGTAATTATTATTAATTATATCAATAAGAATAACTATTTCCTGGGGTGCCTGGGTGATACAGTTGTTTGGGCCTCCTGCTCTTGTTTTTGGCTCAAGTCATGATCTCAGGGTTGTAGGATGGATCCCTGTGTTGGGCTCCATGATTAGCAAGGCATCTGCTGACGTTTCTCTCTCCCCCTCCTTCTACCCCCTCCCCCTCAATAAATAAATAAATCTTTTTTTTAAAGAATAAATATTTCTTTAAGTTTTTAATTTAAATTCCAGTTAGTTAACATACAGTGTCATATTAGTTTCAGGTGTGCAATATAGTGATTCAACATTTCCATACATCACCCGGTGCTCATCACGACAAGTGCGCTCCTTAATCCCCATCATCTATTTCACCCACCTCCCCACCCCCATTCCTCTGGTAACCATCAGTTTGTTCTCTATAGTTAAGAGTCTGTTTCTTGGTTTGCCTCTCTCCCTCTTTTTCCCTTTGTTTGTTTCTTTTGTTTCTTTAATTATACATATAAGTAAAATCATATGGTATTTGTCTTTCTCTTTCTCTGATTTAATTTTGCTTTATGATTGAATAAAGCTGACATTGTGGAAAGACACAATCCGTGTGTGCGCCTTCATAGCATGCTTGTGACATTGTATATACATACCACATCTTCTTTATCCATTCATCAGTTGTCACAAGCATGCTATGAAGGCGCACACACGGATTGTGTCTTTCCACAATGTCAGCTTTATTCAATCATAAAGCAAAATTAAATCACAATTCTAAAGCGGGTTCAGGATTCCAAACTCAATGACAAATCACCATGTGATTAAACTTGGCTTCTTACACAGCACACAAAGCAGGACAGAAGACAAGCCACACAACAAACAAGGTAACAGAAGGGTGCAGGAAGTTAACGAATCAAACACAAAGTGAGTTTGTGGGTGAGCAGTTGAGATAAGGCCTCGGTCTGGTCCAGGTCAGCCCTCAGCACTTACTGCTTACAGCACTTAAAAGCAGCAAAGGATCTCGGTTCTGTTTGGAGATCAATCCAGCAGAGCCTTCTGTAGCAGTTGCCTTTTTCAGGTGGTCAGACATAGAGGGGTCAGCTCTGAGGAGTCTGACAGTTTGTTGCCCAAATCCTCCTCCTTTTAAAGGGATTTAATCAGTTTTGGGTCTCTACAGACCTCCTTTCGTTCTGCTCATTATCAGTTCTGGGGCGTCAGCTGATGTTGGTCCCAGTGATATCTCGTAGCTGCAGTACCTTAACTGCTTGTGTCATTGCCTGTCACAGGTCCCTGCTTGATGTGAAAGACTCCATTTTGCTCTCTACACCAGTCAGTGGATATTTGGGCTCTTTCCATAATTTGACTATTGTTGATAATACTGCTATAAACATTGGAGTGTATGTGCCCCTTCGAATCAGTAATTTTGTGTCCTTTGGGTAAATACCTAGTAGTGTAATTGCTGTATCATAGGGTAGTTCTATTTTTAACTTTTTGAGGAACCTCCATACTGTTTTCCAGAGTGGCCGCATCAGTGTGCATTCCCACCAACAGTGCAGGAGGGTTCCCTTCTCCACACCCTCCCCAACAACTGTGGTTTCCTGTGTTGTTAATTTAGCCATCCTGACAGGTGTGAAGTGGTATCTCATTGTGGTTTTAATTTGTATTTCCCTGATGATGAGTGATGTTGAGCATCTTTTCACCTGTCTTTTGGCCATCTGGATGTCTTCTTTGGAAAAATGTCTATTCATATCTTCTGCCCATTTTTAAACATATTATTCATTTTTTGGTTGTTGAGTTTGATAGGTTCTTTCCATATTTTGGATACTAACCCTTTATCAGATGTGTCATTTATAAATATCTTCTTCCATTTCATAAGTTGCCTTTCAGTTTTGTTGGTTATTTCCTTCATTGTGCAGAAGATTTTATTTTGATGTAGTCCCAATATTTTATTTTTGCTTTTGTTTCTCTTGCCTCAGGAAACATATCTAGAAAGAAGTTGCTATGGCTGATGTCAAAGAAGTTACCGCCTGTGTTCTCTTCCAGGCTTTTTATGGTTTCTGGTCTCACATGTAGGCCTTTCACCCATTTTTAATTTCCTTTTGTGTATAGTGTAAGAAAGTGGTCCAGTTTCATTTTTTGTATGTTGTGGTCCAGTTTTTCTAATACCATTTGTTGAAGATACTCTTTTCTTCCCCATTGGATAATGTTTCCTGCTTTGTTGAAGATTAATTGACCATATAGCTATGGGTTCATTTCTGGGTTTTCTATTCTGTTTCATTGATATATGTGTCTATTTTTGTACCAGTACCATACTGTTTTGATTACTACAGCTTTATAATATAACTTGAAGTCCAGAATTGTGATGCTTCCAGCTTTGCTTTACTTTTTCAAGATTACTTTGGCTATTTGGGTTCTACTGTGGTTCCATACAAATTTTAGGATTGTTTGTCCTAACTCTGCAAAAAATGCTATTGGTATTTGGTAGGGATTGCTTTAAATGTAGAATATTTTTTAATAAAAGTAAAAGTACATTTAAATAATAGTATGTATTATTAAATAATCCACTTAAAGATTTATGTGTTTTGCACTATCATAATAAAATTCTGTGGGTGTGAAATCAATTTTGCCATATTGCCATCATTAGTATATATCTACTATGCCGAATTCTTCTTTTTTTTAGATTTATTTATTTGAAAGACAGAGAGAGAGAGAGCAGGAGGAGGGGCAGAGAGAAAGGGAGACATTCCCAAGCAAACTCCACACTGAGCACAGAGCCCAATGCAGGGCTCAATCTCAGGACCCCTGAGATCATGACCTGAGCTGAAATCAAGTGTCAGACACTAAACTGACTGGGCCTCCCAGGCGCCTCTACTATGTCCAATTCTAAGCTAACTACTATTCTGATTGTTTAGTGTGACTTAGATCTATCTTTTACTACTCTTTTATCAGATATTCTGGTAAAGTTCTGGTCAGTTTACAGTTTACAGATGAACAACTCTAGTTTTTACCTTGGTTTTTCCTTAAACTAGCCTCTATATTTTCCTCATAGTTTCACTTTTAATGAATTGTACAAAATAAAACCATCCTTTTTACTATCCTTTTTACTCAGTATCATGGCTATGTTGATCATTTTTAGTATGGTCTGTGTTGAATATTTTTCAGGCAAGTATAATCTTTTTTTCCATGTTGCCAAGTATGACAACATATTATGCTTAAATTATTATTTGATAACTCCTCTAAAATTCTTTATTTTTACATGTGCAGTATTTTATATGAATCATTCATCTGTGAGTTTGAGTTAAAACAATTTCACTATTTGTCCAGGGCTGTACCCTATCCCCCCCCATTAATCTTCTATTTAAATACTAACTAGCTATATTTCTTCTATATTTTCACTTCATATGTTCTAGATTGAATTTCAGTCTGATATCTATTAAAAGAACGTTTATGAAAAGTAAGATCCCCAAAGACAATAACTTTAGAGAACTTGTCTACTGTTCCAGTGGATTCTGCATATTTTAAAAGCCACAAAATAATATAGTTTTATTGAGAATCCAATGACCATTCAAGAGGGAAAAAGCCGTTTATAGAAATTAACCTAAGGAAAAAATTACACAATTATCCTTAGACTAAAGTAGGTCCATAATCTCTGGTACAGTAAGTAGGATTTCACTCTGCAATAGTAAAACTTTAAAAAATACGTCTACCAATTATTGAAAAATGGATTCCAGTGGCCTGATAAGCAAACAGAATACACGAGGTGGTTGACAACATTTTAATTTTCGTTGGAAGCTAATTGAAATATCCTTATATGTTAGTAAAATAGAAATTCATATCAAATTTTGCATTTTGAGAATCATGGACAAAACAGTGTGTCAATTCATCCCAGTACTTTCTTTGGAGCTATAATTGTAGTTCTTTTTCATCAATCTATTCTCTGTCTGAGATTTCAGTTCTGATTGGTATTGTAGGTACAATTTCTGGATGCTAAAAGACAAAGGAAAATAGATAATATTAGTTAAATGTCTTTTAAGATTTATTAGGGGCACCTGGTGGCTCAGTCAGTTAAGCATCTGCCTTCAGTTCAGGTCATGATCCCCTGGGCCTGGGTTCAGGCCCTCCATCAGACTTTCTGTTCAGCAGAGAGTTGACTTCTCCCTTTCTCTCTCCTTCTGGCTCTCATGCTCACTCTCTCTCAAATAAATAAATAAAATCTTTTTTAAAAAAAAGATTCGTTAAATCTCAGGATAACTTCTCAATTAGATATATAAAAGAATCAAGATCTTTAAGGAAATGGCTCTTTAGGAAATCTTTATTGACTACAACATCAGGCAGAACATGGTAATATAAGTCCATGAGAAAAACAAAACATGCTTTCATCAAATGCAGGGAAATTGATGACCTTTATAGTACTTGGATCCTCAACATCTATCATTTTGTTTAAAGTTTTATTTATTTATTTTGAGAGAGAGAATGAGAGAGAGAGAGAGCATGAGAGGGGAGAGGGTCAGAGGGAGAAGCAGACTCCCCGCTAAGCGGGGAGCCTGATGTGGGACTCGATTCCGGGACTCCAGGATCATGACCTGAGCCGAAGGCAGTCGCTTAACCAACGGAGCCACCCAGGCGCCCTCAACATCTATCATTTTTAACCAAATACAAAACTTGCCCCAGAAATGCTGTGGCTAATTCTTTCTCTCAATTTAGAATCATCAACCATAACAACTGAGTGGGATTAGCTGCTAAATTATAGATTGACATTAGATTTAATAAGAGTGTTTATTTTTACCACAGATTAAGAAACATCATTCATGCACACATGGAAATTACAGTATTAAAGAAATATCATCATGAACAACTAAAATGGAATTTACCATGTGATTCACGGATCCCAAGAAAAATATCTTTCAAATTTGGTAACATTAAAAATGCTAATATTTCAATTCTACAGGCATTTGTTAATGTCCTAAGCATCAGGTCAACAGAAAGATGTGGAAAGCTATAATTTTAGAAGTGGAAAGATGAAAACAAAGATATTATATCATCATATTAAACTCAAGTTATTTATATGGTTAAAGACCATTCTTATTTCTTTATCTTCAAGACAAAGGTTTGACACAATTTTCTTAATTATATTTTTCTTAAAATTTAAATGCTTAGGATATGCTTGGCAGAAAATATGAAATTTACCAATGGAAAATATGGCTTATTTCTTCTGGTTAAATAATAAATCAGTTTTCTGGAAATTTAGTTGGCCATGGTCCAAAAAAACGATTTCAAAGCTAAGATACTGGTTTCCAGCATTGTCAAGAATGTGTTCAAATTTGTCTCTGAGATCAGTAAGGTGTCCTGCCAAGTACTGTTGATCATAAAACTTAAAATTATATTGATCTCTCCTCAATTAGGAGGGTTAAATGTCTTTTAATAAAAAACAAATGGGTGTGTTGAGGTCATAAAATTCTGTGCAAACAATATTTTAAGTCCTATTAACCTCATGCTATCATGGTTAAGAACAGTTTTCAAACATCACATAATGAAATGATTACACTAAGGCAAGTTTCTGAGAGGAAGAGATGATTAAAACACCGAGAATTTACCAGAGCTGCAAGAAGAGAAGTGTTGAGTGGGTCAGTAGACATATTTACTGTTAAAAAAATCTACATAAATGAGCCTAGACAGAGAAAGCATCTGTGAATTTGTTAAATTTGAAAACTCTGAGGAGAATAATAAATATAGCACAGGCAGCATGAAAAAAAAAGTCAGTGAAATTTGGCAGTCTACTGTGCTAAAAGTAGTTGTATGTACAAAAATGGAACCTTATACAGCTGGCTTAAGTATAAAGAACTGAAATGTAGAGCCAAAAACTCTAGTACATTAAGAGACCTTATAGAATATTCAATAAAAAATTTAAGTTTCTATTAATATTAAGGAATGTATTTTAGGCATGTAGTTGAGAAAAGGGAAATAAAGGGTTTTAGAAAAATATGTTAGAATGGACAAAATAATTGATGTAAAACTATTATCAATTTCTTATTAACCATATACCATCACTGAAACACATCTATGTGACCGCTATCTATTCGTCTAGCCACCTTTTAGACAGTGTATTGAAGTTAGTTTAAAATTAGATCCTGCAGATAACAGAAATAATTATTTTTCTGTTCATCAGAGGAAACATATCTTGTGATGAGGATGGGGCAATTGTTTCTAAAATTGGTTATAAATCTATTCATTTACTAGCTTTTTAATTATTTTAAATTAACTTATTGCAGCATTTTAATGAGTTGCAGAGTTTTACATTCCATCTGGTACACAGGTCACTGTTGAATTATAAATTTTTAAAACTTATCTCCAAACTACTACCATTTTAAATCACTGTCCTAATTATCTCTGCAGCAGCAAACATGTTAAGAGAGAATTGTACTCCTTGAGCTTGTAACTGTCAGAGACTTGCTCTTACCATGCTGGTGGAAGCTGGGATGGGACATAATCAGGGATGGCTTAACTCCTACTTTGACACTATTGTGAAGACAAGATGTTCATTAGGGTCCACTTGAACCCAAGAGGTTCTCTTACATGATTTCTGTGCCATGGTAAATTTGGGAGTAAATTCAGTCATTCATTCACCTACTCATTCACTACTTCAAAAATATTTATTGTCTACTATCGTCTGAGATTGTGCTAGGTGTTGGGGATATAGCAGTTACTAGACAATACAGGGCCCTGCACTCTTCATTTGAGAATAACTGAAAGAGGAATTCTTCTTATTAATTTTTTAAAAATGACTACATTTAATAAATCATTAAGTTACAGCCGCACAATGATTCACAGATGTTTCCAAGAAAGCAGTGCATTATATACTGGAGTTTTACAATTATTTCTCCTTCTTAAGGAGAAATTGCAAGCCTAAGAGGTTCTCACTGTTTTATTCCATTTATTATCTATCCTCCTGCTCTTGGTCTTCCATCTTCTGAGGTTGGTTAGTCCTTATTGATACCTAAGTTGATCACAGTCTCAGAGGGCCCCCATCCTCATTTCAAGAGGGACTGCCAACTCCATCTAAATAAGTGTCCTAGAATGATATTTCCATCATCTCTAGGGTGTGCTAACCTTACCATAGAACCTCATGATTGCATTTGTGTTTTCTCTATAGTTCTTTGTCTTTCTCATTCTCTGTACACCTCATGCACTGGGAGGTACACATGGGGATGCTTCCACTGCTGCCTTTCTCCCATCCCAGGATATTTGACTGCCTCCCTTCCCTGAATCCACTCTTTGCCCTCACCACATACGGTCTATAATACTGTGTTGTCCAGGCTTTTTTTTTTTTTTTTCTCTATATGTCAATTTTAACTTTCTGACTTTGGGCATGGAAAAAGAAGTTATTTATCCACTTCTCAGTAAATCCCATTATTTTAGGTGAAAATATTATCTATGTCCTGCTGAAAGAAAGAAAGGACTCTAAGAAACTGTGAAATATTTTTTTAAGTACAATTCTTTTCCTTTTACAAATGTTCATTGATGGACAATTGTATTGTGAATCTCACTACAAGCTGTAAATATAGTGACCCACTTAGCACAATGACACTTTTGGCCTTTGCATAATGGCACACTTCTTTGTATGTGGCCCAATTATTGATGGCCACACCAATGTCTCTCTTTAGACCCAGCTGGAAAATTTGACTGTCATGATTTCTTTAGAATTAACATTTCCAAAAATAAAGATGTCTGAATATTACCGAAACCACTCAAGGTTTCCTTTTCCTCCTGACTTTCCTATTTCTAACATCATCTACTTAAATAGGCTAAAAAAAAAAAAAAAACAAAAAACAACTTTGAGTCCCTTCCTTTCATTAGTGTTCATCTGTCTTTAAACTTCTAACATCCTTTGGGTTTTCGGTTTCACTTACCCAAATGTTTCCTATTCTTTATTCTAAATGCAGTTTCCCTAGTAGATTTCCTCATTAACTTTATTTTTTTAATTTCTGTCTTATTTTATTTAATGTTTCAATTTTTTACTTAAATTGTAGTTAGTTGACATATAGTGTTAGTTTCAGGAGTAGAATTTCGTGATTCATCACTTCCATATAACACCCAGTGCTCATCACAACGAGTGCCCTCCTTAATATCTTAAAGACTCCTCCAAAAAAATTGCTAGAACTGATAACATGAATTCAGCAAAGTCACAGGATACAAAATCAATATACAGAAATCTGTTGCATTTCTATATGCCAATAATGAAGCAGCAGAAAGAGAAATCAAGACATCGATCCCATTTACAACTGCACCAAAAACCATGAGATACCTAAATAAACCTAACCAAAGAGGTATAAGATCCATATTCTGAAAACTATAGAATCCTTATGAAAGAAATTGAAGAGGACACAAAGAAATGGAAAAGCATTCCATGTTTAAAGATTGTAAGAAAAAATACTGTGACAATGTCTATACTACCCAAAGCAATCTACACATTTAATGCAATCCCTATCAAAATACTACCAGCATTTTTCACAGAATTAGAACAAACAGTCCTAAAATCTATATGGAACCACAAAAGACCCTGAATAGCCAAAGCAATCTTGAAAAGGAAAAGCTAAGCTAGAGGCATCACAATACCAGACTTCACACTATACTACAAAGCTGTAGTTATCAAGACAGTATGGTACTGGCACAAAAACAGACACATAGATCAATGGAACAGAATAGACAACCCAGAAATGGACCCACAACTATATGACCAACTAATCTTCCACAAAACAGGAAAGAATATCCAGTGGAAAAAAGGACAGTCTCTTTAAAAAATGGTGTTGGGAAAACTGGACAGCCACGTGCAGAAGAATGAAACTGAACCACTTTCTTATACCGTACACAAAAAATAAATTCAAAATGGATGAAAGACCTAAATGTGAGACAGAAAACCATCAAAATCCTAGGGGACAATACAGGCAGCAACCTCTTTGATATCAGCCATAGCAACTTCTTACTAGACACGTCTCCAAAGGTAAGGGAAAAAAAAGCAAAACTGAACTATTAGGACTTCATCAAGAAAAAAGCCTCTGCACAGTGAAGGAAACAATCAACAAAACTAAAAGGCAACTTATGGAATGAGAGAAGATATTTGCAAATGATATATCTGATAAAGGATTAGTATACAAAATCCATAAAGAACTTCTCAAACTCAACACCCCAAAAACAAATAATCCAGTTAAGAAACGGGCGGAAGACATGAATAGACATTTTTCCAAAGAAGACATCCAGATGGCTAACTGACACATGAAAAGATGCAAACATCTTCATCATCAGGGAAATACAAATCAAAACTAGAATGAGATACCTCCTCATTAATTTTAACTGAGAGTATTTTACTCTCTCATCAGATCTTAACATCTCCATTCACCCTTATTTTTGCAGCCACATCACCAAACATTCTGCTTTCATATGTCATTCTGATTTTAAAAAGCCTTCAAAATCTCCCCAATGTTTAGAAAATAAGGCCCACATTCCAGTCTTACTCCTTATTTGTTTTTGTTCATCTACCTTATTCTCCAGAGTATATCCTCTTCCCTGAATATTATTTATACTTCTCTTATCTGTTCCTTATAATAAAATAGAACTTTACTTGTAGAATGTTCTCCCAGTCTTTCCACTGCCATACCCCTTCTCTGAACTTTATGTCCAAATCTTGCCCATTGTTCAAATCACAATTAAAATACCAGTCTATGATCCTACATGCAAGATCCAATTGACTCCCTTTGCCTTTCTCCATTTTATTATGTTAGTTTGTTTGTGTGATTTGTTTTGCTTTGCTTTTTTTGTTATGATTTACATTATTTCTTATCCAACGTGTGTTGCGGAAAATATTTTTTTTCTCCTGGAAATCAATCGTACCTTGAGAGAAATGACTGTGTTACCTTATTTAATGAAAAGAAACTGAGTTTTATAGTCAGATAGGCCTAGCCTTTCTGTCATCCAAGAGACTTGAAGTGATTTGGTCAAGGTAAAGACTAGACTCTTACATGTATAAGCAATTCCAACCTCAAGGTGAGGAAGTTGGTTTATCAGTAACAGAAAAATTAAACATAATCTATGAGAGTGGAGATGAGACTCTTACAATGTCTAGGTGTCTTCCATGATTACAAGCCTAGAAACCTAAAGGGTAGGATGTCAGCATTCTGGGGGCCCTGTAGTCTCTTCATTATCCTTGTTTTTTGACTCATCCTGCTCTGTGAAATCACCCATGTCTTGCTAATGAGCTACTTTGAAGTCTTTTCCGGATCAGAGACTTCCACCAGCCTTTTTCACCTAGAGATGTTCACAATCACCTCTCTGATTTGGGTAGGAAAAGATTGTCCACCCAACATTCAACCAAGGCATTTCTCAATGGCAAGCTCCTCAAAATTGAAATAAAAAATCTTACTTTCTCCTCTATTGTTTAATCGTTCCTACAAGAGACAAGATTATAAATATACACATATTTATATTATAATGTATAATAATATATTTTGTATATATATAATTAGAAAAATATTGACAGTGACCCCTAAGTTTTAGAAAGGTAATATTTGCCACAATAGGCTCAAAAGATACAAAGGGAGAAGAGGGTGAGGGCTGGTCCTTGTGCATGGCCTCTGCTCTGCAGCAGTTAGGACCTGGGGGATGTGCTCAGGTTACCAACAGTGAGGCCCTGCCTTATAGTAGAAAGCCAGGAGAGAGGTATCCAAATCCTTAGAAACCTTTGGCTGCACCACCCAGAAACTCCAGCATAAATACGTTATGTAGTAGGAAATAAAACTTTTGAGCTTTTGGGAAATCACAGCTCCTAGAAATAAAATCCTAGGGATAGTCCACGGAATCGTTTCTTAATATAACATTATACATAGTTTTCATTGCCATGGCTATGTATCGCAAGGTCATATCCACACCAAGAGGAGATGGCATAAATGTGTAAATAGCGGGAGGCAGGGATCATTAAGGCCACCTTAGCAAATGTTTACCACAATGTTTGACTTAAAAAGATGTAATTGTTTAAGTGTAGAGTTAAGTCTAGAAGCTAGAGCCACAACATAACTTGTGGAAGTTACCCTCAAAAGTGATTATCAAAGTGAAATAACTGGCTCAGTTCAACAATGAGCATAGAAAAAGACAGAAGAAATAACACCAAGAAATGCTTGTAACTGGAGAGGAGAAAGGAGAACTAGTGAAGAATTATTGGGGAAGAGTGTCCAGAGGATTTAGAAAGAAGCCTGGCTGAGAGCAAAGAGGCTTTGCACGCAGACAGGCATGAATACAATCAGAGCCCCTCTTTTCACCTAGTGGCAGTATGATTTTGAGGAAGTTATTTATCAGTTCTGAGCTATCATTCTTTTACAGAAATGAGGTAACTACTTTTGTCTGGAATAAATGTGGAATAAATAAAAAATTGAATGACTGTGTATGTATATATGCTTGGCACAGTGAATATGCAAAAAATGGTAGCTATTAGGGACTAAAGCCAGTTACAGTATCATGAAGGCTATAATCCTTAAATATAAGGTAAGCTTGAAATGTAATGGTACATCAAAATGGGAATTATTTATCATAACTCTGTTTCTGTTATCTCTTTTCAATCTGAAATTGAAAGGCATAAAACAGAATTAGGTAATTTTAGGCTTCCTAAGCTCCTAGGCCCCCAACCTGCTTTACTAAAAAATCAGAAACAGTTCCTATGTTATGGGCTAACTTTATAGCTGAACTTAGTATGTAACAACTGCTTAGAACATTCTTGCTTTACTACCACAAATGGTAAGAAAGGCTCTTGCTTGGGTAATGTCAAGTACACAGCCCAGTGGTGGGTATTTCAAGTCAAGGCTAATTTGCAATGGCACCGCTGTACAGCTATCTTCCTGGCAACACCGGAAGTTCAAGGTAGCCAGAGTGGTTGTACCTACAGTTAAATTTTACCAGGCCATGAGTGTGTAAACTCCTATGGGAGGCTTCAACTACATTAAAAGATCCAGACCTATTATTTGTGAGCAAATTTTTAAGCTGCAATAGAAGAGTACTTTACCACTGATACATAATACAGTTTAGTTTTTAAAGATGCTTCATTTTAATGATTTCTTATGGCACAAAATTTATAAGAAACTAAAACTAAAAACTTGTCCATAAATCTAGAAATCTAGAAATCCGGAGATAATGCATTCAAAAATTTGGCTTATAGACAGGTTTCAAATCTTATTGATAAATAAATACATATGTGTATATGTATAAATACATATACATGTTTAAAATGTAAAATAAAAATTTTAGACATACATCATACTTTACATGTTCCTAAATATGTTATTTTTTCAAATTAATACTATCTCATACATATGGTGTACCTCATTAAATGTCCTTGAAAACATGATTTTAATTATTATATGATAATTCTGTTTGTATAATTATGACAAACAATTTTCCATTTTGGCAACTTAGACATCATATTTGTATTTTGTTTTCATATTACAGTAATACTGTGAAAAACATATCAAATATATGTGTACACACACACATAGTTGTGGCTATCACTGATGTTTTATGTTATTTATGACAAATTTATTTAATTTATTATTTATATATCCTTGACTCGGCAATTTTTATATTTATGATGTTTGATGTCCAAATGCAAATATATTTCTACTCACGTACTAGCTCTTGATTTGTTTCGGAAGATGTGCTTTGGAGGTAGAAATGTAGAAATTTGTATTTGCTTAAAATCTTATTTTTATTATTTCTTATTTATTGCTATTAAAGGGCCTTATTTCCATAGGCCTCTGTGGAATTCTCTCCTGTGTTTTATCTCTAATTCCTCTCCTTAAAGACCAGTGCTGTCATTTCATGCGAGTTAATGGAGAGCTCCATCCTGTGGCCACTTCTCAGGCAATTCAATCCTCCAAAACCAGACACAGCACAGCTCTCACATCTAATCAGTTTTGAAAGCCTATTGATTACTCTCTCCAAAGATCCCCTTGCATCTGCTGCCTCATTTCCAGACCCTGTGGCTCCACACTAATTCTGTCCTTATCATCACACCTCTGAACCACCACAATAATTCCTTAACTCTTTAACTCTCCAACATGGCCCCATGACATAAATTGCAAAGATGAACACTCAGTGTCTCTCAACATACTGCCCTCCATGATCCTTCCTCTCTAGCCAATCAGGTATACTCAATAATCCTTCAATCACCTTGAAATCACCTCTAAACCTTTCCCCAAGCTACATCTCCAGGCTTTTCATCTCCTTTCCTTTCCCCAACCCCTCTTTTTTAGAAACCCACTTAGACCTCAAGCCTCATATAAATCTCCTTCCGCTTCTCCCTAAGCTTAAAGGGCTCTGTCTCCTCTCTGAATTTCTATTATATTAATTTTTGTGGGCTCTTCAATTTCCTTGGTCTTTCTGTCTCCTTGTTTCTTTATTTGTAAAATGGGTATAATGTCATCAACATACTTCACAGAATTAATATAAAGATTGGATGATGGGATCTGTGCTTAGAAGTGCTTAAGCATTGGGCGTCTGGGTGGCTCATTCAGTTGGGCATCTGCCTTCAACTCGGGTCATGATCCCAGGCTCCTGAGATTGAGTCCCACATCAGGCTCCCTGCTGGGTGGGGAACCTGTTTCCCCCTCTGCCTCTCCCCCTGCTTGTGCTCTCTCTCTCTCTTTCTCTCAAATGAATAAACTCTTAAAAAGAAAAAAAAAAAAAGAAAAAGTGCTTAAGCATATCTGGACATTGTAAGTGCTCAGTAAATTTATTTTTGCTATTATAATGAAGTGGATGAATATTATAATGATGTTGTATTGACTCATTAATTATATTTTCTGTTGGCCTATATCACTACTACCCAAGTAGAAGAAAATTTCTTGCAGAATAGACTGTCATCCTATTTGCTTCTTATAAAATATCTTGCATAGAGTAGATGTCTCATTACTACTTATTTTTTAAAGATTTTATTTATTTATTTATTTTATTTATTTATTTAAGAGAAAGGGAAAGAGAGACCCCGAGTTGGGGGGAGGGGCAGTGGGAGGGGAAGAAGCAGTCTCTGCACTGAGCAGGGAGTCTGAGGTAGGGCTCAGTGGATCCCAGGACTCTGGGATCATGACCTGAGCTGATTCAGCCACCCAGGCAGCCTTCATTACTACTTATTGATTGATGTATTCCTTCAAGCACAATTAAGCTGAGTAGTGGTACAGGTGTCAACATTCCCTTTATAGGATTGGCAACACTTCAGGAAAATTCCACAACTATGAAGAAAAAAAAAATGCTAGTCTGTCTGAATGAATCTGAGTAGATTTTTATTGCAAGAAAACTTGTCAACCTCATGATAAAATAATTTTGATTAACACATAAAAAACAGAAAAAAGCATGTCTTAGTTTGGGTTGCTATAACAAATGACCATAGATTGGACAATTCAAAAGATGTTTATTTCTCACAGTTCTAGAAGCTTGGAAGTCTGAGATCATGCTGTCTGCATAGTTAGGTTCTGGTGAGAGCCTTTTTCTGGGTTACAGAGGGCCGACTTCCCTTTGTCTCCTCACATAGCAGAAAAATAACTAGTTAGCTCTCTGGTCTCTTCTAATAAGGGCATTAATTCCATTCACGAGGACCCCATTCTCATGACCTAATTACATCCCAATGGCTGCACTTTCAAATACCATTACTTTGGGATTTGGGTTCAGCATTCAACATTCCAAATTCAACATTAACTTTCAGAATTTTGAGGAGACACAAACATTCAGTCTATCTCAAGCCTTTCTGCACAGCACATCTTCACACTTGCCCTCAAGGTTTAAGCTCTCCTAACACAACCATTTGCCTTGACAGGAAGTGGGGAGACCATCAGAGGGGTCAGGGGAAATATGCGTAGCATTATGTCCTTGACCTTATCTCTCACTATTTACCCTATGAAGTCCGCTTATCTTTTTGAGGGCTGGTAACAGCTCATAACTCTGTGCCTTCAAGGCTGAAAATAATCTGATTTATTAGATCCTTCAGCCCCAGTGGCATCCCTCGGACCCTCCCCAATACCCCATATATTGTAACTTTGTTAGATTAACATTTGTCAAGTAGAGCCCCGGATTGTGGATGGTGAGCCACAGTCCAACAAAAGACCACAAGGAAAAGTGAGATAGAGAAGTTTATGACTCACAGAGCCTGGAGCATATATACAGCACACCAGGAGGGACCACATGGGGAGTCAAAGCAGGGTACAGGTAGAGCATGGCAGGACCTGGGGCATATGCCTTTATTGGTGTCCAAGGGTGGAGTGCTTTGGAGTTCCCAGGCTAAAGATGGACTGGTCAGTTCAAACAAAAAAGAGAAGGAGTCTAGGTAAGCTTCAAGAGGGGAGGGGTCTTAGAAGGGTTGCATTAGGGGAAGGCACTGGGACAGTGCTCATCACAGCACTGTTGGGGGGAGTCATATCAGGAAGTTACATTTACTTTTGACTTTGCAGGCTGTTAACTAGGGCATGTGCTCAATGGAAGGGCTAGTATCAATTCAAAGCAGGCCACTTGGCCACACAAAATGGATGCCAAGGCAGCAATATTATGGAGTAGTTTTGTTACACTCTCAACATCCTAGTGAACAGTAATAATAAATCAATCAAGTTGATCTTGTCTCCTAACATTCCCTGTCTCAGTTCCCTTATTCAGCCTCCATTGTCTTAATCTAACCCCCAAGTCCTTTTCTCCTAAAACCTTTCACATCACTTTATCTGCTTGGAACGTCCCTCTCACACCTCTCACACATCTTTCTTTGATTGCTTATCATCCTACAGTGTCAGATTACATGGTATGTCCTTAACCTTTTCAGACACCCATTCTAAAATAGTCTTCACTCTTATTCTATTGCATATTTTATTTTGTACATACCTTGCACTTTTTTTTTGTTTGTTTGTTTCAAAGAAGCAGGCACATTGCCTCCCTTATGTACTATTACCTAGAAAAATGCTTGAAATATAGTAGGCAGTCTATTTTGAAAAACATGCATAAAGAAACAAAAGATGAAAAAATGAAATATTAAAACAATTTCAAAATATTTTCACTTTTAAATAATTTAAATGTTGACTAGTAAATTCTTTTAATGAAGGCAGTGCACAATTCTCAAAAAGCATTTCTTAAATTTTTACTGATAGTCTTTCCAATAGAAAGTGGGATTACTGAAATGATGTTAAAATAATGTCTGCTTTAAAATAACTGAAAATTGTGGTAAATTCATATTAAAAAGATACTGTACAATACTCAAACAAAAAAAAGTCTCTTGAATTTCACTGACATTCTTTCCAATTCTTTCTAAGGGTTACATAGAAATTCATGCCAAAATTTGTAAAGTGTTTTGCATTTCCAATGAATTTTTTCCTTTGTTTTATATATGCACCTGTTTCCAACTTTTACATATGTAATTCTCCCAAAAAAAACTAAATGAAGACTTGGCATCTACAAAAATCTGGTGTTTTCAGAATTACATTTTTTTTATTCAAATGCAATTGGTCTAATCTGTTCTAAAGAACAGATATAAAAAGATAAGAAAAATATTTTATAAATATGTTTAATGTAAGATCATGTTCTTTTTCCCTAACACAAAAGAAAGACAAAATTATAATTTAATTTTTATTTTGCTATTTGTCCTGTAAATACCTTCATATCACTTTATCAAATGGCCTAATCGCATTGACTAGCCTTTCCCTAAAGTCCTCCAATACTTTTCCATGAACTTGTCCCAGCATTTAAAATTCTTTCCAACATCTGTTTAAACAGACTTGGGTTTAATTTCTTTCCCCTATTACAATAATCTTTTTTTTTAAAGATTTATTTAGTTATCTGAGAGAGGGAGAGAGAGAGGGCTCCCACAGGAGCAGGGGCAGAGGGAGAGAATCTCAAGCAGACTCTGTGCCGAGCGTGGAGTCTGAAACGGGGCTTGATCTCATGACCCTGAGATCATGACCTGAGCTGAAACCAAGAGTGGGACACTTAACTGACGGAGCCACCCAGGCACCTCCTCTATTGCTATAGTCTCGAACAAACTCTTCCTAGTCATTTTTAACAAGTGTCCAGTGGAATTTCTCTTTGACAGTTCTTTTGTCCAGGTAACCTGTTTTGAGAGAAGGCCAATTTGGTAGACAGGAAAGGAATCAAAAGACCAAGCCAAAAGACCAAAGACGGGAAAGGAATTGAAAGACCTTACTGGAAGGGCCAATAATATAACACCACAATCCGGCAAGCTTAGGGTTAGTTTTTCCTCTAGGTGAACTAGATGAGTGGGTTGAAGGTAGGAGTAGAATTAGATCAGTTACAGTGAATTAAAACTCAGTGTTTTCTTCACACATTAGATTAGAGTGTAAATGAATTTTGACCCCCTAACTCAAGTTATAGAAAGTTATAGCAGAGCCAACCAAACTCATGAAAGTCATCCTATGTTATAAGCCAATCCAGGCACCCTCCCTTCACAGAGAGTATTGGAGGACTCAAGCTGCTCTGGAAATCAATTGACAACAGCTCAGCATTTAAAGTGAAATATGAGCATTTGTGGATGTAAATAGTAAGAACTTTTTGAAAATAGCAGTAAGGCACATAAAATAAAGAAAGTAAATGATTCCTACACAGACATAATTAAACAATAATGCCATAAGATAAACAGAAGAGGATTAGCATGAGCTGTAAGAGGAGTAATTTAAACCAGAAAAGAATGCATATTTTTCGCTTAGTCCCTGGCTAAGTGATTTCTTCCAGTTCAAAAACAAGTAAACTGCTATATATATATATATATATATATATATATATATATATATATATATATGTGTGTAAATATTTTTTATCAACATAAAACCAAACTCTAACCTATTGTGCATATTATTCTTGAGACTATGCCCAAAAGTTATACAAAGACCAGATACATGATTTAACAATCAGGTTCTGGAGAGCCCCTTTCACTCACTAGCTACATTCATGATACCCAATGTGAAGGTCTTCATGGTCCCTTTGATCTAGAGACCTGTTGTGAAAAATTTGTTGTGGCTAGATCCCCAGTACTCAATACCCAGCATGCCCAAAAGTCATTTCCCTGAGGTTGGCTATTTCCCTGGGGTCACAGCCAGGGAGTAGGGTGTATGTGCCCATTACTCTGTGGTCCATAGATTTGTCCCCTTCCTAGGCTCTAGGAATTGTGTCTATGTCTCCTCCTTCTCAGAAACCTTCATCCACTCCCCTTTCACTCTGTGACACCAAAATTCTCTGTTTTTAGAGCAAGAGTTAATACAAATCGGATTATTCTTCTTATGAGGAAATAAAATATTAGAAGTTATTTAAAGTGACTGAATGCTAAAGTTGCAATACAGATTATTCTTGTCAATTATATTTTTTCTTAAAATAAATTAGACTATCCAAGGTAAAAAAAAATAAATATTTGATTAACTTCATCATCCTGTAGCAAATGTTTACACCAAAACCCATTTCATAGCATTTCTGGATATTACTTATATTTACACATTTATAGGTAGATAGATATGAAAATATGTACACATTTATACATACCAATTTGAATATATATAAACATATATCTTAAATTAATACATAGTAAAATCCATATTTTTTCTCATTTGAGAACATAGTTACAATTACCCTTCACAGATTATTTGGACATTTTCTTCAAGTTCCCAGGTAATGAATCCTTCTGGGTGTTGCTGTGTAAGGAAACCTGAACCAGGTGAGCAATATCTGCAGATTTCTAGCGTCAAGAGTAGAGAAAAGTTATGCAGTTCTTACCTTTCTGGCTTAATAAGGTTTGCTTCTCTGTGTTTGTTGTGCACTCTGCTTTCATGACACAAGGTGGGATGACTCAGAAACATATTTTGATTATAGTTCCCACCAGTCTATGAATTTTAAATTATGTTCCATGAATATAATTGTAGAGGGTAATCTCTCACTATTAAATCACTCAAATTAAACAGATTATTAAATAATTAATGTATGTGAGCATGCCTAGAATAGTACCTCTTATGCCAGGTGGGCTTCCAGTCCATGTGTACTTAATCCAGCTGTGAAATATAAGGAAGGGAGTTTATGGCAAGGATGGTCCTAGATCTTAAGTATTTTTGTAGTTTAACATGAATTTCAAACATGAAGAGAGAGATATTCAGAGGGCTTGATGCCTATTCAAGTTCACACACTTGGAGTGAGAATTAGAACCTAAGATACATAATGTCCAGGCTAGCAGTCTTTCCGCATGCCATACTATTTCCCGAGACACTGGTATCATAACAGGATCATACTGCATTAATATGTAGACCCTGATTTGCCATGAAATAGCTCCAGAAAACTTTTTGGCCCTAAAATATAACAGAAAGATTGAATAAGCAATCCAAAACATTTCACAAGTTAAAATCCTATGGAGACAAATGTGTGTTCTCTCACTGTTTCTTCCAGTGAAAACAGACAGGTGGTATCTATAGATTACAGAGCCAGGAACTTGGCTTATTTCTGACTTGTGAGCTCTTATTGCCAATCCCAATGCTGACAGTAGCTCATTAGAAGACGTTGGGCAAGCTATTGTTCTCCATATGAGAATGTCCTCATTATGAAAAGAGAATCCTGAACACAAACCTGGCGGAGAGCTGCATTACAGCTGCAAATATTGGCATTGGTGACTTCTTCCTTTAGAAAACCATCTCCTCGGACACAACACCCTCTTTCTCTGATTTTATGACTCTGTAGCATTCTCATTGGGATTATCCTCATCTGACCCTCACCCCTGGCTTTCCTGAAGAAATCTGTTCACTTCCCTAACTTCTCTTCCTGCTCACCCTTCCACCATAAGCTTCCAAAAGCTCTATCCACAGCACCCTTCTTTTTTCTCTCTACCCCAAAGGCTCCTTTGATGAAATTGATCCATCATTTCCATTCAGGTGATTCCAAGTCTGTGTTTAGTACTTCAGATTTCTCTTAATATCTGTTATGGGTTGAATTAAGTCTCCCCCAAAGTTCATTTGTTGAAGTCCTAGGCCCCAGTGCCTCAGACTATGACCTTATCTGGGAATAGGGTTGTTAGAGATATAATTAGTTAAGATGAGGTTATACTAAAATAGTGTGGGCCACAGATTCAGTATGAGTGTTGTCCTTATAAAAAGGAGACATTTGCACATATACATAGTGAGAACACCATGCAAAGGTGAAGTTGGAGATTATGGTTCTATAAGGCAAGGAATGCCAGAGATGGCCAGGAAACCACTGGAAGCTGGGCAAGAGGCATGGGACAGATTCTTACTTATAGCCTTCAGAAAGGACTAGTCCTACTGAAACCTTGATCTTGGACCTCCAGAGCTATGAGACAGGCAATAAATTTCTTTTGTTTAAGGCACTCAGTTTGTGTTAAGTAATTACAGCAATTGTAGCAAACTAATACAATATTGTAAGCACTAGTATGTAGTCATCAAATTCTGTTTCCTCTACCTTTTGGGTGTGTGTCTAGATGATGTTTCCAGTCCCCTCATAATTAAACGACTGTTCTGGCCAATGGAAACATGAGTGGAAATGATCTATATCTTTTTCAGGCCTGGTCCATAAACATATCCAAGAGTAATCTAGGGTTATTCCTATTGCCTAACATACTGTTTCTTTCCTTGCATTTCTGTTTTTGAATTTAACCCGAGTGACCAGAAAATATTTCATATCAAATATCCAAAAGCAAACTTAACATCTAAGCACTTTCATGGTCATATACTTCCCATATTTATTCTCTCACTCAGTCAGCTATTCTCCCTGAACTTGCTAAATTTTGCAATTATTCCCTCTATCTTCATTTTCCTAATTTTCACAAATCTCCTTCATATGCAAAACTCATTGGTACTCCTTCCCAAATATCTCTCAAATGGATGCATTCTTTGATTTTTACCACTCATGCATACATCGGTTTAATTTTTAGAACTAATGCAGTTATTTTCTATCTAACCCTCCTATCTAAAAACTTACTCATTCTAATATTTATATGCCCCAAACCAGTGGTTTTCAAATTCCTACTTATGACCCAATTCAGGGCCTTACAATGAAGTTAATGGGCCATAAACATTATTTTAAAAAGAGACAAAATATGGGTTCCTGGCTGGCTTAGTCATTAAACATCTGACTCTTGATTTCATCTTAGGTCATGATATTATGGTTGTGAGACTGAGCGCTGTGGCAGGCTGTCTGCTCAGCGTGGAGCCTGCTTGAGGTTCTCTCTCTCCCTCTGCCCCTCCCCTGCCCTTGCTAGCATGTGCACATGTGCTCTCTCGGAAAAAAAAAATAATAATAAATTTAAATAAAAAGAGACAGAATAGAACAGAAGAACATATTAGAGAATAAAATATAACACAAATAGAAACACATCCCTTATAAGTGAGTATAAGTAATTTTACGGAATCTTTTTTATGACGTATATGTATATACAGTGCAAGTGGTGGTAAAGTATATCTCTTACGTGATTTCAGTGAAATAAAAATAAGCGTGGCCTTATGCTACTGACATGCTAATATTTAAAGGGTACAGATCATATTATGTCAGTTCTAGGCTAAAAAGAAATATAAATGCCCTCCCAGAATGCTTTTGCATATAAGATGAACTCTAATACACCATACACAATTCTGTCTTCCAGTATAGTGGGATTGTTTGCCGTTTACTTTACACATCTTCATGTTTTTATCCCCAAATGTTTACTCAGACTCTTCCCTAGGGATGAAATCCAACCCTACAACTCCACTTCTATACCACCAGCTAACAAAGCCTGCAAACACGACACATCATTCATGCAGTTTCCCCTGATTTCCTGAAAATATCATGAGAACACTTTGGACCCCTAATCCAGAATTTCTCACATTCTGTCTAGCATTTCTGCCTTCTATGCACTTGCCCTATCATGTACACTTTAGTACAAGAGAAAGATCTTAGTCCAATATCAAAAGTGTTGCTGAAGTGATTTCTTAATAATAGGCTTATGCATGAATATCAACAAATAAATACAGCTTGCTAAATATTGTGCATGGGTGAGTGAATATCTCTCAGGTTTACTAAATATACTGAATAAATGTGAAGTCGCCCTGATTCTGAATTCATTGAGAACTACTTTTAAAATAATAAATATTATATAAAGGGCAAAAAATAAAAATTAATACTTCACTAGATATTGTAATTTCACAAGTTATAGAAAACTGCTGCTTCCCATTCTTAGATCTGGACCTAAAGAATATACACAAATGGCCAACCAACTCAGGTTCTGAGTGGCTAACACCTGAGGACACTGGATGCCCTGGGTGATAACAGAACAATCTGATTTCCCTAGTAAGACCCCCAAAAATGAATCTACTCCTCAATGTCCCTATCCCCAGGTTTAGTGCCCTGGTAAATGTCTACCATATTATAAGAGATTCTGTGAGTTTTGTGGGGCAAATGCACATATGAATAAAATAAGTTTCCTCAAAGGAACTTAAAGTAATTTATAGAAAGCAAATATGGACATATGTAAATAATAAAGCAAATAAATTTCAGAAATAGGCAATGAATGCAAATGTAATATAGGATGATGCATAGCTTCCAGGTTTCAAAATTGAATGAAGACCTTAGTTAAAAGTAGACAAGTATGACCATCAGCGAAAAGTAAGATAGAGATGGTGAAAAGCAGAGATGACCAGAGATCAAGCACCTCAAAAAAAGAAAACTAGTTATCATGACCAATAAAATTAAGAATTATAAAAATTAAAAATTAAAAAAAGAGCCGCTCTTACATCTCATTTAGACTTTGGTGCACATAGCTGCTCCCATGTCTGAAAAGTGATGGCACTGCTGGTTGAATTTTCTCTTTGATTTCCATACAATGGAATGTCTAAGTCCATATTAAATCTCCAGATTCTGGTATGGTCTGAAGTATACCTGACTTCATTTCTGAGAACTGAATCAAAACTTAGTGTCCTTGAATCATTAGAATTCCTTTTGCTTCGGCAGTACTTTTCTATTCTATAGCCATGGCTTACATTTAAATTCAGAGTCATTCTCTGTTACAGAAGCTAATTATTTTTGGTATACATTCTAAAATCAAGTGCAAATGGTGTTCCTCATTTCCAATTCAGGAAGTTAAGAGTCTTTGTGCTAATTGGGTGGGGGAGTACTTAAACTAGTATAGTAATGAAGTCTAAAATATTCACCTTCAGAATCCAAAAAGTATATATGTTATTAGTGTTTCTTCGATATTCAAGGACCAGATGATATTAAGTCTCTACAGCCTAAAGATTGTGCTATAATGACAGAAATTAGAATAGTTTAAAATACATCATGGAACAACCAAGAAAAATACAGTTTTAGGCAAATCTATCCATTGACCTGCATCTCAAAGCTTAAAGAGAAATAAAATGTATTGAAGACATTTTTATATAACGTAAACAAATTCGTTCAAGGAAAACAAAGATGCCATTTATAATAATATTCAGAGTTAAAGGAAAGATAAGTCTATATTATTCTCAGAAGACATAGGAATATATATTAAAGAAAGAGATAAAGCCACCTAATATATTGTAATTTAAGTGAAAATTGAAGTTTTCTGGGATTGATATCTGAGGTATAGTTATTGAGGCAATAATTGAATCCGTTTCTGCGGCACTATATATTTTTTAAATTGTGTATGTTAAATAATCTGCTATTTTCACATTTCATGGAATATTATACAAGAAGCCATTATTTATAAATAGTTGCAGTTAAGCCAATTTTGGCATATGAAAATTACTATTTGATCATTTCTATCAGAAGAAAGATTTGGTCTATATGAAATTAAATCAGCAGTTTATTGCATAATAAAAACAACTAACGTTTTTTGAGGATGTACTGTGTGCCAAGCTTATTTCCAAGTTCCTTACAAGTATTCATATATTTAATTTTTATAACAGTTTTATGAAACAGATAACATGTTCTTACAAGATGCAGGCTGAGGACTCTGATTTTGAAGATGATTGTATTGCCATCACTCCATTTGGGTGTTTGGCCCAAGCCTTTTCTGCCCACTCTTAGTTAAGACAAGATGCTTCAGTCCCTTTAACTGACAAGCACAATCTTGGTAAGACATGTGGATGTTGTGAACAAGATGTGCTCAATGCAAATTTGATCTAAACCTTTTTATTTCCATTTTCCTCTCTTGGACTTCATTTCACCTGAATGCTTACAAAAAGAAAAGGAAAAGGAAAAAGGAAAAACAAAAAAGGCAAGTTTGGCTTTCTCTAGTCTTTTTTGTTTGTTTGTTTGTTTGTTTGTTTGTTTAACCAGTTTCTGATTGGGACCTGGGGCAGACATGAGACAGGTGGTGGGAAGGCTCTGAGGCATGAGCAGACTTTAAGGTAGGGACTTGAACTGGCTGCAGTAGAAGCTGCGTTTGAACTCCTATGTGTGCCTGATGACTCTCTCTTGTGGGTTCTTTAGAGTCCCCTCCTGGGGACCTCCATCCTACAGATCTTTTGACCTGGCTGAATGAATCCCTTTTGGGTGGTCACTTTCAACTCCACCTTTAGCCTCCAGGGGCCTGGAGTTCACCTTCATCTTCTTGCTGTTACAGTTCTTCCACTCTTCAGGTAGCCTTCTTAAGCAGGACCTATTAGGAACCATGGTTGTCCCCTCCCATACCTGGCACACAGGAAGGATTTATACACGTCCTTTGCTTTGAAAAAGGCTGAGTCTGGGATTGCAAACCCATGTCAGTACAATGACTACCTCCGACTAATCCCCAAAGTGCTGCTCTCTTCACTTTCAAAGCAGTGGGTTAATTCATCTTTGATCCTCCAGATCTCTGTGAAAGTCGGGGGTTTCTACTCTGTTGTTCACATCTTCAAGAAACATAATTTAGAAATCAAAGTGGTCCCGTTGCTTTGCCAACCTGAGGAAAAGGATATAGAGTCCTTCCTCTTCTTATTCTAACAGAGCTCACTTCAAAAATCTTTCTCAGTGCTTTCTCTTATCACTCAGATCTGTTTTCTTTAACTTAGATCTACAAAGGCCTGCAAATAATGGAACTCATTTTTGTCATTCTTCTGTAAAGTCTACATTTAAAGATTTTTTCATGTACTTTGCTGTCCTCTATCTATTTCATTTGTATTTTAGCCAGCTTTGAGGTGCAAAAGTCCTGTGTAGCCTCTTGTCAATATTTATGTGACATATGTCAATATATGTTATGAAATTATAATTTATTACATGCTATATATATTCATATGATTGTATGTATATTATATGTACTTTTTCAGAGTAAGGTTTTATTACCAAAGGTAGTCATTAGAAATAAAGTAGGGTGAGAGCCATTCTTAAACAAGTGCAGTGTGGATTTCTATTTCTAAATTGCCTCTGCTCCTTTCTTAATAAACGAGGTCAGCATAACACCTTTGGCAAGATAGATATTCCTGCTAGAGAACATATTCTTAATTTCTTTTGTGTTACGGAAGCATGTGTTTAGGTATTTGCCCTTTTAGGGCTTTGAAAGATTTGTTCCAGTGGGTTCATATCATCATTATTACATAAAAAATGACATGTGGTTCTATCTCTTTTTCTAAATTAATAGATAATAATTATTTAATAATAACAAATTATTTTTTTCTTTAAAGCAAAACATTTCAAGAATTCATGAACATAAATTATATTAAGTGACAGTCCCAGGTTTGTGAAGTTCATATGGGCAAACACTGGCCCCATCACATCACTCAGGTTATCAACTCAATTTACTTTCACTAACTACTGCATAGTTATAATCATTAAATACTTTTAAAGATCTTTTTTTTTCATTCTTACTCACTTTGGTTACTTTATGTCCATAATGGACTACTAGTAAAATCAGGAAGCACAAACACACTGATATAGAGACATGACAAGATAATGAGACATCCAGAAACTGATAATTATGCAAAACTACTTAGATTTTACTAGATGTACACATTAAATTCTTCTGATAAAATTTCTATGACAGTACATCAAAAATTCCCCTAGTAACTGAAAACTAAAGTAAAAGTGATAATTTATAAATTTATAAATTTCTAATTTATATTTTTATTAATTAGAATCTAAACTCCCTTTCACCAAAGCTATATTCAGGTATAAATTCAGTACTTAAACACAGCAACCAGGAGCTCTGTCATCTAGGTTATTATGAATAGAAACTTCATAATTTAAAAAATAACTTCCTAAATATTTTCAAAGTATGACATATAAGAATTCTAAACTTTAACTGCTATCTTTGTCATTTCTGCTTGTATTAAGGTGAAGGAAGCTCTCATTTTAAGATTCAGATTTGGCTTTGATTTGGGGGTTTTTTGTCCTTTATTTTAATAGGCCTAACCTCCCAACTAATTCAGTTGACTTCAGCACTGGTTTTCCAAAAGTCAGTCAGAGCTGACAAGTATAGGTTATTAATTTTACTTGTGATTATTCCCTTAATAATAGGAGGAATGGTTTGGCCAGATAGGCCATATTTCTTAGCCTAATATAATCAAATAGCATTCCAAATCCAATACTTTCTAATTCTGATAATTGATGTACTTAACATCCATGCTCTCAAAATTCCAAGATACAAAATCAGGAGAGAAAAATATAGTAGATTTACAATATTAAATATTCCCAAGTTAGATTTTCAATAATAAAAACAAATGTGTTAGTAATTAAAAACAACACCAAATTCAGTAAACAGTTTTTTTATAGAAATGAGCAGATATAATTTACAAATAGTAAGTTCTCTCCATTTTATAACCTCGAGAAACAGTACACATAAAGAATTAAGTTCTATAATTTTATCTCATATTTCAAAATAAAATTCTATAATTAAACTCCCAAAACAAATTGTGCTCAGCATCCCCAAGTTAGAAAAAAAAATTTCCATTAACTGAAGGTATATTGCCACAGAAGCCTAAAGCATAAACATTATAACTACAAATGTAAAGTTTCACCTTATTTCCTTTTATCTCATAACTTAAATAATTAAGAAGAGCAATGAATTTTAAAAGTGTTGCATTGTTTTGGAAATATACTCATTTTATCTGATGTATATTAATGAAGTGGGCCTTTCATTTTGTTGTCTCTTTTTTTTAGAATATATTTTAGACATAGTATGGAATAGCTTATATATAATGTCTCATTTAAATAAAATCACAATTTCACATTTTGATTTATTTCTATAGGCTTTTTGTGACAGAAGCCACATGGTAGTTCAAAATATTAATAGAATACATCTGTATGTAATAAGTCTAATATCTGAAGGAACATGAATAATTTAAATTCAAATCCTATATGGGCCAGAGAGAAGAGTTTGTAATGTACAAATCACAATTTCATCTTAAGAGAGAGATAATAGAGATTTTTAAAAATCATTTAGTTAGTCAGCTAAGAGTAAATATCAGTTTCTGGTTGTGGAATAAAACCGTTCATCTATCAATCATTTAGGGTAAACTTTAAAATTATCAGAGTATGTGTTTTTATTTCCCTGCCTTAAGGAATTAATCAAAGTATTCTGAATAAAAATAATTCATTAACTGATTGGTTTATTTCACATATTTATTGAAACTTTCCTTATAACAGGCACTGTAAAGATTTGATATTTGCATTAAAGTGGCTCATAATATAGTAAACAAATAGACATTTGTAAAACAATGAAATATAGTCAGTCTATAGTGAAATACAGAGCATATCTGAAGAACAGAAATCATATGATAGTTTACCAGAGTAGGCTAAGAGGAAGGACAGAGTATAATTTAGAAAGGTGAATTTGAGTGATGACTTCAAAGATTACCAAGAATTTTCCCTGTTATCAAGGGATTATAGGGAAGAGAGGGAAGAGAAGAAGAATGAGGGAGAAGAGATGAGGCAAAGGGCCTCATAGGAGGAGACAAGGGTGGTATAGAGGTGAGGTTAACTCATGCTGTTCGAAGGAGTTTGGGTTTGATCAAGTATGTAATAGTAACCCATCAACACATTTTGATTGAGAATAGTTACATATTCAAATATGGTTGTATTTGATGTGTATGAAATCAGAACAGGAAAGCCAATGAGAGCACAACTGCAGTAATTCATGGAAGAATTCATGAATATTTCAACTAGGTCTGTGGTGGAGAGGCTAGAGTGGAGAGAAGTGGTATGATTCATAGTTCAGAGGCTGAGAAGTTGTTTAGGACAGGAGAAAGCCCACAGAGACACACCTAAAAAAAATATATATATATATATATATATATAACTGGTTTTGAATATCCAACTGTATGCCATTTTTTTAGCCTAGATGTTATTAAATCAGTATCTCCCTCTCTATCCCCCATCTTTTAATGTATCATTAAAGATTGCTGTAAGAATTAGTACTTATTAATGTTTTATACGTTTTAGTGTTGAAGACATATATATATATCATCAAATTTATTCCTAGGTGTTTATTTGATGTCTTCTCATACAATTGTAAATGCTATTCAAAATATTATTCTCTAATTAATTCTTGCTACTGTAAAACCTCAACTAAATTTTGAGTAATGAAATTATGTCCACAAATTTGTTAAATTTAGTTGCTAATTTTAATAGTTATTAGTCGTTCCTTTTTGGTTTTCTAAATATACAATTTTATCATCTGCAATCATAATGGCTCTACTTTTTTTTTTCAGGCTTTATGCCATTTTTTCCTTTTTGTGTCTTATAAAATGACTAGAGACTTCAGAAGTATAATAATAGGTTGTGGTTTTCCTGTAAACTAAACTCTTTAAGTCCTCCTCTCCAGAAGGCATTACTTTTGTCCACTCCTCTACCAAAATTTTGGGCTCACTAGTTCTTTGAATGTTGCCTTTAATGTTATAACACTGTGCATATTCTTCCATAGCACATAGTATTCCAGTCATCATTTTTGCCTGTATTTATTCCTTCAGAGTAAATGGTTCTTAAGAATAAGCATTTTTCTGGGGCACCTGGTATATAGGTAAGGTTGGTTCAGTTGGTGGAGCATGTGACTCTTGATCTTGCGGTTGTAGGTTCAAGCCCCATTTTGGTGTAGAGATTAATTAAAAATTAAATATTTTTTAAAGGATAAGTATTTTTTATATTTATAATTAAATCTCCAATATCCAGAACAGTGTTTGATATAAAATAAGTGATTTGAAACCTCTAGTGAAAGAATGGAGATGGACCACACAACAGTTTTTGACATACATGGGAAAGATTGCAAAGGAAGATCATAAATTCTTCACATCCTCCTTGTTTTGTGTGTTGCAACTCCTCTCCCAGCAAGAGACAGTGTCTAATTCTGAATCCCTTCCATCTGAATTTGACCCAGTGACTTCTTTTGCCTGATGCAACATTAACAAATAGGACTTAAGCAGAAACTCGGTAAGTGGTCACACTTTGGGTCTTTCTCTTCCACCACCACTGACCATGGCTCCCATTATGTACAGTTTTTGTGGGATAGGAAATTCAAGTGCTTGTATAAAACATAAGGGTGACAGAAGTATCCCTCTACCTGATCCTTCTTCTTTCCAACAAGATAAAGCCAAAGGACAGGCACAAGACATAAGTTTAGCAAATAAGAATCTCTCTCCAAGAATTATGAATTTGAACCAAGTTATCCAGGGAATACAGAAATGATTATAACCCATTCTTTCCAATGTTGCAACACAAGTGACATACTTCAGTTCTCCTCTTAAGAGCTTGCTATGCTGCCTGATTCCCAAGTTTGGTTCGTTTATTTATTTATTTATTTATTTATTTATTTATTTAAGACAGAGAGCTTATGCTATGTGGGGGGAGGGAGAGGTGTCTTGTACTCCTCGCTGAGCGTGGATCTCAACAGTGGGAATGGATTTCATACCCTGAGATCATTACCTGAGCTGAAGTCAAGAGTCAGATGCTTAACTGACTGAGCCACCCACGTGCCCCAGGAACATAAGCACTTTAAATATCATTTGGCTTATTCTTAATTACTTCATTTCCTGTAAACAGGTAGCAAATTTAGAGCAATAAGGAGAAGAGAAGATTATTCTGAAACAACTGTAGAGAAGATGCATTAACACAAAATTTACTAAAATAACCTATGTACACGAAAGGGGCATCACTGTTTTAACATTAGAAATTCAAGGAACCTCCTAGGCAAACTTTGAAAGAAATACAGATATTTAGTATAGTCATACACGCTGCTTTTGAAAGGAAGGAAACTATTCTACCAAATGAGTAATCTAGTAGAAGTAGTGTATTTGAATAACAGTACATTAGTATAGTATACTAATAATAGTCTATTAGTTTAATAGAAATATAATTTGGAAACTCAAATGAAGTCTTATATCCTAATAAAACTCTGTATAGAGACTTTATTTTAAAAATCTATTTAGTTTTAAAAACACAAGGGAATAATATTATTCTTTTCTGAGGGTGATGTGAAAAGTATTTTGTTTCCAGTAAGTTCATAGGTAATTTCAAGGGAGGCAGACATGGCACCACCATACCAGCAAATTAAGAAATCTGGTTATAAGCCCAGATGTCCGTAATAGCCCAATAAATTTGCTGTTTTCCTTCAAATATTTTTAATAAATTCCATAAGCTGATGTATTCACATTTCTTTAATTTTCTATAATAACCATTGTAACATTACATTGAAATTTAGACTAATTCATCTCTTTTAGATTAGGGATGCTCTGTCCTGTACATCTTTACAACCCAGTACCTGACACAATGCTTTGCAGAAAATAAGGGCCAGTTTATAGCTAATCATTAAGCCCTAACTTTGGAATATCAAGTTAATTTATAGATTTTATAATAGACAGGGAAATATCTACTTTCATATTTGAACTAAGTAAAAAACAATACAACTGAGAATAAAAGAGTTGGATCTACTTAGGCAGAAGCAGAAAACTCAAGCTAAGTTTAATTGTTAGGAAAGAGAAACTTGTATCACTTTGATTTTCTATGTAATTGTTACTGCATGAATTTATCCATTACAGTTGCACATTTACAAATTATAGTATTCTACGCTAGGCTGAGTTCCCCTTGATTTTAAGAATTTCTTCTAGCTTTTTAAGATAGCCCAATAATACTAGACTCCTTCCATTCAACTGTTTAGAACAGTTAAATGGTAATAATGTGTTTACACATCTGCCTTCCCAGCTAGAACATAAAAGCAGGGACACATGTTCATGTTTGTATGCATAATGCCTGTGATAGATTAAGCAGTAATGTATGTTGCCTGAAGGAGACTTCCTCATCCCCAACACTTTATTATAGAAATACTTTATTATAGGATAACTTACCTGGATTCAGGTTTAGAAACAAATATAAAGCAGGGACATAACAGCCAGCATCCCTTTGCTTTATATTTTTACATTTTCCACTTTCTTCCTGATTACTGTTATATTGCTATTCACATCTCGTGGCCCCTAGCATAAACTGGTGAGGAGGAGCTATGAATATGCAAATGCTTACTTTAAAATGAATAGTAAAGTAGATATTGATGAAGATTACCCAGTTACTACTTTTATTTTATTTAGAATAAATAAATATTTATAATTGGGTTATTTACTTGGTAAAAGAAAGCAATATTTTTTGGAGCTTTTAGTTAAAAAGCCTTTGTTTAACTTTAGTTTAAACATTTTGCATCAAGTTTCCTCATTGCTCTTGAGAGCGCCAGTCTTTCTTTCATTTAGACATTATTCTTGTGACCTAATAGCGGTAAGGGGAAAAAAGACATGAACACAAGCTTCTTTGACATTTTTTTACCAATGTGTTGTATAGGACCCCTTGAAAACAACTCCCTAAGGTACTTCAGTGAGACATCACACTTACACAGTAATATAGTTTATTTTTCAGTAATTGAGTCTTCCTGAAACTAAAATCAAACTCCTAGAGAAACACTATATTTTATGCCATGCAACTGTTAAGTGTGGTCATTATTTAAGCTACACAGACTTAGAAAATAAATTCAAGATATTCTGTAAGCTTCTGATTGTGTTGCTTAGCGAAACCAAGGACAGACACCATCTCAGCACATATATACCTTAGAACGAGTGCCTAAAGGTTTGCTTTCAATCAAGTACTTTATAAGTACACCCAAACACAGTTTTTACGTAAGTTTCCCTCAAAGCTGTACAGCCACTGTCACTAAATTTCCTTGACTTATATTTGAGTTATAAGAACTGAAGCCATGAGTAAATCAAAGTCCATCTGAAATCTATCATTTTAAAAATCAAAAAGCACCAGTGGGAAAATCAACTTCATTTTTCTTCTTGAAAGGTATGGCCAATGTTTTCACTCTAATAAGTACAACTAAAATGGGATGCTGTTTACAGGGGATTAATACTATTTCAAGCAATTATTTGTAGCTGAAGAGAGCAGTTGCTGTATTATACCTGATAGATCGAAGCTAATAATGTAAATAATAATTTAATTTGCAGAAAAATAAGGAAAGAATAGGAATAGAAAAAATAGAAAGACTGTTCTAGGCACTTACATATATATATATATATATATATATATATATATCTCCAACATCATCATACATTATTCATTCAACAACCCTGCAAGATGGGTGTTATAATTCACAATTTTAAAAGAAAATAAATTTTTATGAAAGTTTTAAAACTTACTTAAGATCATGTTGCTAGTAAGTGACAGAACCTGGATTTGAACTTGAAGCTCTATGCTGCTTCTTTTTTTTTTTTGATTCTTCTAAAACATTTATTGTTCCTTTTATTTATTTAGTTATTTACTTCTTGTTTACTTTTTATTTTTTTGTTTCAAGTTTTTTTTTTTTTTAAAGATTTTATTTATTTATTTGAGAAGGAGAGAATGAGAGATAGAAAGCACGAGAGGGAAGAGGGTCAGAGGGAGAAGCAGACTCCCTGCTGAGCAGGGAGCCCGATGCGGGACTCGATCCCGGGACTCCAGGATCATGACCTGAGCCAAAGTCAGTCGCTTAACCAACTGAGCCACCCAGGCGCCCCTTGTTTCAAGTTTTTATTTAAATTCTAGTTAGTTGACATATAGTGCAATATTGGTTTCATGAGTAGAAATTACTGATTCACCACTTACTTATAAAACCCAGTGCTCATTACAAGTGTCCTCCTTAATACTCAACCATTTAACCCATCCACCACCCACATGCCCTCCAGCAATCTGTGAGCACTTTGTTCTCTATAGTTGAAAGCCTCTTAACTATAGAGAAGTTTGCCTCCCTCTCTTTACTTTCCCTTCCTCTATGTTCATCTGTTGGGTTTCTTAAGTTTCACTATGAGTGAAATCAATGATATTTGTCTTTCTCAGACTGACTTTCGGTTAGCATAATACGCTTTAGCCCCGTCCACGTCATTGCAAATGGCAAGACTTCATTCTTATATATGGCTGAGGAATATTCCATTGTGTGTATACATACCACCTCTTCTTTATCCATTCATCAGTCAATGGACACTGAGCTCTTTCCGTAATTTGGTAATTGTTGATAATACTGCTATAAACATCAGATTGCATGTGTCCCTTCATATAAGAAGTTTTGTATCATTTCGGTAAATACCTATAGTGCAATTGCTAGATCTGAGGGTAGTTCTATTTTTAATTTTTTGAGGAACCTCCATACTATTTTCCAGAATGGCTGCATCAGTTTGCATTCCCACAACAGTGTAGGAGGGTTCCCCTTTCTCCGCATCCCCACCAACATCTATTGTTTCCTGTGTTGTTAATTTTAGCCATTCTGACAGGTGTGAGGTGGTATCTCATTGTGGTTTTGATTCGTATTTCCCTGATGCCGAGTGATGTTGAGCATTTCTTGATGTGTCTGTTGGCCATTTGTATGTCTTGTTTGGAAAAATGTCTATTCATGTCTTCTGCCCATTTCTTAACTGGATTATTTGTTTTTGGGGTGTTGAGTTTGATAAGTTCTTCATAGATTTTGGATACTAATCCTTTATCAGATATATCATTTGCAAATATCTTCTCCCATTCCATAGGTTGCCTTTTAGTTTTGTTGATTGTTTCCTTCACTGTGCAGAGGCTTTTTATCTTGATGAAGTCCCAATAGTTCAGTTATGCTTTTGTTTTCCTTGCCTTTGAAGATGTGTCTAGTAGGAAGTTGCTATGGCTGATATCAAAGAGGTTGCTGCCTGTGTTGTCCTCTAGGATTTTGATGGGTTTCTGTCTCACATTTAGGTCTTTCATCCATTTTGAATTTATTTTTTGTGTATGGTATAAGAAAGTGGTTCAGTTTCATTCTTCTGCATGTGGCTATCCAGTTTTCCCAACACCATTTGTTAAAGAGACTGTCTTTTTTTCCACTGGATATTCTTTCCTGTTTTGTGGAAGATTAGTTGGCCATAGAGTTGTGGGTCCATTTCTGGGCTCTCTATTCTGTTCCATTGATCTATGTGTCTGTTTTTGTGCCAGTACCATACTGTCTTGATGATGACAGCTTTGTAATAGAGCTGGAAGTCTGGAATTGTGATGCTTCCAGCTTTGCTTTTCCTTTTCAAGATTGCTTTGGCTATTTGGGGTCTTTTGTGGTTCCATGTAAAATTTAAGATTGTTCTAATTCTGTGAAAAATGCTGGAGGTATTTTGATAGGGATTGCATTAAATGTGTAGATTGCTTTGGGTAGTATAGACATTGTCACAATATTTGTTCTAATCCATGAGCATGGAATGTTTTTCCATTTCTTTGTGTCCTCTTCAATTTCTTTCATAAGTGTTCTATAGTTTTCAGAGTATAGATCTTTTATCTCTTTGGTTAGCTTTATTCTTAGGTATCTTATGGTTTTTGGTGCAGTTGTAAATGGGATCGATGCCTTGATTTTCTGCTGCTTCATTATTGGCATATGGAAATGTAATATTTCTGTATGTTGATTTTGTATCTTGTGACTTTGCTGAATTTGTGTTATCAGTTCTAGCAGTTTTTTGGTGGAGTCTTTCAGGGTTTGTATATAAGTATCATGATGGCTGCAAATAGTGAAAGTATGACTTCTTCTTTGCCAATCTGGATGCATTTTATTTCTTTTTTCTTTTTTATGGATAACTTTTTAAGTTTTTATTTAAATTCCAGTTAACATACAGTGTAGTATTAGTTTCAGGTGTATAATATAATGATATAGCACTTCCATACCACTCCCAGTGCTCATTGCAAGTGCACTCCTTAATCCCCATCAACTTTTGTATGCCAGTCATACCTCAGTAAAGCTGATTTTGGAAAAAGAAAACAAAGGAAAATGGATTGGGTGTACATAGCATACTGAAAAGAATATCTCTAACTTTAGGCTGTAACACTGTCAATGTTATGCTCATTGCTTGTTTCACATTGCATCATGAAATCTTTATTTTATTCTTGAAGTATAATTGATATACATTGTTACATTAGTTTCCAATGTACAACATAGTGATTTGACAAGTCAATACATTATGCTATGCTACACCAAAAGCGTAGCTACCAAATGTCATCATACACCTCTGTTATAGTACTGCTGACTAGATTCCCCATGCTGTACCTTTCATGCCCATAACTTACTCATTCCATTACTGGAAACTATCTCCCTCTTCCCTTCGCCCACTTAGTCCTTCTACCCATAGCTCTTCCCCTCGGTCTACCATCATAATCTTCTCTATATTTATGGATCTCTTTCTGTGTTTTTTTTTTTTGCTCGTTTGCTTGTTTTGTCTTTTATATTCCATATATAAGTGGAATCATATAGTACTTGACTTTTTCCATCTGACTTATGTCATTTAGCATAATACCCTCTAGCCCATCTAGTTGTCACAAATGGCAAGACCTCATCCTTTCTTATGGCTGTATAATATTCCATTATAGCGTATGTATATCACCCATGTATGTATATATATCACAACTTTTTTATCCATTTATTCATGAACACATAGGTTTCTCTCATATTTTGGCTATTGTAAATAATGCCGCAATAAACATAGGGATGTATATATCTTTTACAATTAGTATTTTTGGGGTTTTTCTTTTCTTTTGGGGGGGGAGTTTTGATGTGGGGGTGGGAGGAAGTGAATATCAAGTAGTGGAATTAGTGGATTCTATGATATTTTTTAGTTAACTTTCTAAGGGAACCTCCGTACTATGTTCCATAATAGCTACACCAACTTACATGCCTTTTTAAAAATTTTTTTAGTTTTTAATTTTTTTTAGTTTTATTTTTTATTTTTTTAATTCAATTAATTAACATATAATATATTATTGGTTTCAGAGTTAGAGGTCAGTGATTCATCAGTCTTATATAATAGCCACTGGTCATTACATCACATGCCCTCCTTATTGTCTATCATCAGTTACCCCATCCGCCCACCTCCCTCCCTTTCAACAAACCTCAGTTTCCTATGATTAAGAGTCTCTTATGGTTTGTCTCCCTTTCTGGTTTCATTTTGTTTTGTTTTTTTTTTCCTCTCTTGCCCTATGATCCTCTGTTTTATTTCTTAAATTTCACATATCAGTAAGATTATATGATAACTGTATTTCTCTGATTGACTTATTTCTTTTGGCATAATACCCTCTAGTTCCAACCACGTCATTGCAAATGGCAAGGTTTATTTTTTTGATGGCTGAGTAGCATTCCATTTCTTTATCCATTGATAAAGAATGTTCTTTATCCATTCATCTGTCAGTAGATATCTGGGTTTTTTCCATAGTTTGGCTACTGTGGACATTGCTGCTATAAACAATGGTGTGCAAGTGCCCCTTTGGATCGCTACATTTGTATCTGTGGGGTAAATACCCAGTAGTACAATTGCTGTGTCATAGGGTAGCTGTATTTTCAACTTTTTGAGGAACCTCCATACAGTTTTCCAGAGTGGCTTCACCAGCTTGCATTCCCACCAAGAGTGTGAGAAGGTTTCCCTTTCTCCGCATTCTTGCCAACATCTGTCATTTCCTGACATTAATTTTAGCCATTCTGACTGGTGTAAAGTGGTATCTTATTGTGGTTTTGATTTGTATTTCCTGGCTGCCGAGTGATGTTGAGCATTTTTTGATGTGTCTGTTGGCCATTTGTATGTCTTCTTTGGAGAAATGTCTGTTCGTATCTTCTGCCCATTTTTTGATTGGATTATTCATTCTTTGGGTGTTGAGTTTGATAAGTTCTTTATTGGTTTTGGATACTAGTCCTTTATCTGATATGTCGTTTGCAAATATCTTCTCCTATTCTGTCAGTTGTCTGTTGGTTTTGTTGACTGTTTCCTTTGCTGTGCAAAAGCTTTTTATCTTGATGAAGTCCTAAAAGTTCTTTTTTGCCTTTCTTTCCTTTGCTTTTGGAGATGTGTCTAGCAATAAATTGCTGTGGCTGAGGTCACAGAGGTTGCAGTCTGTGTTCTCCTCTAGGATTTTGATGGATTCCTGTTTCACATTTAGATCACGTTTAGATCTTTCATATTTTGGGTCTATTTTTTGTGTGGGGGGGGTAAGGAAATGATTCAGTTTCATTCTTCTGCATATGGCTGTCCAGTTTTCCCAACACCATTTGTTGAAGAAACTTGTCTTTTTTTCCACTGGATATTTTTTCCTGCTTTGTCAAAGATTAGTTGACCATAGAGTTGAGGGTCCATTTCTGGCTTCTCTATTCTGTTCCATTGATCTATGTGTCTGTTTTTGTGCCAGTACCATACTGTCTTGATGATTACGGCTTTGTAATAGAGTTTGAAGTCTGGAATTGTGATGCCACTAGGCTTTTTTTTTTTTTTTTTTTCAATATTCCTTCAGTTATTCAGAGTCTTTTCTGGTTACATACAAATTTTAGGATTATTTGTTCCAGCTCTGAGAAAAAAGTTGATGGTATTTTGACAGGAATTGCATTGAATGTGTAGATTATTCTAGATAGCATAGACATTTTAACAATATTTGTTCTTCCAATCCATAAGCATGGAATGTTTTTCCATTTCTTTGTGTCTTCCTCAATTTCTTTCATGAGTGTTCTACAGTTTTCTGAGTACAGATCCTTTGTCTCTTTGGTTAGGTTTATTCCTAGGTATCTTATGGTTTTTGTGCAATTGTAAATGAGATTGACTTAATTTCTCTTTCTTCTGTCTCATTGTTAGTGTATAGAAATACAACTGATTTCTGTGCATTGATTTTATATCCTGCCACATTGCTGAATTCCTGTATTAGTTCTAGCAATTTTGGGGTGGAGTCTTTTGGGTTTTTCACATAGAGTGAGTATCAGGTCATCTGCACAGAATGAGAGTTTGACTTCTTCTTTGCTGATTTGGATGCTTTTTATTTCTTTTTGTTGTCTGATTTGCTGAGGCTAGGACTTCTAGTACCATCTTAAATAACAATGGTGAAAGTGAATATCCATGTCTTGTTCCTGACCTAATAGGAAAAGTTCTCAGGTTTTCCTAATTGAGGATGATATTAGCTGTGGGTCTTTCATATACGGCCTTTATGAATTTGAGGTATATTTCCTCAATCCCTACTTTGTTGAGGGTTTTATCAAGAATGGAAGCTGTACTTTGTCAAATGTTTTTTCTGCATCTATTGAGAGGACCATATGGTTTTTATCCTTTCTTTTATTAATATGGTGTATCACATTGGTTGATTTGTGAATATTGAACCACCCTTGCATCCCAGGAATAAATCCCACTTGATCATGGTGAATAATTCTTTTAATGTAGTGTGGGATTCAATTTACTAGTATCTTGTTAAGAATTTTTGCATTCATGTTAATCAGGGATATTAGCCTGTAATTCTCCCTTTTATTGAGGTCACTCTCTGGTTTTGGAATCAAGGTAATGCTGGCCTCATAGAATGATTTTGGAAGTTTTCCTTGCATTTCTATTTTTTGGAACTGTTTGAGAAAAATTGGTATTAACTCTTCTTTAAATGTTTGGTAGAATTTCCCTGAGAAGACATCCGGCCTTGGACTTTCATTTGTTGGGAGATTTTTGATTACTGACCAAATTTCTTTGCTGATTATAAGTCTGTTCAAATTTTCTATTTCTTTCTGTTTCAGTTTTGGTAGTTTATATGTTTCTAAGAATTTATCCATTTCTCACAGATTGCCCAATTTGTTGGCATATAATTTTTCATAATATTCTCTTATAAATGCTTATATTTCTGTGGTGTTGGCTGTGACCTCTCCTCTTTCATTCAGATTTTATTTATTTGGGTCCTTTATCTTTTCTTTTTGATAGCCTGGGTAGGTGTTTATCAATTTTATTAATTCTTTAAAAGAGCCAGCTCCTAGTTTCATTGATCTTTTCTACAGGTTTTTCTCTTTGTTTCTATGGCATTTATTTCTGTCCTAATCTTTATTATTTCCCTTCTTCTGCTGGCTCTAGGCTTTATTTGCTGTTTCTTTTCTAGCTCCTTTAGGTGTAAGGTTAGGTTTTGTGTTTGAGACATTTTTGCTTCCTGAGGTAGCCCTGTATTGCTATACCCCTCTTAAGACTGTTTTTACTGCACCCCAAAGGTTTTGGACTGTCATGTTTTAATTTTCATTTGCTTATATGTATTTTTTAATTTTCTTTAATTTCCTGGTTAACCCATTCATTCTTTTTTTAATTTTTTTATTGTCATGTTAATCACCATACATTACATCATTAGTTCTTTTTTTTTTTTTTTTTACATCATTAGTTCTTGATGTAGTGTTCCATGATTCATTGTTTGTGCATAATACCCAGTGCTCCACGCAGAACGTGCCCTCCTTAATACCCATCACCAGGCTAACCCCTCCCCTCTAGAACCCTCAGTTTGTTTTTCAGAGTCCATCATCTCTCATGGTTCGTCTCCCCCTCTGACTTACTCCCCTTCATTCTTCCCCTCCTGCTATCTTCTTCTTTTTCTTTTTTCTTAACATATCTTGCATCATTTGTTTCAGAAGTACAGATCTGTGATTCAACAGTCTTGCACAATTCACAGCGCTCACCATAGCACATACCCTCCCCAATATCTATCACCCAGCCACCCCATTCCTCCCACCCTTCACCACTCAGCAACACTCAGTTTGTTTCCCGAGATTAAGAATTTCTCATATCAGTGAGGTCATATGATACATGTCTTTCTCTGATTGACTTATTTCACCCAGCATGTTCTTTAGCCTCCACGTATTTGTGGTCTTTCCAAATTGTTTCTTGTGGTTGATTTCACGTTTCATAGCGTTGTGGTTGGAAAATATGCATGGTATCGTCTCAATCTTTTTGTATTTGTTGAGGCCTGGTTTGTGACCCAATATTTGATCTATTCTGGAGAGTGTTCCATGTGCACTTAAAAAGAATGTGTATTCTACTGCTTTAAGATGAAATCTTCTGAATGTATCTGTTAAGTCCATCTGGTCCAGTGTGTCATTCAAAGCCATTGTTTCCTTGTTGATTTTCTGCTTAGATGATCTCTCCATTGATATAAGGGGGGTGTTAAAGTCCCTACTAGTATTGTATTATTATCAATGAGTTTCTTTATGTTTGTTATTAATTGATTTATATAGTTGGTTGCTCCCAAGTTGGGGGCATAAATATTTATAATTGTTCGATCTTCTTTTTGCATAGATCCCTTTATTATGATATAGTGCCCTTCTTCATCTCTTGTTACAGTCTTTGGTTTAAAATCTAGTTTGTCTGATATAAGAATGGCTACTCTAGCTTTCTTTTTATGTTGATTAGCATGATAAATAGTTCTCTGTCACCTCACTTTCTATCTAAAGGTGTCTTTAGGTCTACAATGAGTCTCTTGTAGGTAGCATAGAGATGGGTCTTGGGTTTTTATCCATCCTGACACCCTTTGTCTTTTGACTGGAGCATTTAGTCCATTTACATTCAGATTAATTATTGATATGAATTTAGTGCCATTTTATTACTTGTTTTGTAATTTCTTGAGATTTTTTTCTGTTTCTTCCTAGTCTTTGTCAGTTTTGTGTTTTCTTTCCCACTCAAAGAGTCTCCTTTAATATTTCTTACAGGGCTGGTTTAGTAGTCATGAACTTTAGTTTTTGTTTGTCTGGGAAACTCTTTATCTCTCCTTCTATTCTGCATGACAGCCTTGCTGGATTATATATTCTTTAGGCTGCATATTTTCCCCATTTGGGTACATTGAATATATCATGTCACTCTCTTCTGGCCTGCCAAGTTTCTGTGTATAGATCTGTTGCTAACATTATTTGTCTTCCCTTGTAAGTTAGGGTTTTATTTTCCCTTGCTGCTTTCAGGATCTTTCCTTTTCTCTGTATTTTGCAAATTTTACTGTGATATATAGTAAGTGTTGGCCTGCTTTTGTTGATTTTTATGGAAGTTCTCTGTGCCTCCTGGATTTGGATGTCTGTTTGCTTCCCCAGATTAGGAAAATTTTCAGCTATAATTTGCTCAAATAAACCTTCTGTCCCTTTTTCCCTCTTTTCTTCTTCTGGGACTCCTATGATATGAATTATTTCACTTTATGGAGTTGCTGAGTTCCCTAAGTCTTCCGTCGTGATCCCATGTTTTTCTTTCTCTTTTCTTTTCAGCTTCATTATTTTCCACAATTTTATATTGTATGTCACTTATTCATGCCTTTGTTTCTTCCATCCTTGTGGTGATTATATCAGTTGGCTTTGCATCTCGGTTATAGCATTTTTTCTTTTGGCCTGACTAGTTTTTAGGTCTTCTATCTCTGCAGCAAGGGACTCCCTGGTGTCTTCTATGCTTTTCTCCAGCCCAGCTAGTATCCTTATGATTGTTTTAAATTCTGGCCAGGCATATTACTTATATCTGTTTCGATTAGAACCCTGGCTGTGACCTTTTCTTGTTCTTTCTTTTGGGATGAAATTCCTCCATCTTGTATTTTGTCTAGGTCTCTGTCTTCTCTGTGTTAGGACATCCTGTTATGTTTCCTGCTCCTGGGAGTTAGGGCAATATTAAGAAGAGGTCATATACTATCCAGGGCCTGCCACTTCAGGAACTGTTTCTGATGTGTGCTGTGTGTGCTCTCCTATTGTGTTTTGGCTGTTTTTTGGTGTGTGTGTGTGTATGTGTGTTTGTGTGTGTGTGTGTTTTCCCTCAAGTCACTCCTCTACAGAATTTCTCCTTGCCTTCAGTAGAGAGTGTTTGGACCTTGTCCACTGTGTGTAAGTTTTAACTAGGTATGTTTTGGTCAGCTTGTTAAAAGAGGCTAGATCTTATTTCCACTGGAGCTGAAGATTTGCAACACTCTATGGTCAGTAGACTTGTGAGTGTGGGGGTTTGTGCTGGTCTTCTGGGAGAGGGAGCCTACTGCTGCTCTGGATCTCAGACATACTTGCCCTTGTTAAAAAAAAAAAAAAAGTACCTGCAGAGTGCAGGGGGTGGGGCTCGGTGTAAGCGGTTCAAGCCTCTACTGTTGGCACTGTGATGCTCTCTGAAGTCCATCTGATGGATGGGGGCGGGGGGGATTGTGGCATCAGCCCACTCTCTTGTCCTTAGAGAGGGGAGTTTGCACCCACTGCTATTCAGGAAGTCCTCACAAAAGAGCAAACAGTCTCTCCTCCTGTGTCCTTCCATCCCTCAGATCCTTGTCTTCATCCTGTCTGTGTCTGAGCCATCTAGACCTGGCAGTACCTTGGTCCTGTATTTTATCTCAGGGAGGCTGGCTGGGCTTCAAAATTCCAAATTTTAGGGATATGATGTGGCATGGACCCACACTGATTCTCTGGGGGAGGGTATCACTGCACTGGTGCTGGTGCTAGTTTGTCCCAGAAGGGCAGTCCCATGAACATGCAAGGGCTTAGAGTTTATGGTAAAGCACAGCAAAAAGCCAGTGTCCAGGTTAGTCACCCTCAGCAGGTGTTTCTGTACCCATGCTAACAAATGGGGGCAGCTCACTCCTTGTAAGGGCATATAGGGTTTCTCTAGGTGTGGGTTTGACACTTTGAGGCACAATAGGGTCTGTGGAATGGAATTCTAGCCAGAGAGAAGACATGTAAGCAAGGACAATAAGCTGGAAACAGCAGAGTGCTAAGGTAAAGAAAAGTAGCCAGTTTTGCCCATGATAAGGATAATGCTGAAAAGCATGTTGGGGTCAGAGGACAAGCATGTACTTCAGTTTAAGTACACACTGACATGGTCAATTCAGAGCTACAAGAGGCCTAGGACATAGCACATGGGACTGGATCCCAGAACAGCCCATCTGAATGCTTGTAACATGTTTTTGCTCCACATAGGAACCAAGCCTTTGGAATGAAGCTTGATTCCTACTTTGCTTTCAGACCCCACCTCTGTTTCCTAATGGCCTGAAGCCTCTGCATCTTTTCTTTGAAGGAAGAGCTGCAGCCTAGAATCATTCTATATCCATGGGCCTGAGCAAGACGACCCCTGAATAGGACAGCTAGCTGCACACCAGACTTCAGTAACATCATTCTGCCAACCCAATCCATTTTACCTATATACCAGGTGTATCCCAGCTAGCTCTTAGTCATCCTACCTTAGCAGAAGGATGTGTATGAGGAGGGTGTGAGGGTGTATGGGTGCAGTATGAAACAGTGAAGCACTGTACAAAGGAAAACACTTCCAGTTTCCCCCCTGGACATAAAGAAAGGTACGTGGAAGCCTCTGAGAATTTTTCCTTGACTCAAACTTTCAAATTAAATTTTGATTAAAGAGGTTAGACTCAAACTTTTGGATTATATTTTAAGCAGCCCATTGTTTTATCACTTAGCCAATTATGTGTTGATTTTTCTTATTTATACCTTTAGATAACAAGATAAGCTCAGGGAGTGATCTGAAGGACCTGTAAAATATGAAAAGAAAATAAGTCTAGTATTGCACAAAATTTAATAATATGTAAATAACCAAGAGCTTCTTTGAAAAATGCAATTATTTGGTTATAAAGTGTAAAAAATCTGAGTACATACCAGGATAGTAAAGGAAAGTTTGTGATTATTACAATAAGTCAGATATGCTGGTTTTAATAACGAAGTTTGGACATGGAATGTGCACTTTATTCAACAATTGTACCCTGTGACTAAGTTAAAGATTCCACTCCTGAATCCTGAACCGTTTAGGAGTTTTGTCAATTATCAAGAGGAAAATAGGCTCATCACCGGTAAAGCCTGGAGATTTAAATCTAATCCAAGAGTGTTTTGATGTTTCATGTCAGGAGGAAAATAGATCTAGATTATTGCCACCAAGAACTGCTTTCTACTACATAAAGCTTTATTCTCTGGTTTTGTTCTAAATAGAAAACGTGATCAGAACATTTTTATAAATGTGCAATGATCCTTTATGAAAAGGAAGTAAGCATGAATAGTTGTGAATGCTTATATTCTGGAAAGAAGCACCCTGCAAATAATTATTTTTACTCTGTTATTGTGCACTTCATACCCTTTAATTTGATAGGTAATAGACAGAGGCCACATAGTCAAAGCATGCTTGTTCACAAACTCCATTTCAAATAAAAAACTCCATTTAAAACAGGAATAGATTCAGATTATTACACAACTCTGAACAACTATCACAAACTACATTAAATATAAGTATATATTTTTTAAAAAGTTTATCTGAAATTTCTGTACATTGAATTTTACCATTCTATTTGTCATTTCACTGCATGTCCTTTCCATTCAAATATTCATTGATTCTGGAAAGAATAAGTATCAGGCTTAAATTCCTGTGATTCTACCTTTAAATTTCTTCCTTTGAACCTTCTTAGAAAAATACTGTATGTACGCTTTGTGTACAAAGATCTGTGATTACAGACTTTTTTTTTTATAATCCCATTCCTTCAAAACTTCTACTTCTGTATAGAAACTTACACATATATATATAGTTATGGGTATAGATATATAGATATAAATCTGTTAGGTCTACCATAGCAATGACCATGTAACAATAGATTCCAGCCATTTTGTATCAGTGCCAGTTTAATATTACAAATATGACTTGTGATAATAATAGCCTAGAGACTGATTTACCCTGTGCCAGGCACTGATTGTGTGAATTATTCATTTAATCCTTATAACAATCCTTGAGATAGGTACTACTTAATCACCATTTTACAGAGGAGGAAACTGAGACACAGAGAAATTAATTAACACAGTTAAGAAGGTGACTTGTGAAGCCACAATTGGAATTCAGATAGTCTACCACTAGAGTCAGAGCTCTTAACCACCATATGATGATGCTTATGATTATATATCTATGAAAATCAAGCAACTTTTTTTAAAGATTTTATTTATTTATTTGACAGAGACAGAGAGAGAGGGGACACAACCAGGGGGAGGGGGAGAGGGAAAAGCAGGCTTCCCGCTGAGCAGGGAGCCCCATGTGGGGCTTGATCCCAGAACTCTGGGATCATGACCTGAGCCGAAGGCAGACACTTAACGACTGAGCCACTTCAAGCGACTTAAAAAAAAAAAAAAAAAGTTATTGAAACAATAAGTTATTGAAAACAAAGTCCCAATTGTGAAACTGCTCCCTCTCACCAACCCATTGTTCTATCACCTGCTGATGCTAGGCTTTCATGATAGTGGTGTAGATGTTGTCTGCATGGAACTCTGGAGTACAAATTCAGCCAAGGCTTTAATCCTGATTCCCCAACCTTTTGACTGTGTGAATAAGGTAGATGATTTTTACATGTCTAAGTGCCAGCTTCCCCATCTTTAAAGTCGGAATGACAAACTACTTCTCAGGTCTGTTGTGAGTTCATGAGATGAACCTTTTGTCAATGAGTCCGTCATGTACTGTTAGCCATTATCATAGGTTAATAGTTATAGCCAGATTTTAGAAAACAATAGAACAGCTTTGGATTTATGTGACTGCACTTACTGACTTACCTAGTAACATTAGTTTACCTTAACTGCCATAATTAAATAAATAATTTACATTTTAAATTAAGAGAATGGAATTCCCACCTATTTCTGTAAAAAATCAGTTTAAATTCTGGTATTTACCATATCAATGCCTCCAACTTAACCCTAGTAAATATATTAGTAATCATGGTTTGGAGTGGTCAAAGTGTAAATAGTCACAAGGTCATCAGGATACTAACATATTGGCAGTGGAATTGCAGTGGTGACCAGAGCAGGGCAACACTGTTGATTAGTTTATCTCCTACATATTGCATAAGGACATTATAAAAGCAAATGCAATTATTATAAATGCATTTAAAAATCTGAAATGTTTAGTGAATAATGAATATAAATTTTATGCATAAGTGTATTTTACACATAAAAATCATATCTATAAAGGGAATGCTGAAGCTTACAAGTATTAAATAAAAGATAAATTTCTTATATAAATATTCCTCTAGGGAAACACAGGTCTTTAAATATTATTTGATTAGTTCTAATAGAGATTTTCCTCATTTTCAAAGTTAATCCAAGAAAAATATTTTTCCTGCAATCCTGAATTTGATTTTTCTTTTTCTTTTCACCAATCATCTTGTACTTTAATCATCAGAGGTAGCCTTTGGATACTGGTAAATAATCATTTCTTCTTTTTCCCCATGCCACCCAATTGTGGAGGCATCCTGGATGTCTATCAATTATATATACTTTTGTTATCTATTCATAATACAGCTTTTTATACTTTTAATCTCTTTGGTAAATAGTGTTCCTGGCCTTTTCTAGACTTGTCTATGTGCTTCATTTTAACATCGGTTTTAAAATAGAGTAGATGACCTTCAGAAAAAGTCTATAGAAAGTCATCCCGTGACTAAATTAAGTTTCATTAATTTAATTTAGGTTTAAAAATATTCCTTATTCATGTAAAATTTTGTTCTAATTGCATCTTTCCAAGTCTGCTTATCCTGGAATCAGAATCTTGACTTCTATATCGAGTAGACCCAGGCAAGATATTCCATACATAGCAATACTTAGAAGGCTGCTCTAATTTGAGACTTTATGAAGACAAAAAAATTAATTGAAAATTATTGAACTTACATTATGCAATAAGAATTATTTATACTTTATAATACAATTAACAGGCATAGTTATATTCAACAAAATACAAAATAGTGCTTCTTCACTAACGGTAAAAACTTTAAGATGAGGAGGCATTGTATCATGCTGAATTGCTTTAGTGTATGGATTAAAAACCAAAGCTTGATAATATAAAAAGGAAAGACATTTTCCTGTCTCTGCTAAGAATTATCAATGAGATCCTTGGGTGTGTTACTTACCATTTGAAACTCTCAGTTTCCTAATTTATAAGGTCTGGATAAAAGCAACCTCCTCATAGAAATGCAATGAGCAATTGATCAGATAATAAAAGCATAGAAATTAGTAGAGGGTATGGAATAATCTTTGTTCAATGATTCAATTCCATTGAATCTTGGAATCTCATCTATGCAGGCACATTCTGAAGTTGTCTTCTAGGTTTTTGCTGGTTTTCTTCTGATTCCCACAGTGATCTATTACTTGTATGCAGATATCTATTCCTCCCCACCACTTATTAATTTATTGGATTCCCAATCTCCCTCTGAAATTGCTAAAAGTCTAAACTTTCAAGCAATCACAAACTGATATCGAAGAGTTTTCTTCTCTCTACAATGCCCTGAAAAAAAAATTCTCTCTCCAGTTTTACCTATAAGTCAGTTTGGAGTCTCTAATGTGAGGCCCCCAAGGTCCTATCAGTCAGTCTCCATCAGACATCTTGGGTCAGTGCCTTGCCCTTAGCAGTTTCTGTGGTGGTGATAGGAATAAGGAATGCTGTTTTTAATTGCTTGCTTTTGTTTCATTCCATGTTTTATTCCATGTGAATATGGATTTTTGAAAACAACTTCCATAGATACATGGATCCCATAATATTTCTTATGAAATTTTAATAAGCCTTTTTTTTCTGGCTATAATCAATTTTACTATTTTACAAAACCAGAAATGTCTAAAACAAGGACAATAGTAGAGATGCAGTTTTTTTTGTACTTATGAATACCAAGTTTTTCCAACACAGTGACCATTAAAATGTGCTCATTTTATTCTGTGTTCTTTTCCCCAAAACAGTCTAATGGACTCCATTAAATGTGACAAAACCTCATTCTGTGTTTTTAATGACATTTTAGTTACCATTCTAAAATCAGTTTGAAAATGACCTCCATTAAATTCAATTCAAAATTTTTATTGACAAATAATAATATGCCATTAAATAATAAATGAGGCAAATAGACTTCATTAATCATAGTATGAAAATAAAATTCCGACTGAAATTTTTGAAGATGGAGAGAATAAATTGTTTAACTAAAAATGGAAAGTGTTATTATTTTGTAACATTTGGTAAATATGTTGTTTAATCTACAAACAAAATGTGAAGGGAAAGTTTTAGACAATATTCAAGTAATTACTTAAATTTCAGAGTAATTTTTAAATGGAAATTTGATTCTATACATGTAAATAAAAATGTATACATGATGAGTTTCTGATAATCATGGCAATAATTGACATATATATAATATAAGCAAATGTCCCTTATTTATTCAATAGATCATTTTAGGAAGTGTACATTAAAATGCTTCATGACTTAAATATTGGTAAATATTTCTTATTAGCCTTGAGATTTCTAAGTGGCTAATAAGAGAAAACTGAAGGGATTGAATCTTTATGCAATGTTCATGTAAAAACTTTTTTTGAGAGATAAATATAATCCAAAAATATTATATCAATTTGTCTATCTTAGTAAACACAATACACTTTGGTCAAGGAGCATCATAATAAGTATCCATTTTTGTTCTGCTTTGCTGATTATTGCAACGTTGAACTTTTGGCTGACTACATACTAACTGCAGGACATAGGCAGAGTTTGCTTTACAGAGAAAGTCTCCGATACCAAGCATTTGTTTCCATTTACCTCTTTCTTATTGAACTAAAATGAAGAATGTTCAGCTCCATGACCTCCTGGGCTCTGTGACACTTCTGTCTTTTTCAAAAATTAATTAGTGAATCAAAGGCTGAATCAGCCTTCTTCCAAGCAATTTTCTTGCTCTTCAGAAAGTTAACTTCTCTACTCTCATTATCAATGTCCTTTGCCTTGTCAGCAGCATTTAAAACATTATCCATTATTTCTGCATCACTAGCACAATGTCAATGGGAGGGGGCGAGACCCTTTCTGCGGAGCTCAGCCCAGTGGCAGGGTTAATCAGAGTGGCAGGATCAGGGGTGTCAAACAATCCAACAGAGAGACAATCAGGGATCTGGGCTGAGTTATTAGGTGCTGTTGGAAACAAAGAGATGGAGAACTGTCAGCAGAGCTGCGGCAAGCAGTGAACAACATCAGGATACAGGATATGGGATCCAGGCTTCAAAAATGGTCTCTAAGGTAAAACAATGAGTATCTAGTAAATATATTAATAGAACAAATGGAAGACTGTTTAAAGATCAAGATTAGGGTCAGAACCTCAGTTCAGGTTCACAGAATAGAACAAAGTAGGATCATAGGGTCAGATTACCTGCTGGAAATGGGTTTCTGGTCTTTTCATTCAACCTACCAATGCTGGGGATTCTCCTCTATCAGAGTTCTCCTGACAGAATCATCTGCCTTGCCCAGTCTCCTTGCCCTTCTAAATGATACAGATCTGCTTTGTGCCACAATGCACTGCCTTTCCTTCCAATACAATTTTGTCACCAATTTATGTTGTTCTTCACATTTTAACTATTTTATTTTATTTTATTTCAAGATGTTTCAGAAGATGAAAATTTTTCATTAACATTATTTTCAGACAATCCCAGAAACTTCATAGCAAGTGACAATTCTCAACTTTTAACTTTTAAAAGAATTAATACAAAAAGATTAAAAGATATACAAATATAAAAAGTAACATTACATTTAATGAGTACATAAAAAGCATAAATTTCTCTGAATATATAACAGTAACAAAATCTGGATTGTGATTGCCTCAAGGGATGGAGAGGCATGAGGCTGGGGAGCAAAACAGTAGTCTTTAACTCTACATTTTTAGGAAGAAAAATTGTGAGACAAAAACAAGAAAACATTACTATTTTAATTCTTGTTGGCAGACACATGGGCTTTTGTTTTGTCTTCCTTAGCAGGTTTCCTGAACTTTACAGTATGTGTGAGAAAAAGTGAGAAATAGAAAAACAGACAAAGTGAGAAATAAATGATAACCCCTTCCTCCTTTAATTTTTTCTTAAATTAATCAAATGCTTTATTCTGTCTCTGAGAATTTGGTTTCAGTTTTCCATCTGTCCTGACACTTGCCATCTGCCGACTACTGATTTTGGCTTCATTCTGCTCCATTCTTTGGAGCTCATCTCAACCTATTCCTGTGAATTATAGATAGGAAAATGACCAAAAAACAGAAAACACACAGAACCATGTACCCAAGTATAGAAACCTTCAAAGAAGGGGCAGATGCAGGATTAGGCCAAGGGACAGTGACCTTGGTCTTCTAGACTAGACTGTCTGAGAGATAGAGGGTAAGGACATGATGAGGAGCTCACTTACTGCCTAGTATGATGATATTCTCCATGTAAGAGTGGGGTTGGATAAGAGTGAGGCTGGTATGGGGCAAATACAGACAGGAGATTTGGGAAGGAATTGGAGATGTTTCAAATAATAACTAGTCTGGGGCAGGATGATAAAAAGAGGTATGAAGGTAGATTTTGATGATAGGAAGAAAGATAGAAGGATATAGATAGGCATTTTTGTACATACTAATGTTAATTAAATGAATGAATAAATGACTCACAATAAATTTATATGAAATCATTCTCAACTAGATAAATCAAGTGAAAATTGAGCAGAATAAGGCAAATCATATTTTTAAGTGGGTGAATGTTATTAAATAAAGAAAATTTAAATCACTCTTCACTACCCTCCCCAACACATAGACAGACAGACAGACAGACACACAGACACAGACACACACACACACACACACACACACACACACACACACACACGTTGGTGGGAGGATATATCAGAATCTGGGCAGGAAAGAAAATACAAAGTTTAAATACACTCTTCAGGTAGTTCCGGGGTATGCCTTTTTGTCTTCACCATTGAGAATGTCTACTCTTAAAATTATTTGCATTTGCAAAACTCAAGATTTTATCTGACGGAATATTGCAGGTAAGAGTAATCAAACTAAACTTACTCTCTTAAAAATTAGGAAGACAATTCCTGAAAAAATGCTAAGTTCGAATATGGTAAGTATCATAAATAGTACGATCTCACTGGCATTGTAAAACTATTCAGGGTCTAGATTGCATTCAGAAATGAGTTTTCTGAAAAGAGCACAAAATTATATTTCAGCTTCATGGTTTATTCATTCTTTTTGATGGACTATAGTAGCTTTCTAATGTTGTATCTGTATTTAAAGTGACAAAATTGTAGTTGGGAAAAATCATGGCTTATTCAATTGCATTTGTCCATAAAAATATTTGAAAATTCCAATGAAGATTGGGACAGAGATGTGACAATTTCTAATCTCCTTCCTAAAACCAGTTTTATAAAAGTGTTCCAAATGAGTCACAGAGTATGACTTTTCACTGACAATTTTCAATGCTTCAGAATTCTTAAAAAGTTGCAATTTTAACATCCCAAGTTCTGTACTTATGGAAAAATCAATATAATTCTTTTTTTAATATAATTCTTAATAATCTTATTTTCACAAATTTCGAACCATATGTGATTATCTCCAATTGCACTTCAAAGCTTATGACTATTTTCCTTCTAATTTCTCTTTATTCGTGATTGGTAGACACTTTTGAAACACATGTGTGGTTGATGCTGCCATTTGTTTCCCAAGATCTAGTCTCTTTCTCTATGGTAGTACACCTCCTCATTGCTAGCAGGGGATATGGCCACCTTGAGAAAAATACTATGATGTCCAATCTGCATTGCAGCTAGGGGACATGTAAGTAAGTTTTTGCCAGTGGGTTGTGGAAACAAATGGCATATGCAACTTCTAGAAAACCTCTCTAAAAGGGATGACTGTACCCAATTCCTTCCCTCTCCCCCCTTCTTGCTAGTTGCAATTACAGACATGTTGACTGGAACTGAAAATACACTTAAATTTCAAGTTTTTAGTATGATAAAGAAAAAGGTGGGTAATAAGATATACCTGCTAATAATGCAGACCATACCATAAGTCCTTAAAATGCTTATGTGGGCCTCTATGTAAGAAGGAAATAAATTTTAATCTTGATTAAACCAGTTTCTTTCACTCGCAATTATACCTAATCCTAAACATGTATTATAGAATGCATTATATTCCCTAGCTAGCTCTATCTACTATTTCTGCTAGGAGGTAGACCGTAATATAATAGATAGTGGATAAACATTTGATATTTAGTGTTTGGCTGTCTTACAGGAAAAACTGAACATTGAAATGATAGCTTGGGTATTTCATTTGATCAACTTTGATACTTTCAAAGTTCCTTTTTACTCCAGTTAATTCATATCACATGTTAATGGTTTTCTTTCTTTTCTCTTTACTTTCATTCTACTTTTTTATATCTACTTTTCTTGGGTTTCCACCATATTTCTTGTTTGCTTGTTTGTTTTTGACATTGTTCCTTCACAGTTACAGGGTTTTGTTTATCTGTTTTGACAAAAGCACCAATCACATTTCAACATCTTCAGTCAGTTTTCCTGATTTACTCCCAGGTCTTATCAGTGATTGTGAGACTCTGACACTCTCTCTCCCTCTTTCTCTCTCTCTTTCTCTCTCTCATCTACATTTATTTTTCCCCCAAATTGAATATGTTGAACATTTGAAAGAAAAATAATTTGTATGTCCAAGATATTTTAAGAGGCTCTAAAATATATTAGGGATACCTTTAGAAACACCTCTAGTTGTACTTTTTTCAATTCCTAGGGATGCTGCTTCTCAATTTAAAAGTAGAAAATTTAATGATGATTTTTAATCATTATCTAATATTGGCTGATGTGTTCTATAAAACAATTAATTAATTGTATACAACGAAATTCCAGGGCAATGGAATGAAAATGTAAAAGTAGAAGCAGGCTTTTGTGGCTGAGCCTCGAAAATTTTAAAATATTTGAAGCTGGTTTAAGAAAAAAAAGAGTTATAAAACAAACAGTTCTATGAATATGTTCCTGAGTGACATTTTAAAAAGACAAAGCAAATTTTAATGCACTCCACAAAGGGATGAATATTTAGGAAAGATAGGAACATGAGTAAAATGACCAATTCTTTGAAATTCAACTTGTCCCATAGCATATATGTGGAACAGGCCTAAAATAAAATATGGTATCCTAAAAATGGCAGTAATCAACCCAAAATCAAAATAGAGGGAATACTGCTGCCTGCTATGGTCTTAATGCATGATGCCATTTTCTTATTTCATGTATTTTCCCTGACAATTCTTCTAAGTTATTTCTCATGAGAAAAATTGCGTTAAGTCATCCCCAGAAAAGTGAGTCATAGTAACTAAACACACAGGAGTATCATTCCATGGATGAATAAATGAGAGCAGTTCTATTTCAAAACGCCAGATGCTATACATTTTCTGGAAAGGATCAGGATATCAGGTCTTTAGTGAGACTTCCCGCTAAGCTGAACATCTGTTCATAATATATTGTGCACTTGCTAGTAAGCCTAAGAATGCTAAGGCGATTAGAACATCTTGATTGTGTTTTCCAATAGTATACAGAAAAAAGAAGATGTGGAATCAGAGCATTGAGCAGGCAGGAAATCAGCACTCAGCCACCATCCAAATATGTACCACGTTGTTTCTCAATTAGTAAGTTGTTAGAAATTTTCATGAAAGTATAGTTGACCCATTCAAGAAAATCATGTGACTTTGTCCTTGAAATGAATAAATAGCTAAAGATAAGGATAAATAGGGGAAAAAAATTTCACATATGCAAAAGCATATCTACCCCTGGAAGTATTTTAATTTCCTTGGCCATCTTGTTTGAATTGTTTCTCTACAACACTGAAATTACGAAGGAAGGAAAACCATTAGCATAACCTTATAGGACAAAGAAAATAGATTGCTTTGTGAAACTGATCTTCCATTTAAATATTCCTCTTCATCCATTACTTTATATCTGGTCATTTACTAAATTCTTCCTGACTTTTTCCTAACCAATGACCTTATATTTTTATATACTGCATCAAAAATTCATATGTTCTATTGAGAATCTCCAAACAGGAACTATAATGATCATGAAAAGCCATCAAGTCACTGTACATTATTTACAAATGGAAAATAAAAATAAGTTTTTAACTCCTGAAACAGCCCCTTATTAAACCCTCTAATTTACCAATGATACAGATTCAGAACAGTTATGCAAGAATGCAATTATTCCCTTAGGCAGTACCTGATTAAGCAAATTTAATTCAATTAATTGAATCTACATATGAGGAAAATCTATAAAAACCTGAATATCCTGAAAAATTTATAACATGGTTCCACTGTGTGAGGAAAAGATGGTTAAAATTATGGATACAGGAAAGATAACAGGAGCATTTTTTTTTCAAGGACCATAATCATACTTAGGTCATTATTGTTTGATTTGCCATATTATTTTTGAAAATGTGTTTCATGGGGCGCCTGGGTGGCTCAGACGGTTAAGTGTCTGCCTTCAGCTAAAGTCATGGTCCCAGCGTCCTGGGATCAAGCCCCGCATCTGGCTCCCTGCTCAGCAGAAAGCCTGCTTCTCCCTCTCCTACTCCCCCTGCTTGTGTTCCCTCTCTCTGTCTCTCTCTCTGTCAAATAAATAAAAAAAAAAATTTTTAAATTTAAAAAAAAGAAAATGTGTTTCATATAATTATCTTGAATTTAATTGAGACAAAGAGCATGATTCTTTGCTAAAACTAAGTGCTGGAAATTAGTTCTCAAAAACATTTTTTTTGAATAATAATGATCACACAATTAGGGATCAAAATCAATACAATGCACATGGGGAAATAAGTCTGCCAGGAACATGGTGCATGTTAGCTCTTCAGACTCAGAAAATAGAGAAGTCTTTCAACAGTTCTGACCATTTTAGATGTGTGAAACATTTATCATAATTGTTATATAATTGTAATATCTGATTGCTCAAGGGAAGAAGCAATTTTGTTGGCAAAATCTGCCCTACATCTCAACATTCAGCATAATTTAGTAGATTATTCTAGCCCATGGATGATATGAAGACAAACAAAAATATGTAGTAAAAAAAAAATCATGTTGTGGGACATCTTCTTTAAATTAATGCTTCTCATGAAGTAAATTTAAGAAAACACAGCAGCTGTAACAAACCACATGAGTTGGTAAAATGTATGTGTTTTGCATACATTTTCCCAAATGGCCAAATTCAGAGAATAATATCTCAGTAATTAGCAGTAACCAAGAGGGAAAAGTCCAAAATGGATTATCAAGTTTAAAATAATATCTTCACTAGAGTGTTTTATAACAGAATTGGTATGTTCTATAACCGAAAGCACTGTTGATGAGATATTTAATATATGATCCAGTTTATTTATGTGTCTAGGATAGATAGATAATAGATAGAGCATTTTATATACATATAAAATGTAAATTCAATTTTGTTATTTTTCAAAGTTGATCGAGTCTTTTCCTATTATTCTTATGTATTCCTAATAGACTGATTATTGATAGATTTACCTGAAGAATTGTAACACCAAAAACCTGGAAATTTTAAGTAGATATCAATGTGTAGCTTTGCATTCTCTAAGTTGAGTTTTACTTTATTTCTTTAAGTTTTTTTTAATTATACTTCCTCCAATGAGTATTTAGTTTTATATTGTTTGAAAAGGAAAACTTGATTCAGTTATTCTCCGGGTGTGTATTTTTAAAATATAGATGTAACTTTGAAAAGAAGTAACATTAAGGTAATTATTAGCACGAAGGTGATTGCAAGAGAATTTAGCTCCAATGAATGAACTCATGGCTGTTTGTCTGAGTGATTCATATAGGAAGGGACAGAGAAAATTACAGATAATTTTGTTGACCTATGCCTATGCTGAGTATACATGAAGAATGGGAAAGAAGCCAGAATGTTGGAAACAGAAATGTCCCAATTAAAAAAAAAAAAGTTTCAGAAGAAAACACTGGTGTCAGATGACATTTGCCTTTTAATAGGGTTATTAGATTGTGAGAGGCCACTCACAGGCATGTCTAGATTTTTTTGCAAAACATTTTTCAAAGCCTTTCGTAAAAAAAAAAAAAAAAAAAAAAACTTGCAGAAAAGAAAATGGAGGATGTGAGTTGGAAGAAAATACTCTTTTTTTTTTTTAAAGATTTTATTTATTTGAGAGAGAGAGAATGACAGATGGAAAGCACGAGAGCGAAGAGGGTCAGAAGGAGAAGCAGACTCCCCGCTGAGCAGGAAGCCCGATGTGGGACTCGATCCCGGGACTCCAGGATCATGACCCGAGCCGAAGGCAGTCGCTTAACCAACTGAGCCACCCAGGCACCCTGGAAGAAAATACTCTTAAATAGATTAATAACTGATTGAATATCCAGGTTTATGTATACATCGATGTCATTTTGAACAGAAATCATAACACTACCTCTTCAAAGTTTTTCTGAAGGACATTACCGAGACAGTAGTGGCATCCTTACGTGTGTTCAGGTTGGTGCAAAGCTGGAGGGGGTAGTTGATATTCAGATAGCATAATTATATACAAAAAAAAACATTTTTACAATTTGGATAGGTGGGCCGTATCTAACAAGAAGAACTTTAGTAAAGATAAATGTCAGGTCTACTTAGGTTTTTTTTAAGATTTATTTATTTATTTTATTTTATTTTATTTATTTTATTTTTTAAAAGATTTTATTTATTTATTTGGCAGATAAGACACAGCGAGATAGAGAACACAAGCAGGGGAAGTGGGAGAGGGAGAAGCAGGTTTCCCGCCAAGCAGGGAGCCCTACGTGGGACTCGATCGCAGGACCCTGAGATCATGACCTGAGCCGAAGGCAGATGCTTAACGACTGAGCCACCCAGACACCCCTTATTTATTTATTTTAGAGAGACAGTGCACACATGAGCAGGGTAGGGAGGGAGAATCTCAAGCAGACTCCCTGCTGAGCATGGAGCCTGAGGCTGGGCTGGGATCTCACAATCCCGGGACATGACCTGAGCCAAAATCAAGAGTCTGATGCTTAACTGACTGAGCCACCCAGGCACCCCAGTCCCTACTTAGATTTAAAAATCCACTAAAAACCTGGAGGAAAGGGGAAGTATAGTTCTAACCTTTTACAAGCCATCAGAGAGGGGATATAAAACTCTGGATGGGAGAATAAAGTAAATTAATTCTCAGGCTTCTTCTACCTCTGAGGTTAAAGAACTATAGTGCATATTTATTATACCATAAGAATTTGAAAATTGTTTTGAAAGTATCTATGAGTAAAGCCCTTTATATCTCTCTGAGCATCTGGGTGAATACCAACTTATTGTCCATAAAAAGATTACTCTGGTCTCTGACTCTTAGAACAATCATGATATAGCTTTAAAAAAGTTTTCAAATTCTCCTGAAACTAGAACACTTCATCTATTGCAAGTAGTCAGTTCATTTTAATGTTGGAGAAAGAAATTGTCTTCTTTTGCTTTTGTAGGAACTGGTTCTACCTCAGATATTATTATAGGAGGTGTATTGTGCTCCCTTTACTCAAATAGACAGAATAATTGGAATAATAATTTTAAATGCATATCAAATACAAGGGACTAGTCATAATTTTGGTACTAGACACCATTTTCAGGCATTTAAAAATCTAATTTTTAATAAAGTAAGTTTCATGTTGGCAATAAAGTCAGTTGGAAATGGATTTATTACAAATGATATTTTTCAAATAAAATTAGTGCTTACCTATGGTGTGAAAAATCAAAAGAATTTTGACATGGCAATCATATTGATCTTACCAGAACATTCCTCCCACTGATGTACTAAGTTTAAAATTCCTAAATAACCCAATTAGGGACCTTTAAGAGAGAAAGAGGAAAAAAAAATCCTGGCCGAATGATGACTAATTAGAATGACAGGCGTTCTTCTGACTCATGGGGGAGTCACAGTACCTAAGCAGTAAAAATAGCGTCTCATTAGTCTTTTAAACATTATTCCCAGGTTTCCAAGAAATTGATATTTAATCACTTTCCCAGTGTACAGCAGGCACTTATTACACTGGGAAGACATGGGGAGTGAAAAGTTTATAAAATTTCTGTCAATCTCTTCTCAATTTGAAGAATGATTCATTATAATGGGCCACCAGTGGCAAAAGGACCCTGAATGGAAGCCTGTAATTAACTTCACTTCTTACTTTATTGATGGCATTTGCTGGGTTCTGAGATTAGATGGTGTATCTGGTGGGATATACCCTATGGATCATGCTGTACAATATTCTAAACTACATCTAAATCATATCTACAGTTGTATTATTCAAAATTCTATATGTTGGTTTTCTGAAATTTGGGGCTATTTTAAAGTATTTGGAAACTAGGTTTGCTACTGAGGGTGTGTAGCTAGAATTAGTGTCTAAAGGAAGAAAATACACATCTAAATTTGGGGGCAACTGTAAAGAACAAAAATTGACTTTAAGATTAAACAATTTCCTTTTAAAAATTGTCAATATATTTGATCTCTGATTTGTTTGTATGAAATATGGCTATTCTTTTATCCTTTAGTCTTTAATACTATTTTACTCTTACTAAATGCTTAAAAGTATGGTTATAAGAGCTATTTCACTTTGTCCTTAAATCCAAAGTTAACTTTCACATGTATCCATTAAACTTGAAGAAAAGTCAATCCAGCAGCCACACTTCCCCCCACCAAAAGAATATTTTTCCGGGCGCCTGGGTGGCTCAGTTGGTTAAGCGACTGCCTTCGGCTCAGGTCATGATCCTGGAGTCCTGGGATCGAGTCCCGCATCGGGCTCCCTGCTCAGCGGGGGGTCTGCCTCTCCCTCTGACCCTCTTCCCTCTCATGCTCTCTGTCTCTCATTCTCTCTCTCACAAATAAATAAATAAAATCTTTAAAAAAAAAAAAAAAGAATATTTTTCCAAATTTCACCAAAGAAACTAGAAAAGGGTGAACATAAGTTTTTTTATTCCACCACCCTTCTAACAAACAACCTTTATTTTATGGACATAGCATGACAAATTTTGTGGTAGTTTGTTCACTCCATAACATAGTAGGATGGTCATTCTCTGTTTTATATTCTATTGTAATAAAAAATACTCTATGTTTTTTGTTCAAAAGAGAAACATAATCAAGGCGTATTTACTATATATTGTTGAGCTTATCTATTTTTGATTTCCCATTTCCAGTCCACCCTGGGAAAACCGAGTGCTTCATGGGATAGAATGTCCCAGCTAGTCCCAAGGCAGTCTCTGCTAAACTAGTACAGGGTTTTGTCCTTAGAGAACTCATTTCCTAATGCTGGTAAGGACATAAAAACTATTAAAAAAACAATGCAGTAAGTAACTTTCTAGCACATACTACAACTTCATGAGCAAATGTTAGGAAAAGCATTCAGAGCAACTCTTCACCTGAAGTTCAGAAATAAACACTGCCAATAAATATTTTACAGTAACTCAAGAATCTTCAAAGTGGTATATTAGAATGGTTCAGTAGAATGTACTATTCTGGAAATCAGGAAACAAATTCTGCTATTGTAAAGTAAAACTGGGTAAATAATGACACAAATTTAATGTATGAAGTGGGAAATAGAAATAGATTTTTGCCTCTATTGAAAATTAAAAATTTGTTAAAAAATCCTTTTAAAACTTGCATTATTATTTAAAATCCCCCTTGCCAAATACTTTCCAATTAGTGTTCTTATGCAGTTTAAAATTTAAGATAAAGTATATAACATTCAGCATAACCATCTCAACATCTATGACAAAACCATAGCACTGTCAAAATCTTCTTTATACTGTCCTGTAGTCTTTACAAATCATGTGCTGAAAGCAAGACCTAAATTTCACAATGTGCATTCCAATTTTCTATTAAGTGAGAACCCTCTAAAGACCACAAAGGGGCCAAATTATCTAAAATATTAAAGGCTTATTATATTTCTCCTAAATTATCAATTTTGTAAAACAATTAAACAGGGAAAGCCAATTAGTGTGAAAGTGGTCTTTAGAGTATAATCATTAGTTAGAAGCTCGTTTGATAAGGTTAGGTCCAAATCTAATAAGTTAAACCCCCAGCAGAACCGTAATAGAGCCTTAGTGGCAGTTTTTAAAAGTATCACTCTCTAAATAGAAACAGCAAGAAATTAAGGAAATTGAAAAAGAAGCTATTTTTGCTACAATCAACAAAACCTCTGTAGAGCTATGTCAACTAAGAATCAGAGTAGTTTCTTAATTATGATCACTAGAAATTTATTTGTACTATGAATCAAAATTATTATTAGTTCCAGTTTCTTCCGGTAGAGTACTAAGGAGCACAGGTAAAATAATTATGAACAGAAGAGGCAAATATATAAAATAAAGTAAATGCTTTCTAACCTTGGGGCAAATGAAAGAACATTAATACAATGAGAGCACACAAATCTAATATACATGATCATCACTGCACCGTAACATTTTCAGCCTCTGTTAGCTCTGCCTCATTTACGTTTGGAAAAATATCCCTTAAATAATAGTTAAAAGAAAATAAAGGAGAACTAAAATGGTGTGTACAAATATATCTGTTTACATAAGCATGAAGTCATCTAAATGTCACAACAAAACTTCTAAATTACCAAATATTTGTTCTACACAGAGAATTGAACTATTTTCAGGAAAAGTAGATGTAGCCTAGTAAATGTTAACCTATTGGCCTAATTGAATAAAGGAAGAGTCACCCACTTATATATATATATATATATATACACACATATAACTTGAAATAAGATTATTTATTTATTTTTGCTTCGGTTACATACATTTCCATTTAAGTATTATATAAATAGACATAAATGAAAAATGAAATATTATAGATCAGAAAAATCATGTTCTCTATCATTTCCTACCATCTTTTCAAATTCTGTATTTTAATTCTAAAGGAAGTAGATAATTGATGTGATAGGATCATCTACCCACCAGTACATCCACATTCAAAAAAGGACAGATTGGTCATTAGGGAACATTGGCTGATGACTAATGTCTCCTACCTCACCCTACACAAATATGCTTTTCAAGTGGTTATATAAGTATGATCAACAGTTATTTGCCTCTTCTTATTCCTTTTATTTCTCTATTATTGCATGTGCATATATGTTATGATTCATTTTTAAATAATGCTATAATTTAATAATTTATATTGACATTCATTGTGAAGTATCAATCTTTTTTATACTAAAGTATTTTCAGTAGCTATTTTGTTCTTTTTCAATAACAATGTTCTAAAGCCACATCTTATTAAAATAGTTGCATAAATAATCATGCCAGATCCCTCATGTAATTAAAAAATAAAATAAAATGAGCATCTGTTTGTACAAATTCATTATGTGAGTGATAAAATACAGGTTAAAGGTTAACGCAGAAAAAATTGGACATGGTGTATGAACACAAAATGAATTATTACATGGCTATGTAATTTTATTGCTATCACTTAGTTAATTATGCTGTATATCAAACTAATAGTTAAGCAGGCAAGCTCCTACTTCAGTGTCCTAGTCATACAACTGTAAATTACTCTGTACATCTTGAATTGTTATTAGCCATAAATCTCACAGCAAGGTGTAATAACAAAAAAACAATTTGCCTTACTACTTGAAAACTTCACAAATGTACTTTTAAAAATATATTTCAAAAGAAATCACATTAACTCTGGCAGTCATGGCTTAATTTAAATACCTCAGTATAGACAGAAAAAAAAATGTTTTCATTATCTATGGCTGCATAACAAATTTCCTCAAAACTTCGTGACTAAAAACTACAACCTTTATTTGCTTACAGTTCTGCAATTTGGGCAGTGACAGCTCATCTGTGTCCCTCATGGCATCAACAGGGTGGCTTTACTAGGGCTGGACAATCTACTTCTTAGTGGCCTCTCATACTTCTGGAGAGTTAGTGCAGGCTGCCACCTGAAAACTCAGCAGAAGCCGCTGTCTAGGGTCTTTGGTTATTCTTTATGTGGTCTCTCCAGTTGGGTAGGTTGAATTCCTCACAGGATGGACGAGGGAGCTTTGGGGCTCCAAAGAAGTCAGACTTCTTACAAGTTGGCTGGTGTACCCCCAAGCACAAAAGCATAATTTGCTAGGCCTTCTTTACGGCTCTGATCCTCAGCAGGCACACCTTCGATTCTTCTGCATTCTGTTAGATAAAGCAGGTCATGAGCCAATTCAGATTTAATGGGATGGTACTTTACAAGTATATGTATACTGAGGCCCTAAAATAATATTCTATTTCAACAAATAATTTCCTATATAATTTCCAAAAGTGCAAACCAGTAAGTATGATTCTTGTTAGTATCAATTTCATTTCAAATTAATATAAATACATATATATGCCCGAATTTTCCAAGAATTTATTAAGGTAGCTAACCTTAAATGTCCTTTCCTAAGGCAGGAATCTATATATTTTATCCATATTCCCCATCTAATTAATTTTTTTTTTTTTTTTTTTAGCTCTACTCATCACTGTGTAGAATTAGCCTAGTTGGCAGTAGAAGGAAGCTGATGTAGCCACTAGGGTCCTGTTACTTGAGGAGATGCTGTAATGTCTATGTCCTCTTTATCAGACTCCACATGCAATCAGGGCAATGTTTCTCACATCTTATCCTGCAATATACAATACCTTTATGTCCAAAAAGCAGTAATAATCTTAAGATAAGTCTTTTCTTTAAAAGGTAATTCCTTAGAATTTTATGCAGTTAAAAAAATGGTAAATTTAAGTATAAATACTTATGTACTATAATTTACTTGATGAAGTTAAAAATGCCCACCAGTTTTCAATATTTAGAAACTTGAACAATAATGGTAGCTGTCATTTGCTTGTCCAAACAATGCAGGTCGTATCAAGGCAAAGTCATTGGCAAAACTGAACATTTCTTGAGTGGAAGATGTTGCAAAACACAGGGAACATGTAATATGTGCAGAAAACATTGGGAGAGGTGCGTGAGAGGTGAAGTGAGAGTTAGGACCAAGAGAAAAACTATAAAGAAATTTATAGCATCTAACATTTATTGAGCACATACTATGTAACAAGCACATTATTTATATCACTTACCAAAATAACATAAGCCTGCAACCCACCACTAGTTACAATTCTTACACAAAGGAGATGAGAGGAGCCAATAACTGGCCAACTGAAAGAACAGGAGCAAAGTCTGAGCAAATACCCATGAGAGAGGTCAGTGCTTGAGGCTTAAGGCTCAGTGATCCCTGAGTCATTATTAGCACATGGACTAGAATGGGTTACAAGGTAAAACTGGCAAAACTAAAAAAACTCTGGGAATGTGGGAACTAATTTGTGGGAGTAGGTAAAGGATTTGGACTGAAGCACAATGAGTTTGGGTGACATAGCTAGTGCCAATATACAGTAATAGTAAATTGGCGTAGAAATTGGGATCTAAAATTAGGCAAGAGATACTGATTAGAGAAACATAAGCATAGAGTTTCAAAAACAAAATCATTTCACAAAGGGAAGAAAGTAGAAGTAAAAGAACAAAATTAAAAAGGGTCCTCACTGAGAAAAAACGTAATTTACAAGGAGAGAAAGAGGAGGTATGAGTGAAAAGAAAGATTATAAAAGTAAGAAAAGAACAAATAACACCAGGGAAGTATAGAAATGTGGCACAATTAGGACTGAGGGATGACAAACATTGCCTATTGAATTTTCATTTTGGAGTAATAGCTTCTGGAGTGATTCATTTGGATGTGTTTTTCTAATACATCTTTACGGTAACATCTCAGTTAGATAATATATTGATCCACTATATTTCTCAGGGAGTGGTTTCCATGATGTATTTCTCTAATGGCAGTACTGTCCAATATACTACAGATACTTTAGCAAATTTAGTTTTAGTTTAATTACACAATTAAAACACTTCCTGATGGTAACATACTGACTGCACATAAAATAACTTGTATTTTCTTCCACTATATAAATAATAACCTGTATAACAGTATTACACAATTAAAAATAAAGGCATACAATGAAGAATGTTCTACCATTTTTCCCTAAAAAGTAACAGCTTCATGGTGTTGATCCTTGATACCTATTCGAACAAATTAGCCCCATAGAGTATTTAGCATAAGATAACTTTCATTGAAAGTCTATTATTTGCATTTGAAAAACATAATTAGTGTTTTGGTATTGTCTTATACTATTTTAAAAAATATTTGAAAATACATTTCTTAAAGAAATATTAAGCATGTACTATATATACCAGTCATAGTTCTAAGTTCTCTATATATGTTACCTTATTTAATCCTCACAAAACTCAATGAGGTAAATATTATTGTTATCTGCATTTAAAAGAGAAGGGATCTAAGGCTCAGAAAATTGAAGATTTGGTCAAGGATTCAGAGCAAGAAAGTGGTAGAATCAGTATTCAAATTCAGACTGTTAAGCATTGTATTCTTTACCCACCCCCAGATGATAAAATCTCAAATGACAAAGTGAATCTTAATTGTCTGCCAGAAAATTTAGGGACAAGCATAGCCCTGAGCTAAGTCATGTGATATGTAGTTACAAAAATGCCTTGGAGAGCCTCTGGAGTATTTGCTTGATATACATCAGAGAGGTTCTTCAATACTCAGAGAAACATAAAGAGACTGTCTTAAATTTCCAGAGACAAAAGGTTTTATTGGAGAAGCTGCCCTCCAGGGACACTAACCATGGAAATGCAGTTCTTTTGCCCTGCCATACTCCCTTGCCTGGTAGAACAGAATCCTGCAACCCTGGAAATGACCCAGGCCTTCCTTCTGTTGGAACATTGACTTTAAGTACTTCTGATAAGGCTAAAGAATTCACAAAGGACTAAAGAATAAATCAATAAAATAAGTTCTCAGAAAATATTTATGGAAAACAATAAGCCCCGTGCTTGCCCTTTATGACCATAACTAATCTCTACAAATCTCGAGTGCACAATGACCTCACCTAACCCCTACTCCTCTAATTCATCCTTATCAACGTCTTACTTCTTGATCCTTGTGACCTATCCTGGTGTGGCCTCAAACAGGCAAGGAAGATCTGTAATAAAATTATGAATAAATTAAATGGAAAAATTCATAATATCTAAACACTAAATGGCTTATGTATCTATATTTTTGAAAATGGAAACTCGTTTTCTTTAGCTTGCAATAAAAGTAATATGTATTTATTCATTGAAAATAGGTTTACAAAGTTTAAAACCTCTTATAAGACTACTCTAAGATTTGTCTCTTTAACTGCCAAAACAAATTGATTATAGCACATATTTTTGGACTCAGAAAAATACACACATAGGCACACACATGCATTTGAGTGCTTATTTAACTCAATGCATATACTTATATCTTAAATGGCTGAATAGTTTACTATGGTCTTCATTGCTATATTTTTTAAAGCAATGTAACGTACACTTAAGGCATAGATTATTTGAGCAATCTGATGGGTGTTTTTTTCCCTGCCGGTATTTTTTTTAATTGTTGTAAGTAATTATGTGTAAATATCTTTGGACATACATATTTGCACATTTCTAATATCTTCTAATTAATTTTTTACATATGTTGTTAAACTGTTCTTTTAAATTGGCACAATTTACCCTTCTACTAACATTGTTTTCAAGGGAACATAGACTCACACCTTTACATTAATCATTTTTTAAATGTTTTAATATTCTTTTGCTTATTTCAGTGGGACATTGAAAAGCATAGGAAGTAGAGAAATGGAGGGGTGCCTGGGTGGCTCAGTCAGTTAAGCAGGTTTTTAAGGTTTAAAAGTGTTATTTTGATTCCTATAAAATATTTATTCCTATTGCATTGGTAGTTTCATGCTAAGATATGAAACATGATTAAATAATAAAATGTGAGTTATATTTAGTTATATAACATGTTAATAAAAGATTTTATGTTTCTATGAGATTAAAACAAAAAACTGTATAATTGCACATTTCATAAATTTTATTTTTGACCATATGATACAAATATACACTAAATATAATCTAACCATAATTGCAATATAAATATATTAAACTTCAGTATTTGAAGAAAGTATGACATCTTAGCATAAATGCACTTATCTAGTAATCTTACGCTTTTTCAAACCATTCTTTGATTTAACTTAACCATGTGTTTTTACTATCTTGCAAACAGCTTGCAATAATAAAAATGTGAATCTTCAGCTTGGCCATCCTAGCTTTTCTGGTTTAGCCTTTAAAAAGCAAGAAGATGATGTTTATTTCTGCCCCTTTTTTGCTGGACAGAGTATTAGGTGACCAGTGAGACTCATTTCTATTAGAAGTATTGTTAATTTGGGGAGGCTGGAAAACAGAATAATAAACAACCTCAATTAATGAAAAGCACTAGTGGAAGAAAAGGAGAGCTGCTGCACATGGTCAGACATTGTCTTTCTATAATAGCATCTTTTACAACTCCTTACCTAGATCACTAAAGAAATAATTTTTTTCTGAAAAAATATTGGTTTATTAAAATTTTAATGCATCTTAAGATGGCTTCAGTAGTTATTACTAATAACATTTTTAATGAGCAGTCCGAAAATAGAAGATATATATCTTCAAATTTGTAAGTTTTATTTCCTGCCATTTTTGTCAGCCTCATCACCTTATTGCTATCAAGTTTCCTTGATTAGACCAGTCAGGATGTAGCAAAGGGAATGCTAGAGCTGCTGTGGTCAGTAAGTCGACACTAAACAGAAAGTAAGCAGGACATTTGTCATATGTACCTGTATATACCATAGGTATAATTTGTTAATTAAAAGCTATTCTGATAATAACACAACTTGATCAAAACTCTCCTTCTTGCATATAATGTTTGTATTCTAAATACACTGGGCAGATTAGATAGAGTTGTAACATACCAACAAATGCAATCATTCTAAAGTGGGCATGAATCCTAAGCACAGTATGAGAAATTATTACTCTGTGGTAATGGTTTCAATAATACATTATATTCATGTCACTACTTAAAACACCAAAGGAAACTCATATACATAAATCAAATAAAAAAGCAGAAACATGGTTAGTACCGTTTCCCTATTAACTTTATGTTGCATAATACTTACAGAATGCTGTGAAAATGCTCACTTACAATGAAGCGTAATGAGTACAATACACTTTATTCAGTGCTTTAATTTGTCCCATGAATCATCCTGGCCAATGTAATCGCACTGTTAATATGACACTATTGAATAAACAGGTCATTAACAAATAAGATGGGTCCTTCTTAACTGGGCCATGTTAAGCATTTCGATGAAAGGATCTTCTGAATAGTTTTACCTGAATGTATCTTATCATCAGCTCTCTGAGGGAATGCACAATGAGTTTTGTAAATGTATACATTAGACTAAAAAGTATAGGACTGATTGTCCAACAAAATTAAAGGGGGATTGAGGAAGGTTCACTGGGTTTAAAAGTGTTGTTTTGATTCCTATAAAATATTTATTCCTATTGCGTTGGTAGTTTCATGCTAAGATATGAAACATGATTAAATAATAAAATGTAAGTTATATTTAGTTATATAACATGTTAATAAAAGATTTTATGCAAATGAGTGGCTACATAGAAAGGTCTTTGAAAGATCACTGGGGATTGTAATGGTTATGGAAAATACTTCAACAAGCATGGCATGAGACTGTTGATTTGCACTACAGAGAAAGGCACAGCAATTATGAATAATAATATGAAAACCTTTTAAAAAACATCTGAAAGGGATTTATTGTCTTTAAAATGCAATTAAAGGACAGGATAAAATATGCCCTATCTGAATTTCTGTGAAAATTTAGAAAATTTCCAAAAACAAATCTATAGAAAGAGGATAAGATAAATAAAACTTCTATAGACTCTGATAACACATTAAAGCATAGGTTTCTCCAATAGGTGAGGAGTAAAAATAAACACTTTTCTTTCTTGATTTCAAGTGCCTGAGCCTTGAAAGTTACAAAAATTCCTACGAACGTGGTAATAACCATAGGACTAGAGTTAAAGATGACTGCACACCTAGAACCTCTTCAGGCAAACTATAAATTGAAATAAGGAAGTGAGGGAGTATAGTACACACATTTTATGTGGTAACATGCAACCATTAAAAATGAAGATGCTGGGCACCTGGGTGGCTCAGTTGGTTAAGCGACTGCCTTCGGCTCAGGTCATGATCCCGGAGTCCTGGGATCGAGTCCCGCATCGGGCTCCCTGCTCAGCGGGGAGTCTGCTTCTCCCTCTGACCCTCATGCTCTCTCTCTCTATCTCATTCTCTCTCTCTCAAATAAATAAAAATAAATAAAACTTAAAAAAAATAAAAATAAAAATGAAGATGCTGAAGACCTCATGATAATTCAGGAAGTACTTGCACTATTATATTTTGTTAAAAAAAATCACAACATAAAATCAGATATCAAATGATAACTGGAGGGACCCACCTGAGTGCCTCAGTAGGTTAAGCCTCTGCCTTCGGCTCAGGTCATCATACGGGGGTCCTGGGATCAGCCCCACATCAGGCTCCCTGCTCAGCGGGGAGTCTGCTTCTCCCTCTACCTCGGCTGCTCCCCCTGCTTGTGCTCTCTCTCTCTCTCTCTCTGATAAGTAAATAAATAAATAAATAAATAAATAAATATTTTAAAAATGATAACTGGAACAGAAGAACTAGTGGAAGAAGACACACAAAGAAGTTAACAATGAAAGGCTTTGGGTCATGGGAGAATAAGAGAATTTTTTTCCTAATTAGCAACTTTTTTCTCTATTTAGAAATTTCCTTAATAAGTATTCTTTAACTAAGATTTCCAGTGTGGGGGCGCCTGGGTGGCTCAGTCAGTTAAGCATCTGCCTTCAGCTCAGGTCATGATCCCAGGGTCCTGGGATCGAGCCCCTCATTGGGCTCTCTGCTCAGTGGGGAGTCTGCTTCTCCCTCTCCCTTTGCCCCTCCCCCCTGCTCATGTTCTCTCTCTCTCTCTCTCTCTCTCTCTCTCTTTCTCAAGTGAAGATTGAATTAGGTGAAGAACTTATTAGAGATACCTAAGTCCCAACCTAGAAAACAGTCATCTTATGAATAGTTCAAGTACCATAGTTATTATGCTGAAAGGTTCAAGAAGTCATACGTTTCTGGAAAGTCTAGTCTTGCAATGGTATGGGGGAAAGGGGAAGAAATGGAACAAGGAGATGGGAATCAGACTGCAAGGGGTTGTGGAGACTAGAGGGGTGGAGGGCACAGTAACAAATACATTTGTCGGGTAGGATCAAAGAGAGGGTGAGATTTGAGCAAAGCTGGAGGAGAGGTGAGGGGGTTAGTCAAGTGGATATAAAAAAAACTGGATTTTAAATAAATTGACATACTGCTTTCTTTTTGAAAGCTTCTGGAATTCTAAGTAACACTAATACAAACAACTGCTTGACTTCATTGGAACATTTACACAAATGACCCTGTAACACTCACAATAAAAGTTAGTTTCTATTCTGGTTTGTTGGCTAAAATTATTCTGTTAGGATTTTATTCTGTACTATTATGTTATTAGCAGTTTGGGATTTACCAAGAGAAACTGCCCAATGATAACAGCCTCATTAATGCCTCCTAGTGAAACACTTAAAAAGTTCTTCATTGATCTTGGTTCCAAATACATCAAAATGTGTATTACATTTTGGTTGAACTATTCACCCTACTGACATTTTCTGGTGAATAAGCTCATTCCCAGTTCAAAAGTCCTTCTTCTCGAGCTCCAGGTAGAATAAAGAAATAACAAAACTGACCTACCTCGAAGATACAGGATAACTTTATTCAAACTTCTTACTCTCTTTTTAATATTTAATTCTTTTTTCTATATGATGAATATGCTACTGGTCATTTGTCTTTAAAATATTAAAATTTGTCTTTAAAATATTAAAATATATACACAGACACAGAGAGTGAGGAAACCTCAAGAATAAAAACTTCAATGAATGTAAAGTTTACTGCATAAAAACACTAGATCTTAATTCACTACTCTAAGACTAGTTCAATTCACAAGTAAATAAATGACTTTCTGGTTAGTCTCTCAGGTTTTGATTCAGAGATCTTGAATGAGTTTTAATCTAGCCCCAGTGAAGACCTATTTACATCATAGTTTCTTACATGAAATATATATATATTTTTTCTTCATGCTATTTAAATGAAGGCATGCTAACTAGTAAACAATTACTTAATGTTAAATTATTGGGCTACATGATATGCAACCACCTTGTTCTGACTCAGTTTATCATAACTGTAGTCCATGCAGTCTTGCACAACTGAGGCTTCCATTTGACATGTCATCATCAAGGGCCATAAGGAGAGTTATAATACTCTAGCTATTTCCCAGAAAATGATTTAAATCACCAACATAAAGTTAATGGTAAGAATGGTTATTTAAATGTTTTATTTCTATCCATATAATTTTCTGACTTCATGAAAAGTAAGAGGATCCACAGCAAATGGACTGAAGGTAGAGAGCATTAAATGATTTAGAATGGTGTGCATAAATCGAGAATATATACCATGATAGTGTTTTCATGATATGTGATTAGGGCAGTGAGGCAAATAAATCTTTAATAAAATATTTTGAGTCATTTATTATTCAGACAATTGCTTAAAAATGTATTCATGGTGAAATTAACTGAATTTTGCTTTCTTTTCTTTTAAACATAAATGCAAACTCATACTTTTATGTGTTATCCTCTGTTTACTGTGATTGAAGAGCAAAGAGTTTGAATGGAATAGTCTTAATGTTTTATATATAAGAAAAAAAGTATAACAGTATCACAACATGTTATTTCAAACCACAAAGTGTCATACAGTTTACTATGAGCCTGTAACTAAGGTCATTCCTCATTCCTCCTCTGATATGAAGTAACTTATCTGAGAAAAATAAGATTTAAATAACTAAAATAATGCTATCTTAGATTTGGCAGAAAGGTAGAGAACTTCAAATCTTTAGCATTTATGGTTCCAAATTTTATCACAATTGAAATCAGGAAGGTATATAAAAATCCCAAATTAAAAAAAAATAACTGTTTTCTTATTACCCATGCAGTTAGATCTACCATATGTTGAACAGATTTTTATGCTTTTCCTAAAAAACTTTTTTTCAGCTGTTATGCTTTGAAGGTTGTTCCACTGACCTGTCTAAAATTTTTTAGATGAAAACAGGCTCATATTTTTAAAAGCTAATCTAATTAGTCAGGCTTCAATATTTTTTGCCAATATTTATTTTGGCAAAAGTAAATAAGCCTGTATTATGCTGTTATGAATTATATTGAAAAAGGTCTATAACATGCTAATAGTTTTTAAAAATCCACTCTTCACCCTTCTAAAACACCAACAAAATTCAATTAAAATTTTACTTTGGGATCAGGTCTGTGGATGAGGGAAAAAAAAAAGTGTTCATGAACTTAGAATATGCTCCTCCTTTTAATTGATTACACTCAGGCTTGTTAAAAAGTGTACAGTAAATGAACTACACGTATTTCATTGTATTATTACTATAAAAGGGATTCATTGGAGGTGACTAGATTCTTATTATTAGCGTTCAAAGGTCATAGAAAAAAATTGGAGCTAAATTAAAAAATACTTTTCCCCAAAAGTCTTTATTATAAAATAGTAAAAATTTTCACTAACAAGAAAAAGTTTAAATTTTAACCATATTCTCAGAGCTCACATATGATCTTCAGTTTTTGTGCCAAACACTACATTTCTAAAAAGCTCTTTCATTTTCTCTTCCATATGAAAATAAAGTATTTTGATAATATAGCTAGAGTTGAACGAGGCATACATGTTTACAGTGCTGGGTTTTTTTCTTTCCTCTATCAAGATGATTTCGTCTTGTGAAATTACACAACTAGTGTTTTACTGGCCTCTATTGTTGTAATCTGGGTATAACACTTCTGCACAGGATGTAGTCAAATGTCACCTTGATATGTTTCAGTGAAGAAATTATAGGTAGTCCAAAGTTTTAAGGATGCCATAGAAGAATCTTGATTGCTCTCAGATTTTACAAAGAAAATTAAGTAATTCATTTGAAATTATATGTAGCATATATGATTGCCAGACAACAAACATTTAATGTCAGAAAAAATTCATCTTCTAAAAGTTTCCTTAGGTAAGTTTATAGATCAGTTAGATATTTCTTCTTGTCCCAGAGCATATAGGTTCCTAGAAAATAAACTATAAACATGTCCTGGGCGCCTGGGTGGCTCAGTTGGTTAAGCGACTGCCTTCAGCTCAGGTCATGATCCTGGAGTCCTGGGATCGAGTCCCACATCTGGCTCCCGGCTTGGCAGGGAGTCTGCTTCTCCCTCTGACCCTCTTCCCTCTCATGTTCTCTATATCTCATTCTCTCTCTCAAATAAATAAATAAAATCTTAAAAAAAAAAAAGAAAACATGTCCTGGCAGAAATCCTCAATATATTTTTCCAGATGTGATGTTAATATTCAATCTGTAATGCTGAAGGGAGATTGTGTGAAGCACTCAGTAGGTACTTCACTGAAAAACACATACAGGCCACAAATAAGTACTCCAAGATCAAGTCCAGAGATGGAGTCTCTTATCCTCTCTATGTAAAGATATTAACAATTTAAGTATCAACTTTACCAAATTCTAGTCAGATAACATAATTCAATTTTATGCTTGATGAAATACAAAGGCCCATTATATTACTAGAGATCTGTTCTGATGATACATTAACGCTTTCCTTAAACTTCATTTGATTGGAGAGAGACAATATAAATAACAAAAAAAAATGCTTTCTAGAGTATCAGAGTAAAGGATGGGAGTGAACAGGAGGAATTATCTTTAAAATGTCATTAAGTATGAGCTAATCATCTTGGTCTTGTTCTAAAAGCTCAGTCATCATCTTTGCTGAAACTAAACCTTGGGAGGTCACACCACTGACTTTCCAGGCCAGCCTTTGTTTCCCAGCTATTGTCTAGATCAGCACTGTACAAATGAAATGTAATGTAAACCACGTATGTAATTTTTCAAGTAAAAGAAACAGGTACATTTAATTTTAATAATATATTTGACCCGTAAACTCCAAATATTATCATTTCAACACAAAATCAATATGAGATAATTTACATTCTTTTTTAATGCTACATTAAAGGGTCAGGTGTTTCCCAGATTTGAGTCCTCAAAGAGAGTCCCAGATGACGCAAGGAGAGGGCGAGAAGCAATAGCTTAGTTGAGCAAAAAGACTCCCTGCGGGAGGGCCTTAGGAGAGAAAGCTGTGGCAATGGCTTGTCTAAAGGTTTTTGAGTCTTACGTAGGCAGGGGCCAGAGTTTGTGTACCCCCGGTAACAGTTTTCCCATTAGTCAGTTTAAGAACTTTTCTTTTTGGTTTTGCTTTAGATTTTTAAAATTTATTTGAGATAGCACAAGCAGGGGGGAGTGGCAGGCAGAGGGAGAGGGAGAAGCAGGCTCCTGGCAAGAACTTTTCTATATAAGGCTATGGCGCCAAGGACTTGGTGGGGCATAGTGCTATGTCTTAGCTTCCTGTTATCCCGACCCATTGTTTAGCCTTACACAGTGTATTTTCAACTTCTTTATCTTCTTTAGGTCCCTTGGTGGATTCTTTGTTCAGTGGCTGGTTGTCGGGTTTTAGGCATATAAACCTTTCCCTCAGATGTTTGTGCACACTTGCTTAAGCCCAGCTCTCTGACCACCTATCAATTCCTTAACTCCTATGCCTTTCCCGACCCTGGCTGACTCTCAGCAGCCTGGCTTCTTTCACCTCCGCCCCTTTTCCTCTGTTCCCGCGGACCCAGCCGCCATCTTGATCTGCCGGCAAACGTGTTCCCACGCGTCTGAGTGGTGAGTCCTTCCCTCCTCTTTCTAACCCCCTGGTGGAACTGGTGTCCGGCTCTACCCGTGGCCAGGGGATGCCACAACAGGAAGTGCCATGTCATTTGCTGTGACCGTCTTGGTGGAACACCCCAATGTGGTGGGACACTACCAAAAAGTCAGTCCCCCATATTTGCTGTGACTCCTTTCTTTGGAGGAATGCCACCAGAAGAGTCCATTGCCTCATGTTAGGTCTGGCTCTTTCTCAGGTCAGCACAAGGCCCTGACTGAAGTCACGACCACGAGTCAGAGCTCCATTCCCATTGGCGGGAAGTCCCATACATATCTCGTTCGGTTTCATGGCCCTAAATCAGGACCCTGACCTAAACACATTGCAGAATGTGTTTGGCCAATAACCAGCTACCTCCCTACCTATTAGATACTGACTATATCACTGTTCCTCCTCCTAATAGATGTGATGGCTTCTTTTGCTCATTCATTTCCTGGATTAATGGCTATAATCAGTAAAGCCAACTGTGGTTAATCTTCCTCAGGACAGAGACTTTAACCAACCAGTTGTCGAAACTCCCTTGGTTTTGGGGAAGTTCCCTGTTTTCTCCCTCCCTCCTCCATGGGCTGCCTATTCCCTCTTGTTGGTGTCTGCTCACCTGTCTGAGCTGATGAGCCCAGCTTTAGAACCAGGTGTTTTTTTTTTTTTTTTTTTTTTCTCTGCCTTCTGGCAGCACTTCACCTTTTCTGCCTCCCCCTCCTCCTCCTGTCTCTGCACCACCTTGGGTGTGGCCTGCCTACACCGCCCATTTCAGATTTCCCCAGGGTGCCCCAGGTAAAAACTGACAATGGGGAAAAAATTGATTGACTTTTAAGTGGACCCAGGTGGAACATAATTTGGTATTTAAAGTAATTGAAACTTAGTCTGCCAAGGATTACTGAAGGTCAAATAAGCTTGTGTTCTCTGTTGCAATTTGTCAGCAGAAGATGACTTAAATGATGGTTAATTTTGTTTCAAAGGTTTCATAGGTAATTGTTAAGGTAGCTCTCAAAGTCTTTGGTAACCTGAAGCTTTAAAGTTTTGCTTGGGTGATAAATTGGATTGAATTCATTGGACATCTCAATCTTTTCCACATGAGATAAAATACTAAAGCACTGATTACTGAAGATAGGTTTGCGCTTTTGACTTATTGCAAAGAAACTAAGCATATTTGGGTCTGTTGGAAAACATGCTTTGTGCTTAATTGATTCATAAATTTGCCATCTAAAGAGTTCTGGTGTAATAGTTCACAATTGGTTTTCACTGGAGACTAAGGTTTCCAAGAGTTAAATATTACTGAACGTAATTAAAACTGATGGAAATAAGGGAAGCAATTCTGTATGTGTAAGAAAGATCTAAGGAATGGAAATGCATTTTTGTTGAAGGTAGAAGAAAGTGTTTTGTCCTAAAATGACACCGGTTGGAGAGAAATGGCTTGGAACAAAATCTGAATGCAGAGCAAAGTTGTAGGAGGTTTGTGAATGGAAATCTTTGGAAAGGAATTTTATGTGTGGTCAGAATGGACTAAGATTGAAATGAATGGATTTTAAAGTGCATTGATATAAGATTGAAATTCTGCTTTCTCTGTTAAAAAAAGATAAATTTTCTTGAATTGTTGGTCTGCACTTGATAAGAAAATGTATCATATGATCTCATTGATATGAGGAATTCTTAATCTCAGGAAACAAACAGGGTTGCTGGAGTGGTGGGGGGTGTGAGAGATGGGGTGGCTGGCTGATAGACATTGGGGAGGGTATGTGCAATGGTGAGCGATGTGAATCGTGTAAGACTGTTGAATCACAGACTTGTACCTCTGAAACAAATTATACATTATATGTTAAAAAAAGAAGATAGTAGGAAGGGAGAAATGAAGGGGGGAAAATCGGAGGGGGAGATGAACCATGAGAGACTATGGACTCTGAGAAACAAACTGAGGGTTTTAGAGCGGAAGTGGGTAGGGGAATGGGTTAGCCTGGTGATGGGTATTAAAGAGGGCACGTACTGAATGGAGCACTGGGTGTTATATGCAAACAATGAATCATAGAACACTACATCAAAAACTAATGATGTAATGTATAGTGAGTAACAAAACATAATAAGAAAAAGAAAATATAAACAAATTTGTTTTCTCTTTGGCCAGTAAAACCAGTTTCTATGTTTTGTCTTATTCAAGTCTTTAATGCTCCATCATACTATTTAGGCGTGTGCTTTAAAACTTTCTAAGGTTTTAACAAACTTCCCACAATTGAAATTGTAAACAAAGTTTCTTCGACTAATTAGGCTTGCTTATTTGGTATGTTATGTTCTGGTATAAGATCAGCACTTGATATTGTGATTATTGAAGTGTTATGTGTCACAGAAATAACTGAATTTCTTTGTCAATTGCATCATAATGAACTTTCAGATTGTTAACAATGTCCATTTTTGAGTTTTTGTCATTTATAATTGTTCTTATTCTCTTGCAAAATGAGTTTCATCTTCATGGAGATTCATAAAAAGGATTTACTTTTAGGACAAATACAGGTATTCAGTATCTTTGTAAAACTGAAATGGGTGAGACTTTCCAGAACTAACTAAAGCTGTATTCAAACTGAACAAGAATTAGCAACATAGCACTGAATGAATTGAGAAAAATTATTATAGTTTCATGACACTTATTTTAAACATTGCTAGTTCTCTAATGTTTGCTCTTCCAGATTAAGGAAATTTTCTCTTAGGATACCTATGACTTATAGAAATGTAATAAAATATTTATTCATTTGTCAACAAACTGAAGCTTTTAACTTTTCTCTCTACCTGAAACCTCTGAATTTCGAAAGGTCTCAGTATTCTTTCTTCCATGGGAATCATAGTCATTTGCATAAGTTCAATAAGAATCTGTTTTCCTTGTAACAGGACACCACTAGAAACCCTGGTTATTGGGGCACCTGATGGGCTCAAGTCAGTAGAGCAGCTGACTCTTGATGTCAGCTCAGGTCATGATCTCAGGGTCCTGAGGTAGAGCCCTGCATGGGGCTCCAAGTTTAGCTTTCATCTCCCTCTTCCCCTCCCCCATCTGTGTGCACATATGTGCTCTTTCTCTCTCTCTCTCTCTAGTAAATAAATATTTAAAAACACTGGTTGTTTTACCAAGGCTTTGACTGGAATGTCATATTTGAGAGAGACATGCATAGACTCAGATATGACTGGACAGCTTTAAGGAACTGAAATTGATTTTATGAACATGGAGCCATAAAGCCTCTTGGGAATGTTGGCCTGATACCTTGCTTACAGAGTTCCCAGCAGCCTTACCAGGTGTATAAGGAATCTCACTTCCTGGCAGGTGCAGGAATCTCAGGACGCTTTGGGGAGCTTGGGAAGAGGAGTTCACCCAAATGTACAGGTATTTCAGGCATGTCTGATGGCAAGTACTTGGCTTGGTTTCTGGCCTAGAGAGGCTACTAAAAGTTCAATATAGATTCCTTATAAAAGTTCCAGCAAAGCAGATTTTAAAAGATTTATATAACTAATTGCTGTACTTGCTAAGCTTATGTAAATAATTAGGCAAATTTCGTTAAAACTGGACTTGTTTTACAAATGAATAGTCTTAATTTGGCTATCTCTGGAAGTAAGGGTGATTTTAGGGAGAAAACTTATGTCTAAACATATCTTTGTGGTTGTTAAATTCTAGCTCTGATTGTCTTTGAATGTTGTTTGCCTCAGGAACACAACTTGAGGTAACCTTCAGAGAAATTGCCACAATACAGGAATTGTGTATAGCTCATAGACAATTACTTATTACTCTGTGAGGATAGTAACAGGACTCCATGAGCATATGATTAGTTAAGCAGCTGGAAAATGGGATTAATTCCCCAACAATTGTATAACTCAGCTAGCACCTTGACCAATTCTGTGTGGCTGTAATGACAAAATCATTCCTTAAAAGCCAGAGTGCACCCCACTCCATAGAGTTAACTACGGACTTGTGGAGATCATGGATGGCCCCACCTCCCCTATGATTGGATTAGGTGATACACTTGGGAATGCCCTTATCTCCTGAGGCAACTCCTGAGGCAAGTCTTCTCCGACTTGCCAGTGATTCCTCATAATTAGGATATTTATTAAGACTAGACATGAAACAAACAAAGAGGGCTCCCTTTAGCCATGTCCTTTTTGTATGGTTATATCCTTTAGCCATATTTGCATCAGGAGCTACCTCTATTGATATAAAATTGCAAATAGGGGCTTTAGTCAAGCATACAGCAACCACCTTTAACTAAACTCGACATGCAGTCAACCACAAATTCAAAAGATGGCCTTCCAAAACCGAATGACCCTTGATATCTTGACTGCAGCTCAGGGAGGTACCTATGCTTTATTAAAACAGAGTATTATGTATATACTCCAGATTATTACAAAAATGTGACAGGGTTACTAGAAAACATGACTACTCAAATTGGCACTTTAACCAATACCTATCTTTCATTTAATGATTGGTTAAACTCCTGGACTAGAGGAAGATTTTTGTCAACTATCAAAGAATATCCCTAGGGCAAACTGTGTCTGCCATTAATGACCACCAGAACTAGTACAATCCAAAACCTGACCCCTCTTCCTTAAGTAATATATATCCAAAACTTAAATCCAGGGATCAGGTACACCTTAAGACTCTGCAGGACCAAAAACTACCCAAACCTGTCTGGACTGGGCCCTATCAGGTTCTCCTGACCACTGCAGTGGTAAAACTTTGTGGCTGCTCCCCAGGATCCATCAGTCAAGACCACTCTAGCTCCAGCTGAGGAGCTCTCTGCCAAGTACAACTGCTAGCTGGTTGGAGATCTATGACTATTATTCAAATAAGACTCGGGTGATACACACCCAGGGCCTAGAGGCCCATGAATCCAGCCCATTGCCAATCCCTACTCTCTCACATACAATCATTCTAGGATATTGTCTTAGAAAAACTCCCTGAATACTTTCCTACCAAAACTCTCAGGATTTCTCCTTCCCAATTGCAAGACTTCATTTTCGACCATTTCCTTCAGGGTAACCTCTCTAAATTTACTTGGTCAGAAATCATAACTTACCTGGAGCTGTCCCCCATTAATGTCCTATTCTCACAGTACAATCATCACCCCTTTTCAGGCCAAGCTTTGTCTTTCTCATTATAACTTCTCATTGTTCCCTCCTTCTGGGACCATACAGCACAAGGATGGTTTTCCTGGAAAGAAACCTGTTGATGGCTATCCTGACTCCTTCCCTTCTTAGGATCCCTGGCCTCAAAACTCATATTCCTAATTATTAGTCCCCCTCTCTTTAATATCTTTGTTAAATTTACCTCTTCTAGAATCCAACAATTCCATATATGAATGATGGTTCAACAGGGATTCCAGTCCATACCATTGGAGGGTCCCCTCCATAAATCCCATGGACCTGACCACCATGGAATTTCCCTCAAATCGCCTATCAGCACGTTAATATAATACCGTGCTCTGGTCTGTAACTGTACAGAATCCCTGAGGGACTGACAGCTATTGGTAGGGACATCTCTATGCCCCTCATTTAGCAGGAAGAAGCTATTGACGATGAGACCTCCACCCAAACGCAAAAGATTTGTTATTGTTGATTGTCGGGGGGAATGTAAAGGCCACTTTCAGGCAAAAAGGCTTGAGCAATGGAATACAGACAGGCTCACCAGGTGACCCACCTCAAAATATCCATAGGCCCTAACTGACCAGTGGGCTACTTACAACTAGGCACAGTTACCAAAAAAGGAAGAATTCCATAGGTCACCATACCTCTTCCTCTTCTCCCTTTAAAAACAGTTCCCACCTACTACCTTGTTGCAGACAGCCTCTCCTTTGCTTGCTGCGCCCTTATGGTGTATTCAGTAATCTTCTGTCTCTTTTGTTCTGCCTTGGGTGAATCCTTTCACCTCCTGAGACACCACCTTTGGGGGGCCCCCATCAATTGAGAGATATCCCATTTAGGCACTGCAGAAAACAGTATAATAACAGCTTATGCTTCTAGACAACACAGGACACGTCCCCCAGATGATGCAGGATAACCTAATCAATAAATATTTGAACACCTGTTATGTCACTCTTCATCAGTGAACAAAATAAAGTAGAAATTATGATCATGGACTGTGGTTGCAATCTGCCTAGATTTGAATCTCAGCTTCACACCTTATATGCTCTGGGATCTGGAGTAATTAGTTAACCTCAGTGTCTCAGTTTCTTATTTAGAAAATGGAGAGGATAATAGTACCCATGCCAAAAGGCAGATATGAAGATTAAATGAGTGGACTTGAAGGAAGGAAGGAAGGCAGGCAGGCAGGCAGGCAGGCTTGTGCATCTCAAATTCCTAAGTTTAAAGAAGATGTTAAAATACTCAGTATGCACAAAAGGTTTTAAATGCGAGGAATAAACATTTTAAAAAGGAAGAGAGGTAATAGTTTGGGAGGCTGAGAGCATGTATGCATATTTTAAAAGATTGTCCAGAGAGGGTCTTACAGAGATGGTGATATTTGAGCGAAGGCTTGAAAGTGTCAAGGAAGTGAGCCATGTGTATAAATAGGGGGGAGAGTTTGCCAGGTGAAGGAAATAGCAATGAAGAGGAGACATGAGAGACTCAGAATGAGCAACTAAAAGGACAGGAGATGTGGGTGGAGAGGAATTGAGTGACTAGATGATGGAAGTTCTTGTAGACCACTACAGAAATTTTAGCTGTTAATATTGGAGTCAGAAGTCTACGAAATACAATCCTATGCAGTCTTATGAAGGATTGTAGCTGACTGTTAATGTGGAGAATAGAGTGTGCAAAGCAAATGAAGAAGTGTAAAAATTAGAAAATGTCTTTTTCTAGGAAGGTGGTATTGATACTATAGTCACATTCCAAGTGTAGTTTGAAGATGGAGCCAATGGAATTTTCTGACAGATTAATTATAGGGTATGAGAGAAAGAGAATAATTAAAGATCACATTAAGATTTGCTTGTGTAATTGGAAGAATGAAGTTGCCATAGCTTATATGGAAAAGATTGAGGGAGGAATAGATTTAGAAATGAAAAGAAGGAATTATGTTTTGAATTGTTGTTTTTAATTATTTAAATGTCTTAAAAACTAGAGGCCTTTAAAACTAACGAAAGAAAGAAAGGAAGAGAAGAAAGGACGAACTTGTTTTTTTTTTATAAGCCAGGTGAAAGACATGCTCCAAGAAAGAGGAAGAAAACAATTGTATTAAGTGTTGCTAATGAGTCAAGTAAGTGAAAACTGAGATTTAACTTTTGCATTAAACACCAGAATCGAGAGAAATTTGCTTTTAGAATTGGGGAAATAGGTAGATGTGAAAAATCCAGCAGAATGGGGAAAAATATGATTTGGGGAACAGAGAAAATTGCTGGAATGATGGGATTAAGTAGGTAAAATAGGATGGATTCTAGTGCACAAGTAGAGGGCATGACCAAGGCTAGGATCACTGAGAATTCCTCTGGATGAATATTTGCACAGATATAGGTAGATGTGATAGAGAACATGGAGAATTTCTCCTCCAGTTGCATCTTTATTATCAGTGAGTAAGGGTAAGAGTAGATCAACATGTTGAAGAGAGGAGATTGCATGCACTAGTCACATGGAAGAGTGGATGTGAAGAGTAGCATGATTCCTGGTTATACAAAGAACCTAATTGAGATTAGGAATATAAGAGCAAACCAAGATCAGTGCCTCCTTTGACAAATCTCTTTCTCGGATCATGGCCTCTCCACATCTGTGATCTTAGGGAGTTCACATAAAACACTCTGTCCCTCTAGTTGGAACACTGTATGCAACTGCGATAAAAATATTTGACTCTATCTTTCATCAGTTGAGTTCCAGCCCAGAGAAAACATGCAGTGATTGGAAATTCTTCAGTTATTTTTAAATATATTCCATTCTAGTTATTAGTTGATCTCTTATCTAAGTACAATTGGAATTCATGTTCATGAGATTATCCCAAAAGAAAATTGTCACTTTTTTGGTTGCAGAAGATTTTCTGGAAAAGTTGTCTGTGCTTCCAAAACTTTAGTGATTTGCATAGCACCTTCAAGGTTTTGTTCTTAACTGATTGTGTTGAATGGACCCATGCCAATTTGGCTGTTCAGCAATTGTTGGGTACTTTAAGTAAATATTGGTAGCCCCTGGCATTTAGAGGTAAGTAGGAGCTATGCATCTTTTCTCCCACCATCTCAATGCCAGCTGGTAAGTCACAATAACTGCAAATCTTATTCCAAATTCTGATAAAGCTACAAACATTGACTAGAAAGCCAACACAAAACACCCAAGCAATCTGTTCATATAGGCTTAATGAAGATCTCACCCTCTGTCCTGATATATTCTAGAGAGCACCTTGATAGGATGTTTCACTCAGAGGTAGAGGAAAAATATTGTAAGGTAGAATCGGCCAAAACTTTGGTCAGATTGGTTGGAAGACTCTCCATTTAGTGAGGCCTCTCCATGTATGAGAATGTTAGACTTACTAGTTTCTTACATGTTATTCAGCAAAGGTGGGGAACCAGTAAAATATTTCTAGTCTAACCATGTCTTTTAACACCACTCATCTCATTGATGAAAAAACATTGCAAACATCTCTAATAACAATAACCCCTGCCCATATATATTTCAATAACAATATTAAAGTGTTTGAGCATTCTGAAATATAGATTCCTGATTCAGATAGTGCAAATGCTAACGAAACACATGTTGGTTATAGTTAAAGGTAACTAAAACAGACAAAATAAAAATGATAGAATATTCACTTTCCGTGGAGGAATTGCTCTTCATTATTCAAAATCAGGGCCCAATAACATTGCATCACACTTGAACCAGTACCCTTAATTCATGCTATTTGCATATATGTATATATAATCTGTCTCTTTTAACTTCTTTCTGGTCAATATGTATGTGAAATAAATTTGAGGACTAATTACATTTGATTATAATAATGCGTTTTAATAAATGCATTACTCTTTAAAATTTTCTGTAGACAACCTAAATGAAGATGCACTTTGAATATTTAATGACTTTTTAAATATTCATTAAGGTAAATATAGTTTTAAATATGAAAATTATGTTTTTGGAATAGCATAAATATGAAATCTATCAACTCTATAGTATTAATATTAATATAGATTACGAAGCACTAGAGGTGCCAAATTATCTCTCTTTGGTAGCCTAGCATAGCATAATTTATACCAAAAACATAACGCTTTTAAAATGTGTAATTATATTACTCTTTCTCTATAATTCCATTGCATAAAATCTGTCTTAATACTCCTTTGATGGGCGCCTGAGTGGTGCGGTCAGTAAAGCCTCCGCCTCTTGGTTTCAGCTCAGGTAGTGATCTCAGGATCATGAGACTGAGCTCCACATCGGGCTCCATGCCCAGCGTGGAGTCTGCTCGAGATTCTCCCTCTCCCTCTGACCCAGCTGCTTGTGCTCTCTCTCTCAAATAAATAAATTAATTAAAAAAGTACTCCTTTGACAAAATGTCTGAAAATAGGGGCATCATATTTCCCTGGCTTAAATTATTTTTAATTATTTTGCTTCTCTAATAATTAGTGATAAAACAAATTTCATTTAAATAAACTTAAGAGACCAGTGGGAAATTCTTATTATGCCAAATGGAAGAACATTTTTCTTTTACTCTTAGAAGTACTAGATTTATTAATTCTGTAGTGAAATAAATAGGGCATTTTTCATGATAATATTTGCTCCTATTTTATAGTCTTCATGTTACTATGGATTGTCAAAATATTCTATGAAGAATTGTTTTCTAGTTACCTTTACATTTTTCCAATATAAATAAAAATTTTCATCTCCAACCATTTATATGATCACTAACAACATTCTGAGCTTTTATTTAATAATCATTGATTTAATAGGCCTCCAAAATATTTGAATACAAAATAAAACATGGTCAGAAGGCCACAAGGTTAAAATATGATGGAGTATGAACAACGGAAAAAAACAAGAGGAAGAACAATGGTAATACAAGGGGAAGATAGAGGTGAAAGAAGCAGAAAACCGGAAGAAGAGGATAGTAGAGACAGATCCCAGTATGAGATTACTCTCCAGTTAAGTGGGTTCCCAAACTCATTCAAAAATTAAATACAACAAAAATTAATTCAAAATGGAATATACACTTAAATATAAAATCCACAGTTGTAAAACTCCTAGAAGGTAATATAGGAGAAACCTAGGTAACTTTGGGTATGATGATGCCTTTTTAGATACAACACCAAAATGATGATCCACGAAAGAAATAATTGATAAGCTGGATGTCATTAAAATTAAAAACTTTTTGCATTGTGAAAGACAGTATCAAGAGATTTAGAAAAAAAGGGGGGAGGCCATAGACTGAGATAAAATTTTTGCAAAAGACACATGTCTGATAAGGGATGGTTATCAAAGATATATAAAAATACTTTTAAACTTAATAAGAAAACAATCTGAATAAAAGGTGGGCCAAATACCTTAACAGATGGTCACCAAAGAACATAATAGACATGGCAAATGAGTATGTCAAATTAAAACAAAATACTACTACATATCTGTTAGAATGGCCAAAATCCAAAACACTGACAACACCGAGGCAGGGATGTAGAACAACAGAAGCTCTCCTATATTGCTAGTGGAAATGCAAAATATATGACCATTTTGGAAAATAGTCCAGCAGTTTTTTTTACAAATGGTTTTTACAAACTGTTTTTACGAACACACTCTAACCATATAATCCAGCAATCATGCTCCTTGATATTTATTCAAAGGGATTGAAAATTTATGTCCACATAAAAATCTGCACACAGCTTTGCTTTGTCTATAGCAAGCAGCTTTACTCATAATTACCAAAGCTTGGAAGCAACCAAGATGTCCTTCGATAGGTGATGGTGAATAAACTGTTGTAATTCAGACAATGGGGTATTATTCAGCACTAAAAAGAAATGAGCTACTATCAAGCTATAAAAAGACATGGATGGGGCACCTGGGTGCTCAATCAGTTAAACATCTGACTCTTGGTTTCGGCTCGGATTATGATCTCGTGGTCATGGGATCGAGTCCTGTGTCAGGCTCTGTGCTCAGCACGGAATCTGCTTCAAGATTCTCTCTCCCTCTCCCTCCCGTGCTCTCTCTCAAAAAAATAAAATCTTAAAAAAAAAAAAGACATGGATGAACTTTAAATGCATGTTACTAAATGAAAAAAGCCAATGTGGGAAAGGCTACCTATGATATAATTCTGGAAAAGGCAAAATTATAAAGACAGTAATAAAGGCCAGTATTTGCAAGGGATGGCAGGGAAGAGATAAATAGGCAAATCACAGAGGATTTTTAAGGCTGTGAAGTACTTTGTACAATACCATAATGGTGGATGTATATCATTACGCATTTGCCCAAACCAACTGTATGTACAACACCAAGAGTGAACCTTAAGGTAAATTATGGCCTTTGGGTGATTATGATGCATCAGTGTAGGTTCATCCTTGGTAAAACTGTACCACTCTGGAGAGTGATGTTGACAATGATGGAGGCTATGCATGAGTGAAAGCAGGAGGTGTGGGGAAAATCTCTGTGGCCTCCCAATTTTATTGTAAACCTAAAACTGCTCTAAACAGAGTTTATAAAAAATACAATATTCACAGGGGAGATTTTAGGGATAGAAAAAACATCTGGGGAAAAATATGGGAAGTATTATATCAAAGACAACATGCTTCCCCCTCAACCCTCTAACATCTCCATTCCTGACCCTCACTCTCATCTGTTGACTTTATTTCTTCAACAAAATTGAAGCAATCAGAGAAAAACTGTTATAGACTACCACTACTGTATCTATCAACTTTCTACACCTCTGCCCATGCACTTCCTTCTTGTTTCTACAGATAAGCTGAAAATGCTCCTCACCAAGGCCATTTCTTCACTTGTACACTTGCTCCCATGCCTTCTTGCCTATTTTAAAACACTGTTCTGGCAATTTTCTCCTTATTTCCATAATTGCCAGTCTTTCCATTTGTAAGTGATGATTTTATCAGACAAAAATATACTATTTCTCTCATCATTAAAAAATAAATTGTCTCTTGACCTCACTTTGCCTTCCAGGACAGCATCATTTCTCTGCTCCCATTACAGCAAAATTCCTTGAGAGATTTCTCTATACCTGCATTCTTTAATGTCCCTTTTCCCATTTTCTCATGTGTCCACTATTTTAGGATTTCATCTCACTACCCTCTACAACTCTCTTATTAATAGCACCAATGCTGTCTCTTTATTAAATCTTTAGGACACTACGTAATTTGATTTTTCTTCTGCCTCTCAAGCCACTCCTTCTCAGTCTCTTTTATGGGTCTTTCTTGTCAGGTCTCCAGCTTCCAAGTGTTGCCATATCTTAGGGCTCATTCCTTAGATTCCTTAGATGATTTCTCTTCTCTATCTCTCTTCCTTCTTCAGATCACATCTAACAGTATATGTATATGCCAAGTTTATATTTCCAGCCAGATCCTTCACCTGAACACTAACATATATATATATATTATATATATTATATATATATACACACATATATATAGTATATATATGCATATATATATAATACTAGTTTTTGTATTACTGCTATAACAAATTACCACAAACAAGTTTAAAACAACAAAAATTTATTTTCATTACAGTTCTGAAGGTCACAAATCTAACATCACAGTGTTGGTAGAGCAGTTCCCTTTTGGAGATTTTGGGAAAGAATCCATTTATTCCTTGGATTTGAAACTGAAGTTTTTAGAATTTTCCTGCATTCCTTAGCTCATGGTCATGTCTTTGTATTACTCCAACCTTTTGCATTCATCATCACATCACATCTCCTACTATTGATTCTGATCTCTTCTCTCCATCTTATAAGGACCTTCATGCTTACACGGGCTCATATGGATAACCCAGGATAATCCCTTCATCTTGAAATTCTTAATCACATCTTAAAGTCCTTTTTGCCACATATGGTATCATTTACAGGTCCTAAGGATTAGAACATGAATTTCTTTGAGTCATCATTCAGTTTGCCACAATATCCAACTGCCCACTGAAGCCTCTATTTGAATGTCTTCTCAAACAAAATGGCCAAAACTGAGCTTCTGAGATTCCAGCACAAACCACCTCCTCTGTTAATTGCAACTCCATTCCTAAAATTTCTTGGTCAAAATGTTTGGTACCATTTTTGATTCATCTATTTCTCTAAAAGTCACGAATCCAATTCTTTAATAAGCAAATCCTCTTGGGCACCTGGGTGGCTCAGTCGTTAAGCGTCTGCCTTCAGCTCAGGTCATGATCCCAGGGTTCTGGGACCAAGCCCCACATTGGGTTCCCTGCTTGACAGGGAGCCTGCTTCTCCTTCTCCCACTCCCCCTGCTTGTGTTCCTTCTCTCGCTTTGTCTCTCTCTGTCAAGTGAATAAATAAAATCTTTTTTAAAAAAATAAGCAAATCCTATTGGATCGTCTTCAAAATTCAGTATTCTATCACTTTTTACCATCTCCAGTGTCACTCAACTGGACCCTGCCACCATTATCTTCTGGCAGCAATATCCACTTTGCCTGAGTTAAAAGCAGCCCTGGTGACCAGGCACTCAATATGGCCAAATCTGTTTACTCCGATCTTCATCACTGTGCGCCAGAATATGTGATTGTCTATTGAACCAGGAAGAGCAGAGAGCATTTTTGCTTACTTCTAGTGTAGTCATACAGCAAGCATTTTTAGTCTTTTTTACAGTCACCTTAAATCCTTTTCAGAACAACATGGAGTATATAAAAATAGTAGTGAAGTGTTTAGTAAACAGCACTTATTAACACCCCTGTCCCCTTCTAAGGTGATGAGATACCCCACTGCCTATAGGTTTAAATTCAGATTCCTTAGCATGGATACAAAGCCTTCATGATATGGCCTTACTCTGTTTCTAGGGTCAGTTTGCACCATTCTATATTCTAGGCACTAGGATTCTCTGCCCCGAAAAGACCACATTCTTGCTTTTATCCTTCCCCCACAATTATAAGTACTAAATATAAGCACGTAGTAAGGTTTTTGTTGTTGTTGTTGTTGGCAGTTATCCAGAATAACCGATGTGTCCTTTTATAAAGTTTTGAGAGGAATGTGTTAGAAACCATTCTCTCATACTTGTAATCAAAAAAGTTGTATCGTCTCAGTAGGAAGGGAGGCAATCACAGACATGTCTATGTGGCGAGGAGATCTTTCATGTACCTGCTATTTGTTAGCTGTGGGTAAATAAAGAGTCTTGGGCCTTTGAATGAAGCTACTGTTAAATACCTAATACTTTGCAAATCTCCATCTCATTATGTACTGCAGATGTTTGACTTTAAAAAGCCACCCAATTCTGAGATTTATATTGCTGTTTATGGGTTGTAAGATGTTTTACAATTACTTTCACACTTGATCCTCCCTATATCCTATGAATTAGAAATGACAGGTATCACTCTAATTTTTTTTTTAATTGTGTTTATTTATTTATCAGAGAGAGAGGTGGGGGCACAAGCAGGGGGAGTGGCAGGCAGAGGGAGAAGCAAGTTCCCTGCTGAGCAAGGATCCCAATGTGGGACTTGATCTGAGGACACTGGGATCATGCCCTAAGCCGAAGGAAGATGCTTAACCGACTGAGACACCCAGGGGTCCTTCACTCTAAATTTTAATATGAGGAAACTGAGGCTGACCATTTATCTAAGTTGGAAGTGGCAGAACCAGAACCAGCTTTAAGATTAAGTCAGTTCTTTGTTCTTTTCACTATAGCATACTACACATCAAGTTGTCCCTGTGTATATACAGTTGTTTTGCAATGATTTATAGTTATGCCTCTTTCCATGATATATTTGCTCTCTCTCTCCCTAAGTATTACCTTTTAATGGAAAAAGAGAAATCAACTTCTGGAATATCTTGAAACCATTTGGGGCATCTATTTTTTTTAATACCGTAGGGTTCAAAGACTGTATTTTTGCTGCTTTTTATTAGCGTTTTGTGTTTTTGTAACTGTTAGGGATTATTGTAATTTTGGAGTTAGATGTGATGTCTGTACAGATACATGAAAACCACACATTAATATTCCTGTCCTTATACTGATCCTTGAGACCAAAACTCTATATCATAAACTGCTTTTATAGTAGCTAGTAGAGCAATAGGCACTGCAATAAGTATATCAAACAAGACACCCTTGAACAAAGAGCTATGACAAAAGAAAGTAAAATTAACTTATTGTCATGCAATTTTGCTCTATCTTTTCTGATAATATTCTAACTAAAACCATTTGGAAATCATACATTTATTCATCCAGTGTCTATTTAAGTACTTCCTATGTGCCTGGCATATGATCTAGAATGGTATTGACAAACTATGGCCTACTGGCTAAATCCTTTTGGCCAACTCTTTTTATAAATAAAAGTTTTATTAGAAAAAAAAATGCTACCAACTCATATTGCTTTTCTGCTTAAAGTCCTCACTTCCTATCTCATTTTTGGAAAAAAACAAAGTATCTAATATCTATATGCCCTGCTCCACCACCCACACCCTTAGTCTCTCTCTCTGTAGCCCCATGCCCAGCTTCCCTTCACCTTGTCATTTGACTCTAGTCGCATTGGCTTTGTGCTGCCTCCTGAACTTGCCAGGCACAATTCTTCTCACACTTCTGCACCAGCTCTTCTCCCTGCAAGAATCTTTTTTCTTGCTGATAGCCTTATGATTTTCTCCTTTTCTTTCTTCGGGGTTTTACACAAATATTAGTTCTCAGTAAGATCTTCTTTGGCCTTATTTGAAATATATCTTTTATATCTTTTATATCCGACATTCTTGCTTTACTTTTTCTCTTTAATAATTATTACCATCAATTCATTAGGTATTTCACTTATGTTATTTATACCTCTTTCCTCCACAAAAGTATAAGATCCATAAGAGCAGAAAGTTTTGAGTATATGGTCCAGCACCACATGCCCAATGCTGAAACAGTGCTTGAATCATAAGGGCTCAGTTAATTAATTTTAATTAAAAGCATGAAGTTGTTATTCAAAACTTTTTCCTTTGTGTTGTATTCAGTGACAAGGTTTTAGATACCTAGTCATTGTAATCTGTTCAGTCTTCTATAAAGACCGTATATAAAGAAATGACACAATACTCCTGACTTTGAGGGAAACACCGGGAGATTTTTCTCACTATTGTTTCTAAAAGTCTTGAAAAATTTCTGTCCCACACCAAGTGCCATTGGATGCCATATATAGATATTTCTCCAACAGTGAAATTATGAAAAAACTATATATGGTTATTTTTTAATATAATGGGTCACATTCATGATACTGAATTTTTTTCTAATTAAAAATATAACCAAATCACAAAAAATGCAACACTAGAATTACTGGTGTAACTGTTATTTATGGGGTTGTCCTAGGATGAGGCAGTTAGGACAGTTAACTGATTTTTCCTTTCAGCTCAGGCTCCAATAAGGCTCAGAAGTCTGCACTTTAAAAAAAATTAGATGCTTTATTCATCATAAATGTTTACATTATTTTTTATTTCTTAAATACTTTATTAAATATTTACCTTGATTACTGAATTTTTTTTGGTAATTTCTTAAATTTATGCCCAAGGCAAGTGCCTCACTTTCCACAGTGTCAACCCAGCTCTGTTTTGCACAAGCTCTACTGCAAGAGAATAGATCAATCTAAAGAATACCTTTCATATGCTCTTACTTGCTTGGCATATTCCACCTAGCAAAACTAGAACTATCTAGTTTACTGACCAGGATGTTTTCTGCTCTCACCACAAAACTTGGACTCATATTTAGCACAGATATGGGAGGGTGGGCCCTTGTGATCATTGGTAAGTGTTCCAGCATTAAAAATCATAATAACCCGTAAAGAAATCCATTTCAAGCCTGAGTTTAATTAATGAGAAAATATGTATAGAGAGCAAACATTAAGTATGAGATTGCATATGGAAATTCAGAATCCCACTGGATATCCAAGAGAATAAACTGAAAGCTGTTAGAATTAAGAGGATTCATTATAGTAGCCATGTGAAAAATACAGAAACGGGTAGTCTTTCTTGAGGCCAGCACAAAGCAGTTGGGTAATATCAACAGGAAAATAGAATACAACAAGACTTAGATGTTCAATATCTGTCAGAAAAAAAAGTAAAGCATCATTACATACTTGGACTGGAAAGAATGCTACAAATTTACATTGTTACATTAACTCACAGGTTTAGGGTAATGCCAAATAAGGACCAGTGGTACTTTTAGAACTTGAAGAAATTTGACTTTCAGAATGGCAGAGTAAGACCTCTGAAAATCCACTTCTTCGTTAAAGCAACCAGAACACTGGCAAAAATGTCAAAATTAATTTTTCTGAAAAAAAAGATTTATGTTTTTATAATATTAAAAATTGCTATACAGTAGCTGTTAAAACCAGCAGTTTGAGGCAGAATGAGTTAGGAGTGCCTGCAAAGTCACGTCTCCAGAGATTTGTCATTAATGTGCCTATCTGGAAGCATGCTGAAAAGCACCATTCTCAGGATTGGTCTTTATTTGATCTTAGTCACAACTCTCCCCCTGAGCGAGGAGTCTACCCTTATGGCATCTGTCAGAAACAATCAGTAGCAGCTGTTTAACTTCACGTCTGTCTCAGGTGGCATTACTCATTGGGGTTAACAAAAAGGCTGACCAAAATGCTTAAAAGGGAAAGATTGGAAACTGAGATGTTCATAAGGAGCTTGAAAAGCTAAGGTGTATTCCAGAAATCTAAAAAGAAAACTAAAAACCCATGTTCAGGACTCTTTTACATGTCCAGAAAAGACCTGGAAGGGCCCTAATATCTCACCTCTGACTGACTTTGAGACTCTGCAAGCAGAAAATGAAAGCTAATGCAAAGTGGTGAACTGCCTGCCATAGCATGGAAATTAAGCCACAACACACGCAGTGCTCTTCAAAGAACAAGAGACCTATTTGATCTAAGCATTTGAGGAAATTTCTGTTCATTCATTAGATGAGCACTAAGCAAATCAATCATAGATTTCAGTGGCCACACATGACAAAGAATATAGACTGTACATACTTAATCCAGGAAAATCACTAAATGAACAGCAACAACATCAACATCAACATCAACAAAAAGCCTGTGGAAGAGGATTCTGATTTCTAGAATTGCCATACAGATCGATTGATTTTTAACAGCCATATTGAGGTGTAATTGATATACAAAATACCCACATATTTAATGTGTTCAATTTTGTGAGTTTGAGCATAAGCATACACCTGTGAAACCATCAACACAATCAAGGTAACATATCAATCACCTTCAAATTTTTTTCACACCCCTTTGGTTTTGTTCATTTTGTTTTGTGTTAAGAACATTTAAGAAATCTACCTTCCCAACAAATTTTTTAACTGCACATACAGTATTGTTAATTATAGGCGCTATGTTGTACAACAGATCTCTAGAAAATATTTCCTTTTGAACAACTCCCCATTTTGCACCCCCAACCCTGGCAACCACCATTCTACTCTCTGCTTCTATGAGTTGACTATTTTAGATACCTCATGTAAGTGGAATCATGCAATATTTGCCCTTCTGTGACTAGCTTATTTCATTTAGTGTAATTTTGCTCTTTAGATAGATGCAGTATTTATCTCTGAATTATACCTAAATAAATTTAATAAGAATAAAGCATAAGAGAAACTCAAAAATTACTTATAATAGTTTTTACAGACTAAATACAGGTAACTTGTTTAGTTTTTATTCTAAAAAACTTAAAAAAAAACTTTCAGAAACCCCTTTATGGACCAAGACTTCATTTATTTTTTATTAGATTGGTCATGTGACTCCAAGGAAAATATGGGTTTATTAAAAGATACCATTATCTCAGCATGGGGTCAGAAAAATGATTGTTCCTTCCTAAAAATCATTTTATCTGTATTTCAGCAAAGAACAGGAGCATAAAAATTTTTCAGATCTCCTATGAAAACAGTCTTTCAAATAAACTGAGTCCATAATGTGCAGCGGAAACAAATCTGAATAATATAAATCAATGTGCTTAATGCATCTTGGAACCTCAAACTACTACTTTATTTTTTAAAGCGCTTTTTCCTTTCTTATATTATTTTATTTTTTTAAGATATTTATGTATTTATTTATTTATTTATTTGACAGAGAGAGAGACAGCAAGAGAGGGAACACAAGCAGGGGGAGTGTGAGAGGGGAAGCAGGCTTCCTGCTGAGCAGGGAGCCCGATGCGGGGCTCGATCCCAGGACCCTGGGACCATGACCTGAGCCGAAGTCAGACGCTTAACGAATGAGCCACCCAAGCACCCCTGTTATTTTATTTTTTAAACAGGTATCTTTAAGCCAGATTTTTATCTATCCATTGCATCTTTAAATTGCTCTTGTGTGGTGACTTGGTCCTTAAAATTTATTAAAAGAGACTCAATCTTATTGATATAGATTTCTTCAAAATTTGATCCAACTACTGGTCACATATGATACTAAGGATGACTTTCTATTCACTGTAAATAACCACAATATTAGTAGAGCTATTAACAAGTAAAGTGGAAAATGAACTCAAAATTTTATTGTAATTTAACTTTTAACATTCTGTTTTCATTTAAAGTACATTTGGTTAAAAAAAATTTACCGGCATCTACAATAGAGATACCTTCTAATATACATTTCAGAGGAGCTGATACATTTTGTTTATAATACTTATATTTTTAGCATGCTACTCCTGAAAGAAAATAAAAAGATAAACCCATGTTGAGTATTAAAATCTTCCATTAGTTTTTTTTCTAAATTTATAACTAGCCTAGAACCACCAGAGGGCAGGCTTTACATTATAATGAAACAAGAATTTACTTTCCCATCTATTGTAACAGTGCACACTTAAAATGTTTTAAAATGACTGTTTTAAGAGTAGAAATTTGTCACAGTATAACTACTTTTTGAGAGTTAAATTAAGCTAAATCATATCTTACATATATTCTTTAGTACTCAAGTGCAGTAATTTTTAAATTTTTGACATGACTTTTTTTTTGGAACCATTGTTAGAGGAATCATATGCAATTCTGTGTCTTCATAAAATTGTGTTCAATACCAAATAAATACCCTTTCCTAATGTTTAGTTCACAAATACATTAGTGATTGAACTAATCTATGTGCTCGTTTAGTCCTGTCTTCTGGATAAGGCAAAAGGAGTTCAGCATGAAACTTCAGCAGCTGGGGTTAAGTCAGAATCTTTGTACATGGCAGAGAGTTCCTCCATCATCAAAAAATAACAATAAACTTTGAAAACACAACTTATTCATAAGTCACACCATAAAGTGTGTGTGTTATGTATGGCATAAAATTCCTGTTTCACTATAAAAATCTTGTAGTTAGCTGAATTGAAATTCGCAATAATCTCTGCACCAGGATATATAACAATCTATTTTAAGATATATCCTACAGTTCCTTCTCAATTTTTTGAGGTGTGTTCTGCTGCTCAGGAGAAATGGATCCTTAGACATTCACATTGTATATACTATACTTGATGATTGATAGCAGATATTGAGCACTTAGCATGTTAAACTGTGTGACTTGCTCAAAAGCACATAGTTGGTGACTGGTTAAGCCTAGGTTAGTACTGATATTTGTCACCTTTCAAAAGAGATTTATTTTTTTCAAGTGAATGTCCAGGGTCCAAATACTAACAAAGAAGTGCAAGGTATTTGAATCATTAGACTGTAGTCCGAAGAGGGATGGCCTGTCTAAGAAGTGGTCCAGCTACAATCAAGTTAAAATGTGAACACTTGAATAACCACCACCTATAGACCCCTGGCTAACTTGAGAGATACCAGATATGACTATCTAAATCTAAGTACCTTTCAGTTAAAAAAAAATGCCATTATGGTATAGGAGCTAGGTAGATGAAATGGATACAAATTCAAGATCATAAATTTGTGCAAATCATTATATTTTCTTTTTATTAAACTTAAATACTGGTGACCTACTGTGGTAGACTTGTCGTATCAAAGGTCCCAGTTAATGGCTTCCCTGGTTCCATGTCATGGACAATTTCACTTTGCTAGTGCCATGTGAGCATGACAATCCTGGCCTTGTGCACACAGTTTTGTGATAAACTCATGAAGGATGAGACACTTGGAAGAAAGCCAGCAATAAACCCCAGAAGCAGAGCTATCTAACTGACCCTCCACCCACTAAGAACCATGAGGGGGTTTAGCTGTGCCCAACTGTGGTAGGCAGACTATTGATCCCCCAAAGATATGTTGTAATTCCTGGAACCTGTAAATAGGTAAATAACACCTAAATGCCAAAAGGGACATAGCAGATGTGATTAAATTGTGAATCTTAAAATGGGAAGATTATCCTGGATTATCTGGGTGGGTCCAGCGTAATCACAAGGGTTCTTAGAAGAGAAAGGCAGAAGGGTCAGGGAAGAGATCAGAGAGAAAGAGAATTTTGATGATGCTACACACTGTGTTTAAGACAGAAGAGGGGGCCATGAACCCAAGAATGCACATGGCCTGTAGAAACTGGAGAAGGGAAGGAGATGGACTTTCCTCTTGAGCTTCCAGGAGGACAATCCTGCGGACACCTGCAGTTTAGTCCTGTTAGATCCATTTCCGACTTCTAACACCAAAACTTTAAAGTAATAAATTCTATTGTTTTAAGCCATTAAATTTGTGGTAATTTGTTATAGCAGCAGTAGGGAACTAGTACTCTAGCCTAAAGCATTGCCTGTAAATTCGTGAGTTAAGTAAGCTGTTTTGATTTCAGTTCTAAGTGGTGGGGTGTTTTATTACCCCATTGCTAGCTGATATACTCTTTGAAGCAGAGATTTTGTTTTCTTTGTATATTTTTATATGCCCCAAGTATTTAAGAAAGTAAGGACCAAATACTGAAAATGTGCAGAACAAGTGAGTAAGACAAGAAAGGGAGGAGAACGGTATTGCCCAAAAGAACTTTGTCAAAGTTCTTTTTCAAGATGTACACTCTGTCTCATTTAATTTGTAAACAACCATACAGAGTAAATATTCTTAATGTCACATTTTAAAAATAACTAAAACACAGATATAATGTAAGTTCTACAGCTGGAAATGAGAGCACTTCGAACTAGGTTCAAGTTCTATTAATAATGAAGTTTATAACATTCTGAATCATAGCACTAAGAAAAATGTGACTTTTGTATTATAAAGCTAGGAGTTTTTATACTTAGTGTACGGTGTGATATAAAATCTGTGACCAAGAAGACTTATATGAAATTCTATACTTCAGCAGAATGTGTTTTCAGATGAAAGCTTGCCTCTATCAGAAATAATGCAATTATCATGCAGTAGCAGAAACAGAAAAATATACTAGTTTTGCTTTGAATATGTATATATGAACAGTATCAAAAGCATTTGAAGAAATTTGTTATAACAAAAGAATCTGATTTTAATAACTTTGCTAAGGATTTTAGGGCTAATGATATCTTTCAAATCTTTCCTAAAGCTGTTTTCATCAGAAATATCAATTCCAATCATGAAAGGATAAATACCAAGATATACAGTAGAGTACCATAAGGGAAAATTTCATCCCGTTTTCATTGTTGAATATATATGGCCTTTCAGTTGGAATGATGACATTTCATAAATGAGCATTGCAAAACACAACTAAAGGTGTTTTCCTCATTCTTCAGAACATTTAGATTTCCTCAGAACATTCAAATTATAGAGCCCCAGGCAAAGTACTTGCCTCTTTAATAGATGTTTCCTCAGAATTTAATAGAATGTTTCCTCAGAACATTCAGATTATAGAGTCCCAGAGACCTTGATTTAAGATCTGGACTCTGATTTATTGTCAGTGAAACATGACCAAGTTACTATACTTTTCTTTCTGAGCCTTGGTCTTTGATGAAGTGAATAATACACACCTCATAAAATCATTAATGAATTAAATAAAACAATTTCTATGTATAAAGAATTTTGCAGAGTCCCAAATAATTATTGGTTTTACTAATTATAATATGGTGCTAATGAGCCCAAAGTGTGAGTTTTATCCTAAATGGGCCCTAGTTCTATAACCCCTCCATGACCCCAAGTGTCATTTCCAATTCTAGTTATCTCTCTTGAAATTCTGTACCTGTACTAGTTGGCTTAGGGTGCCCTAACAAAATACCACAGATAGAGTGGCTTAAACAACAAAAATTTATTTTCTCACAGTTCTAGAGAATAGAAGGCCAAGATCAAGGTTCTGTCAGGGTTGGTTTCTGGTGAGACATCTCACCTGGCTTTTTTTTTTTTATGGTATGTTAATCACCATACATTACATCATTAGTTTTTGCTGTAGTGTTCCATGATTCATTGTTTGCGTATAACACCCAGTGCTCCATTCAGTGGAATATTATGCAATCACCTGGCTTTTAAACAGCTGCCTTTTTATTGTCTTCATAAGGCTTCTTCTCTGTGGAAGTGCAGGATTCTCTGGTGTCTCTTCCTTTTATAAGAACACCAGCCATCTTGGATTAGGGCTCCATCCTAATGGTATCATTTAACCTTAAACACCTTGTTAAGGCCCTACCTCCAAATGCAGTCACATTGAGATTTAGGGCTTCAACATATAAATTTGAGGGGATACAGTTCAGTGCATAAGAGTGCCATTGGTTAGTACCACTGTGTAGCTATTGCTCAAACACACATCTGCAAACTTCCTGCCCAGGAAAGTTATGTCTGCTTGAATATTGAAACTTCCTCTTTTCTTTTCTTCGATAACAGCTGTATTTTACTTTGAAATTAGTTATTTGGGTTACAATCTTTGGAAGTAACTGCTTTATCAATTCTTAGCTGTGTACAATTGTGATAATCACAAAGAAATGTGTTTTGGCCAATTTTATACACAATGTAGGGCTGCTAATTTGAAATGGCTGAATTATAGCTTAATGAGAAAAGTATTTTGAATTTGTCTCTAATCTTTCATTCCAACTTTCTATTACATATATAGAGTTCATCACATCTTTGCCCTTCTATTTTTCTCATCTACTTTTTGAATACCCAGGTCTACCCCTCTTGCTTTCCTTCCCTACTATGACTTACATCCTCTAGTGTGTTATAATGTTCCCTCCTAACCCAGTGGCAGGCACCCTCAACCTCTTCTATTCATTACTTGCCAAACGTTAGTGATGACTTCCTTCTCTGGCCCAAGTGTAAGAATCAGTTGTGTAAAATAAGCAATGAGGCAAATATACCAGGTCAAAATGTGATCTGGAAACACACCAGATGGTATTCTTCTTACCTATATTCTTTACTAGAAACAATAATACCTTATTTTAGATACCACCATGCCAGTTTCACCTCTTTTATAAAATTTAGTCTTTTTTTTTTCCATAGGCTTAAACCTAACCGAAATCCACTTATATTTTTAGAGCAAATACCAACTCTTTTTTTTTTCAACTCTTTTGTCTGTAATTAGATGTTACTTCAAGGGAAGGAGGTATTCGTGGCCCTTTCATCACTCGCTTTGGCAGCAATATGATTGACAGCAATGACAAAGTCATAACTGTCTTAATGTCATTTGGTCAGGCTAAATGCACAGTTAGTTCTCTCTTAGTACATTTCAGAGACCAATTTTAAAAGATACTTTTCTCAGAACTGATAAACATTACAAGTTCCTCTTGATCTGGGTTGTAAAATTTATCTGGCTTAGGATGATACATAGAATTTAATTGAACTTATTTAAAAGTTATATTTAATACAATCAAAATATACTATTGTTGTAATTATACCAAGAAAGAGGGAGAAACTTTCAAATGCACCTTAAATGTTAAGGATGCTGTGACATTTAAAGATTTCCTGGAAAATCCTGCCATTTTTATCTGATGCGGGGATTCTCAGATGAGGCACCGGAGGACCAGATGTGCTTGGTTTTCTTCTCGGCCAACTGCAAGGGCTGAACTAAACAGTAACTTGGAATTCCAGTGTAAGTGATGGGTGTTATTGTCCCCGAATATAATACTGTCTATAGCCAGTTCTGCCTATTCATTGAGTAGTTTTTAAAGAAGGTTGACAAGGGATTAAAATTGTATTTTTGTGGTAATTAATAATACAATTAGTATATCGCTATACCAGCTATGTTGCTGTGTTTTCTTTAAATTCCACTATCGTTAACATACAGTGTTATATTAGTTTCATGTGTACAATACAGTGACTCAACAATTCTATACATTACTCAGTGCTCATCACAATAAGTGTATTCTTAGTCCCCTTCATCTATTTCACTCCCCTCCCCTCCCCTCCCCTCTGGCAACCACCAATTTGTTCTCTATATTTAAGAGTGCTTTTCATTTATTTTTTTTTCATTTGTTTGTTTTGTTTCTGAAATCCCACATACAAGTGAAATCATGGTATTTGTCTTTCTCTGACTGACTTATTACACTTACCATTATACACTCTAGATCCATCAGTGTTGTTACAAATGGCAAGATTTCATTTGTTTTTACGGCTGAGTAATATTCCATTGTATGTATATTCCACGAACATTTGGGTTACTTCCATATCTTGGCTATTGTAAATAATGCTGTAATAAACATAGGGGTACATATATCTTTTCAAATTAGTGTTTGTCATTTCTTTGGGTAAATACCCAGCAGTGGAATTATCGAATCATACGGTAATTCTATTTTTTAATTTTTTGAGGAACCTCCATACTGTTTTCCACAGTGGCTACACCAGCTTGCATTCCCACCAATAGTGTAAGATGATTCCTTTTTCTCCTCATCCTCACCAACACTTCTTATTTCTTGAATTTTTAGTTTTGGCCATTCTGACAGGTATGAGGTAATATCTTATTGTGGTTTTGCTTTGCATCTTCCTTATTATTAGTGATATTGAGCATCTTTTCATGTATCCATTGGCCATGAATATCTTCTTTGGAAAAATATCTATTCTTGTTCTCTGTCCATTTTTTTATTGGATTATTTATTCTTTTGGTTTTGAGTTATATAAGTTCTCTATACATTTTGGATATTAACCCCTTATCAGATATATCATTTGCAAATATCTTTTCCCATTCAGTAGGATGTCTTTTTGTTTTTTTGTTTTGTTTTGTTTTTTGTTTTCTTTGCTATACAAAAGCTTTTTGTTTTAAGTTTAATTTTGCTTTTGTTTCCCTTGCCAAAGGAGACAAATCTAGAAAAAATGATTTGAAGGCTGATGTCAAAGAGATTACTGCCTATGTTTTTTCCTAGGAATTTTATGCTTTGGGGTCTCACATTTAGGTCTTCAATCCATTTTGAGGTTATTTTTGTGTTTGTTGTAAGAAAGTGGTCCAGTTTCATTCTTTTGCATATAGTTATCCAGTTTTCCCAACACCATTTGTTAAAGAGATTTTTTTCCCCATTGCCCATATTATTCCCTCCTTTGTCAAAGATTAATTGACCATATATTTGTGGGTTTATTTATGGGCTATCTATTCTATTCCATTGATCTATGTATATATTTTGGTGCCACTACTATACTGTTTCAATTACTACAGCTTTGTGGTATATGTTGAAATTTGGGATTGTGATACTCCAGTTTTGTTCTTCTTTTTCAAGATCACTTTGGCTATTAGGTCTTTTGTGGTTCCATACAGATTTTAGGATTATTTGCTTTAGTTCTGTGAAAAATGCTGTTGGTATTTTGATAGGAAGTGCATTAAATCTGTAGATTGCCTTGGGTAGTATAGATGTTTTAACAATATTTGTTCTTCCAATCCATGAGCATGGAATCGCTTTCCATTTCTTTGTGTTGTCTTCAATTTCTTTCATCAATGTTTTATTTAGTATAGGTCTTTCACCCCCTTGGTTAAGTTTATTCCTAGATATTTTATTCTTTTTGATACAATTGCAAATGAGAATGTTTTCTTAATTTCTCTTTACTACTTCATTATTAGTATATAGAAAATGCAACAGTTTTCTATAAATTTTATAACCTATGATTTTACTGAATTAATTTATCCGTTTTAGTAGTTTTTGGTGGAGTCTTTACAATTTTATTTTTATGGTAATTAATGTTACAATTAGTGTAATGCTATACCAGCTGTGTTACTATGTTATTTTTTTACCATTTTTTTCATTTTTGTACATGAAATTAGCCATTTTTGATACACATGAACAGAATCACTTATTATGATCACATACATTTTTTAAAAAGATTTTATTTATTTATTTGACAGAGAAAGAGACAGAGAGTACAAGTAGGCAGAGCGGCAGGCAGAGGGAGAAGCAGACTCCCTGCTGAGCAGGGAGCCTGATGTGGAGCTTGATCCCAGGACCCTGGGATCATGACCTCAGCTGAAAGCAGACACTTAACTGAGCCACCCAGGTGACCCACTATACATTTTTTAAAAAAAGATTTATTTTAGAGACAGATACTGAGAGAGCATGAGTGGGGGGAGGGGCAGAGGGAGAGAGAGAATCTCAAGTAGACTCCATGCTGAGCATGGATCCTGATGCACGGCTTGATCTCAGGACCCTGAGATCATGACATGAGCCAAAGTCAAGAGTCAGACACTTAACCAGCTGAGCCACCCAGCCACCCATATATCTTTTAATTGTTTAGTAAACACTCCCCGAAAATATAAATATTGTAAATAAATGAAAACTTTGTACCCCATAAGCCACATGAATGGGCAAGTCATTTTCTAAACATAGTACATAAATATTTACTTGAAGTTTTCAAGATGAGAAAAGTTAAAATTTTGTTTTTCGTGGTGAGGCCATGAAACCAGAAATACATCAGAAATATAACTGGTGAAAAAACTAAGACACCAAAATATTTTTAATCGTAGTATAATTTTGTTCATAGCATTAACTATATTCATGTGCATAATATCTTGGAAGAGATAAAGTGCATCAGTTGTTGCCAGGTAGAGAGGATTTTTGTTGTTGCTATTGGTTTTCCCTTTTTATTCTCGTCATAAGATTAGTAACTTGAGAAAGTGGTCAAGTTATAGCTCAGTATAAAAGGTACAAGAGAGAGAACACAGAAAAAAAATCTGTAAGCTATAGTTGTTTTCAATTAAATATGTTTGACCATAATCATTATTTTATGTTTATTGAGGCAACATGAATAAATCAACAGCCTTTCAAATTGGGGCACTCGGGTAGTTCAGTCGGTTAAGCGTCTGCCTTCAGCTCAGGTCATGATCGAGCCCCATGTTGGGTTCCCTGCTTCTCCCTCTCCCTCTGCCCGCCACTCCCCCCTGCTTGTGCTCTCTTTCCCTCTGTCAAATAAAAGAAACACAAAAAGCAAAAAGCAAAACAAAACAAAAAACAGCATTTCAGATTAGGAAATAATACCCTGACGGACTTGGAACAGCACACAGACAAGCCTGTCTGTCTTTGATGAGCCTCTGAATTAAAAATATATGTACCCCCAACTTCATAAATGATATAAGTGATATTTCAGGGTGAATCAGACAAGATCTTGGTTATTTGTTATTGTCAATATTCTCCACAAACAAATCAACTAATATTCGTTTCCATTGCTAAAAGCAGAGTAGATAAGCTGATAACTGATTATGTTGATTAACTATAATTGTTAGAATATTATTCTTATGGACTTTATAGTTATTTCATCAATACAAAATACATTTCTCTTTTTTTTATTCGTAGTTTTTATGGTGATGATTAGAGATCTCTTTCTCAAAAGGGACCTGGGTAAAAATAAAATGAAAATTGACTCATTAGAATTGATTCATCCTCCTAGTTTAACAGTACTTTCACAAAAATGTCTGAAAGACAGGCATTTTTTAAAAATGAACAAATTACTTGTATATTATCAAAAAAAAAAGCAATATGTGTCTAATATAGTCCTTTTAACCTTTATAGTAAAGGGAAAAACATAGCTAACCATAAAATACTATGGACCTACCATGGGTATCAATATTGACTTCAAATAGATTGCATATAGATTGTGAAATGTTTATTGATAAAGTGACTAAGTTTGTTTCATACTGAGTATCATAAGAGTTTTCTGTATTGATTATCATTGAAACTTTATACTTATAATAAAAAGAATATTTTTGGAATTTAAAAAATTTTAATGGGAAAAATCTGTTGCTTTTCATGAAGATATTTTCTAAGAAACACATGAGATTTATGGTATATGTCTCCTTGTAGAGTCTCTCTTTACTCTCTTTTTTGGGGAGGATGGAGGAAACCCTGGGAGTTTTAGAGTTCCAATCTGGTATTTATGTTTCCCTTAAATATTGCATGACTTTTATACATTTAGCTTAATATAAAAATGTTTATGAGAATATAAATCTGATGAATCCTTTTTTCCTTTAGCATTTGTTTAACACTCAATAAATATTTATTGACCCTTTACTTTGTGGTAGGCACTATTTTTGGAAAAACATCTGTTGCAGGGAGAATAAATACTGAATTGCTTGCATTTTGGTTTATCTTTATTCCTTTTCTTCATTTATCCAGTCTTTGGGTTATGGTTCAAAAGAAGTAAACAAATTCTATTTTAAGCCCCATGGTTCTGATATGATAATGGCAGCCACCTAAATTTAAATTTATTTACATATTCTCTAAAAGAATATCACACAAGAAATACCTTTTTGGGGGGGGTTAATTTTTTATTGTTATGTTAATCACCATACATTACATCATTAGTTTTTGACGTAGTGTTCCATGATTCATTGTTTGCGTATAACACCCAGTGCTCCACGCAGAACATGCCCTCTTTAATCCCCATCACTAGGCTAACCCATCCCCCCACCCCCTCCCCTCTAGAACCCACTCCTGTCACCTAACTGGAAGTCAGATAATCCTGACAAGTTATATATAAGTAGGATATCAGCTAAAGCAGACACAGACTGTAGTGAAGGTAGAGAGGCCAGAAGGGTCCTAGGAGTCGATGGAACACAAAAAGAACAAACAAACAAGAAACACTGAGAAGAGGTCCGGAGACTTAATGAGATAAAATGTAGTGGAAATCAAAAAGAGGTTGGTGCAGAGTGCACAGGATCAAGGAGACAGATGAATGGATAAAGAAGATGTGATATATATACACAATGGAATATTACACAGCCATAAAAAGGAATGAGATCTTGCCATTGCAACGACGTGGATGGAACTGGAGGGTGTTATGCTGAGTGAAATAAGTCAATCAGAGAAAGACATGTATCATATGATCTCACTGATATGAGGAATTCTTAATCTCAGGAAACAAACTGAGGGTTGCTGGAGTGGTGGGGGGTGGGAGGGATGGGGTGGCTGGGTGATAGACATCGGGGAGGGTATGTGCTATGGTGAGCGCTGTGAATTGTACAAGACTGTTGAATCACAGATCTGTACTTCTGAAACAAATAATGCAATATATGTTAAGAAAGAAAAAAGAAGAAGATAGCAGGAGGGGAAGAATGAAGGGGAGTAAGTTGGAGGGGGAGACGAACCATTAGAGACGATGGACTCTGAAAAACAAACTGAGGGTTCTAGAGGGGAGGGGGGTGGGGGAGGGTTAGCCTGGTGATGGGTATTAAAGAGGGTACATTCTGCGTGGAGCACTGGGTGTTATGCACAAATATCAATCATGGAACACTACCTCAAAAACTAATGATGTAATGTATGGTGATTAACATAACAATAAAAATTAAAAAAAATTAAAAGAAAAATGTTAAATTTCCATCAATCTTCATTGAGAAAGTATTTTAGATAGCTTTATCGACCAATGCAAAATTATTTTGCTAGCTCCTGTTAAGATGTACTGTGAGCTAGACTATTGATGTAATATATACAGAGAAGAAAATATTAATTGATGTGCATTAAGAATTGTGATTGAGTAGCTGAGTTACTTTAAGAGTCACTAATGGAAGCTTTTAATGATCAAGCCATTTGTACTGCATAAGAAATGACCTTTGACATTTCTCCTTGTCCAAAAACTTATATTTTTCTCTCTTTGATTAATAACTCAAGAAAAATTATATTTGCTAAGAGTCAAAGCACTTTAATATACCTGGATTACTTAAAATGCATTCTCTGTGAACATAGACTATATTCTAATTTTTTTCTGCCTTAAAAACCTCTTTCAGCTGCGTGGCATACATATATTTAGAAAACTGAAACCTAACAAATTTCCATTTCTCTGCCTGAACTCATTTGCAAATACTTTGTGTGTCTTAAAGACCTCCTATGATAAGTTTCCAGAATCCAGCTTTGACTCTAACAAAACTAAATAAAAAAAATGTGTGCCCTTTCTGTTGAGTATCTTAAGTCACTCCATTTGAGGCATGCCCAGGGATTCTCCCACCTTCTTACTTTCATTTGGAGGCCTCTACTCTGTGGTTCCGTAAAATTTACTAGGACTGGTGCACAGCTGGCGGAATGATTGATGAAAGACTAAAGCATATTTCTTCAGTTTCAAATTTAACTTCAGTGAGAAATCTATACCTATTCCCACCTGGGTATTTATTTTTAAAGATTATCGAAGAAAATAGTTGCTACATATTTACATTCCAACCCAGAAAGATCTAAAAATTATAGTAATATCAGTGTGATATTTAGCAAATTCAGTTTTGTTAGGCCAGCAGAATTATTTTCTTTAGATTCTTTATGGTAGAAACATATCTAAATTCTCTTTAGACCAAAAGATTCAATAGCAGTTTTTAGGGGGATGTAAAAGAAAAATGGTCTGGGTTCCCTTTGCAACTTGAAAATTACATTTAAAGCTAAATCTAAATAACAATATGACATTCCGGCCATAGAAAAGCAGCTGCCTCCTGACAAGCATAATTTGCTTTTATGGTTCTGAAATTAATACTGGAACAGTAGGACAGCGAGGAAAAATGTATCTCTCATAAAAAAGCCCTTGGCAAAATGTGAGGTTTTTAAATCCCGATTTCTGATGGACTGGCTACAAAAATAATTACCTATTGTGTAACGTTAAGTTTTCTAATTTTGAGAAAATTTTTTGGAGCATAGTACTCATTGAATATATATCTTGGTAGGAAAAATATACCTGAAAAGTAAGTATTAATGATAAGTGCAGATACGCTTTTCATTCGTACACTTTAAAGCTAAGCAGAATTTACATTTCAACTGATAATGTCCTTCAACCAAAGACCATCAGAAGCATACCTGTAATTGAACACATTTGTACTGATTGCCTTATTGCAATGATAGAAAAGCACACTATGGGAGCTGTGGAGTGTCCCGGTAAGAGGGTGTTAGGAGGACTTGCTATAGGATGGGAACTTGTGTAAGGTGATATTAGGGATCGTTCAGGTTGCTAGCAGGGCTTTGCTCTGGAATGGATGTTGTCAAGAAGCAGGGATAATAATTCTCTTCTGGAAATTGAGAATAGAGTGACTCTCATGCTGTGATTGGTAAAGGGGCAGAAGTTACTTAAATTAGCCAGGGCAGGTAGATCTATGGTCACTTGTATGGCTTGTCTGGTGTTTAGGTTTTCATTTGTGTTCGTATATAATTACATATTGATTACATGTTTACCTTGATCTATCATGATAATACGGTGGCTTTCTTTAGTGATATTGTTAATGTTAAACAAGAAAAAGCCACCACCCAACTCTGATTGCCAGACAGGGTTCCTTCTGGCAAGATCTGCATTTTTCTTGCTCAGAAAAAAATTGCTTTATTGAGAAGACTCTTAAACTCTCCAAGTGATATGTTTGGGCAACTAAAGATGTCAAAATAATCACTTAACATTTCTCAATTATCTGGTATGCTTTTCACATTCTTCTGCAAAAATTTTCTTTGCATGGTTTATATAGCATAAATATTTACAAACATTAATTATAAATTTTACTAATAAAGAAGGATTTGCAAGCTATAAAAAGTGTTAACAGCTTTATTGAGGTGTAATTGGCATACAATAAATGGCACATATTTAAATGTATCAGTATAAGTTTTAACATGGATATACTTCTAAAATAATCTCGACCAATAATATAATATGCCCATCATCCCTGTAAGCTTAATCAAAATTTTAAAATTATTCTTAACAAGAAAGTATTTAGCTAATAATTATTACCATGTTAATTTTATGCTTCTGTTTTCTATTTCTGTCATTTCTTGGGCTTAATATCTCCTCAACAAGATGGACTAGAAGGAACATAGCTCTGAACATGAAAATCACTGGAGAGAGAAGTTAGCCCCATTAGCTGATAGTAGAAATTTACCCAGCCAGCCAGAATATAGTGCTCCTCTTAAGCCAAGTTAAGAAAAACTTCAGTTTATCTTAGTGGCAAGTGTCAAAAATTGTCTGTGGCTGATACAAGCAGAATAGAATTTTGGATAGTTCACAGAATCTCCTGGAATGCTAGAGAACTAGGCTCAGAAATCGGTTGGAACCAGGGAGACAGAACAGTAGCCAAGTCCACTGAAAAAACAGTGTATAAAAAAAAGGGAGGGTGGCCTGGGAGCACATGAGGCCACAGCTGCTGCATCTTGGATGCTGAGCACTCTGGTTCCACTGTCATTGCTTCTGGGCACTTAAAGCCCCACTGAAAAATCAGAAACTGCTGGTCCTGGAGATTCAGTGTTGCCACTGGCTTAGCCATCACCCACTGGAGACAGGGATAACATAACCACCTTGCTTCTTGCCATCAAGGTTCAGGGCCCGTGCATTTGAGTAGCTAAGGCTGATTGTGGTTGTGCTCTGGCTTCCAAGAGGCACTGAGAAAAATGAGCATTCAGTGTTTTCAGTGTGGGTAGCAAGTTCTGCTTTCCAAACAGACATAAGGTGATTCCTCCCACATTAGAAATGAGAAATGGGGAGCAAGTTATGGACAGCAAGTAGTAAATGGCAATTTTCCACTAGAGTCCAAAATGAGGTGGTTTACAAATTGATTGCAAAACAGCCATTTTAGAAGGGAAAACAAGCAGCAGTCTGCCTTTAGTCTGTGATTTCTTGGTAAATCCTCACTACTCAGGGGCAGACTAACAAGATTAAGCCAGGATTTTGGTCTTTGCAAGATGACAAAATGAAAACCTAGTAATGCACATTTACAGATCTGGTGGTAACACTCAAAGTAGTTGCTAAATAGAATGTTTGCCTTCTGATAGTCCACAATCTACTCAGGTAAATAGAAAAAGAGACCCGGGTCTAAATAGTGACCACGGGGGCGCCTGGGTGGCTCAGCTGTTAAGGCTCTGCCTTCAGCTCAGGTCATGATCCCAGGGTCCTGGGATCGAGCCCCACATCGGGCTCCCTGCTCCGCGGGAAGCCTGCTTCTCCCTCTCCCACTCTCCCTGCTTGTGTTCCCTCTCTCACTGTGTCTCTCTCTGTCAAATAAATAAATAAAATCTTTAAAAACAAACAAACAAATAAATAGTGACCATGGCTTATCCCATTCCCTATGCCAGCTCAAGAGGGACTCAATGTTTTCCACTTTGTCTCCTATCACTTTAGCACAGTGATAATATTCTCTACCTACCCACCCCTTGTTCCTGGCTTACAAGGACCCTCTGTAGCCCATGTGTCCTAAGGCAATGTTCCTGCAGCATCAATTTAATTTCTCTGCTGCTTCAAAGCTCTATTATAACAAGTAGGAAAAGTCTGCATCTCAGAAATAATGGCACATGGATCTATGCTAAGACTTTATATCCAACTTCAAAAAGAGAGAGAGAGGGGTGCCTGGGTGGCTCAGTCGTTAAGCATCTGCCTTCGGCTCAGGTCATGATCCCTGCATCCTGGAATCGAGCCCCACATCGAGCCCCGCATCAGGCTCCCTGCTCGGTGGGAAGCATGCTTCTCCCTCTCCCACTCCCAGTGTTTGTGTTCCCTTTCTCGCTGTGTCTCTCTCTGTCAAATAAATAAATAAAATCTTTAAAAAAAAAGCGAGAGAGAGGCTTAATTCTTAAATTCCCCCACTTCATCATGCCTAAAATATACTGGTTTTTTATTTTCTCCTTATGGATTGTCCAGTGAATTTGAGCAAGGTTGAACCTGTAGGTAAGATAAACAGTGGGTCCCACTGTGAGCACTTGAGAGGGCAAGGCAGTTTTAAGAGTTTGCTGAAAGTAACAAGGCATGCCGTATTATAAAGGAGTAACCAGCATTTGAAATCAGCAACCTCCACTGCCTCTATTGAGAGATGCCAGAAGTGATGTCCACCAGAGCACCTTGTGAGGAGTGCACTGTTGGTGGACAAAAGCTCTTTGTCCACCAGGAGACAGAATGTTCCCTTTCTCCTATTTAAATAGAGGTTGGAAAGAGATTTGAAGAAAAAAACACAAAACACTCATAGATATTGGGATTTTCTTCAAAAAGGAAGGATGAGAATTTCACTCCTTGTTTGGATGTCTGCTTAGGCAGCAGAATTGGTAAAGTCTCTTTTCACATATAGCACAGAAGAAAAGAGAAGTAAAATCAACTGGCCTGGTGGGGAACTGCCAGTTGGAAAGAGAATTAGAACCATGCTTAAATTCCCAGCTCCCAAAGAGTATAGAATGCGGGTCCATCTTGTCTCCATAGAGAATAGAAGAAAATGAAGTGCTAAGTCTTAGCACTTCATGGCAAGCAAGGAGGTGTCGTGATGTCACTGCTTGGAGTTCAGTAGGAAGAGGTAGCCAATCTCCTCAGGGCTCCTACTAGAAGACATTCATGGGAACAAGTCACTCACCAGAGGAGCACATTGGAGCCATCCCCATTTCATGTCAGAACAAAATGAACTATAACAGCAGTTAAAGTCAACCAAGAAGAGATGTTTGTAATTTTCTTCCTATCTCCTGAAACAAAACACAGGGGAAGCTGGTTCCAAAGAGACAATGCAATCTATGAAGTGAATGAGGAACCTGGAGGCAGTTTACAGGAAACTGTGTCCCAAATGTAGAATCATTTGGGATGTAGAATGTATAAAGATAGTGATTTTGAAGGGGCACCTGCACCCCAATGTTTATAGCAGCAATGTCCAGAATATAGAAAGAGTCCAGATGCCCATCGACAGATTAATGGATAAAGAAGATGTCACACACACACACACACACACACACACACACACACACACACACACACACTGGAATATTACTCAGCCATCAAAAAGAATGACATCTTGGGCGCCTGGGTGGCTCAGTTGGTTAAGCGACTGCCTTCGGCTCAGGTCATGATCCTGGAGTCCCAGGATCGAGTCCCACATCGGGCTCCCTGCTCAGCAGGGAGTCTGCTTCTCTCTCTGACCCTCTTCCCTCTTGTGCTCTCTATCTCTCATTCTCTCTCTCTCAAATACATAAATAAAATCTTTAAAAAAAAAAAAAGAATGACATCTTGCCATTTGCAATGACATGGTTGGAACTAAAGGGTATTATACTAAATGAAATAAGTCAGTCAGAGAAAGGCAAATACCATGTGATTTCTCTCATATGTGGAATTTAAGAAACAAAACAGATGAACATAGGGAAAGGGAAGGAAAAATAAAATAAGATAAAGACAGAGAGGGAGGCAAACCATAAGAGACTCTTAACTATAGGAAACAAATGGAGGGTTTTGGAGGGGAGGTTGGTGGGGGGATGGCGTAACTGGGTGACAGGCATGAAGGAGGGCACTTGATGTAATCAGCACTGGGTATTATATGCAACCGATGAATCACTAGATTCTACCCCTGAAACTAATAATACACTATATGTTAACTAAATTGAATTTCAATAATTTTTTAAAGGGTATAAAGAGTGAAGTAACATCTAAGGAGTTAGAGTTGAGACCACTTTGGTGGGTCACACTAGGTGCTGACAGAGGGCCTTTCATGAGCCCAAAGCCAGAATGCACACTGTTGACCCCCCAGTACAGTGTACATGCCACCTGGTACTTGGCAGTCTTTAAAAGCTCTAATCGTCCATTTCTCCTGTTTCCCTCTAGAAGACCTGACAGAGATTTTCTATTCTTTTTTAAAGTTTTCTCCTTTTAAACTTTTTTGTTTATCATAGACCCCTCTGTAGTTACAATAATTGTGTTAAAACTTTGGTTCAGATAAAGGTTCCTGCACACAAACACAGTTTTGGATATGCTTTGGGTATAGTACACAGAGCCCTTGAGGACCATTATGGAATACTTATGAGGTCTCAGATCCCAGCTCATGAAGATCAGATCTATTTCTTTTCTTGGATGCTCTGAATACACTCTATTATTTTCTGTCCCTAGCAGGAGGAATAGGAACATGTTTGAACTGCTGTGTATGTAAAGATCTGCACAAAGGCAGTCCCTCTGTCTAGAACACTTTTCCCAACTCTCCATACCTACCTACCTCCTACTAATTTCTCAGGATTCTGCTCAGCATCCCTGTTGCCAAAAGCTTTCCAAAATATCCATGAAGTAGTTGCCCTTCTTATTTGATCTCAGAGCCACCTGGGCAGACATTTATTAGGGTACTTTTTACAATGTAATTATAAGCTCCCTAGATTATAGCATCATGAGGTCAGGATCCTGTCGTTTTACATCTGTGTCTTCTGAAGCCAGCATGAGGCCTGGCACACAGTAAATAAACACACAATGAAAATCTCTGAAATAGGTGACTGTAGACATGAGTAAAGACATCTGTCATCTCATATAGTTTAACTTACATTCTTAAGTACGTACCAGTCCTTTATTAGTAAATTATAATATTCTGTTTGTTAACAAGTGAAAGCTTCTCAGAGTCTCTCCCCTTTTGGCATTGATCTTTTCCAGTCCCCTGCGTTCAGGAGAGCTCAGATCCAGATTTGGGTTTCTCCTGTTCTCCCAGATATGCGGCTATTGCTGTGTTCTGCTTTAGCAGTTCTCTGCCGCTCCAGCCTTGGTTTTAGTGATCTGCATTCTCACTGTTCTCTGCCTGTTTCAGTACTACCTATGTTGCCACAGGAGTGCCTACATCCTGCATCTTCTTCCTTCTGTGGCCTGGCCATGCTTCATCTTCTCACAAATGTAAAATTCATACCATCTGATCCAAGTCCTCTAAACTAACTTCACTTTGGGGAAATGATGCATACATATAGTATTATAGACTTTTGCTGGTTGTCTTCCCAACATCATTTCCCTCTTTATATTACCAAGCATACTATGATTATTCTTTAAGAAGTTGTCTCTCTCCCATTATCAGAAGTGCGTATAGGGTGAGGTTTTCCTTTTCCTGGCTTTAAGAGCCAGGACCATTACTGATTTAGGCAAATTTTGCACGTCTCATTCTTTTTGGCCTGGATGATCCCCTGACCTAGTGTGGGGCAAAGCATAAAAAGGAACCCCATGCTTTTTTTTTTTTTTAAAGATTTTATTTATTTATTTGACAGAGAGCAGGAGAGAGAGCGAGAGAGAGCACAAGCAGGGGGAGCAGCAGAGGGAGAGGGAGAAGCGGGCTCCCCACTGAGCAGGGAGCCCAATGTGGGTCTTGATCCCAGGACTCTGGGATCATGGACCATGACCTGAGCCAAAGGCAGACGTTTAACCAACTTAGCCACCCAGGTGCCCACCCACCCATGCCATTTTTTTAAAAAATTTAATTCTAGTTCAGTTAATATACAGTTTTAAATTAGTTTCAGGTATGCAATATAGTTATTGAACAATTCTATACATTACTCAGTGCTCATCAAGATAAGTGTACTCTTAATCTCCATCACTTATTTCACCCATCCTTCCTCCCCTCCCCTTTGGTAACCATCTGTTTTTATTCTGTAGTTAGGAATCTTTGGTTTGGTTTGTCTCTCTCTCTTTTTTTTTTTTTTCATTTGTTTTGTTTCTTAAATTCTGCATATGAGTGAGATCATATGGTATTTATTTTTCTCTGATTTAATTCGCTTGGCATTTATATTCTTTAGCTACATCCATGTTGCTGCAAATGACAAGATTTTATTTCTTTTTTATGGCTGAGTAATATTCCGTTGTAAAATACACACACACACACACACACACACACACACACACACACACACACACACACACACACACACCACCTTTCTTTACCCATTCATCTATCCATGGACTTTTGGGCTGCTTCCATAATTTGGCTATTTTAAATAGTGCTGTAATAAACATAGGGGTGTATACATCCTTTTGAATTAGTGTTTTCATACTCTTTGGGTAAATACTCAGTTGTGGAATTACTGGATCGTATGGTGGTAATTCTTTTTTAATTTTTTGAAGAACTTCCATACTGTTTTCCACAGTGGCTGTACCAGTTTGCATTCCCACCAACAGTGTGCGAGGGTCCCATACCTTTTTCAGAACCTACTGGAAATGATTCTGTTTTCCTTTAGGTGAAATACTGTGTTGTAGGAATGCTGAAATTGCTGCAGTCATTTTACTGCCTCATTCAAAGAAACTAAAGCTTTTGGGGGCTACCAAAGAAGGGACTTAAAATGGAGCTAGATCTTAGGGTATCTGGGGGTTCAGTTGGTTAAGTGTCTGACTCTTGATTTCGGCTCAGATCATGATCTCGGTTTCATGGGATCAAGCCCTGTGTTGAGCTCTGCACTGGGCATGAGCCTGCTTAAGATTCTCTCTCTCTCTCCCCCTCTCCCTTTTGCCCTTCCCTGCCCTACCCATGCTCTCTCTCTCTCTTAAAAAAAAAAAAAAAGTATAGCTAGATCTGGTTTCCTCAGAAATAACACTTATTTTTTTTTTTTTTTTTTTGCCCAGGCTTGAAAATTTTATTTATTTATTTATTTATTTATTTATTTATTTATTTATTTATTTATTTAAATCCCAGTTGAGGTTTTTATTATTTCTGTATTACTTTTGTCTTTTATCATCAAAAGAATCCAAACGGGGCACCTGGGTGGCTTAGTAGGTTAAGCGTCTGCCTCAGGTCATGATCTCAGGGTCCTGGGATTGAACCCTACATGGGGCTCCCTGCTCAGTTCAGGCTCCCTGCTCAGTGAGGGTCTGCTTCTTCTCCCTCTGCCCCTTCCCCACCCTGGTGCGTGCTCACGCTCTGTCTCTCAAATAAGTAAATAAATAATTTCTTTAAAAATTAAAAAGAAAAGAATCCAAACCCAAACTATAATCAAACTGGAGATTTTATATCCCAGGTAACTAATAAGTCTTTTTTTTTTAAGAGATAAAAAGAGTGTGTAGGAGTTGGGGAATGGATCAGAGAGAGAGGGAGAGAGAGAGAGAATCTTAAGCAGGCTCTAAGCCCAGCATGGAGCCCAATGCTGGGCTCCATCTCACTACCCTGAGATCATGACCAGAGCTGAAATCAAGAGTTGGATGCTTAACTAACTGAGGCACCCCAAAGTCTTTAGGGTTCAGGTTTCGAAGGGAAAGATTCAAAGTAGGAAAAAAAAATAAAGTAATAGACAATCGGAGAGGGAAATGAGAAAAATAGTGATAAAAATAAGTCCAGTACATCTGGACTATATTTGAATGAGACATGAAAATCAAGAATAGTTCATCAATATGATACCCAGTGTAGAAAAGCTGAGTATATGAGAAATCAGAAATGAGTCAAGTCTTATGACTTTAAGAAATGGAATAACTGCCAGTATATTAGTATTGCCTTGTTAACTTGTGCATTTGTTAGGAGCTCAGTTTAAGTAATGTGTCCTAAACTTTAATGCAAGAAGGGGATTTATTTCATGGACATTGGCCTCTCAAGAGAATCCAAGACCAGATAAGCAGCTGGTCCTCAGGAACAAACCAGCAGCAGGGACCTATTAGGATGTTGCTGTATTATCTTTCCGCCTCTCTACTCCCTTCCTCTCTTTCTCTCTACAAAATAGTATCCTCGGCCTCTCTCTCCTTGTTCCTAATTCCAGTTCCTCAGGAAAGGGATTTGAGTTGACCCAGCTCAGGCCTTAGGCTCTATCTGGACTGATTAATGGATGCCAAGGAGTAGAATCATGCTTTATGTGTATATACTAGAAACTTAAGGAGGTAGTGTCATGGTACTTTGCTGAAAAAGGGGAGTGAATTCATCCCAAGTAGTGTCCATGACAATTGGATAAAACCAGTCTATTGGAGGAGCCATGACTGTAATACTACACTGTTAGGGGATTTTCTTTTTTCTGCCTCTTTCCATACTGTGATATCTAATTGTGGGCTCTCACTTCTCCCAGTGTGAGCTTTCCTCTCTGTCACTCTAGTCAGAGAAGTAAAGACACATGAAGGTTTTTGTTTGTTTATTTGTGTTATTTTATCTGTGTGTTTTTCTGGTTTAATGCTGGAATATAAGCTCAGAGCCGACACTCTGAGATGGCATGTAAATCTCTGTGTAGTTATTGACAGCCACTACAGAGGAGCACAAAACTCCTTATTCCTAGAAAAAAATAAGATGCCACATATTAATATATCTCATTTTTATATAACCCATGTCCCAAAAGCTTAACATTATAGTTCACACCATAGCATTCTTCTATTAAATAAGGGATACCTTATCAAATATGTATCACATACAACAATAAGGCTTTGAAAAAGGATGATTTTCTTCATTTTCAATTGGCTTGTCTTCCAAATCCCAAACTCAGCTTCTTGTTATGTACTCCGACTTATAAACACATAATTGAAACATCTCATATACAATCCACATAAGAACCTAAGCTGGAGATTTCTCCCTCCCCTGCTTTAACAAGGTGAAGTCCTAACTTAGTTGACTCAGTTCTATCCTTTTATAGAACTTTACTGTTCATCCTACTGGTCGGAAAGGAAAATGGTACAATTTGCTGCTGAACTCTGTCTCCACAAACTTTTTTTTCAAGCCCCAGCAATTCTTAATGGTCAAATCATAAACACCAGAAAAGAGGAGTTTAAAATAGAAATGCTGACAAGCCCTTAACTACAGCACATTGAGTGATGCTGCCATAATGCACTATATTAGATGTACTCCTTAGAGCTTATTGCCAGTAGTGAGTCTATAAATTCCTGAATTAAACCTCAGCTGCTCACAGCTTACACTTTTAAATTAAATTTCTTATTTCATATTCTCCTTAGAGAAATCTAAGCTGCAGCAGCTGGTATACATAGGCAAATAAAAATAGGATAAACTAAACTACCTATATCAGGTCTGAAATATATTTCTATTATGTTGCTACTGCAGGAAGTGGTGTGTTCAGCTTCCCAAATATGTCTTTGGGCACTTGCTATTAAATAGTGTGGCCATTCCTAAGAGATAATGAACAGTGGGAGGACCGCTGAACAGTGTCCCGTGAAACTGAAACTAGATGATTTGTAAAGTTTGGTAAGTACTTATTTGTTTTAAAATATTAACAAAAATTCTGATACATTCTGATTTTTCCCACTGTTTACCAGCAATTTTCTCCTATAAATGTACCAGAATCAATTTGGTTTTAGAATTCATACAACTCATTGCTGAGAGAAAGACATTTGGAGAATGTGACTTTCATTTAGTTGGTCTTGACAGGTTAATAGGTAACCTTTGTTTAATCAAATGGAGGTGGTTAGTTCATATTATTGCTTAGGGATTCTGAATGTGATGATTGGACAGTATGAACAGCATGATAAATGTTCTTCCTGGAGTCTTTAAACAAGATTTATTGAGTTTTCAATTTTTATATGTTTTACAACTTCAACTAGAATTTCATCATGAAACTCATCTATAATTGGACTTCAGAAAAATCAAGAATGAACTGCATGGAACATCTTCATTAACTTATTCCTATAAATCTCTCAGAGACACTTTCTTTAACTTTCATCTGTGGTCTTAAGCAAGTAGTCAAAAATCAAAACAAACCTTCATGTTGGACACATCAAGATGCATAGATGAAAGCATAATGCTTGAGTATTTCAGGAAAAAGATTTATATATTTTATGGTCAAAAAATTGTAGGAAAATAAAACAAAAATGACTTCCTGTAGTCATGCCAGGTTTTTTCATATCAATAAAATGGATCAAGTATTTCTAACTTGTCTCACTTTCAAGTATTATAGGCTTTTAAATGAAAGCCTTTCAAATGAAAACACTTTCAAATAAGAACTAAATATGAAATGGTCGTGAAACTAATTGAGTAGGAAATCACCAAATCAGATAAAAATTTTGTTTCTTTAAACTACCCTTTTTTATCTGGCACTTCGACTCTAATATGATTTTTATTAAGTATGCTTTGGTAATTTTTTTTACTTATTTTATTTTATTTTATTATGTTATGTTAATCACCATACATTACATCATTAGTTTTGACATAGTGTTCTATGATTCGTTGTTTGTGTATAACACCCAGTGCTCCATACAGTACGTGCCCTCTTTAATACCCATCACCAGGCTCACCCATCCCCCACCCCCCTCCCCTCTAGAACCCTCAGTTTGTTTCTCAGAGTCCATAGTCTCTCATGGTTCGTCTCCCCCTCTGATTTCCCCCCCTTCATTTTTCCCTTCCTACTATCTTCTTCTTTGTTTTTTTTTTTTTTTTAAATCAGAGTAAGGTTTATGTAGGAACAGATGTCCAAATGGTTATGTATTATTGAGAAGCAACATTCTCAGTCAGGATGTGCCAAAGAGATCTAAAGTTTGTGCACAAACATTAAATCTATGAGGGCTTGAAGCCAAAATGCCATCCTCAAGGGTGTCCTCTGGTGAACATACCACAGAATTAGGGAAGACGTCTCTCTTGAGCTATTCATTCATGGAATTTAGTGGGAGAGTTGTAGAGACAGTATTAGATATACAGCCATTAGGGGAACATCCATGTGTTGTAATAGTTCAGTTGCTTGGAATTCTGCAAATTTCCTTTTGCAATTTAAGCTTCTGTCTTCTAGGTTGGAGATAATAGGATTGAGCTGGATTCTAAAGAAGTAAATTAAAAACATTATCACATAAACCAATCTGTTTATCATGTCACATCTTCAGTGAAGCTTAACAGATATACAGTAGTGTCAAACTCTATCACCTTTTTATATATTTTTATTAAAACAATGGATGTATTGTGACGGTTTTGGAATCTATGCCCATAGGTTTTTGACAAATAAACCCCTACTGGTTTTAGTTTGGCCTCAGTTGCGGGAAATCTCTGGAATTTTACCTTTGTGAATTTCCTCTTGTGACTAGGAAATGCTCAGACTCCTTAGAAAAGCTGAATGCTGAAAACAGTTGAGCTTCCTGCTACTGCTTCTATTTCCTTGCTACAAAGGCAACAAGACATGGACTAGGCGAAAGGATACACTTTGATCTTTACTATCCTTTTTGTAGAATGCTATCACGATCCTGTTGTTCTCTTTCCATAAAAGTGGAAGTATTAATGATATCCCAAAGATGAAAGACAAAAATATCCTTATATGTAGACACTCCTATATGTAGTCTCAGGCCTCTTCAGTTTTCTTTCGATATTTTCTTCCTAATCCAGCCCATCTAGCCCTCTCGTCCAGAGTTCAGCAAACATTTTCTGTTAGGAGCCAGATAACAAATTTTATAGATTTCCTGAGTCATGTGGCTTCTGTCACAACTACTCAATTCTGCCATTGTAGCACGACAGCCGTCATTAGGGATACTTACGGGAATGCGCGTAGCTGCATTCCAATGAAATTTTCTCTACAAAACAAGTGACAGCGTGTTGCAGTTGGCTGATCCCTGTTCTAGTTCATAGCTTTAACTATTCATTTCTTCAAATACATATCTGTAGCCCTGCCTTGCTCTTCCTCACCTCTAGCCCCCACATTTCCTGATAAGCAAGACATTTGGATGCCAGATATTACAATGTACTCCAAAGATGTTATCCCATTTGATCCTAATCCTGAGTTAGTGTTTATTATTCTCTTTTATAGAGCTCCTCCCAGCTTGCCCAATCCTCGAACTAGAAAGTACAAAAATTTATTTGAACATAGATTTATCTAACTCCACATCTTGTGCTTTTATCACTTCACTAGTCACCTCCTTTATACAGACTGAAGTTCAGACCCTTATTCTGGCACTCCCTTTACTTCACAGTTTTGTTGAGAACTCATAGAACCCTTCTGCTTAATCTGGACTAGCATCTTGGTTGATCTGTGCAAGTAGTGCATTCAACCAACATAATTCAGATGTGGCAGGACAAAAACACACCTCCAAAAATCTTCACAGAATACGGTTTATTTGACAGAAAAACTATAATGGTGGCTAAAGGAAACAACAACAGGGTCTTGACCTACTCAGGTTTTCCCATGAAAGCTGGTTCTTTCAAACCCTCCAAAAGAGTTCCCAGAGTGGGCCACACAGCAGAAACCTCACCAGGGAACCCACTCAAAACTTCTGAGTTTTACCAACTAAAAGCGTATCAGTGCAAATTGTCGTATGGTCAGGATGACATATATACTGATTCATCTCTGCACAGGCCTTTAGTGTATAACATTTTCACTCCTGGGTAGCTATCCACCTGCACCTTGCCACTACTTCGCATCAGCTTCTGCTCCTCTCAAAACCATGAAAATTCATCCTTGGACCTTGAGACTCTTATCCCTAATCTCTCTTTACATCACTCTACTTTTTATTATAAAATCACTTCACCTGGGGCGCCTGGGTGGCTCAGTTGGTGAGGCGACTGCCTTCGGCTCGGGTCAGGATCCTGGAGTCCCCGGATCGAGTTCCGCATCGGGCTCTCCCCTCAGCGGGGGGGGGTCTGCTTCTCCCTCTGACCCTCTCATGCTCTCTCTCTGTATCTCATTCTCTCTCTCTCAAATAAATAAATAAAATCTTATAAAAAAAATCACTTCACCTTTTACCAGTCGGAGGAGGACTCACTTTAGAATTTCTGAAAGAGGGCAAAAAATTGTGTGATGCCAGAGGCCTCTCAGTCAGCGGTGAAAGGGGAAAGTTTGCAAACATTCATATGTTAGTGTTAGTCAGCTGCGTTCCTTTGCCTTAGCATGTTGTTTTGGTTGTTGTTGTTTCTCCCATATGCCTCTATGACTATTAGCATTCCCATATAGGAGATGTCATTGTAAGCCTTCCATGCTGTCTTACTCAGCCTGGACTGATTGTAATCATCTGTTCCACTCACTATCTCTAAGTATGTAGAAATCCTCTAATTGTATTAGGATGTGAGTTCCATGAGGACCTTGATCTCTCATGTTCACTCCTCTTATCTGTTGCGCCAAAACCCGTGTCTGGCATATATCATGTACATAATTATAATTCAATAAAAATGTATGAAAATAAGTTCAAATAATGACAGTAATTACAAATATTAAGTATTAGCCATGTCACAGGGGTCTTTCTAAACATTTTTTAAATAATAAGTCATTTAATCCTCTTAATTATACAGGGTAAGTATTACCCTTCCTATATTATAAAAGAAGAAGCCTAAAGAGATGAGTTAATTTGCAAACAGCAACTACATGATAGAGAGAGGATTTGAAGCCTACAGCCCACACCAGGTCCATATCCCGATTAAGATATCTCTGATTCCTTACACATAACTCATCATTTCCATATCTTAACTCCCAAGGTGGGATTTCCCCCACTATTATAGCAATGATTTCTTCTTTGATAAATTTGCTTATCAATCAGAATTCCTAGTTACAAATATAAGAAGCCCTGCTCTGGTTAATATAAGATGAAAATCAATTATTGAAAAGATAGTGGTATTTCACAGATTCACTCAAAGACTAAAACTCCAGACTTGGAAAACTAGAAAGAACTTAAATTGTCTGGGAGAAAGAACTGCAATCAAAATCATCCAAAAGGAATAGCCGATAAGCTACCACATTGCCTGCTGATGCCTTCACAATGGTTGTTATTAGACATAAACATACCACTGTCATAGCCATCACAGCACCAGATGCTGCTACTGTTCTTCTCTCCAGAATGAATTCTAAGCTCTGTCACACTTCTTCACATCACTGACCCCAGATTCAAAGCCCAGGACAGTAGTAGCTAAGCATTTTGTTTATGCCCCTACTCTGGCTCCCAGCAGCTAGAAGGAGTGAATATTGATAGGGGCCTATTTTCCGCTGTCCTAAAAGTCCTCTGAAATGGGCAGGGTGTCTGGAGACCAGCCAGTAAATATGACAAATGACCACTTTTAGGGGCATGTCCTCCACTAATGTTAGTCTCCCAGGGGGTAAGTACCAGAGATTTCCAAGCCTCTATCCTGTGGAGCCCTCTTTTTTAATGTTGTGTACTCTGAGACACTCAGCCTAGCCTTTTTACAACTATTTGATTTCTTCCCCATTTTGGGATATCACTTTCCTCCATGGATTAACTATGGAGAAGAACACAAAAATATCCTTCCCAGCCACTCAATCATTTTTAAATTCGTTCTTGTTTTGGTAGTTTTGAAGATCCTCAATCTGAAGAAATGAAGAATAGCACACATAATGAAGTAGGGAATTTAAAATGGATCAGGAAGTCTTATAAAGTTATTGTTGGTATACTTTCCAATCTAGAGTACCTACTTTCTTTATCAGATTATATCGAAAAGCCTCATGCATGGTGCAAGGAGACAATCAGATGCTTTGTTGTGCTTTGATGGAGAATATATTCCCACTTTAAATCTAGCATGAGGGCGCCTGGGTGGCTCAGTCGGTTAATCATCTGCCTTCAGCTCAGGTCATGATCCCAGAGTCTGCTTCTCCCTCTGACTCTCCCCCCTCTCGTGTTTTCTCTCTCTCTCTCTCGCTCGCTCTCGCTCTCTCTCAAATAAATAAAATCTTTAAAATAAATAAATAAATAAGTCTAGCATGAACATCAGCCCCTGCCAGTAGCAATTTCTCAATCTTTCCTTAGATTAGGTCTTGTCTCCTCTCCTGTCACCACATCTTCTTGAATAAAGAACTCTTTTTCCACTTATTTATTCCTACATTTCTGTTTCTTTGCACCGAATGTTCAGATATCTCACTCATGTCTCTTAAGTCTTCTCTACTAGCCCCTGGAGTCCAAGACCCTCTCCCTCTGCTCACACCTCACTGAGAAGAGTGTCTTCTTATCTGGGCCCCCTTTGCTTCAGTCTTCCTTCCATTGGTCTATTATAGCCTCCATCACACTGTTGGGAAAACACTTCGTTTTAAACTATAAGTCATACTTTTCTCTTCACCTTTTTTTTTTTGGTTTGTTTCTCTGTGTCCTCTACATTTTAGTTGTCATATAGCATTAGCTTTCAGTGGATATTCACATTATTATGTCTAAAGCTTTCTGTCCTTCTCTACTTAGGGCTGTGTAGCCTAGGAAAAGGCTGCCTACTCTTTTTTCTCCTTAATAGAGTTTCTAGACAATGCCTTTTTAATTCAGAGATCCTCATTTCCTATATACCTATCATCCAGTTTCTATTTCCTGTTAAAATTATTTTAGCTCACAATTTTCAGGGCTGAAATAATTAGCACACCATGTGAGAAAGAGACCTCCCTAGTTTATTCACTAACTTGATCTGTACCTCAGTGTTCTCCAAAATGACTCTCATTCAGATGTCTCATATGCCTACTATAACCCATGCTTCAATTTTGTTTTGTTTTGTTTTTTAAGTTGCTGTCTTAGATAGAGAAAATAAAAGGGCATGAAGATCCATATACACACTTTTCACCAGTAAGAGAAAGAGGGTCAATTCAGAGTAATCTTCCCTATCACCTAGCAAGCACTTTGCTGTTCCAAATTACATGTGCTCAGGCAATATTTAATTTGAACTGAAGCAACATGATGAGGCTTCTGGTTGACTTACATGCCAGAGTTGATAAAAGAGTTTTATCTTAAGATGGTTCTTGCCCAATATTATGTGCCACTGGTCTAAAAAATATTCAGAGAATAATGATCGGCTCTAGTGATTGAGAAGGACTTTTCTATTCCTTAGATATATAGTAGCACTGCATATTTTAATTAGAGGAATGAATACGCACATCACCTTTCTTTAAGTCCAAATATAGTTTAATTATACTATTTAAAGTATTATTATTATAATAAATACATGTCATATTTATTGTATAAATTATTATTTAATTTATATTTGATTATATTACTGTCTTTAACTAGGAATTGTACTCTGTTTGTACAACTGAAAGAATGCCTTAAGAAACTTGTCCTCAGTGGTCTAGCTTACCACTGCATGACAAATATGAGTATCCCCTTCTCCTCCCTCCCCTGCAAGCTGAAATCAACTTCTAAGATAAAATATATTCAGAAGTGCTTTTCTCTCATACTCATGCTGGTAATTCTTTATCATACTTTGAGTTCCAGTAGATACAGAACCACCTTGGAGTTTAACCAGCAAAACAGAGATACATTTAACTGGAATCCATAGAGAAAAATGTAAACTGAGAAAAATAGGTCACCCATGTTGTTTCATAATTATACTATGGATTTTCTTTCCAATAAATTACCCTACCAACACCTCTAGCATAAATGTAAATTCTCCATGGAGGACTTTGCAGAAGATCGTTGATGACATTAATATATAGTTCAGCTGAGATACATTATGCTCAAACAGGAATCTGGTTCCAAAAGGTTGAAAAGCTAATCAATAACTTGCTGAAGGAAAACTTATTAGAGAGGATCTGCAATAATTTTATACAGAAATAAAGGAGGCAAATATTAAACAAGGCAGCTAAAATTAGGGTTTGATTTCTGCTGTGTGAAAGCATTAAATTAGTATTAGTGAAACTCTTCTGATGTCTAAATTCTCACTTCGGTTTTCCAAAACAAGGTAAGTCAATCCAGAGCTATAGAGTGATTAGCAGTTATCTGGCATATATAAGTTGAACTTACAACAATAAGGAAAATTCAATTCACAAAGTCGAATGACACAGGCTTTCTTCTTCTCCCTACCCAAAACACTCCATGGTGACTCCCTCAAGCGGGAGAAAAAAATATGGGGAAATACTGCAGAATTTCCAGGCTCAATACTCCCCATTCTCTGAATTTTCAGGGCACAGTTCTCACTGGGTTCCACTAATCTAGAATTTTAGGACCTCAGAATTTGACAGAACCCAAGACAAAAATCCACATATAGAAACCCAAACAAATTACTCTTATTTATCCCTCCTACATCAGCCAGTTAAAGGAAGGGTATAGAAACCAGGATTGTTCAAACATTGTTCCCCAACTGAATTCATACATTGTAAAAAACTTTAAATAATACCATTCGCATGGACTATTGTTTTCTACCTATTCACATGCCTGTGTTTGTCCTTGAATCCAAAGTAAATTCTGTTTTTAAAGCACATTTTTATTGAAAGATAAATAAAATGCGTCAAACCTTATTTTTCTAGTACTATGTTACTCACAAATGTTAAAATGTCTGTTTATTAACACCTCTGTATTCATTCTTACAATAATGATAGTTATTAATAATTATTCTCTGTGACCCAGAGAACTCCATTTATTACACAAAGAAGAGTCATATTTTTGTTATCCATTAACACTTGTGTTTTTCATTGCATTCTAATCCTTTGGAAATTTCTAATTTTATACCTGTGTGATGTACTGACTCTCTCTTGACCAGAATATTGGACTTTTATGAACTCCATTCCCTTAACTTTGCAGACAGCAATGTGTTTCCTTTTACAACTTTCTTCCTAATATAGCTGTAGAAAATGTTGAATCTCCGGTCTCAGTTTTGTGTCTCACAGATTTATGCTACACTTGCCTCATTGATGAGAAAAATAAAACAAATGAAATGCAGGCTGCAGACCAGCTGGAGCCTGCGGTACTCATTTTCAGTTGAGAGCTGATAATTAGCCTGCATCCATTCAAGCACATAACTAACGATAAGATGGTTCCACCATAGATAAAACTGTTCTGGAGCAATTTCATTTCTAATTAGGAGCCCTGATAGAATATGCTTGTACCTAATCTATGGTTGAACGTAATCTCCTGGGAAATAGGGGAACCAAGATATTAAAATCACATTTTCACGTTAGAAGTGAGGAACAATTTCTAGTTGAAAATATGTTTTGTAAATATGAATGAGTTATTTGTAAAAAGAAAAAAATCTATGAGAGGAAAGTAACTATATTTTCCATGATCCTGGCTGGGAAAGAAGGATGGTATACACTGATACCCATGCAGATGTACTTAGGGATATGGAGGTAGATGTGACAGAGATGGATGTAGGAACAGACACAGAAATAGAAACCAAGCTGGAGATAGAGCAACTCATATTTAAAGATTTCTAAATAATTTCACGTACTCTGGCCTAAATTCTCGTAGTTAGTTGTTAAATGAAGATAACTTAAGTACTTTGGCAGCATCATTAAATTTATCAGGTCACTAAAGTAATGAATTTAAGTGTCATGAAGTTATTTACTGTTTTAAAAATGATCCAGTTATTCCATGTAAGAAGTTAATAATACTTATAGGCAAACCTGGATCGGTCCATATACCATTGGAACACCTTATAGTGTAACAAACTCATCTTGATCTAGATTATATATAACCTAAATTATTTATATATATAGGTATTATAATCTATATATATTCAATGTTTTGGGTGCTGGGTAGAACTAAAGTTCTACCATCTTTAGATATTTTTCTTGATTCATGAATCTTTTCTGTCTTTCCGTGTCTTTCCATGTGCATGTAACATAATCCCAAGAAAAGCAAGTAAGTAGAATTTAAAATGCATAAAGTTGACTTTAATCAGAATGGTTAGCTTTTAAACCCAGTGTCAGAATGATAGTGTGGTTAGAATTTGGTTCTAGGTCCCCTGTGTACAGGCCTCTCCACCTAGACACTGAACATATTGGCTCTGTTTCCTAAGAAATGGATTTACAGTTTTACTTGTTAAATATACCTATTTTATAAATGTATTCAAACTGTCTCACATTCATTTATTTCAGGTTCTTGTATTCTCTTACATACAACGAGTCTATAGTTATTAGAGAACTACCCTACTGATCAGTTTGCACATCAGTGCCAGTTAAAATTTGAAATATCCACTAAATTCATTTGTGAGGACTTCAAGATGTATCAATATGCTTGAGTCAATGTGATTCAATTGTGTTCAAACGATTTACAAGACCTACCAGAAGTAGTTACCTCTCCAAAGAAAACCTTTGTTGCCTGATTTGGAAAAGGTCAGTCAGTCAGTCACATCACTACATTTTCCAAATCCTTGACATTCAGAGAAACATTTCTGTGAGTTGCTCCATGAAAGAGAAGAGTTGAATGTGTAAATATATTCCACAATTGTACTCTCAGGGCTTATTTCCCCAATCAAAACATGCATTAGAATATTAAAAACTCTGAGAAATCCCTGTTCAAGAGAAAGCTGTTTATAATTGTTAACTTTTGTTTAACTCAGCATTTCTTAAAAGCTTTTTTGACTATGGAGCCAAAGAAATACTTTTAGTGTAACATATTTTAACACTCAACAAAACTATTTATCTGCAGAACGCATTTTGAAAATGCTGGCTTATTGAAATGTATTGTTTCTACTACACACAAGATTATTACTTAGGGGCGCCTGGGTGGCTCAGTAGTTAAGCGTCTGCCTTCCGCTCGGGTCATGATCCTGGGGTCCTGGGATCGAGCCCCGCATCGAGCTCCCTGCTCCGCGGGAAGCCTGCTTCTCCCTCTCCCACTCCCCCTGCTTGTGTTCCCTCTCTCACTGCGTCTCTCTCTGTCAAATAAATAAATAAAATCTTAAAAAAAAAAGATTGTTACTTAATTGTAACTGCTTAAAGCTTAAATCAAAGTTCAAATCTTCTCATCTCAGACTCCAATCTGTAATCTGAGGTCCAAGAGCTCTATGGATTCAGTAAACTCTTGAAAATTGCATACAAAAATGTGGGTATATATTCACATTTTAGAGAGAGAGAAAATATCTTTCATTAGATTGTTAAGAGTCCATGATTTAAACATTTAGTACCCTTAATCTAGTAATGCTAAAAATCTGTTTTAAAAGTGAGAATTTAAAAAAAATGCACTGATATATATTTTAAATACATACGACAGGAAACAGTGGTGTATATAGTCAAGTCTGTGCCTTGAATAGGTGATATTATGAAGAGAAAGTAAGTATCACATCAATCATGTGCATGTATTCTGGAAAATAGTAGCAGTTAAACCTGCTTCCCAGCTTCTGATATCACCTCTGTTTATGCTTCAAAAGAACCCTGATGTCTTTATTGAATCACTCTTGTTTTCCTGCTGTGACTAATTCTCTTCTACCATGTTACATGGAGAAATGCACTTTCTATGTTTATCACTACAATGTTCAAGGAAGGGCCTCCCTCCAGAACTGAACAGAGGACTACTCCTGCCAGTTGGTAAAATGGATGACAATCGATGATGAAAGGGTCGATGAAAAAAGGTAGTTATTTCCTGGGGTAAGAGGTATGAATATCTCCAGTGTTTTACTTTGTCTCATGGAAATTAATAAAAATATTAAATGCCTGAAGAAGTTATAATTGAAAAATGAAAACTGGGGTCTCTAGAGAGTTCTCCGTCTTACATTCTAGTGTTTAGATATCCTGTTCAAAGGGGAAAGATCCATGGTATTTCTTGTTTTCCTCTTTTACAACTTAATAGCAAAAGCCTGGAATTGTTATGATGTCTTAGTTTTCCTTGGTTAGATTATGAAAGGAGAAAGACCAGCCAGTAAATAGCATCACCTTTGAATTTTTTTGTTTTTATTTTTTAAGTTTTTATTTAAATTCCAGTTAGTTAACATACAGTGTAATATTAGTTTCAGGTGTAGGATCTAGTGATTCCACAACTCTGGGTGCTCATCACAACAAGTGCCCTCCTTAACCCTGATCACCTATTTCACCCACCCACCCCACCCACCTCCCATAAGGTAACCATCAGTTTGTTCTCTATAGTTAAGTGTCTGTTTCTTGGTTTGTCTCTCTCTCTCTCTCTCTCTTTCTCTTTCTCTCTCTTTTTTCCCCTATGATCATTATTTTGTTTCTTAAATTCCACATATGACTGAAATCATATGGTATTTGTCTACTTTTTAGGACATAAGGGTTAGGTGGTCCTGGTTAAATAGGAACAAATTACCATTACTTCTGGAAATAGGCGAACATACTTTTGAAATTTGACAAACATATAAATGGGGAAGGTGATTAAGAATGTTAACCTGAAAAGTAAGGATATTTTAGGTGCTTTCCTTGGTTACAAATACAAATACTTAGGCCTCCCAAAATATAAGCTTAGTATAATAATAAATGTATGATAAATGCATAATAATAATAAATGATAAATATATACCTAGTGAAATGTCTTTTCTTAAATAAAGCGATTAAGATGCGCAGGGAATTAAGATCTTATCACATGGCTCACACAAAAACAGAAACATACATACATACATACACACAAATGGCATTTATGGTTTTTATTTCATCCGATTACAGTATTTTATGTTTTTAATTTAAAAAAAAGGTGATCCCGAGGTCCTGGGATCAAGTCCCACATTAGGCTCCCTGCTTGGTGGGAAGCCTGATTCTCCCTCTGCCTCTGTAGCCGCCCCCCGCCCCATCTCTCATGAATAAATAAATAAAATCTTTAAAAAGAAAAAAAAGTCAGACTCTTGATATCAGCTCAGGTCATGATCTCAGAGTCATGAGATCGAACCTTACAACGGGCTCACCACACAGGGTGGAGTCTACTTGAGATGCTCTCTCTCCATCTTCCTCTGCCCCTTCCCCTGCTCAAGCTCTATCTCTAAATAAATAAATAAATGCATCTTTCTTTAAAAATTAAAAAATAAAATAGCCACACTTTACAGATTTTAAATATTTGATGTAGAAGGCATTTTAATGTTGTGAAAGAAGAAATACACATTCATTGAAAAATAACAAGCAACTACTAATAAAACAATCCCTATTTTCTTTTACTTTTATTTTCTTTTACTTTTTGGAAATTCCCTAATTCCTTTAACATTTGAAATCTGAGCATGAGCAGACAGGGTGTGTGATATGGAGAGCCCATATAATTCTGTTAGGTTTACTTATTGTACCTTAAGAGGTAGTCCCAAACTCAAAATTTCTTAACTCACTGGAGTTCTTTGATAATGTAAACTGCCTACATTTATCTCCTAAAGCCTGATAGACCTTGACTATCATTAAGCTCATCAATCTTCAACTCTCTTCTAATGAAGGTCCTATCCTAGGACCCTGGGATCATGACCTGAGCCAAAGGCAGACGCTTAACTGACTGAGCAACCCAGGTGCCCCAGAGTCTGACTTTTACCTGACAGTCACTCAGGTACCCGTGGTGTGGCTACTTTTAAACACTGATTTTTTTTTCATTTTTATACTTCCATTGTTCTTTTTGGGATGAAACTCATAAATGAATGAAATACTAGACACCTAAGTGAGTTGTAGGTTTTGAAGAGCCTGGTGAATTCACTCCTCACTCTCTACTTGATGTTTGAAATCGAATCATTAGAGACCTAGTCTTTATGTTTTGATTTAATAAATTTATTAGTCTTTCTTACTAATACCTCATTGTATACAACTTTAGTAATCTATTTTCCCCTGTGACAGTACTTAAAAATATCTGGCTCAGAAAGTTTAAAAGATACCAAAGGGAAACAAAATGCAACAGACCAGGAAAGGGGGATCAAACTGGATACAAATTTTGCCCATTCCACAGCTGTCTCTAAGCCTTAGAGAAATAGTGCCATCATTAGTTTACTATCTCTATTCTACAACGATCTACAAAGAGAACAAAGCTGACAGGGATACGATTGTGTGAATAATATGAAATGTATACATATATATAAATAGGTATATCTATATATACATAGACACACACATATGTATACATATACATATATATACACATATAAAAAATTATCATTAAGGCAATGTAAGAACAGCTGTTTATTTAGATGTTACCTGTGTGTTTGTATGTGTGTGTTAAAGGAAAATGGGGTTTCCTCTGGAAATTCGATTGCATACACATTTATTGATCATTATGCTAGTCCCTATACATATATATATATATATATATATATATATATATATATATATATATATATAAAATCGTGTTGCATTTTCAACTCTTACTCTAATAAATAAAGTAGATTTTCTGGGGGTTTTTTTGCATTCATAAAAATATAGAATCACTATTTCTGAGATTCCATTGAATAACATCATTCTAATCCATATATCAAAGTTAGATGACATATTTTATAGAGGGCTCTCACCTGAGAATCTCGAAGAATTTTGGGTGGAAGAGATTGCAGTGATTTTTCCTTTAGTGATGAGCAAGGATCTGAAGATACAAGTCGCCTGCCTAAATTATATAGCCAGGCTAAACTAGAGGTATCTGCAACCTTCCCAGAATATTCCAGGGGCAGACTTTTAGTGAGTGTAAAAGGCTAAAATGAAAGAAATTCCTGGGCAAAGTAGGGATCGTCCCAGTGTACAAGGGTTAAACCAGGCTTGCTCTTAAGATTTTCATGTGCTGGAAAATGAATCAAAATTACCAAACCTTTTCTTCTCCATGTCTGAAAAACCCCACCAAAGAAGGTTTCTCTTCACTGCTATGATGTTCAGGGCAACTTTTGACCCTATTGCAACAACCCTTGTCTCCCTAGGTCCTTAGAAAGAGAGAGAACATAGAAACTATTTTAAACAGTTAAATACCTGCTGGTTGCAAACTGGATTAAATCCTATTCAGTCTCAACTTAAAGGCAGGAACTAGGGCCATAGATAGAATTTTAAGAAGTTGAATTTTAGATCAGAGTCAAGAACTAAGGGCAATAGAGGATAATGATTTACATATATTATACCTCACATTCTGAATATAGCCATATGACACAAAGGTTGTATTTCTAAGTTTCACATGTGTACAATTCCTATTAAGTGATTGAAATAAGATTTCAGGATACCTCTGAAATAATTAAATCCCAGTAATATTCACTGTATTAGTGATGCTGAAGAATTTTACCACTTTTAGATGGAAGGAGTCAGAAGACTCAAAGCCAATTCCCCTTGTCCTACCCATGCTTTCTCTTCTTTCCATGGAAAAACAGCTTGATGATAAGAAGAGAATTGAAGATTAACAAGATGAACCCATTAAAATAAATGTATTGCTAGCTATAGATATAAATTGCTTATTAATGTTTTAAGAGATGAGTATGACCATATGTGTATATATATAAATTTTATCATAAAACAGTATGCTATGATATAAAAATAATTTAGCAAATGCATTACATTTATTTAATACTCTTTTGCAAGTTATTTAAATAGCATAAATGCACAAGTAGAATATAATCAATGAAGCTGCCAATATGTTGGTGAATATGTGTATACCTGCTTTGGAAATAAAAATAAGCATGATTCATCTTTGAATTTCAGTATTCACATCTTAAAATCTATTAATTGGAAAATTGCAAATCAAAATTCATATATTCACTACAAATTGGCAAGGTCACTAAATAATCCAAAACTAACTAAATTGATAAAGATGAAGTTAAAATTACAGCATCCCATACTTTAAAAGCAAGAAGAGCAGCAGTTGTAAATCATCCTGTTTGAGGCACACAATTAATGTAGTAATGGCAAAGCACTTTCCCCTGAAATTCTGGGAGTTCTGATTCTTTTCTGTATACATAAAGCAATAGAAGTTTTATAGTGTTGTCTTATAGTCAGATTGCCTGATATAATATTGATTTATAGTTGTCAGGAGATTTAAGCACTAATAAGAATAAATGAGTATAAAATTTAGTAAGCCTTAATAACTTGCTTTATATATCACTAGCAAGTTGCTTTTAGACATAAGGAGGTTATGTGTTCAACCTAATTACCAGAGAGTTAATCAGAGGGATAATCAAGACAGGAATTAGGGAATCTAATATACAAGGCAAAGGAAGGTCATCAATGTTAGTTGATAAGAAGAAAAATGAATATCAGCCCTTTGTCTGTAGTGTCATTTGCAAATATCTTCTCCCATTCTGTGGGCTGCCTCTTTGTTTTGTTGACTGTTACCTTTGCTGTGCAGAAGCTTTTTATCTTGATGAAATTCCAGAAGTTAATTTTTCTTTGTTTCACTAGCCTTTGGAGATGTATCTTGAAAGAAGTTGCTGTGGCCGATGTCAGAGAGGTTACTGCCTATGTTCTCCTCTAGGATTTTGATGGATTCCTGTCTCACATTGAGGTCTTTCCATCCATCTTAAGTTTATCTTTGTGTATGGTGTTAGAGAATGGTCGAGTTTCAGTCTTCTGTATATAGCTTTCCAGTTTTCCCAGCACCTGGATCACTACATCAAAAACTAATGATGTATTGTATGGTGACTAACATAACATAATAAAATTAAGTTAAATTTAAAAAAAGAAGAAAAATGAATAGAGAGTGAGAAAAATCATAAAGATAAAGAAGTCAGACTGTGAAATGTTTCACCTTTATTTGACAGTGAGGGAGTACAATGAAATATTATTAATTTCCAGCTGCAGTTGTCCATAAGGTTACTCCCAGCTACTTGCAGACATGGTTTTCCTCCTTATACTAACAACACTATTATAATAATACCGTAGAATAACAAACATGGAAATGAACATTGTTGGAAACTGAACCTTCTTATGTAGAGCTGTCTTCACCTTGGAGTAATCTAGGGAGAAGTTTAGATGGAGGTCATAGCATTTTAAAAGATCAAGGACAGAAGGTAAGAAATTTTAATGGAGGTTGAAAGAACTTAATTCAAGGCTTCAAATTAAAAATAACTCTTGGATACTATAGATATGCCATTTCTCCTGCTGAATGGTCATGTCAGGGTAGGTATTAAAACATAGATTTCCATATCCAAGTTGTCTTGCTCATTCTATCTACTGTCTGCAGGTAAATTCTAAGACAGAATGGCTGAAGATCATGTTCTTAATCCTTGTATAAACTGGGTTAGGGCTGGAGAAATTGTACTAGCTTACTACTAAATTGTTCTGCTATCCAGAAGAGTTGAATCTATCCAAAGTGGGAAGTGGCAGTACTTGGAGATCTACCAGGAAACTGCAGGTTTCTCTGAGGGAAGGTGTTTAAGTTATTACTGAAAGTCAATGCTATTCTGTGATAGCAGAGACTGAGTAGTATATAGGGTTATAACTAAACAAGAGAGGTGGTAAAAAAATAAATAGCTTTCTGGATCCCCCTGAAAACAGTTCTACATTGTGGTTTAATTATTTTATTCAAGGTGTGCTTGCTTCCCAGAATATCAGAAGCAACCACAATAAAATATTTCTATAGAAACACATTTTAAGAAAACACACATACACACAACAACAACAAAGATTTTTGGTTACTTGTGTCACTATGGCTCTATTTCCTTTTATTAACATATATAATTCATTACAAATACTGGCTCTTATAGGACTTAAATCACAATAAGAACCTAAGTTTTTCTTTTTAGGTCTGAAATCCCTGTGATCTGGAGAAACAGAATAATGGAGCAAAATGAATGTGGAGAATAAGGGAGAGTATGTGCTGGTTTAGATCTGTTATCACCTATATATATCAAATTAGTTAAATCCCTTTAATTCTCTGCTAAAAAAGTGGCACTGATGCTATCTCTTAGTGAGTTGTGAATATCCCATGGCATTAAGTGATTGGAAGTGTTTTATATAAATTTAATAACTAAGCATTCATTGGCATTATGGGCTATTGATTACTCATAGTAGGGAACATACCTTTTTTTTTTAGTACTTTTTATTTTTTTTTCTTTTTCAAGTTTTTATTTAAATTCCAGTTAGTTAACAAACAGTTTAATACTAGTTTCAGGTATAGAATTTAGTGATTCATCACTTGCATACATCACCCAGTGCTCATCACAATGAGTGCCCTCCTTAAAACCATCACCCATTTAACCTATTCCCCCCACTCACCTCCCCTCCATTAACTCTCAGTTTGTTCTCTAGTTAAGAGTCTGTTTTATGGTTTGCCTTGCTTTTTCCCCTTATGTTCATCTGTTTGGTTTCTTAAATTCCATATATGAGTGAAATTGTATGGTACTTGTCTCCCTGACTGACTTATTTCATTTAGCATAATACTGTGTAGCTCCCCCCATGTTGTTGCAAAGGGCAAGATTTCACTCTTTTTTATGGCTGAGTAATATTCCATTTTATATGCATACACCACATCTTCTTTATCCATTCATCAGTCAATGGACATTTGGGATCGTTCCATAATTTGGCTATTGTTGATAAAGCTGCTATAAACACTGGAGTACAGGGAACATACCTTTCTTTTCTAGTTGTGACAATTTGCATTGAATATCAGGTCTCTATAACTAGAAATGCATCAGAGAACTGACCACTGTCAAGAGGTTTATGTACTAAAACACTCTCAAAAATAATTTTCCTGGATGATGTAAGAAAAAATGAGAACTCTGTTTTATTTTCTCTTGAATGTTTTGATAATCATGGTCCTAGATACTAGTCTCTGAGGCCTATTTTTTCTGACTTTAAAAATCACACACATTTAAAGTTATTCAGTGATATATCCTTTTCCCTTCATTTAACAAAGAGGGCTTGGAATTAGCAATCATGTTGGTATGTTCAGGAGTCAAGATTAGTTGCCTCTTAAAATAGTTAATAATGCTTAGAAACAGTTGTTTCCTGTTTTAGACCTTTCCTAAAGATCATGAGACTACATTAGCGAGGCAGTGGGTTTCACTCTTCATACTACCAATCATGGCAATATAAGCCTACATTGGTATGGGTATACTTACAAAATGTTTAATATGAGTCAAATATGGTCCAAGATATTGTACAACACTGGGATTTCAAAGCAAAAAATATTGCACTGAGTACTTACATGGAAAGAAAACACACACTAATATATGTGACTGAGGGGTACTGAATTCACTGCAATATGAAAGTTTGCATCCAGGGCAACCACAAACCTAAGCATTATCCATTTTGGATATATCATTTATATCACTTACAGATAGTTCATTAGTCATTACAGTTGAAAATTTCTAGAAAAATTTACATGTATCATCCCAATCTCAGCAATATTATTTTTAAAATTCTTTTTTTTTAATTCTCAATACATATATCCAGCAAAGGGTTTATATCCAGGAATATACATACACATGAAGAACTCCTAGAAACCAGTAAGAAAAAACAGACTACCCAATAAAACAGCAGCAAATGACTAAGAACAGACCATTTACAAGAGAGGATACCCAAATTACAAATAAGCATAGATAAAGAAGATAAACTACATGAGTTATCAGACAAATGCAAATTAAAACCATAACACATGACTTCTACAAACCCATAAGAATGTGTACAATAGAAAAGATGGACAGTATAAATGTTGGTGAGTAAATATATTACAGGGTGGAGTAGAAACGAAAACAAGCTTTGTCTAACTTTAGCTTTGTCTAACTTTTAAAAATACTATCAAATTTTATCAATTCCTCACTTTTTCCAGCTGCTATTAATTGGATTTTCTATTACACATAACCAAAACTTTCCAAACAGATAAACTCCTTAAAAATGCAAGTCTTCCTGCAATTTAACACCTAATACATCCAATATTGCTTTGATGATAATTGTTGTAAATTATCAAGGCTACCAAATATATAACATAATTCAGCATATTTACTCTCTAGCAAAGGCATTTAAGCCACAATTAAATATGTTCATCAATTAGAGTTAAGAGGCTCAAGAATAAGTGGTGATAGATTGGTGGTTACTTATTGGTATGAAAGCAGAAAGCTCCACAACATAGTCAAACAGTATTGTCATGATATTAAAAACTGTTCATTCACCTTTTTCAGAGAACGCAGGAACAAACAGGTACTAATGGAAAAACGGCCACTAAATAAATAGTGATGATAGAGCCACCCATAGAAAGAAGTGCGTATAAATAAAAGGAGGCTACTACAATTGGACATGGAGTGGTAGTTAGACTAAATATTCATGAAGGTCAAACTCAAACTCTATCAAAGTGGCTTTTTTTAAAAAAATGAAGTGGGGGAGCCTGGGTGGCTCAGTCAGTTGGGTGTCTGACTCTTGATTTCACCTCAGGTCATGATCTCAGGGTCCTGGCGTCCAGCAACATCTCGAACCCCCATGTCAGGCTCTGTGCTCAGTGGGGAGTCTGCTCTTTCCCCCTCTGCCCCCATTTCCTGCATGCACTCTCTCACTAAATAAACCTTTAAAAAAATAATAATAAAAAAACGAGGTAAAACAGAAGTTTGATGAAATATCTAGGGATGTGGAAACCATTACTTTGTTTCTATTTAAGCAGCACTTTAGGAAAACTTATTTATAAGTTTGGTGACATTTGTATTTGGTATGATTTATTTATAAGTACAAAAGCAGTTTCTAAGATGTCAAAAAATATTTTCTCCATACATTGTTTTAAGAAATACATACTGCATTTTTAAAAATTATTTTGGTCAAGTAGTCTTTTTCTACAAAGATAGTACAAAGGGAAAAAAATATCCTCCAAAGGTCTTCCATTTCTGATTGATGAGGACTAGTTAAATGAGATCTCCTTTTATATACATAACAGTCTTCATGTTTTTACTTAAACACATGTAGGGTTATTCCTCATTTTCCTTTATTGCCAATTCAACCAAGTTTGTTTTTCTTAAGTTCATTCAGATATGCTATATTCACAGAAGAGACAGCAGTTAAAATACTGCTTTACATAATGAGTTTCAATAATCTGAGACTTATGCACCATTACATGGTGGCAGGGACAAGAGCAGGGTCATAAGCCCAAATGCTAGAGAAACAAAGAGCAAATTCCTGAACTAGCATGAATTCATTTCTAAGAAAGATCTGTGACCTTCTGTTAGCAAACACTAACCGATTTTCTATCTAGAAGATACCTTAGAAGTGACCTAGTTCTAATCCATAATTTTCCATGTGAGGAAACTGAGGCTTGGAGAAGTCATGTGATTTGCCCAAATTTTCTGCCCCGTAGACCTGGAACTATAATATGAGCTCCTGATTTTCATACTGGTGCTTCTGTCATAACATGGCTAAGTTTGGCTTGGCTTTGTGGGAGCCCAGACACAAATTAGACTCTTATCCCTATAACTTTAGAATTAGCCACAATTAGAATACTTGCTTACTTTTCTTTGATCTTAATTTTTCTTTGTATTTCCATTTAGTTGTTCTGTTAAATACGTCTTTTTTGAAGTTTCTTCAGATCTTTTATTAAAAAGGTACATACTACACACACACACACACACACACACACAAATAAAATTCTTGTAAAATCCTACATATGTGTTTGCAATTTAAGAAGAGTTTATAGAAAGAATATAATGTCTTTCAACAGTTTTACATAGGTCACCTAGGATTAATTTAGTGTAGCCAAGCCTAGATTGTTTTCCTTAATCAATAAGTGGTCATTATTTATAAGATACCCATAAAAAAAATCATACTTTTTAAAACTTGCTCTTTATACGTAACAGTAATTTGGGATGTATTTAATTTTGGACCTAATGAAAACATATATTCAGCCTTAAATACATGCATTATTACATTTCCAAATTGAAGAAAATATTGCAGATTTTAAATTTAGAAGTCTATATTGAATGTACTAGATTAAGCTAAAAATACTCACACCTTTTCAGATACTAAAAAGTTGTACCTATCACTAGTTAAGTGGCAAAAGGAGAGAGAGTAAAGTAAAACAGAGTGCCACATTTTAAAATCATCTCTGTTTGTTAGTAATATAAATAATACACTCAGTGTTTAGGACATAAGGACACTATGACTAAGGATCAGCTGCCTGAAATGATGAGCACAAGGTATGATACCCTAGCCAAACAATGACAAAACACAGCAATCTTTGAATCTCAGCATTGATATGGCACTTGGGAAAAACTTTAACACTGAGGGCTCGGGTATCATAGGGAAACAGAGCGATCACAACTGGAGGCAATTCTCTTGCCATCCATTCTAGTTGATGCTATAGGCAAAGGACAACCTGACAAATTTAGAAAGAAGCAATAAAATCTACTGAAGCAGCTAAATTGTCCACTAAAAGACACTGGACATTGCCTAGAATGAGGCTATAAAAAGGAAATGCATCCTAAATCACCTTGCAGTAGAGTTTGAAATAAACATTTTTGGCAAAGTTCCCCTGCATTGTCTACTCTTACAATTTCAGCACACCATTCTTCAGATCCTAAGACTAGTATTTGGCTTTCCTAAGCTACATATATTTTTTTGCCTCTATACATAAAGTTATTTCCGAAAAGGTTGTTCTATTGCTTTAAACATTGACTTTCAAGGATTGGAATATTAAAAAAGAATTTTACATTATTAAGTTGTATTAAGTCAAATTTTAGTTGCTGTCTGTCTAAGGTAGCATAAAAATACGGTGCTTTGATATTACTGTGATTCAAATTTAGTTGTGTGGTGTATTGAGACAAATGTACTGATGTATTAACTAGCTGCTGTGAAGATAAACTCCAGAATCTCAGTGGCTTAAACTAATAGTATGTATTTCTTTCTCACGTGATCATTCAGGAACCCAGGGTTCTGCCTTGTGCCTCTGCATTTTTCTAGGGGTTTGATATCATCTGTTCAGCAAATGGATGAGGAAAGAGACTGTGGGAAACATGTACAGGCATCCTTACATCTTACCCATATCTAGGTGGTCTGAAATAACACACATCACCAGCCCTCACCTTCCATTGGCAGGAACTAATCACATGTCCCACTTAGATGTGAAGGTGTGGTATAACAGCTGAGAGAGAAGAAGCCATGTCCTAAAGCAAAACTATTTGATGGAAGGGGAACACAAATATTAGATGGTAATTGCTGCCATACCAGAGAGTAATTTTATAAGGAAATATTTATTAAATATATGTTCTACATTCTTCCAAAATTCATATCTGGATCAACCATGAGGTTTTACCTGTGATCCAAGGGTGCATTAGGTAGGCCAGTGTTATGGCAGCGGCTTTCCTAAAGCCATGCTATTCTCTTCAGAGATCACAGAACTTTTCAAGTGATACACTCTATGAGCTACAGTAGGTTTTCCTTTGAATGCTCTGCAAATTCCACTTTTCTGTCTTATACATTTTAGTTTGCTTTAAACTTTACCTTCTCTTTGTCATATTCTCTAACCTCTCTGGCTCACATTAACTCATTCTTCCTCTCTTTAACATCATTTTACACTTAGCATTTTTACTTGTACCACCATGGATTGGTCTCCATAATTATGTTGCTAATATCTGGTCAGTGAAAATTATTTCTTATATTTCTTTATGATACATTCAAGTTTCTGATAGAGTGGACAGCATCCAGAAATGGTTAAAAAGTGATGCATTGGCATGCTTGATGAGAATGCATGCATGAATGAATTACATAAACTAATATGAGGAAGTGAAAACAGCTTAACAATTAAAAGAATCTGCAAAATTGTTTCTAAGCAGCATGCTAATTTTAATAAAGATAAGGAAGCACAGAGGCACGTATATTTCACAGCACACCAGTGAACTTAGAAAACATAGACCTGATTTTCTATTTTTATTCATCTTGAATGCTATCTGGTTTTATTGATATCTGTGTATATACATTTAAACTAAAGAATACATACAAGCGGGCCAATATGTGTTATTACTTAAGAGATTGGTCTTAAAATTTGGTACTTTAAAGAAAGATGTTTTTACAATCAGTGCTAAGTCATGAATGATACAATAAATTCACATTGCTAGGAATAATTGATCAGTTGCTTCAATAGCAATATTGAATTCTAACTGAAAGTTATAATATTTAATTGACATAGACATTGTATTATTGTATGTATCCATGCAACGTTCTCCTTTCTGCACAATTTTTCTTCTCAACTTATTGAACAAATACTATGATAGGAATTGTATAGACATCTGCTCCAAATTTTACATCCCCATTTTCTGTAGAAGGAGGTTGTAATGTGTGGAAACTTTCTTAAATTTTACAATCTCTGGGTGTAGGGAGACAGTTATCTACCAATCTCCTGTGCTTCTGTAGTCAGTGAAAACCTGCTGTCCCTTCCACCCCCAACCAAGAAAAAGGAGGCCAACCACCTGAATGGACTCGATATTGGAGACAGATGTGCCTCAGTAGGATTTTTACCTGGGCCTTTATATCAACCGCCTTGAAAACCAGCATCTTAGAGTTAGTCTGAGTTGAAAGTTGTCCAGCAAACTGGGAATTCTTTCTACCATTGAGACCATACGCTAATGACCCCTTTGAGCTACAGTCTGTGATAGATGTTTGCGCTGATTGGAGCCTCTGGCAAAGAGAGGACTTCCATATGGAAATGCCCCTCTTGGATTTGTTACCACCCAGACACAATGACCATGCACAAAACTTTAGGAAAACAGCAATTAGTTTGCTACTGGGTTCTTGTCAAAACTGAGTGTTTGACTCATGAGACCCCTATGACTCACCAGCCTGATGTTCCCCATTTTTGGGTGGGTCAACTCAAATTCGATCACAATGTAGGAAAGACCCAACAAGCTCTGTTTGTCAAATTGAATAATATATTCAATGTAGCTGTCCTGACCCCAGTGGCCCTTAGCTTCATATGAAAAGTATCAGCTTGTTTAGCTATGTCTTAGGGAGAAACTTTATTCCCCACTCCATCATCTGAAACACAACCACTATTTTAGTAGGGGCTTCAACTCAGAAAAGTTCCTAAATATCTGAGCCTGATTCACTAATCATCTGATTATGCTGAAATAAGAAAGTAGACTGCTAGGGTTGGGCCCACCTCATGATATGTTTACTCTGTTCAGTGGAAAAAACTCAGGCTGTTCTCATAGCTCTGGTCAGTACTCTCAGTGACGAACTTTGTTAATATTTTCCTGGCTCTTGGGCTATTGCCAATACCAAGTTATCTTTTTTTTTCACTTGAAAAACTACTGAGGGATGCCTGGGTGGCTCAGTTGGTTAACGTCTGCCTTCGGCTCAGGTCATGATCCCAGGGTCCTGGGATTGAGTCCCACATCAGGCTCCTTGCTCTGCAGGGAGTCTGCTTCTCCCTCTGCCTGCCGTTCCCCCTACTTGTATTCTCTCTCTCTCTCTCTCTCTCTGTCTCTCTGACAAATAAATAAATAAAAATCTTTTTTTTTTAAGATTTTATTTATTTGACAGAGAGAGACACAGCGAGAGAGGGAACACAAGCAGGGGGAGTGGAAGAGGGAGAAGCAGGCTCCCCGCTAAGCAGGGAGCCCGATGCAGGGCTCGATCCCAGGACCCTGGGATCATGATCTGAGCCAAAGGCAGACGCTTAATGACTGAGCCACCCAGGTGCCCCAAAATAAATAAAAATCTTAAAAAAAAAGAAAAAATATTGAAAGATTAAACACAATTTCTATCAGGCTGGAAACTATAAAACAAATTACTGATTCTGAATGAACCATATAGATCATTCATGTAGCCCAGCCTCTGATGGAACCAATTGAAATGAAGCTGCTAAATGTGTCTGTACTAGCCAGATTGCCACCATGATGGGCAACACATCCACCATCATAGCCTGGACACAAAGTAAAGGACTCCATTTCTGAGAAGAGTCTGTCACTGTATGCTGGATTTATGACTCCTGCCAAAAGTTGATCCATTTTTCTGGTGGTGAGAAAGGTTACACTGTATGATGTGTCACCCTTCACCCACTCTAACAAGATTCCCTATGTTGACCTTTGACCTCCTCCCAGGATACTCAAGTATCCAAACCACTGCTGATGCTTTTTCAAATTAAGATGCTCCTATTCCAATGGGAACAACTGACTCTGGCCATACCATTGTAGTTCTTAAAACTAATCTGTGTCATGTTTTTAGCTTTTATAAACTTCTGCAGACTCACAAAGATGTTCCGTTTATTGCAAACTCTATGCAACAGTGGGATGGTATTTAAGGTATTCAATGGACCTTCCATACTCCCTAATATCATAAGGATCTAATACTGTTGAGCATTGGAACAGCCTCCTCAAAGCAGACACAAAGCAGTCTTACTCTGTGCTATGCTTATCATTTCTTGGTCCACACTCTTTAGTAAGGTCGTTGAACATGACTGTTCCCAGGAAAGAGATTATCTTATCTGGGCTGCTGGCTAATTAATTATTAAGAGAAAAGGGATGGGATGATAAGTAGACCTATTTTGAAATTTTGGGATCCTACCTTATTTCTGGAAATAATTCTTATTTCTTTCTCATAATGGCAACCCTAGACCAGGCTGGTTGCTATACCAGTTTGGACCTGGTTGGGTCCAGGATTTTGGGGGGCACAAGTAAGGTCAATTCTGTAAGTTGGCTTCATTCTGCTGCTTGGTGTCCTATTGATTGTAAATGTTATAGAAGATAAATGGAACAGAATTTGTCCTAACTTCTGCCAGTCAGATGAATCAGTGCGGCCAACAGGTAGTATATGTGTGCAAAATTTGTCAAAAGCCAAGATGGTATTAAAAACAAAGGGTGGGAAGTGTTGGGAGGCAATTCTCCCTTATGTCTATTCATTTTGCCTATCTTGTTAGTAACTCACTACCTGACCTTTCCCAAAAATTATTTTTTCTAGGACAGTTGTAGAGTGACAGTTTTAAAGATAGAAATAGTGTATCTATTTGGAATGAAAGGAAGGTTTTCCACAGCCATGGAATATATAGATATTGTATCTATTTGGAGCAAAGAGAGGGCATGCTTATTGCTCACTATGAAAGATTGGGTTCCTTAAGCTCAGGGAAATGCAACTAACTGTGTGTGCAGGTATCATCTTGCCCTATATGTCACTCTCTGGGGATCAAGGCTTGAGAAACTAGCCCGTATATGCTTATACTTTGGGTAATAGTGTTTCTGTGAGTAATAAACTGTCCTCTGTCTCTGACTTCTACCAGAGTACTTCTATCCATGCAACTTGGGAAGGCAATTTTTATCTTGCAAAGAATGTAAAATCTCAGACCCTTCACAGTTCTTGACACTAAGTGACAAATCTGGAAATCTGGCTAGTTCCTCTGACTCTTAAACCATGCTCATTCCACAAGAATATTTTGCCTTTTGACTCAATTTTTTTAAGTTGAATTTTATGTTAACCTGAGGGTTCACATATTCTAATTTATAGTTCCAAATCTCTTCCTTTATACATGATTTCAATGAAATCATTATAATTTGCTGGCTTTACTTCCCTATGTATAGATGAAATTTCTATAGTGTCCGAAAAAGAAGTAGTAAATACAGAAGTTCCAGTAATGTTAGCTCAGCAACCACAATAGTCATTTTTGTTCTACCAGAATAACAAATGCACCCTTTAATCACTTCTGGACAGGAGGGATAAAAAGAGGTTAAACTAAGGCTGAACATATGCATACTCTACGTTCCAATAATTCCCCTCTGTGCAATACCAAGCACAAATGAGTGCATCTATGCATGAAGTGACACATATAAGACTCTTCTTAGCAGCTTTATGCATAATAATAATCTGGAAATAATATCAAGGACAGTTAAAGGTATCATATTCATATGGTGCCATATCATACAGAAAAGAAAGAAAGAACAAAAAGGAACAAAATGAACCTTTGCTACATGCAACAACTTGGATGAAATTTATAGACTTATGTTGTGTGGAATATACCAAACAGAAAATACATACTACATGATTCCATCTATATATAAAGCTCAAAAACAGAAAGAAAAAATCTATGATGATCAAATGAGAATAATAGTTACAATTGAAGGACAAAGTTAATGACTAGGGAGAGAAACAAGAAAGCATTTGGGATTCTGGTAATGTCTGCATCTTGATCTGGGTGGTGGTTACAGAGTTCTATTCTCTTTGCAAAAAATTTCACCAAGATGTATATTTCATGTCTTGTAAGTATAAGTACTACTGGTAGTTTATGTCATAATAAACTAGGTATCTTACTATAGGTGTTTTATGCTATATGTATCTTACGAGATAATAAAAATTATACCAAAAATAATCAAATAAGATTTTATAGGCTGATACATTTGTTCTATTACATGTGTCTATGTGTAACAAAGTTCCTTTGTTCTTATGAGAGAAAGTATAAGATTGCTGACAACTTGAATTATGAATCATAAACTCATGAAGGAGAACATATACAATTTTCAAAACACAGACTTAATGATCCCAATTAAAGATATCTGATAATTAAGCAAGTAAAAAGATTAATTAAAAGAGGGTGACTGAGATTATTATGAAAGTATTATATATGTGTGTGTGTCTGTCTGTCTGTCTGTCTGTCTGTGTGTTTATAGCCTTTTGATACTTAACTCTCTGCTCTAACAGAATAAATCTTTTTATTCAACCAAATAAGAGGATTTTAAAAATACTCTTACTCAGCTAATTCCTAAGCCATGGTGTGAGTTCTTAAAATATTTTATAACTATTACTTTCAGCATTTAATGAACTATTTTAGGAGCAAGCTAAACTTGAGATAGTTTATTACAGTACAGTCATGCTATTCTCCTGTTCAAAATGTTTAGTTGCTACTTCATTACATAATTAGCAAGATACCAACATTATTTAATACCCTGACATTTAAATTCTCTATAATATCACCTGGACATACCTTTTCCTTTTTATTACTCACCTGCTTCCTTCCTGACTTGTAGCCCATGTTTTATCTAAACTCACACTTTACTGTTCTCTGTACCACTACTAATTTAATTTCCTTCTCATTTAATTTCTGGTTGTTCCCTTGAATGGAAAAATTCTACATACCTGTCTCTTGAAATCATACCCATTTTTTTTAACTCAAGTGAAATACCACTTCTTCTATGAAGTCTTTTTTGACTTTAGAGTGATGCCACTCCTTCCTATGAATTCCATCGTACTTCATAAATCATGCTGCAGCTGTGTAACCAGCTATTACTTGAATCTTCCTGGCGATCACACATGTTTGAGTTATGCCTGAGCCTCACCAAGCAGAGGCAAATCAGGGTCTCTCCTCAGAGCCATGGCTTATCTTAGGGAGACCTCTGACTAAAAAGGAAGGATCTACTTAGTGCCACAGCCGCTATCCCTACTTATTCAGACTTCACTTCTGAACACTCAGTAGTACCCATGGCGAATACAGCTTCTCAAATGCAAACAGACTCCTTCATCTATTGTCTATTTTCCCCCCTCATTTCCAATTAGTTTCATGAACAGCATGAATCCAAGGGGATTCTCTGATCCTTCATAAACTCTTAGGCTTTCTAGTGAGGTTCCACAGTAAAGCAGTTGTGGATGTGATGTACAAACTTCTTCATAAGATTATCAGGCATGAATTCTTGAACAAAATTCTGTTTTTAACATATACAAAGGAACATTTTGCCCTTCTTTTGTTGTATATATTCCACATTTTGCTTTATATATATTCAAGTACCTAAAATACCTGAGTTCTTAAATTTATTTCATCGTGGTTTCCTCTGTGCCCTCACTTAATACAAGTGAGTTCTATCCTTTGGTCTCATACCAGCCATTCTGCTAACTATGGCCACTTTCCACAAGAAATTACTAACCATTCTTTTAAAGATGTGTCTTTTATACCTGTAGTGAATTACTGAAGAACTGTGGGAAAGAACATATCTTACACTACTCAGGGTCCTTCATCGTTTTCATTTACCCACCATGCTCTGTGCCCCTTCCCCAAACCCCGGTCTTGACATATGATCTCCACCACAGAAACTATCCTAAGACATGCAGCCCTGCCTTCTGGGGTAGCATCTTCATTTGCAGTGAGTAGACCTACTAGGTCACCTGCCTTTATCATCTAAGGACTCCAGTGATTAACATTGTTCTACATCTTCTTATATTTATGCTAATTTATATTGCTTAAAGATCAGACTTGGAACTGGATTACCTAATTTAAATCCCACTTATATGGGGTGCCTGGGTGGCTCAGTTGGTTAAGTGTCTGCCTTTGGCTCAGGTATAATCCCAGCATCCTGGGATCGAGCCCCACATCGGGCTCACTGCTCAGGGAGTCTGCTTCTCCCTCTCCTCCTCCCCCTACTCATGCTTGCTCTCCCTCTAGCTCTTTGAAATAATAAAGTCTTTAAAAAAAAAATCCCACTTATGAGTTGTGTGACCTGAACAAATTATTTAACTTCTCTGTTTTTCAGTTCCTATATTTATGAAATAGAGATAATAATAGTAGCTACTTCAGAGGGTGATTGTAGCAATTAGGATAATTAATATATATAAAGAACTCAGAGCAGTGTCTAACTAATAGTAAGGCTATGTAAGTGCCATCTCTGATACAGTTGGTATTATTATTGTACCAACTCTTGGTACTAACAATGCAGTCTACTAAAACTCCACTTTACCCACCTCCACTACCTTCATAACAACTCTCATGGAACCTTACTCACAGTAGATGTTTAATAAAAATGTATATAACTAATACATCAAATGAATTGGAGAGCTCAGCTTAGAACCAAGATTGCTAAAGCAACTCATCAGAAACTGTTAAAAGAGAAGGCTACAAGGGTATAAAGATAGTGAGAACACTTGAGTAATCAGAATTCCTTTCTGGAAAAAATAAATTGACTTTGGGAAAATAAAGGAATAAATACTTGTCATAGAAAATGAGACCGTACAGGTAGGGTAGGGGAAGCGTTAGTGAACACAGATAGGATGTTCTGCAGGTGTACAGAAGGTTTCTTATAAATGACTGAAGGGGGGGATATAATTAGGAGTATGAATATAGGAGCAGTGTGCTTATACTCAGCAGTTTAGCCTTTCCTTCCAGTTGCACTATAAGTTTTTTGTAAAAACTCAATCCCCAACCCCTGCCAACACACACACAGCTTTGTGTCAGTGGACCCCATCCTCTGCCCAAGAAGTGAAGAGTCTGGGCTTTCTGACAAGAATGGATGGATAAAAGAGCCCAAAGGCAGATGTAGAGAGAAGCAGGAGTGCATAAACTACCGGGAACTCAGAGAAATTATGGAAAGGCTCTGGATTTTGACCAATCAAAAAAAAAAAAAAATCAGCAGTCAGTAAAGCAATCTAAATTTTCATGGAGAGAATACCTAGGTGATACTGGCCTTAATTTTTTTTTTTTTTAAAGTTCAGGGGCCCCCGGGTGGCTCAGTTGGTTGAGCATCCAACTCATGATTTTGAGATTTATTTATTTATTTGAAAGAGAGAGAATGGGAGAGAGAGAGAAAGAGAGAGCATATGAGAGGGCGGAGGGTCAGAGGGAGAGTAGACTCCCTGCTGAGCAGGGAGCCCGATGCGGGACTCGATCCCGGGACTCCAAGATCATGACCTGAGCCGAAGGCAGTCGCTTAACCAACTGAGCCACCCAGGCGCCCCCCAACTCATAATTTTGTCTCAGGTCATGATCTCATGGGTGGTGAGATAGAGCCTCACATCAGGCCCTGCCCTCAGCAGGAAGTCCCCTTGAGATTCTCTCTCTCCCCTTCCCTCTGTCCCTCCCCCTGCTCTATCACTCTCTCTCTCGAATAAATAAATCTTAAAAAAATAAAAAGTTCATTCCCATTTCTCAGTGAATAATGATACCTAATACTGGTATGGTGAACATCTATGAATTCTCTGGCCATCAACCCTTCTCTTTTGGGCACTGTTTATGGTGAATTTTGTGGGCATAAACACATTAACTCAGGGTAGACTTGTTCTCTAACTTCTAGCCTAGTGGTGGACACCCTACCAAACCTTAACCTTGAAGGCCTTTCCCAAGGTTTCAAGAACTGAATTTGTGAGAGTCTCTTTTCTTGGCTAAAATTTAAACTGTGGAACTCAAGAGCTCTCAGCGAGGGGGCATATTCTGGCCCATAGAGCAAGACTCCACACACTGCAGTGAAATAAAACTAGTCTTAAAAGAAACAGGAAAAAAATAACACCTTGTCATGAAAGCCAATAACTTCAGTTATTCCTGGGTCCAGCATTCTCCCTGCTGTTCTTAAATCTTAGTGCTTAACTCTTCCTTGATTCCCAAGTTACACAAGTATTCCAGCAGTGGGTAAGACTAGATCAGATTGGATTGCTATTTCTTGCTTACAAAATATCACACACTCAATCTCTACTAAGTAATATTTTTACTATTTTATTACATATAGACTTGTTTAAAATATTTTACCATAAAATCATAGGAGCTATTTAATTATATCCCAAATCACTATAATCCTAAACAGTGAGTCTCTTGATAAGTTAATATTTCAAAATAAACATTGCCTAAATTTACAAAAGAAATACAGACTTCAGTTATGTAAGACTACAATCTCTGTAATAATAATGTGTTTATTCATTTAAGGGTCTCAAGAGATTATGATTCATAGTGGCCTTTATATAGTTTGTATACCAGCCTTTCCCGAACATTATTTGATGTAACACATTATTAAGATTTGTTGTATAATAACATTTATATAGTTTCTTTACTAAAGCTTTTTTTAAGTTTCTTTAAAATGCTAATGGAAACCTATCCTTCAAGATGAGGCTATTGAACACGGTGTTTTCCCAGACTTACTCTATCATGGTTTTTGTTTGTTTGGGTTTTTTTGCTTATATCAGATTAGTCTCCCATAGGGCTAGAGTTGAAACGTGGTAATACACAGAGTTGAAAAACATTTTTATGTGGAAAAAGAGCAGTGTAACAAAGGAATACATCTGAGGATCATGCCTTGAGAGGTATTTAGAACTCCCTAGAACTCAAACTTTCTTACCTCTCAAATTGCCTAACTTGAAATAACAGTAGTAATTATAAGCATAACAATTAATTAATTACTTATTAAGCAATTTTAGTGCCAAGCTCTGAGCATCTTACAAATTTCTTCATTTGATAATTTAGTCACCACAATAAAACTGGTAGGTTGGCATGATTATTCACATTTTACTGGGGGAGGAAACCTATCCTTACATTACAGGAGTTGGGTTTCTAAACCTGTCAAACTGAATATAGCATCCAAAATGTAAATAACAGACAGTAAGAGGTTATGTCTTAATTAGAATTCACTTAGAGTTTTATCAGATCCAAATCCAACAGCAAAGTTACTTGAGAACAAGGCACAGAGAAAATGGAAAATGTGGCTGATGTATAAAAGAGAAAGTGAAGAAATTTGGAACACGAAGAAAGAACTTTGCCTAGAATAAATGCGTCTTGGGAAACCCAAGCACAGAATGAGGGCACAGTCAAGAGGAGGGAAATGTGCAAAGTTTGCCTTTCTGGACTTTGCATTTTTTTAGGACTCACATGGGTGATGGGGATAAAACTTAAATGGAAGAGAAGTGGGGACTTTGAAGTCATGAACTGATCATTATAAATCTTTTCTTGTTCCTCCTTCTCACAGCTGGTCTCTGGCAGCCCAGTGCTTATCAAAGGACTGGGCCTATGGAAAGCGGTGATGAATGCTCTTGGGTTTGGACACAATTGAATTGAACGGGTGTGAATTAATTGATTTGAATCAAATTAAACAGACTCTAAACTGCTGGAGAAACTCTCTTTTAGATAATTTTCAGAAGAGTTTGGAAAATTGCCTAATTTAATGTCCTCTGATGAAAGGTGACTCCAATGCACATCGAAATGAAACCCAAGAGCATGTGCAACTAATGAGTGGCTCACATGGGACAAAGTCCTAGTTTTCTGATTTCCTGCCCAGCTTTACTTCCACTATGCAACACTATATAAGAATTCTGTGAGAGTTCCCCTTTCTCCACATCTCCGCCAACATCTAAAGATAGTAGGAAGGGAAAAATTGAAGGGGGGGAAATCGGAGGGGGAGACAAACCATGAGAGACTATGGGCTCTGAGAAACAAACTGAGGGTTCTAGAGGGGAGGGGGTGGGGGCATGGGTTAGCCTGGTGATGGGTATTAAAGAGGGCACGTATTGAATGGAGCACTGGGTGTTGTATGCAAACAATGAATCATGGAACACTACATCAAAAACTAATGATGTAATGTATGGTGATTAACATAACATAATAAAATTAAGAAAAAGAATTCTGTGATCTAAAAATCTAAAGAATAATAAGAAGGGTACAAGAATGAAGATAATTTTTCAATGTATAAATAAAGTTTGCAAAGTTATGTTGGAGAATGGATGATTAAGGGTACTACCAAAAGCCATATTTCCATAACATGTTTCTAATGTTCAAAGAGAAAGTGGCTTAGACAGTCCACTGTGACTTGCTTTTAGAATCAGAGGAGAATTATTTGAATGCTATGAATGAAGATATAAATGTACTAAAATAAAAAGGTAAATCGGTAATGGCCTCATTGTCATTTATTGAATTATTATCACCATTTCTATTACTAGTGTCAACTTTTTGTAGAATCACCCTGATGAAATCAGCTGTGATCATGTAATTTAATTCATCATCTTCACAATTCACATTTAAATCCTGGCAGCTTTAAAATCAATCAAGATAATGTGAAAAAACAAAATTAAATGTGAAGATAGGAGTTTGTGATAATGGTAGACAACATCCTGAGTGTTCAGTAGTAGAGATTAAATGTGCTAAATTATTTGAGAAGAGATTATGGGTATGACAATTTATCTTTTTATTCCTCCATCTTGACACCTTAGAAACCTTATGAAGCAAAATCCATGAGATATTGTAATTCAGAAAAGGCATATATTTTGTTATTTTGAGTTAGTTCTCCCAGGCAACAATACCATCTTTTACAACATTTCTTGTAACATGGGTGGATATTTCTTCATATTATATGAGAAAAAATCATACGTAAAATTTGATGAAGACCTATTTGCCCAAACTAATCACTTTCCGAACTTCAATGATTCCTAGTCTGTCCACAGTGAGGCAGCACTCTCCAGGAAAATGAAAATCATATCTTCTGTAAAACTGCATATAGTGACAGTGACCACAGACTGCTTTAGAAGATGGTCATCATGATTTGTGAGCTATAACAGACACCTAGGGAGAACTTACTTATGTTTAAATGGGTTAAAGTAATCTCATAATTGGATTTTAGAAATTATAGCAGGACCTGAGATATATTTACAACTATAAATGTGTTTTGTCTTTTTCCCCAAATGAATGATTTTTAAAACATAAATCTTTAAATATTTTGCACATGATTTAAAGAATACTTGTCACTTTTGATTAATAAACAAATTTGGAGGGAGAGAAAGAGTGGTTGCTAAGGGCTGAGAGGATGGAGAAGGAGGGATTAGTCAAAGTCTCGGTTACAGATGGTCTATAGGTGAATAAGATGAGTAAGTACAGTATAGTGCCTGTAGTCAAGAGTACTGTATGATATACTTAAAAGTTTGCCAAGGGGACTTATCACAAATAATAAAAATGTATAAAGATATATACACTATAGTATAATATATAATAGGAAGAAAGAAAGAAAAAAAAGGAAGGAGGGAAGGAAGGAAAGAAGGGAGGGAGGAAGAAAACTTCCGGAGGTAATGACTTAAGTTTATGGGATCGATTTTTGTGATGGTTTAATGGGTGTATACTTATCTCCAAAGTCATTTAAATTGTGTACATTAAATATATTACAGTTTTTTAAAGTCAAATATACTTCAATAAAGTGTTTTTTTAAGTAATGTCAGCTGTTACATATGTTACTTTACATATGTTACTCATTTTGGAATTTTCTGTGTAACTGGTACTCTTCAAGTCTACTTTTGATGTTACATATTTTCATAACAGTGCTCCCCTGCTTTCTGGTCTTTCGTTGTTGTACTGTCTCTCATCCAACTAAACCCAAAGCCTCTGTATCTGATAATCATGTAAACTGCCATTTCTGGTTCATCTCAGTCCCAGAACTGAACCTTAATCAGTTCCTGTTCCTCTACTTGCCAGCCCTTCTTCCACAGCTGATCTACCCCAGTTCCTATAGACCTGTTTTTCTGGCCAGTCTCAACACAGTCCATCATATTGCTCATACATTTTTAATAGGTATGATATTTCTTAATGAATAGATAATCCCAAAGCCCATGTTGAACTATTTTTATGAAGTCAAAGCATCCCTGATACTAAAGACAAAAAAGGAAGCATGAGTTTAAAAATGTACTTGAGCAATCTCAAGTACAAAGATTAAAAAGTTATTCATTAAATTATTAGTAAGTAGAATGCAGCAATATATTAAATATACTGAGGAAAGTATTATTTCCTCCAGAAATGGAAGGCTGTTTAATATTAAGACATCTATTAACATGATAAAAACATGTTAAATTTCTATGGTAAATCAAAGGCAATATGATGCATAACTGAATCACGTAGCACATGTCCATTTAAGTCAGGAACAAAACAACAAATAATCATATTTATCATTATTTAACGTTGTTTTTCATGTGTTAGCCAAGAAGATTCTTGGAAAGAAATACCATTAATATTAACAGATGATATGACATTTACTAACAAACTCAAAAGAACTGACTGTTCTTTTGGGTTTGTTAAAAATTTAATCAAGTCTTCTAATAATTTAACACAAATCAGATACAATTTATCTGACTTTAAGACTTTTTAATGACAGCAATAAATGTCAACTTTCGATGAATAAACCTAACAAGAAACCTCAACATTAAACTTAACTGATAAATATAATTTAAGATGTCAACAAGTGAAATGAAAATAACTAATCCATTTATATACTGGCCACCCCAATTAAAATCTGCGAATTTTTAAAAAAAATTAGTTCTAGATAATTTACTAAACCATAACTGACAAGAGAGTAATGTATACTGTAAAATACAAATGATGATGAGGGACTTGTTTTACCAAAATATAAAAATTTATAATAGACAAAAATGTAACTGTGATCCTGGTACAAAAATGTACAAATAGGTAATAAAACAGTTGTGAAAGCCAAACAGACTTAATTATATAGAAGTGTTTTATAGTATATAAGTATCACTTTATAGTACATAGCATTGCTTTATTAAAGCATAAATTATAAATTTATGAAATAAAAATTTCAGAATAACCTTATAGGAAGCTACTTTCTTGAAATTTGAGATAATCATCTCTGCCATTCCTTTATAATTTTACAAACTATGTAGTTTATACAAACATGTATATTCCCCTTCAAAGCATTTTTTTCTGTTTATGCTGGACTCATTTATAAACGGATTCATATCATAGCTATGTTTCTCTATTATTTGCATGTTGCTCAGTATGAATTTTGAAGTAGAGCCATGTGGATGTGTTCATTTGTAATTCTTTTATTTTCACTGCTCTATAGTGTTCCACTGTTTGATATCTTTAAAATACTGTTTTAGGCTGATCCAAGTGTAGTGGTGTTTACAATTAATTGATCACAGTCCATTATAGACTTCTCGTTCCTTCTGTACTCCCACTGCTTCACTTGACTAGCCTTAAAAAATGTTTTTGTTCATTTTACTATTGGTAAAGTTTTAAGTTGCTTCCAGGTTTTTTTTGCTACTACTACTGCTATCATTATGGATATTCTTGTATATGTCTCAGAAGTTCATATGGAAGACTGCCTATTCTCTAGATTTTGCACATAAAAATGAAATTTCAGGGTTATCGTGTGTGTGTGTGTGTGTGTGTGTGTGTGTGTGTGTGTGTGTTAAACTTTACTGGGTAATGCCAGGGTTTTTTTCATGATGGCTGGATCAATTTACACTCCGCAACAACAGGGTATGATCATTCCTGCTGTTGACATAATTGCTGACATTTAGTATCATAAAACTTATCACATTTTTGCAAATCTATTGGGTATGAAATATTCCATAACAATTTTAATTTGCATTTCTCTAAATGTTAATATGGTTGAGTATCTTTTCATATTTTTATTGGTCATTCATGTTTCCTTTCTGGTTAAATATGAATTCATGACTTTTGATCATCTTTTATTAAATTATTAGGCTTAGAATATTAGGAGTTTTCTATATATTCTGTATGCTATTCCATTTTGAGTAATTTGCATTACAAATGCCAGTTCCCAGATTATGTCTTACCTTTTCACATTTTTTTTCCTTTTCACATTTTTATAGTGTATTTTGATCAATAGAAGCTTCAGCTTTTAAAATTATCAAATGTGGGCACCTGGGTGGCTCAGATGGTTAAGCATCTGCCTTCGGCTCAGGTCATGATCCCAGGGTCCTGGGATCGAGTCCCGCATCGGGCTTCCTGCTCCTTGGGAGGCTGCTTCTCCCTCTGCCTCTCTCTCTGTCTCTGTCTCTCATGAATAAATAAATAAAATCTTTAAAAAAATAAAATAAAAAATAAAATTATCAAATGTTTCATTATTTTCTTTATAGCCTTCTTCATGATTTTTATTCTTTGAATATTAAGAATCCCTACTCTAGGAGTGTAAAAATATTCTTCTATGTTTTAAAATTTTTTTCCAAAATTATTTTATATATTTTTTCTACATGGTTAACCACATGTTCCAGTAAAACTTATAGAAGAGTGCATTTCCCCCACAAATCTTCAAAGTTGGCTGTGTCATAGCTTATGTTTCTGGGTCTCTATTCTGTTTTACTAGCCTAATTTCATATCCCTATGCTAATAACTTTACCAGATTTTCTTAATGAGTATCAATTTATAATAAATCAGTAACTAGTTGGACGTAGCTCCCTCCCCTAAGTAGGTTTTCTTTCTTAAGATTATTGACAATTTCTGGCTTTTGTTCTTCAGCATAAATTTGAGAATCAGCTTGATTAGATCCTCTAAAGCTATATTGATATTTTATCGAAAATTCAGTGAATCTAGAGATCAATATGGGACTAAATGACACCTTTAGGATACTAAGCATTTTTTTCCCACAAGCATTGCATATCTCTCTATTAGGTATTTTTAAATTATTTTACTGTATATTTTGCAACATAAAAGTCATATATACCTTTTTAAATTTAGTCCTTCTTTTGTTCTTTTTGTTAGATTTAAATCTTCCATATGTCACTGTTTGGGGTAAAATAACAAACATTCTGTTTGTTGCTATGGTATAGAAATACATAGGTACTGAGCTTATTACTTAGAAATTTTCCTTTATAGTAATTCTATTAATTTTTCATTTTTGTCAATAATGACAATTTTGATTTTGCCCTTGCTTTTTTTATCTATTATTTTTCTTAACTAAATGCATTATTGAGGTCTATTAGAATTTTGAATTAAGTTTTAATAAGGATACTTTTAATATTTTATAATTGCTAAAAGTTATTATTGTTTTCATTTTTACTATTATCTTGTAGAGTATTTATTTCAAGTTAAGAAAGTTACCTTAAATTTCTGTATCAGAGAAGTTTAAATATAACACAACAATACTTAAATCCCAGTGTCTAAACATAATATATTTTTGGTCATATCACAGTTCAAAGCTGGTTGGTGTAAGTGGCTCTTCTTCATGTATCCATTCAATGACCTAGGATCCTTTTATCTAGGGTTGTTGTTTTCCTTAGGTCTTGGGAGTTCTTTGCTGCATTCTCTCTGCGGGGGATATGTTCCCAGATGCTAGTGCATGCCTGAAACCACAGATAGTAACAAACCTTATAGATCCTATGTTTTTCTGATATCTATAATCAAATTTGTTTTATAAATTAGGTACAGCAAGAGATTAGCAGCAATATATAAAAATAAAATAAAACCACTATAATAATATACTGTAATTAAAGTTATGTGAATGTGGTCTTTCTCTCAAAATACCTTACTGTATTATACTCACCCTTCTTCTTGTGATGATGTGAAATGATAAAATGCCTACATGATGAGATGAAGTGAGGTGAATGGCAGAGGTATTATGACGTAGCATTAGGCTACTATTGACTTTCTGACAATACATCAGAAGGAGGATCATTTGCTTCCAGACTGCAGTTGACTGTGGGTAACTGAAACCACAAAAAGTAAAACTGAGAATAATGGGAGGGGGGAGACTGTTGTTGTTGGCTGACAGACACCAAGCAAAAAGAGACAAAATATAGACATCACCTGGGAAGTTCTACAGCCTGGCCTAGAAGTGGCATTCATGGCTTCCAATGGTCAGGAGGCTACGCAGTTATGTAGCCACTTACTGGTGTAAGGAACTTTCTCTTTAAAGAAACATGTCTCATTGTAGCTTAGCAACTGTCTACAATGTAAATGTATACAACTTTTAAAAAATACCATTTATAGCAGTTCTGTAGAAGCATGAATACTCATTGGCATTTTGTCCATTAGGGTGGTGAGACACATGGGAAAGAATAATTTTAGAGACCAGAAAACTGTGTGCTTATTCTGTCTCTCAGGACTTCAAAGCACAAGTTTGAGATTAAATAATCTCTAAGTAAATAATATCTAATTCCTTCAATCATTTGTTGGATGAACGTTTATTTTTTTCCACAATGATGAGTTCTCCATCATAGATTTATAACAGAGTTTTCCAGAATGTGAGGTAAAGGTAGGCTTTCCCTAAAAGCAATTACTGATAATAATGTCTTTCATTATTGGAAAAATGTGAATACCTGTCTTACATAGCCTATTTTGACTTTCAACCCTTATGGAAATCAGACTTTATGAAATGATGTCACAGTAATTAACTATGCTTATTTTGAGGAATGGTTCTTCTAGCATGCCTTTTGAAAGATTCATATTTTTCATCCAGCATCACAGAAATAATGTGATAAACTCTTAAAATAATTACATATTATTTTAACATCTTAATTAAATTAAAAGCCTCAAAGTTCCACAGACTGTCAATAAGCACTTAACTAATTAAGCACTTCACTATGTGCTAAGCATTAATGTGTTTGCTATATAGTTGGCAAAAAAAAGCATAATCATTTGACATGATGGCATAACCTTTCTTAAAATATAATCGAAAATTTTATTAAAGGATTTCTCAGTCATGATTCTTCTGGTAGGAAGGAGGAAGAACAGCCAAACTGGATAATTTGGTAAGAGTCTAATAAAAAAAAAAAAAACTATTTACAGAGTGTGTACAATGTTCAAACAAACCAAAAAGGGACAACGTAGGACCCCTGAGGCTAGTAACATTGAGGATCTCACCATCCCTAAACCTGAAGGGACAGGGGAGGGAATTGTTATTGGAATGTGGAGCAGGTAACATGGAGAGGTCACCTAAAGGAACTCTGGTCTTTGCAAAGCCAACTCACAGTAATGTGCGAAGAGAGAACCATGGTGATCAATTTTATAATTGAATTTTCAGAGAAATATACCTTCCAAAATTCAGTTATCTGCAGGAAAACTTCAAACATATCAAAAATTGTCAAGATTAGGAGATCATTGTAGATTTCAACATTATTATTTTTTAAAAGTTAATGTTCACATTTAAAATAAAACTTTATGCCTTAATTTGAGCACTGACCTCACTCTCTTCTCACCCTCCCATCTCCTGCGGGTGTCCCTTATTGGCCAAGCCCTAGACAGCAAGTGAGCCTATTGATAACCACCTATTTGGTCAGAACAGAGAAGGATAAAGATAGCTCTAGAGATCAAACAGGAGATTTTAGTTCAGGAGAGCAGCTCTGCCTAATCAAGAAGTTCTGGAGTAGATGTCTGGGTATGAATCTACTAATTGTCTCCATGACTTTCGGGGAATGTCCTAACTTCTCTGTCTAACTTACCCTATTCATAAGAGCAGGCAATGGCATGAGTTATCTTATGAGACTGTATTAGGAGTAAATAAAGGAAAACATAAAACTGAGGACATACTTATCATATAGTAGACAAGAAGGACTGACTATTTTTATTATTGTATAACATCACTAGTAAAGCTCTCTGGTTTGTTTATCTGTCTATCCCTATCTTCATGGCCTACCAGAAGCAAATCTGATAAATAGGTGGCATTTTTCATTATCTGTTATTATCCCTTAGTCTCCTATTTCTAATACTATTAAATTTACCATCAAACTAATACTTTTGTATACAAATTAAAACCTGTTCTTAGCAGAGGCTCAACAAAATCAATTCATACCAGTTAATGAAAAAAAGATTAATTTATATTTGCATTTGTTCAAAAAATGATTTGTTGGTTTAAGCCAAAGAACAGACACTCTAATTATTTAATTTGTTAATAAATCAGATGCAGAAATTATTGAGGAGCAAGAAAGCTTCTAATAACATTAGTTATGTAGACCAACACATAAAGCTCGTTTTACTTATGTCCTTCCATTCATGTGCCAATGCATTCATTTTTATATATGCTGTGTGAGAAACACAAACCTAAATGCTGATAATTAAAAGGTAAAATGATAAAAATGTGTCTGTAATTAGAAAAACATTGTCAAAACAAACAAAAAATACTAGTATAACCATATTAAAATGCCATGAATTACTATTTTGCCTTCTAGCATTGAATGTTTTGGATGGAAGTCTAAAGCCAGGTTGGTTGTCTCCACTTATAATTGGAGGGGACTCTTTTCTTTCTACCTGGAAGTTTACAGATCTTTTTTCTATTGTGATAATTATTAATTTAGTTAGACTATTTAACAAAGTTGAACATTATGAATCTTATTTTCCTGAAACACTTATTTTTTATAGGTAGATTGGGGTCTGTCTTCCTTTTGGAAATTTTTTGGCCAACAAACTTGAATAATTCTAGTGTTTTAATATTCCCTGAGTGGTCTGACTACTGCTTACCTTTTCCAAAATCATTTCATGTCACTCGACTTCCTCTGTTGTTAGTCCAGCCAAAATGATCTTGTCTCTCTTCTTCATATAATCAGGATGTTTACAGGGAAGTTCATTTTCTGTGTTTCATCTTCTGGCTGTCTCCCTCTTTTTCAGGTGAAGTGACATTTGCTCAGGGCTATATTCACTCATCATCCACCCCTCAGTATAGATTAAATTGCACTGTTAATTCTTTGTCATGACATCCTGTCCCTGGCATCTATAGCATGTATCTCAGTTATAACTATTTAGTTACATACGATTATTTGTTTAAATTATTCCTCTGCAGACTCTAAGATTAATAATGAAGATAGGAACCGTATCTTATTTTATTCATGCAGAATCCCTGGCATCTGACTATTTCACAAAGGGCTTTTGTTGAATGGATGGATGCATGCATGGATGAATCCAAGAATTCATTGAATACATTTTATAAAATCTGTCTAATTTTAAATTCTAGAATCTCGTTTTAACACTCTTATTGCCTCCTTACACTTATTTTAACTTTATTACTTAGAAATAAGTAACATCTTCATATTTACCAGCATACTTTCCTATGTACTTTGACCCTTTCTTTTTTTAAGTCAAAATACCCAACCCCTACACTATGGGCCAAATGCACTATAGAGCCAAGCCTTCTTCCATTCACGTCTGTCCAGTTTCTCACTCCATGACCATTTCCAGCTCACACCTATTCTCTTGGGCACCTCAGGATCTGACTAACAGCAGCCTGCTTTGGTCAGCTTCCTAACTAGGACTAAATATCTCAACTTCCCCACCTTAAGGAATAATTCAGAAACTTACAGGTAAAATTGTTATCTTCTTGTTCCAGGCTTTTCTTTCATTCAAACAGGTCTGTGACCTCTATTTTCCTTCAGTTTGGAATATAAATTGCTTTTTCTTCCATAGTTGCTGTCTTAATGAAAAAGAAGGGCTGACTATACAATAAGAAAACCTAACCCTTTAAATGCCTGGGTGATTACATCCATACTGTTGAGTCATACCTATCGTATTTCTGGATTTGAGATGAAGGTAAATTCACAGCTGTCAGTCAGGAGAAATCATGCTGGGTCATTTATATCTTTCTTCCATATTAAAAATAAGTTGTTTTTTGAAAAGTTGGGATAAGTTTGGTGAAAAGTATCAGCTTTTAGAATAATGTTTTCATGACACTAATAAAAGACATTACATACATTTAAATATGAAAAATATGCTTCTCAGAAGAATGCAGGGGCGCCTGGGTGGTTTAGTCGGTTAAGCGTCTGCCTTCCGCTCAAGTCATAATCCCGGGGTCCTGGGATTGAACCCCATGTCAGGCTTCCTGCTCGGCAGGGAGCCTGTTTCTCCTCCCTCTGCCCCACCACCTCCCGCTCATGCTCTCTTTCTCTTGCTCTGCTCTCTCTCTCAAATAAACAAATAAAATCTTAAAAAAAAAAAAAGACTGCATTGATTATATAACTTTCTCTACCAGGTAACCTACAAACCATAAGTATAATGATTTAATAATAATTTCATTTGTATTGTGTAAATGTTTCTCAAATTCAAGTATTTCATTATCTTTATATTTAAGTCAAGATGACAAATGATTGTGTATCTCCCTAATTACCTCCTAACTTGGTTTTCATGAATATACCAAGACTCCATGGCTTCTGACTGGCATGTTGGCTATTGTCTCACATGTCTTACAAACTGAAAAACTGTGCTTATCATGTGTAAAATGCTAATCCGGTTTAGCAAATGGCTTTCTAAAACTCACCATGGCATTATGGCATAATTACAAGTGTAGGCTCGTAGTCCAAGATGACTGGGTCTATATCCTCACTGCACATTTGCTAGCCACCTGGCCTTGAGCAAACAACAACTTATATAGTTTCCTGGAAAATGGTGATCACAATCATAGTGAACTGTGAAGATGCGGTTTGCTGTGAAGATTACGTGAGCTTAAATGAGAGTGCTCATCACATAGTAGAAAGTCCACAATAAGGGATTCCCATCACTTCTATTGAATATGATGACTTGCCTGAATTATCCTAGTCTACTTTAGGAAAAAATTTAAAATATATATACTTTATTCGTTTCATCTCACTTTCTTTTCACTTTTTCTTAGGGCATGCTTTAAAAAAAAAGAACAACTCATCTAGAGCTTTTTTTTTTAAGATTTTATTTATTTATTTGAGAGAGAGAATGAGATAGAGAGAGAGCATGAGAGGGGAAAGGGTCAGAGGGAGAAGCAGACTCCCTGCTGAGCAGGGAGCCTGATGTGGGACTGGATCCCGGGACTCCAGGATCAGGACCTGAGCTGAAGGCAGTCGCTTAACCGACTGAGCCACCCAGGCGTCCTAGAGCTTATTTTTAATGTTACCCTTTCTCCTTTAAAAAAAAAAACAGTAAGAGGGATTGGTAACAAAAGGAGATATCATAGTTTCCCTAAGTACTAGACCCACAGTACATCTTCACAGCATATTTCATTAACATGACAAACTATCTTCTAGAATTAAGAGAAGACAGCAGAATTTATAGTGGTACATTCTTGGTCTTGATCATTTTCATATGATATGAGAACCTCTTAATGTTTAGAGTCTAATATATAAAATTTGGAGAGAAATGTTATATATAAAGCTTCATTAATATATAAAATCTTATGAAAATAAGTCCTTAATTTTTATAATGCCAAATCCACAATCTAAAATGTTAATGAGATGAATCAAACCTAAGATAATTCTGAAACCACAGATAGAAATCAAAATAAGCCATGAATTTTTTAAAAATGTTAACATTGACTTTTTAAAAATAATATTGAAACCTACAGTGACCTCCTTAATCTTGAGAATTTTTGAGATGTTTAAAGCATCACTGCAGATAGTTGAATTTTAGAAGGCAGATAGATTGAATTTTCTGAAAAATCAATTACAAAAATGTATATTCCATCAAAATTTATCATCAGAGAGAACATCTATCATAGAAAATGGATGAAAAAGAAAGCAAAGTGAAAGCTAGAACTGGAGAAACTAAGAGAGCCAAGCAAAGCTGGGACTGCATTCAAATTAAAAGATGACATGAGGAAGCAATTCACCATTTTAGCAGACAGAGCCTCCAGGGTACTGCAATACCTCCACCTGCTTTGGGTCAGAGTGTATCAGCCCAAGCAGTGCATTTCAGGTTTTATGGCCAGAATAGTTTCTCCAGCAGAATTTGATGGATCAAAGGCAGTGAGCAGGAAATAAAGCAGCAGGAAACTATGGCAACTTCTAGGCATAAGTTGAAATATACTTTGTCACTCATCAGTTGTTCTCCATAATGACCCTCCAACCTAAGACATCCAGCCTAAGACACTATAGCCTAACACTGGTGTGTTTTAGTGTTTGGTAAGTTACAGTGGAACCACCCCAGGACTTGGAATGAGACAAATCTGGCTTAATTCCCTGCTACAATTTATGAACTATTTTTTTTAAATCTGTCTGTGCACATTTGAGAAAGTTCCCTAACCTTTATTAAACTGATTATTCTTTAGTTGTAAAATAGAAATAAACTTCATGCAGTTCATGTGAGAACTAAACTGAGATCATGCCTCATCGAAAATGTACACTTCTCTCATTGTGATGCACATTTAGATAACACCGACTGAAGTATCCACAAATGGGCATAAACATCTGCACTCAGGGTTTTTTATTTGGGGCCTGATATTATTTGTAAAATACTCTAAAGTATTATTTTCTAGAACCTAAGTTATAGAAAAAAGGGCTATCACAAAACTAAAGTTTATTGTCCATATTGATCTGAATATTATCACCGGGACACCAAGATCAATGAATTGACCCCAAGTTAGACTAGTTAGCTATTTTATGTTTCACAATTACAAATGTCACCTTGCCTAATTCTGGCTAGAAAGATATTGAGGGGACTGTGCTGTGTGATTAGTTAAATTTATGGAGAAAATTTTAAAAATTAGTTCACAGTTGTGCCTTGCCAATGATAATATAAAGAAAAATACTGTTTTTCTTAACATGATGAAGTGATGCTTTACTCCTTTCACTTTTACTCACTTCACATGATGAAGTGATGCTTTCAAATATCTTTTAAAAGATATTTGAAACTAATTTAAAACAGTTAGATACAATTGCTCCTGGTGCCATAAGGAAGTGCAGATCTCTTCAAAATATCTCTAACAAATCCTTTTAAAAATAAATTGATCTCTTTTAAAAGTTTTTTTTTTTAAACTTATATTATCATCAACATGGATGGAACTGGAGGGGATTATGCTAAGTGAAATAAGTCAGTCAGAGAAAGACAATTATCGTATGGTTTCACTCACACGTGGAATATAAGGAATAACGCAGAGGATCATAGGGACAGGGAGGGAAAACTGAAGGGGAAGAAATCAGAGGGAGACAAACCATGAGAGACCCCTGACCCCGGAAACAAACTGCGGAAAAAGAGGTTGGTGGGGGATGGGGTAACCTGGTGATGGGCATTAAGGAGGGCACGTGATGTGATGAGCACTGGGTGTTACATTCAACTAATGAATCATTGACCATTACATCAAAAACTAATGATGTATTATATGTTGGTTAATTGAATTTAAATTTAAAAAATGGAAAAAATAAACTTATATTGTCACCTAAAGCTCTATCCTGTTACTTCTCTAGAAATAACTACTGTTCTGAAAGTTGATGTATATCATTTCAAAATGATGTTTTGTATTTGTATTGACTATAAGGATATCTCTGAATGGCATCATTTATTGTTCAATAAATGGTACATAAAACGATTAATTGTATAGAAACAAATTTAAAACTTAGATGTTTGCTGCCCAGTGTGTCCAGTTTTACAAAAATTATTTCTAGATAACATTTTTTGCTATTATGAGTTTTTTTGTCTTTTAAGAAGTTCATATTTTTTTAAAGATTTTATTTATTTATTTGACAGAGACACAGCGAGAGAGGGAACATAAGTGGGGGGAGTGGGAGAGGGAGAGGCAGGCTTCCCGCTGAGCAGGGAGCCCAATGCGGGGCTTGATCCCAGGACCCCGGGATCATGACCTGAGTTGAAGGTAGACGCTTAATGACTGAGCCACCCAGGTGCTGCAAGAAGTTCACATTTTAAGAACTTACTCCTAATTTAAGAAATATAATTTATATTTAAGTATTGATTTTCATCCATAAAACCTTTTTGAGTTTCTTTATTATGTAGTAGTGTGGTAGTATATCCTCTTTAAATTTCTGAGGTCTTTTTTAGTCATTTTATCAATGACTAAATTTATCAATTTATTATTTAGTCAATAATATTTTATTTATTTCTCTTGATTTATTTCATTGACTACATCCAGTACTATGCTGAAAAAAGTGGTAGTGGCAAGAATTTTTGCCATGTTACAAAATTAAAACAATCACTCCTAACATCAATTGCTTCCATTAAGTATGATGTCAAAAAAGCAATTATTAAATGATCTCACTGATATGTGAAATTTAAGAAACAAAACAGAGGATCAGCAGGGAAGAGAGGGAGAAATAAAACAAGATAAAACCAGAGAGGGAGACAAACTGTAAGAGACTCTTAATCATAGGAAACAAATTGAGGGTTGCTGGAGGGGAGGGGTGTTAGGGGGATGGGGCAACTGGGTGATGGACATTAAGGAGGGCATGGGATGTGATGAGCACTGGGTATTATATAAGACTGATGAATCACAGACCTGCACCTCTGAAACCAGTAATACATTAGATGTTAATTAATTGAATTAAAATAATTAAAAAATAGAAATACAGAGAATAATTGGGGGGAGAAAGAGATTTACTTTGTGATAGGTTAAGGATGTTAAATGTTACATTTTAGTTTACAAAAATTTTTTTTTCATTTTGTCAATCACCGATAAGGTTTGAATATTACCAACTGTTTTTAGCAACTATCTAATCATTGCAATCAAATTGATTATATGATTTTTTTCCTTTTTAAAAAATATTTTATTTATTTATTTGATGGAGAGAGAGAAAGCACAAGCAGGAGAAGCAGGCTCCCCGCTGAGCAAGGAGCCCAATGTGGGGCTTGATCCGAGGACCCTGGGATCATGACCTGAGCCAAAGGTACATGCTTAATGACTGAGCCACCCAGGCGCCCCTCATTTTTTTCCTTTAATGTTGAGATTTATATTAATGGGTTTTCTATTGCTTACAAATAAATCTAGTTGTGTCTTTTTTTTTGCGCTATTACTAAATTCCTTTTGTCAGTGTGTTATAGGATTTTGTTTTATGTAGGATTTTGCATTTATAGCCTATAATTTTCCTCTCCCAGTTTAATATCTTTCTTGTTTCAAAGTTATATCATACCCAGTAAATGAATTTGTGAATCTTCCATTTTATCGATTATCTAGAGAGCTTATAAAATTTAGGGCATATCTTTCTTGATATGAGGTTGCCCAAAATAACAGTGTTTGGAATTTTGGCTAGGGGAAATTTGAACTCAGGAATGCCTTTGCTCATTTTTTAATTCTTCTTAAAATGGGACTTTTAGATTAAATTTTCAAGGAAATTAATCTCTTCATCTAATCTTTCAAGTTTAGTGGCATAAAATTGTTTATTGCATTCGCTTGTAATTTTTAGTTTTATTTTCCATATAGTTTATTTCCTTTTTATTTTATTTTATTTTATTTTTATTGAGAGAGAGAGTGTGGGAGCAGGGGAAAGGGGCAGAGGGAGAGAATCTTTCTTTTAATTTAATTTTATTTAAATTCAATTAATTAACATAGTGTATTATTAGTTTCAGAGGTAGAGTTCAGTGATTCATCAGTTACATATAACACCCAGTGCTCATTATATCACATGCCTTCCTTAATGCCCATCACCCAATTACCCCATCTCCCTACCTACCTCCCCTCCAGCAACCCTCCGTTTTCTCCCTATAGTTAAGAGTGAGAGAGAGAATCGTAAGCAGACTCCATGCTCAGCTGGAAGCCCCACATGGAGCTCGATCTCAAGGCCCAGAGACCATGACCTGAGCCAAAATCAAGAGTTGGAAGCTTAACCGACTGAGACACCGACATGCCCCTCTTTCCCTTTTTTAAAAAAATTCTGTTTGTGACTTCCCTTTCTTTTGATTAATATTGAATGAAATTTATTGATTTTAGTGTTTTTTTTAAAGAACCAGGTTTTGGTTTTGATAATTTTTGTCTATTTAATGGTCTTTTTGATAATTTTTTTGTTATATTAAGTTCTATTAGTATCTTTTTTTCTATTTTGATGCTTCTTTCTTTAGCTTCATCCAAGATATGCTTTTTGTAGCTTCTTAAGTTGACACTTTTATAAGAAATCCAAAATGCAAAGGAGAAAAGACTGTATCAACTGACTTTATTATGAAACAAGAAGTAATATCCCACAGTTAGAAAATGCACAACAAAGCATTTTTTCCTCGTGTCATTGCCAATGCACAGAAACTCATTTGGAGTTTTTTAGCTCATGAGGTTTAATGTAGTGTGCTTTTTCTCATTTGGAGTTTTGTGACGTGTGAGATTAAATGTACTGGGTAATTTATTAGCCAAGTTTTCATCATATTTTAAAAACTTAATATGCAGTTTTTTAAATACTGTTTTTTAGTGTTTTCACTAATGCAGAAAGTGTTAAGTCTGTGTTTTTCCCATAGTGGCAGTCTTCATTAGTTATTATAGTTATTCTGTATACCCATAATATTTTTAAAAAATTATTTGGAGTATGGGATTACAAGTTGATATGATTTTTGCAAGGTCACTGAAGAAATTTCATTTCAATATAAATAAAATCTAATATATTTGGAAAACATGTTTAACTTAATAGCCAAGATTCCAAATATTGTAGATCAGTTTTTTAAACCCTAAGGGAAAAAATATTAATCTATGGAAAAACAAAAAAAATGATCTATGGAAAAATACATTTCAAAAACTCCGTGTGCTTCAGAGATTCACAATACATATTAGCATATCAAAGGCATTGAGAATTCCTATTGCAGGTTAAATGAAATAAAATAAAATAAAACCCTTATTTGTATTTGTTTAATGTAGTGCTTCCCAATATATTTTAATATAGAACAGCTTTTCTGAGAAACACCTCTAAAAAGTGTTTGCTAAAACCGAGATGCTTCATGAAACATAGTTTAGAAAATCCTGGGCTAATTCAATGATCATGTCCCTTCCTGTTGTTCAGCATTTCAGTAATCTCTACACGACCAAATAAAATCCTCCATCCTCACTGGACACTTTTAGAAATTGGGAAATAAGACAAATGGGTACAGTAATTGAACCCTAGAATTAAGCAGACATACCTACGAAATTACATCAGTGCTAGACCAAGGCAGGCTTCTCACTACATGCCGAGTACTGGCCCTGGAAAAAAAATGAAGACCCACCACTCTCTGTGAGCAGGTGAGCTTCCAAAGCACTTAGAAGGTTGAAGTTGAACCAGCCCTCTCAGTTTTTCTTCAACAATATACATTCAGAAAAATAACTCCAACTTCCCAGAGGAGGTGGATTGAGTAAATGGGTAGAGAGGAGACCATGTTATTATACAATTCGGCTATCTTAAGCAAAGAAGGAAATATCAGAACTCAGGAAGAAGGCTTTCTTAATATGTCCCAACTTTTAGTTCTCTGAACCTATTAGACTAATCCTTGCTCCTAGATCATCCTGGTGTATACTCAGGCCCTTTGGGAGAGGAAATCCATGTTACATTATCCATGAGGTCTTTGCTTCTTTGGAGCCCTTCCTGTTTCCACATTTGACTGTTTGGATATTGGCCTTCAAACTTCAGAAATGACTCATAACAACACAATAATCCAAGGCCATCATTTAGTCAAGAATGAAAAATGTTTTCTTATTCTATTTTTTATCCCAACTTATGTCCAGCTATATTCACTAATATATCAGAATCCCTTCAACTAGATTAAATGACAGTTGAAAATGTCTGATCACAAAATGCATAAAAATATCCATCTCTTCTTGAAGAGTTGCTTTGTAGACAGGGCTAGTCACAAGATCTTATTTGAGACACCTTTTGTTCCTGTGGTAGGCTAAATAATGACACCCTCCCCCCACCAAAGATGACCACATCCTAATCTCTGGGCCTATGAATATATTACTTATATGGCAAAAGAGATGTCGGAGATTTGATTAAGAATCTTGAGATGGAGAGATGATCCTGGACTATCCCAATGTAAACAAAAGGGTCCATATGAGAGGGAGGCAGGAGGTTCAAAGTAGAAAAGAGCTATGAAATGAAAGCAAAGGTTGGAATGATGTGCTCTGAAGATGAGGGAGGGTCTATGAGTCAAGAAATGCAGGCAGCCTCTAGAATCTGGAAAAGGCAGAGAAACAGATTCAGCTTTAGAGAGTCCATAAGGAAAGCCACTGTGTTAACCCTTTATTTTAGCCAATAAGACTCATTTCAGTCTCTGACCTTTAGAACAGTAAGATAATAAATTGGTGTTGTGTTAAGCCACTAGATATGTGATAATTTGTTACAACGCCAATAAGACACAAATACACTTTTGATTCAGTGTATTCAAATCAGATCACCTCCTGTGAGCTATGGTTTCATGATTTTTAGTCTGCATTGGAGCTTAGCTCTGTCTAGTAATATTGGCCCTTAAAATACCTGGTGAAAAAAAATTTTTTTAGTGTGTGCCCCACAAAAATGTCTGTGATTGTCTCTTGTTAGGGAATCATTTAAGCCTGAGATATATGCCTCCTAGGGAAGGCTTTCTCCTTGTCTTACATTTGTTTCAGCTGCAAAATCACTTTTAGCAGATTTCTGAATGGAAGCTGCTACTGATGCTTCTGAAATCTCTTTACAGATGCTGTGAGAGCCAATAAGCCTGCTGTGTGTTCCAGAGGTCATGGTCTTTTAATTCTGTGTTCATTTTTTTTTTAAATTTCTCATGCATGTTCCCTCAGGGAGCAGACCGTACCTGTACCACCACACTAATTATGCCCTTGAATTTAAGGTTGGCCTCTCCAAAGTTTTCTTCCTGGACCCCATTGCAGAACAGAAGTTGGGGCTCCTAATTTTACACAGTCAGGCTAGGCTTTGGGACTAACAAAATAAAAGGGAGAGCCTCACTGCTTTGTAGTAACTAGAAAACAGCCCCTGGCCATTTAAATCCTATACTCATAGACTCTCTAAGGAACTCATTATAAGCCCCCTCATGTTTATCCTAAAGTTTTTCCCCTTTAGTCTAGCCTTAGCCTAAGTCAATGATTCTTAGAAAAGTTGTGTTTCAGCTCAGGCTGCAACCTGAGGCACCAGCCAGCTGGAAATCTTGTTCAGGACTCTCACCCCTACGCCATCTTTAGATTAGGCAGATCATTCTTTAACTTTTGCTCTCAGGGGATGAGATTTTGTATTTGTTTTATAAGGATGGAGGTCCCCATGAAAAAAGCCATGGATCTATGGACAGAGTCACCATAAGCACAATCACTCTCCAAGATTAAATATCAGGTGGTCATCTTAACCCTCACAACTACAAAATCCCACCTAGCCTATGATCAGTATTGAAGAGTTGCTAAAATCACAGTTTGCTGTTCATACAGGGAAGCCCAAAGCCACACACAACAAAAACTCTCCACGTGCGAATCTGTAAATTCTACTGCCTCTTTCATCCATTGATTTTCTCAGAAAGTACACCAAATATTGGGGGCTTTGAATGATAAGATAAATACCACCTATATTATCCTTTCAAATTCTGAACCAAGAGAGAAAAAGAAAAAGTCCAATACTGTAGAGACTAAAATATCACCTTTATTGTTGATTGAGTTTAGTTTGGGAGACAGAACTTCATGGGAGATTGAAATGCACCTGGCATCAGAGCCCAGAAACAGGCAATCATAATCCTCCAGTCACAGCAGGGGTGGCCTCATTCAGGAGGCTGGGCCCTGGGGAAGAATAGAGAGTGTGCTTTCCACAGGCTGCCTGGCTTCCTAAGAGGAAAGGACAATGCCAAGTCAAGCATGCACAGATCACTCTTCCTAAATTCACTGCATGTTTGGCCACTTCCCCCCAGGCCCAGGGACAGAGTGAGTGGAAGGAATGTCAAGCTGATATGAATTTCTACTGGAAAAACATACCAGAATTGGAGAAGCTTTCCTCCTAACAGTTACTCAAAATATAAAGACAAGACAGCATTATCAGAAAATACACTCAGTACAAAACAGTACTCAGTAGTCCAAAATATTCAGTTGTGTGGCCCACGTCTGCCACCATGCTATTCATCTTTGATGCATCTGGTCATTTTTATTGGTTAATCATTCTGAAACAAGGTCCAAATAAATACCTTTTGGTTATGATGATAATGTTTCTAAAAATGAGGCCCCATGCCAATAGCTTTTAATCCATTATGTATCAAGAATGGAGTCAGCCATAAACTTGAAACCATGAGTTTTCTAAAAGACTAAAGAATATATGCATGAGAATCAGCAAGTCTCCAGCTAAATTTTACTCCCCTGGGGAACCACTGCTTTGCAACAACTGAGTTTTGAAATAGAAAAGACTTGTGTTTGAGCCGAACTTTGTCAGTTACTTGCTATGTATGTGATATTTGACAATTACATAATCTGGTGTGCCTTAGGTTCCCAAATGTAAAAAGGGACTAATACCTACTTCATAGATTCACACCATAAGGATACCATGTTATAACATAGGATCTAAACCCAACAAGGTCCTCATAGGTAACGTTTGTTTCATTTCTCTGTCATTATTAATCTTTTGATAAATGTAAACACATAGCAGCACACACCTGCTATAGCCTGCTTATAATCTCAGTTTACCCTCTGCTACAGAGTGATTAGTTCACTTCACAATGTCCTAAAGACCACCTGCGAAAATGATGAAGAGGTCTGATCTGTGGTTTTATGACCGCCTATACTGCACAATCTATATCTTTAATGCCTGCGCTACTAACCTCTGAAGTCCCTATCTCACTAATTGCCAAATGGACTGGATCTTTTTTTTAGAAGAGGGTTGTTATGGATAGTTTGTCTCAACCAACCTACAAGTGAAAACCACAGAAAGACAGCAAAAGTACAAGAATCCCCCCCCCATTTATGTGGTTAAGTTTTTTTAAAAAATTAAGTAGCTTATCTCCTGTTTGCACCTTTTCACTCATTTTCCCCATCTAATTCTGTTTCTACACCCAGTGGTTTGTCCTTTTTTTACTCCATATTAAATTTGCAGCCAGTCCTGTACTTTAACTTCACATAACCACTCTATCTTTGGTTGTGTCCAAGGATCCAAGATTTTATCATGCAACATACGTCCCGTTTTAGAGTAGTAAAGAGCAGGACTCTGGCCTCAGGCACAATCAGGGCTTGAGACCAACCTGTGCTCTCAGCCTGTGTGGCGTTGTCAACTTCCTCATCCTCAAACGGGAATCACAACTCTCATAAGGATTGTTGTGAGGTTTAACAAGATAATAAATGTAAAGTTCTTATTATTGTCTATGGCACATGGTCGGTATTTAATGAATGTTAGCCTGTTTTAAATTGTGTGTGTGTGTGTGTGTGTGTGTGTGTGCATGTAAGGTTTAAATTAATTATAGTGGGCTATATTATATCAATGTCAAGATCGTTTAGATATTAAATATTAAAATATTGTTAGGAGAGATAGTATATCATGATGATTAGGTAGAGACTCTGATTCCAGGGCTGAATCCCCAGTCTATTCTTTTTTTTTAAATGTATTGAAGTATAAATGAAATACAATATCCTATTAGTTTCAGGAAATGATCTCCATGCTAAGTCTAGTTACCATCTGTCACTGTGCCAAATTATTACAATATTATTGACTATATTCCCTGTGTCCTACATTATATCTCCATGGCTTATTTTTTTGAAACTGGAAGTTTGTACCTCTTATTCCCTTTCACCTATTTTGCCTGCCCCCCCAATTCCTCCCAAGTATGTTTCCTATGTCTCTGAGTCTTTCTTTTTTGTTCTGTTTGTTCATTTGTTTTGTTTTTTTAGATTACACATACAAGTGAAATTATACCATATTTGTCTTTCTCTGTCTTATTTCACTTAACATTATGCTCTCTAGGTCCATTCATGTTGTTTTAAGTGGTGGGATTTCCTTTTTATAGCTGAATAATACTCCATTGTGTGTGTGTGTTTGTGTGTGTGTGTGTTTGTGTGTGTGTGTGTTTGTGTGTGTGTGTGTGTGTAAATAACATCTTTATTCATCTATCAATGGGCACTTGGGTTGCTTCCATATCTTTCCTATTATAAATAATGCTGCACCAATAGGAGTGCATAAATCTCTTTGAATTGGAGTGTGTTTGTTTTCTTCAGATAAATACCAAGACCTGGAATTGTTGGACCCTATGATAGTTCTATTTTTAATTTTTTTAAATATTTTATTTATTTATTTGAGAGAGAGAATGAGATAGAGAGAGCATGAGAGGGGGGAGGGTCAGAGGGAGAAATGGACTCCCTGCTCAGCAGGGAGCCCGATACGGGACTCGATCCCGGGACTCCAGGATCATGATCTGAGCCGAAGGCAGTCGCTTAACCAACTGAGCCACCCAGGCACCCCTATTTTTAATTTTTTGAGGACCTCTATCCTGTTTTCTATAGTGGCTTCACCAATCTATATTCCCATCAACAGTATGCAAGTGTTGTCTTTCTCCACATACTTGCAACACTTGTTATTTTTTGTCTTTTTCTTAATAGCCAAATGACAAAGGAGATAAGAATGTACAATAGGAAAAATTGTCTTTTCAATAAATGGTGTTGAGAAAACTGGACAGTTACATGTAAAAGAATGAAGTTAGACCACTATCTTACAGAATATACAAAAATAAATTCAAAATGGATTAAAGACCTGAAAGTAAGACATGAAACCTTAAAACCCCTAGAAGAAAACAGGGACAGTAAACTCTTTGACATCAGTTTTCATAATACTTCTTTTGGATGAGTCTCCTCAAGCAAGCGCAACAAAAGCTAAAATAAACAAATGGGATTACATCAAACTAAAAAGCTTTTGCACAGTGAAGGAAACCATTAACAAAACGAAAAGGCAACCTACTGAACGGCAGAAGATTTACAAATTATACGTCCAATAAGGGGTTAATATTCAAACTATATAAAGAACTTACACAACTTAACATTGAAAAAACAAACAACCTGATTTTAAAATGGGCAAAAGACTTGAATAAATATTTTCCCAATCTACTCTCTGACTAGCTGGGAAATCTCATACAACTTATTTAGCCTCTATGTGTATCAGTTGCCTGATCTGTAAAAAAGAGTATGTATAATAAATAATTCATGGGTTTGTTTTCAACTTAGAAAAGTACTAGGCACATAACCATTTAATAAGCATTTCAAATAATTCCTTTCATGGAAAGAATGATATCAATATTTGTCATCATTATAAAATTAAAGATAATCTCTATTTATATTTTCTAATTTAGAATTGCATATAGTATTCAGTAAATACCACATTTAAACTTAAACACTGTAATGATATCCTTTTACAGAATTTCAGCATTATCTTAATTTCACTTTCTGCTACTTCATTATTAGTATATAGAAATGCAACAGATTTCTGCACATTGATTTTGTATCCTGCAACTTTACTGAATTCATTTATCAGTTCTAGTAGTTTTTGGTGGAGTATTTAAAGTTTTCTGTATGTAGTATCATGTCATCTCGTAGTGAGAGTTTTGCTTTTTCCTTTCCAATTTGGATATTTTTGTTTCTTTATATTGTCTAATTGCTATGGCCAGGACTTCCAGCACTATGTTGAATAAAAGTGGTGACAGTGGACATCCTTGTCTTGTTCCTGACTTTAGGGGAAAAGTTCTCAGTTATTCCCCATTGAGTATGATGTTAGCTGTGGGTTTTTCATAGATGGCCTTTATTATGTTGAGATATGTTCCCTCCAGACCTACTTTGCAGAGGGTTTTTATCATGAATGGATGTTGTACTTTGTCAAATGTTTGTTTTGCACCTATTGAAATGATCTATGGTTTTTATCCTTTCTCTTATTGATGTGACATATCACATTGGTTATTTTGTGAGTATTAAACCACCCTTACATGCTGGGAATAAATCCTACTTGATTGTGGTAAATGTTTTTTTTAAAGATTTTATTTATTTGAGAGAGAGAGAGTGAGAAAGAGAGAGAGAAAGTGCATGAGCAGGGGATTGGGGTAGAGGGAGAGGGAGAAGCAGACTTCCTGCTGAGCAGGGAGCCCAACTGGGCGCTTGATCCCAGTAACCTGGGATCATGACCAAGCTGAAGGCAGACGCTTAACTGACTGAGCCACCCAGGTACCCCTGATTTTTTTAATGTGTTGTTGGATTCATTTTGCCAATATTTTGTTGAGGATTTTTGCATCTATATTCATGAGAGATACTGGCTTGTAGTTCTCTTTTTCTATAGTGTCTTTAACAGGGAGGCTTGTAGTTCTTTTTTCTTTAGTGTCTTTATCAGGGTGATGGTGGCCTTATAAAATGAAGTTTTGGAAGTTTTCCTTTCTCTTGTATTTTTTTTGGAATAGTTTCAGAAGAATGGATATCAGTTCTTGTTTAAGAAGAATGGGTATCAATTCTTGCTTAAATGTTTAGTATAATTTGCCTGTGAAGCTGTCTGGTTCTGGACTTTTGGTTTTTGGGAGTTTTTTGATTACTGAATCCATTTCATTGCTGGTGATTGGTCTGTTCAAATTTTCTATTTCCTCCAGCTTTAGTTTTGGTAGGCTATATGTTTCTAGGAATTTATCCATTTCTTCTAAGTTGTCCAATTTGGTGGCATATAGGATTTTATAATATTCTGTTACAATTGTTTGTATTTCTGTGATGTTGGTCATTATTTCTCCTCTTTCAGTAGTAATTTGGGTCCTCTCTCTTTTTTTTAAATGAGTCTTGCTAGAAGTTTTTCAATTTTGTTGATCTTTTCAAAGAGTCAGCTTCTGGTTTCATTAATCTGTTCTATTGTTTTAGTTTCTATATCACTTATTTCTGCTTTAATCTTTATTATTTACTTCCTTTTGCTGGGTTTGGGTTTTGTTTGTTCTTTTTTTCTAGCTCCTGTAAGTGTAGGTTAGGTTGTTTATTTGAGATTTATCTTGCTTCTGGAGGTAAGCCTGTGTTGCTATAAACCTCCCTCTTAGAATGGAACCACAAAAGACCTTGAATAGCCAAAGCAATATTGAAATAGAAAAACAAAACTGAAGGTATCACAATTCCAGATTTCAAGTTATGTTACAAAGTGATAGTAATTAAAACAGTATGGCACTGGCATAAAAATAGACATAGATCAATGGAATGTAACAGAAAACACAGAGATTATTGTGATCGACAATTATATGGTCGATCTTGGACAAAGAAAGAATGAATATACAGTGGGAAAAAGACAGTCTCTTCAACAAATGGTGTTAGGAAAACTGGACAGCCATACGCAAAATAATGAAACTGGACCACTTTCTTTCACCATACACAAAAATAAACTCAAAATGGATTAAAGACCTAAATGTGAGACATGAAACCATAAAAATCCTTGAAGAGAGCATAGGCGATAATCTCTCTATCGTCGGCCATAGCAACATTTTTCTAGATATGTCTCCTCAGGCAAGGGAAATAAAAGCAAAATAAACTATTGGAACTTCATCAAAATAAAGTTTTCAGCACACTGAAGGAAATAATTAGCAAAACTAAAAGACAACCTACTGAATGGGAGAAGATATTTGCAAATGACATATTCATAAAGGGTTAGTCCTCAAAATATATAAAGAACTTACACAACTCAGCACCCAAAAAACAAATAATCCAATTAAAAATGAACAGAAGCCATGAACAGACATTTCTCCAAAGAGGACATACAGATACAGGGCAAATAGACACATGAAAAGATGCTCATCATCACTCATCATCAGGGAAATGCAAATCAAAACCACAGTGAGATATCACCTCACACCTGTCAAAATGTGTCAAAAACACAAGAAATAACTATATATATATATATATATATATATACACACACACATATATATATGAATATTATTATTCTGCCAGAATGAAATCTTGCCATTTGCAACAACAGGGATAGAGCTAGAGAGTATTTTGCAATATTAAATAATTTTGTATTAACATATCAATTAAATTTAAATTAATGTATTATACTAATATTTAAAATTTATTAAATGAACATGAAATACAACTAATGAGGTATTTTATATTCTTTGTTTTATACTAAGTCTTTAAAACTTGGTGTGTATTTTATACTTAGAACCCATTTCAAGTTGAATCACCCCACATGCTATGCTCAATAGCCACCTGTAGCTAGTAGCTGCCAACTTGGACAACACAAGTTAGAAAAAAAAAGTTTCTCTGAAGAAAGCTATAGATGTAAAGCACTTCAAATAATTGTTGCCTCTTCTGCTTTAATCCCTATTTCTTCTGTACTTCAGAAAAAATTCCACTGAGGTTTTCAAGTTGTTCTCCCAAATTTCATACATTCTAGTCTGAAACAAAGACTCTTTCTAGTGCTAAAATTGGAAGAAAAAATATATATCTGAGAATGGCCAAATCTGATATATTTAAACAGAGTCCAATATCAAACAGGAGTATACAAAATATATATAAGATTTATCAGATAATTTTCAGAAATGCTTAAAGGTAGACAAAGACAAATTTTCAAAAATATAATAGTTTACACTAATGCCTTCTGGCAGATTCCCGGACTGTGTTTTATGATATAATTGAGATCTATATATCCATTGGCCTTTCAATGTCACTGACAGTATTTCATAGACTCCAATATCTCAAACTCTAGTATTAAATGCTCACATTATTTGCAAACCTACAATGCAACTTGCAGACCTGGGTATCAACTACAACCAGGTTGGCTGCCAGCAGAGCAAAGAAAACATTGCTTTTCGTGTGGCTTATTCTGAGTTTTGAACTGAGGGCAACTTAAAGTTTCTTCATCTTAAAAAGTTTGCTAACCTCTTCAAAAAACCAAATCTGCTTTTTAACTACTTCTCTTGTGTCCTAAGATATCCCTTCCATCTTATTTTATTCCCTTTCATACCAAGACTTCTGCCTGGAATCCTTCTTAGCTAGCCGATCTTGAGAGAGTAGAAGCTTCAAACACCCCCTTGAACTCTTACCCTTAAAACAAGAGCTGAGACAGACCTATGTAATCTTTAGACCATTCTTCTATAGCTTGCATTTCATCTGCAAAGCAAAATGCACAGTAGACCTTTAAGCCTATACTCTGGGCATTAGGCAGAAACAGAATTGTCTCTTCCACATCTGCATAATCTTAGGAAAACTCATCTACCTCCTTAAAATCACATAATACTTAAATGATCATGACTCAACAAATACATATTTGCAGTCTAAATCTTTCTTTTAAACTCTACAACCCTGTAGTGTGTTGACTCTCTGAACATGTTTCTCTCAAGCAACTCAGTAGTAGAGAGACCACTCATCCCAGTTTTCCAGACACTCCCAATTTTATCACCAAAATGTCTGTGTCCTGGGAAAATTCTTTGCTTAGTTTCCTGGGATATTTGGTAACCCTGGACGTATCCATCCTTGGTTATATGATCTTCAACCCAACTCCTCAGTCTTTAGAGGTCACAAAATCCACAGTCATGCATATTGTGAAAGCAGCCCTAGATTCCTTTCTTGTATTTATTCTTTCATTTATTCAAGTCATACTTATTGATTAGCAACTAGAGATTTATCAGAAAACTGACCACAAAAAAAAAAAAAACCTGTGCTTTTAGAGAGTCCACATTTCATTGTGGAAAGACAGAAAACAGAAAAATAATATATAAGTTATTATAAATAGTGATATAAGAACAAAATAAAACAGAGAAGAGGGGGTGAGAAGTACAATGTGTAGGTGTAGAAACTTCCTATGGTACCTGCAGTACCAAGGCATCCACCCCTTTACACTAAATTGCTCAGATTCATGGGGAGCTAACCCCATCACTTTATTCAAGGGGACACCTATATGTATAGGTCAATCATGATAATTCCAAAACCCTTGCCAATGTCAGTGGATCCAAAGCTAAATACAATTAACTCATAACATTCCCCTAGCAAATCCATGTTTGAACACATGGCCCAATTAATCTGATAGATTTGCATTCTAATATTGTATGAGAAGTATTTTTTTATCAGACTTCAACACAGAAACTTATTTTCCAGCTGCTGTGGGCAGCCAGATGTTGTTAGTTGAGGAAAAAAACCAACACACAAAGCTTAGATATAGTTAAAGAATAGAGCCAGAGACTAATTCCTATCACCAAGTGCAGGCCACTATATTTTGTAACATTTTGTTAAGTGACATAAATATGACTTTATTGTCAAAGCCAGTTGTCTTTTGGATTTCTCTTACTGGTTACATAAATGGTAGAGATTCTCTACCCTCAATAACGTATTTATGTATTTTTTCTTCTTTATTCTTTTCCTGGGTGACTACTAGGGCCAGCACATTTGAGATTTTTTTTCCCCAAATCACCCCAACCTAAGTTAACTGCTTTTCTCCTCTGTTTCTGTAGTACCACAATAGAGAACGAATCACACACTGCAATTGTGTGTTTATGTCAATTTTATTACATCTAAATTGGAGGAAAGTGATTAAATTATGATTAAGAAACCTCTATCTTTAATATTCTGTTTCAGTTATACAATCATATTTTAAACTTTAAGAATTGATAGGTAATACCTCCACCCTAGTCCTAGCCTATAAATTTTAGCTATGTTATTGTACACCAAGGAAAGATAAAATTTAATCTTGCCTCACAGTTGCCGCTTATCTGTTTTGACAACCAAATATAAAACCTAATTTTTTTCTACTGAATGTGACAGGTTTCTGTTTACTGTGAACACAGATTCGAAATTATTTTCTTAGGACACAGATTTGAAAAGTCAGTTATGACACTTATGTTTCTTTTTAGGGGAACACATAGGTAATTTTCAAATTTTTAAATTGTTTTAAATATAAAGGTTTTCTTCCCCCAAAAGGCAAAGTTTAAATCCACTTAAAAATATTCCCTAAAGAGGAGCCTGGGCAGCTCAATCAGTTAAGCATCCAACTCTTGATTTCAGCTCAGGTCATGATCTCAGGATCCTGGGATCAAGCCCCATGTTGGGCTCCCTGGTCAGCAGGGAGTCTGCTTGAGGATTCTCTCTCCCTCTCCTTCTGCTATCTCTCTCTCTCTCTCTCTCTCTCTTTTTTTTACAGTGAAAGAAGCACCTTTTAATTTTATATAATTATTTTCACCAATGACCTAAGACTTTATCTCAACACTCCAAGCAGTGTCTTTCATTTTGCGTTCCAAAAGTAGGGTCGAGGACAGAACTCCAGCTCCTTCTGCTATCTCTTTCTAAAATAAATAAATTTAAAAAATTCCCTATAATTATTCCTATTTCAAGTACTAACATTTCTTCTAAGTCACATATAGTCATAAGCAAAACTGTGAATTACAATTTTTATAACTCTAAAAGATACAACAAAAATGTTTTCCCCTTTTCATATGATTTTGACACATCAAGACTCATATCTGAACCAAATTTTTTGTTTCCCCAGCAGGAGTCCCTCTTTAAAACTCTGCTGTGTCCTCTAGTTCACACTGAAAGTTGCATAGGAATTAACCTGCAAATGAGAAAAACATGCAAATGCATTTCTTCCTGGAAAGAGCCCTGTAAGAAACACGTTCTACACTCTCATATTAATAAAAATAAAAATAGAAGAAGACAGGTAATTTGTGAAGGAAGCAGTAAAATAATTATCCAGATTGAACACAAGGGAGATACAGTAAAGTTTTCATACCATTCTAAACTAAATTTTAGCTAGAACTTCAAGATCTGTTTCCCCCCCTACAGAAACATACCTGTACAAAAATTGTGATTTCTTCCTTGCCTGTGTTTTGTTCTGCTGGCCTCAAGACAGCAGTACTTAAAAAATGCTTACCTTCCTTATAGGAAGACAAATGGGAACTTCCACAGGAAGCAGAGAAGATTAGAATCCCCCAGAGAATGTCGGGAACATGCTTATGCCTGATAAGTGGCTATAGAGTGAACTAAAAGCACTTAACCCATTGAAATGATTTAGGTAACTGTGAAGGTAGACACCATTTGCAATTATATTTCATATTCATGTGCATTTCTCAATTCTGATGTCTAAATTATGACTGGCAGTAATGAGAAAGTAACATCAGATGCATGGAATGCTTCATAGATCTAGGAAAATGGCTTTAAATTTAATTTATAAATCTATAATTACACAATAAATATATTTAAACTTATTAAAGAAATTCCAGTGTGGTGTTAATAAGCATACAGAACAGAAAATGCCTTTTTATTGTTTTGGTTTTTTTTTTCTTTCTTTTTTTTTTTTTTGGAGAAGGAGCCAATGCAATGGCTAGTCTTTATTGAAAAGAAGAAACTTTACAGTAACAGTTTAAGTAAATTAGTGCAAAGATTTAGTGGGCCAACTGGTGGGGCACCAGCTTGTAATGGGTTCCACAACTAGAGCATGGCTGGGTTTCGCCTTTGTGCAGCCAGAACCAGATGACAGCACTATTATCCTCTTCACAGATGCAGCCTACTATTCATTTGTTGGTGATAGATGGGACTAAATTAGGGTCTTCCTTGGTGCCCGAAACTGCTTTTGAGGCTAGCATATTGTATGAGTCCAACCCCTTCCATGCAACCATCATGACCTCCCCCTCCAGCCCAGTCACCTGCTCATTGTCAGTAGGAACACCACCTCCAGATGCCATGGAGCACACCTCATTGGGACCACTGGCCCTGAGGGTCTGCTCAGCCAGCACTCCAACTCCACAAAGTAATCTTGAAGGCTTAACACCTGATACAAATAGCAGCACTTCCGAGAACAAGCTCTAGAAAAGAAAGTGTCCTAACAAAATACTAATCTCTCACTCCAATCTTCTTAATCCTAGTTGTAAATCCTTAATTACTTTCTTTTAAACATTTCTGTTTTTATTTCTTTTCCTGTTTTCTAACAGCTTAAGGTTGTACTTCTTGATTTATCAATTTCAAAACTGTCAAATTACTCCCTCATAAGAGTTCAAAGAGGGGGGTTTAATTTACTTAAATCTAAGCCACTTCTTTCCACTTTATAATTGTCCCATGGTTATATCAGTGATATAACATTTTAACAATGGATTCACTGAAGTGAAGACAGACCCCAGTTTGTAGCAGTCGCTAATGTCTGTGGCTAGTTTCAAGCTACCAGAGAACAGAGTTGAAAACTTCCCGAAAATTTAATAATTAGCTCTAACAATTCAGGACAGGAAAGCCCCAGCATATTGTTAGATAATATCCACTTACACTAATGGTTACTTTTTTAACACTAAATAATATGTTTCTATTTATTGATGAAGGCTCTGCTTTCTATATCTTGACTCAACCCTTTCATCCTCCCTTCTGCCTTGAATCTTATTTAATGATCACTTTTATATAAAGATAGTATGTGTATTTAAATAAGAAATCACAATGAAGTCTTCTATGTTTTCTCTTGATTCTTTAAGTTGAAAACTCATGAACAACAGTATATGAGTAAAACCATATAGGTATTGTTTCTTGCAAAGCCAGATGTTGTGTTAGTATTCTAGTATCATAACACTGGAATACTATAAGGGGTATACTGTTAGCATAAAGATCACTGCAACTCCCATTTGTAGCATTCTGTTGATGTTTACAGTGATGAAACAAACCTTAATTTACTACATTGGTAGAACGTGGTTTTCTTAACTAGAACTTTTGCGTTTTGGTTTTACGTTGGATTTGATTTTTCTTGGAGTTTCTAATTATTTTGTGCATATGCTGTGTGTCTATGGGTAAAAGTTTAGCATGTGTTTATCATATTCTTACCTTTATCTGCCTTTACAATCAGACTATTTTGTAACATCTACAAACCAAAAGCTGCCCTCTTGGGTTTCCTGTTTCCAATTCCTGGCTTTCTCTCTTTTCTGTCATCTCTACCACCACATCCCTGGTTAAATCCAACTCTCCATCTACACTATGTTGCAACTGAGAATCTGACAGTGACTAGAGAAAACTCACAACTATGCAGCCTGGTCACCCTCCAAAGTCATGATAACTAATTTTAAATGAGCTTTGAGGAATCAACAGGCCTATTGCATTGCCCTAAGCCCACCCTCTCCCACTATTCACAATGTTTTATATCATATCTTGTTCTGTCTCAAATATTCATACCTCTTTGATTATCCTAATGTCTGGTGATCTTCCTTTTAATTTTACTAAGAAAATACAACCGAGCATATATTCACTACCAAATCTACCAAGCAACGTGTACCTTTACCCACATATTCAGCCTGTCATTCTATCAAAATCGGGGCTGCCTCTATTCAAAGTCATTGCTCTTGAAGTACTCTCCTACTCTCCTGAATCATTAAATTTTCATTTCTTTGAATGATTCCCATAATGATACAAGTATACTGCAAATATCTCATCTTATATAATTAAGAGGATGTTGTACAGGCTCAAAGATAGAAAAATAGAGCAAGAGAATGCAAACAATTTGTGAAAACTGTTATTTATATGCTAATTTGATATGGAACAGAGATAATATTTTGGATTAGTGTTGAAAGGATGGACTAGTATAGTGTGGTACTGAGACTATCAGTTTTTATTTAGGAAGAAAATAAATTTGGATCTCTACTTCACAGTGATCACAAAAATTAACTACAAATAGGTTGACACTTCAATATGGAAAGTCAATGTTTAAGACCTTAGCCAAAAATAAATGAGACTATTATTCTTACCTTTACATAAACTGAAATTAGCACCAAAGTAATAAGGAAACCATTTATGAATTTTACTACAATGAATATAACAATTGAATTTTTATTTTCAACAATGGAGGACTAACTTATTTCAAAACAAGCCACATACAGAAAAAAACTAAAGAAAATGGAAAATACTTAAAATATTAATTTGAAGGTGTAAGGAAGCTACCAAGGCTGTGAAGACTTGAGGGGCCAAGACCCCAGAGAGATGTGAAATTCATAGAAGTGAGCATATATTTGGTACTACCTTTTCTCTGCGAGGAATCTATGATCCTGAAGTTGTGGCTGAGAGGATATGAATTTGAGCAAAAGCATTCTCAAGATTTTAGCAATTTTATGGGAGCAACGGGACAGAAACCAAAGATCAAAGCCCAATGATAAAGAGAGTTTCTGGTAAACAGACTAGGCTTAGAAAAGGGCTATGTGACCAAAGTAAGAATAAGATAATTAAACCAGTTCTTGCTGCTATAAAGTGCATTTCTCTCCTGGAAGAATATTATATATTCTAGTACTTCAGGGTTTTTTTCTAAAAATTTTCACAATCTCTGGAATCAAACAAAAATCACTAGGCATGCAAAGGGACAAAAATGGACCAAATATTAGGAAAACAAATATTGATAACAGCAGGATAGAAATCAAAGAGCAACGTAAATATTATAGAGTCCTAAGAGAAAATGAGGTGAAATGAAAATACCATACTCCTCTCCTGTACATAGTATGAAAATTCTAAATTAAAAAAAGAAAAGCAAATGAAATCACCACTATATACAAAAGATAATATATGGCAAACAAATAACATTTCATTTAAATATTCAAGGGCATCTATTATTTAAAACTCAATGTAATTCAACATAGTAAAAAAATAATAGAGAAAAATATGATCTCAGCAGATGCAGGGAAGTCATTTGATAATAGATTAGGAAATAAAGAAACTTCCTTAATCTGATAGTGTCTAAAAACAAAATAAACAAACCAAAAAAAACCAACCAACCAAAAAAAGAAAAAACAAAAATCAGTTAACATCATGACAGATGGTGAAATAGTAAAATACTGAACAACTTTCCCCTGGAATGAGAATGAGATAAAGGTGATCTTTACCACCCCTTCTATTCAGCATTGTTCTGAAGAGCACTTTGAGCATAGTATGACAAGGTGGAGAAAGGTATAAGGACTATAAAGGAAGAAAACAAAAACTAAAATTAGTCATAGAAGTAATCATTTTGTATACAGACATACAGAAGAATGTATAGAATCTTAATACAACTGTGGATTTAACAAGGTCATTTTGTATATGTTTAATATGAAAAATAAAATATAGTTCAATATATTAGCAATTAAAATTAGAAAATGAATTTTTTAAAAAGGTATCACTTGTAATAGTACCAAGTAACATAAGATTCCTAGAATTAAATAAACAAAAGATATGTGGTATCCCTGCAGAAGAAAAAAAAATAGATGTAAATTATTACCGAGAGAAATTAAGTAAATGGAGGGTTGTACCATAGTTATAATCAAAGTCTCAGAATTGTAAAGATGCCAGATCTTTCCAAATTGACTTATTGTTTCAAGGAATATCAATCAAAATTCCTCCAGTTTTGTGTATATGTGTGTATATGTGCAAATTTGCAAGCCTATTCCAAAGATTAAAAATAACCAAGATAACCTTGAAAGTTCAGAGGATGTAAGCAGTATGGTATAGACACAATGATAGGTAAATATTTCAACTGCACATAATAGAAATTCCAGAAAGAGACTCACATGTGTTCGATCACTTGATTTATGACAAAACTGGTACTGCAGCACAAAGGGAGAATAAACAGACCTACAAATACATAAATGGCTCTGGATCATTTACATACACATATAATCTCTAATTCATACCATACACAATATCAAATCCAGATGAGAATATAAAAAGCAAAACAAAAAAGCTTCTAGAAGAAAATGTAAGAATATTTCAAGACTTGGAGTAGGCAAATTACTTGAATATAACATGCAAAAAAAGCACTAACTATGAAGAAAAAGATTTTTAAATTGGATTCTTCATCAAAATAAACTACTAAAAAATGAAAGGGTAAACCACAGAGTGACATAAGTTATTTGCAATACACCTAACCAACAAAGAATTTATATCTAAGATATAAATATCAATAAAGAGAAGACAGGTAATGTAAAAGAAAAATGGGCAGGAAACTTGAACCGACAATTCACAAGAGATTTCTAAATGGCCAGTGATAAAGGTCTCAGTCTCATTAGAAATCAGGAAATACTAATTGAAACCACAAGAATTTTCCATCTCATAGCCAATTAAGGTTTTCCACAAAGTGAAGCTTAAAAGGAAATTTGTTTCTGAAAATTAAATACTGTCCACTGTTTAGTTTGCTGGTTTGGTTTACATACATGATAATATTTCTTTAATATCTTAGTGCCCTCCATTTTCTCTCTCTTTTTTTTATTTTATTTATTTATTTGAGAGAGAATGAGAGACAGCATGAGAGGGAAGAGGGTCAGAGGGAGAAGCAGACTCCCCGTTGAGCAGAGAGCCCGATGTGGGACTCGATCCCGGGACTCCAGGATCATGATCTGAGCCGAAGGCAGTCGCTTAACTGACTGAGCCACCCAGGCGCCCTCTCTTTTCTTTTTCAAAACTCTTCTTGAACAAAAATATTGTCTTGCTGCACAGGTCCTCTCTGACTTTTCCTAGATCCTCAGGTATTTTATTATATTCTGTTCTTTTATGTTCTTTATTTTTTGAAGTTTATTTATTTTTAGATCTGTTAAAAAACAAAATTGAACTGAGCATATTTGAAGATCTAATTGTTTTTATTAAATGATTCAGGAGTCAGGCAGCATCCCACAAAGTAGAGGGGAGCTCCACTGAGCTAAACCAAAAAAGGTTTTTAAAGACAGAGAGAGGGCATTAAAAAAAAAAAAAAAAAAAAGATTAGGAAGAAAGAAATTTATTAGCAAGGAATGCATTGTTTAGATAAGGCTTTCCCCCTATGGGGAAGAGAAAAGGTGAATCAGTAAATTTCCTAGAATTGACCAGGGAATTGCATGTTGACTAATTAAAGGTTACATTTCTGAGGAGTTGAAACTGCAGTTAGGTTCGATATTAAGTCTTAGTTTACTGGCTGGAGGTTTAACCTAAACCATTTTGGGCCTGCGGTTTTCTTTTTAACAGATCTCTTATAATTTCATGGCTGTAATATCTTCTAAAATCTGAGCACATTGCTTTATTAATTATTTTATTTTTCTTACCTTCAAGTCTCTCGATTCTCTATTTTTCTTGCACGGTCCAATTTTCTGTGGATTCATCTTGGTCTTTCTCTTTCAGAATTCCTGTTTTCCTCCAATCATTGGTTGGGTTCCTGCATAAGCAGATTATGAGATCGAGTTTAGCATGCAAAGTATTTATTAAGGAGTGTCCTTTGGGATCAACAACAGAAGAAGACAGGGGAAAAAAGTAGAGCTGAGCAGTGAAAGAAACTGATTTGCTGTGCAGGCTCAAAGCCGGCCTCCACTGACCTCATGGACAACTCTCAATCCAGAATGATTCTTTAGAATATCCTCAGATGAACAGAGATGGTCAGACATACACTCTCACACCAATCAGTTCTTGGATGTAGGTCTCCCCAGGAAAGGTTGTGATTGGGCCGAGGCCCTCTGCAGCGAGGCAACTACTGAAGAGACTGGTAGCTAAAGTCCATCTGCCCACGATGCTTCCAGAATCTGAGACCACAAGTTCTTCATTGAGGGAGAAATGCCTGGGAGATTCTTCACAATGTCTTCTATATCCTCGATGTCGAGTGGCCCTTTGTTTTACTCTTATATTTAAAAGCCAGTCATTTTTTTGCAAGGGGATTCATCAAACTATTACCCAATGGCCAAATCTGACCTGTTGTACTTTTGTAATAAAAATATAATCAAACAGAACCATTCCCATTTATGTTTTGCCTATGGCTACTTTTATGCCATAGACAGAGTTGAGTAATTACAACAGAGACATTATGGCACACAAAGCCAGTAATACTATCTATCTGACCTTGTACAAAAAGGGTTTACTGAACCTTGTTCTAGAAAGGTAGTGTGCTTTCTATATAGTTATGCAGTTAGGGCTATTTCCCTCTAAACATCTTCCCTGAGTGGGAATTTATAACAATAACAACAATTAATTTAACTGAGCACTTATCATTGAGAAACCTTTTACTCTCATAAGCCCTACTGAACCCCAGGCATCCTGGTTCCAGATTCCAGGCCCCTAACTACTGGAACATCTCTCTATGCAGAGTTCATTGAAGAATAGCTTCCTCTTACTGAGCAAGAGACCATCAGACTTTGAGCTCCCCCCCTGCATGCCAGAATTTAGAAGCATAATCATGTAAACTTGAATCACTTCCTTGGAGAAATACCCTGAGTTTTTAGGTCTTAGAATAAATGTCTGATTGTCTTTTGCTATGCACATGTTTGGGGTCAGAATGGTAGAGTTGGGAAACAGCCAAAGGTGTTCCATAGATACCTGGTTTGGGCCCCTGTTCTCACTCCAGGCTACTCTGAATCAATTTCTAGTTTCTGGGATTCCCTAGAGCTCCTGCATACCTTCTTCCTCCACCTATTTCAACACTTGTCATACATTTCCATCATCCTCCTTTCAAAAAAGCACTGTCCTCTGAAACCCTCTTAGACTCTTCCATTACAATTCATCTTCTCCATTTCAATGTCCCTAACAGCCCTACAAGGTGAATGCCTATGCTCAATCAGCTATTTTGATATTTTGGGTTTTTTACATTATACAATAGCTCAAGAAAAAGGTTAAGTCATTTTTAGTTTTCTGTTTGAGGTTTTTAATTGATAATGAATACTTAAATATTAAATATTTACATTTTAGGAATATTAAGTCTATGTAGTGAATGAGTGACACCAGTGCCATGTGGAGCCTGAGGCAAAAGAAAAATTCAGTAATATTGATCCTGTCTTTACTTAAAAGTTTGATATTCTGTTCATCATGGATGTTCTTGCATTAATACTGACTTTAAAAAGTACTGCATTGAGTATTTTTGTACCTTCATTACTGAGTATTTTGCTGTCCCTTTAAATTTTGTGCCCAAGCAAGTACCTCACATGCTTTAATCTTGTTCCAACCCTGCTTGACAAGGTCCTCAAAGCTCTTGATTATATGATATTTTCATTAAGGGATAGTGATAATCATAGAATTATGAATACTAATATAAAAAAGATACTATAGAAACATCTATAGCCAAAGCTTTTATGCCACACTCAGATGTTAGTTATTATAGCTCATTTATATATTTGTTCTGATAGATAAAAGTATTCTCATTTCCAAGAGAATGTGTTAAAATAAAGAGCTACCATAGAAGGTATAGGAGCAGATAATTCATTAAAACACTACTTGTATTATATGGAATTTTCTTATATGAAAACTAATTGGTTGAGATTAGGAGAAAAGAGCTAAGCTTTAATATGGAGCAGAAGAGAAGGAATCCTCTTAAACATGAGGAGTCAACTTTTTAGATGCAGAGCTAGATGCCAAAAAATCAACAAGAGATCAATAATTTGCTTAAGACAGGGCAATTTCTGAAAGCCTTGGAAAACAAGCTGTAAGAATAATAAAAGTCACAGTTCTACATTCGCCTGAACTAATTTTCTGTATTCTAATTGTGTACAAAGCATCAAATGCATTACTGCCCCCCCCATAAAAAGGTCTCAGTAAATGTATGTTGCTTTAGTAAATGAAACACTTAAAAGGATTTGTACATTTTACTCACTTATATTTTCAATTTAAATTTTCTGGATGTTTCAAAAATTATATAAAAATAGAATGCTAGTGCATTAATAAAATCAATAGCAATTATCATAATAAATATTGAGTAATAAAAAATGCCAAAAAGATAGGCATCTTTGTTTGTGATAAATGTTGGCAAGATGGAAGCAGTACATTTACTAATGGAATCATACAGTCATAAAGTATTTCATACATAAATATCCAAAATAAAATTATCATTTTCCAGGAATGAAAACACTTCAAAATTATAGTGTGCACAGCTCTAAATTGATCCTATGAGTGGATTCCAGAAAAACCATTTACCACATGGTTATATTTAAGATGCGACTCAAGCTTCCTGAATACTTTAAAGGTGGAGTCACCAATGCCCAAAACTACTGATAATAAGAAGGACAAAAACCCCACATATTCAGAGGACGTAAGTGCTTCATGTAACAGAAGCTACAAATTAAGAAAATACAAAGACAGTTTACAATGATACCGATACACAGAAGGCAAATTAATGTTTAATTATTCATCATGCTTAATTTCATATAAGCCACTCCCAGCCATTATAGTCTAAAAATTCTTCATCTACATCATGATTGCAATTTTGATTGTCATCAGGTTCACTTACTTCATGCTGCTTCCTCTTTGAGAGGCAATATAGCCCATGGTTAGAGTACAGACCCTAGAGTCAGGCTGCCTCATTGGTAGCCCAGATTTGTGACTTTAGACATGGTACTTAACTTCTTGGGTCTCAGGTTTAACATCTGTAAAATGAAAATTACAATTTTATGTGATTTTTAAAATTTTTTAATTCCAGTATAATTAACATAGAGTGTTATATTAGTTTTGGGTGTACAATGCAGTGATTCAACAATTCTGTACGTTACTCAGTGCTTATTGTGATAAGTGTACTCAATCCCCTTCACCTAGTTCACCCATCCCCCACCCACCTCCACTCTGGTATTCATCAGTTCTGTATAGTTAAGAGTTTCTTGGTTTGTCTTTTATTTTCTTTGTTCATTTGTTTTGTTTCTTAAATACCATTTATGAGTAAAATCATAGGGTATTTGTGTTTCTCAGACTGACTCATTTCTCTTAGCATTATACTTTCTCCATACATCCATGTTGTTGCAAATGGCAAGATTTCATTCTTTTTCATGAATGACTAATATTCCATTGTAAATATATATCACACCCTTTTTATTGATTCATCTACCAGTGGACACTTGGGCTGCTTCCATAATTTGGCTATTGTAAATAATGCTGAAATAAACATAGTGGTGCATGTATCTTTTCAAATTAGTGTTTTTCTGTTCTTTGGATAAATACCCAGTAGTGGATTACTGGATCATATGGTAATTTTATTCTTAATTTTTTGAGGAAATTCCATACTGTTTCCCACAGTGGCTGCACCAGTTTGCATTCCCATCAACAGTGCACAAGGATTCCTATTTCTCCACATCCTCACCAATAATTATTGTTTATTGTGTGTTCGATTATAGCAATTCCAACAGGTGTAAGATGATATCTCATTGTAGTTTTGTTTGCATTTCCCTGATGATTAGTGCTGTTGAGCATCTTCTTATGGGTCTGTTGGCCATCTGTATGTCTTCCTTAGAGAAATGTCTGTTCATGTCAACTGCCCATTTTTAATTGGATTATTTGAGTATTGAGTTGTATAAGTTCTTTATAAATTTTGGATACTGACCCCTTACCAGATATATCATTTGCAAATATCTTCTCCTACTTAATAGGCTGTCTTTTAGTTTTACTGATAGTTTCCTTTCCTGTTCAGAAGCTTTTTATTTTGATCTTTATTTTTGCTTTTGTTTCCCCTGCCTCAGCAGACATATCTGTGGCTGATATTAGAAACATTACTGCCTGTGCTCTCTTCTAGGAATTTTATGGTGTCAGGTCTCATATGTAAGTCTTTAATTCATTTTGAGTTTATTTTTGTGTATGGTGTAGCAAAGTGGTCCAATTTCATTCTTTTGCATGTAGCTGTCCAGTTTTCCCAAAACCATTTGTTGAGGAGACTGTCTTTTTCCCTTTGGATATTCTTGCCTCCTTTGTCAAAGTTTAATTGACCATAAAAGTGTAGATTTATTTCTGGACTCTATTCTCTTCCATTGATCTATATGTCTGTCTTTGTGCCAATACCATACTGTTTCGATTACTACATTTTGTAGTATATATTGAAATCTGGGATTATTATACTTCTTATTTTGTTCTTCTTTTTAAAAATTGCTTTGGCTATTCTGGGTCTTTTGTGGCTCCATACAAATTTTAGGATTATTTGTTCTAGTTCTGTGAAAAATGCTGTTGGTATTTTGATAGGGATTTCATTAAATATGTAGATTGCTTTGGGTAGTATGGACATTCTAACAATATTTGTTCTCCCAGTCCATGAGGAGGGATATCTTTCCATTTCTTTTTGTCATCTTTAATTTCTTTCATCAGTGTTTTATGGTTTTCAGAGTATAGGTCTTTCACCTCTTTGGTTAAGTTTATTCCTAGGTATCTTATTATTTTTGGTGTAATTATAAATGGGATTATTTTCTTAAATTATCTTTCTGCTACTTCATTTTCAGTTTATAAAAATGCAACAGATTTCTATATATTGATTTTATATGCTGTGGCATTACCGAATTCATTAATCAGTTCTAGTAGATTTTTTGGTGGAGTCTTCAGAATTTCCTATACATAGTATCATATCATCTGCAAACAGTGAGAGTTTTTCTTCTTCTTTACCAATTTAGATGCTTTTTATTCCTTTTTCTTATCTGATTGCTGTGGCTAGGACTTCCAGTATTATGATGAATAAAAGTGGTGAGAATGGACATTCTTGTCTTGTTCCCGATCTTAGGGGGAAATCTCTCATTTTCTCCATTGAGTGTGATGTTAGCTGTGGGTTTTTCATATAAGGTGTATATTATGTTGAGGTATGTTGACTCTCAACCTACTTGGTTGAGGGTTTTAATCATGAATGGATGTTGTACCTCATCAAATGCTTTTTCTGTATTTATTGAAATGATCATATGGTTTTTATCCTTTCTTCTGTTAATGTGATGTATCACAATGATTTGTGAATATTGGACCATCCTTGCATCCCAGGAATAAATTCTACTTGATTCTGGTAAATTATTTTTTTAGTGTATTGTTGGATTCAATTTGCTAATATTTTGTTAAGGATTTTTGCATTCATATTTATCATAGATATTGGCCTACAGTTCTCTTTTTTAGTGGTGTCTTTGTTTTTGGTATGAGTGTAAGGCTGGCCTCTTAGAAGGTATTTGGAAGCTTTTCTTCCTCTTCTATTTTTTTTGAATACTTTGAGAAAAGTAGGTGTTAATCTTTCTTTAAATGTTTGGTAGAATTCACCTGTGAAACCATCTAGTCCTAGATTTTTGTTGAGAATTTTTTGATTACTGGCAATAGGTCTGTTCAAATTTTCTATTTCTACCTGTTTCAGTTTTGGAAGGTTGATTGTTTCTAGGAATTCATCTATTTCTTCAAAGTTGTTCTATTTGTTGGCATATAATTTTTTGTAATATTCTCTTTTAATCTTTTGTATTTTTCTGGTGTCAGTTGTTATTTTTCCTCTTTCATTTCTGATTTTGTTTATTTGAGCCCTCCTTTTTTTTTTTTTTTTTTTGATGAGTCTGGCTAAAAATTTATCAATTTGGTTGATCTTTTCAAAGAACCAGTTCCTGGTATCATTTTTTTTTTTTTTTTTTAGTTTTCTGTTTTGTTTATTTTGTCTCTAATTTTTATTATTTACTTCCTTCTATTTTGGGGTTTTGTTTGTTCTTCTTTTTCTAGCTCCTTTAGCTATAAGGTTATTTTAGTTTTTTGTTTTGTTTTGTTTTGTTGTTTTTAGATTTTTTGTTACTTCTTGAGGTAGGTCTATATTGCCATAAACTTCCCTTCTTAGAACAGCTTTCTCAATATCCCTAAGATTTTGGACAATTGTGTTTTCATTTTCATTTGTCTTTGTGTGTATTTTTTTAATTTCTTCTTTGATTTCTTGACTGACCCATTTATTGTTTAGTAGCATGTTATTTAACTTCTATGTTTTTATGTTCTTTCCAGATTTTGTCTTGTGGTTGATTACTAGTTTCATGGCATTGTGGTTGGAAAAGATGCATGGTGTGACATCAATCTTTTTGAATTTGTTGAGACTTGTTTTGTGGCCTACTATGTGATCTATTCTGGGAAATATTCCATGTGCACTTGAAAAGAATGTGTATTTCACTGTTTTTGAATGGAATGTTCTGAATATATCTGTTAGATCCATCTGGCCCAATGTGTCATTCAAAGCCAATATTTCCTTGTTGATTTTCTGTTTGAATGATCTATCCATTGGTGTTAAGTGGGGTGTTAAAGTCCCCTACTTTACTGTTTTACTATTGACTACTTCATTTATGTTTGTTATTAGCTGTGTTATGGATTAGGGTGCTTCCACATTGGGTCCACAAATATTTACAATTGATACATCCTTATTGGCTTATTCCCTTATGGTTATATAGTATCCTTCTTTCTCTTGTTACAGGCTTTGTCTTAAAGTCTATTCTGTCTTATATCAGAGTATTGCTATTCCACTTTCTTTTCACTTCATTTGCATGATAAATGCTTTTCTGTCTCTTCACTTTCAATCTGCATTTGTCTTTATGTCTGAAATGAGTCTCTTATAGGCAGTATATAGATGAGTCTTGCTTTGTAATCCATTCCATCACAGTATGTCTTGATTAGAGCATTTAGTCCATTTACATTCAAATTAATTATTGCTAGGTACATACGTATTGCCATTTTGTTTCTTATTTTATGGTTGTGTTTGTATTTGTTCTCTGTTCCTTTCTTGTTCTCTTATCTCATGGTTTGCTGGCTTTCTTCAGTGTTATACTTGGATTCCTTTTTCTTTATTTTTTTTTTTTTGCATATCTATCATCAGTTTTTGATTTGTGATTACCACTAGATTTATATACAATATCTTATACATATAGCTGCCTAATTAAGTTGATGGTCACTTATGATTTAACGCAGTCTAAAAGCACTAAATTTTTACTCCCCCCCACCCTCTTTTATGTATGTGGTGTCATAATTTACCCTTTTATTTTGTGAATCTCTTGACTGATTTTTATAGATCAGATTTATAGAATTAATTTTACTGCTTTTGTGTTTCCTACTTTCCGTGCTCTTCCTCATGGTCTTTTTGTTCCACTCAGAGAGTCTCCTTTAACATTTCTTGTAGGGCTGGTTTAGTCATCATGAATTCCTTTAACTTTTGTTTGTCTGGTAAACTCTCTCTCTCTTATTCTGAATGATAGCCTTGCTAGATACAGTGTTCTTGGCTGTAGTGTTTTTGTTTTTGTTTTGTTTTTCCTTCAGCACTCTGAATGTATTATTCCACTCCCTTCTGTCCTACAAAATTTCTGCTATAAAAGCAGCTGATGGTCTTATAGGGTTTCCTTTGTTATTGTTTTCTTTTTCTTGCTGCTTTTAAAATTCTCTCTTTATCATGACTTTTTGCCATTCTCATTCCTATGGATCTTGGTGTGGACCTCCTTGGGTTGATTATGTTAGGGGCTCTCTATACCTCCTGGATCAGGATTTCTGTTTCCTTCCCCAGATTCAGTAAGTTTTCAGCTTTTATTTCTTCAAATGCATTTTCTGCCTCCCTGTTCTTTTTTCTCCTTCTAGGATCCCTATAATGTGAATGTTATTATGCTTGATGGTGTTGCTGAGTTCTCTTAATCGATTCTCATTTTTTATTAGTCTTTTTTCTCTCTCCTGTTCAGCTTGATTGCTTTCCACTACTCTCTCCTCCAGGTCACTAATCTCGTCTTCTTCCTCTAGTCTGCTATTTATTCCCTCTAGTGTATTTTTAACTTGTTATTAAGTTCTTCATCTCTGATGAGTTCTTTTTTATAGTTTCTATCTCTTTGTTGAAGTTCTCACTGATATCCTCCACCCTTTCCTCAAGTCCATTGAATACCTTTATGACTATTACTTTAAATTCGCTATCAGGCATATTGTTATCTCTGTTTCATTTAACTCTCTTGCTGTGATTTTGTCCTGTTCTTTCATTTGAAACATTCCTCTGCACCCTCATTTTGATTAATTCTCTGTGTCTGTTTCTATGTGTTAGGAAAGTCAGCTATGTCTCTTGCTTTTGTAAATAGTGGCCTTATAAAGAAAAGGTCCTGTAGTGCCCTGCAAGGCACTGTCCCCTATTCACCAGAACCTGGTGCTTCAAGGGTGTCTCATGTGTGTTGCATGTGCCCTACTGTTGTGGCTGAACCATGTTTGCCTTTAGTTCAGTCTTTTTCAATGGTTCTCTTTGCCTGTTGTGTGTATAATTTGGTCCCTATGTTGTTAGTGGGCCAGAATGGGGCCACCTTGGTCCTGAATTGGGTCAGACCAGGCATTTGCCAGAGCTGCAGTTGCACCAAACTTCAGGGTGCTCCTCCTGTGTTATCCCCTGAGATGCTTTAATTAGTGGGCAGGACTTATAGGCAGACCCAGTGTCTGCCCCCAGCCCACTGTCAGGGCCACAGTCAAACTGCTATGTCTGGTTTTCTTCCCCTTTCTCTCGGTCAGGAGTCACTTTGGGGTGGTGCTGACCCCTGTCAAGGCTGCTTGCACACTGCCACTTGTGACACTACTTTGGGTGAACTCCTGCTGAGGAAGTGTTAAGGGCAGGGTGCACAGTGTTAGCAAAGTTTATGCGGGTCTTCTGTGAGAGGGGTCCTAGAAGGCTTTGGATTGCTGCTGAGGGCAGGCTGGGGGGAATGTCTGCAGAAGAATGCTGGGGTGGGGCATGCTGTTAGCAAGCTAGGTTCACAGGCTGTACTGGTTCCCATAGGTGTCCATATATCTAGACTGGGAGGCTGGGGAGGGAAATCATGCCTGCCAGCTCTTTTGTTCCTGGAGAAGTCTCCCAAAGATCCTTGCCCCTCCAGCACATGTTCTGAGATTTGTAAACAAATCTCCCCACCCCATATTCCCCAGGTGTTTTTCAAACTGCTGCTTTTATGTGGTATCTCAATGGGGCCATTTGTTATACTGTCTTTTTAAGGGTGAGGACTCAGTTTCCTATCACTCCCAGGCTCTCCCAGAGCCCAGCCATTGATTTTTAAAGTTCCAGGTGCTAAGTCCCACTGATTTTAAAAACTTGCTAATTCAAGCTCCTCTCATTTTCAAAACCAAATGTTATGGGAATTTGTCTTCCCAATGCAGTTCCCTCATGCCTGGGGTGCCTGGTGCGGGATATGCTTCTCTCCCCTTTCCATGCTTCCTTCATCCCTCCCTCCTGTGGATAGTCCTGCAGGTCAGTTTGGCTCCTGACCACATGTCTGCCCTTCCTACCCTCTTTTAATGTGGACTCTTCTCTACATTTGTCTGTGGAGAGTCTATTCTGCCAGTCTTCAGATCATTTTCTGGGTTATTTACTCTGATAGGGTGTTACCTAGGTGTATCCATGGGATGAGGTGAGCCAGGATCCTCTTACCCCACCATCTTCACTGGAAGTCTGTTTTTTTTTTTTAATTAGATGAGAAGACACAATGCCTGACATAGAGAACGTGCTAAATAAGTATAAGCTATTGATGTTATAATAAAAATAATGGTAATAATAAATAAATAATAAATTTGGAGAACCGATTTTTAGGTAAACATTGTTAGCATGAGCATAGAATATCTCACAGGAAACACCTTAGATGTCACTGTAAAAATGTGTTTCTCTATGTGTATACATGTTTTCTGCTCTCCAACTTCAGATTGTCTACATAACCTCTAAGTTGGAGGATAGTACATACCATTTGCCCATGTCTTTTCCTTGAGGAAAACTTTTCCCTTAAATCCAGCTGCTTTATAACAGTCCATGTGGGCTAGTGTTCATAAAGTTCCGCTTAGGAGGAAAACCACTTGCTGGAGACATGAGCCTTGGAAGATGCTAGCATTTGAAGATGTTGCCCCATCCCTGCTTAAAGCAAAGACACAGAACAACAGTGGTGTCCACGTTCAGATGAAAAGTAAGTTAATAGTAGATGCTTTTACCCTGACTTTTTGAATAGTGTTGAGCATTATAAAATGGAAAATCATAATCAGTCACCTCAAAGATCAAGAATTGGCTTAATATAGACTGAAGATTTATAAGGGCATACTCTTTCTATTGAAAATGAAATGTGCAGCAGATCCTGGAACAGATTTCATGGGATGCAGCACAACCTGTTTCCAGGAACAGAAGCATCAAATAAGCTATCTCTGATACTATAAAATAAAATGAGGAAATTGAAAGTATCATTCCATTAGCTCATATTCTCTTTCCTCCCCTATTCCTCTGCTTTTTGTTCATACTGATTCTTGCCTGGAACTGCTTTCCTGACTTTTTAAGCTTTCTTTCTGGATGATCATTATTTATTATTGCTGATCACTCAAACTTCAGCTTGCATATTACTTCTTCCAGGAAGACCAAGCTAGGTTAGGAGCCCACCACCATTTGTGATGTAGAGCACCTGAACTTCCTATATCACACTATTTGTCACATTTTATAACACTGCCTCTTTGCTTGTTCATATCATCACTGCATAGAAACTCTTTGAAACCAAATATTATTCATGTCTTGTTTACAGTTATGTCACCAGAACTACCCCTGGGTAAGTGCTCAAATATTTGTGAAAGAAAAGTAGAGAGAGAAGGGAGGAAAGGAAAATAGAAATGGAGGCAGGAAGATTGATAAGCAGCACCTCCTTCATTTCAACAATGGCAGAGCTGCCAGAAATTTCAAAACCAAGGTGCCATATGATCCTAGACTCAGCTGTGGCACAAAGCGAGGGACGTTAGGTTAGTCCGTGAAGGCAATTCAAACATTTTTCCTTATACCAACTTGGATTTAACTTTTACATCCTTTTTCATGGCAAAGCTAGGAACGGAAACATCTCATACTGGCTTACTTTGTTTGCCAGACTTTTTTCAAGCCTGAAGACAAAAATATCCTTAAAACAATTTAACCCATCTGAAATAATGGTGAAGAAAACTCTGTATGCAAAAGTAATTCAGTGATAATTCATAAACAGAATAGCAATATTATTTTTGTTTCTTTGAGAAAGATTTTTTTCCATGATTTCTTATTCATCTGACTTCCAGTTGAATTCAGACAGTAGAGAAATCTAGCAGGAGTTTAAATGGAAAGAAGAGAGTGAGGTCAGGTTGTTTATTTTCCTGGCTTCCCCCTCCCTTTTAAAGTGAGCTCAAACTGGCTAATCCCTGAACCAAAAGTCAACCAAAAGACTCTAGCAGCAGCAAATGGCATTCTACTCTCTCTCTCTCTCTCTCTCTGGGTTCCAGTAACCTCTCTTGATCACCGTAGGCCTAAAGAGGGTATCAGCTCAGCGGCTGCTGAAGCCAGATTCTTGTAGTAGCCTGTGATCCTCCTATACCCATCATTTTAATGTCAGTAAACACATGTAAATTATTCTATTTTCAGTGTTCCATATATTTTCTGTTGACTTGAAATTGATACAGAAAATGGGTATCTCTGTCAAACATCTTTGATATATATTCTTTTTTTTTTAAGATTTTTATTTATTTATTTATTTGACAGAGAGAGAGACAGCGAGAGAGGGAACACAAGCAGGGGGAGTGGGAGAGGGAGAAGCAGGCTCCCTGCTGAGCAGGGAGCCCAATGTGGGACTCAATCCCAGGACCCTGGGATCATGACCTGAGCCAAAGGCAGACGCTTAATGACTGAGCCACTCAGGCACCCAATATTCTTTAAAGCAAAATATATACATGACTAATTTAATGCTTCTCTTTATTATTTTATAAAATTATAAATCCAGACACAGTATTTTTATCTGGAGGAAAAAGGAACCATATATTTAGCGAGTAAATCCAGGGTCAGCTCTGCTGTTGTATACACACATATTATTCTTCTCAATATTTTACTAATATTTTTAAAACTTGAAATTAAGATTTATATTAGTCTATATTAATCTATTACATCATTTTTCCTGACTTGGAACCTCTTGGTGGCCCACCCAACCTCTATATCCCTTGTCCTAGAAGAACCCAACTTGTATTTAGTAATCTACCCTATTTTTCATTCCAAAGTGGAATTCTGATTGGTCTATGTAGCCAAGCTGTGCATAGGATTCCCTTGGTCAGGTGGATCAAGATTTTGAGGGCTCTGAAATCATAAAATTTGGGGGTTGTCTTTAAGAAAAATAATACAAATTATGAATATAAAATAAGAATGATTAAATATTTATTAAAAATGAGAAAATTAACAAATTTAAAAATTTAAAGCTGACTGAAAATATGCTAACCATAGCAAAATCTAAAAAATAATATAATTTTAATGAACTGCTTGACTCTACATTTTCCTTCATTTTCAAAATGCATAGTTCTTGATCACCACTTCTTGAAAATAATCTTATAGTATAATTTTCTATAGAGAGAATAAAAATATGCTTCAGTCTTTGATCCAGCAAAGCTAAAATCACACTTTGTTTTTATTTTTGATAATCACTTGCTGTTTTTAGTTTTGCTACTGGCATGTACCCTACAAGTAGAGAAATTCTGATGAATTCTGTTTCATGTAATTCCATCAAAAGGACAAAAAAATGTATGATTTATTGATACTTGTATATTTTACAGTATGAAACATGTTCCAGATAAGAATAATCTTCCATTTTAAAAGAGCTATAGAGGAGAATTGAATCCTCAGTGAACAATTTTACTCTTCTGATATTAGAAGGATAATCCATAGGCTCTTCCTTACTTTCTACATTTCAAATCTTTTTATTTTCTACCACTATCCACACCCTGCCAGCTCCAGACACGTTAAGATATGTCCATATTATGATTCAACCTGAGCACAATAGGTAGTAAGCTAGAAGGCTACAACTCAAAGTGAAGATGACTGCAGACCAAATAAATATATACTATTAATCCAAAACTATGTAAACTACCAACTCAAAACCTCACTAGCAGAATCTCCCAAATATTTAAAACTTGAACATCATCTGAAATAAAGAGTAGTGTAAGGGAGAATAGGTCAAAGTTCAGAGACACAGGAGTTTTAACTGAGACTAAAATAGTTTATTTTGTAAATTTTACAAAAATAGAAAATATGAACATATAAACACATATGCTAGGGCCTCTCTCTGGGGCTTAGGAAAAGCTCATACAATTAATGGGCCTAATGCTTCATTATCTTAACATTAAATCCACCTCTGTCTCTGGTGATTGTATCTGGCCCAGGTTCAGGCACGCACCCCACTCTCTAGCCTGCAATCAGAGTGAAGAGAAGTATTGTTTTACATGTGTTGGAGACACGTTTCTCTACCTTCTACATGGCAACGTGAAAAAATAATTATTTTACAATCCTGGAGAAACTGGCCAAGGTAAAGTTAATGCTGGTTGATGTAGATATTATCCTTGGAGCTTACCCTATGTTTGGATTTATAAATGATCAAGAAAATAGTGTTTAAACTAGTTTGCATTAGTCTCATCCTAATACAATTAATTTGCATTATTTCTGAAAGGCTATCGTTTGAATAAAGCTAATTTACATTTTAACAAATTTAATTCTCAAATATGAAATTATCCTATTTCCTATTTGAAAATCATTATATAACTTGAAGTCCAGAATTGTGATGTCCTCAGCTTTGACTATTTGTGGTCTTTTGTGGTTCCATACAAAATTTAGGGTTGTTTGTTCTAGCTATGCGAAAAATGCTGGTGGTATTTTGATAGAGATTGCATTAAATGTGTAGATTGCTTTGGGTAGTATGGCCATTTTAACAATATTTGTTCTTCCAATCCATGAGCATGGAGTGTCTTTCCATTTCTTTGTATCATCTTCAATTTATTTCATAAGTGTTCTATAGTTTTCAGAGTAAGGTCTTTCCTCTGGTTAGGTTCATTCCTAGGTACTTACTGGTTTTGGTGCAATTGTAAGTGGGATTGATTACTTGATTTCTCTTTTGGCTGCTCATTCTTGGTATATAGAAATGCAACAGATTTCTATACATTGGTTTTGTATCCTGAGGCTATACTGAATTTGTGTATCAGTTCTAGCAATTTCTAGGTGGAGTCTTTCAGGTTTTCTACATAGAGTGCCATGTCCTCTGTGAATAGTCAAAGTTTGACTTCTTCCTTGTTGATTTGGATGCCTTTTATTTCTTTTTGTTGTCTAATTGATGAGGCTAGGACTTCCAGGACTATGTTAAATAATAGTGGTGAAAGTGGACATCCCTGTCTTGTTCTCTGACCGTAGAGGAAAAGCTCCATTTTTCCCCATTGAGGATGATATTAGCTGTGGGTTTTTCATATATGGCCTTTATTATATTGAAGTATGTTCCCTCTAAACCTACTTTGTTGAGGGTTTTTTATTATGAATGGATGTTGTATTATATCAAATGCTTTTTCTGCATCTACGGCAATGATCATATTGTTCTTTTTCTTTTTAAGTTGTTTTTTTTTAAAGATTTTATTTATTTATTCATGAGAGACAGAGAGAGAGAGAGAGAGGCAGAGGGAGAAGCAGGCTCCCAAGGAGCAGGGAGCCTGATGCGGGACTCGATCCCAGGACCCTGGGATCATGACCTGAGCTGAAGGCAGATGCTTAACCATCTGAGCCACCCAGGCGCCCAATCATATTGTTCTTATCCTTTATTTATTAATGTGATATATCACGTTGATTCATTTGTGAATATTGAACCACATTTGCAACTCAGGAATAAATTCCACTTGATTGTGGTGAATGACTTTTTTAATGTATTGTTGGATTTGGTTTGCTAGTGTTTTATTGAGAATTTTTGCATCTGTGTTCAGAGGAATATTGGCCAGTAGTTCTCTTTTTTAGTGGTAGTTCTCTTTATTAGTGGTATCTTTATCTGGTTTTGGTATCAGAGTAATGCTGGTGAGGATGTAGAGAAAGGGGAACCCTCTTGCACTGTTGGTGGGAATGAAAACTGGTTCAGCCACTCTGGAAAACAGTATGGAGGCTTCTCAAGAAGTCAAAAATAGAACTACCCTACAATCCAGCAATTGAACTGCTAGGAATTTACCCAAAGAATACAAAAATACTAATCCAAAAGGATACATGCACCCCGATGTTTATAGCAACATTATCTATAATAGCCAATTTATGGAAATAGCCCAAGTGGATAAAGAAGTGGTATATATATAATGGAATATTACTCAGCAAAAAAAAGAATGAAATCTTGTCATTTGCAGCAACATGGATGGAGCTAGAGAGTATTATGCCAAGTGAAATAGTCACAAAAAGACAAATATCATATAATTTCACTCGCATATGGAATTTAAGAAACAGAAGAAATGGGCAAAGGCACAGGGGGAAAAGAGAAAGAAGCAAACCAAGAAACAAACTCTTAACAATAGAGAACAAACTGATGGTTACCAGAGGGCCAGTGCGTGTGGGGGTTGGGTGAAATGGGTGATGGGAATTAAGGAGGGCACTTGTAATGAGCACCTTGTGTTATATGGAAGTGTTGAATCACTAAATTGTACACCTGAAGCTATTACACAGTATGTTAGCTAACTGGATTTTAAATAAAAACGTAAAAAAAAATTATAAACTATTGAATTACACAACTCTCACAGATATCATAAAATTTTTTTCTGAGGTGATAGGAACATTTTTAAGACTTCTGATATTTCTCAAATATGATAACTGTTTCAAAAACATTCAACTACATAAAATAAATATATTAGAATTTACATTCATATTTAGCAAAAAAGATTCCCTAAAATAAGTATTTTAAGTTGTTTAAAGAAAAACATAGGTTCTAGAGTATTTTTTGTGAATTTTCAAAATTCAAAAATAAACCCACCTCATAAGCATTGATAAGAAAGCATTGATATGAAAATATATATCAAAGTGTTTTCCCATTGGTGAGATATGTTTTAAAAGTTTGCAAATCTCAATTAGACATATTTCAAGGCATAAAATTGCAAAACCATTTCCTTTTTATTGTTCTTAAGAATTAAAAAAATAATAATTCCCTTAAGACTCAAAGCTCATTTAAAGTTGTGTTTCTGAATAACTACTATCTTTTGATTTAGATTAAAGTTCTGGAAGTCCCAGGCAGGAAATATCAAGTGATCAAGCACATAACTCAGAGAGAGAGAGAAAAGTGATTAAAGAGAAAGAAGGGGAAGAAAAGTTTTGCTTAATAATTAAAAAAAATAACAAAAGGTATTGTCAGAAAATATTAAAATTCTTTTAGAGGCAAACCAAAAATCCATCAGAAGAAAGAAGTAAAAAGTAATACCTAGAGGAATACTGACTAGTTTGAATCAGTAGGATTTTTCTCTTTAAACAGTTTACCCCTTAAGTTCCCTGCCCGAGTAAGGAGGCACTATGAAAGAATGGAAACAAAGAGAAACTGATTCATAATCTTTGACACCACATTTTTATTCCATATGCTTCACATTTCCCAAAATGTCTCCTATTGCAAGGAAAGTGTTAGGGCAGTTCTCATAATGGCTTCAGCTTGCATTTTTCCTTATTTTCATTTTGAGACTCACAAAGGCCTCCCAAGGCCCCACAGAGAAAAATCTAGTTTTTTTATTTCTAAATGGATGTTATATTTATAGATGTTTTTATGTCTGCACCTTACTAAAATATACAGAAAAGTCTGCAAGAGAGTCTGAATTTTACAAAACAAACAAACAAACAAAAAAACAGGGAGGACTGTGTTTAAAAACTCTGTGTGAAAATTGTATGCAAAATGTGCTTGGCCCCCTTAGTAAATATTTTCATGTGTCTCAGTCCTTTTATGATTATGGTGGCTTTTTATTAGTTATTTTCATTTGTTGTGCAAGGACCTGTGGTTCAGTAGTTGAACAACACAAATTATAACTGCTAGGAAAGCAGTATTTTATTTTACATTTCTCCAAAAATTTTTTGCCTCCTTTAGGACACAAAACTTATTCGACATTGCTCCTGAACTCAGAGGGTTTTTAGTCTAAGTTGGAAGACAACACATAATAATGATGAGCCATGGTGGTGATAACAAGGGTACACAAGAGGGTTGTTAGAACACGGGAGAATATGAGAGGATTCAGTGGTCCCTTGTTTGTTTTTTAAAAATGTGTTATATATTTGGGGTCTGAATACATGCAGAGAGAATAATAGAGCAAAAACCTGTTTTTTCCTTTCAATTTTGTTAATTTTTAACTTTTTGTCTTTTAAATTTAGATCATTCAAAATAAGAATACAATATTACAGATCCATATTAAATCCATTCTTCTAGTGTCACCAATCACTTTTCTTTATTTAGAAGTGACAACTAGGGGCACCCAGATGGCTTAGTCAGTTAAGTGTTAGACTCAGGTCATGATCTCAGAGTCCTGAGATCAAGCCTAGCATCCAGCTCAGCACTGGGCAGGGAATCTGTTTGTCCCTCTCCCTCTCCCCTCTTGGGTGCACCCACTCTAAAATAAATAATATAATAAAGAAAAGAGAGAGGAGTGACAACTCTCCTAAATTTTGCGTGCATTATCCCAAAGCATGTTTTTAATAGTCTTACTATATAGGTATGTATACACAAATGCATGCATGCACATGCACACACACAATGTTTGATATATAGTATACATATATTTACATGAATATTATATGTATAATTGTGTATATATATTTATAAACTGCATAACATGCTATCACACTATATATCTTTTCTACAACTTGCTTTTCCCACTTAACGTTTTGTTTAATCATTATCCATGTCTATAACTATACATAAGGATCTAGCTCAATACTTTCTGCTGCTATGTGGTATTCTAATAGATTATTAATATACAGTATATTTAGTCATTTTCCATTTGATGGGCATTTGAGTTTTTTTCATCTTTCCCTATTAAAAATAAAATTGTAATAAACGTCCTTTTATATAATGTCCTATGTACATGTGTGAGCTTCTCTTAATTCTAAGAAGTAAGCTGAAGTTCTGAGTCCTGTTACATGTGCAGCTAAAATGTTATTTGATATTGCAAATTTTTTTTGCCAAAGTGATTATATCAGTTTATAATTCTATCATTGATATGTAAGTTCTAGTTTTTAACAAAAAATCATCAAAAATAATTAAGGAAACATCCAGTTCAAGAATTTAGAGGACAATAATTAAAAAAAGAATTTAGAGAATATATGTCATCATAAACTTGAGAAAGTAGCAAAAGGAGATAATGAAGAAAAGAGCAAAAGTTGATAAAATAGAAAGCATGAAAATAATGTGCACTGCCTAATCTTTTGGTGTTAGGTTTTGTATGTGTGTTAGCCAAATGTTAAAATGCATTATTCAATCAATGTTAATCAGCATTATTAGTGGCATTATGTAGGTATTCTATAGCCTTATTTCTCTTTGTCTGGTTTGTCTATTAAATATTGAAAGAGTAATTATTAAAATATTTTATTGTTATTCTGTCATTTTTGCATTCCTCTGTTTACCTTTAACCAAGATAACAGAAGAAAAACTCAGAGTTAGACAACAGTACATCCTATATATATAGGTAGATAGATATATTAACTATAGATATATTAGCTTTATGGGATTCTTTGAAAACATGGGTTATGTAGGTAAAAATTGAATTTGATTCTATGTATAAATTTCTGAAAGGGTTGTTGTGTGTGGGTGTGTGTAATCAAGTAATTGTTTACACCAACATGCATTTACTGCAGTTTTTCTACACGTTGATATAATTTATTTAACCAATTATTTATTTTGGATTCTTAAACTGCCGTTGACACTTCACAGTTTTAACTAATGCCAAAATAAGAAGTCTCTATGGCCAAATATTTGTATTAGAATGGTTTCTTTAAATTCTAAAAAAATTATAGTACATAATCATGAAAAATTGTAAGATGCGTGATACACATTGCCAAGTTGCCCCTACAAAATGTTGCACCATTTTATACTTTCACCTAAAAATGTTGAAAGTATATATTTTTCCTACATACCATCATTAGTACTAAGAAAATAATTTTTGAATCTTTGGCTATACAAGTAAAAATTTGTTTCTCACAGTTGTACCATTAAAAATCAATAGTAAGTAAGTACTTCTTTTTAATTGTTTATTCACCATAATTTGTGTTTTTAATGATTTGCTCAGTCTATCCTCTTATTTTGTAATGTGATGATAGTTATTTTTCAGTGATTTTTATTATATTAATCATCATGTAAAATTATCTTCTCATTTTCTCATTTGACTTTTAATTTGTTCTGTTACATAGTGTAGTGTTTAATTGTAATGTTCAGCTTCTCAATCTTTTGTGAGTTCTTCAGTATTTTCCCAGCATTTAAAAAACATATACTAAATCTCTATCTCCTGCCAGAAACTGTCCTAGATATGGAGAAGACAATAAAAGACACATACAGAAAAGGCCCGTCTTCTTGAATGTAACATTCTATTCAGTAGTATTTCACCAATATTAAACACCATGTCATGACTCATGACAAGGAAAAATATAAATAATTCACTATTTTCCTAGCTATTTTCTGGTTTTTGATTTATTGGAAAATCAAAATTGATTGGAATTGATTGGAAATTTATTTTCTTATATAGTGTAAAGATATTGCTTTTTTTTTTTTACAAATCTAAACAATTATCCCTTAATTCTCCATTTGCACAGGGTTAAAAATGCCATATTTACCATAAACTAACTCTTAATTGTACTAAACTCTGTTTTTTTATAACTTTAAAGTAGTTTTTATTGATCTCCCTTATCTCTTGTTTGTTTACATTCGTTCTTTTAAAAGATTTGCACTGTTATAGTATGTCTCAATGTTAATTTAATTTTATAATAATTTTCCATGTATTATACTGCAGTCTGTTGAATAATTGAATAAAATAAGTATTATACATTTTAAAATGTGCAAAGAGTTTGATTATGAGTAGCATCATGGACTGTTAGTTATATGTCCCCAAAAAGTTGAGAGATGAAAAGTTCTTTCAAGCTGTTTCCTGTTAACCTATTTTGAAAACTTTGCATTTTGCCTAACACCCCACTTTGCAATATGCTTCAGGTAAAACTTCATCTTAATGTCCTATTACACTTGCTAATATATTTGCATCTTAATCTTCTCATGCACAAATGCTCAGGTTTATATTAGATATTGCCATATCATATAAGTAAATTTTTTTCAACCTTGTCACATTAAAAACACAATTCTTCTCATTGAAAATACTTCCAGAATAATTATTATTAAAGCAGCAATAGTCATGCCAATATTTTTTTAAGGACTTTATTTATTTGAGAGAGAGAGAAAGAGATAAAAAAGGAAGGTATGTGCTATGGTGAGCGCTGTGAATTGTGCAAGACTGTTAAATCACAGATCTATACCGCTGAAACAAATAATACAATATATGTTAAAAAAAATAATAAGATAGTAGGCGGGGAAGAATGAAGTGGAGAAATCGGAGGGGGAGACGAACCATGAGAGACAATGGACTCTGAAAAACAAACTGAGGGTTCTAGAGGGGAGGGGGGTAGGGGGATGGGTTAGCCTGGTGATGGGTATTAAGGAGGGCACGTTCTGTATGGAGCACTGGGTGTTATACACAAACAACGAATCATGGAACACTACATCAAAAACTAATGATGTAATGTATGGTGATTAACATAACAATAAAAAATTTTAAAAAATGATGATTGACTCATACCATATATTATCATCTTCTATTGCTATTTCTCAAATATTTTGAAAATAAATTTTTATTTCTTAAATTTATAAATGTGTTTTAAGCTACGATGAGGGAAGAGTTCTAATATTAAAGTTGTAGGTCTCTGATAGCATCAATCAAAGTTGTTAGATAACTGAATGAATCAATGAGTCCAAAAGCCTGGGTTCTGTTTTTTTTTTTTTTCTTATAAGAAAAAAAAAATATATATATATATGTAACTTGCTGTTTGGACTCTGCCTAATATTTTCTTTTATCTCTGAAGGCTAAAATGAAGTTGCAAGTTCAAAAAAAACTCACCTGTAAGTCCCATTTTGTTTGTCAAAGTGGATAAAAAGGGTCCATTTCTATCTAAATTACCCGAGAAATTTAAAGTCAGTAGACCTGGGGCAACTGGGTGGCTCAGTCAGGTAAGCGTCTGCCTTCAGCTCAGGTCATAATCCCAGGGTCCTGGGATTGAGCCCCACATTGGGCTCCCTGCTAAGCGGAGAGCCTGCTTCTCTCCCCACTCTCCCCCTACTCATGCTCTCTCTCCCTCTTTCTCTCTCTCTCAAATAAATAAATAAAATCTTACAAAAAAATAAAGTCAGTAGACCTGACCACCTGGTGGGATTTTTCCTTACAATTTTTAGTTTCTTTTCTGGTCAAAAATGTTTATGGCAGCATTTTTATATATTCAGTAGTTATAGAAGTGAGCTGGATTCTTGTCCAAGTTTGTTTTACATTTATTCTCTGATTTTGTTTTCTTTCAGGGAAATCACCAGTACTTTTTAATTCAGTGATCTCAAATAGGAATGTTTATGTTTGCTTAAATGTATATAGTGGGTTAGCCCCTTGATGGGTATTGAAGAGGGCACATACTGCATGGAGCACTGAGTGTTGGATGAAAACAATGAATTGTGGAACACTACATCAAAAACTAATGATGTATGGTGACTAACATAACATAATAAAATTTTTAAAAAGTGTATAGTGATATTTAGAAAAGCAATCATAAAGTTGCCATCTACACTTTACAAAATACCACAATGTGTTGATAATGCATAGATGGTAATTTTTATATAATTTCTGCTGTACCTATGAGAATACACCATGTGGAAGAAATTTCTACTTTTAATATTCCTTTAATTTTTTTATTATATTTTATCAGTCCCTTTGGAAGTGGGAAGAATGCAGGTCATTCTTTTTCTCAATGATATCATGAAAGTATTTTAAATCACTGGAATTTTATTCTCTTATCATTATTATTACTAATAATGCATGTGACAAATTGAGATTGAACCTATGTACTATAAACATTGATTTAAGAAAATAAATACTCTTTACATTTAGCTGAGGAATAGAAAAAAATACCTAAAACTGTTCTAGAGTATATTTATATAAACAATTTGTTCAAAAACATGTTTTAAGATTCTGATTTTGCTTCCTCTCTTCCACATTTTCTTTTAATCTTCTGTCAATTTAGAGCACTCAAATACCTCTGCTGAGAGATAGAGAGTTCTTAACATTCCCCAAATAACTGAATAGTTTTTATCTGCTAGTTAATATACTGTAAGTGTGTATCTGGCATTTAGAAAGTAATTTATCTAGCTGGGTATTCTGGATGGCCATAGCTTCAGTAAGGGCAAAAAGCTGAATGCAGAAGTTGCGTTCAGTTAGCAAGTATATTAATATGACTACCAATCCAGATGTGGCAATTAGGAAATGAAGGACTGTGTAAGGAGAGCACAAGGTTGGCTTGAGGACAAATTCGGGTTAAATCTGGGATAACCAGAGAAATGAGATGAATGAAATTCATTTTTTGAATACTTCTTGAGCTGGGACATTTGCTATCATGTTTTTTCCTCCCCTTAATTATACCCTTGCATTGAATTAAATCTTCAATCATTTCCTATTCATTTTCTTTCTCCTGAAATGCTTATACAAGGAAATCTTCTATCAACCACATTCTCCTTCAATGCAATCTAATTTTGTAAAATTACTTTTATGTATTACAAAGTAATATTTTTATCATGGAATGTCTGGAAACAATATAACAATAGAAAGAGGAAGACAAATCACTCATACATAATCACTTAACAGTTTTTCATATTTTCTTTGTGTCTCTTGCTAAATGTATTTTTATGGAATTGTGATCATATATACATTTCTGGCTTGTCTCATTTAAAAAACATTAGCTATTTCTCTATTTTACAAACTCTTTCTAAAAACCCTGAAATAATGGATAATATCCATTTGTAGATGCCTTATAACTTAGGTGGTCCAATTTGGAAAATATAGGGTATTCTATTTTTCATCCATCCTCCGTTATCTATATTTTAAATTTCTTATGATGTCTCTCACATTACTACCTTCTCAATTCTTTCTCTACACTAAAATATCAAATACATTTAATCTTATACTAAATTCCTTGACACCAATTAGAAGATACATATATACCTTCTTAACTCTTCTGTTTCTCTCAATCTTTATCTGATCTACCAACAAATTCCTTTGGCTTGATCTAACTAGAGTCAGACTTTTAGCTTCTGATTAGGATGCAGAAAATTGGAAAGAGCATTACTCTCACCATAAAATAAGAAAAAAAGAAAATTAAAAAACTGTAACTTTTGTTGAGTCTATCAGATAGCTGAGGTCACAGAGTAGTCAAGGAGCCTGAAATCTAAGGGAAGTTGAGTGTCTCCATGGAATGACCAGGCACTAGCTTATTTGGGATAGAGAACAGAAAAAAGAACAGGCTGCCAAACTAAAGTCTCCAGCCAAGTGTAGGCTCACATGAGAGTATAAAACCCCTGAGTGTCTCAGACATAAAGGAAGATGGCACCTGTTTTCATGTTCTACTTCATGGATCTTATAGTGTGCCCCCAAAAAGGTGTTTTGGAGGGAAGAAGGCAGAAACCTAGGGAAAGCCTCCTTTTCTGCTGAGGAGAAGGCAGGGAGTTTTGACTGTATTTCTCTTTTATATGGAACAAAATTAATCCTCTGGAGGAAAGGCAGCAAAACCTGACACCCTTAGGGCACAGATAAAGAGCCATTGTATTTAAAGTAAGAGAACAGAAAGCAAAAACTGTCTTGGGGACAGGCCGGGTAAGACCCTGGGCCTACTAACTATTTCCTACCACTGGGTAGGAGGGAAAAAGAAACAGAAACAGCCACTCTCAAAACAGAGAGCCTGCCTAAGATTGGAATAAACAAGGACAAAGGGAATAGCCCACATTCCTTACCACAAAGCCAGCAGGAAGAGAGTGGCAAGTTCCAGCCGTTTATCTCCAGAGGAGGAGGAAACATGGGATCGATAGGGAAAGATGAAGACTGAAAGTGGAATACAAATCATGAGAAAAATCCTCCAGGAATCCATGTCACACCCTAAGCACAAAGTACGCTGACAAGAATTTGAAGATACGGTACAACAAAAACCAAACTAAAATTAATTTCTGATTAGATTGATTTAATTCCTATAATAATGGTTTCATAGAAGTGACATGCCTAGTTCTAAGCATAAATACAACTTCTATTTCAATTTCTACTGTCTTACACACAATGACAAGCCTCTCATTGCAAACTACAAGACATACCAAAAAGGAAGGGGATGTGGTGAGGGGCAGTTGTCAAGAGAAAGAAAACATCAGAACCCAACTCAGATATGATAGTCTTTTGAAAACATCGGACAGGGAAATTAAAATAGTTACTCAGTATGTTAAGAGTTCTGGTGGAAAACATGGGCAACATGCATGAATTTTAGCAATGAGGTGAAAATTATAAAAGGGAGTCAAATGGAAATGGTAGAAATATGAATAGTTAACATAAATGAAGAACGTCTTTGGCAGACTTGTCAGTAGATTTATCATTGACTACAAAGGTACATGAAGAAATTTCAGGTGGGAGAGTGATAGAACTTTCATTGGGCAGACAGTTACATGTCTGTGCATTTATCAAAACTCCTGAAATTTATACTAAAAAGAGTGCGTTTTACTAAGCTTAAAATAAATTCTGTGTGTGTGTGTGTGTGTGTGTGTGTGTGTGTGTGTGTGTCTTTAAATTCTAACCATTATCTCTGCAGCTACCATCTTTGTCCAAGTCACATACCATCTCTATCTGGAATATATAAATAACTGGACATTGATGGTACTGCTGACAAAAAAATGAAATGCCAGTTCTAAATTGGGAGTCAGTAAGGTACAAGGTGCATCTTAAATTTGAAAGCATTGTGAGGCACAAATCACAAGATGTCTAGCCTTTCTTCGTCAAGTTCATGAAGAGCCTGCTCTTCTTACTTAAATGTCTCTCAGCAGGAAAAACTTTTACCTCCTTCTCCTTGCTATAATTTTGGGTCATTTTTTGCTATTTCAACTCCCCCCACCTCTACTATCTAAATTCTGAATCTTCATTTTTACTCATTTTTCTCCAAGAGCTGCTTTTACTAATTTCCTTTTCTCATGCAGCCAATGACTAAGGTAGTGAGAAATGACTTCCATGAAAAATTTAGATTTAACCAAAAATTTGTTTTTAATTCGGCATGCCAGAAGCTATTCCCCTTAAGTTTATTTCTCTTATGACACAGGCTTGTCTTAAAATATAGGCCCTTCTTTTCCTTACAACATTACAGAACACCCTCTTTCTATAGAAGGCATTACAGTTTTATTTTCCTGTACTTAAAACACTTTCTTATTCATACATTAGGGTAAGATGGTTTATAAATTCAACTTTTCCTTATCGCTGTCTTGTTTCATACTTATTTGGAGTATAAAAAACAACCCGAATGCAACTTTTTCTAGATTTAGAAAATTACTGTCAAAATATCTCTTCTATATAACATTTGTTAAAAAAGAAAAAGAAAGAAAAAAAGAAAAAAGAAAAGAAAGAAAATTAATTCTTGAGACTTCTTGCTAAATGACAATACCATTAAAATTTCCCAGGTGTCCTGTTCCTCTTTCACTGATTAAACTTTTCCAAAATAAATACTATTTCTCATGTCAGATCTCTTGCTTTTAGTCATCTAAGTTGATGTATAGATGTCTCTTGAATTTATTGTTTTTGAATTTATACTTAGGGTCTATCTTTTCTTCTAAAGTGCGTCTTAATCCAAAATTATCCCACACTAAAGTGTCTATCCCAACTGCAGTTCTAGAAAGAGTTAAAATATTTTCCTATTCTTTTCATTGTGCTTTTACTTTATCTTTCTCCCTTTCACTTTCTACCATTTTGGATTTTTACTCTCTTTTTGTTTTTATTCTCTTTGAAAGTTTCCATTGTAAATTAATCCTTACCATTTAAAAGGGCTGAAGAGGGGCACCTGTGTGGTTCAGCCAGTTAAGTGTCTGCCTTTGGCTCAGGTCAGGACCCTGGAGTTGCTGCATCTAGCAGGGCATTGGGCTCCCTGCTCAGTGGGGAGTCTGCTGCTTCCTCTCCCTCTGCCCCTCCCCCTTGCTACTGCTTTCTCTCTCATTCACTCTCTGTCTCTCAAATAAATAAAATCTTTAAAAGATAAAAGGGCTGAAGCCATGAACCTTAGAAATATATTGTTGAAATAAACTATTTTTCTGAGAATGTTCAACAGTAAAATAAATCAAACATCTCAGTTTTTTTTTATTTCTATCAAAAGTATAGCTCCACCAATCCACCTTGCTCATTATTATAAATTAACCTTCCCATTAACAGAGATGTTACATTCTTATAGGACTATTCATTTATTTTGTATTAAGCTTTGCAAAATATGTATGTAGAAATATAAATTTGGCTATATTATGTCCTTTCTAGAATATGAGAAGTATTAAGTACTTCATGTTTAATCCATTTAATATATGTAATAGACTAGTTAATTTTAATAAATTGAGTAATAATATAACAATAAATTTTAAGTCAACAAAAGAGGTAGAATTTCAAAATTGGACACTTGCTCAATTGAAGATACTTCAATACTTTTCTGTTTTCTTTGTTCAAATCTATTTTACCCTGTCATCACTTTTATTAGAGGCACATTTTGTCCTGTCTGCCTAAACAAAAGTCTTTTGATTTTAAAAATGAATCTCTAAAAGATAGATAAATATCCTGAGTATCTCCTTTATATATACTGCCAAGATTTTTATCATGAAGCATTTATAGAAGTATCAGTATTATGAAACTTGAACAAGATATTTTGGCAACTTCCTTCATTTGCACTTAAGTACGGAAAGTTCCCAAGGTACATAAGCAAGTTTGTTGCTAATGTGCTTTTAGTTGCTTGGTAGTACTTATCACATTTTAAAGAAAAATAATTTTATGTCATAGTTAGATTCTCATATTAGGTTTCTGTGTGTAACCAGTAATACTTTGCTGTGCAATTTAGTAGAAAGAAGAATTACTATATTAGCAAATAGAAACATTCCACTAAAATAATTTGATAAGATGTGGATATTTTCTTTTCCTTGAGTTATGGTGTTTGAAATATGTATACATTTATATGTGTATGTAATATATTATATTAATGTAATATAATATATTATTTTTATTTAAAGAATTAATGTAATAAATTCAATGCAAAGTGTTTCAAATACTTGATGGTAGTATTTGACTACTCTGTACTACCTCTGATATGTTGCAATATGATAAAACAGGCATATTTAGAAAATTCTAAATTAATCTCTAATAAGATTAATTGATTAAACTATAACATAAAATAATTTTAAAATAACTATTTAATCAAAATAAAATACAAATTATGGCCGTTATAATTAAGAAACTTGCAGTTAATGTTACCAGTTTCTGGCAAATTCAGATAAATTTAGTGTTAAAAAAAAATCTGCCACTGAAATAACTATGAGATTTCACAATGTGAGCTGGAGATAACTAATGCTTCAGATGGAGTTTCCTGATTATTAAAAGTGTGCTTTTTATCAGTTATCTATGGTATTTAGCTTTATTCACAGCAATTACTACTTTTTAGTTAGACGATTATTTTTACAATTTTTACTATATTCTCAAAGGAATGAAGTAGAAATAAAAATCAAAATTTTAAGACTAAATTTGAAGATTTCAGAGGAATATTTGTAAAACATTGGTCTAATGTTTAGTAGTCTCAGTTTTTTGTGTTAACTGGAAACCTTGGTCAATTCTTGGTTCAACAAAGTCAGGTATTAAGCAAAAGAGAATCATTTTTCCTTAAACCCTTAAGAGAAGTGAAATTTAGAAATGTTACAGTATGATGAATATGTATTAAATACCATGCTGTCTTTAAATAGGAATTAAGAAATTAAAATTGTGATAATGTGATATAAACAAGGTAATTTATGTTGCCCTTCCCAGGTTACATCTCTTCCTGCTAGAGCATTCGCCTAAGAATTTAGAATGGTCCAGGTATGGCAGAGGCCATGCTACTAGAAATGGCTAAATACAAGAAAAACCTGGTTTCTCATGTGCCAGTTTAGATTAATTGGTAATGCTCACCCAAGAGCTATGTGAAAGATTCTTAATCTATGTCATGTTTCCATGGGAAAGAACACTAAATTAGTGATATCAGCTCTGAGTGACAGAGAAGAATTTGTGCCACACATACTGTGTATTTATTGCTTTTCCTAAGATCTACTTTTTTAAAGATTCCAATATCTTTCTTTATGAGGTTTGGTGAGAGATACCCAAGGTTGGAGATACAATGAATTTTCCCAAGGATTATCTTCATAAGGAAGCAAAACAATGTCTATATGTGGGTATAGAAACATTCTATGGGGGAAAGGAGTTATTGAAGATTTTTACAGGCAGGGCTGATAGGACTAGAACAAGGGGATTCTGAACAAATTCTAATTTGTGCAGGCAGTGGAGACTGATGAATCCATTTGCAAGTATGTGTGCCAGTTTCAGCCATTCAGTGCTAAAGATCAAGCCACCTGAGAAGTTCGTAGATTAAAACAACTGTTTAAGCTAGAGAGTCTATAGAATAACCACTTGATCTGGGCTCAGATAGCTAGTGGTTGTAATCTCATCTAAGATTACCTAAGCTCTAAGATCTAAGATGTGGCTATAGTTATCTGGTTGTTTCCACTTTGGATTGAATGAGGCAAGATAGCCTCACTTAACGCATCTAGCAGTGGGTGCTAGAAGCTTGGGCACTTCAGGTTTCCTCTATATAACCTCTTGTAAGTCAAATTGGATTTCTAACATGCCATTCTTAGAAAATTGTTCCAAAAGGGCTAATGAAGAAACTGCAGAGTGTTCTTAAAGCCTAAACTGCAGAACTCATACAATTGTCACTTCCTTTTTATTCTATAAGTCAAATTGATTTCCTAAGTCCAACTGCAATTCAGTGGGTAGGAGAATAGATTCCACCCCTTGATGGGACAAATTACAAAATATTGTGACCACAATTAGTCTACCAAAAGGACCATCATACTGCTGGCAACTTACAGGTGCACAAAAACTTTTTCAAAAATAGTTTTCATGAGGCTAGAGAGGAAAATCATTAGTCAAAGTTTTAAGAAAATTAAGAAAAACCTAGGGATACATTTCTTTCTTCTATATGCAAATTTAACTTTAGGATTCATTTCTTATTTATCTTTCAACCAATGCAAGAGTATCTGTCATATAGTGGGTGGGAAATAAATATATGTTGAGTTAATAATAAATGAATTTGAAATGTATAACTTTGATTATGAGTTTTTTTAAAGCAGTGTTCTGTTATTTTCTATGCCTCTTAGTCTAAAAAACAACTTTACTATTAAATGCTATGGCATACATTTGAATTGAGCCGTTTGAGACCTACATATGGTGATGTTTTAATCAGATGAGCAAGAGAGCCTTATGTGCATTCAGTATGTTACCAATGTTAAAGGCAGTGAACTGCAAATTGGATAAAAATTGTCATAGTATACTTTCTATTTTTATAGTAGCACCCACTACAAACTAAGTAGCATAGGTCACTTGCATTTCTATGTAGAACTTCTCATAATGATCATATTATTTATGGCCAAGCACATTTTAAACTTAACTTTTAAATGTGATGCAAGTACTACAAATATTTCTAATGGGAGTGTTGCCACTTGGAATTCGAATTTCAAATTCAACTACTACAAACTAAGTAGCTCATTAGGCAGGGGAAGAATTGTAGGTGTGTATTTACCACCTGGATGGAATAACTGTGGATGACAAGAAAAAAAATCAAGTGTACAAATTAATGACAATTTTAAAACTTTTTGAGGAAAATCGAATTAGTTTATTTTCGGGTAACTTTTAAAATATCATTGTCAGATAAAATTGTAGCTTGTCCGTCATAATGAAGATTTAGTTGGATGTACCCTCAGTATTTTAAATGAGTCTATCATGTTATCAAGGACATATATGGGTCTATAAGCTAATTAGAAATATGGTTAATATCAAGTTATGAAAGTATGCATCAGTGATTTAAAGAAGTTTAGAAATCAACAAAGCCTAGTTAATTGAAAACACTACACTGTATAACTCAACTAATTTACAGAAAACTTATTTTTTCAAGTACTTCAATAAAGTGTAATCAAGCCTCCTCAAAGTTAAGGCATAATCCACAGTATCATGAATTAGTTATAAAATTCTAAGTCTATGATCTTATCCAAACAGTATCAATTAACAGAGATACTTGTTACTTTATGCAGATTTTCTATAGTAGATTAGAGTTAATTAATTTTGTAATTTCCTCTGAACAACCACTATTAACCAAGCAAATGAGTTAAGTGACCACACTTGCCCTTAGAATTCTGAAGCATTCAGTACAATATTTCTTTGAAGTCCTCTTTCTTATTATCTCCAGGACCACAATTCCTATAATGCACCAAATAAATTCCTCTCAACAGAAAAATCGTCAGCCTTACCTTCATTTAATTGCAAGCCACTTTCTACCTTTGAAGGACTTCCCTCCACTTCTCTTTGAGTTTAAGTCGTGGCCGGACACATGCTCTCCTAATGCTGGTCTCAAAATCGATTATCCTCTGGAATCATTTACTATTTAAACTGTATTCTTTGTGGATATTCCAAATATTTTTTGAAACACATTGTGGCAGACATTTTTAGAAAATCATCTCATATATGTTCTTAATTCCGTTTGCATTTAAGCAAGGCCAGGATTTCAGATTAGAGCACAGACGTTATAATCTTTTGTAAATTTGTAACAAATGTAAACTGACTAAATAATGAAACACATAAAATTAGCATAAATATAAAAGTGATGTTTCCTTTAAATGACATTGACAATGAATTGATATGAATTTGTGTTCTTATATAAAGTTAAACAAAGGAAAGGTAGATGATATGTAATCTGTTTTCAATAGCATATGAAAGCACTGAATTGAAAAAAATAAAGCATGAACGTAATGATAGTTATTTGATTCTCCACTTGATCCAATCCAGTATGTAGAGCAATATTCTATGGCATAATTGTATTAAACTACACCAGGAAGGTCATACAGCTCTCTTCTACCCTCCCAAACTCTCCTTTCATTCATACTTTTGCCCTTTATGTACTTTGGAATATGTATCCTCACCATAAATTTTAATAGCAAGTAATGGTAAATAGAGGTAATACAGAGGAAATGATAGATTCATCAAAATGTTAAAATACAGAAGGAATGTGAGAGGTGGTATGGAAAAGATGTAGAGAAGAAAACATAACATTGAAACAAACCAACAAATGAAAAACTTTTTTTTTTAATTAATCTTCAGCCATAATGAGGCCCCTTTGAGTTCCTAAAACCTTTGCTTTCTTTCCCTTTTGCTCACGTTTCATTGTTCCTTTCTGTTCTGGAGACAAGGTTGTTTCTAAGTTTTCTTGTGGAAGCTACCTCTGTTTACATGATCATTCAGTGAATTGCTTTCTTTAGGTTGTCCCCGTTGTTTCAGCTTTCTTTTGTGTGGTTCATAGCTGAGCGGATAAGATCAAGTTCCTTTGAAACCAAACACTGGTGTCCTGTGGGAGATGGGAGTATGCACTGCTTCAGCTGTCTTTCAAATGTTTTCAGATAGACACTGCTGACTGTCTATGTGACATCTATTTTATCCTTCTGCCACATTTGAATTCCTTCTCCTGTTGCAGTTCAATCTCTACCCCAGGTGATACTGGGAAGGTGATATCCATTCCTAACGTCATGGAGACATTCTGATAAATTGAAGCTAATCCTAGAAATCTCATTTCCTTAAGCATTATACTCTCACAGCTGGGTGTTTAACAAATTCTGTACAATGACATGCAATGGAAAGTCCATGAGGGACTCTGGGAATAGTTCCCCCTATTTTTCTGCCTAGACACATACCTGAATATGGCACTGCAATGGCTGCAAATTTCCTCCTGTCAGCCTGGGCATAGTCACCCTGTGGAGAAGAGGACAGCAGAAATGTGAACCATCATGCTTATGTACTTCACTTCCTCTGCATTTCTGTTATGCAAAAGACCATCCTTCTCACTGTTAGATCATTTTGAAAAAGTGATTTTGTCTGAGCAGGACATTTTAATTGATATAAATTAATAACCCAATAATTCCAAATCTGTACAGTAAGTTTGCACATAGTTTTCCTTTTCAAATCATAATGGCAAGAGTCCCCAGGAAACCAATTTTTTAAAATTAGAAAACCTTAAAGTGTCCTTATTTTCTTGTGGTTGCTCCCAAGTAGGTTTTTCACATAATAAATCAACACATCAGTCTTTCAACCACAGTCACCGCACAGGCACTTACTCAGGTTTTGTTTCTGCTTGTCCAATTCCTCTTCCCACTAAACTGCACAGAGAAGTATCAACATTGATGATGTCCATCAGGAAATCAACGATTGTAAAGGTTGCCATGTTGGAACCTTGCCAAGTTTTCAGTCCTCCAGCTGCACTGCTGCGTTTTGTACAGAAGCAAAACTCATTCTCTTCAATTCTGTACCATATTTTGTTTCCTCATTTCCAAAGCAGATCTAATGCTGCCCAAAATTTTTCTGTATGTTTCTGCCTTTAACTCCTCCCTTAATCAGGATTCAAAAACAAGCCATCTAGGGGAAAAAATGCACTGCATCATTGTTGTCATGCTCTAACCTTTCTCCTTTCCCTATTAAAAGGAAACATTTCAGTCCATTTAGGCAGGCACCATATGGTGGGTAAGGGTACTGATACTGGGGATGTTGTAGTAGCCATGAATAGACCCCAGCCAAATGTGCCTTGTTACAGTTAAAAGTTAGAAAAATAATCTTCATGGCTGGATGTTTTTCCCATTAAAATATCTATTTACTTTTTCTTGTTTTTACAAACTGCTTGCATAAGTACCTTAAGGCAATTTCCAAATCTCTCTTGAATTTAATTAAATTTTTAGAACACTCAAAATAGCAACACTTGTGAAGACCATTTTAATTTAGGACACATTCCTAATTAAAACCTACCCAGAGACTTCATGTTTGTAGAGCTTAAGACAGTCATGACAACAGAAATATAGTCATTTCACTCAGCCTACTAAATTCTTCTTTCTGAGTCAGTTATTGGCATCTCAACACCATAACAGCTGAGCATCAGAATATTTATGGGCTAAATCCAGATGAGAGTATATATTGTCTAATACAACTTGATGACAAGGACTACGAACTTACTATTTTTAGGGGCTATGCAAATAACATAAATGAATGGGCCATGACGGGTGGCCTGAAACAGAGGCCTACGTAGTGTAGGAAAGCATATGTTCTATCTAAAGAGGGTTGCCACTTCTCGGCTCCAGATCATAGCTGCCAGGAGGAACTGTATATTATCATACCTACTGGTTTTTCAAAAATAGCTGCAATTCTAAGTTTCTATGTGAAATCTGTAGATTGTTCAACATTGGCTATTTTTTAAAAATATTTCAAAACATTACATGGCAATGCAAATCAATACCACAATAAGATACTACTTCACACTTATTCAGATAGCTATTATAAAAAAGTAATAGTGTTGACAACGATGTGGAGAAATTGGAACCATTGCACATTGCTAATAGTAACATAAAATGGTACAGCTGCTGTGGAAGACAGTTTGGCAGTTCCCCCCAAAAACTGACATAAAATTAGCATATGATCTAGCAATTCCAATTCTAGGTATATACCCATAAGAATTGAAAACAGGGACTCAAGGGTGCCTGGGAGGCTCAGTCATTAAGCTTCTGCCTTCAGCTCAGCTCATGATCCCAGGGTCCTGGAATCAAGCCCCACATCGGGCTCCCTGCTCAGCCAGGAGTCTGCGTCTCCCTCTCCCACTCCCCCTGCCTGTGTTCCCTCTCTCGTGGTGTCTCCCCCTGTCAAATAAATAAATTAATAAAATCATTAAAAAAAAAGAAAACAGGGACTCAAATCAAAATTTGTACACCACTGTTCATACTGGCATTATTTACAATACACACAAGGAGGAAAAACTCAAATCTCCATCAACAGATGAATGGATAAACAGAATGTGGTATATGCATACAATGAAATATTATTCAGTCTTAAAAAGGAAAGAAATTCTAATACGTGTTATCACATGCATGAACTTTGAAAACTTTATGCTAAATTAAGTAATCCAAATACAAAGAGACACATGTTGGGTGCCTGGGTGGCTCAGTTGTTAAGCATCTGCCTTTGGCTCAGGTCATGATCCCAGGGTCCTGAGAGCGATCCCCGCATCCAGCTCCCTGCTCTGTGGGGAGCCTGCTTCTCCCTCTCCCACTCCCCTTACTTATGTTTCCTCTCTCGCTATCTCTCTGTCAAATAAATACATAAAATCTTAAAAAAAAAAAGAGACACATGTATAATTCCACTTACATGAGATACCTAAAACAGTCAAATTCTAGAGACAGAAAGTACAATGGTGGTCTTTAGAAGCTGGGATGGAAGTTTGGGGGAATTACTATTTAATGCGTAGATTCAGTTTGGTATGATAAAAAGTTTTGGAGATGGATAGTGTTGATGGTTTTACAACAATGTGTATGTACTTAATAGCGCTGAATAGTACATTTTAAAATAAATAAAATGGTAAACTTTATGTTGTTATGTACGTTTGACCATTAAAAACAAAGAAACAGAAAACCCTATATGTGTGTAACAAAACACATGTACAGGTTGGATTTAGTCTAGGGTATGTCTTTTTAGAAACAGAATTGTAAGGGTACTAAATGAGAAGAATATGCAGCCAAGAATACTTTATCCAGCAAGACTGTCCTTTAGAATGGAGGGAGAGATGCTTCCAAGACAAGCAGAAACTGAAAAGATATGTGACCACTAAGCTGGCCCTGCAAGAAATATTAAGGGGGGTTCTATAAAAGCAGAAAGACTGCAGGAGTGATATAGACCAGAAATTTACAGAGACAATCTATAAGAAACAAGGACTTCACAGGCAACATGATGACATTAAAATATCTTTCAATAATCACTTTCAATGTAAATGGCCTAAATGCTCCCATAAAATGGCACAGGGTTGCAGATTGGATGAAAAGACAGGACCCATCCATATGCTCTCTACAAGAGACTCATATTGAACCTAAAGATATATCCAGACTGAAAGTGAAGGGATGGAGAACCATCTTTCATTCCAACAGACCTCAAAAGAAAGCTGGGGTAGCAATTCTCATATCAGACAAATTAGATTTTAAACTAAAGACTATAGTTAGAGACAAAGAAGGACACTACATCATTCTTAAAGGGTCTATCCAACAAGAAGATCTAACAATTGTAAATATCTATGCCACCAACACGGGAGCAGCCAACTACATAAGCCAACTGTTAACCAAAATAGAGACATATTGATAATAATACGTTAATTGTAGGAGACCTGAACACTCCACTCTCAGCAATAGACAGATCATCTAAGCAGAAAATCAACAAAGAAACAAGAGCTTTGAATGACACACTGGACCAGATGGACCTCATAGATATATACAGAACATTCCACCCTAAAACAACAGAATACTCATTCTTCTCGAGCGCACATGGAACTTTCTCCAGAATAGACCACATACTGGGTCACAAATCAGGTGTCAACTGATACCAAAAGACTGAGATTATTCCCTGCATATTCTCAGACCACAATGCTTTAAAACTGGAACTCAATCACAAGAAAAAATTTGGCAGAAATTCAAACAGTTGGAAGCTAAAGACCACTCTGCTCAAGAATGCTTGGGTCAACCAGGAAATCAAAGAAGAACTTAAATAATTCATGGAAACCAATAAGAATGAAAACACATTGTTCCAAAACCTATGGGATACTGCAAAGGCGGTCCTAAGGGGGAAATACATAGCCGTCCAAGCCTTACTCAAAAAAATATAGAAAAATCCCGCATTCACCAACTATCTTTACACCTTAAAGAACTGGAGAAAAAATAACAAACGATGCCTAGCCATGCATTAGAAGAGAAATAATTAAGTTTAGAGCAGAGATCAATGAATTAGAAACTAGAAATACAGTAGAGCAAATCAATGAAACTAGAAGCTGGTTCTTTGAAAGAATTAGTAAGATCGATAAACCACTGGCCAGCCTTATCCAAAAGAAAAAAAGAATCCAGATTAATAAAATTAAGAATGAAAGGGGAGAGATCATGACTAACACCAAGGAAATAGAAACAATTATTAGAAATTATTATCAACAACTATATGCCAATAAATTAAGCAACCTGGAAGAAATGGATGCCTTCCTGGAAACCTATAAACTATCAAGACTGAAACAGGAAGAAATTGACAACCTGAATAGACCAATAACCAGTAACAAGATTGAAGCAGTCATCAAAAACCTCCCCAAAAACAAGAGTCCAGGGCCTGTTGGATTCCCTGGGGAATTCTACCAACCATTCAAAGAAGAAATAATACCTATTCTCCTGAAGCTGTTTCAAAAAATAGAAGGAAAGCTTCCAGACTCATTCTGTGAGGCCAGCATTTCCTTGATCCCCAAGCCAGGGAAAGACCCCATCAAAAAGGAGAATTTCAGACCAATGTCCCTGATGAATATGGATTCCAAAATTCTCAACAAGGTCCTAGCTAATAGGATCCAACAGTATATTAAAAGGATCATCTACCACAATCCCTGGGATGCAAGGGTGGTTCAACATTCACAATTCAATCAATGTGATAGAACACATTAATAAGAGGAGAGAGAAGAGCTATATGGTCCTCTCAATTGATGCAGAAAAAGCATTTGACAAAATACAGCATCCTTTCCTGATTAAAACTCTTCAGAGTATAGGGATAGAGGGAACATTCCTCAAGTTCATAAAATCCATCTATGAAAAACCCACAGCAAATATCATTCTCAATGGGGAAAAGCTGAGAGCCTTTCCCTTAGAATCAGGAACACATCAAGGATGCCCACTCTTGCCACTATTGTTCAACATAGTACTAGAAGTCCTAGCAACAGCAGACAACAAAAAGAAATAAAACGTATTCAAATTGGCAAAGAAGAAGTCAAACTCTCTCTTCGCAGATGACATGATACTTTATGTGGAAAACCCAAGAGACTCCACCCCCAAATTACTAGAACTCATACAGCAATTCAGTAATATGGCAGGATACAAAATCAAGGCACAGAAATCAGTTGCTTTCTTATACACTAACAATGTAACTGTAGAAAGAGAAATTAGAGGATCCATTCCATTTACAATAGCACCAAAAACCTTAAGACACCTTGGAATAAATCTAACCAAAGAGGTAAAGGACCTGTACTCTAGGAACTACAGAACACTCATGAAAGAAATTGAAGGTGACACAAAAAGATGGAAAAAGATTCCATACTCATGGATCAGAAGAATGAACATCGTTAAAATGTCTATGCTGCCCAGAGCAATCTATACCTTCAGTGCCATCCCAATCAAAATACCAATGGCATTTTTCAAAGTGCTGGAACAAACAATCCTAAAATTTGTGTGGAATCAGAAAAGACCCCGAATCACCAAGGAAATGTTGAAAAAGAAAAACAAAGCTGGGGGCATCACGTTGCCTGATTTCAAGCTCTGTTACAAAGCTGTGATCACCAAGACAGCATGGTACTGGCACAAAAACAGACATATAGACCAATGGAACAGAATAGAGAGCCCAGATATGGACCCTCAACTCTATGGTCAAATAATCTTCAACAAAGCAGGAAAAAATATGCAATGGAAAAAGACAGTCTCTTCAATAAATGATGCTGGGGAAATTGGACAGCTATGTACAGAAGAATGAAACTCGAACATTCTCTTACACCATACACAAAGATAAACTCAAAATGGATGAAAGACCTCAATGTGAGACAGGAATCCATCAAAATCCTAGAGGAGAACATAGACAGTAACCTATTCGACATTGGCTACAGCAACTTCTTTCAAGACCCATCTCCAAAGGCAAGGGAAACAAAAGCAAAAATGTACTTTTGGGACTTCATCAAGATAAAAAGCTTCTGCACAGGAAAGGAAACAGTCAACAGAGGGCTGATATCCAAGATCTATAAAGAACTTCTCAAACTCAACACCCAAAAAACAAATAATCAAGTAAAAAAGTGGGCAGAAGACATGAACAGACACTTCTCAAAAGAAGTCATACAAATGGCTAACAGACACATGAAAAAATGTTCATCATCATTAACCATCAGGGAAATTCAAATCAAAACCACATTGAGATACCATCTTACACCAGTTAGAATGGTAAAAATTGACAAGGCAAGAAACAACAAATGTTGGAAAGGTTGTGGAGAAAGGGGAACCCTCTTAAACTCTTGGTGGGAATGCACGTTGGTATAGCCACTTTGGAAAACACTGTGGAGATTCCTCAAAAAATTAAAAAGAGAGCTATCCTATGACCTAGCAATTGCACTATGGGGTATTTACCCCAAAGACACAGATGTAGTGAAAAGAAGGGCCATATGGACCCCAATGTTCATAGCAGCAATGTCCACAATAGTCAAACTGTGGAAAGAGCTGAGATGTCCATCGACAGATGAATGGATAAAGATGTGGTCCATATATACAATGGAATATTACTCAGCCATCAGAAAGGATGAATACCCAACTTTTGCATCCGCATGGATGGGACTGGAGGAGATTATGCTAAGTGAAATAAGTCAAGCAGAGGAAGTCAATTATCACGTTTTCATTTATTTGTGGAACATTAAGGAATAGCATAGAGGACATTAGGAGAAGGAAGGGTAAAATGAAGGGAGGGAAATCAGAGGGGAGATAAACCATGAGAGACTATGGACTCTGAGAAACAAACTGAGGGTTTTAGAGGGGAGGGGTATGAAGGGATGGGTTAGCCTGGTGATGGGTATTAAGGAGGGCACGTATTGCATGGAGCACTGGGTGTTATATGCAAACAATGAATCGTGGAACACTACATCAAAAACTAATGATGTACTGTATGGTGACTAACATAACATAATAATAATAATAATAAAGAAACAGAATTGTAAAAGATTTAACATACAACTCATTTTCTGTGGAAGATTAAACAATGAATGAATGAATGAAGGCATAAAGAACCAAACTCTCATATACCAAATATATGGAATGTTTATAGAAGATTTGCTTCTTTTTTAAAATATTCAATAAGCATTTATAAAAATTGCCTCCCTAATATTATCAGGTCTCTAATGAAGCTAATTAAACTGGTTCAAATCAGACCCTAACTGATTTGACTCCAGCTAAAGGCTCCAACTTCTGGTGATGGGCTCAGAGTGTGAAAGGATGGGGGGAAAAAAAACAAATAAACACAAGAAGAGAATGGGACTCTAACCACAAAGTAGGGCTGCTGTAGTTGGCATATCACTTCTTTCTGCTTTTTCTGATGACCTGAGACCTGATCCATTGACTTCTAGGGCCAGGAGTTTTCATGGGAAACCCAACAAGTTATGGTCAGAAAGGTACCACTAATATTCCATCTATTGTCAGCTACATCTTTCCAAAGCTGGATTAATCAGTTTATCTCTTCTGCAAATCTGAAATTTGGAATGAGTCACAAGTATAAAGTGGCTGATGTAAAGTCTTTTTAAAGCTTTGACTTACTTTTGGAATGGAAGTCTGAATGTAGTGACCTTGACTTATCATTTGCCTCTCTGTGGCTTAATTGTTCAAAAACTTGGAATTCTGAGAGATACTCTAGCAATCTACCAAATTATTAATACCTTGTTGTTTCTTTGAAACTCCCTGTTTTCTTTAAAATAGCTCATGTCAGTTTTTGCTACTTAGAACAAACAGGACTGCTAACATCGAGTTCAAACAAAATTCTCACTTGAATTGTTTTTGACCCTTGAAAATGACCTTGAAATTTATTAGGAAGGATAAAAAAGAAAGTAGTATATTATTTTTGTCTTGAATATAGCAAAACTAAATATTGACATTTGTTAGACCACAGTAACTAAGCCTTAAACAGATGTTAAAATAGTTTTCAAATTGAATAAAAATGTATGAAAATATAAATATGTTAAGTTAATAGAAGTTATGATTTATATAGTTTTTTCAAACATCTCAGATATTTTACAGAATAAACTGAAATCAAGTTATATATGTTTTTTCCTATTAGCAAAGATTTAAAACATGACAATACAAATGCAGGCAAATGTACAAGGAAAGAAACACACTCAAATACACTGTAAGCAGCAGAACCCTTCTGGAAGCATAAGCAATGTCCATATATATCCTCTGAAAGTATCTATAATTTCAACTTTAAGAAATCTATTTTAAGAATATAACCCAAATTAGGGAAAAAACTGGTATTCCCAAGTATATTCATCTCACAAACAATATGAGATCATAAATAAGAGAACAATTAACCAATCTCTTCCCAAAGTGTGTTCTATAGTATGATAATTCATGTTATTTGAATAAAGGATTTTGTGACCAGGAGTATATAACAGATTCTTCTTTTTTATTTTATTAATTTTTTAAATTTTAATTCCAGTACACTTATATACAGTGTTATATTGGTTTCAGGTGTACAATATAGTGATTCAATAATTCTATGCATAACTCAATGCTCATCACAAGTGTACTCTTAATCCCCATCACCTATTTTACCCATCCTCCCACTACCTCCTCTTTGGTAAGCACCATTTGTTCTGTATAGTTGAGTCTGTTTCATGGTTTCAATCTCTCTCTCTCTCTCTTTTTTCCCTTTGTTCATTTCGTTTTGTTATTAAATTCCACATATGAGTGAAATTATATGGTATTTGTCTTTCTCTGACTGACTTATTTTACTTAGCATTATAATCTCTAGCTCTATCCATGTTGTTGCAAATGGCAAAATATTATTCCTTTTTATGGCTGAATAATATCCCACTGTATGTATATATACCACACCTTCTTTATCCATTCATCTATCCATGGACAATGGGGCTGCTTCTATAGTTTGGCTATTGTAAATAATACTGCAATAAATGTATATCCTTTCAAATTATTGTTTTTATATTCTTTGGGTAAATACCCATAATGTAATTACCTGATTGTAGGATGGTTCTATTTTTGATTTTTTGAAGAACTTCCATATGATTTTCCACATTGGCTGCACCAACTTGTGTTCCCACCAAAAGTGCATGAGGATTCTTTTTTCTCCACATCAATATCAACAATAGTTGTTTCTTTTGTTTCTGATTTTAGCCATTCTGACAGGTATGAGGTGATATTTCTTTACGGTTTTGATTTGCATATCCCTAATGATAAGTGATGTTGAACATCTTTTCATATTCTGTTGGCCATCTGTATGTCTTCTTCAGAGAAATGTCTGTTCATGTCTTCTGCCCATTTTTTAATTGGATTATTTGGTTTTTGGGTGTTGAGCTGTATAAGTTCTTTATATATTTTGGATATTAACCCTTTATTGGATATGTCATTTGCAAATATTTTCTCCCATTCAGTAGGTTGTCTTTTAATTTTCTTGATTGGTTCCTTCACTGTGCATAAGCTATTTATTTTGATGTAGTCCTGATAGGGCTTTTTTTTTTAAGATTGTATTTATTTGAGAGAGAGAGAGAGAGAGAGAGCGAGCATGAGTGGGGGAGGGGCAGAGGGACAAGCAGACTCTCCACTGAACGTGGAGCCCGATGCGGGGCTTGATTCCAGGACCCTGAGATCATGGTCCGAGCCAAAGTTAGACACTAAACCAACTGAGCCACCCAAGTGCCCCATCCGATAGTTTATTTTTGCTTTTATTTCCCTTGCCTCGGGAAACATTTCTAGAAAGATATTGTTACAGCCAATGTCAGAGAAATTATTGCCTCTGCTTTCTTCTAGGATTTTTATAGTTTTAGGTCTCATGTTTAAGTCTTTAACCCATTTTGAGTTTATTTTTGTGTATGATGCAAGAAAGTGGTCAAGTTTCATTCTTTTCATGTCACTGTCCACTTTTCCCAAAACCATTTGTTGAAGAGACTATTTCCCATTGCATGTTCTTACCTCCTTTATTAAAGATTAATTGACCATATAACTGTGGTTTTGTTTCTGGGCTTTTTATCCTGATCCATTGATCTATGTGTCTATTTCTGTCATTACCATACTATTTCGATTGCCATAGATTTGTAGTATTACTTGAAATCTGGAATTGTGATATCCCCAACTTTATTCTTCTTTTTCAAGATTGTTTGTTTTTGGGGTCCTTTGTGGTTCCATAAAAATTTTAGAATTTTTGTTCTAGTTCTGCGATTAATGCTGTTGTTATTTTGATAGGGATTGCATTAATCTGTAGATTGCTTTGGCTAGTATGGACATTTAAACAATATTTGTTCTTCCAATCCATGAGCATGGAATGTCTTTCCATTCTTTTGTGTCATCTTCAATTTCTTTCATCAGTGTTTTATAGTTTACAGAGTAGAGTTCTTCCACCTCCTTGGTTAAGTATATTCTTAGGTATTTTATTATTTTTGGTGTAATTGTAAATAGGATTGTCTTCTGAATTTCTCTTTCTGTTGCTTCATTATTAGTGTATAGAAATGCAACAGATTTCTTTACATTGATTTTGTATGCTGTGACCTTACTGAATTCATCTATCAGGTCTAGTCATTTTGTGGTGGAGTTTTTAGTGTTTTCTATATGTAGTATCATGTCATCTGCAGATAATGAAGTTTTACTTCTTCCTTAGCAATTTGGATGTCTTTTATTCCTTTTTCTTGTCTAATTGCTGTGTCTAGGACTTCCAGTACTGTGTTGAATAAAAGTGGTGAGAGTGGCCATCCTTGCCTTGTTCCTGATCTTAAAGAGAAAGATTTCAGTTTTTCCTCATTGAGTATGATGTTAGCTGTGGGTTTTTCATATAAGACCAATAGTATGTTAAGGTTTATTCTCTCTATACCTACCTTGTTGAGGGTTTTTATCATGAATGGATGTTGTACTTTGTCAAATGCCTTTTTCTACATCTATTGAAATGATTATATGGTTTTTAATCTTTCTCTTGATGTGATGTGTCATGTTTATTGATTTGCAAATATTGAATCACCCTTGTATCCTGGGAATAAATTCCACCTGGTCATAATGAATGATTTTTTAATATATTGCTGAATTCAGTTTGCTAATATTTTGTTGAGGATCTTTGCATCTATGTTCATTAGAGATTTGGCCTGTAGTTCTCTTTTTTTGTAGCGGCTTTATCTGGTTTTGTTATCAGGGTAATGCAGGCCTTGTAGAATGAATTTGGAGCTTCAGAGCTCAGCCTGTTTGTGATCCAAATCTGACATTTAATAGCTGTGTGACTTTAAGTGAATGACTTATCTCTTTCTTATAAAATAGAAATAAAAAGAGCCACCTTGCACAGTCTTTAGCCAGATCTGACAAGATACTATTGTAAAATGCCCAATATGGTGATGGGCATGTAGAAGACTGCCATCAAATACTGGTCCCCTCTTCTTAGTACCCATAAAACTGTTGTAAATAAAGATTAGATTAGAAAATGTAACAGTTTTCTGATAAAGGGAAAACAGCAGTATTCTCCCTTGTCTCTTTTTCCCCTCAAGCACATATAATTATATCCTTTACAACTGAATGTTTAGAGCAAGAACCTTGAGGTCATCTGTTTGGGAATTCCATGTCTTAGTGCACCAGTGACTTTTGTAACCTTAATTGACCCTCTGGGCCAGAGCTTTGCCATTTGTCAAATAGATACAATAATGAAAAACATCTCCCCCTCATAAGGGTGCTTTTAGCATTACTGAAAAAAAAAAAAAGAATCATTTTAAAGGACACAAGATGAAAGTACTGTTGTTATTAAATATGTGATGAACTGTTGATAATACATAGTCTGTGATGTTGTAAGAGGCAGTAGCTTTTGGAAGCAGACTCTCTTGAGAGTGTTGGCCAGAAGAAACTATGTAATGGCAGTTGAATTACCTGCTAAATTGAAAAGAATCATTGAGAAAACTCAGTATCCCTATGGAGAAAGAAGAAGCTATTATACTACACCTCAGTGGAATACCTATAACACTGGAAGGGAAGTTAGATATGATCTCATTTCTTGGCCATATCTATAAAAAGCAAGTGCTTCACAGGGACATGGCCAAGATATTTCCTTTTATAAAGCAACACATTAGCAATGTATATATATTTTAAAAAACAATTTAGTGTTTAGAAAGTCAAGAGCTTTACCCACATTAAGAATTAACACATATTAATTAATTCATCATATGCATATTTTATATATTGATAACTTAGGCAATCAATAAATGTTTTAAAATATAGGGGTTGCCTGGGTGGCTCAGTTGGTTAACTGTCTGACTCTTGGTTTTGGCTCTGGTCATGATCTCATGGGTCATGGGATCAAGCCCCGCTTTGGGGCTCTGCACTCAGCTGGGAGTCTGGCTTGGGATTCTCTCTGTCCCTCAACCATCCCCCCTGCTTGAGCACATGCACATGCTCTCTCTCTCAAATAAATAAATGAATCTTTTAGAAAAATGTTTTAAAATATACACAACTAATGAATCATTGAACACTACAACAAAAACTTATGGTGTACTGTATGTTGGATAACTGAACATAATAAAATATAAAAAAATAAAAATAAATATACAAATGGTCAAACTAATATTGAATAAAAGCTTCCTAACATTACAAGACTCCCTTTGTTATCTTGAGAAGGGATGAATTTTTTTGTCTAAGATGAAACAAGTTTTGATTAAGAAAATTAATGTTTTACCTACTGGTAAAAGAATAAAGTTTATAGTCTTTATACTAGGTCACAGTTAAAATACTGAATACATTATAAGTGATCCTTTAAAAATTTATCATAATGTCAAAAATTTTAGAAAACTTGAGTATTAGTTAAAAGTGGTAAGGACAGATTTTAATGAGTAGTATATATTTCAGTAGGCAAGAGTCCAACATGAATCAAACTCAACTTCTATTTGTATAGAAGTAATTTGGTGTTCTAACATGAGAATGAGGGAATAAGGAGAGGGTAGAACAGAAACTGAGTAGAGTTAGGTAAGTGAAAAATCACCAAAAACGGGAAGGAGAGTTGGCCCATGTGAAACGTATCTGGATTTGCAAAACTGAGATTTATCAAAGTTAGGCTCCTACTCTCCACAGAAATTGGGAGACAGGGGCCCTATCTTCAGATGTTGGCTGGAACAAATAGCTAAATTCTTTTGGTAGCCTTGAGATTTCTCAGGTAGGCACTTTAAGGGGGACTAGGGTCATCCTAGGGATACAATGTTGAGCTTTTAGAAACTATGTTGGTGTTTGTTCAAGTCTTTATGGGCCAAGGTTGAGGCCTAGATGAGAAGAGAGCTTGTAGGATCCTGGCTAAAGTTTGGTCAAGGAGAGAGTCTTTGTCAATGGAAACCCTAAAATTGGAATTATAGCCATGTGCTGTCTTTCTCTAAATTCTGCTACAGATGATGATTTGGCACTGAATGGCATAAATTCCTTCATTCTTTCTTCAGGTACTTGTTAAATGATTAAGTTCTCCATAAAATACAAAGGTAGGTTTGAGGAGATTTTGCCTCTTGATCAAGGATCTGACAGTCTAGATGAGAGTAAAAGCCATAAAGAAATAGTTAAAATAAAATACTATAACTGCTATGGTAGAAGTCTATACAAGGTATTGTAAAGCACAAAGAGTGAGAAGTTAACTCTCCCTGGCAGAAAAAGAGAATGATGAATATTAATAAAGGAGGCAATATTGGAGGTGAACTTTAATGATGAGGTAGATTTTCTTCAGGTAGACAAAGACAGGAAAATACAGTGCATGCAGAGGAATTAGAATGAACAAAACTTCAGATATATGAAATTATCCAGCATATCTGAGAAATGCATGTGGAAGAATAGAGTCTATGAGTGGGTTAGAGATTCAAAGGAAGGGGAGGCAGCTTTTAAGTTAAGCAAAAAGAAGTAAATGGATGAAGGAAAATATATATCATCATGTCATCATCCCCAAACTGTACACCAGTGCCCCCCATGGTGCACAGAAAATTCACAGGAGTGCCATGGGACACCTTAAATTTCAGGAGGAAGTACAGCAACATCTGTGGAATATCACACAGTTTACCACTATTGAGGTGTTGGAACCTACCTATTTAAGAAATTAAACTATTGGATATTTACTTTGCCTGAGGGGGGCTTTGAAGAAAATAACTTAGATATGAAGGGTTCTAAGAGCCAAGAAAATTTCAGTGATAGCTAAAACAACTTTTAACTTTATTGTGTAAGAAACAGGGAAAACCAGAAGTTGAAGGAGGAGAACAGAATGGGCAAACTTGTATTTGGGGAAGCTCATTCTGACAGCAGTGAGGAGCATTTGTTAGAGAGTTGCCATTTTGGAAGCACAGAAACGATTTAGATATCCTAATTAGACAAGAAATGTCTAGTGAGTGATGGACTCTGTAACTGAAGGAGTACTGCTATAACTTAGACAAGTGGTTCTTAAGTTCCTTACTGTTTCTTTGAAATGCTAGAAGTCTTTGGCAACACTCTTGGAATTATGAAATTATCATAATTTCTGTAGGCCCTGACAACCTCTAGGCCCTGACAAACCACTGACTTACTGTCTCCATAATTTTGCCTTTTCCAGAATGTCATATAGTTGGAATCATGCAGTATACAGTATGTAGCTTTTTCAAATTGGCCTTTTTTCACCTAATAATATGTATTTAGGGTTCTTCCATGTCTTTTCATTTCTTTTTAATGCTGAATAATATTCCATGGTCTGGGTATTCCACAGTTTATTTATCCATTCACTACTGAAGGACATCCTGGTTTCTTCCAAGTTGTGACCATTATGAATAAAGCAGCCATAAATACCTGTGTGAACGTTTTTTTGTGGACATAAATTTTCAACCCTTTTTGGTAAATACCAAGGAGCATGATTGCTGGATTGTATGGTTAGAGTATGTTTAGTTTTGTAAAAAACTGTTAAACTGTCTTCCAAAACTGTACAGTTTTCATTTTCACCAGCAATGTATAAGGGTTCTATTGCTTCACATCCTCATCAACATTTGGAGTTGTCAGTATTCTGGATTTTGACAACTCTAATAGATGTGTCATGGTATCTCATTTTTGTTTAACTTTGCATTTCCCTGATGACATATGATGTGGAGTATCTTTTCATGTTTACTTGCCATCTGTGTATCTTCTTTGGTGAGGTATATGTTAAGGACTTTGAGACCATTTTTTAATACTGCTCTTTGTTTTCTTACTGTTGAGTTTTAAGAATTCTTCATATTATTTTGGATGACAGTCTTTATAAGATATGTCTTTTGCAAGTGTTTTCTCCCCATCTGTGACTTATCTTCTCATTCTCTTGAGTAATTATTTATTTTAAGCATCAAGTTATGTATACCTATTTGCAAAGCTCTCTTTGACCTAGGTTAACTGGATAAAAAACATTATTAATTTTATTTTAGAAAAAATATTGTGGTTATGGAGAGATACATTAATCAAAACATAAGCTTGATTATTACAGTGAGACAGAGATAGCAGTAAAAAGGTAGCCTCACTAGCTGCAATGCTTCAGTGTCAGTAGCATGGTCCCTAGTTGTGTGGATGAAAGAAACTTAAATTTCCGAGTGCTTTTATATTTATAAATTCCTCAGGCACTGATTGACATTAATAAAGTCCTGAAACACTTGTGGTTAATTTGGAATGTTAATACATGGACACTGATATACCAGCCTAGTCACCAGAATTATAGTGCCCACCTTCTTGGTTCTTCTGTATTACATCAAGGTGCTTAGAAAAAAGATTTGAAAAATAAATCAAAGATAATCAGAAGTTTTCACGATGACCATGATATAAGATCTAAGAGAAGTAGTGGGTCGTGAGATGTAATTCATTTATGCCATGATAAAGCCTGAATAATTACTGTTGTCTTATATCTTTAAGACTGAGGTGAGTAGGAATGGGATAAGGTTTACAGTGTACACTGGCGATTGTAAACAAAGGAGAAAAAAGTTGCAAATAATCAGAGATAAGAGAAAATTATTTCTTGGAAATACAAATATTTTAAAATATCTATGTGTAGATTAATAGACAGGTATACAGACATTATGAATGAGAATAAGAGAGGCTGAAGCTAGTGAATGGAAACTACTAAAGAGTCTGGATGTTTTCCTGAAGGTATCAATAGGTTTTATGTTCATTTAGTTTTATGACAGGATACAAGTCAGGAAACACAGCAGCTACAGCATCTTCCCCTCTCCCAACTCCCAAGTACACAGGTTCTTTTGTCTTTCCCACCACATGGGTATTTACTAGGATTCCATGAGTAAGAAACAAGGTGTGAGTGGGGCCACCTTGACACATAAAAGCTTTGAGCTGTATTTTCTACCAATCTTTTATACTGTTCAAGTCCATAGGCCCCAAACCAGCTTGCCAGCTTGTAGCTCTCCCAACCTAGTCCTAATTTCACCCAACAAATAGAAACACTATTTCTCATTTTTCTTAGCTCCACTCCTTCCAAGGAAAAAGTGCTGAGGGAAACTAAGATCATCCTCTGAGAGGCTGAATCAGACCAGCCTGATGTCAAATTCTTTCTCACAGTTTCACCCCCATGACCTTGAGTCAATATTTTCACAAAACAAATTCCTTAAGTGTTCTGTGATATTTTTTCTGACAGGCACATCTCTAAAATTTTATACAGAGGGAAAAGCAAGTTAATGTGCCTGCAACCACCAAGGTTTGCACTATCTAATAAAGTATCGGTGTCCTCTTCCTAAACCATGTTCCTCTTGTCCAACATGCTTCGTAAGTCTTTTCTTACTTTATCAATTGCACAGGTCTCCCTCTCACGCACTATCACATATCTTTTAAAAGTTATTAGAGACATTTATATTTGTGTTTAGTTTCTCTAAGGCCAAATTTACCATTTTGTCTGGACAATCAGTTTCCATGGGGTTAATATCAATTGGAGGTTTTAAACCAGTTTTCCAAAATATCTTTTCATCCTGCGGGGGTCATCATCAGTATACATTTATTTTTATTTAATTTTTATATAAAAGCCCATAAAGTACAGTAAAGGAGACATTAAAATAATGCTTAGCATACAAACTACTTGCTAATATTACACCATATAGCAGTAACTATTACAGTAATACTTAGCACACCAAATACTTGTTTTTATTACAGTGTAATTTCTCCATCCTTCCCAACAGAATCATCTCTTACCTCTATAACATATATTTTCAGCAGAGAGGGATGGTCGCTGGAGTGTTTGGTAAATTCAGGATTGCTTCTGGCCTGGGGGGGCTTATTATACCCAGCTATAAAAGAATAGCTTTTTATTGACACTGATTCCCACTATGTAGATTACAACCCATTTACCCTATGAAGAGGATATATTGTTGGTCTGCTCAGTACCCACTAACTATATAGCAAGAAATAACACTTCCTTTTAAATTCCTGGCACATATGCAATAAGGGGAATGATGATTAAGGGCCACATGTTCTAGTGACATCCTGCTATAATTCAGATGGTTCTTAGCATTTCAATAGGTGCGTCTCCCTGGCTTGGGTTTCTAAAACACCCAGATTTGTTGTGTTTCTTAAACACAATAGCAATCATCCGCAATAGAGAGCCCTTCTTGGACGAAGATATAGATTGTTCCCAGAGGTGTTGCAGGGCATAGTGTCTCAAATGACTTTTTTTTTTTTTTCCTTTCCCTTCAGGTAACAATAGAGCATCACCAAGTCCTTCTTTCGCCATTCCTAAGAATAGATGGTAGGTTTGCAAAAATAAAAGGTAGGAGGTCATTCTCTCCCACTAAGGCAACATTTAGAGTTAGTCCTAGCCTGGCCAGATTAAGCAAAGTGACCATCTGCTCTAGGATTTCCTTAGGAATAAATATAATCAGCTTCAAAGGAATACAGTATCTTAAGCAGTAATTCTCCCTTCAGCTGGAAGGAGGGCAAATTCAATCTTAATCCAAACCATGAGATCAGAAAACCCCAAAGAAAAGCTTGTGATGTGCAGAAGACAAAGATTAGTGCCACAGCATCCTTTCTGACCCCCTTATTCCCAGTACACAGAAACTTCCCTAAGGCTGTTCTTCTCTCAATACCTCTTATATTCAAATGAAGCACACACTCATTGAGCTTACTATCCAGGCTTTCTCATTCTTATCATCCTTAGCATCCTGTCACTCAAAAATGAATGTTTTAATTGCCCACTCCAATTTTCAATGAAGTCAGTGCCACGTCACTGGTAGGAATATATGTCCATTCTGTGTTGTGCTTTTTGTCCCATTTTGGTGAACTGGCTATGGTGAAATGTATTTCCTACAAGGCATATAAAGGAGACCCCAAACACTTGTCTATTCCTGAAAAGACCCTTTGGAATACTCCAGGAGCCATGAGCAGTGTTCTATGTAATCCTCTTATCTATGGTATGCCAATCCTTGACCTCGTGTAATGCCCTTAATGCCATTTTTGGACATTTTTTTTCTCTTGATAGCATTCAGGATAGTCTCTCACCATAGTATTGGCTGTTCTTAGTGATACTAGTATATGCCACTCTTTCAGCCACTATGGCATTGTTTGAGCACCACTTTGCCAGCTCATCTCATATACCCAACGGTTTTTCCCCAGGGGCAGACCAGGGCAAAGGCTTTGACTATCCCATGTCTCTCTGAGCCATAAATAGGTTCTCTTGATGAATATCTATGAATGGAATTCTCCCTAGAAGTTTCTGTAGGAACATCCACAATTTTACCCTTTCACACCAGGCTTTTCTTATCTATCTATTCATTAAGGAACCATTTGTCTGCCTGTCCATGCAACATAGCCAAGGACTCTCTATATATTCAGATATTTCCCTGATGCTAAGAACCAAGTTCATGTGCTGTCAGATATACTGCTCTCAATTTAGCCCACTGGGTATACCTATTGCCTTCTGCAGCTAAGACTTTTACAGACCACTGTCAGATATCAATAGCTTTTCCATAGAGTCCCACTATTCACTTTGAGAACTCCCAGGTAGATGTTTTGCTTCAGCAGGTTTTAGATCTTTGGACAATAAGAGTGGGTAGCTCAGGAGTTCCAATATAGAGGCAGTGATGCTATCTACTCATGGACACAGTGCTTTCCCTCATAGCGGATCTCTCTAGCATGTTCCCAAATATACCATTTATGTTTTATCAGGGAACTTGTATAGCTTCTTCTTTACTGGAGTCTCTTTCTGATATATCACCTATGATGTCATAGGTAACTTAAACCTCAATATAATCTGATGCTCTTAGGTAGGAGTGTTATTTTTACTAGAGCCAAATAGTGTGCCAGTACTTGTTTTTCATGTGGGCTGTTCTTAGAAAAAGTATCAGGGAGATTTTAGTCCAGAAGTCTAACAGTTGCCTATAAGTAGCATTGGAAAGCTTTTGCTAGGGACTTGAGTCTGTGTGTATTTTAGCAGTAGACTTCTCTAAATACATTGGTTATGTCAGGATTATAAAATCCCAGAGGGACAGCTTGGGCTACCCTCTGCTCTGGACTGCATTCAAACCCATTTCTTTTTCTAGTCTCTTTGTATATTGGGGCCAACAGGATTCCCAAATATGGTGTCCTCTAGAATCCAAACAGCCCTTTGAGGCTTTGTTCCTCTCTATTATTAATAAAGACCTGAAGGGAGAGAGTTTTCTCTTTATTGTTTGTGAAATCCTCTAGTGGCCCTAGCCCAGATTATTCCTGGAAAAAGGTCTGACTGAGCTGGGCCCTGACTCCTTAGCCAGATGATTCAGGCATCCTTGGCTAGTCCTATTGCAAATAACAGCTTTTTAAATTTCCCCTCCCTCAAGTCCCAGCTTCCTTTCTGAGAGGGGAAGTATCATTATATTATCAACTTCATGAATCAACAGAAGGGCAGTAACTGAATCCTGGAGAACATAAGTAAACTTAAAGGAAGACAGTAAAAGTATTTTTAATGGAGTTTCTCCTGTGTTTGACATGTTCAAGATTCTGAGTCTATGACAGCATACCATCACCATTGTCCTCTGAACTTCCTGTTAGTTTTTACGACGTCTGGAACAATAGAAGCTTTGGACTTTTTTCCAGACCAGACAGGGTAAAGGTGGAAAGAATCGGTATTGGAGAAGGACAACTGGTTCCATAACTTCTTTAAACAGGACTAAGATTACCCTCCTGGAAGGTAGTATAGTTTAGTCTTTACCACAGAAGAAAGTTAGGGCAATTGTTAGGGTTCCCATTTAGCTGATCCAGGTAAGACTTGGCAAAAGGCAGATATCCCTAACATTCAGCTGCAGACCAGTAAGGGCAAGACCTTCTGTTCAGGCATCACATCCTTTCCAGTTATACATTCAAGCAAAGGGGCTACCACTACTGGATATCTTCTCCTTTACCATGTTTCTAGCTGGAGTTTTATTGGAACTCGTGATACATCAATCATGATATCTCCATCCCCTTTAGCTTTATTTTTGGCTTTGTAATATTATGTTGCTCCCTGGAAATATATGTAGTGCATTATGTACCAGTATCCACTTAACCCAAAAGTTTTACCAACCCCAGGATATTCTACTTTTTTTTCCTTTTTTTTTTTTATATATATTATATTAGTCACCATATGGATATTCTACTTTAACCAAAGCACATGGCCTTAGAACTTCCACCAGGGGCAGGACAAACTATCCCACCCTTTAGGTTAATCCTCTTTGGTATCTGCTACCTCAACCTACAGAGTACATTTAGCAGCCTCAGTTAGCACTTGTTATTATTGTTCTCTAACAGCATCTTTGGGTTTAAATTCATCCAGGCTGGGTTAAAGGGAACATGTCTCATGGGGTTCATTAAGGGAGGACTCTGCCCGATATGGAACAGATTTTCCAACTACTGATAATAAGCTAGTAAATCTTTTGAAAGAATCCATTACATTTCTTCTCTTTTCTTCCCTTGTCTTAACTGCCACCTGATAATGGGTCTATCTGATTCACCATTTCCTTTTTTCTTCAGCTGCCCCCCACCTCACTTTGCCTTTCCTTGACTATCTGTTTTATCAGTAACCCAGGAGATGAATCTATAGAATGTAGCCACCCAGGGATCAGATTCTCACTGGAGTCTCCTTCCTACCCCTGCCCAGTTCTGCTTCCGGCATCACAGCGTTTTGACTCAAGGGTCTGAAAGCCAAGCCTATTTCTGAGACCAATGTCTAGCACCACAGCTGTGGTTATGGGTGAATTGGCAGTCACACTAAGAGACAGGCAGGATTTTTTTTTTCTTGAAGATTTTATTTATTTATTTGACAGAGAGAGACACAGCCAGAGAGGGAACACAAGCAGAGGGAGGTGGGAGAGGGAGAAGGTGGCTTGCCGTGGAGCAGAGAGCCCGATGCCCGGCTCGATCCCAGGACCCTGGGATCATGACCTGCGGCAGACGCTTAACAACTGAGCCACCCAGGCAGCCCAGAGACATAGGCAGGATTTAACATAAAGCTCTGTTTACTGGCATTATAGAAGAAAAAGAAAGCCATTCATGCCGTCGGTTAGGGATCTTCATCTCCTCATCTCATCTCCACAGCTACTTAAGTACACAAAGAGGAGGCTTCATTTGCAGGCTCACCCACATAGACACCTATGACTGCCACAGATAAGAGCCAGGGTACATGTGGGTCATGTTGATACATGGAAACCTCAACCTCTATTTCCCACCAAGCTTTTTATACCATACTTACCACATGGGCCCAATGCCAAGCTCCCTAATCCGAGGCAGGTGTGTGTTCCACACACCAATGAGGCAAACAAAATATTCTTCATTTATCTTTACTGTTTCCTAGGAAACAGTGCTATGAGAGTTGGAGATCTTCCTGAAACAGGCCTGAAATTCAGGCTGATAGTAACGCTTTATTTACAAAAGTTATATATATATTTATACATAAATATATATGTATGTGTTTGTGTGTCATTATGTTACATTTTTCTATTTCTGTGCTTATATTTAGTTTTCATTTATTATATTCCTTTTATTTAACCTTTTCTAATTTGTGAAATATAACTATCATACAAAAAAGAACATAAAATCTTAATCCACAATATAATAAATAATATTTATATATAAATACCCATGCAACCACCTCCTAGATTGAGAAAATGAACATTGTCAGCACCTCAAAAGCCACCAGACCGTCACTTCCCAAATCAGCCCTCCTCAGTATTTCCCTGCCGCATTCATGTGTTTGATTTTATGGTAATTACAACCATGTGTTCCTCTACAGTTTTACCACTAGGTATATATCACTAAACAATATAATTAAGACTTTCCTGTTTTAAATTTTATATAAATTCTGTATGCTTTTGTGTCTTGCCTTTTTTTTTCTTTTTTTGTAGGTGAGCTCAATATTATCTTTCCAAGATTCAATAATGTTGTACTGTACAATGGTACTTTCCTTATTTTTGTTGCTATGTAGTATTCTATTTTATGAAAGTGTTATGATTTATTTAATCCAGTCTTTTATTAATGGTCATTTGTGTTATTTTAATAACAAACAATATTTCTTATATTATTCTTTGCAATCCTCTAAGGTAAGCAGGATTGTCTTTGTTTTTCGGACAAAGAAAAAGATGGATAGAGAGAGGAGATAAAATTTACTCAATATGGTTCAGATGGTAGAACTGGGCTTTAACCCAGCTATGATGACTCCAGAGTCCATGTTCTTCATTTCTTCACTAGGCTCTTGCAACAAGAGATATAGGATGACACTAAGATAGTGGCAATTGAAATGAAGAAAATGCTCAGATTCAACCAATTCTAAGAATGTAGGTTCACTATGATTTGGTGATTAACTTGAAGTAGTTGCTGTAGGAGATGGAACAATCAATAACATCATTGAATAAGCATCTGGCTTGAATGGGTAGTTGGTGATGTCATTTATGGAAATAAATGCAGAAGACCCAAGTTGGGAAACAGAGAATTTAGTTTGGACTTGTACATACTCCCTTTGGTACTGGCAAGACACTCTAGTGATTAATAGTAAATAGCTAACATTTACTGAGAACTTATAATTTGCCAGGAACTGTTTTAAATTCTCTATCTACATTAACTCATGATTCCCACACAAACCTATAAAGTAGATCATATTCATGTGTCCATTTTATAGATGAAGAAGAAGCAAAGAGGAGCTCGGTGGTATACCAAAGTTATAAAACTAGTAGGTGAGTCAAGGTAGTTACATGAGCAACTGCTTCTAGAGCTTGTGTTCTTCTTTTGTTTTTTCTTTCTCCTTTCTTATTTTTTTAGAGCTCATGTTCTTAAGCACAAAAATATAATGTCTTTTGATAAAAAGACCCAGCCAATAGACAGTTAATTATACAGATTTGATGGTTAGGCAAGAGATCTGGGCTGGAAATATGGATCTAGAAGCTATCAGTAATATACATGACAATGGATGCGTGGAAATGGATGAATTAGCCCTGAAGGAGTGAGTAGTGTGACCAGAGTCGTGGGCTTCATATGGAACTCCGTGGGATGTGAGGAAGAAAGAATGACACATTACAGCTGTCCAGAATTAGAAGTGGGTGGACTTTTATACTCTTATGTCAGTGGTTCTCAGTTGGAGGTGATTTTGCTCCCTCAGGGATGTTTGGCCATGTCTGGGGACATTCTGAGGGTGTGTACTACTGGCATCTAAGTGGGTAGGGGCTAGAGATGCTGTTAAACATCCTACAGTGCACAGAACAGACCCCCACAACAAAGAATTATTCTGTCTAAAATATCAATAATACCAAAGTTAAGAAACCCTGTTCCGCACAGATCAGTCACTGGGTGTGGGCCCACCTAGGAAGCGAGAGTTATGCAGCTGCGAGGTGTTTGCTGACAGCACGTCCAGCAGCTGGGATAAGTCATCCATCTCTCTAACTATGAATGCAGCAGTGCATCACAGCATCTGTCATGGCTGGTAAGGGACATAAGGAAGCCTGCTTTTGACCACCTGCTGGGATCAACAGTGTATCAATCACACCTTTTTATTTTCTGTAATTCCAATGCTTTGACATCTTGAAGCCCTACTGACCCTGGAGAGATTGTGCCTTGCAGGCGCTCGCCAGTTCCTAGAGGTAGTAAATGATTTGGCCGGGAGAATGCCTTTCATATGCAAACCAACCAATCCCGAGTCCTCCCACCCTACCACCTTCTCTCATTCTCAGGGCCACTATCTCCCTGCTCTAACCACCCCAGAGTTAGGTACCAGACAGTTTGGCACAGCCCCTGCACCTCAGAGCCTACTAAAAGTATTCAGACAATCAATCCTAAACCTGCTTACCCTGCCATGTCTGTTCCTTCCCACGGAAATCACACGAAAGGCTCTTCTTACCCATGTTTTTCATTTGTAACCTTTGTTTTCTGACCAACCCTGGTGCTTCCCTGTGTGACCCAGTATGGCACGGCATGCCCCCCTCCTGGGAACTGTGAGTAACAAACTCTCTTTTCCACGGCATTCATTTCTTTTTCTGTTGGGCTCACAGTACGGAATAATCAAACCTACCTTTTAAAACAAGCAGATGATTTGAATGATTGATTTTCTTGATGTTCAGTTTTATTTCTTATTTCTTTTCTTGTTTTTTGTTTTTTGTTTGTTTGTTTGGTATTGAAAGCCTTTAAAAATAATTTGGCTACGTTAATTTTTAAAATTTAAAAATAACTTTGTTTTGGCTGCAGGCTGGTTGCTACATTTTTAACTACACCCATGCATATTTTTCCTTTTTAAAAATCTGCTTATTTTCGGGGCGCCTGAGTGGCTCAGCCAGTTAAGCCTCTGCCTTCAGCTCAGGTTATGATCCCAGGGTCTTGGGATCGAACCGCAGGGTTCTGAGATCAAGCGCAACATCGGGCTCCCTGCTCAGTGGGTAGTCTGCTTCTCCCTCTCCCTCTGCCACTCCCCTCCCACTTGTGTGTGCTCACTCTCTCTCAAATAAATGAATAAAATCATTTTTAAAGACTGTTTATTTTTCATGATAAAAGAATATTCACATATGGTAGTTGACCATAAACATCATAGGTGAATTTCCCTAGTGTTAATCACTGTCTACCTAGTTGCTAATTCATCCCATCTTCTGATTTTAAGCCAAAGAGTTTGTGGACATAAAGCTTCTGTCAAATATTTATTAGAGTGTTCTCATTTGTGTTGCTTTGTAAACAATCAGTAATCCATCTCCCTTGATCCATGTTAATGAGCCACGCATTGTTTATTTCCAAATAATTAATTTTCAGCTTTTGTTATTAATGGCTATTATTATGTTCTGATCTAATATCATGACATGCATAATTTCAGCTTTTCTGTAATTTATTTAAAATACTTTTCTTTGTGGCCTGTTAGATGTTCAGTTTTTGTAAATGATCCATTGGCTTTTAGAAGAAAGTGTATGTACTGCATATTTGAAGCATATTTGGACTCTCTTTTAAATAAATTATAAATTAAAGTATTACATAGCTTTTATAATTTTACTTTTTTCTACATGGTTCTTCAAAACTTGAGAGATGTGTCTTCAAAGCTACTTTTTTCTTCTTTTCCAAGTTTTTCTTGTAAAATTTCATATGGTAGTTTTTACTTTAAATATTTTGTCATACAAAGGTATGTGCTTTGAATATCTTCTATAATTATAGATCTAAAATCTATAATTTTTAGGATAAAATGATAGTCATTTTTTTCGATTGTATGATGACTTATTTGCCTCAAAATCCAATATAACTGATTTTAATATTATACTCTCTCTTTTGTTTGCTTTACCCAATACATCTCTGGCAGTTCTTTTTTCTTTCACTTTTCTATGTCATATTCCCTGTAGCTATGTCTCTTGGGAATAACATGATTGGACTTTGTCTTTAGTAGAAGAGTTTGACTCTTTTAAGCCTGTTATGCCCCTGAAAAGCTTGTTTATTTGCCCTTTCAATTCTGACCTTTTTTAATACGTCTTTATCTTTCTTGTCTAATTCTTAATGGACTATGATTTTACTATAATTTTTGCCAGTGCTTTGTAAAACATATATCTTTTTTCAATTTAACAGATACATACTTGTTAAAAATGAATTATAATAATCAATTTAACAAATAAAGTAGTGTTTTGATACTACCCGATGTAGTTCTGGATACTAGCATTGTTTTATTTTTCTTTCTTCATCCCTCCTTCACTTCTCTGTTGGATAATATGGGATTGTTATAATCTGGAATTTGAGGCCCAGATTATTACTGTTATTTTTACATTTTGTATATAAAATTTCAAGAATTACTTTTGTATTTTTTCTCATAACATATCTATAACATTTAATTCAACATATTGTGTATCACTGTTCATAATGCCTAATACCATGTATTCTTGAGTCTTTTACTTGAACTCATTGCTTAGCTGGATTTATGCATGTTTTTTAAAGATTTTATTTATTAATTTGAGAAAGAGAGAGTGAGAGAGTGTGTGTGCGTGCTGGGGGAGGGGCAGAGGGAGAGGGAGAAGCAGGCTCCCTGCTCATGGGTGGGGCTAGATCCCAGGACACTGGGATCAAGACCTGAGCTGAAAGCAGACAGTTAACTGACTGAGCCACCCTTTATGAAGGCACCCCTTTATGCATTATTTTACTATTTTTATTCATGGAGAATCTGTGTTACTGAATTTTTTGTTTTTAATTTCTACCTTCCTCTCAATTAATGTTCTTTCTTGTCAATCTATTATATTTTTACTTCATATTTGTATCTTTTAAATCAGAGTCCATGCTTTCTTAAATTGTATTAAGGACACAAAGCAGATGCATTAAGAAAAAGTGCTTTATACTTCTGATACTGAACATTTTCCAAATATATGTCCTTGCAGTTTAAATACAATTATACTTCTTTTATGTCGAGTTGCTAAAATACCTACATATCTTTTATATCTGCTTTTTCTGGTAAGGAAGAACGTATCCAAACATGATATTTTTTCATAAACATTGTGGGTGAATTCATGAGCCATCTGACTCTATTATAACCTCCCTCAGATGGATTTTGAGCTGGAGCTGGGACAGTTCATCTCATCTTCTTCTACTCCTGGACTGGGATTTAACATCATCAGTTCCCCTGGCTCTCAGGCTGTCAGACTTAGACTGAATTATACCACCAACTTTTCTGGGTCCCCACCCTGCAGATGGCGGATTGTGAGAATTCTCAGCCTCCATCACTACATGAGCCAATTCCTCACAATAAATCTGTGTCTGTATCTATATCAGCTATATCGTACCCATGTACTTCTCTCTAAGGTACTGGTTCTGTTTCTCTGAGGAGTATATCCCTCAAAAAGTCAAAGTATGTGTCAGCATCACCCGTTAATTGTAGTTTCTCATTCAGTTCAAAGAAACTTGTAATTTGTGTATATAATATTGGTTGTATTGATTTGGGGAGTTATGAATGTTTGTGTTTTAATATTTTTTATAGATATTATAGTTGGAAGTTAGGAAAGACTTCATCAGGCACTGCTAACTAGGGTGATTCTTTTTTTTTTTTTAAAGATTGTATTTATTTGAGAGAGAGAGAATGAGAGATAGAGAGCACGAGAGGGAAGAGGGTCAGAGGGAGAAGCAGACTCCCTGCTGAGCAGGGAGCCCAATGCGGGACTCAATCCCGGGACTCCAGGATCATGACCTGAGCCAAAGGCAGTCGCTTAACCAACTGAGCCACCCAGGCGCCCACTAAGGTGATTCTGATGCTTGTACTCCTCACTTTAAATGTGCAGCACACATCCTTAGCACATTTTAGGTTTCTGTAGTGACATTTATTCCATAATGCACATTGCGCCATATCATCCAGTGATTTAAAACACAAAGCATTTTTTACCTGGAGGTACCTACCAGCCTCTGTTCCACAGCTGGACTTTCCTAAGCCTCATCCACAGCACAGTGAATTCTAGGACAAACCTGGCCTGATGACTCCTACCTAGCCCAACCTTCTGACACTAAGCATTGTCACCTGAACCACTGGTCTTGCTATAGTTTTGAAAATTTTGCCTTGGTTTCATTCTTACATATGAGTCCTGAAGACTGAGCTCTGCCTTTTCCTCTGTGAGTTCAAATCCCTCTCTTGGTTACCTACCCAGTACTTTAGCTCCTCTGGGTTTACTTACTCCTGGAACAAAGTGAGGGATTGTAATTTTGCCCTGAAGTTCAAAACCTGCTGCCCAGTCTGAGGACTGGGTCCTGGCTGCTGCCTTGCTGCCTCTGCTTCCCCGCTGGAATTTCCAAACCTGTTCCCCTCACTAGGCTCCATCTGATACCGCAGAGCTAAATTAGCTTTTCAACATTGTACTCTACTTCCTGAAATGCATTTTTCCTAACTCCTGGCAGCAAGTCCTATTTCACCATTATGGTGAGACCTAGCTCTAGGTCAGCGTTTCTCCAGGATTATCCAAGCCTTACTTCCTAGACCATACCAAACTCGAAAATGAGAAAATGTCAGATAAGCAAGATCTTATCTTTGAGTTAGCTTGGCATTTTCTTTCCTCTCATTCCAGCCAACCCCACAGCCAACCTAGCACTAATTTAGGTGGTAGCACATGTGAGATACATTTTAAAGCTCACCAATTCTCACCCACTTCACTAGATGACTTTAAACAAGTCACTGTCATCTTTTACCCAGAAAAAACTAGCCTCTAATGTTCTCCTTATGTTTAATGTTTACATCTCTTCTCCATGGAGGCAGCCAAGAGGATCCAGTCACTCCCCAGCTCCAAACCTTTCAGGGGTTGACAAATGCTTTAGCACAAGCTTTTAAGATTTTGCTTTGAATCATGCTTCCACCTTCAGCTTCTTTTCCAGCTACTCTCCCTCTCTGTCATTATGTGGCTCCAGCCACACTAGACTGCTTTCTGGATTTTGAAGATACTATTTATCCTCTTTGCTGTCTGGAACCCTTTCACCCTCAGTCTTGTAGACAAATGCTAGCGAATTTATCTTTCAGGCCCGAGCACCTCCTCAAATAGGATACCCTCCAAGAGGCCCTTACTGACCTCCCTATTAGATTCCTGCATTAATTACTTAAATTACTGTGTTAATTACTGTATTATATTCTCTGGTAGTACCCTATACATTTGTCGGTTGCATTTCCATCTTTCTAAAAATGAATTTGTTTGAATACTTGTCTGATATTTGTTTCCTCTGTTATCCTGCAAACTTCATAATGGTGTCTATTGGGTACATCACTTCCTGAATAGGGCCTAGCAGTGACTTCTGCAAGTAGAGTCTCAAACATACTTGATCAGTGAATTAAAACAAAACAAAAAAAAAGGGTTAACATGAAACATAAATTAAATATTAGCAATTTACCAACAATACTAAATATTCCTTATTAATAAATTATATGCCTGGTGACAATGCTAAGTATTGTATTAAAATGTTAGTCTACAAGGAAGTCTATAAATATTTTCTTCATATACAGAAAAAAAGAGGCAATGAAAGGGGGTGGGATATAGTTCAGTGAGAGGAAAAGAAAATGATTTAGTGACAAGTAGTGAGCCTGGTTAAGAGAACAGCAGTTCTATGGACAGGCCAAAGCTCTTTGAAACATTTAATTGTTCACATAAATATTTATCTGGGGCTGGAAGGGGTCATACATTATTTTTATTTTTTTATGCCTGATGGCCAAAGAGATGTAAAAATATGTTTTTTTCCCAAAATTCATAGAGCAGGTCGGAAGATAAGTACACATTTCTTAACTTTCATTCCTAAGTTTTATCTGCAAAACTGCTGATACAGCAGGCTCCTGCACCCGCCATGGTCACTCTGTTCTCTGCACCTAACTGTCCTGACATCTGTCTTCCTAATGCAGACTCCGAAGAACCTATAGAGTTTTGCTTAGCGAAGTCAGCTGCTCTCAGAGAACCAACTAGTGGCCCTTGTGTAGTCCCCATGCTTTTCCTTTCCAGATTCTTGCCTCTCGCCCTGTAAGCAGGGACTTAAGAGAAATTAATGTAGAAGACTTCTTGAAGTCATTAGTAGGGTTTTGGCAGACCTGTACCTCTGAAACAAATAATACATTATATGTTAAAAAAAAAAAAAAAAAGATAGCAGGAGGGGAAGAATGAAGGGGGGAAATCAGAGGGGGAGATGAACCATGAGAGACGATGGACTCTGAGAAACAAACAGGGTTCTAGAGGGGAGGGGGGTGGGGGGATGGGTTAGCCTGGTGATGGGTATTAAAGAGGGTACGTTCTGCATGGAGCACTGGGTGTTAAACACAAACAATGAATCATGGAACACTACATCAAAAACTAATGACGTAATGTATGGTAATTAACATAACATAATAATAAAATAAATAAAAAATAAATAAAATGCATATTCCTGAGTTTTACCTCAGAAATTCGGATTTGGTCATTCTAAACCAGGGCTAAATACCTGAATTCTTAAAAAATCATAGCAGGGGCGCCTGGGTGGCTCAGTTGGTTAAGTGTCTGCCTTTGGCCCAGGTCATGATCCCAGGGTCCTGGGATCAAGCCCCGCATCGGGCTCCCTGCTACACAGGAAGCCTGCTTCTCCCTCTCCCACTCCCCCTGCTTGTGTTCCCTCTATCACTGTGTCTCTCTCTGTCAAGTAAATAAATAAAATCTTTAAAAAAAATCATAGCAGATATTCCTTATGCTGATGGTCTACAGAAAATAGGTTGAAAAAAAAAACAGCTACTATTTCATTGTTTTTCATTTGGTCACCTATTTTCTGAAGGGGACACAAACATTCTGTTATATAAGTGGCCAGATTTTGTCACTAAAGCATTTGCCTTTGTATAGGGTCAGACTTATTTAAAAAGAACAGTGTTTTCTCTACATTGGCATTCATTAATTTAGTATTACTTTTGACAACTCATAACATAAGCATTTTTAGTTACTGTTTAAAAAGGCTTAAGCTCTTCAATTTTTTCATTTTATCCAGCTATCAATATAATGAATATAGACAATATGGATTTGATTTTTATTTTTATGTAATTTTTCTTATCCTACCACTTTGATAGCATAGGTTTCAATATTTTTCAAAAAGTGAAAAGAGAAATGACTTAATAAACTTTAAGTGAATTTGGCAAGAAAAGTAAACATCCATTAAGTTCTTCAAAATTAAGTTTTAATAACAGCTCAGATATACAGATAAAATTAACATTATGTTACCTTTCAGTTTGACTACCACACTGTGCTTTATTACTTCCAAGAATCCCCTTTCCAATCAAAACTGATGATAGAAATGTGATGTTTTACATCAGACACTTGACTAAAATATCTCCACTCATCAGACTTCTAAGAGTCAAACTGCAGGTGGTCCTGAGTTTATTTCAGATGTCTGCTATTTTTCTCCATTTGAAGTCTCTTTCAAGTAAAACAACTTAAAGGAATATCAGGAAGCAATTTATTGGAGATTATGTATTTATTTTAATCAACAGGGAGAATTAACTCAATGGATGTAATACATCATCTGGATTCAGCTACACTCTGTGTGCTTTCTTTTTTAGATGAAAGACTGAAATTTTCTTTGGTTCATTAAGTGTGGTATGGTTTCCTCTCTTTTTAATTAAATTTGAATCCAAATCCATTATTATTTTTCACAGTAAGTACTATTCTTCACTCCAACTCAAGATATACTGACTTATGTTCTACCTCATAATCCTGTACTGTCTGTTTATAATTTTTCATGCTTCTAAAAATCCTTATAAATTCTACTACAATCATGCTTTGCAAAAACAAAATTAAACCTATACTTCTTTAATTATCTGTGTCAGAACTGAAGCAGTATATATTTATTTGCTTCCTTTAAAGATGAAAAATCAGTACACTTGTGGTTCCACCTTCCAGTTTTTAGTTGTATAATCTGCATGTTTGAAACAATTTACCATAACTTTTAAATATTGTTGATTCTTTTCTTTCAGAACTTTTTATGTCATTTGCCCTATTTGATGCCAAATTAAAATTATTTTTGCAACTACATACAGACGGCCTCCAACTTACAATGCTTCGACCTACAATTTTTCAAATTTATGATGGTGCCAAAATGACATGCATTCAGTAGAAACTATATTTCGAATTTTGAATTTTGATATTTTTCCACGCTAGCGCCATAGGACTCTCTCATGATGCTGGGCAGTAGCAACAACCACAGAACCCAGTCAGCCACATGATCATGAGGGTAAAGAGCCAATACATTTACAACCATTTTATACCCATACAACCATACTGTTTCTCCCTTTCAGTACAGTATGCAATAAGTTACATGAGATATTCAACACTTTATGAAAGTGTTTGATATGTTTGATGATTTTACCCAACTATAAACTAATGTAAGTGTTCTGAGAACAGTTAAATTAGGCTAGACTAAGCTATGATGTTTGGTGGGTTAGGTATATTATGCATTTTCAATTCATGATACTTTCATCTTAGGATGTGTTTATTGGGATGCAACCCCATCTTAAGTGGAGGAAGACCTGTATTTCTGTATTTTAATAGGAATAAAAGGTCATTGTTTAAAAGAAGACTACCAAAAACTGTAACCACAAAATGAAAATGAAAATTTTATGTAATCCAGACAAAAATATCTCTGTTTTGTTTTTCTTTTCAAAATTTTTTATACATATACACAAAAAGTTTTCTATAGGTACCTATAGCATTTCACTCTCCTGGTTACATAGCCTGCTCTTCACTTGGCAGTAGATCATGGATATCTTTCCATATCACTGTATATCTTTATATATCATATGAATGTGTTTATGTGATTATACAATTTGTATAACATTTCAAGTTAAAGTATAATGTGCAGCTATATAAATGTATCTTTCAATTTATAATCAATGATTTTATGGGCATTTAGATTGCTATTATAAACAGTACTGTGATGAATATCCTTATTTTTACGTATTGGTTCAGTTAGTTTCTGTAGATCTATTTCTGGAGGAAAAATGGCTGGATCACTAAGTTTTGGCATATGGTTCTAGAGTGTTTGCAATTGGCTGAACTAAAAGTGTATAAGAGTTCTGCCTTATCGATACTCTTTTCTTTTTAAAGATTTATTTGTTTGGGAGTGAGAGAGAATGAGCAGGAGGAGGGGCAGAGAGAGAGCGAGAGAGAGAATTCTCAAGCGGACTCCCCCCTGAGCATGGAGCTGGACACGGGGCTCAATCCCAGGACCCTGAGATCATGACGGGAGCTGAAATCAAGAGTCGGAAGCTTAACCGACTGAGCCACCCAGATGTGCCCCTCCCCTTATCTACATTCTTAATATAATAAAATATCAAGTTTTTTATCTTTTTCAATCTGAAAATAATTTTAAAATTCAGGTTCAATTTGCAATTCATGGACTATTTGTGAAAATAAATCAGGACTGGCTACATAAATTGGAAGATCCCATGCAAAATGAAAGTCCAGGGCCCTTATTTGCAAAATTATTAAGAATTTCAAGAGCATGAAACAGAGTATTACACTGAGCATGGGGCCTTTATAAGCTTGGAACTCTACTGACTCTAAAAGTTTCACATTCAGGAAACTAATCCCAGGCTTAGCTTTTCAAATGCATATTAGCCCTTTTTATTTAATTTCTGACTCCTGTTTTTGAGTGGTTTTCACCCAGTTTTAAAAATTCTAGTATATCTTTTTATTGATTTGTACAAACTTTTATATAGCTTATACCTAAATTACTAAAACATTATCTCATTTTTCTTATGTTTTATGAGGGTTTTTTATTTATATTTACATTATGTTTATTTAATCTTACAATGTTTTTTACTTGGGGTCAGATCTTAACTGCATTTTCTTTTAACCAAACTGGTTATTCATTTGACCTAATATCATTTATCTTGTAATCTATATTTTCTCCAGTGATTAGAAATGCCACATTTTTCATGTGTCAGTAAGAATGTAGGATCAATTTCTGGATTTTCTATTCATTTTCATTGATCTGAGTGATCTTTCCCCAAATATACTCTATTTTAACTACTATAGTTCTATGATTCTATTTATTCTTCTTCCTTCAGAATTTTTTTGGTGATTTTCTTACTGGTTAATTTTCTAACCTGTTCTTTGAATTGTTTCATCAAGTTGAGAAAATTCTCGAGATTTTGATTGCCAAAACAATGAATATGTTGATCCAGCTGGAAAAATCACTGTCTTTAAACATTAACTTTTACACCTAAAAACAAGGTGTGAACTTATATTTATCTAAGACTTTGTTTATCATTTCATCATTTTTTTTTTTGCTTCAAGAGTCCGTGTGAATTCTTTTGATAGTGTAAGACCAACACTTTTATTTTTTTTAATCTCATTCACTCAATTAATAAGAAATGCTATTTTAGTAAATTTCCAAATATTGAACTATAATTCCACTGTGGAGATAAATGTGTTGTGGTGTGTGTTTTTTTTTTAATGTACTACTAATTTCCTTTTGTGAAGTAACTAATTAATTGATCGCTTTATATGAAGGTATAGTTGACATCTAATATTATACTAGTATCAGGCGTAAAAAATAATAGTTTGATGTTTGTATATATTGCAAAATGATCACAGAGAAAGCCCAGTTAACATCCATCACCATACATAGTTACTCATTTTTTTCTTGTGATGAGACCTTTCAAAATCCATTCTCCTAGCTACTTTAAAATATGCAATACAGTATTATTAACTATAGTCACCATGCTCTACATTATACCCCTATTACTTACTCATTTTATAACTTAAATTTGTACCTTTTGGCCCCCTGAGCCCCTTTTCCCTACCTACCTCAGGCAACAACCAGTCTTTGTTTTATATCCATAAGCTCAGGTTTTGTTTTTTTGTTTTTATTTTTTGTTTGTTTAGATCCCACATGTAAGTGAGATCATATGGTATATATCTTTTTCTGAAACAGGCACTTTACAACAAATTTTGTTTCTCAGGGAAGGCTTCTTTTTTTCAGAACAATTTTTAGTGTTCGATTCTACTCCTTTTATTAAAACAAACTATTTTTAATTTTCTTCATTCTGTTTTCTTATTCTTTAATGTAGAAAGGTTGTTTGTGGCCTGGAATTTGTCTAAGTAGCGCATGGGAGGATACATTTGGTATCTTTATTGTACACTTAATATATCTTTCAGAATATATTTCTTGACATTTTAAAATAGAAAGGCAGTTAGCATAAATTTAGTAACCCAGCATTCTAAAAAGAATTGGAACGATGATAAGATATGGGCAGGCCTTGTGGGATAATTTAATCTGTGCATAGTTTCCTCTCTAAAATTTATGAGGCTGCTAGTCCAGGGACCAGTTTTCTGTGTCTCACTTTCCATTTGTCCCAGTCTTAAATCTACAGATATGGTGTATCTTGTTGCCTCTCCCGTGTTAGTACTACTCAGTCATTGGGAAGAATCATAGTAGATCAGGGAGAAAACCACCACCTACTGGCTTCCTCCTTGAGTAGCTTACATTCTCATATACGTCTCTCACTGCAGATGATACCAAAATGTATGATACTATTTGCTGCTGATGAAAGCAAGTAAAGGGATCTTAGAAAGGTGCTCCCTGCTTATTTTATGCTGTGCCATTGCCTTTATCCTTCTCTGCTGGAAATTGTGAATGCCAGAATCTCCTAAATTTACTTTCTGTAATGTTACACTACAATCTCAGGAAGAAGAAGTAATGAGTCCTTGATGTGTTTCCAGATAAATTAGCTCAGTTTGAGGTATATTGATTAGTTATGCTTCCTAAAACTGCACAAGCTTTTCACCATTTTTTTTTTTTATGTTTCTTTGGGCACTTTGTTATTAATTACTAGGTAACTGAGAATGTTGAGTTGGCAAAGGTGCTAGATATACCAATACTCAAGGCAGTTACTTGTCTGGAAGTCATCACCAATAGCTTCTCGTTCACAAACTTAAATCCTCATCAAATTGAGTTTGTCTAGAGTCCTTAATGGAGCTTTTACTCACCTGATTTCAGGTGTACTGTACTTTCACCTAAAAATAAATGTGGATATTCCCTAATGTTTTATCTTCGGTTCTTCTCTCTTTTTCTCTGTATTTTTTATATACAATCTCATCAAGTTTTGTGGCTTCAGTTATTTCTACTTTGTGGATCACTTCCAGATCTTACTACCTACATTTGCATTTTCTATAAACTCTGGTTTAACCATCCAGATGACCTGCTCCTGCCTTGGATATAATGGTGATGACTTTAAGTCAAAGGAACATGTCCAAATCTGAGTGCATCATTTTCTACCTTCCCAAATCTATTTCTCTACTTGTTCATTCATCTGCTCACTTATATATTCATTCATCATTGTATTTATTGAATACTTTCTTTGTGTCAGGTTCTGTTGCTGAGTGTATATTGATGAAGATGGTAGACAAGGCTCTTCTCTGAGGTAGTCTACACAGAATTAAGGGACATGCATACATGCAAGTTAGCAGAAAAATATGAGATGGCATGATAAGTGCCAAGTTATGATGAGCTTATGATAAGATGAAAGAACAAAGGGGTCACCTAGTCCTGACTTGGTGTCAGGAAAAGCTTTTTTTTTTTTTAAAGGAAATAATATGTAAACTGAATACTAAAGCTTGAGTAGTAATTTAGTCCTGTAAAGGGGAGAAGGAGAGAGTATTATAGGCAGAAAGAACAATAAGTATGAAAGTAAGAAAGATCATGGCATATGTCAAGCCTAGGAATAGAAAATAGTTTATTATACCTGGAGTACAGGTGGTATAGGGTAGTGAGTTTTGAGACAGGAAAGGCAATTGATAGCCAAATTCTTTAGGTTGTGTAGAAAGAGTCTACTTTACTTCCTGAGAAACAGAGAAAGTATTGAAGTTTATAAGGAAGGGAGTTACGTCAAATTTGAATTTTAGAAAGAACATTTTGACTGCAGTGTGGAGGTTGGCATTGAAAGGCCAAAAGCAGGGGAAACATCAATTAGAATCAAATGAGAGGTGATGAAATTTTTGATTAAAGCAGTGACATTAGAGATGGAGAAAGCTGAGAGGTTTAAAATATATTTTGAAAGACTTGGTGATTTATTTGGTTGGGACCCTAGAGGTAAAAAGAGACAAAGATCTCTGGCTTGAGTGATGGGTTGGATAAAGATATCTTTGTGGGTGTTTTTTTTTTTTTTTTTTTTTTTTTGTCATGACACTAATCAGTTCTGACACTAACAGGGTGTCCTACAATTCAGCTAAATTCTGACACTAACTACCCTGCAGGTAGCATCAGACTCCACAGTTTTAAAGTCTCAGTCTGTAAGACTGCTCTCACTTCAGATGCCAATTGCAAGTTTTGAGTCACAAGGCTATCTGCAGTTCTGTTTCACTAAGCTAAAAAGTCTTGCTAAGCTGGTAAGGGTTCCTACAATCCACACCCCCTCCATCGTTCAGTTCTGGTAATTTGTTAGAATAACTCACAAGGCTCAGGGAAATACCTTACTTACTATTTTATTTTATTATATGGATACAACTCAGGAACAGCCAAATGGAAGAGATGCATAAGATAAGCTATAGAGGAGGGGACATGGAGCTTTCATGCCCTCTTTGAGTGTAACTCTCTCCCAGTACCTTGGTGGTTTCATCAACCCAGTAGTTCCCCGAACACGGCTGATTAGGGATTTTTATGGGGGTTTCATCCAAGTCATCTCATAGAACAAATGATGCCCCTAGAACTCTTATCCCTGAGGTGATTTCAAGGGTTCTAGGATCTGTATGCTGGGGACTGGAGACAAATACCAAATATTTATTTTTTTATTATACTGCAACCTTCCATGGAGAAATGGAGCAGAAGGAGAGGAGCAGGTTAAGGAAGAAAACTTGTGTTCAATCTTGGACATGTTGCATTTGATTTCCTAAAGTATTTATAAGCATAAATAGTCAAAAAGAAATCAGTGGATCTGGAGTTTAGGAGAAAAATCTGAACTAGAAACTTTGCTTTGGTGATTCTTAGGATACTGATGATCATGAAAGCCAGGAAACTGAACGGAGGTTGCCAACAGTTGAGTACATTGCATGAGAAAAGAGAGGACCCAGACAGAAGAGAGTCTACTCGAGGCTCAACCAAGAAAGAAAAGCCTACAAAGGAGATCGTGGGGTCATCAAAAAAGTAATAGGAATAATCACAGGACAAAGCTAATATATTTTGAGCACATGTGGGCACCGAGCTTTAAGTGCAGTGCACTTTGCATGAATTGCCTTATGTAAAACTAGAGAGTATGGAGTCAAGAAAGTCAGAAGAAGAAAGTGTTCAAGACAGATGGAGCTGACTAAAGAGCTGAATGTAGCCGAGAAATCAAATATGGTAGAGACTAATTTTTTTTTATTTTATGTAGTGCAAGGAAATCACTGGAGACCTAGAAAAAGCAATTCCTAAGGTGTGTTGGGAGCAATAACCATCATACAGAAGGTTCAGGAAGTAATGGAAGGTGAGGAAATATTTCCCATGAGTATTGCTAACAGTTCCACTCTTCTGTGTATCCAGAATAGAACACATGGAGTCATCTTTGATTCTTTTCTCTCATTTGTCTTCTGATGTTAATTCTATGCACAATGACTCTTGCTTCTTTCTCGCTTCTCCTTGTCGTTGCTTTTAATAGGACCACTCTTGTTTAATCCTTGGCTTATACTCTCACACCCCTGCTTCAGTTCCTGTTTATGGAAAATCATATAATATGTATTATTTCAGGCCCAATCCAAATACTTCTTGTTTGATTAAATTTCCCTAATGATCTCATACTCAAGCAATCTACTTGTCTCTGAACTCTTATAACACTTCATTGGTACTCTTCTTATAATTCTAATGACTTTCTGCCTTGAGTATGACCACCCACATACGTGTCTTACCACCCTTTCTACACTGTTAATTTCATTAGGGAAGAAATTAATTTTTACATTATACATAGTTCCCAAAATAGAACACCTAAGTACTTATTTCTGTTCCTCATAATTTTGAGTTAGTGGAACTTCATGAAGTTTTACCTAGGCCTTTTGAATATTTTCCTTTGAAAAAGTGATAATAATATCTGTTCTCCCTACTTAATATTATAGGATAGTTTGCAGAATTTTTTAAAAAGTATTTGAAAATATAGCATTATAAATCATTAAAATATAAAACAATTTAATATTTGCCTTGTTATTACCATTGCAGGAGTAGTTAGTGTTATTAGTAGCAATATTAATACGATCATTTTATACTAAGAATATTTAGATATGCCACAAATCAGCCAGTTACTAGTTTAAAGGTTAATTTCTTCAACTCAGAGCATATAACACCTGTGGTGAAGTGTCTGCCAAAATTTATTTTGATGAATAATTCAAGGAGCATTGATTTTACTAAGAGACTGTTTCTTTCCCTAGGTGTTTATATTAGGAGATGTAGAAGTGATTTACATCAAGTGTCTTGAGGCCAATTGATCAATTTATTACTTTTTTACTTTTTTCAGTACAAAATTAATGTGCACTTATTGTATATATGCAAACTACTCTTAAGTGTATACATAGAAACTGAAACCCCAATTCCCAGAAATACCAGCTAAAAGTGTTTGGTATATTTATTTCCAGAAACTTGTTCTACATGAATACATATATTTTGTTGTTGTCAGTGTTGTCTTCCCTCTGTCTCTCTCTTTCCTCACCTCTGTGGTTGTATGTATATAAATATACATACAAATATATGCATATGTATACACACAAAAGAATTTATATATATATATTATACACACATACACACACACACACACACACATATATATATAACACACTTATAGATATTGTGGTAGGTGGAAAGATGGGCCCCTGAAGATGTTCACACCCTATTCCCCAGAACCTGTGACTATGTTACCTTATGTGACAAAAGTGTACATGTGATTAAGGTTAAGGATCTTGAGATGGGGAGATTATCCTGGTTATTTACTTGGGCCCACTACAATCTCATGAGTCCTTAAAAGTGGAAGAGGGAAGCAGATAGTGGGTCAGATGAATGTGACATGAGAAGGACTTGACCAGCATTTGCTGGCTTTGACAATGGAGGAAGGGGGTCATGAGCCAAAAATTGCAATGGATTGAGAAACTGGAACCTGTCCTCAGTTTACAGCCAGCAGAAAAATGCAGACCTCAAATCATTTAACTGTGAGACACTGAATTCTGCCAACAATTGAATAAGCAAAGAAACTAAATAACCCCTAGAGCCTCCAGTAAGGAAGGCAGACTTGCTGGCACCTTGACTTTACCCTAAGGAGACCCAAGTCTGACTTCTAACCTAAAGAACTGTGAAATAATAAAGCTGTGTTGTTTAAGCCACTAATTTATGGTAATTTGATAGGATAGTGATAGAAAACTATACAGACATAAATGTATTTCTATAGCCATCTACATAGCTTGGCAACTTCATTTTTCTTAAAAAAATATACATGGACATCTTTTCGTGCCATTTACTTACGTGTATAGCTTGCACAATATAGGTGTAATTTGCAGGAGAAACTGCTACAAATAGCTCACACAAAGAATAACCTTTACCGGGTGTACCCAAATTGCCTTTTGGAAAAGTTCTCTCAACTAATATTTCCACCGATACTATATGAGTGTCCATATTCTGTGTCCTTGCCTGAACTGGATATTATCAGTCATTTTAATGTCATGGCCTTTGTCTTTTGCAGGAATGAAAATTGCTTTTGTGACCATTGAATGCCATTATTTTTTCTTTGTCTGAATCTCACACGGATTCCAATGTGACATATTAGAAGCCCACACATGATTTTATAAGACTGGCCTCTTAACCTAGTATATTTTCTTAGTGTCTGTAAGGAATTGGCAGTAAAAAATTCATTATTAACTCAGAAAATAGTTAGATAATTTTGAATAAAAGGTCCATACTACTGAGTCCCAAAGCTTTGTGTTTGGACTTAACTGAAGGGTAGTTAACTGTCTACATTCAATCAGATACTTTATGTACCTCAGTTGATGATGTTAGCAGCACTTACCGCATTCCAATGTCACTCTCCAGTCTCTTCCTACTGCTACAACCATTTCCACCCCAAGTTCTGAGAGTATTCATTTCTAAATAAACTTAAATAAAAACATAGGAGGTGTCTTAGGATATTTTCTGAATTCACAACATCTTATATGTAGTGAGATTAAGGTAAATCTTAATCAGTGGGGGACTCATAAGAAAATAGAACAGCTCAGACAAAGAGTAGATACACTTTATCAGAGAAGACTTTCATAAGGAATGTCTTTCAAATTATACTTGCTTAGGGAGGTTGGGGAGATGGCAGAGTAGGGAGGACCCTAAGTTCACCTTGTCCCATGGATACAACTAGATAACACTCACATCAGTGTAAGTGATCCGGAAAATGACTCAAAAGACTGGCAAAACAAATTATACAACTAAAGGTAGAGATAAGACCATATCAGAGAAAGCAGGAAGTGTGAAGACACTGTTTGGGAGTGAAAAGGACCATGGCTGTCTGTGGTAGGTAGGGAGCCACCCCACAGGATACAGAGAAGGGCAGGAAAACAGACTATCATACTAGCGAGCCCATCTAGGGAAAACAAATCTCTATAATATTTGGCTTTGAAAGCGAGGGGGCCAAATCTTTTGAGTTCTTACAACCAGTAGGACTTAAATCCTGGAATTTTAAAAATTGGCGGGCCTGGCTCTGAGAGAGCCCAGAGGGTATTAGAATGATGAGCACTGGGTGTGATACTCAACTAATGAATCATTGAACATTATATCAAAAACTAATGATGTACTATACCTGGGATAATTGAATTTAAATAAAAAAATACAAAATTAATTAATTAAAAAAAATGTGGAGTCCTCAACCTTAAAGAGACAGCATGACAAATAGCCTGCAGGGATATAACCTGGAAGTAGCACTTTGAAAAATGCCAGGGGCGGCGGGGGGGCGAGTTATTTACCCATCTCAGAGCTTGGCCCAGAGAGGCAGGGATCACGAAGAAGACCCTCCAGGAACAAAGGAGTTGGTGGGTGCCCTTTACTTCCCCACCTCCAGCATGAACACATAGCCACCTGCAAGAACTGGTGTAGGTTCCACACTTATTACCTAACGTGCTTATACAACCCCCCACACCCAAACCTTGCTTCAGTGGGTCCATCCTTCTCGGCCATGCTTGCCTCCATTCTGGCAGTGTGGGCCCCATTCCCTAGAAGACCTCGCCAACACCTCATCTCCCAACCTGTGCATTTTGTGGAACCCAGTTCCAGTAGCAGTGGCAGCAGCAGGGCAGGTCTCATTTTGTAAGCAGACCAGTGCACCCCTTCTTAAAATGCACCCCACCCAGCCAGGGACCAAGCACTGCCCACAACAGGCAGAGAGAACCTCTGCAGACAACAGGACTGAAAGAAAAAGTGGCCAGGACTCAATAGCAGGGCACATGTAACATACAGGGGAGATACTTCTGCAAGCATAGGCTCTGGTGAACAGGGAACACTGTACTGCAGGGCACTATGGGACCTCTTCTTCATAAAGTTATTATCTTCAAGAGCAGGAGATGTAACTGAGTTTCCTAACATACATAAACAGACACATAGAGTTAGACAAAATGAGGAGACAGAGGAATGTCTTGCAAATGAAAGAACAGGGACCAACCATAGTAAGAGACAAAAAAAAAGAAAAAGGGAGAGACCTATAGGAAACAGAGATAAGTAATATGCCAGATAGAGAATTTAAAGTAATGATCATAAAGATACTCACTAGGCTTGAGAAAAGAGTGGAAGACAACAGTGAGACCCTTAACAATCAGATAAAAAAAGAGCCAATCAGAGATGAGACACAATAAATTCATTTAAAAATACACTTGATAGAATAAATAGGCTAGAACAAGCAGAGGAACTGATTAATGACCTGGAAGACAGAGTAATGGAAAGTAATCAAGCTGAGCATAAGAAGAAAAAAGATTTATGCAAAATGAGAATAGACTTACAGAACCCAGTGACTCCATCAAGCATAATGACATTCACATTATAGGGATCCCAGAAGATGAAGAGAGAGAAAAGGGGACAATTTTTTTAAAGATTTTATTTATTTATTTGACACAGAGAGAGATAGCGAGAGCAGGAACACAAGCAGGGGGAGTGGGAGAGGGAGAAGCAGGCTTCCCACAGAGCAGGGAGCCTGATGTGGGACTCGATCCCAGGACCCTAGGATCATGACCTGAGCCGAAGGCAGATGCTTAACGACTGAGCCACCCAGGTGCCCGAAAAGGGGGCAATTTATTTGAAGAAAAATAGCTGAAAAATTCCATAATCTGGAAAAGAAAACAGACATCAAGATCCAGGAGGCACAGAAGTCCACCAACACAATCAACCCAAGGAGATCCACACCAAGATACGTGGTAATTAAAATGGCAGAAAGTAGTGATAAAGAAAAAACAAAGCGGCAAGAGAAAAGAAGACAGTTATATACAAGAAAATCCCATAAGGCTATCAGGAGAATTTCAGCAGCAACTTTGCAGGCAAAGAATAAAGAGAAAGGAATTCAATACCACTAAAGAAAGCCAACAAACCATGAAAGAGAGGAAGAGAAGAAAGAATCGAGAAAAACTAAAAAAAAAAAAAAAAAAAAAACCCCCGCAAAACAAGTAACAAAATGGCAGTAAATATATATCTATCGATAATTACTTTGGATGTAAATGGACTAAATGCTCCAATCAAAAGACATAGGATGACAGAGTGAATAAAAAATAAGATTTGTCTATATGCTGCCTACAAGAGACTCATTTCAGACCTAAAAACACATGCAGATTGAAAATCAGAGAATAGAGAAACATTTATCATGCAAATGAATTGCAAAAGAAAGCTAGAGTGGCAATACTTATGTCGGACAAAATAGACTTTAAAACAAAGTTTGTAACAACAGACAAAGAAAGACACTATATAATCATTCAGGGGACAATGCAACAAGAGGCTATAACAATTGTACATATTTATGCACCCAACATAGCAGCACCCAAATACATAAAATGGTTAATAACAAACATCAATGAGGTAATCTATAGTAATACAATAATAGTAGGGGACTTTAACACCCAACTTATAGCAACAGAAAAATCATCCAAACAGAAGATCAACAAGGAATCAGTGGCTTTGAATAGCATATTGGATCAGATGGATTTAATGGGTCTATTTAGAACATTCCATCCTAAAACAGTAAAATACACATTCTTTTCAATCTTACATGGAATATTCTCCAGAATAGATCACATAATAGGCCACAAAATAAGTCTCAACAAATTAAAAAAGATAGAAGTCATGCCATGCATCTTTTGTGACCCACAATGCATGAAATTAGAAATCATCCACCAAGAAAAAAATCTGGAAGAGCACAAATACATGGAACTTAAATAACATGTTACTAAACAATGAATGGGTCAAACAAGAAATCAAAGAAGAAATTTAAAAAATACATGGAAACAAATGAAAATGAAAACAACAATCTAAAATCTTGGGATGCAGCAAAAGCATTTATAAGAGGGAGGTTTATAGCAATGTAGGCCTACCTCATAAAACAAGAAAAATCTCAAATAAACAGCCCTAACCTTACACCTATAGGAGCTAGAAAAAGGACAAACAAAACCACATGCAGCAAAAGGAAGGAAATAATAAAGATTAGAGCAGAAATAAATGATACAGAAACAAACAAAAGAATAGATCAATGAAGCCAGGAGCTTGTTCTTTGAAAAGATTAACAAAATTGATAAACCTTTAGCCAGACACATGAAAGAGAGAGAGAGAGAGAGGGAGAGTAAGAGGGAGAGAGAGAGAGAGAGGACTCAAACAAAACCACAAATGAAAGAGGAGAAATTACAACTCCACCATGGAAATACAAACAATTTTAAGAGAATATTATGAAAAGCTATATGCCAACAAATTGGACAACCTAGAAGAAATGCATAAATTCCTAGCATATAACCTACCAAAACTGAAGCAGGAAGAAATAGAAAATTTGAACAGACCAATTAACAGTAATGAAATTGAATCAGTAATCAAAAACCTCCCAACAAACAAAAGTCCAGGACCAAAGGGCTTCACAGGTGAATACTACCAAACATTTAAAGAAGAGTTAATACCTATTCTTCTCACACTATTCCAAGAAAATAGAAGGAAAACTTCCAAATTCATTCAGTGAGGTCAGTATTAACCTGATACCAAAGCTAGATAAAGACACCACAAAAGAAGAGAACTATGGGCCAATATCTTTGATGAACACAGATGCGAAAATCCTCAATAAAGATTAGCAGACCAAATCCAACAATACATTAAAAAAATCATTCACTACGATCAAGTGGGATTTATTCCTGTGATGCAAAGGTGACTTAATCTTCATAAATCAATCAGTGTGACGTATCACATCAACAGGAGAAAGGATAAAAACCATATGATTATTTCAATGGATGTGGAAAAAGCATTTAACAAAGTACAACATCCATTCATGATGAAAACCCTCAACAAAGTAGGTTTATAGGAAACATATCTCAATATAATAAAGGCCATATATGAAAAACCCACAGCTAACATCATCCTCAATGGGGAAAAACTGGCAGCTTTTCCCCTAAGGTCAGGAACAAGACAGGGATGTCCACTCTCACCAATTTTATTTAACATAGTACTGGAAGTCCAAGCCACAGCAATCAGACAACAAAAAGAAATAAAAAGGCATCCAAATTGATAAGGAAGTAGTAAAACTTTGACTATTTGCACATAACATGATACTGTGTATAGAAAGCTCTAAACACCAAAACACTACTACAACTGATAAATGAATTCAGTAATGTTGAGGATATAAAATAATGTGCTGAATATTATTCAGTCATAAAAAATGAAATCTTGCCATTTGCAATAACATGGGTGAAGCTAGAGAGTATAATGCTGAGTGAAATAAGCCAGAGAGACAGATACCATATGATTTCACTCATATGTGGAATTTAAGAAACAAAACAAATGAGCAAAGGAGAAAAAAAGAAAAAAAAGAAAAGAAACCAGGAAACAGACTTAACTACCGAGAACTGATGGTTACCAGTGTGGAGATGGGTAGGGGGATGGGTGAATTAGGTGAAAGGGATTAAGAGTACATTTATCATGATGAGCACTGAGTAATGTATAGAATTGTTGACTCACTATATTGTACACCTGAAACTAATGTAACACTCTGTTAACTATAATGGAATTTAAAATAAAAACTTAATAATAAAAAATTTAAGAAAACAAAATTACACCTGCTTCACCTGCTTACCAAGTTTCCCCAGATTCCTCTGAGATTCTCCTTAGATTTTTTTTTAAGACTTTATTTATTTATTTGAGAGGGTGAGTGAAAGAGAAAGAGAAGGAGCAGGGAGAGGGGCAGAAGCAGACTCCCTTCTGAGCAGGGAGCCCAGTGACACGGGGCTGTTCCCTGGGACCCTGGGATCATGACTTTAGCCGAAGGCAGATGCATAACCAACTGAGCCATCCAGGCACCCCAGAGTTAAGTGTAGAGTTCTCCTTAGATTTTTGTTGTGTTTTGAAGTGTTTCAACTTTATTTCACATTTTAAATGACCATACAAACTCATTTTCGTATAATGCACAGTACTAAAAATGTACAAAATGTTTGCCATAAACATAGGGTTATGAAACTCAATACCCACAATGGTTGCATCATTAAACCCAAATAAGCATTTTTGTTCATTTCACTTTTTCTGAAATCTTGTTGCACATTACAGCTGCTCTACATCTTCTTTCACCTACTCTCTTCTGAACCGGTTCAGGTTGCTCAGCACATATCCAGCCACTACCCACCAGAAGGTTGTAAAAATCCCTGTGAGGGCAATAGTCCTATCCAGATGACTTGGGGAGCAAGCAGAGGCAGACTGTGGGTCCATGCATCTCATTTTTTAAGTATATTAAATATATATCCTTAGATCTTTTATCATAAAATATTTTCATATGTCCAAAAATCCGAAATACATGTAACTACCGTCCATTTAAAATTTAGTAATATTTGCCTGAGTCTTCAATCTCTCTTCTTTGAACAGTTTTTAGGAGCTCTTCTAAAACAGTCTGTGCCTAATGGGTTGTTGCTGTTATTAATTGTATTGTTGCCTTTGTTGTTTGGCTTCAAATTCTCTTCGTTTTTGACACAATGTATTCTCTCTCTCTCTCTTTTTCTCTGCCCTGTTATACATTAAATACAAATAGTTCGGAATTACATTTTACCCAGCATTTCTATGTGTGTGGGAAGAGGACTATCTACATTGGTTAGTTCACCCAGCATTGTGTTCACCAGAAACTTGATATTGAAAGTAAGTTGATGTGAAAAATTAGAGCTTTTCCTTTTCCTCTTGATACTGACATCTCAAGCTAACTTGACAGAAAAATAGAGTATATTCTGCACTGGCAACTCAGTTCTTTATTCTGGCTGCAAAGTCACAGAGAATTTTTAAAGAGGTCAAATACTTCTCTCTAAAAACTTGGAAAGAAAATTAGAAACATATTTGTTTATTTTTAGGGCCTTCTTATAGAAGAGGGATTATAGTATTTTTTGTAGCTCCATAAAAAAAGAGCTAGGATCAATTTATGGAAGGGATAGACTCAGTTTTGGCTTAACTTGAGGGCAACTTTGGAACAAGTTGTCCTGACTTTGTGGGCATCAGTTGCCTCTCCTTGGCTGTTTCCAAGCAAACTATATTAACCATGTGTTTGGAGTGTTGTAGAAGAGATTGTTCTACTAAGAGAAATGCTGTCTCGCTGAACTTTAATATCTTTTCACACTCTAAAATTCTATGAGTTGCCGTAACTCCAACAAAGCTCCAGTAGATGCGAGCCTGATGTAATCCAAGCGGAGCCAATGAGCTCAAGCCAGGTACCTCCAGTCAGAATTTACAGAACTACAGAGCTGCCCATGGTAAGAGCTGGAGGGAAAAGAAATCTCAGGCTTGGAGAAAAAGATACCCCAGGGACAACTAGGAAGATAAGAATCATCTGGGGAGCTTGAACATATTATATAGGAGAGAATCAAAATTGAACCGGAAGTTTGGAGAAAAATTTGGGGAAAGCCAACATATTCTGTTTTTGGTAAGCCCAATCTAAAATTTCCTTACCTTGTTTTTTTAAATGGACTAATATCATTGACACTCACTTGAAAAATAGTTTTTGAAGTCAATATTTTCTCATTCTTTTGATATTTTCTTCTATACTTTTCCTGAACAAGTTGTACAAAGTTGAAAAATTAATGTTGCAAAATAAAGATATGTCATACCTTGAAACAAGTTCTAAACATATAAAAACAGTTAAAATATATGTGTAAAACTGTATTTCTAATCTTTCTGGGAGCACATTAATATTTTTCTAATGAATCATAAAATATTAAGAGAGCGTTTAGAGAATATATGTGTATTTCTTTTCTCTGCTATGGAATCATAAATGGTAATTTGGTAAGTTCTGCTTTTATTGTATTTTTTATTCTAAAAGATGATTAAGCATCATACTCAAATAATTTATTTTGAAAGAAGCGGGAACATAAAAATGTTACCACCAAGTTATCACACACTTGAATAAACACACATACACACACACACACACACACACACACAGTGCTTTATTTCTTATTTAGTCAATAAAGGATGAATTTCTGGCCACTAGATACATTCAATTAAAGAAACATATTTGAAGACTTGCTATGTGAAAGGCATTGAGCTAGGGGCTATGAAAATATAAAGATGAATGAAGGAAAGCCCGCCTTATAGGAACACAAACTCTTGAATATAATTGAAGTAGCCCATACAGTGGTAAGTGGATAATTAATATAAACCACACAGTGTGTATCTCTCTATCTTCTAGATAACAAACTTCTAGAAGGTGGACATTTCTTCTGAACTGATGTATTCTGACAGTAGGCACCCCCCCAAAATTATGGATAAATGCATAATCAAAACCAGTTATGATAAAACTAACATACTGAGCAATCTCAACAAAACAAAACAACCAAAACAACCAGAATAAAATTTGATGAATGAAAACTCCAGGTTAGATTAGTGTGATTAATTTTAACTCCATGCATATATTTGTAAGACAATTCTCTCACATCCAAAAAACCATTTTAATGTCCACAATAAAAAGAAGAGTAAATGGTACATCTACCGTTTTTCTTCTCACACACTATCTTTAGACCAATCTCCTATCTTGTAATTAATGTAACATTTACTGAATCCCTACTGTTCATTGCTTTATTTATTCAACACATTTCTTGAGCACCATATTAGTTTCCTTTAGTTGCTGGAATGAATTAGTACAAACTTGGTAGCTTAAAAAAAAAACATTCATTTATTTTCTTGCAGTTCTGGAATTCTGAAGGCTGAAGTCAGTTTCACTGGGCTGAAATCAAGGTGTTGGCTTGGTTGGTCTCTCTCCCTTTGGAGGCTGAAGGAAGAATTTGTTTTTTTGCCTTTTCCAGCTTCTAGAGCTGCATTCCTTTCATTCCTTTCCTTCCTTTCCTTGGAGCCCTTTCCCCAGTCTTCAAAGTTGGCAGCATACCGTTTTGCTTCAGCAGCCACACTGCCTTCTCTGTCAAATTTCCCTTTCCCGGCCTCTGAATAGGACACTTGTGATGATAGTTAGGGCCCATGCAGACAATCTTCATCTCAAGATACTTAATCACATCTGCAATGTCTCTTTTGCCATGTAAAGTAACATTCACATTTTCAGAGGATTTGGAGCTAATTCTCTTTGGGGACTATTACTCATCCTACTACATGCACCTACTACGTGCTGGATATAGGAGACCCAGCAGTGAATTAGACATCTTTGTGTCTGTGCTCATGGATCTTGACATTAGGGGAGGTAGAAAAGATGTACAAGGCACAGACCTACTTTTTAATTGGGTTCTCTAATAGAGGGATATTTTATCAGAGAATAAGTGCATGTTCTTTCTTTTACTCTTTTACCAAGAGAAATTGCCAGCTACTTAGAATAAGCAGGCACAGAAAATCACCTTGCAGCACTCACCGTTGAGAAAAATTACTTGTGCTCTCATATAAATAGAGGATGAGTGGGCTCATGTATCTTAAGCAATAACAGGCCTTTTTTTTTTCCTTTAGTAACTTTGCAAACTGCTCTTTTTTTTTTAACATCAGGAGATGATGATGGTTTTATGGCAGAAGAAAGGTTAGGTCAATTTGGTTAAGGAATCTATGTTATCCTGGAAAGAAAGAAAGAAAAAAAAATCTAATGCCTTAGAAAATAACTGTAAAATCTGTAGTAGATTTAGGTAGTACAACATTTAGGGATTGGCTAATTAGGGTATGAAATTAATGCTCAATCACAATACATGAAACTTCCTTCCCTTTAAACATTGACAGGCTATGTATCAACCTGTGGAGTAGGTGCCCCACTCAGGAAGTGCCATATCCTTCTGCTGGCCCAGATTTCAACTAAAGACAACCATCTGTCTCAACTGCCTCATGGAACAGGGTCTTGCCGGGAGAGATGACCCATAGCCTTCATCAGTGTATTCAATCTAGCCGCACCAATTAGCCAGAGGTGAATGCTCTGCCACCTCTGTGTGGGCCAGTAATGACACTGGAACTCTCTCCCATCTCCATCACTTGCAGTGCCATAACCTCACCAAGTCATTCAATCAGAAATGAAAAGAGCTTCTGTCAAACGGACTTGGCCTTTTAGGTGGTTTTTCAGTCTGCTTAGGGCTGCTATAACAAAATATGATAGCCAGATGATTTATAAACATCAAGCATTTATTTCTCCCAGTCTGGGGGCTGGAAGTTTAAGTTTAAGGTGCCAGCATGGTCAGGTGAAAGCCCTCTTTTGAGCCACAGATTTCTTATTTTATCCTCAGATGGCAGAAAAGGGCCAGGGTCTCTCTGGATCCTCTTTTCTAACGGCACTATTATCTATTCATGACGGCTCTTCTTTCAAGACCTAATCACTTCAAAAGTCCCCACCTCCAAATTCTCCACCTCCTGGTACCATCACCAGAGGAGTTTGGTTTCAACATGTTTTGAAGGAATGCAAACACTGAGACCATAGCAGTTGAGAATTACCTACACTGAGTTTAATACTAGGGTGTGAGTCAATCCTAAATCAGCCTCTATAATGAGTAAAGAAGGCACCTTAGCCCCTGTGGCCACTACAAGGCCAGGGAATTTACACGGCTTTGAGTTAGAGACATGACCTGCCAACACTAGTTTCCTCTTTGACCTGTGTCACAATTTATGAATTTATGTAGGATAGAGTTAGATTGTATTCTTTGTTGTCAAGACTGGTAGGTATTCAAGATCTCTGGGTACACATGGTGAAAAATTAGAGCAGTAGGGTGATGGGTAAGAGTTTGGATCTCTGAATTATCTGCTGCTATCAGCTGGTAGAGGCTTTGGTGTTATATTCAGGGGATTTCTTGGGAGTTACATTCTTTGCATCCCAAATGATGTCAAGAGATAGCCTAGTCAAGAGTTACACCTTTATAAAGCAAAATATGATGTAAAGAATGGTATGACAATTTAATTAATGAAGAAATTATTGCTGTTTCATAGTACTGCCTGTACTCACTGTAATAGTGATTAATGTATATATGTAGTAATAATTACATTGTATGTAGTACAATATTAGAGAAGGTAGACTTGACATGGACAATGAAGCATAGTGTAGTAGATAATTGAACTTTTGTTTTGAGATTTACTGCATTTGTTTGTTGGCTATTTAGAATCCCAAAATCCTGGTTTTGGAGGAATACCATAGTGTGTGTCTTGTGCCTGACTGCCCATTAAGGAAGCCAAATGGACCAACTCCCTTTTCAAGGAAGCTAAGGAGATACAGACATATAACCTAGGCTTAGCTAATCAAATTTTTCCAACCAAAGATTTTAATCTTGAAGAAGTAAGGCAAACAATGCAGGCAGAATGGATAAATTCTTCATGGTGGTGTCAAAAACATTGAGAGTTCAGTGCACACTTGAAAGTATCAGTGCCTTAATCTGTACCGTTGCATGAGACTGTGATCCCAGTTGTCCAGCCCTTCTGGGTTCCCGCCCATTGCCTAATTCACTAGGCTTCACCTTCCTGCCATACTCTGTAACCTTCCACATGAGGTCTATTTGTGCTTTAGTGTGCCAGATTCAGTTTCTATTGCTGGCAAAAAAGAACTCTGATTAACATGAGTGGAAAGGATATGGACAGGAACTGAGAAGACATGTCAGGTGAGTGGAGTGATGAACAAAGGTATGAAATGACATAATATGTCTAGGAGATTCTGAGGAAACTGCAGGGACTGGAGGGGATAAAAAGACATAAGGTATTCAGGCGACAGTAAGGACAGTTCTAGGACTAGAGCAAACAGTACATATCAGAAACTAGGATTAAATAATAATGAGTAAGTAACCCCTTAGTCTTTTATTCTTTTATCCCCTGAATAAATTATTGTTGCATTCTTGTTATATGTCAACAACTTTTGTTGGCTCTGGACATTTAAAAAGGGCAAAATCCATGCTGTCAAGGAGACGCTAATCTTTTACAGTGCAGTAGGGGATTTCAGGATACAAATTCCTTTCTTGCTTCAATTTGAACATTTAGATAACTCTCTCTCTCTCTCTAGAGTCAATTGTTGCCACCAGTTTATCAATTTTAAAAATTGACAGAGATAGAAATTCTAAAGTAATATTTCCAGTATCATAGAATCCTAGGAAATCAAGATAAGAGAGTATCAGTCCTGAGGGCCTAGTTTTTTTCTGCATTTTTTGAAATAATCATTATTCCCTACTCTAATATGTTTATGGGAGTTATTATATTAATAAATATCCTGATATTGAATGAAAGGGTATTTGATTTTATAACTATATTGGTGCTTGCCTACTTCTTAAAAACTGATTATGTCTGCCAACATAAATTAATTAGGGTAGATTCTCATTGCATGACTTTTTCTACCCATCAGATTCAATGCAAAACAGTATTTATGAATTGGACTGGGATTGAAACTAATGCCTCATCTTATAACTCTGATTGTTCCGTTGGTCCCGTGCTAATGGCAAGAAATGTAGATATATTACTTATAGAGACAATGTCATTGTTTTTTTTTCTCACATCACTTTTTTTTCCAAAGTGTGTTTGTGTGGATTAATTATTGGGAGGTATGGGAACAATGTTTTGTTGTAATGATCACATATATTTTTACACACTAAATCTTGACATTTTTTAAATACAGGATGGCTATAATTTCTGCCAAATTCAATTGTCTATTTTTCATATGTATTTTAACTAAAAACTAGCACTGGAGGAATATGCCATTCATCTAATAGATGGATTGCCAGAAGGAAAAAAGGGAGAGCTGCATATAAATTGATTTTGTGTAGTAAAGAGACATTTCAAATGTGTTGCATCAGGGTGGTCACTGAGATCCCAAAGGGAAAAAAAAATGATCCAACCAGGGAAGAATGGGGAAAAAATACAAATTTTGCTTATCAAATTCTTATTGAAACTGTCCTAATGCATTAAACTAATAGTAGCCTTTGGCTTCTCCTAATTCCCATTTATTATTATAATAGTCTCTACCCCCACAAGATCCTTGGGGTTGATCTTGTCCTGATACTAGCAAAACAGCATCCATTTCTTGTTTGGCATTAGCAATAAAGATCCTTCTCCTTACTTCCCAGGCCTGTGCATAAATTAATCAATAAAGTCAAATCCATTCCAATCAAAATCCAAATAGGGTTTTTTATGGATCTTGGCTGATTCATCCTAAAGTTTATATGAAAGAGCAAACAGCCAAGAGTAGTTAAGGCGATTTTAGAGAAGAACTGTAAGAAAGAGGGGCTCGCTAAATTTTTCAATATGTAGAGCTGAGTGCATATAACCAACAAGAGAGAAGTATTTAAACTTTAAAAATATATAAAGATTATCTACAGATTAATTTCCAAAAGCAACAAAGCCTATAACATACTCATTATTTTATTTATATTTTTCTGTGTCTAAAAATATTTCATAATTAAGCTTTAAAACTTTTGAAAATAAAAGAGAGTATCTTTGGTCTCAGGTTGAGAAGACTCTTGTAAACAAGAAAGCAAAATGTGTGAAACTATAATGTAAAAATTTGTTAAATTCAACTAGCAGTACTTAAAATATATAGCTTTTGGTTATCAAAAGATACCACAGAAAGTCAGAAGGACAATCCATAAAACTGAGAGAAGCTATTTAAACCACATAACCAACAAGAAAACGTACTTAAACTTTAAAAATATTATCTACAAATTAATTTCCAAAAGCAACAAGCCTATAAAAAGTGAGTTAAAATTGAGAACAGGCATTTTACTGAAACCAAATAGCCACTAAGCATTTATAAAGATGCACAACTCATTGGCAAGGGGGTTAATGTAAATTAAAAGAGCAAATTAAGAGATGCTATGCCAGGCAAAAATTTTAAATCTAACAATAACAGGTGTTATGGTGATATGCCAGCCTATGTGAAATGTATCTCTGTATAGATAAATCTCAAAACCCAAATGTGTAGTAAAAAAAAGAAGCCGGAGGGGAAAAAATGCTGTATGATTCGTTATAAAAAAATAACAACATCAGGATAACTTATATTTTTAGGGAATCACACATACATAACTATGCTCAAAATTCAAGGAAATAAAATACAAAATGTAGCATAAAGGTTATTTTCTGTCTGGGAGCGAGATGGAGAGGGCTTTTGAGAAGGCTTCAAAAATACTGTGTTCTGCATCTTCAGCTCTGTAATGGGTACCAGGGTATTCTTTTTATTATTTTTTAAAATGTGCACATACGGGATACATTCACATATGCATATTTCACAACCAAAATTCCTCTTAAAAATCCAGTGTGATTTTAAGGACAGCCCTTACAAAATTGGTCACGTCAGCAAGTTCTAGACTGTGAGCCAGGATTTCTTGTTACTATGTAACCAACAAAACAGAATTCTCTTGGCTTCTCAGGCTGATGTAAGATGGAAACCTTCAGCTGTAAACCCCTCTTTCGAAAGTTCTTGTTCTTTACACCTGTCTCAATTGTTCTCAATTATTTCTATGCTCCACTACAAATGTGATTTTACATTTGCAATTAAATGTCATCTTTATTTACTTAGGGCCTTCAAGAAAACTTCCATTTAAAAAAAAAAGATAAAACTGTTCCTTAAAGAGTTTGAAAACAACCGGTGTACTCGAGTTAAAGCAACTCTGGAAAGCATCCCATCAAAACGCTGTCCTGAATTAGTGAGAGCTTCCCAGAGCAACCGCAGAACAGTTTTTAAGAGAGGGGCGAGTCCTCTCTAGTCGAGAGGTGGGCTGGGACTCCAGCCCGATCGGCTCCGCCCCTTTTCTCCAACCGCACCGGACACCCGGAAAAGCTCTCCTCTCCTTTATCCACGCCCCTCCCGACGCTCACAGATTAGGGGGAGCCCGTGCGGGGAAAGACAGCGCCCGCCCTCTTTTGGAGCCCGGCGTCAGGCCCCGCCCCCCGGGTCTGCAAGAACGTTCTGCGCGCGCCTTTTGGGAGGCGGGGCTGGTTGGGCTCGCTGCGGGGAGGTCGCGCGCTGTCTGCAATCAGCTCTCCCTCTCCCCTCAACCCCTACGGCTCTGGCTGAAGCGTCTGCTTGTGGCCGGATTCCCGACCCCGGTGAGTAGCTGGAGGATTCACGGCACGGCTCCGCAGACGCGGCTGCGCGGAGTATGGGACCCACCCCCAGCGCCTGCGCGCGCTGTCCGTCAGCCAATGTGCTTGGAGTTTCTGCAGATGGCCTTTGACCCCGCGCCCTTCGGGCGGGGGAGAGTCGGCGAGCTGCGTTTTTGGGGACCCCAGGGTCCCTCACTGTCAGTCTTAGCTCTTGTGTCTGGTTAGTTTTGTTGCCTGCGTTTTACAGACCCTGCCGGGTTTCTGTCGGCAGCTTCCTTGGAGCGGAACCTCCGGTCGTCGCCTCGGTTTTCCCTCCTCTCCCCAGCAAGTTGGGAATTCCGGAGCGACGGAAGCCGTTCAGTGCCTTGTCCTTTTTGTAGCCAAACTGCCGCTGCGCCTTGAGCCTGCGGAGAGAGAGGGAGGATCGAGGCCTACTGCGCTCGGGATGTCGCAGGAGGATCGCGGCCGCCTGCCTCCTGGCGTCTGTGGGCCTCTGGCGAGGAGATGAGGGATGGCTAAGCCACCCCAGAGATGTTCTTTTATTTACCATTCATTTGTCAACACGCCTGGCTCTGTCAGTGTAGACTTTTATCTTTTGCTAAGTTTCAGGATGCAGCTAGGCCGGACTAAACGTCTTTTTCCATTTTCCACAGGAGCAAATTGAAATTCAGGCATTTATGGTAATTTTTTATTGTGAGACCCATGGATAAATGTTAAGAGAAAACGTGGAAGTATTTAAAGATGAATAGAATAAGGGAGGATAATATAGGACTTTAAAAAAGACAAATAGGACTGGAACGGGTTATATTAAAGTATTTTCGATAGTAGTTTGAAAGAAAAATACAAAATGCAGGTTTGGTAATACTGTCACATTACAGAGCATTTTCATTACCATGTGATTAACTTCTTATTGAGCTATATGTAAGCTCAGGGAAAAAAAGGTGGGGTGCAGTGAATCTTCTAGACTTTCAGTCTCTGTGCATAAACACTACCAGACCCGGTTCTGGTAGTCACGTGATGAACGGTAAGCGTAAGATCAGAAAATAAACTGTCCTCAAATTAAAGTTGAGTTGCAATTTATGAGTAGGTAACATAATTGTTTTCTAAGCCCATACTATTTAAATGAAAACATGACCACATGTCAGCAGTTTTCATCTGTCTAAAAAAAAAATCTCTAAACCTAATTTGTGTAGTAGGTTGTAGGACGGTGGAATAGAATGCAAGAGCTTGAGTTCTAGAGCCAAGCTTGCTCCTCTTCTTGCTGGTGCTTAACCTCAGAGTGTTGCTTAGCCCTTCAGTGAAGGGCTAAGCCCACTGAAAACTTAACATTTGCTTTGTACCTCTGTTACATCTGTCATCTGCAAAATGGTGTTAAAAAGTTTTACTTCATAGGTTGTTATGAAGACTAAAATGGAAGGATAAGATTATGCGTAGCTGAATTTCTGTTAACCAGAGGGCATAAGTGTTTACACTAAAACCACCTGGGCAAGGAAGCCTTGGTATAGAAACTGACTTTGAAAGTTCCAGGTGTATCTTCTATTATTAGTTGTTTATCTAGAATGGCTTCTTAGAAAATAAAATTAGAAAATACTAAAAAAAGCACTAGGAGTCTGTATAATTTAATAATAGGTAATTAAAAGGTGAAATCTTTTGGCCTAACTGGATTGACAGCAAATGCTTTCTGAAATAAGTTGATGTCACAGTGCTCTGGATCTCTTAGACCTCTAAGTCAAAAACTAGCATTTCGAAGATTAAAAGCATAAAACAAAAGTAGAAACCATAGAGTTTCAAGGGAACCTATTAGGTATAACTACTGTGTGTATTATGTAATGTATACGGCCCTTTGAAGAAAGCAGGTCTTCAATAGCCAATACCTTGAGTAGATTCCTACTTTGGGAACCCATACATCTGCAATTAACTTGTAATTTTATTTTCTCAGGTGACTTCTGAAACTTCTTCCTTTTGCTGAAGCCAAATAAATAGTTTCTCCATTCCTTTCTTCCTAGATCATTAGACCTGTTAGCATCTCAAGGGTCACTGTGATTTTTGCTGTCTTGAACATGATAATTTTTATTGAAATGAATTTTTAAAATTATTGGATGTTTCTTCCTATATAATATGTTCAATATAGATTAATGGTCAACCATCTGTATAGTCAGTAGAATGTGTTTATACACATACATACTGCCCAAATATATACTAATGTCAAAAACAAAAGGGCCTGAAACTGTTTAAGCTGAACACTTATGGTCACTGTGTATAAAATGTGTGGGACTCTTCTGCAGTGTAAATACAAGAACTCCATTTTTTGACCTTAAGGAGCAATCTAGTAGTGGATACAATACATGTAAGTAAATAGCATGATGCAGTAGGTAAAGAAATGCCACTTTAATAAGTAGGCAATGCTGTAACAATAGAATGTATGGGAAAATGAGTACTTTTCAGTCTGGAATCAATTAGGGAAGGTATCAAGTGGCGGCAACATTCCAGCTTTGTCTTGAAGGATGAGTAGCATTTTAAAAGTTAGCCGTGTAGAGAATAGACATTTAGAATTAACTGTGTTATTAATTGCTTGCTAGATGCCCATCTTTAATAACCATCATAAAAAATACTCATTTTTATTCACTGTTACTCCAAACAGGAAATGATTCTAAAAGTTTTATAATAACTCATTTCATGCTCAAAAATCTGTGAATGAGGTAATAACTCATTGTATAGAGAGAAAGATGAGGTCATTTGAATAGGTGAAAGCTTTAAAAGGCACAGCTGTAGGTTATTTGCCTTGAATCACAGTGCTCAGCCTTTAGGTTGAGGTGACTTACTGTTAATTGAGATGTGGAGGTTGGGTTAGAGCTAGTGAATCATCTATAATGATGTAATAAATGAACATTTTAAGTGAGTTAAGTAATGTAAAAAGAGAGGGACCCACTTAAGCTACATTTACAGGCAAGGGTTGGGGGGGACAAGGCAGCTTCCATAAATGGACATTTTGTTTTGTGTTCTTGTGTAGATCTGAGAAATGAATCTAACAAATATAAAAGTTTCAGAACTATTTGTCTTATATATTTTTTCGCCTTTAACTTCACCTTTATTTTTAAATCCAATTGGTATTTACCATATGATTAAAATACTATCCTTTTTTTTACACTTTCACATACATTATCGTGCATGATTCACAGAACAGCTTTGTCAGAAAACACTAACAGATAATAGTTTCTTTTTTTAAGAGGTAAACATGGCTGATTTGGACTTTGTCTTTTTAGATTGCAAGGCCAGTATTCTGTTCTATATCTTGACTCTTCCACACACTTCAGCACTCAGCCTCTCAAAAAGCAAGGTCTAATTTCTTTTTTAAATTTGTTTATTATGTTAATAACCACACATTACATCATTAGTTTTTGATGTAGTGTTCCATGATTCATTGTTTGTGTATAACACCCAGTGCTCCATGCAGAACGTGCCTCTTTAATACCCATCACCAGCCTGACCCATCCTCCCAACACCCTCCCCTCTAGAACCCTCAGTTTGTTCCTCAGAGTCCATCCTCTCTCATGGTTTGTCTCCCCTTCTGATTTCCCCCCTTCATTCTTCCCCTCCTCCTGTATTTCTAAATCCTGTAGTCATTGCTCCCGTTCTCTGTGACTTGGCAATGTTCATTACTGTTATTTCCTAAACTTTTCTTATGAAGTATTATGTTCTAATTTTAGAAGGTAGAGTAGGAAATATCACTAGATTTTATCACCCAGAGATAATCATTTTACATGTTTAAGTGCTTTTCTTTCCTTTGTGCATCTTTAATGTAGTTGAGATCCTGTTATAACCATAATTCTTTTTTCTACTTCATGGCTTGTCAAGTTTCTGTCTTTAAGGGAGGGATTTGTTTTCGTCTTGATAATTTGGAATTTTCAGGACAAGAGATGATAGAAACAGGCCAAAATTATTGTATCATCTCTTTATTCTTCTCTGTAGGGCTGCCACATTCCATACATTAGAAATTCACTCTCTGGAGTCCTGCGTTGCAAAGCTTGTAGGATGGTATGAGTTGGCCCTTCCCAGAAATAAGTGTTAGGTTACCAGCTTATGTCCTCCAGTTTGCTGGTGGGATTTCTTTTTTTTTTTCTTTTCAAATTTTATACTTAAATGTTTCAAAAATAGTACAAACAACTCAGTTTGCTGGTGGGATTTCTTTTTTTTTTTCTTTTCAAATTTTACTTAAATGTTTCAAAAATAGTACAAACAACTCAGTTCCTGTATATTTTTCCTGGATAGTCACCAAATGGTAATATTTTACTATATTTTATCATTATACACATGTGCACACTTATGTTTTACATCGTATATAATTATATACATTACATGTAATACGTATGTGTGTACATAGGTATATATGTATGTGGATATATGCATGAGTGTCTAATATATTGTCTGATGTTTCCTCATGTTTAGGGTGAAGTTAAATTTTGACAAATACCATAGCAGTGATTATTTCCTTCTTAGGGCATCCTCAGAGTTTATTTTGATCACTTGTTTAAGGTGGTGTCTGCTAGGTTTTGCACTGAGTTACCGTTGTTCCCTTTGTATTAATTAGGTGCCTTTTGGGGAGATTCTTTGCCAATATATAGATATCCTGTTTCTCATCAAATCATTTAATATCCATTGATGATTTTTGCCTAGTATGGTGGTTATAGTAGTTGACAAATAGTGATATTCCATTATTCCATCTAAATTTATTAGTTGGCATGCTAACATGAATCTTTATTCCTTTTATTTTTGCATTTAAAAAAATATCAGTATGAAAAAAATACCTGTATGGATTCATGAATTCTTATTTTAATACCTATCATTTATTACTCCTTATTGTGTTGCTGAAATTGTCTAGGATTTAGCCAGTGGTTGCCCCTTCAGGCTGGCTCCTGTGTCCAATGGACATGTCCCCAACACTTTTTGAGTACTTCTTACTTTCTGGTAAGATGATCAAGGCTCATTTTGTACTTTCCCAGCCACAGTCTGGGAATCAACATTTCTCCAAGGAACCTGGTTCTTCTAGGTAGAGAAGGATATTTACAAACCAAAATATTGGCATCAGATGTGTTCATTGCTGCTGGGGTTTCTTTGGGTCTAGACTCTGTCAGTGTACAGAACTAGGAAATGTTAACACACAAAACACCCCTATTTACTGATAAAAGCCACACATTCATACAGATATTGCTAACTACAATCTGACAACACAAGTTTTTTTCTAGCTTCCCACTTTATACATAACTTTTTGTCCGTGAAAAACCTGGGCCCCAGTTTCCGGCATATGTTTGCTTACGTGTAGAATACACATTAAGAATTGTAGGACACCTGGGTGGCTCAGTCAGTTAAGTGTCTTCTGCCTTTGGCCTGGGTCATGATCACGGGGTCCTGGGATCGAGTCCCACATTGGGCTCCTTGCTCAGCGGGGAGCCTGCTTCTCCCTCAGCCTGCCACTCCTGCTTGTGCGCTCACTCGCTCGCTCTCTCTCTCTCTCTGACAAATTTTTTAAAAATTGCTAACGTGTACCATTGCAAAAACAGCTTACTAACTGGGATTTAACATTTAATACTTGTTTTTTTAGAGTATGCGAAATATGACATGGCTCAAAAAGCCAAAGCTGTACAAAAAGGTAGAGTCCTTTCTCTTCTCCAACTCTTCTACCCATTCTCCTCCCTCCACATTCTTGGTCCCATTTGTCCTTACCCCCATAATCAACCTCAAGATTCTTGTTCTTCCTGTGTTTCTTTTGTGCCCTTGAGAAAATGTATATTTTCTTGTTTGTATTTTCCTTCTTTTACTTAGCAGTATATCCAGAAATTCGATTTATGTCATTTCAAAGAGTTCTTCCTCATTTTATTCAGCTGAACACCCCAGTATTTTACAATTACAGTGCTGTATATGGATTTATGTGCTATTTATGTGGTTGTGTATTTTTAAGGTAATATTCATGAAGTAGGACTTCTGAGTCCAAAGATAAATGGGTGTGTAATTTTGTTAGCTATTGCCAAATTCACAAAAAGTCTGTACCAGTTTGCATTCAGGTAGCAATGTTTGGAAGTGCTTGTTTTCCCACCGTCTTGCCAACAGCATGTATTTTTGTTTTTGTTTTCTTAGTCTCGTAGATAAATGATATTTTTATGTAGTTTTATTTTGCATTATTTTAAAGGTTTATTTTAGAGGGGGAAGGGGCAGAGAGACTCTCAAGCAGGCTCCATCTCACAACCCTGACATTATCACCTGAGCTAAAATCAAGAGTCAAATGATTAACCGACTGAGCCACCCAGGAGCCACTTTAATTTGCATTTTTTAAAATTTTGAGAGAGGTAGAAGATCTTGCCAGTATTTTCACTGTCAGTTGTCTTTTGTTAATAGTGTTTTCTGATATGCATATCTTTAAATTTATGTAGTTAATTTGCCTTTTTATGTATTGCATCTGAATTTTGTCATTGTTATAAAGCCTTCCATTACACTCAAGTTATAAGGGAATTCAGGTGGAATTCCTTAATCATTTCAATGGCTTTGAGGCCTACAACATGCATTATTCTTTGGGAGATTGTGGAGGAAATAGGGGAGGATTGTTTAAAACCCCTGATTCAAGAATAACAGAAACTAAGAACATAAGTAGAAAATAGAAAGTGGCAGGATCTTGATAAAACCCATGGCTTTAATTTCAGTACCCATGCATGTAAGGGAATAGGATTAATCAGAAATAGTTCAGATATTTACAAGGACTTAAAACCAGTTTCGAAGATTTACTCTGTTTAGATTAAGATAATCTTCCTCTACCTTAGCAGTCCTCAAGACACACAAGTTTTCTCTAGAGGAAAATAATATATAGAGCTTCATTGTCTCTAAAAATTTTCATTATAATGACTGGCATTCAATTAAAAAAAAAATTACTTAGCATACAAAAAACGTGACCAGATATTGAGAGAGAACAAAACAACAACAACAAAAACGGGCAATAGAAGCAGAATCCCTAAGATCCAATTCAGGTTAGTAGAGGTGGACTTTAAATAAGTGGAATTAACATGTTCAATGAATTAGCAGATGGAAAATTTTAACAGAGAGCTGATGGCTTTGAAAAGAGTTAAATGAAAATTCTAAGTAAAATTATAACATTAAATTACAGCTGAAGAGAATTAGGAAACAGGAAGTGTTCAGAAGGACTCAGACTGAGGCAAGGAGAGATGAGGGAAATTTTAAAATGTTTTAAAAAGGATATAAAATTCTAACATGAGTAATGTATTCCAAAAAGATATGAACGAGAAAGCAATAATGGAGCAAAAGCAATATTTGAAGAGATTGTGGTCAAGAATTTTACAAAGCTAAGGAAAGATATCAACCCACAGACTGAAGAAGCATGTTGGACCTAAAGCAGGACAAATACTAAGAAAACCATATTCCATAGCAAAACTGCTGAAAACCAAATGAGAAAAATATTAAAAGGAGCCAGAGAAAAAGAAAAGATTCTTCAAGTTTTTAAAAAATCAAGGAAAAGAACGACAAAACAATAGTTGAGTTTTCAACAGAAACAAAGATAATGGGTTGTGCTGAAAGAAAATTGCCAATATAGAAGGGTATCGATCCATGTTACAGTGGAGGCAAAATATATTTTCAAACTAACATGGGATTTATCAGCAGCGGGCTGATACTAAAAGCCTTATTAGAGGGAATAATTTCTTCACCATAAGGAAAATTGTTTTGAATGGAAGTGGGGGGATGCAGGAGGAAGTGAAGAGCAAAGGAAAGGGTAAAAATGTAATGAATGTTGACTGTGTAAAACCATATCCCATCTGACGGGGTTTAAAATTTATGTAAAAAAATAAAATACACCAAAACAGTACAAAGTTGGGGCAGAAGTGTGCTTTTATTGTTGAGACATAGTAAAGTTCGTCTCCCAAATATAATACATTTAAAAATAAGTCATTGGAGAAGAAATAATGGAAATTTGAATATATTTTGAACTAAGTGGTCCTAAAAATACAGGGGTGCAAAACTCATAAGATACTGCTAAAGATGTGACGGCAACAGCAGTGGTATAGTGTTGGAATCATTCTGAAATCCTAAAAACAGACCATTAAATAGTAAAACCAAAACAAATACCTGTAACAAAACTGAAATGACAAGTTATCCCCAGGGACCCCAAGGTATGAGTGGAAGGGGACAGCTCACTAACAGCTATAAGACTTGTATTCTAACTTGGTTTGTGCTGGAGGAAGGAGAAGAAATAGTGCGTCTGCTTAAACTGATAACAGGAATAAATATAGATATTCTATATGTAGAATATATATAATATAGATGTTAATTTGAAAGAAGGACAGCCCAGTCTGAGAATAATAGCTGCAAGAGGGGAGGGGAACTTTGAAGTCTTCTATCTGAAGAAGCTAGAGCATCTTAGTTTTCAGGACAAAACCCCATATACAAGAGTAACTTCTGGAAATAACTTTCAAATGGAGCAGAATAACAAAATAAAAGCCAAGGAAATAAAAACATCCAGATAAATGTGGGAATGGAGAAAAACCCAGCTGATCTCAGCAAAAATTCGAGACCATAGTAAGATTTCACAAAAACAATAGAAGTTCTCTCTAATGCATGAAGCTAGAAAAACTATCATGATAAAACACTCCTAAAAATTGAGAGAAAATTATTTCATGTAATATTTAGTAACAGTAAAAGATCAGTCAAATCCCATACAAAGTCATTATAGGCAAAAAAGTTCAACATACTTGTAAACACTGAAGGCATGCCAGAGAGACGTGGTCACAAAATATGACAACTGTAACCTAATAATGAAATAGAAATAAAATCGTTATGAGATATGAATGAATAAGCAAATTGCAGCTATGAAAAGTCAAAAATGAGGTAATTATTTCATAAATGACTACAAGATAAACACAACAGATCAGGCCTTATGAGAAAGAGGGTAAAGAAACTTAGAGAAAATGCAGTTGAAAAAATTGAGCAAAATTCAACAAAATAAAATTTTCTATAGAAGAAAAAGCAGTGAAACAACAAATATTGGAAACATTTGCTGATAAAAGTTGATGCCAATAGGTTAGTTAATTTAATGGGAAGATGAGGGAGTTCCTGTATGATTGTTTCTTTTTTCTCTATGAAGTACTGTTCACCCTTGAGCACTGGAGGTTAAGGGTACTGACTCCTGTGCAGTTAGAAATCTGCATATAACTTTTGACTGGAAAAATTTAACTAATTACCCACTGTTGACTGGAAGCCTACTGATAACAGTTCATTAATGTATGTTTTGTATGCCCTACATATTATATCTATATTCTTACAATAAAGTAAGCTAGAGAAAAGGAATGGTGTTAAAATCATAAGAGAAAATGCATTTTTACTACTTCTCCATATTTATGGAAAAAAATATCCACATATAAATGAATCTGCACCGTTCAAACCCACATTGTTGAAGGGTCAACTGTTTAAGACATAGCTATCTGAAGATAATAAAGGGAGTTGGTGACACAGCAGTAGGTTTGATGAAAAATGAAAATGACATTCTGAGGTTAAAAAAGTGAACATACTAGAGTATGGTAATGGGATAGTTAAGCGGTCGTGAGTGTTCATTTGAAATTTATGGTCATGAATTCGTAGTGAAAAATCAGCATGGTTGCGTGTTTTTGTCCAGTATAGTTCTGTAGTTCTGAATCAAAGTCAAGACACGCATGATTTATTTGGAGTTTTACCGGGTATGTATCAAGAAAGGAGAGAAGTGAGGAATTAAAATGTTGGATTATGGGGCGCCTGGGTGGCTCAGATGGTTAAGTGTCTGCCTTCGGCTCAGGTCATGATCCCAGGGTCCTGGGATCGAGTCCCGCATCAGGCTCCTTGCTCAGCAGGGAGTCTGCTTCTCCCTCTCCCTCTGCCTCTCCCTCTGCTTGTTCTCTCTCTGTCTCTCTCGCAAATGAATAAATAAAATCTTTTAAAAAAATGTTGGGTTATGGAGGATAAACTATATCACTAGAGACAAAACATGAAGAACAGGAAAAATAGCAGAAACAGTGGACTCAGTAGATAGGACATCTCAATGTCAAGAAATTACCAGAATGAGACTACTAAACTAGAGGCTCAAAGCACAAGAGCTTATGTTTGGAAAATGGGAAAAAAATAAAGATTTTGGAGTGGTAAAAGATTTAAAAGACAGGATCAATAGTAGGAGTATGATACCTGAGTTGGTGAAGTGGGGGTGTGGAAGAACAGATCTCTAGAAGTGAGGCAAAGAACTGGGAGACTAAACTACTGGATGGATCATCCGTGTTGGTAGAGTCACTAAAAATAGTAATGTGGAAAGAGAGTTAGTTTAAATTATTATGAATGGGAGATTATTAGATTGAGCAAATGGTGAAGTTTGATGTCTTGAATTGCCTTTCACTTCTCTGTTGGCACTTTTCTTCTTTGAATTATAGTTGCTTGCGTGTGTCTTCTGCCTTCCTCATGGACTCTAAGTACCTTGCACATAAGAACTATGTTTTACTAATCTATCTAATCCGTCTGTTTCATGTGACGCTTAGCATAATAGTTTTTACACAATTGAGTTGCTCAGTTGAGTTATACATCTTTTTAGTTTTCTAGACTTTTTTTGGTATTTCAACCAAATGAAATTTTTGTTTGTTGAAAAACAACAGTAAGGACTTAACTGCTTCTCATCTTAAACTACGTCTATTTTCATAATGCTTGTTTTAGTTTATGTGTAATGTTAACAGTTGGCTATATGACAAACTTAAATGAGTCTAGTTTGTTGGTGTCACAATGTCTCCATTTAATAATAAAATATAATAACTTTGGGGGGGTCACTAAATTAGAGTCTTAGGAACAATAGAGAAAGGGCTACTTTTTATTTCCAAAGTTTAAGAAGGAGAATACTTGACATGAAAACATTTTCATCAAACCAGTGGATTAATACAGTTGTAAAACAAAATTCTCCAGATCTATCTACCTACGCCTTTCCATTTTCATGGTTTTTTGTATGGGAGTGGAAGAACTGATGTGATGGAATGCAGGGATGGGAAAGAGGTAAGACACCAAGTAAAGTGTCAGAGAAGGTTTAATAATGTTGTTCCCCCATATTTTTGTATATTTTATGTATATCAAATTATATATAATTATACATATTGATAGCATATCTAAGTATATGTAAAGCATACCAAAGTCTATGTAGAAGATTAATATGCATATTAATGTGTATATAATTACTTAAAATTCTGAAACTGGCAAAACAAAATTAAGATTGGCTAGATATGTTTATGTTTTGGAAAAAACTATAAAGGTGAGGGGATGGTAAATACAAAAGTCAAGTCCTTCTTAAGGAGAAGGGGCAGGGCTGGTGATTGGCAAAGGGCCCAAAAAATGGAAATGAGCATTTAAACTGGCAGTTTCCTTTTTGAATGTTTGTGTTTCAACCTAGACATATGTCTTTTATATTGATCTTTAGGTGTAATGTATTTCACAATTAAACAAGGTTAACTTTGAGAGGAATCTGTGATGTTAGTCTTAAAAGAAATATGCTTGCTCATCTTAGTAATTCTTGCATATATGCATAATGGAAGTAGCAATTTGTAGAGAGGGTTTGTGTGTGTGAGACAGAATTACTTGCTGGTTAGATTAAGTTTTACTTATCTGTCTTGTCTATTAGGGTTAGTTTATTGAAACTTAATTCTCTAGAATAACAACAGCATGGTTTATTATAAAAAGTCATATTTTATAAAGACAATGTCAGTTTTTCCCCAAATACCTTTCAAATAAGGAATTTGTAAAGACATTTTATTTCCATGTATGTATACATACCTATGTACATATATACACATTACACATATATGTGTATACATAGTTACTGAAACATAAAAATACACAATACCATTTTAGAAGTTATAAGTCTATGTTTATAATCTTTGTTCAATAAGGTGTTCAAAGTTATAAAGTAATATATTTTTAAATTAGGACTCCCTCACTTGTGATCATACTTTTATTTCTCATTCTTTTCATTTCAGAAATGAAGTATGTGTGATTACTCCCTTCTTGTGCAATCATTATTTTAGTTGAAAAAAAGTTTGTTGAAAATCCACTTACTGACGAGGCTTTTAATCCATTCATAAGTATTTCCTTTTTTAAACTATGAGCCTTTAATTTTATATTTGGAAAATTTTAGTCCACTTGCATAGAATATTTCCTTCCTATATTCAGCATACACAAAATCTGTTCAAATGATGCAAAATACTTTCTTAAATAAAATTCCTAAGATGTTTATCTGACAAGATATAATTGCTATTTCCAAATACTGCTATTTAGTCTAGCCATATATAGATTTTGTACACATCAGTATTTGATGATACAACTAATATATTGCACTTTTAAAACTTTTCAATATAATGAACTTTATGGATTTTAGTTTTCATTTCGAATACATTGGGAAATATTGTCAATACCATTTACTAATTACCATTTTTCAATAAATTACAGCTAAACATTTACCATTTTGGAGTTTAAAGTATGTCATCATGGCAAAGTTTCGAAGAAGGACTTGCATCATTTTGTCACTTTTTATCCTATTTATTTTCTCCCTGATGATGGGTTTAAAAATGCTGAGACCAAATAAAGCTACTTTTGGAGATCCTTTTGGACTTGAACTTCTTCCAGTACTTCATCAACAAACTCGCTTAGGGAAAAACTTTGATTCCCAAAACAATGACAAAATCAACAGTGAAACAAATAACAAGAATTTAAAAAGTGTTGAAATCACTATGAAGCCTTCCAAAGCCTCTGAACCTTACCTGGAAGAGCTGCAACCTCTGAATTATTATTTACATGTATTTTATTACAGTTGGTATGGAAATCCACAATTTGATGGTAAATATATACATTGGAACCATCCAATCCTGAAGCATTGGGACCCTAGACTAACCAAGAATTATCCACAAGGGAAACACAGTCCCCCGGATGACATTGGCTCCAGCTTTTACCCTGAGTTGGGAATTTACAGCTCTCGGGATCCTTCTGTCATTGAAACTCACATGAAACAAATGTACTCAGCTTCAATTGGTAATTATTTGTGTGTGTGTGTGTGTGTGTGTGTGTGTGTGTGTGTGTGTGTGTGTGTGTGTAGAAATGTAGACTGTTTAAGTTACTAATTATTCTTCACATTGTTAATTACAATTTTAAGCTTATAAACTCCAAATTAAGCTGTATGTATGTACTTAAACATCCAGGAAACCACCTTTTAATACTACTTTAAAATACATTATGTAATTTCTAATTTTCAGAATATTTCTGGATATATTTTTATTGATTTCTAATGTATTCTTTCTGAATTGTATTAAAGTATGATCTACATAAGATACAATGAATTCTCCCACTTCAAGCATACAGCTCAATAATGTTTCTCTTCCCAACATGAAGTAAAATATCCTATAGCCCAGAAACTTTTGTCATTCTTCCCTTATGCACCCCCATATTCTTCCCCAGGAAATTGTGAATCTGATTTTTCTCACTGTAGAATAGTTGTGAATGTTCTCTTACTGTATGGAGATAGAATCATCTAGCATTTGTGTGTGTGTGGTCTTTTGCTTGGCACATCATTCTGAAGTTTACCCTTGTTGTTAACTATGTCAGTAGTTGAGTCATTGTTACTGCTGAATAGTAGTCCATTGTATGATTATAGCAATTTGTTTCTGCATTCATCTTGATGAACATTTGGACTGTTTCAAATTTTAGGCATGTAGTATATCATTTGGTCTTGGTTTTCTGTTTTTTAAACCTTGTCTAACAATCTCTGCTTTTTAAATTTGGGCTTATTTGTATTTAATAAGGATATGGTTTATTTTAAATGTTCTGTTTGCTGTTTTCTGTTCATCCTGTCTGTTCTACTCCTTCTTCCTCTTTTTCTGCCTTCTCTTGTATAGGATATGTTTATTCCATTTTTTTCTCTTATTATATATTTCTTTTATTTATATTATGAGTGCTCTAAAATTTACAGTATGCACTTTAACTTAACTGATGAGAAGTCTCTGATTATTTTTATTCCCCTTTTCCCTGAACTTTGTCTTCCCTCTAACTTCTGGTACTCCAACTGCACACATTTACATAGAGTCATTATCCCACAGGTAATTAATAAAAAATGCATAATTGGATGCCTGAGAATTCTTCGAACTGTTAATCTACCCTCTAAAATAAAAAAGTCTCTGTTGTGTTTCCTCTGTCTTTTTAGTGTCCCTAACACTAGGGCCACAAGAACAAATTGGGTGTTCTCACATTTTTATAGCTGTACAAAAGGCACAGACTCACTATTGAGCTAATAGGTATATAGAGATGTGCAAGGCTTTTACATGAACAAAACAATGTAGGATTCTGTGAATCTGCATCAACTATGCAAGATGACTTGTTTTTTGTTTTTCTTCTGTAATTATTTTTTTCCAACTATTTAAAAAAATTTAATTTTCTAGTATATACTTATAGCTCCAGGTTCTATGTTCTATAATATAAAATATGACATGAAATAAGATTCAGAGATCATTGACTACAGTCTCTGTTTACTTTTGGGGAGAGGACTTTTCAATGACTTTACTATTTTGTACAAAGCATTTATATCACATTTAAGCCTTTTTTGTTATTACAAGGTTGGCTTGTTTGTGACTGCTATGCTTGGCAAAAATGGATATCCATGGAAGTTTCAGATTTCTTTAATGAAAACTGAACTTTATGCAATGAGTGTCTCCCCCCCCCCCCCCCGCCCCCAGGTATGTTTCATCTGAAGAAATAATATGTAAATGACATACTTTGTATGTTATTTGTAATTAGGAAGAAAACTTTCAAATCATATCTAGTTTTATGCCTGCCTTATGTTTATGAAGACCTTTCCCCCATATATTATTTTACTGCTGCATAATATGTGTGAACGAGTTACTTCAAAACATTGTCAACAATACAACTATTTTAATTTTAAATGTTGACTGTTTCACTATTGATGCAAATATTTTATATCCTTTGATAGAAATAAAAGTGATATTGCAGTCCATCTATAAATTATTTTCTTATCAGTTAAATATTGTACTCATTTTTATTGAAATACTGACATTTAACATTCTGTAAATTTAAAGTATATAGCGTAGTGATTTGATATATGTTTGCATATGATTACCATTGTAGCCATCAGCAAGCCGTTTTATCACATCCCATAGTTATCATTTCTTCTAGTGGTGGAAAAAATGGAGATCTAGTCTCCTAGCAAGTTGAATGTTTTTAATAGTCTTGATGTCTATAATCACTGTACTATGTATGAGATCTCCACATCTTATTTATGTACTAGTTGCAAGTGTGTACCTTAAACAACCTCTCTCCCATTTCCCCACTCCTGAGCCCCTGGTAACCACCATTTCACTCTATTTCTTTGTTTTGTTTACATTTCATATAAGCTATCTGAAAGTATTTGTCTGTGTCTTCTCAGCATAATGTCCTCAAGATAACATCCATGTTGCTGCAAATGGCAGGATTTCACTACTTCTTCTGGCCAAATAGTATTCCATTTTATATATGTATATGTATATATATCACACTTTATATGTATTTACCTGTGTGTGTGTTTACACGCATGCGAGTGCATCTATCTATATCTATCCATCTGTTTATATGTATCACCATGTCTTTGTCCGTTCACTCATTGATGGACACATTTTGGCTGTCGTGTAATGTTGCAGTTACACAGGAATACAAATAGCTCTTTGATAACATTTCATTTCCTTTGGATTTATACCCAGAGTTGTGACTGCTGGATTATACAGTAGTTCTGTTTTTAATTTTCGGGGGGAACCTTTATACTCTTCTCCATAGTGGCTGAACCAATTTAGATTCCACCCAAAAGTGTGCAAGGTTTCTCTTTTCTCTACATCCTTGCCAACAATTACTATCTCTTGTTTTCTTGATAATATCTGTTATAACAGGTATGAAAGGCTGTTTCACTGTGGTATTGGTTTGTATTTCCCTGGCGGTTAATGATGTTGAGCACCTTTCATGCCAACAGTGGCGAGTCTTCTTTGGAAAAGTGCCTGTTAAGTTCCTCTGCTCATTTTTTAATTGGATAATTTGTGGGGATTTTTTCATTATTGAGTTAGAGGAATTCTATGTATATTTTGGATATTAACCCATTATCTGTTAAATGGTTTACAAATAATTTATTTGCCTTTTCATTTTCTTAATTGTTCCTTTTGCAGTGTAGAAGCTTTCAGGTTTGATGTAGTCCCACTTGTTAATTTTTTCTTGTGCTTTGGGTGTCCTATCCAAATGTTTAATTCTGATCCATTTCTAGGTGGTGTAAGAGTCCAATTTTCTTTTTCTGTGTGTGGTTATCCAGTTTTCCCAGCATAATTTGTTGAAGAGATATCCTTTCCCCATTTAATATTAATATTCTTTGCTCCCTTATCCTTTACTAATTGACTATATATGGCGGTTTAATTCTAAGTACTGTATTTTGTTCTGTTGATCTAAGTGCCTATTTTTATGCCAGGATCATACTGTATAATTAGTATAGCTTCATAGTATAGTTTGAAATCAGTAAATATGATGGCTCCAGTTTTGTTTTTCTTTGTTATCTTTGCTTTATCTGTAGAGGAGTCTTCTGTGGTTCCATACAAATTTGAGGATTGTTTCTTTTATTACTATGAAAAATGCTATAGGAATTTTTTTTTGGCTTGAATAGTGGACGGATTTTTAATAATTTTTATTTAAATTCAATTAATTAACATAGGGTATTACTAGTTTTAGAGGCAGAGTTCAGTGATTCATCAGTCTTATGTAACACCTAGTGCTCATTACATTCTGTGCCCTTCTTAATGTCCATCACCGAGTTACCCCATTCCCCCAAACCTCTCCCCTCTGGCAACCCTCGGTTTGTTTCCTATGATTAAGAGTTTCTTATGGATTGCTTTGCTCTGTGGATTTTTTTTTTTCCTTTTAAGATTTTATTTATTTGTCAGAGTGATAGTGCACGCACAAGCAGGGAGAGTGGCAGGCAGAGGAAGAAGCGGGCTCCTCACCGAGCACGGAACCCGACATGGAACTTGATCCCAGGACCCTGGGATCATAACCTGAGCCAAAGGCAGACACTTAACTGACTGAACCACCCAGGTGTGTCCCACCCTCTGTGATTTCATCTTGTTTTATTTTACCCTCTCTTCACCTATGTACCTCTGTTTTCCTTTTTAAATTCCACATGAGTGAAATCATATGGTCTTTCTCTGATTGACTTATTTCACTTAGCTTAATACCCTCTAGTCCCATCCATGTCGATGTAAATGGTAAGCATCCTTTCTGATGGCTGAGTAATATTCCATTGTGTGTGTGTGTGTGTGTGTGTGTGTGTGTGTTTATATATACACATCACATCTTTATCCATTCATCTGTCGATGGACATCTCAGCTCTTTGCACAGTTTACCTATTGTGGGCTTTGCCGCTATAAACTGGGGTGTAGGTACCCCTTTGGATCACTACATTTGTATCTTTTGAGTAGATACCTAGTAGTTCAATTGCTGGGTCATAGAGTAACTCTATTTTCAACTTTTTGAGGAACCTCCATACCGTTTTCCAGAGTGGGCTGCACCAGCTTGCATTCCCACCAACAGTGTAGGAGGGTTCCCTTTTCTCTCTATCCTCGCCAACATCTGTCATTTCCTGACTTGTTAATTTTAGCCATTCTGACTGGTATGAGGTGGTATCTCATTGTGGTTTTGATTTGTATTTCCCTGTTGCCAAGTGATGTTGAGCATTTTTTCATGTGTCTATTAGCCATTGGTATGTCATCTTTGGAGAAATGTCTGTTCATGTCCTCTGCCCATTTCTTAATTGGATCATTTGTTCTTTGGGTGTTGAGTTTGATAAGTTCTTTATAGATTTTAGATACTAGCCCTTTATCTGATATGTCATTTGCAAATATCTTCTCCCATTCTATGGGTTGTCTTTGGTTTTGTTGACTGTTTCTTTTGCTATGCAGAAGCTTTTTATCTTGATGAAATCCCAATGGTTTGTTTTGCCTTTGTTTCCCTTGCCTTTGGAGACCTGTCTAGCAAGAAGTTGCTGCACCAAGGTCAAAGAGGTGGTTGATGCCTGTGTTCTCTGGGGTTTTGATCGATTCCTGTCTCACATTTCGGTCTTTCATCCATTTTGAGTCTATTTTGTACATGTTGTAAGGAAATGGTCCAGTTTCATTCTTCCATGTGGCTGTCCAATTTTCCCAACACCATTTATTGAAGAGACTGTTTTTTTTCCATTGGATAGTCTTTCCTGCCTTGTCAAAGATGAGTTGACCATAGAGTTGAGGGTCCATTTCTGGGTTCTCTGTTCTGTGCCATTGATCTAAGTGTCTATTTTTGTGCCAGTAGCATATCATCTTGATGGTTACAGCTTTGAAATAGAACTTGAAGACCAGAATTGTGATGCCACCAGTTTTGGTTTTCTTTTCCAACATTCCTTTGGCTTTTCTGATTCCATACAAATTTTAGGATTATTTGTTCCAGCTCTTTGAAAAAAGTTGATGATATTTTGATAGCGATTGCATTGAATGTGTAGATTGTTCTAGGTAGCATAGACTTTTTACCAATATTTGTTCTCCCAATCCATGAGCATGGAACATTTTTCTATTTCTTTTTGTCTTCCTCAATTTCGTTCATTAGTGTTCTATAGTGTTCTGAGTACAGATCTTTTGCCTCTTTGGTTAGGCTTATTCCTAGATATCTTACAGTTTTAGGTACAGTTGTAAATGGAATCAACTCCTTAATTTCTCTTTCTTCTGTCTCATTGTTGGTGTATAGAAATGCAGCTGAGTTCTGTGCATTGATTTTATATCCTTCCACTTTACTGAATTCCTGTATGAGTTCTAGCAATTTTGGGGTGGAGTCTTTTGGGTTTTCCACATAGAATGTCATGTCATCTGCAAAGAGTGAGAGTTTGACTTCTTCTTTGCTGATGTGGATGCCTTTTATTTCTTTTTGTTGTCTGATTGTTGAGGCTAGGGCTTCTAGTACTATGTTGAACAACAGTGGTGAGTGTGTGCATCCCTGTTGTGTTCCTGATCTGACAGATTATATTCACTGTGAGCTTTTCATATATGGCTTTTTTGATATTGAGGTATGTTACCTCTATCCCTACACAGTGAAGAGTTTTAATCAAGAAAGTTTGCTGGGGCACCTGGGTGCTTCAGTCAGTTAAGCATCTGCCTTTGGTTCAGGTCATGATCTCAGGTTCCTGGAATCGAGCCTGGTGTCGGGGTCCCTGCTCAGCGGGGAGCATGCTTCTCCCTTTCCCTCTGCCCCTGCTTGTTCTCTCTCTCTCAAATAAAATCTTAAAAAATAGGATGCTGTACTTTGTCAAATGCTTTTTCTGCATCTATTGAGAGGATCATATGGTTCTTAGCCTTTTATTAATGTAGTGTATCACATTGATTTGAGGATGTTGAACCACCTTTGCAGCTCAGGAATAAATCCCACTTGCTTGTGGTGAATACTTTTAATGTTTTGTTGAATCCTATTGGCTAGTATCTTGGTAAGAATTTTTGCATCTATGTTCATCAGTAATATTGGTCTGTAGTTCTCCTTTTTGATGGAGTCTTTGGGTTTGGGATCAAGGTAGTACTGGCCTCATAGAACAAGTTTGGAAGTTTTCCTTCCATTTATATTTTTTGAAACATCTTCAGAAGTATAGGTATTAATTCTTCTTTAAATGTTTGGTAGAATTCCCTGGGAAGCCATCTAACCCTGGTTTCTTGTTTGTTGGGAGATTTTTGATTACTACTTCAATTTCCTTACTGGTTATGGGTCTGTTCAGATTTTCTGTTTCTTCCTAGTTCAGTTTTGGTAGCTTGTATGTCTCTAGGAATGCATCCATTTCTTCCAGATTGCCTAATTTGTTGGCATATCGTTCTCATGATATGTTCTTATAATTGCTTGTATTTCTTTGATGTTGATTGTGATCCTCTCCTCTTTCATTCATGATTTTATTTACTTGGGTCCTTTATTTATTTGGGTCCTTTCCCTTTTCTTTTTGGTAAGTCTGGCCAGGGGTTTATCAATCTTATTCTTTCATAGAACCAGCTCCTAGTTTTGTTGATCTGTACTGTTCTTTTGGTTTCTATTTCATTGATTTCTGCTCTAATCTTAATTCTCTTCTCCTGCTGGGTTTAGGCTTTATTTGCTGCTCTTTCTCCAGCACCTTTAGGTGTAAGTTTAGGTTATGTATTTGAGATCTTTCTTGTTTGTTGAGAAAGGCTTGTATTGCTATGTACTTCCCTCTTAGGACCGCTTTTGCTGCATTCCAAAGTTTTTGAACAGTTGTGTTTTTATTTTCATTTGTTTCCATGAAATTTTTAATTCTTCTTTAATTTCCTGGTTGACCTGTTCATTCTTTAGTAAGATGCTCTTTAGCCTCCATGTATTTGAGTTCTTTCCAAATTTTCTCTTGTGATTTGAGATCAAGTTTAAAAGCATTGTGGTCTGAAAATATGGAGTTAGTGATCCCAATCATTTAGTACCGGTTGAGACCTGATTTGTGACCCAGTATGTGATCTATTCTGGAGAAGGTTCCCCATTCACTTGAGAAGAATATGTCTTTTGTTGATTTAAGATGGAATGTTCTGAATATATGTGAAGTCCATCTGGTCCAGTGTGTCATTCAAAGCCCTTATTTCCTTACCTTCTGCTTAGGTGATCTGTCCATTGCACTGAGTGGGATGTTAAAGACCCCTATTATTATTTTTGTTATTAATTGTTTTGTATAATTTTATTAGTTGGTTTTTTTTGTTATTAATTGGTTTATATAATTGGCTGTCCCCAAGTTAGGGGCATAAATATTTACAGTTGTTAGATCTTGTTGGATAGACCCTTTAATTATGATATAGTGTCTTCCCTGATCTCTTATTACAGTCTTTGGTTTAAAATCTAATTTATCTGGGGCGCCTGGGTGGCTCAGTTGGTTAAGCGACTGCCTTCGGCTCAGGTCATGATCCTGGAGTCCCGGGATCGAGTCCTGCATTGGGCTCCCTGCTCAGCGGGGAGTCTGCTTCTCCCTCTGACCCTCTTCCCTCTCGTGCTTTCTATCTCTCGTTCTCTCTCTCAAATAAATAAATAAAATCTTTAAAAAAAAATAAAAAAATAAAATAAAATAAAATCTAATTTATCTGGTACAAGGATTGACACCCCAGCTTTCTTTTGATATCCATTAGCATGATAAATGATTTTCCATACCCTCTTTTTCAATCTGGAGGGGTATTTGGGTCCAAAATGCATCTTTTGCAGACAGCATATCGATGAGTCTTGCTTTTTAATCCAGTCTGATACCCAGTGTCTTTTGATTGGGGTATTTAGCCCATTTTCATTCAGGGTAACTATTGAAAGATGTGAATTTAGTGCCATTGTATTACCTGTAAAGTTACTGTTTCTGTGTATTGTCTCTGTCCCTTTCTGGTCTGTGTTATCTTTGGACTCTTTCTTCGCTTAAAGGATCCCCTTTAATAATTCTTACAGAGCTGGTTTAGTGATCACAAACTCTTTTAGTTTCTTTTTGTCCTGGAAGCTCTTTATCTCTCCTCTTTTTAATGACAGCCTTTCTGGATAAAGTATTAGCTGCATATTTTTCTCATTTAGCACCCTTAATATATCATGCCACACCTTTCTGGCCTTCCAGGTCTCTGGATAGGTCTGCTGCCAGTCTAATGTTTCTATCCTTGCACGTTACGTACCTCTTGTCCCGAGCTACTTTCAGCATTTTCTCTTTGTCTCTGAGATTTGCAAGTTTCACTATTATATGTCAGGGTGTTGACCTATTTTTTTTTTTTTTTTTTTGAGTGGGGGGACCTCTGTGCCTCCTAGACTTGAATACCTGTTTCCTTCCTCAGATTAGGGATGTTCTCAGCTATAATTTGCTCCAATATACCTCCTGCCCCCCACCCTTTCCTCCTCTTCTGGGATCCCAATTATTCTAATATTGTTTTCGCTTTATGGTATCACTTATCTCTCGAATTCTCCCCTCTTGATCTGGTAGTTTATCTCTCTTTTTCTCAGCTTCTTTATTCTCCATCATTTGGTGTTCTCTATTACTAATTTTCTCTTCTGCCTCATATATCCCAGCACTTAGAGCCTCAATTTTTTTCTTTTTTCTTTTTTTAAAGATTTTATTTATCTATGAGAGAGAGAATGAGAGAGAGAGAGCACATGAGAGGGGCGAGGGTCAGAGGGAGAAGCCGACTCCCTGCCGAGCAGGGAGCCCAATGCGGGACTCAATCCAGGGACTCCAGGATCATGACCTGAGCCGAAGGCAGTAGCTTAACCAACTGAGCCACCCAGGCACCCTCAATTTTTTTTTTTTAAGATTTTATTTATTTGAGAGAGAGAGAACACAAGCAGGGGGAGGGGCAGAGGGAGAGTGAGAAGCAGGTTCCCCGCTGAGCAGGGAGCCAGATGCAGCACTTGATCTCAGGGCCCTGGCATCATGACTTGTGCCAAAGGCAGACGCTTAAGCAGCTGAGCCACCCAGGTGCCCTGAGGCTCGATTTTTGATCACATCTCATTGGTAGCCTTCTTTATTTCAACCTGATTAGATTTTAGTTATTTCCAGAAAGGGATTCTCTAGTGTCTCCTGTGCTTTTTCAAGCCCAGATAGTTTCTGTATATCAGAATAACAATTCTGATCATTCCATCATCTTACTTACATTCAAACCGATTAGGTCCCTGGCAGTTACTATTGCCTCTTGTTCTCTTTTTCGAGGGGTTTTTCCATCTAGTCATTCTGTCCAGAGAAGAATAGATGAACAAGAGAATAAAATAGTAAAATAGCAACAACGACCCTGGAGAATTATACACTAAACTCGAGACCAGAAACCAACAAGAAAAAAAAAAAATAATCGGCACATGAACAAAAACAAGCAATACACTAGATACACTAAATCCTGAGTGTATTTTGGTCTGTTAGAAAACTAGGTCCCAAAACTATAGAAAGAAAAACCTATATATACAAAACTAAAATACATTGAAATGATAGAATGTAACTGTAAAACGAAAATTAAAAGAGACTTAAAAAATATAATCAGGTGAACAGAACAAAGCATTACACTCGATTCTGGGTGTATTTTGGTCTCTTTGTTAGAAGAAACTACATCTCAAAATTGTAAAGCAAGAAAAACATATACAAAAATATATAATGAAAGGATAGAATAAAAAAGAAAATTTTTAAAAACTTAAAAATTTAAGTTGATAAAATAAATTAGTTGAAAAGGAATACGAATTAAAATTGAAAGACTAAAGAATCATGAGAAAAATACCCCAAATTCTATATACTGTTTTCCCCTAGTGCTGGAGTTTTGCAGTTCTGTGTGATCAGTAAACTTGGTCTTAGCCGGAGTTCTTGCTGATCTTCTGGGGGAGGCGCCTGTTGCCCTGATTCTCAGGTGTCTTTGCCCTGGGCGGAGCTGCACTGCCCTTGCCAGGGGGCTGGGCTCAATGTAGGTGTCTATGGATTGCTCTATGTGGCTTTTGTTCCCTGAAGACTTTCTGTCTCGCTTCAGAGGATAAAAATAAAAATGGCGGTGTCCTGATCTCCGGAGCTGAAAGATTGCGGAGCCACACTCCTCAGTGCACCCTCTGGAAAAAGCAGTCAATCACGTTTATCTCCCTGGTTTCTGTCAGCACTCTGTGTTCGCCCAGCCTCTGACCAACTGTTTTGATTTCAGGCACACTGCCACCCATTTTGGAGTCTGCAAACCCTGCAGACTCGGTAGCATGCACCTGTGCTTCTCCTCCCAGGGGAAGCATAAGGGTCTTGCCCTGCTTCTGCCACTTGCTGGGCCTTGACTGGAGAGTGGTTGCCTTACCAACTGTGCTGTGGTTTGTGGTTTATGGGAACACCCAGCTGAAAGCCCACTCCTGGGCTCACTGATTGCAGCCGGCTTCCCCACTCCGATGCCTGGGAGCTCTGCCACACTCAGGGACACCCGTTCTTTCTGTGACCCAGTGGATCCTGAGACCAACTGTTCCAGCTAGGATTCTGCCCTGCCTCGCCACCTGAGTGCCTTTCAGGCGGGGACATCCCTCACTAGAGAAGACTTCTGAAAGTTCTGATTTTGCACTCTGCTGCTATATCACTTTCCCGAAGTCGGCTTTCAGAAGGTCCTTCCCCTGTGGTTTATCTTTCAACATATCACCTCAGATTCACTTCTCCACCCCTCCTACCTTGCCAAAAGTTGTCCCTTTTCTATTTGTAGAATTGCAGCAATTCTTTTCTTAGATCCTTTTCTATTTGTAGAATTGCAGCAGTTCTTTTCTTAGATCCTTTTCTATTTGTAGAATTGCAGCAATTCTTTTCTTAGATCTGTGGTTGACTTCACCAGTGTTCATAATGATTTGATAGCTATCTAGCTGAATTCCAGGGACCAGACAAAACTAGGGTCCCCTACTCCTTTGCCATCCTCCCCGGTTCCCCACCATCTGCTACAGGAATTTTTGTAGTGATTGTGTTGGATATATAAATGGCTTTGATAACATGGACATTTTTAATTTTTTTAAGTTTATTTATTAGAACGAAAGGGGAGAGGGAGAAGCAGACTCCCTGCTGAGCAGGGAGCCTGACTTGGGGCTTAATCCCAGGAGCCTGAGATCATGACCTGAGCCGAAGACAGATGCTTAACCAACTGAGCTACCCAGGCACCCCAATAACATGGACATTTTAACAATATTAACTCTTCAAACCCTTGACATGGGATATCCTTCCATTTATTTATGTCATCGTCCGTTTCTTTTAGCAAAGTCTTGTAGTTTTCATAGGTCTTTAACTTGATTAAAGTTATTCCTAGGTATCTTATTTTTGATGCTATTGTGAATGGGCGTTTTCTTTATTTTTTTTTTCAGATACCTTATGGTTAGTGTATAGAAAACAACTGATTTCTGTGTTTTGATTTTATATCCTGCAACTCTATTGTATTCATTGATTAGACCCAACAGTTTTTTCAGTCTTTGGGATTTTCAATATATAAGATCATATCATCTGTAAATAGCAACAATTTTAATTCTTCCTTTCCTATTTGGATGCTTTTTCTTTGTCTTGCCTGATTGTAGTAGGTAGGACTTCCAGTACTATATTGAATAAGAGTGGTGATAGTGGGCACCTTTGTATTATACTTGATCTTAGAGGAAAAGCTTTGTTTCTCTTTGTTGAGTATGATGTTACCTGTGGGTTTGTTTTATATTACTTTCATGTTGAGGTATGTTCTTTCTGTACTCAATCTGTTGAGGGATTTTATTATGAAAGAATGTTGTACTTTATCAAATGTCTTTTTTTTTTGGCATCTTTTGAGATGAGCATATGCTTTTTATTTTTCATTCTATTAACCTGGTGTATCACATTTATTGATTTATGTATGTTGAACCATCCTTGAACCCCAGGAATAAATCCCACTTGTTCATGGTGTATAATCCTTTCAGTGAATTCTTGAATTTCGTTTGCTAATATTTTGTTTAGAATTATTCCATCTGTGTCCATCAGGGATCTTCGTCTCTAGTTTTTTATTCTTGTAGGGTCCTTATCTTGTTTTGTTATCAGAGTATTGCTACCTCATGTAGTAACTTTGGAAATGTTTCCTTCTCTCCAGCTTTTTGGAAAAGTTCGAGAATTGGCTTTAATTCTTCTTTAAACATTTACTATAATTCACCAGGGAAGCCATCTGGTCTGCATAGTTCTGTGTTGGGAGGTTTTTGATTATTGATTCATTTTTTCCACACATCATCATTTTGTTCAGATTCTACTTATTCCTGGTTCAGTCTTGGAAGATTATAGGATTGTTGAAAATTATTCATTTCTTCTGTTATTGTAATTTGCTCGCATATACTTGTTTATAGTAGTCTCTTATGAGCCTATGTATTTCTGTAGTCAATTGCAATTTCTTCTCATTCATTTCTGATTTTGAGTTTTCTCTCTTATTTACTTAGTACTCTCCCTAAAGTGTTGTCAAATTTATCTTTCAAAAAAACCCAGCTTTTTGTTGACTTTCTATTTTTCTGATCTCTTACTCATTTTATTTTCCAACTTTGATATTTATTATTTCCTTCCATCTACTGACTCTGAGCTTTGTTCTTTTACTTCTTTGAAGTGTAAAGTTATGTTTTTTTGTAATCTTTCTCATTTCTTAACATATGCATATATTGCTGTAAACTTCTAGAAATGTTTTTGCAGCATCCCATTTGTTTTGGTATGTTCTGTTTCCATTTTCATTTGTTTGAAGATACTGATTCAGTCTATTTTTAATCTGTTTCACTTATTGGTTGTTCAGGAGTTTGTTTAGTTTCCATGTATTTGTAGATTTTCTAGCTATTTTGGTATAAGTATCGCTATCCCTACTTCCCTTTGGTTTCCACTTGCATAGATTATCTTTTTATCCCTTCACTTTGAGTCTTCTGTACATCTTTAAAGCTGAAATGGATCTCTTACTGGCACCACATAGTTAGGTCTTGTTTTTTATCCACTTTGCCACTGTGTGCCTTTTGATTGGTGTATTCAGTTCATTTATACTTAGGGCAATTATTAATATGTTAATATGTAAGGACTTATTAATTGCTTTCTGGTTTTATTTTTCCCTGTTTCTGCCACCTTTATAAGTTGGTTACTTTCTGTGGTAGTATGTCAGCCCCCACACTCTTTTTTTTTTTTTTTTTGTCTTCTGTAGATCTGCTCTAGGTTTTGGTCTTGTGGTTACTATTGGGCTTACATAAAACATCTTATAAAATCATCCATTCTGTGCTGAGAACAGCTTATCTCTGATTGCCTATAAAGTGTTCACCCTTTTACTTCTCCCTTTTATACTACTGATATTACAGTTTATCTACATTTTGTTGTGTATTTAACTTGTAGCAGTAGTTATTTTTTTAATATTTTATATTTTTTTATATTTTTTATTCTAATTTGTGTGTGTGTGTGTGTGTGTGTGTGTGTGTGTAACCTTGAGAGTTTTCCATATATAAAGTAATTTCATTTGCAAACAGATAATTTTACTACTTTCTTTCCAACTTGGGTGTCCTTTCCTTTCCTAATTGCTCTGGCTAGATCCTTCAGTACTATGTTTTTTGATTTTTTGTTTTTATGTTATGCTTTTCCTCCGAATTTTTATTTAAGTTCTAGTTATTTGACATATAATATTGGTTTCAGGAGTAGAATTTAGTGATTTATCACTTACATACAATACCCAGTGTTCATTACAACACGTTCCTCCTTACTACCTATCAACCATTTAGCCCATCCCCTGCCTGTCTCCCTCCATCAATCCTGTTTTTTCTCAATCATTAGAGTCTTTTTTTTCCCCTTCCCATATGTTCATCTCTTTTGTTTCTTAAATTCCACATAGGAGGGAAATTATATGGTATTTGTCTTTTTTCTGACTGATTTATTTCACTTAGCAAAATACAATCTAGCTCCATCCACATCACATCATTGCAAATGGCAAGGTTTTTTTTTTTTTTTTTTTTCCCTCTCTTTTTTTGATGGCTGAGTTGTTTCAGTGTTATGTTAGATGGAAGTCGTAAAAGTGGCCATCCTGCTTTGGTCTTGATTCTCTAGGAAAAACTTTGAATCTCACTGTTGGCTATTCACTGTGGGTTTTTTTTTTTGTTGTTGTTTATATATATATATATATTCTAGTCTTAGTTTTTGATTTTTGAGTATTTTTATCAGGGAAAAGTTGAATTTTGTTATATGCTTTTTCTGCATCAACTGAGATAATTTTTCCCCCTTCAATCTGTTCATGTGTTTATATTTCATTTATTGATTTCTACATATTGTACCATCCTTGCACTCCAGGTGTGATCCTTTTACCATACTGCTGAATTTGTTTTAGTAAGAACAGTTCTTCCTCATCTTATGATGGGTTGGTGTCCTGATTAACTCATAGTGAGTTGAAAATATTGTAAGTCAGAAATACATTTAATACACCTAACTTAACAAATATCATAACTTAGTCTAGCCTGCCTTAAATGTGCTTTGGACACTTATATTTGCCAGCAGTTGGGCAAAATCATCTAATACGAAGCCTCTTTTATAATCGTTAAAAACCTCACGTAATTTACTGAATACTATATTGCAAGTAAAAAACAAAATAGTTGTATGGGTACAAAATGATTGTAAATGTTTCAGTTGTTCACCTTCATAATTGCATGGCGACCAGGAGCTGTGGCTCACTGCTACTGCCCATCATCACGGGGGAGTATTGTACCACATATTGCTAGCCCAGGAAAAGATCAAAATTCAAAATATCATTTCCACTGGATGCCTGTCACTTTCACATCATCATAAAGTTGAAAAATCTTGAACCATCTTACATCTGGTACCATCTGTATCTTGTTGAGGAATTTTTACATCAATGTTCATTTGGGATAGTAGTCTAGTTTTCTTGTGTCTTTGTCTGCTTTTGTATTAAGGTAATGCTGATCTCATACAGTGAGTAAGAAAGTTCTCCCTCCTCTTTAATTTTTTGGAATAGTTTGAGAAAATTGGTTTAATTCTTCTTTACTTATTTTATAGAATTCACCTATGAAGTTAGTGGTCCAGGGCTTTTCTTTGTTGGGAGATTTTTGATTACTGATTCACTTTCCTTACTAGTTATAAGTTTATCCTGTTTATTTCTTGATGATTTAGTCTTGGTAGCTTTGAGCTTCTAGGAATTTGTACATTTCAATCTGGCTATCCAATTTTTGACATATTTATTCACAGTACTCTCTGATAATTGTTATTTCTGTTATTAGATTTTCATTTCTGATTTTAGTAATTTGTATCTTCTCTCCTGTTTTCTCAATCCATCTTACTAAAGGTTTGTTAATTTTGATGATTTCATCAAAGGACCAACTTTTGTTTTCATTGATTCCTGTTGTTTTTTAATTTCTTATTTCATTTATCTCTGCTCTAGTCTATTGTTTCCTTCCTTCTGCAAGCCTTAGGATTATTGTTTTTTTATTCTAGTTCTTTAAGTTTTAAAGGTATGTGGTGGTTTTGAGATCATTCTCATTTTTTAAATGTAAGCATTTATAGCTGTCAGTTTATCCCCATAGCACCACTTTGTCCATATCCAAGTTTTGATGTGTCATGTTTTTGTTTTATTCATTTGTAAATGTTTAGAAAACACTTTGCTTATGATTTCTTGTTTGATCTGTTGGTTGTTTAATTCTTTTGGCTTTAATATAGTGACTTAGGATTTATTTTCAAATGTTGAATTTTATTCATTCTTGGAATTAACTCCATTTGTTGATGATTTATTTATATAATACTAAATCCTATTTGCTAATTTTTTAAAAAGATTTTGCCTGTGTCCATGTTCAGCTGGTGGATCAGTCTGTAGTTTCTTTTCTTGAAATATCTTTGTCTTTTTGTTATTAAAGTAGTGTGGCGGGGCACCTGGGTAGCTCAGTCAGGCATCCAACTCTTGATTTTAGCTTAGGTCATGATCTCAGGGTCGTGAGATCAAGCCCCACATCAGGCTCCATGGTTAGTGCAGAGTCTGAGATTCACCCTCTCTTTCGGCCCTTTTCCTTGCTCATGTGTGCAAGTGCTCTCTTTTCTCTCTCCTAATAAATAAATAAAATCTTAAAAAAATAAAAATAATATAAAGATAAAGTAGTGCTGGTTGGCCTCATAAAACTAGTTAAGAAAACTTCCCTCTTTTTTTCTGGAAGAGGTTGAGTAGAGATGGTAGTATTTCCTATTATGTATTTGGTAGAATTCACAAGTGAAACCATCTTGGCCTAGTGGTTTCATTGTTTAATTATAAATTCAAGTGCATTAATAGGACTATTCAGGTTATCTATTTCTTCTTGAGTGAGTTTGCTCCTAATTTTTTAAAGAACTGGTCAATGTCCATTTTTCAGTTTTATGGACAAAGAGTTGTTTGTATTATCCCTTTGTTAAGCTTTTAAAGTATATGGGGTCTGTATATTCTGTATGTTTTACCTCTTTCTCCATACTTTTGATAGTTTTTTTTCTCCTTTTTTTTATTCTTGGTCAATTTATCTAATTAAAATTTTTTAATCTTTCAGGAAATCAATACTTGGTTTCATAATCTGAAAAAAGGTTGCTTGTTATGCTGCTGTGGAATTATCTTATAAATGTCAGTTAAAGTTCTTGATAGTATTGTTCAGATCTTCTATATGTTTTCCAGGTATCTATTTGTTCTATCACTTATTGATAAAGCAATTTCATTGTATTCAAGTGTAATTTTGTGTTTATTTCCCCTTTCAGGTCTGCCATTTTTTGTTTTCTATATACTAAAGGTCTTTTGTTAGGTACATAAACATTTAGGACTGTTACATCATTTGGATAGAGTCCTTTATTATTATGAAGTATTCCTTTTTTAGTTCTGGTAATATTTGTTTTCTAAAGTCTACTTTGACATTAATATAACAATTCCAGCTCTATTTGGTTAGTGTTTGCCTGATAAATCTTTTCTCATTCTTTTTAACCTGTTTTCATGCTTCAGTTGTGTTCAAGGAAATCAGTCTGTGGTCAGGTCTTGCTTTTTTTAAATCCAGTTTGAAAATTCTGCCCTTAAAATGGTATGCTTAGACTGTTCTCAGTATGATTATTAATATGATTAGATTGATTGAAATCTGCTTGTTAGCCATGTGCTATTTATTCCATTTTATTCCATTTCTTTGTTCCCTCTTTTTTCCTGTGTTCTTTTGGATTAATTGAATAGTTTTTATGATTCATTTATTCTCCACTATTTGCTTATTATTTTTTCTTTTTTAGTTGTTGACATCAGGTTTACCAAATATACCTTTTTATCATCAGTCCACTTGCAAATAATACATACTTTGTACATAGTATAAGGACCTTATATATTCCCAATATATTTCCTCCCATATCTTTTGCTATTGTTGTCATAATTGTCACAGAAGACCCTGTACATTACTACTCTTTTTCTTGTACATCAGAGGTTGGCTAACATCTTCTTTAAAGAACCAGTGATATTGGGGCGCCTGGGTGGCTCAGTCGTTGGGTGTCTGCCTTCAGCTCAGGTCATGATTCCGGGGTCCTGGGATCGAGCCCCTCATCGGGCTCTCCGCTCCGTGGGGGGCCTGCTTCACCCTCTCCCACTCTCCCTGCTTGTGTTCCCTCTCTCGCTGTGTCTCTCTCTGTCAAATAAATAAGTAAAATCTTTAAAAAAAAAAAAAAGAACCAGTGATATTTTTGGTTTTGTGGGACACTTGTCTCTTTACAAACCACTCAAGTCTGCCATTATGGTGTAAAAGTAGCCATATGTAAACAAATGTATAGAAGACATAAAAGGCAAGATTTGGCTCATGGGTCATAGTTTGTTGATGACAGCTTTAAACAGTCATTCATCAAATAAAGTATTTAAAGGACAAATATTAATTTTCTCTTTATTACATTTTCAGTGTTCTTGTAATACTGGTCTGATTGCAATGAATTCTTTCAAATTTTGTTTATATTCTTTGTTTTGAATGATGCTTCCTCTGCTATAGAATTCTCAGTGGGCAGATTTTGGAGGTTTTACTTTCCTTTTGGAACTTTAAAAATGTTATTCCATTATCTTCTATCATGGTTTATGATGAGAAGTATACTGTAACTTTTACAAATCTTTTCATATCTTTACTTTCCTGTATGTTTCTGTCATTTTGCACTGACTTTAAAATGTTTTTTCTGTTTTTGATTTTTAGCAGTTTAAATATATGTGTATGTGTTGATTTTGGTATTTATCTTTCTTGGTGTTCTCTGAGCTTCTTGAATTTGTTGTTTTGTGTCTGTCATCAACTTTAGATAACTCTTAGCAGTTATTTTGACATATATACCTTTACCTCTTCTGAGTTTTTAATTACATGTATGGTAGAATGTTGATGTTTATCCTAGAACTGTTGGATGTTGGATGTTTTGTTTTAATCTTATATTTTAATCATTGTCATTCTTTGTGACTTGCTTGAAGTTACCTCTCTCTTCAGCTCTGTTCAGTCTGTTCATGAGTCTGTTGAAGGTATTCTCCATCTTTTAACATGTTTTTCATTTCCAGCATTTCTGTTTGATTTTTTTTATTGAAGTATAATTAACATACAAAGTTGTATTAGTTTCAGGTGTACAAAACGTTGGTTCAATGTATCTTATTTATTACTCAGTGCTACTATAAGTGTAGTCACTATCTGTCACCATAAAATGTTATTACAATATTATTGACGTTCCCTATGCTTTATCTTTCATCTCTGTGACTTATTTATCCCTTAATTATGTTTGTACTTCTAAATACCCTTTATCCATTTCACCTATCCCCCACCTTCCTCCCTTCAGACAACCACCAATTTGTTCTCTATATTTATGGGTCTGTTTCTGCTTTGTTTGTTGTTCCTTTATTTTTTAGGTTCCACATATGACAGAAGTCCCATGATCTTGGTCTGCCTGACTTATTTCACTTCACATAATACCCTCTAGGTTCATCCATGTTGTTGCAAATGGCGAGACCTCATTCTTTTTATGGCTGAGTAATATTCCATTGCGTGTATGTATATACATATATACACACACCATATCTTCTTTAGCAATTTATCTATTGATAGACACTTGGTCTGACTCCATATTTTGGCTATTGTAAATAATGCTGCAATAAACATAGGGATGCATATGTCTTCTTTAATTGGTGTTTTTGTTTTCTGTGTGTAAATACCCAGTAGTAGAATTACTGGATCATAAGGTATTTTTTATTTAAGATTTTATTTATTTGAGAGAAAGCGTGTGCATAAATGGGGAAGGGGCAGAAGGAGAGGGAAAAGCAGACTCCCCCCTGCACAGAGAGCCTGATGTGGGGCTCAATCCCAGGACCCTGAGTTCATGACCTGAGCTGAAGGCAGAGGCTTAACCGACTGAGACACCAAGGTGCCCTGACCGTATGGTATTTCTATTTTTAATTTTTTGAGGAACCTCCATACTTTCTTCCACAGTGGCTGCACCAATTTACAGTCCATCAACAGTGCACAAGGGTTCCTTTTTTCCCACATCCTTGCCAAGACTTATTTCTTGTCTTTTTGATTCTAGCCATACTGACAGATGTAAGGTGTTTTGACTTTCATTTTCCTGATGGTTAGTGGTGTTGAACATCTTTTCATGTGTCGGTCATCTGTGTGTCTTCTTTGGAAAAAATACTCAAGTTTTCTGCCCATTTTTTAATCAAATTATTTTTTTCTTTTTTTTTTTTTTGGTGGTGGTAGTGCTGGTGTTGTATCTGTGATTTGGAGATATCTTCTGTTTAGTAGGTTGCCTTTTAATTTTGTTCATGGTTTTCTTTGCTGTGAAAAATATTTTATTTTGATATAGTCCCAATAGTTTATTTTTGCTGACATAACTAGAAAAATTTTGCTAAGGCCAGTGTCAGAGATTGCTATTTTCTTTTAGGGAGAGATATAGTTGCAGGTCTCACATTTAGGTCTTTAATCCCTGTTCAATTTAATTTTTTGTATACTGTGAGAAAGTGGTCCAGTTTCATTTCTTTGCATGTAGCTATCTAGCTTTACCAGCACCATTTATTGAAGAGTCTTTCTTTTTCCCATTGTGTATCCTTGCCTCTTTTGTTATAGACTAATTGACCATATAAACATGGGTTTAGTTCTGGGCCCTCTATTCTGTCCCATTGATTTATGTGTCTTATATTTGCCCTATACCATACTGTTTTGATTGCCACAGCTTTGTGTAGTATACCTTGAAATCTGGGATTGTGATACCTTTAACTTAATTCTTCTTTCACAAGATAGCTTTGACTCTTTGAGGTCTTGTGGTTCTATACAAATTTTAGCATTATTTGTTTCAGTTCTGTGGAAAATGCTGTTGGTATTTTGATAGAGTTTACATTGAGTCTGTAGATTGCTTTGGTTCATACAGACATTTCAACAATATTAATTCTTCCAAACCATGAGCATGGAACATCTTTCCATTTATTTGTGTCCTCTTTAATTTTTTTCATCAGTGTTTTATAGTTTCAGAGTACAGGTTTTTCACCTCTTTGATTAAGTTTATTCTTAGATACTTTATTATTTTTGATGTTATTGTAAACAAAATTGTTTTCTTAATTTCTCTTTCTGCTACTTTGTCATTAATATATAGATAATGCAACAGATTTCTATATATTATTCTTGTATCTTGCAACTTTAACTTTTTCATTTACTCTTAGTAATCACATCATATGCAAACCGTGACACTTTTGCTTCTTCTTTACCAGTTTTAATACCTTTTATTTCTTGTCTGATTACTGCAGCTAGGAGTTCAGTACTATACTGAATAAAAATGGTGAGGGTGGACATCCTTGTTTCATTCCTGATAGAGGAAAAACCTTCAATTTTTCACCATTGAGTGGGATGTTAACTGTGGGTTTTTAATATGAGGCCGTTATTAGGGTATTTTACCTCTAAACCCACTTTGTTGAGAGTTTATCATGAATGAGTATATTATTATGTCAGTTGCTATTTCTGCATCTATTGAGCTGATCATATGATTTTTATCCTTTCTCGTTAATGTGATGTATTACATTGTTTTGTGCATATTGAAACACCTTTGCATCCCTAGAATAAATCCTACTTGATTGTGGTGAGAGATCTTTTAATATATTGTTGAATTCTGCTTGCTGGTATCTTGTTGAAGATTTTGCATCTATGTTCATCAGAGTTTTTGGCCTCCAGTATTCTTTTCGTGTGTTGTCTTTGTCTAGTTTTGGTATCAGGATAATGCTGGCCTCATAGAAGGAATTTGGAAGTTTTACTTCTTCTGTTTTGGGGAATAGTTTAAGTATTAACTCTTCTTTAAATGTTTGGTAGAATTCACCTGTGAATCCATTGGGTTTGGGCAATTTTTTTTTTTAATAGAGTGCGAGTGGTGGGAGAGGCAGAGGGAGAGGAAGAATCCTAAGCAGGCTCCATACCCAGAGCAGAACCCCATGTGGTTCTTGATCTCGACCCTGAGGTCATGACCTCTGCCAACTCAAGTTGGGTGCTTAACTGACTAAGCCACCTAGGTGCCCCTTGTCCCAATTTGTTGGTATGTAATTTTTCATTATAGTCTCTTAAAAATCTTTACATTTCTGCGGGGTTGGTGTTTATTTCTCCCTCATTTCTGATTTAATTTATTTGAGTCCTCTCTTTCTTGGTTAGTCTGGCTAAAAGTTTATCAATTTTATCTTTTCAAGGAACCAGTTTCTGGTTTCATTGATCTTTTTCTTTTTTCTGTTTCTTCTTTTTCTTTTTTGTCTCTATTTATTTCTGCTCTAAATGTTATCATTTCCTTCCTTCTGCTGTTTTTGGCTATGTTTGTTCTTTTTCTAGCTCTTTTCGGTGTGGGGTTGGTTATTTATTTGAGACCTTTTTTTTGTTTCTTCAGATAGGCCTGTATTGCTATAAACTTCTCCGTTAGAACTGCTTTTGCTGTGTCGCAAAGATTTTGTACTCGTGTATTTTCATTTTCATTTGTCTCCATGTATTTTTCGATTTCCTCTTTGATTTCATCATTGACCCATTCACTGTTTTGTAGCATGTTGTTTAGCTTCCATGTATTTATGTTCTTCCCAGATTTTTCTATTGTAATTGATTTCTAGTTTCATACTATTATGGTCAAAAGATGCTATATGATTTTAATCTTAAATTTATTGAGACTTGCTTTGTGTGGTATGTATTGGAGAATGTTGCATGTGCATTTGAAAAGAACATATATTCTTCTGTTTATGGATAGAATGTTCTTTATATATCTTAGTTCCCGTCTGGTTTAATGTGCCTTCTGTAGAAGAGATCCTGTGGTACCCTGTCAGTCCTCCCTTGGTCACCAGAAACAGGTGCTCCTGGGGTGTCTCGTCTGCATGCTGTGTGTGCCCTAATGTTGTGGCTGAACTGCATTTGCCTTCAGTCCAGCCAACTGCAGTGACCTGCTTTGCCTGCTTTGGGCAAACAAGGCAGAATTTGTGCAATTGAGAAGTCTGTTTGAGGCCTCTGCAATCTTGTAGGTGGGTGAGGTCAGCAGTCAGGCTCTCTGAACTTAGCCTGCCTGCCACAGCTGTGGGATACCAAACAGCAAACTTTACTTTTTGCTCAGCCAGTGAAGAGGCTTTGATGCTCGAACTGTGGGCATTCCGGTGTGTGGGATTATCTTCCCCTTTCCAGGGCAGGCATCACTTTTGAGTGGTGCTGATCCCTGCTGGGGCTGCTTGCAGGTTATGGTGGGGGCAGGAACCACTCTGGTGGGATGCTTGTCAATGCAGGAGGGTTGGATGGGCAGATCTGCAGGTAAATAGTGCTAGCAAGATAGGTAGAGACTGTTATGCTGGCTCCTGCCAAATGTCCAGCTATCTAGGATCGGGGAGGGGAAGAGAAATGGCACCCACCAGTACTTTTGTTTCTAGAGAAGTCTCCTGATGATCCCTATCCCTCTAGCATATGTTCTGAAATTACTAAGTAAATCTTCATGTACCCGAGGCACTTTTCAAACTGCTACTATTGTGCTATGTTTCTGGCTGAGTTATTTATTATTCTGGCTTTTTAAAGGCAGGACTCTGTTTCCTATTATTGTCTGACTCTCCTGGAGTTAAGCCCAGCTGATTTTTAAAGTATGTGGAGTTAAGTTTTGCTGATACTAAAAGCTCCTGAAGTTAAGCCCCATTGGTTTTCAAGGCCAGATGTTATGGGGACTCATCTTCCCAGTGCATTTCCCAGTGTCTTAGGTGCCTGGTGTGAGGTTTAATCCTCTCCCTTCTCTTTGCTTGTAGTATAAGTCTTGTTTGTGGTTAATCTCACCCAGTGTTTTGGTTCCCAACTGTGTCTCCATGGCTCCTACCCTTTTTGATGTGACCCCCTGTCTATGATTAACTGTGGAAGGTCTTTTTTGCCAGTCTTCAGATCATTTTCAGAGCTAGTTACATAAATGTAGCTATAATCTCAGAGGTGTGTCCATGGGGGTAGGTGAGCTTGGGATCACCCTACTCTATCTTCCCTGAACTATTTGATTCTTAGAGTTTTCATCTCTGCTGCTATTTCCCACCTGATCTACATATGATGGCTGTCTTTCCCATTAGGACCTTTAATGTTTTAATCATAGTAATTTTATATTCCTTGTCTAATTATTTAGACATCTGTTTCATATTGGAGTCTGGTTCTGTTGACTATTTTGCCTCCTGACAGTTATCTTTTTCTTGCTTTTTTATATGCCTTATACTTTTTGTTGAACATGGGTTATCTTGTGTAGTGATAATAGTGTTTATGTCTGGAACTGGGCTTCCCTTTCTGCTAAACCTTTAGTTTGAAGTAATGTTTTATGTTTGAAAGAAACAGTAAGTTACCTATATATAAGGGAAGCTGTCATAAGCTCTGTGGAGTTAAATATATCCTAATTTATTTGCCGTTATCTTTTTATTGCCTTCTTTGTAATTACTTTTGGGGGTCTTATTCTATGTAAGGCATTCTCTATACTTTTTAAAACACACTTTTAGGGAATGAACTGAAGTTATCCCCATTTTACAAATGGAAACTTAAGTAAAATTAAAGATAAACACCTATCAAATAATAGAATGGGAACTTGATTCTCCAGGTGTCTGATTTCATATCTTATGTCCTTAACTTTTAGATTCATCATTTGACTTCACCCCAAAAAAAAAAAAAAAAAAAAGGATTGGGTATCACTTATATTGAAGGCCCTGTGATATGTGCTATGGAGGGACAACATGATCAATATGACATCTGCATTTAATAAAATGTTAGGGGTGCCTGGGTGTCTCAGTCAGTTAGGTGGTTTCAGTTAACTGACTCTTGGTTTCAGTTCAGGTCGTGATCTCATGGGTTGTGAGATAGAGCCCCTTGTTGGGCTCTGAGCTTAGTGGGGAGTCTGTTTGAAGAGTCTCTCCCTCTGCCCCTCCCCCCCCACTTGTGCCTGGTGTCTTGCACTGCCTTGTGCTCTGTAAAATCTTTTTTAAAATAATAAAATGAAATGCTAATATTCTAAGAATAGACCTCAAAGAATATCTCTTTTCACTACATAATTGAAATAGTAGAAATATGCAGTAATCTTATTTATAAATGATACTGGTTTATATGTGTTAGAGAAACCTCTGGTTGCTGTGGTGATTCATAACCATTTTAAGTGGTCCAGCCATCCTCATGAGGAGGACCATCATTGGCTTATTTCCCAGGCCTTTACTTATTCAGAACTCATGAGTGATAAAGTCCAAAAGATACCGTACAAAGATAAATTAGATTGTGGAGCACATTATGGAGATAGAATTAGACATTTGGAAATGATAATTTGGTACGATAAAAAGCTGAAAGAAAGTAATAATGAGGAACAAAGAACATTCTCAAACCTTAGAGTATAACTTCAGTGAGGATAAGGAGAAAGAAAAATCAGTAGATAAGAATGAAATGGTTAGAGTATTAGGAGAATCAACAATCTAGCAATGCTGTCCAATAGAACTTTCTGTGATAATGAAAATGTTCTTTATCTGTGTTGTTCAGTACAGTAGAAAATACTAGTCACTTTAAAGCTAGAGAATTTCCAAAGCACTGTCACCCTGGGACTTAATCCACTGGTTTTGATGGTTGGTTTACTTCTGTCAGTTACTTTTTTGGGAAGACTGACTTTCTTGTTCATTTACTTCTCTTCATGTTTTTGCCTCAATTTGGACAGGTAATTCCTTACTGTCCAGCTCTTTGGCTTTAAGAAGTTTTTTGTAATCCATATTTTATTTAATAATTTTTTTCATGGAAATGTTGGCCTATGTAACCTAATCTATTACTAGAAACAGGAATCTTTTGTTTTGAATTTCATGGAAAAATGCTATACTTACAATTTTTCTAGGCTTCATGGCATAATCTTTCTTGTATATGTTCCTCCTTTACTATTTTGTGTCAACTTTTTAAAAAATTTTTTGTAGGATTTTTTCATAAATTCCATGTTGAGAATTTTTTTTACTGTGACTCTTCATTGGTACTGTTCTTTTTATAAGCTAGGCTAGTAGGTAGCTTAGATATTTGATCAGTTGTTTCCAGACACTTTTCTTACCAGCACTTTTCTATATATAATATACTCCCTTCATGGCTAGCCATAAGCTTCCCTAAAGCACTTCATGTATTATAGATTATTTTATTCTACCTCTTGTGTTCTTATTGCTATTCTTATTTTCAGAGTGGGTAGAGGACATAGACATCTTTTTTTTTTTTTCCTGTAAACTTTAATGAAATTTCTGTCTTGTTTTTCTAGATGGGACTGCTCTGTACATGGCAGGTCTACTATAAAGTCTTATAATTTAGTTCTCTGCCAGTTTCTAACCTTCGAGTTCCTGTATTTCCACATGCTTCTCTTTTGGTACCATTGTATTTCTCTCCATGCCTTAAATAATGTGTTGGTTGATTTAGAAATAAGTAGCATTTTTCTCATGGCCTTTCTTACAGGGAGAAACTGTAATTTTTTTTTCTTGAATCTTCTTAATTGCCCCAAATTAGAAGCATCCATGGTATCTTCCAGTAGGTCAATGGATAGACTGTAGTACATCCATGCAATGAGTTATCATGCAGCAGTAAAGAGAATGATCTATAAATCCACAAAAAGACATAAATGAACCTTAATTATGTATTGCTAAGTGTAAGAAGCCAGTCTGAAAAAGTTACTGTTAGGATTCCACCTATGTAGCATTGTGGAAAAGACAAAACAATAGAGATACTGAAAAGATCAGTTATTATCCAGGGAATTGAGGGAGTGAGGGAGGAGGGATGAATAGATGGATGTCAGAGGGTTCTGAGGTCTGTAAAACTATTCTGCATGATACTGTAATGGTGGGCACATATGCTTATGTCAGAAGCCATACAACTGTACACCACAAAGAGTGAACCCTAATGTAAATTGTGGATTTTGGTTAATAGTGATGTATCAATATTGGTCCATCACATGTAACAAATATACCACATAAAGGCAAGATATTAATAACAAGAACCATATGTGGGTTGGGGAGTGGGTTTGTAAGAGGAGAATATATGGAAACTATATTTTCTGTGCAATTTTTCTGTAAACTTAATCTGGAAAGCAAAACCTATTAACTAAAATATGTTCATACTTGATAAAGAGTTCATATATAGACTATTACAAAGTAATTAAATAACCATAGGTAGTATCTAAGTAACAAAACAACAATTTATATGAGAATGTGTTTCTTTTCTGTTGTTAACAATTTGGTCTTTATTCTGCCTTCTTAAATTTTTTTTTAGAATTCCTCCAGTCATTCCTGTTTCTGTATTTATTTTTCTTTTTGGTCTTTTCTATTAGGTGTACTAGCCCTATCTTGGTACCCACCTGGTACAAATGATGAGAATGGAGAAAATACTGATGACTTGGTACCGACTATTTTGGATAAAGCTCATAAATATAATCTGAAGGTATTTAATTTTATTTTTTTTGGAGATATCAACATACTAGTATCAGGTGTTCAACATAATGATTTGGTGTGTTTATTTTTTGAAATGATCATCACAAGTCTAGCTAACATTCATTACACAATTACAAATTATTCGTGTGTGTGTGTGTGTGTGTGTGTTAAGAATTTTTAAGATCTGTTCTCTTACTGGCGTTCAAATGTATCATACAATGTTAACTGTAGTCACTATGCTGTACATTATATACCTAAGTCTTTTTTATTTTATGACTGGAAGTTTGTACCTTTTAACCATCTTCACCCATTTCACCCCCTCCCCACCCCCACCTCAGACAACCATACATCTGTTATCTGTGTCTGTGAGGTGTTTTAGGATATTTGTCTCTATCTGACAGACTTATTTCACATAGCATAATGTCCTCTAGGTCCATCTATGTTGTAGCAAATGGCAAGATTTCCTTCTTTTCGTGGCAGAATAATATTTGCCTTGTATATATACTACATTTCCTTTCTCCATCCATCCATTAATGGACATTTAGGTTATTTCCATTTCTTGGTTATTGTAAATACAGGCACACCTCATTTTGTTGTGCTTATATTTTGTGCTTTGTAGATACTACACTTTTTTTAAAAAAAAATTGAAGTTTTGTGGCAGCCCTGCATATAGTAAATATATTTTCCAACAGCTTTTGCTTCATGTTCTGTGTCACGTTTTGGTAATTCTCACAATATTTCAAACTTTTTCATTATATTTGTTAAGGTGATCTGTGATGAGTGATTATGACTTGCTGAAAGATAAAATGATGGCTAGCATTTTTTTAGCAATAAAGTATCTTTTAAGACACATACATTGTTTTTTAGACATAATGCTATTGCAAACTTAACAGACTACAGTGTAGTGTAAGCTGGATTTTTTTATGCACCGGGAAGCCAAAAAATCCATTTGACTCCTTTTTTTACAATATTCATTTTATGGTGATGGTCTGGAACAGAACCTGTAATGTCTCTCAGGTATGCTTGTAATTGTGTGGTAAGCATCAGTATTATTTCAAACTTGTTTTTGTTCCCTTTGGATAAATACCAGAATTGCTGGATCATATGGTAGTTTTATTCTTATATTTTTTTCTTTTTTTTCTTTTTTCCCAGCCACCCCATCCCTCCCACCCTCCACCACTCCAGCAACCCTCAGTTTGTTTCCTGAGATTAAGAATTCCTCATATCAGTGAGGTCATATGATACATGTCTTTCTCTGATTGACTTATTTCACTCAGCATAACACCCTCCAGTTCCATCCACATCATTGCAAATGGCAAGATCTCATTCCTTTTGACGGCTGCATAATATTCCATTGTGTATATATACCACATCTTCTTTATCCATTCATCTGTTGATGGACATCTTGACTCTTTCCACAGTTTGGCTATTGTGGACATTGCTGCTATAAACATTGGGGTGCATGTACCCCTTCGGATCCCTACATTTGTATCTTTGTGGTAAATACCCAGTAGTGCAATTGCTGGATCGTATGGTAGCTCTATTTTCAACTGTTTGAGGAACCTCCATTCTGTTCCCAGAGTGGTTGCACCAGCTTGCATTCCCACCAACAGTGTAGGAGGGTTCCCCTTTCTCCACATCCCCGCCAACATCTGTCGTTTCCTGACTTAATTTTAGCCATTCTGACTGGTGTGAGGTGGTATCTCATTGAGGTTTTGATTTGGATTTCCCTGATGCCGAGTGATGTTGAGCACTTTTTCATGTGTCTGTTGGCCATTTGGATGTCTTCTTTGGAAAAGTGTCTGTTCATGTCTTCTGCCCATTTCTTGATTGGATTATTTGTTCTTTGGGTGTTGAGTTTAATAAGTTCTTTATAGATTTTGGATACTAGCCCTTATTTTTAATATTTTAAAGTACTTCCATAGTGTTTTCCATAGTGGCTGCATTGATTTACATTCCCACCAACAGTGCACAAGGGTTCCCTTTTCTCCCCATCCTCTCCAACCCTTGTTATTTCTTAAAGATTGATTTATTTGAGAGAGAGAGAGGGTATGTGCATGCATGAATGGGGCTAGGGGCAGAGGGAGAGAAAGAGCATCTCAAGCAGACTCCATGTTGAGCACAGGGCCTGATACAGGACTCGATCCTGAGATCATGACCTGGCCAAAACCAAGTGTTGGATGCTCAACTGACTGAGCCATCCAGGTGCTCCCAACACTGGTTATTTCTTGTCTTTTTGATAATAGCCATACTAACAGAAGTGAGGTGCATCTCATTGTGGTTTGATTTGCATTTCCCTGATAATTAGGAATGAGCACCTTTTCAGGTACCTGTTGGCCATCCAGATATCTTCTTAGGAAAATTATTCAGAACTTCTGCCCCTTTTTTAATTGGATTGTATGCTTTTTTAAATTGATTTTCGATATTAACTCCTTATCAGATATATGATATTAAATATTTCCTCCCATTTGCTAGGTTGCCTTTCACTTTGTTGTGCAGAAGCCTTTTAGTTTGATGTAGTCCCACTTATTTTTGCTTTTACCTTATGATGTCAAATCCAAAATATCATCTCTAAGACCTTTCTCAAGGAGCTTATCACCTATGTTGTCTTCCAAAAGTTTTATACTTTCTACACTTATGTTTAGGATTTTAATCCATTTTGAGTTAATTTTGTTTTTTTTTTTTAAAGATTTTATTTATTTGAGAGAGAGAGAGCACAAGTGAGCACAAGCAGGGGGAGGGGCAGAGGGACAGGGAGAAGCAGACTCCCTACTGAGCAAGGGAGCCCGACATGGGGCTTGATCCCAGGACCCTGGGATCATGACCTGAGCCGAAGGCAGTCGCTTAACCAACTGAGCCACCCAGGCGCCCCATCCATTTTGAGTTAATTTTGTATATGGTGTAATTCAGTGGTTCATTTTCATTTTTTTTTTTTTTTTTGCATGTAGCTCTCCAGGTTTCCAAACACAATTTATTGAAGAGACTGGCCTTTCCCCATTGTGTATTCTTGGCTCTGTGGTTGAAGATTAATTGACGATATCTGCATGGATTTTTCTGGGAGGGAGGGAGGCTTTCTATTTTGTGTGTTCCATTGATCTGTGTCTGGTTTTGTTTTGTTTTTTTTTTTTTTGTTAGTGTTTTTGTGAGTACCATACTGTTTTGTTTACTGTAGCTTTTTTTTTGTTTATTTTAAATATTTTTATTATTAGAGAGAGTGAGAGCAGGAACACAGCAGGGGGAGTGGGAGAGGGAGAAGCAGGCTTCCCGCTGAGCAGGGAGCCCAATGTGGGGCTTGATCCCAGGATACTGGGATCATGACCTGAGCCAAAGGCAGACGCTTAACTGACTGAGCCACCCAAGTGCCCTGATTACTGTAGCTTTGTAATATAATTTGAAATTAGTGACCTCGATGCTTCCAGGTTTGTTTTTCTTTCTTAAGATTGCTTTGGTTCTCTCTTGTGGTTCCATACAAATTTTAGGAATATTTGTTCCATTTCTGTTGAAAATGTCATTGGAATATTCATAGGGATTGTATTGAATCTATACATTGCTTTGTGTAGTATGGACATTTTAACAATAATAGTTCTTTTAGTTTATGAGCATGGGGTATCTTTTTGTTTTTTCTTCACTTTGTTTTCATTAATGTCTTATACTTGTCAGTGTCCAGATCTTTCACCTTCTTAGTAAAATTTATTCCAGTATTTTATTATTTTTGATGCAATTGTAGATGGATTTTCTTGATTTCTCTTTCTGTTCATTATTAGTGAATAGAAATATGAACGTTTTCATATACTGATTTTGTATTCTATGACTTTACTAAATTTTGTATTCTGCAACTTTGCTAAATTAGAATAAAACAATAAATTGTTTATTCTAAAGTTTTTTGATGAAGTTTTAGACTTTTCTATGTCATATGTCATCTGTAAATAATGAGTTTTGTTTCTTCTTTTCTAATTTGTATTCCTTTCATTTCTTTTTCTTGCATTGTTACTCTGGCTGAGAATTCCAATATTGTGTTGAATAAAGTGATGAGAGTAGGCATCCTTATCTTGTTCATGATCTTAGAGGAAAATACATTCAGTATTTCTCCATTGGGTATGATGTTAGCTTGGGGCTTCTCATATAGCCTTTACTATGTTGAGGTACATTTCCTCTATACCCACTTTGTTGATAGTTTTATCATAAATGGATGTTGAATCTTGGTGAATGCTTTTTTTCTCCATCTATTTAGATGATATGCTTTTTTTTTGTTTATTAACATATAATGTATTACTTGTTTTAGGGATATAGGTCTGTGATTCATTAGTCTCACAAAATATACAGCACTCACCACAACACATACCCTCCCCAGTGTCCATCACCCAGCCACCCTATCCCTCCCACCCACTCCATTCCAGCAACCCTCAGTTTGTTTCCTGAGATTAAGAGTCTCTTATGATTTGTCTCCCTCTCTGGTTTCTTCTTGTTTCATTTTTCCTCTTTCCCTATCATCCTCTGCCTTGTTTCTCAAATTCCACATATCAGTGAGATCATATGATAATTGTCTTTTTCTGATTGATTTATTTTGCTTAGCATAATACCCTCTAGTTCCATCCATGTCATTGCAAATGGCAAGATTTCATTTTTTGGTGGCTGCATAATATTCCATTGTGTGTGTGTGTGTGTGTGTGTGTGTATACACACACACACACACACACACACACACACCACATTTTTATCCATTCATCTGTCCATGGACATCTGGGCTCTTTCCATATTTTGGCTACTGTGGACATTGCTGCAATAAACATTGGGGTGCAGGTGGCCCTTCGGATCCCTACATTTGTATCTCTGGGGTAAATACCCAGTAGTACAATTGCTGGGTCATAGGGTAGCTCTATTTTTAACTTTTTGAGGAATCTCCATACTGTTTTCCAGACCCACCAGGTCTGGAATGCACCAGCTTGCATTCCCACCAACAGTGTAGGAGGGTTCTCCTTTCTCTGCATCCTCGCCAACATCTGTCATTTCTTGACTTGTTAATTTTAGCCATTCTGACTGGTGTGAGGTGGTATCTCATTGTGGTTTTGATTTGTATTTCCCTGATGCCAAGTGATGTCTTTGAGCACTTTTTCATGTGTCTGTTGGCCATTTGGATGTCTTCTTTGGAGAAATGTCTGTTCATGTCTTCTGCCCATTTCTTGATTGGATTATTTGTTCTTTGTGTGTTGAGTTTGATAAGTTCTTTATAGATTCTTTGTAGATTTTGGATACTAGCCCTTTATCTGATATGTCATTTGCAAATATCTTCTCCAATTCTGTCAGTTGTCTTTTGGTTTTGTTGACTGTTTCCTTTGCTGTGCTAAAGCTTTTTATCTTGATGAAGTCCCAGTTGTTCATTTTTGCCCTTGCTTCCCTTGCCTTGGGCGATGTTTCTAGGAAGAAGTTGCTGTGGCGAGGTCAGAGAGGTTGCTGTCTATGTTCTCCTCAAGGATTTTGATGGATTCCTGTCTCACATTTAGGTCTTTCATCCATTGAGTCTATTTTTGTCTGTGGTGTGAGGAAATGGTCCAGTTTCATTCTTCTGCATGTGGCTGTCCAATTTTCCCAACACCATTTGTTGAAGAGACTTTTTTCCATTGGACATTCTTTCCTGCTTTGTCGAAGATTAGTTGACCATAGAGTTGAGGGTCCATTTCTGGGCTCTCTATTCTGTTCCACTGATCTATGTGTCTGTTTTTGTGCCAGTACCATACTGTCTTGATGATTACAGCTTTGTATTAGAGCTTGAAGTCCAGAATCATGATGCCACCAGCTTTGGTTTTCTTTTTCAACATTCCCCTTTTATTCTTGATCAATGTTGTGTTTCACATTGACTGATTTGCTGATGTCAAACCATTCTTGCATTCCTGGAATAAATCCCATTTAATCATGGTATGTGATCTTTTTAATGTATTGTTGAATTCAGTTTATTAATATAAGGTTTTTGCTTCTCTGTCCTCATGATTGTGGATTGCTGCACTGATAGTGAAGTTTATGGTTAGATTGTGGCTCAGCCTGTCCTATCCATTTCAACATGGGTTTTTTTCTTGTTAGCCTGATGTATAGAAGTAACTCAGCTATTGTTTGGAATTTCTTACAGAGGAAATTATTCTGTACATATTTGTAGGTCTGGTATATCCATGGGAGGAGGTGAGTTAAGGATCCTCCTATGTCACCATCTTGAACTGGATCTTCTGAAGATATTTCATTTTATTATCAAGCTACTCAAGTTAATTCTTTTGGACATGAGTATATTAGTTTTTGGAATAGTTATTTTTATTAAAAATGTGTGACAATATGAATGAGAATCTTTTCTAATACTGTATTTTTTCATAAAAAATTTTTATCATGAATTCCAAAGCTTGTGTACATTATAATTTATTAAAGATCTCTACTATTTTAAATACATATATTACATTCATTTATTTATTGTTTACTAGTAGAAAAGGATTGAAGTGTTCTTTTATGAAGATAATATAGTAATTAGATTTACATGTTTAAATATTTTAGATGTCAAAGATGTACTAAAAACAAGTGTTGTTAACCATGTGAATTTAAGTATTTATAAAGTAATTGGAAAACAAACTGCCACTCAATTTGTCAAAATCTGATATTTACTTAAGCTGTATTTAACACATACACCCCTCCCCCGCACAAACACACACCTGTTTATATACATATAAGATGCAGGTGAAAGTCTGAAGACCAAGTATATTCTTTTTTGTTTTGTTTTTAAGATTTTATTTATTTTTTTGTCAGGTAGAGAGAGAGAGCACAGCAGGGGGAGCAGCAGGCAGAAGGAGAAGCAAGCTCCCTGCTGAGCAAGGAGCCTGATGCAGGAACTCAATCCCAGGACCCTGGGATCATGACCTGAGCAGATGCTTAACTGACTGAGCCACCCAGGCATCCCAGACCAAGTATATTCTACCCATATATTAAAGTGTGTTACAAATGGAGGAAGTTTTTTTCACAGTATAAGATTTTATTTCTTTTGGAAATTAATGAATCATGGAAACAAATAGAAATGATGATTAAAAGGATTTCAGTAGCACTGCAAAGGAAAATTTTGTACTAAATAGCAAGAGGATAAGCATTGTTTTTATCCACAGATACTTTTCAAAAAATGGTTATGTAGAAGGTGGCAACATTAATCATAATAAATTCTCAAGAACTATAACCATATATTCTGCATTCTTTGGCCATATTCAGTATAACTAAGCAACAATTAAGGCCAAATGAAACATTTAAAAGGTATCAAATTTAAAAAATTTTAATTGTAAAATTCTAATTAAAATAACAAAAATCAAGAGTGAAGTTTAAGATGATATAAAAATAAATAGCACTGAGAAAATTACTGCATTATTGATACTAGTGGGATAGCAATAATAAGCTAAAAGGGAGGGGAGGAATTAATAAGGATTAAATAAACAATTAAATAGAATACAAAACCTTCAAATCAGTAGCCTGGATAAATCCATCATTTTTTTCACTTATAAAATAGAAAAGTCACTGGTGAGATTAAAAAAGAAAAAAAAATAGAGAAAATAAATCAAAGATTAAAAGGGAATATACCCATAGATACAGAAGAGAGTTTAGATTTTATATCACCATATTTAAAATGTATAAGAAATGGGGCATTTTCTTAGAAAATACAAAAACATAAATTTATGTATAGAAAGAAGTTTAAATCTGAATTGACTTGTATCCTAGAAAAAATTCTAAAAGTTTCTTGAACATGTCTTCCCAGAGCATCAGATTTCACCTGGCACTTCTAGTCAACCTTTGAGAAACAGCAGATTCTTATGATACTGAAATATAATGGAAAGCTGCTTTAACAAATTACCCTAAAATTCTGCAGTTTAAAGCAACAAACCTGTATTATCTCACCCACTGTGGGAAAGTTGAGAATCTGGAAATGGCTTAACCTGGTGGGTCTGGTCAGGTTTTCCCAAGAGGTTACAGTCAATCTGTTTACTGGTGCTGTAATTATCTCTGAAGACTGTAGGATCCTTCCAAGCTTTCTCATGTGAGGGTTAACAGGCCTCAGTTCCTTTCAGCTATTGGAATGGGAGTTTGGGTTCTTCTAAGCCTCTCCACAGAGCTACCTGAGTCTCCTTAAGACATCGCAGCTAGTTCCCCATAGTGAATGATCTGAGGGAGTCCAGTGGAGAAGCTGCAGTGTTTTCTTGACCTAATCTTAGAAGTGACTATCTCTTTTGCCCTATTCTACTGGTTTATCTACTGAATAAACCAACCAAACAAGTATAGCATGAGAAAGATTTATAGACTGGGGCACCTAGGTGGCTCAGTCAGTTAAGCATCTGCCTTCAGCCCGGGTTGTGATCTCGGGGTCCTGGGATCGAGCCCCGAGTTGGACTCCCTGCTCGGGGCGGGGGGAGTCTGTCTACCCTTAACTTCCACTTGCGCGCTCTCTCTCTCTCAAATAAATAAATAAAAAATCTTTTAAAAAAGAAAGATTTATAGACTGATCTTACTAATGAAAACATGTGCAAAATTTCTGAAGAAAACTTAGATAAGAAGTGTTTATTAGCAAAAATCTAAGAATGGTTTCAAGAGTATGAAATCTGAATCCAAATCTCTGCATTCACTTCTGACTCAGCCACTTATAAGAACTATGTAACTCGTATGCTTCAGTTTTCTCATTTCTCAAATGGAAGAAGTAAGAAAATGTACTTTACAGAGTGATTATAAAGATTACATGAGGTAATATATGAAAAGTACTCAGTGTCTGGCACACAGTAAGCACTATATTAAGTAAATAAAACTTGATTATTTGCTGGAGATAAAATATCTTAACAGGTACTGAAATTTCAAGGAAATAACTCAATAAATCTGTTGTGAGTTCTTTAACTTGACAGATGAGGTCTTTTACTAACCTATATCAAACACCATCTTTTTGTTTTAAGATTTTATTTATGAGATCGAGAAAGTATGAGTAGGGGGAGGGGCAGAGGGAGAAGCAGACTCCCGACTGAGCAGGGAGCCAGATGGCTAGATCCCAGGACCCTGAGATCATGACCTAAGCCGAAGGCAGACGCTTAACCCACTGAGTCACCCAGGCGCCCCTCAAACACCATCCTTAATGGAAAAACAGTGGTATCATGCTCATTAAACCAAGATCAATCAAGAATGCCATCTGTCATCTGTATTATTTAATACTGTTATAGAGAATCTTTTTTTTTTTTTTTTAAGATTTTATATATTTATTTGACAGAGCGAGCACAAGCAGGGAGAGAGGCAGAGGGAGAAACAGACTCCCCACTGAGCAAGGAACCCAATGCAGGGCTCAATCGCAGGACTCTGGATCATGATCTGAGCCGAAGGCGGGAACCGACTGAACCACCCAGACGCCCCTGTTATAGTGTTTCTGAACAAATCATTTTAACTAAAAAATACAAAAAGAAAAAATGTTCTAAGTAAAATTACCATTCTTTGCAAATAGAAAATATCTATAAAACTCATGAAAAGTATCTAAAAACTTGTATGTCCAGTAAGGTGGTTGAAACCAAAGAATATTTGAGTCAATAGGATTCCTATATTAACGGGAAAAATGGAAAACATGTACACTGAAAATAGCTTAGCCATAGATTTATGAAGAAATCTTTGGCATTTATGAAAGGATATAAAAGACTTGCCTAAATAGAGAAACATGAATTTAATGTGAAGAGTCAAAATTTCCAAGTGGCCATTCTTTTGATCATTTGCATTTTATATATACATTTTAAAGATTTTATCCATTCATTTGAGAGAGAGAGCGCATGCGAGCATGAGTGTTGGGGAGGGATAAAGGGAGAGGGAGAAGCAGGCTCCGCGCTGAGCAGGGAGCCCGATGTGGGGCTCCATCTGAGGACCCCAAGATCATGACCTGAGCCGAAGACAGATGTTTAACCAACTGAGCCACCCAGGTGCCCCCTGTATTTTATATTTTAATATAATATATAAATTTAATCCCAATGAAAAACTCTAATGAGATTTTAAATGCAGAATTTAACCACCTAATCCTAAAGTTTATAAATGTTAGAAGAAAGTAAGACTTTTAGGGGCACCTGGGTGGTTCAGTTGATTAAGCGTCTGACTTCAGCTCAGGTCATGGTCTCAGGGTCATGCTGAGATTGAGCCCCCTGTTGGACTCTGGGCTCAGCGGGAGTCTGCTTTTCCCTCGCCCTCTGCCCCTCCCCCACTCATACTCGCCCACATGTGCGCTTTCTCTCTCTAAAAAATAAAATCTTTTTTTTTTAAGATTCTATTTATTTGACAGCAGCAGAGGGAAAGGGAGAAGCAGACTCCCTGCTGAGTAGGGGCCCGATGTGGGACCTGATCCCAAGACGCTGGGATCATGACCTGAGCAGAAGGCAGAAGCTTAACTAACTGAGCCACACAGGCACCCTTTTTAAATTTTTTTTAAAGATTTTATTTAAAATATATATTTTTTTAATTTTTTTTTTTTTTTTTTTTGAGAGAGAGCACAAGCAGGGGGAGCTGCAGGCAGAGGGAGAGGGAGAAGCAGGGTCCCTGCTGACCAAGAAGCCCAATTCAGGGCTGGATCCCAGGACCCTGGGATCATAACCTGAGCCGAAGGCAGACGCTTAACCAACTGAGCCACCCAGGTGCCCCTAATATATAAAATCTTAAAAAAAAAAAAAGACTTCATAAAATGTTAATTAATGAAGGGAAAACTTGTTTGTCCAAATAATGAAATGTACTATAAAATGACAGATATTAGGAGTATGGCACTAGCATTAGGATACAGAAAGAGATCAATGAAACATAATAATCCAAAAACAAAGCACTTTATATGAGATTCTAGTATATAATTCAAGAATCATTTAGAATGAAGTGTAAAAGGAATGTTTATTAATAACCTTGTCTTCCTGATACTTATTTAGTTTTTCATTATCTGTTCTACTGTTCTTGTCCTTAAGCAATAATTTTCATGTCCAATAATTCTTAGATTGCTCATTTTTCATGTTCCTGTTTTTTAAGGTAGTGTGTTAGCAAATCTTAATGAAAATGTGAATCAGAGTATCTTTTCACTAGAGACTATTTAGTCTGAATTCTCAGGTTCTTACCACTCTTAAAAATCACTGAGGGTTTTTATTTGCTCTGAAATGTCTTGAAGTTTATATATCCTAATGGAAGACAGGCTGGTTTGTCCAGTACAGGTAAGTTAAGTGAGGTCTTTAAGAGATGATGTAGACCTCTGTTGAAATATTCATTTTCAAATAAAAATCTGAAAAATGAGTTTTAAGACTTCTTTTGCAGCTTAAGGAATCAGTAATTTATCAGGGAGTGGAACTAGAACTCTAGGGAAACAGGATCAGCTAAATAGGCAAGTTCTTTTTTATTCCCCCCTAATTCCTGTCCATAAAGCCTTCTTTTTCTACTTTATAATCCTAAAGCTCCTAAGGCAGCAGCATCACCTAAATTAGCTGACTGGAAAGAGCTGTCATTTGCCACGTCCCCCAGTACCATTCAGTAAGCTCTCATTAGCACTTGAAATCTGCAAATACACAGACCTTGCAAATTCTGGCACCAGGTCTGAAACTGGATAAGTAATATGATTTATCTTCCCCCAAACAGGTCCAAAGGCCACTCTTCTGTCCATGTAATTCTAAGTTCTGTAATCCTGGGACATGAGAGGGAAGAGGCCTTCACAACTCAAGAAAGCTGGCCTTTAAGTATGTACTTTCAGGAGTTTAAAGGTAAAGTGAGGATGTTCTGGTGCATGAGGATAGGTTTGGTTTTCTCCTCTGTAAAGCTTCCTGTTCAGGAGAATGTGGCAAAGATATATCTAATTGCCAACGTACTTGGTCTTGCTGTGCTTCAGCTTTTATATCTAATGATCAGAATCATTTGGAACCAGACAGGCTAATATTTTACAAAATGTTTAGGATAATTTCTTGGCCTTGTGTCTGGGGAGCAACTATGCAGTGCTTACAAAAATAGACCAGGAACCATGAGACTGGAGTTAATCTCAGCTCCGGAATTTTATATTAATTACTTCATCTTCTTGGCTTATCATCCTCATTTGTAAAATGACAGGATGAAACCATAAGATGGTTTTAGTTATTGAGTTTTTGTGATTTCTGTAGTGTTGTTGAGCAGATATTTCTTATAATTAAAGTGTAATATATCCTGTTTATATAAAGAATGGAAACTTTGCTAATAAAAGAAGAGTTAATGCTTAAATAATGACAGTAACTTACTAAAATTAAAGTTCTAAGGCAGTGATAGAAGAGATGAATAATATTGTGAGTTCTGTGCTAAGAAACTGTGGCCTACAATCTGCATAACTTACCACACCTGAAACTTTAAGAGTAAAATAAGTGGGTTTATTAGTAACAGCTCTTTTTGCCCTTGCTAATTTTCAGCACAAGAAAATAATCTCCCCTTTTCTACAATTTGATTAGTATAGAATTGCTTAGCCCCTTCCTGCCAAAAAAGCAGCCCTTCAATTTATCAGTTTTATTTTTTAAATATTCTAATAGGTTTTTAAAATATTCTAACAGTTTTAGTGTATTAATTCTATTCGGTCTTGATTGATAGAATTAATCATTCTTTCCTCAGGTTTGTTTTACTCTTCCCTTTCTACTTTTTGAGCTAAAAATGTCTTTCCTTTTTTTTCTCTTTTTTTGTTTTAGGAATAGAGAGTTTGTTAAGAAATGAGTTTGTCTCACAGTTAAGCTTTTGTCATAGCTTATTAGTTTTGATTACATAAGGGTTTAACTAGTATTTTAGGTGAGTGCTTTTAAGTCAAACAAATGAGCAAGAATAACAAAAATGTTTGACACTTTAGTTACTTGTTTTGCTTTATCTCTAGCAAACGTGGACTAATTTTTTTTTTGGGGGGGCAGAGTAAATGAGTAAAGCAAAATATAAATTATGAGTTTCAAGTTATCTGCTCTTTGATATATTTGTTAGCATATTCATTGGAACAAGGACTGTTTTAGCACTTTTTAAGCATATAATAAAAATCAGAGCTGGGTATTTTCCACTATATCTTTGCTGTCCTCCTGTATCTTTAAGAACATAGCAGTGAGGGGCTCTCCTGGGTGGCTCAGTAGGTTGAGCGTCAGACTCTTGATTTTGGCTCAGGTCATGATCTCAGGGTCTTGAGATGGAGCCTTCTGTGGGGCTCCCCACTCAGTGGGGAGCCTAATGTTCTCCTTCCTCTCTCTCTCTGCCCTTTACCCCTGTTCGCACACTCTAAAAGAAGTAAATTAAAAACAACAACAACAACAACAAAAAACCCACAGTGGTGAAACAGTGTTTGAGTGAAACACATTTTGGTAGATTGTGTCACTCTTTAGTCAACAGTCCTTTTTCCCTTCCCCTCCATGGAAAAGAGTGAATGTACCTACTGACCCATTGATGTTGGCCTTGGCCTCATGGCTTGCTTTGGTTAATAAGATGTGAAAAAACATAATATATACCATACCTGAGCATAAACACCAGATGTGCTTCCATGGTTGTATTCCTTTTCTATAAGAACAGCATGCCTCCGGTGCTCTTTCTTCCTAGACCCCCAGAATGATAGGCACATGGAGCAGATCTGAACCTGACCCACAGTCTGGAGCAGAGCCATCATAGCCAGTCCATATAACTATGTGCAACAAACAAATGTTTGTCTTTGAAAGCCACGGAGATTGTGGGTTGTTAATTATATAACATCATCACATCACAATCTGAATTAAATCACCCATCTAGGTAAAAGAAAATCAGGAGGATCCAGTGAAAGAACCAACTTAGCCACTGATGGTCTTGCATTTTAACAATTTTGTATTTTAAAATAGCAAGTGTTTTTCTATGTTATATATAAATCACATTTCTCATACTGTTAGTTTACCAGCATCCATTATTTATTTGGCCTATGGCTCTAGAGTCATAGGCCAAATAAATGAAAATTCTGTTTCTCAGGTTCATGCAGATTTTTGGCTATGTTAAAAGTTGCATGTAGTATGTTTGTGGTTTTTTTTTTTAAGGTTATTTTTCAGCTCCATTTGAAAGATGTTATAGTATCAATGATCTCCTCCCCCCCCTTTTTTTTTCCTTCCTTGTTCTTGAGTTATAGGGTGAATTTGTTGTGAAAACTTGGTAAATCTCACCTAAATGGCGTATATAAATGGCAGACCTAGAGTTTAATTTGTTAACCAAATTTGCATGGAAATCTTTCACTCATGTATTCATTCAGGTGCTATTCCAGATGCTGGTAGTATTAATAATATAATCTCTCTGTATCTTAAGGGGCTTTGCAGTTTGGTGGAGGTCAGAGACAAACACAAGTAATTGCGGGAAGAGAAAAGTACTAAGTATTATAGCACCATATAGGTGTAGGAGGACCTCATTTGTATTCTAGGAGATGAAGGGTATAGAGGAGTGAAGATGGGGTGTGGAGGAGTTGGAGGAGGAAAGCTTGATTTGATTTTTACCTCCTTTTTTGGGATATAACCAGCATATAACATGTAAATTAAGGTTTACAACACACTGATAAATTTATACTGTAGTATGATTACCATTGTAGCACTAACTAATACCTCTATCATGTCACATAATTATAATCTCCTCTAGTGATGGGAACAATTAAGATCTAGTCTTTATAATACAGTTTTGTTGTGTATAACCACTGTCCTGTGTGTTATATCTCCATGGATTTTATCTACTAGTTGCAAGTATATACCCTTAAACAAAATCACTCCCATTCCTCCAGCCCCCAGGCCCTAGCAACACCATTCTACTGGTTTTTTGTGGTGTTTTTTTGTTTGTTTGCATTCATTTTCTTTTAGATTCCACGCATAAGAGATATCCTAAATTGTCTTTGACCTATCTCACTTACCTTAATGACCTCATGGTCTACCCATGTTGTCACACATAGCAGGATTTCTTTTTTTCTCATGGCTGAATAGCATTCCATTGTGTATATATACCACATTTTCCTTATCCATTCATCCATTGGACACTTACATTGTTGCCATATATTGTCTATTGTAAATAATGCTGGAAGGAACATGAGGGTGGCAGATATCCTTTGGGGATAGTGATTTCATTTCCTTTGAATAAATACTCTGAAGTGAAATTTCTATATTATGCTGTCTTTAATTTTTTAAGGAACCTCCATACTGCTTTCTATAGTAGCTGCACCAGTTTACCTTACCACTACCAGTACACAAGGGTTCCCTTTTCTCCACATCTTAATCAACAATTCTTTTTGATGATAGCACCTCACATCTGTTATTATGGCCATCTTATTTTGGTTTTTATTTGCATTTCCCTGATGATTAGTGATACTGAGCACCTTTTCATGTACCTGTTGGCCATTTGGATATCTTCTTTGGAAAAAATGTCTCTACTCTTCCTCTGCCCATTTTTTAATCAGATTTTTTTAATTGAATTGTATGAGTTCTTTATAAATTTTGGATATTAACTCCTTATCCAGTACATGGTTTGCAGATATTTCCTACCATTCCATAGCTGTCTTTTCATTTTATTGTTTCTCTTCTACAGTGTAGATTTTAAATTTGATATAGTCCCACTTACTGATTTTTTTTTCTTTTGTCATTTGTACTTTTGTTGTCATATACAAAGTATCATGTCAAGACTAATGTCAAGAAGGTTCTTACCCATGTTTTTTTCCTAAGAGTTTTGCAGTTTCAGGTCTTAGGCTTAAGTCTTCAAGTCCCTCTCAAGGCAATTTTTGTGAGTTGTATAAATTAGGGGTCCAATTTTCTTTTTCTACATGTGGTTATACAGTTTTCCCAGCACCATTTGTTAATTATCTTTTCTTCACTGGATGTTCCTGACCCCCTTACCAAATACCAATTGACCTTATATGCAGGGACTTAATTCTGGGCTCTTTATTTTGTTCCATTGGTCCATGTGTCTATCTTAACACCAGTACCAAATTTTAATTACCATAGCTTCGTAGTATAGTTTGAAATTAGGAAGTGTGATAGCTCTAGTTTTACTGTTCTTTCCCATGATTATTTTATCTACTAGGGATCTTCTGTGGTTCTAAACAAATTTGAGCATTGTTTTTTCTATTTCTGTGAAAAATTACATTGGATTTGGATAGGAATTGCATTGAATCTATAGACTGCTTTGGGTAGCATGAACATCTTAACAATATTATCTCTTGAAACTGTGAACATGAGATGTCTTTCCTTTTGTTTATGTTGTCTTCAATTTCTTTTAGCAAAGTTATGTAGTTTTCATTATACAGATCTTTTACTTCCTTGGTTAAATTTATTCCTCTGTATTTATTATTGTTTTTGATGTGTTTGTGAATGAGATATTTTTTTTTTCCTTTTCAGATGTATGTTAGTGTACAGAATGCAACTGATTTCTGTATATTGGTTTTAATTTGTGCAGCTTTACTGAAGTCACTGATTAGATCCATTAATTTGAGTCTTCGGGATTTTCAATATATAGGGTCCTATCATCTGCAAATAATGACAGTTTTACTTATTCCTTTCCTATTTGGATACCTTATATATCTTTGTTTTGCCTGATTGCTCTAGCTAGGACTTGCATGGGCTATTTTGAAAAAGAGTGGTAAGGTGAGCATACTTGTCTTGTTCCTGATCTTAGAGGAAAAATTTTCAATTTTTCCCTGACTATAATGTTAGCTGTGAGTCTGTTGTATTTTGCCTTTAATATCATTAAATATGTTCTTTTGCCTCTCTTTTCATAGGATCTATAGTTTTCCATCCATTCCTATAGCATCATTATCTAGCTTTGGCATCAGGATAATGCTGGCTTCATAAAATGAGTTTAGAAGTGTTCCCTCCTCTTCTAGTTCTTATAAAAAAACTTGAAAAGTACTGGCATTAATTCTTCTTTAAATATTTGGCAGAATTGCCCAATTAAGACATCTGGTCATGGGATTTCAGTTGTCAGGAAGTTTTTGATAATGATTCAATCTCCTCACATGTTACTGTTCAGACATTCCTATTTCTGTGTCTCTACGAAATTATCCATTTCTTTGAGGTCATATAATTATTCATAGTAGTCTCTTATCCTATTTATTTTGGTAGTGTCTGTTGTAATTTCTTTTTGTTTGAGCCTTCTGTCTCATATTCTCAGTCTCACTTAAGAGTTGTAAATTTTATCTTTCAGAAAAACAGGATCTTAGTTTCATTGATCTTTTTTATTGCTTTTCTGGTTTCCATTTACTTTTGCTCTGATCTTTATTATTTCCTTCCTTACGCTAACTCTGGGCTTAGTTTGTTCTCTTTCTAGTTCCTTGAGGTGTAAAGTTAAGGCTGTTTATTTATGATCTTTCTCATTTCTTAATATGTACATTCATCACTATAAACTTCTGTCTCAGAACTAGTTTTGCAGCATTCCATTGGTTTTGGTATGTTGTGTTTCCATTGTCATTTGAGATATTCTTTGATTTCTTTTTTTTTTAATTGGATATAATTGACATGTAGCATTATATTAGTTTCCAAAGTAAAGTGTAAAGATTTTATATTTCTATATATTGTGGAATGATCACCACAATTAGTTAACATCCGCCACCATACATAATTATAAAGTTTTCTTGTGATAAAATCTTTTAAGATCTACTCTCTTAGCAAATTTCAGATGTGTAGTGAAGTATTAGGAACCATAGTCACCATGCTGTACATTACATCCCCATGACTGACATTTTTTATAACTGGAAATCAGTACATTTTAAACACCTTTGCCCACATCCCTCAACCTCCTGCCCTTTGTTTTGTGAGCTTGGTTTGTTCCACATTTAAGTGAGATCAAACAGCATTTCTTTCTCTGACTTATTTTACTTAGCATAATTGCCTCAAGGTTTACCCATGTTGTCACAAATGGCAAAATTTTATTCTTCATTCTTTATTATGGCTGAATAAAATTCCATTGTGTGTGTGTGTGTGTGTGTGCGTGTGTGTGTGTGTATACACATACATTCTGCTGCTACTTTACCCATTCATCCTTCACTGGACATACAGGTTGTTCTGTTGTCTTGGCTATTGGCAATAATGCAGCTTAGTAATATTTTGTTGATGATTTTTACATCTGTGTTCATCATGGATGTTGGCCTGTAATTTTCTTTTCTTGTGGCATCCTTGTCTGGTTTGGGTATCAGGGTAATGCTAACCTTGTAAAATTAGTTTGGAAGAGTTTGCTTCTCTTCTGTATTTTGGAAGAGTAGAGATTGCTATAAATTCTTTGAGTATTTGGTAGAATTTGCCAACAAAGCATTCTGTCCCTGAACTTTTGTTTATTGGAAGTTTTTGATTACTGACTCAATCTCCTTACCAATAATTGGTTTGTTCAGATTTTCTTTCTTCATGATGAAGTCTCAGAAGGTTTTATGTTTCTAGAAACTTATCCATTTTTTTGGTTGTTCAATTTGTCAGCATATAATTTTTCATTGTAGTTTTTATGATCCTTTGTATTTCTGTGGTTTATTTGTAACATCTCTTTCATTTCTGTTTTTTTTGAGTTTTCTTTGTGAGTCTAGTTAAAGGTTTGTCAATTTTGTTTAAATTTTCAAAGAAATAGCTCTTGGTTTCTTCTTTTCTATTGTCATTTTAGTCTCTATTCCCTATATAAAACTCCAAACTTTGTTATATATATTTTCATATATAGCTCCAAACTTTTTGTTTTGTTGTTTTTTTTTTTTTCTAGTTCCTTGACGTGTAAAGTTAGGTTGTTCGTTTGAGATTTTTTTCTTATTTCTGAAGGTAGGCATGTATTGCTATAAACTCCCCTCTTAAGTTTTTGTATTTTTTATTTCTATTTTCTTTGTCTCATTTTTTTTTATGTTCAGTTAGCCACTCTATAGTATACATTATTAGTTTTTGATGTAGTAGTGTTCAGTGATTCATTAGTTGTGTATAAAACACCCAGTGCTCACCACAACACGTGCCCTCTTTAATACCCACCACCTGGTTATCCTCTTCCCCCCACCCCCCTCCCCTCTGAAACCCTCAGTTTGCTTCCCGGGGTCCATAGTCTCTCGTGGTTCATCTCCCTCTCTGATTTCTCCCCCTTCAGATTTCCCTCCCTTCCCCTATGGTCCTCCCTACTATTCCTTATGTTCCACATATGAGTGAAACCATATGATAATTGTCTTTCTCCACTTGACTTACTTCACTTAGCATAATCCCCTCCACTCCCATCCATGTTGATTCAAATGGTGGGTATTCATCCTTTCTGATGGCTGAGTAATATTCCATTGTGTATACATACCACATCTTCTTTATCCATTCATCTGTTGAAGGGCATCTCAGCTCCTTCCACAGTTTGGCTATTGTGGACATTGCTGCTATGAACATTGGGGTGCATGTGCCCCTTCTTTTCATTACATCTATGTCTTTGGGGTAATTACCTAGTAGTGCAATTGCTGGGTCATAGGGTAGCTCTATTTTTAACATCTTGAGGAACCTCCATACTGTTTTCCAGAGTGGTTGTACCAGCTTGCATTCCCACCAACAGTGTAAGAGGGTTCCCCTTTCTCCACATCCTCGCCAACATTTGTTGTTTCCTGTTTTGTTAATTTTTACCATTCTAACTGGTGTAAGGTGGTATCTCATTGTGATTTTGATTTGTATTTCCCTGATGGCTAGTGATGTTGAGCATTTTTTCATGTGACTGTTAGCCATTTGTATGTGTTCTTTGGAGGAGTGTCTGTTCATGTCTTCTGCCCATTTTTTGACTGAGTTATTTGTTATTTGAGTTTGAGAAGTTCTTTATAGATCTTGGATATCAGCCCTTTCTCTGTAATGTCATTTGCAAATATCTTCTCCCATTCCGTGTGTTGCCTCTTAGTTTTGTTGGCTGTTTCCTTTGCTGTGCAGAAGCTTTTTATGTTGATGAAGTCCCAAAAGTTCATTTTTGATTTGTTTCTCTTGCCTCTGGAGACGTGTCTTGAAAGAAGTTGCTGTGGCCAAGGAATTTTTAAATTTCTCTTTTAATTTCTTCTTTGATATACTAGTTGTTCAGTATCATGTACCATTGCTATAAACTCCCCTCTTAAGTTTTTGTATTTTTTATTTCTATTTTGTCTCGTCTTTTTTTTTTATCTTCAGTTAGCCACAGTATAGTATACATTATTAGTTTTTGATGTGGTAGTGTTCAATGATTCATTAGTTGTGTATAAAACACCCAGTGCTCACCACAACACGTGCCCTCTTTATGAATTTCCCAGTTTTCTTATAATTGTTTTCTGGTTTCATCTTCTTTTCTGACCACATGGTGTATGATTTCAATCTTAATATATTTGTTAGGACTCGTTTTATGGCCTAACATATGACCTATCCTGGAGTATAGGTGAATGACGATGCACTTTAAGAAGGTGCAGTCTGTTGCTTTGAATGAAATTTTCTGTAAATATCTGTTAAGTTCATCTGTTCTGACATGTTAAGGCCTATAATTTCTTTTACTCTCTGAATAATTTATCCATTGACTTAAGTGGGTATTTAAGTCCCCTACAATTATTGTATTGCTTTTTCTCCTTTCAGGTGTTTTAACATTTGCTTTATATATTTAGGTGCTCCTATGCTGAGTGCATAAATATTTATAAATGCTACATCTTCTTATTGGATTGACCCCTTTATCAGTATGTAATCCCCTTTTTTCTCTTATGATAGTCTTTGTCTTGAAAGCCTGTTTTGTGGGATATACATATAGCTACTCCTGCTTTCTTTTGGTTTCTTTTTGCATGAAATACCTTTTTCCATCCCTTCACTTTCAAACTACATGTTCTTATATCTGAATACTCTTGTAGGTACCATATAGATGGGTCTTGTTTTTATTTATTTTTCATCCATTTAGCCTGTCTTTTGATTAGAGAATTTAGTCCATTTACATTTAAAGTAATTTGATAGTTTGTACGTCTTGCTGTTTTGTTGTTTTCCGGCTGTTTTTGGGTTCTTCTGTTTCTTTTATCTTCTTTTGTTCTCTTCCTTTGTGGTTTGATGGCTTTCTAGTGGTGTGCCTAGATTCCTTTCTCATTATTTTGTGTGTGCACATATCTACTGTAGGTTTTTGCTTTGTGATTACCATGAGGTTTACATATAACAAATTATATTTGTAATAGTTTGTTTTAAATTGATAAGTTGGAATGCATTCCAAACTCTACAGTTTTACTCTCCTCACACCTCTTTTTATGTTTTTGGTGTCACGTTTTACATCATTTTATTGTGTGTATACTTTAATTATTGTAGTTTTTACTGTTTTTATTTTTTAAGCTTCATGCTAGCTTTGCGATTAATTCACTACCCTCACTATATATTTACCTTTACCAGTGAAATTTGTACTTTCACAAGTTGTTACTATTTAGCGCCCTTTCTTTTCTACTTAAAACAGTCCCTTTAACGTTTCTTGTAAGGTGGGTTTGTGGTGATGATCTCCTTTGGCTTTTGCTTGTGTGGAAAACTCTTTTATCTCTTCTGATTCTGAATGATAACTTTGCCAGGTGCAGTGTTCTTGGTTGTGACACTTTATTCTGGTCGGCTTAGTTTTTGCTGAAAAATTTGCTTAGTCTTATGGAGGTTCCCTTGTATGGTAACAAGTGTTTTTCTCTTACTCTTTTTAAGATTCTTTCCTCATCCTTAACTTTTGACATTTTAATTACATTTTAAGACATTTAATAATCTCTAACTGTGAGTCTTTCTGGGTTCATCTTTTTAGGAATTCTCTGAGCTTCTTGTATCTGGAGGTGTTTTCCTTCCTCAGGTTAGGGAAATTTTCAGTTATTTCTTCAGATAAGTTTTCTGCCCCCTTCTTTCTCTGTTCTCCTTCTGGGACCTCTATCATGCAATTGTTAGTTTGCTTGATGTTATCATATAAATTCTTTAATCTAGCTTCACTGTTTTTCCTTTTTTTTTTTTTTTTTTTTTTGCTGCTCTGATTGGTGAGTTCCTATGACCTGTGTTTGAGCCCCTCTTCTGCTTCATGCTATCGAACCCGTCTGGTGTATTTTCCAGCTCAGCTATTTTATTCTTTAGCACTGACTTCCGTTTGGTACTTTCTTATATTTCCTATTCCTTTGTTAAAGTTCTCACTTCTTAAATCCATTCTTCAGAGTTTTGTGGGCATAATTATCATTAATTTCAACTCTTTATCAGGTAAGTTACTATCTCTATTTACTATCTCTATCACTTGATTCTGTGTTGGTTTCTACACATTAGATGAAACAGCTTCCTCTCCCCGTCTTGAATGGCTAGCCTTGTGCAGGAGATGAACCTTAACATTCAACCCTGCCCTAGCTTTTGGAGGTCTTTCAATCCTTTGTGTTTGTCCAAGCATCCTATATTATTTCTAACAGATCCCTGTAGTTGGGTGTTCCAATAACTAGTTACCCAAAGAAGGGGAGGGCCTCATTCAGCACGTAGATTCAGGCTGATTAGAAGCCAGACCCTTAGGCAGTAGCTTTTAAAGAATGCAGATATGTTTGTGGTCCCACTGGACTATATATAAGATGCACTGGCCATCAGAGCCAGGTGATCTGGAGGTGTTGTCTGAGTGGCAGTTGTGAAAACTGGGGCTCCAGGCAAGTTTATAAGCTCTTTTCTGGGAGATTCCACAAGCTGTAGTGAGGCAGAGAGAAGGCACAAAGATAGCGTCCCGTGGCCTATGTTCCCTAAGAGCACTTCTGTAGGCTCTAGCTGGATGCCAAACCTGAAGCCTGCCCCTAAGGCTGAAGCTCCAGGACAAGCAACTCAGCCTTTTTGACAGAATGGGGCTGTGTTTCAATCTGCTGTCTGGGTGGTGCCCCACCAAGGACTATCTGATTATTATAGTTCTGGGGGACTCAGGAACTCAGGCTCTGCTGCTACCAGAACCAGGCAATCAGGGGTTATCCTTTGGGTTGCAGCCACAAAAATCAGGGCACCAAACACATGTAAGACCTCCCCTCTAAGAGATGCTGACCTTCTGGAGTGCAGCAGAGGGAGAACGAGAGATAGTACCTGCCCTTTGAGGGCTCAGGAAAGGTTTATAGCAGCCCTTAAATGTGAGTGGTTGGTTTTTTTGTTTGTTTTGTTTTTAGATTTTATTTGTCAGAGCACAAACAGGTGGAGCGGCAGGCAGAGGAAGAAGCAGGCTCCCTGCTGAGTAAGGAGCCCCATGTGGGACTCTATCCCAGGACCCTGGGATCATGACCTGAGCAGAAGGCAGACGCTTAACTGACTGAGCCACCCAGGCATCCCAAATGTGTGTTTAATTAGAAGCCTGCCTCTCAGCTCGCAGCTATGATATAAGCTAATAGACCTCTTTCACGAAAAGAGTGAGCTCCTAGTTCTCTTTTCCTCTTGCTTTGCCCTAGGGGTGGTAGCTTGGTAGCTGTTTAAGAACTCTTTCTCTGTTGGTTACAGTCCTATGGGATTTGTGAGCATAGACTCCACTGGCCACCAGAGCCAAGTGATGTAAAGGTGTCCCCCAGAAGCAGCTGTAAAAATCAAGGCACCAGCCATGAATATAATAAGTTCCTTTCTTAAAGATAATGGCACGCTTGAGCAAAGCAGATGGAGAGTATAAATATTGCATCCACTTGCCTCTGTTCAGTGAGAGCAATTCTGTGGGTATCTATAAATGTGCTCAACCAGAAGCCTCAGGTCAGAGCCCCTAGACTAGCAAATAGGCCTCTTTCTCAGACTGGGAATGGGTTTTGGTCTTCTATCTGTACTCTGCTCTGGGAGTGTTAGTCTGCCAAACTGCCTCTTTGTTACAGCCCTGTGGGACCCAGGAACCCCTCATTCTCTAGAGCCAGGTGATCAAGGGGTGTTTTTTGAGCATCAACCACAAAAACTGGGTTACCAGGCATGGATAAAAGCTCTCCTCCAGAAGATACTGGTGCTCTATAGCATAACAGAGAGATTAATAAGATGGCACTCACCAGCCTTCTCCCCAGAGAGTCCTCCTGTAGGCCTCTGCCCCTCAGACCAATGCTTTCACATTAGCAAATGAGTCTGTTTCACATAAACTCTGGTCAGCTGCAAAGGACTGCTACCGTGCTGGGCCTTGGGGCAGGTGAATCTGCACATGAACCGTATAAGAGCCATTTTTCAGTTTACCATAGCCCCATCAGTCTGGTAGGTGTAAACCCTGGAGGTCTTCAAAGCCAGATGTTTTGGAGTCTCATCTCTCAGGTGCCAGTCTTAAACGTTAGGATGCCCATCTTAAACGTTAGGATGCCCAATGTGGGATCAAGCACTTTGCTTCTCAGAGAGAGGCTCCAACTTGTGAATCCCCATCCGATTATGGGTCTGTGGTGGGGGTTTATGGTGAGATTGTGTCTCAGCCTTTCCTACCCACTTTGATGTGGTTTTCCCCTTGTTTACCAGATGGGAAGAGCTCACTCTGCCAAGTTTTAGGTTTTTATTTTCAGAGGAAATTGTTCTATAGATAGCTGTAGATTCAGTGTGTTCATGTAAGGTGAGTTGTAGGTTCCTACGTCACTATCTTGAATTGGAGTGTTTTTTTTTTCTTTTCCTAGTAGAGTTATATTTATTTCAACAAAATTATAAAGTAAAACTACAAAGAAAAATATTTGACACAGACACATTTTGTAAAGAGGAAAGTTAGCAGTAATTGGTGTAAGTATAATAAATTATATCTTGATATTTTGGGGGAAAGTATTACCAGAAGAAACACTAAAATACAGCATTGTTGCCATAGCACGTGAAAACATTCCCAGAAAAAAATTAGTGATTTTCATTTGAACACTTAATTTTTCAGCCCTCTTTGAATTTATATTCTGAAATTTGATGTTCTATTGCAGTTTCCACTTGCATGGATTATCTTTCCCATCCCCTTCTCCCTCTCTTCTTCTGAAATCCTGATTATTCTGATATTTGTCTTTTTTTATAATCACCACTCATTTAGGCTTTGTATACTTTAAGTTCCCTCTTCTGTGTTATTTCAAAATTCTTATCCTCCATGCAATTATTCTTTCTTTCATGTGGTCTGTATATGCTCTCTGTTACATTCTGATCTAATTTACTGAATTTTTGCTCCAGAATTTGGAAAGAACTCATTTTGTATTTTTAATTCTTGATTTGATTGAATTCTTTCTGAATTTCCTTGTAACTTGTTGAGTTTCCTCATTACAGCTATTTGAAATTCTTATCTGCTGCTTTCCCAATTTCCTCCCAATCCCCAGTTATAGATCTCCCACCTTAGTACTCCAGGTGCTGAGGGAGAGAATGGCTTTCTCTGGTTGCCGTAACTAGGCACTCACTGCTTTCCTTTTCCCCTGCAGGAGAGGTCACTGCCACCAGATAAATTAGCACCCTTCAGTGTTTCATTGGGCACAGGGGTGGTGTCAGGAAAGTTTCTCTTACAATCTCTCAGGTGGCCGAACTCCTATTTTTCTCCCCTTTACAATGGTGTGCTAGAGTCTGCCTTAGGGAAGACTCTCTGACACTATTCCAGTCTGTACTCACCCAGTTTTTGTCCTGTAGAGGCAAAAATGGTCTAGGCAGTTTGGCTCACTCCTCTGGTGGGTGAGACTCCTCCCAGATTCCTTGGAGTAAGGTGATGGGTCTAAAAACACCCATGAGGGTGCTTTTGTTCATGTATGAATGTCTAATCCATTGATTTTTGGGGTGGATAAATAGGAACATTTTATGCCAGCATGTTGCTGACCTCACTCTCCAGGATCATCAGATGTGCACTTTAGAAAGTTTACTTTGGCTGCTGGGTAGAGAAGAGTCAAAAGTGTAGCAGTATGAAATGAGGGAACATTTATGATTCTTTCTAATCTGAAGCTAACGCAAACATTTGATTTTATATATAGTATTCTGTCATTTATAAAGTTACTTTAATATTGGTCTAATAGGTTTTTCCCAGTGAAGGAAATATTAACTAGATTACATCATTAATTAAACCTACGAAGTGATTTTATTATAATTAAGTTTGAAATATAGGAGGGGAAAATGAAATATTGTATATTTATCAATAACAGCTTTTTTTATCTGTACTTTACAAAAGAAGGAAAGGACGACATGGACATAGGCTATTTGCTTAAACAAGGTACCCTTTATATATAAAATGGAAGCTTGGAAAATACAGCATTCCATCTAAAGGGAGAATTAGCCAAGGTAACATTATGTAAGAACATGAAAATACCTATACCCTTGCCATTCTGCTTTCACTTGAAGTTAAAAAGTAAATACTAGACCTACTGAAAACTATGACTGTCCTAGCAGTACTTAAATATACAGAATTGAATTTGACCTTATTTTGTTACTGATAAAACTTCCTTTTAATAAAATGAGATTTCAATAATAATATACAAAGTAGGGAATATTTTCATTAAATGCATCTGACTTTAAAATTCTGTGACTAGCAAAATCCATTTTATTATTATTCATAGTATTCATATTTATTATTTATTCGTTTTACTTTAATTGGGTAATTGAAAACAAAAGCATTTTAAAGATGGATTTATTTTAGAGAGAGCATGGGAGGGAGGGGCACAGGGAGAGTGAGAGAGAATCCCAAGCAGACTCTGCGCTGAGCAGCAGCCCAGGCAGGATTGATGCCGCCACCCTGAGATCATGACCTGAGCCGAAACCAGGAGTGCGATGCTCAGTCAACTGTCCCACCCAGGTGGCTCCAAAACAAAGGCATTTTATATTGCAGTAGTATAGAAGTTTCTAATCCCATACCTGCTTCACAGAGACTAAACCCTAAGATTAGAATAACATCAAGATGTTTATTAGATGGTCATAAAGATGTTTAATGGCTACTGGTAAGTCAAAGTTAGTAATAAAAGTGCAAAATCTCCTTTTCAGTGACAATCTGCACTACTAGTTTGAAGTATCATACAAAATGGTTTTACTAGCCATAATCAGTTTTTCTTGATTTATATATAAGCTGAAAATGAATCTTCTGTGCACAGTAAATAAAATACTTTTGGTTACTGCTTTGTACAATTATGGTAGAGATCTATAAACCATATCAATAACAAGCCTTCATAGTACTAGTGGGTATTATTTTTCCAGTAATTTTGTGATAAATTCTTTGAGTACTATTACACATTAAATGTAGATTATTTTGTGAAATGGTGTTTTAATGATAGAGGACTTTGGTACTGGGGAGCCTGGGTGGCTCAGTTAAGCTTTTGACTCTGGATTTCTGCTCAGATCATGATCTCAGGGTGGTGGGATCCAGCCCCAAGGCAGTCTCCTCGCTAGGTGAGGAGTCTGTTTGAGATTCTCTCCCTCTGCCCCTCCCCACACTGGTATGTGCCTACTCTCTCTCAAATAAATAAATCTTAAAAAAAAAAAAATTGTTGTTGGTCACACTTGGGAAAAGAATCCAGATTTTTCTGGACCATGTTCTTTTTAAAGAAACATGTCTGGAGACGATGGACTCTGAAAAACAGAGTTCTAGAGGGGAGGCGGGTGGGAGGATGGGTTAGCCTGGTGATGGGAATTAAAGAGGGCACGTTCTGCATGGAGCACTGGGTGTTATATACAAACACACGAACAATCATGGAACACTACATCAAAAACTAATGATGGAATGTATGGTGATTAACATAACAATAAAAAATTAAAAGAAATAAACATATAGGAAGAAGTATTGCATAGTGGTTGAACATTTGAGTTCTGAATTCTGATTGCTTATTTTGCCTCCAGCAGTCTGCCTCACTTAGTAACTACCTTAAGGGAGTTGTGAGAACGGAGGTAAAAAGTATAAACTGTTGAGCATATTATTTCACAGTAACAACGTTAACTAGGAGCTTTCTCTGCTAGAACTTGCTGTTAATAATATTTATGTTCAAGAAGTATTCATCCTAAATTAAGATTAAATTATTAAAAATATGAAATAGTTTTATTTTTACATCAGATAATTTTTTCTCTAATCTTTTTTTGTTTTAGGTCACTTTTCACATCGAACCATATAGCAATCGAGACGATCAAAACATGTACAAAAATGTCAAATATATTATAGACAAGTGAGTGTCTTCTGTGTTTATAATTACTGTTTTATGATCCAATAATTATTTTAAGAAGAGTACATTTAAATTATATTTGAGATTTGAATGACTTATGGTCTGAGATACTAAAATTTTATAATGAATAATCATTTTGAGGAACATTTCTGAAATTATTTGATTCACTTTCTGTATAGATTTATTGTTTGTGTTTAATAAGCTATTTAATGATTTGTTGGCTGACCTTTTAAATTGATATTCTATAAATCAGGACTAGAGTTTTGTCTTTTTAAAAGAAGGTTCAAATTATGAAATGTGAACTGCTTTTATATCCGTGTACCCACATCTAATATTTTCATTTATATTTAGTCTGATTACAAGGAAAAAGTTAATAGTTTCATTTTGTTCAAAGATTTTACTGATAAGAACCTGTGACAGATACTGTACTCTTAAAAAGAAACTTGTCAGCAACAGTGAGACATTTATCACTGATAGCAGTTGATATATTCATATAGAAAATGGGCTTTTTATGGTGTTGGTCATCATTTGTAAACCTCAATATGTCTTGATATATCCAGTATCTCAATTTTCCTATCTGCAAAATTGAAAATGCATTTTTAATGATTATCCTTAATATAACTGATCCCCCAAAGAAAGTGAACTAACTGCACTGATTACTTTCATTTTCAGTATAGAAACAGTTATTGTCTGTGGAAAATGAGTTACAGATATTCACTTCTACGTATTTTTGTATTCTAGGTATGGAAATCATCCGGCCTTTTATAGGTACAAGACTAAGACCGGCAATGCTCTTCCTATGTTTTATATCTATGATTCCTATATCACAAAGCCTGAAAAATGGGCCAATTTGTTAACCACCACAGGGTCTCAGAGCATCCGCAATTCTCCTTATGATGCACTGTTTATTGCACTTCTAGTAGAAAGCAAACATAGATATGATATTCTTCAAGGTGGTTTTGATGGAATTTACACATATTTTGCCACAAATGGCTTTACTTATGGCTCATCATATGAGAATTGGGTGAGGCTAAAATTTTTTTGTGACCAGTTCAACCTACTGTTTATCCCAAGTGTGGGCCCGGGATATATAGATACCAGCATCCGCCCATGGAACGCTCAAAACACTCGAAACCGAATCAGCGGGAAGTACTATGAAACTGCTCTGGGTGCTGCACTCCATGCCCACCCCAGTGTGATTTCTATCACCTCTTTCAATGAGTGGCATGAAGGAACTCAGATTGAAAAAGCTATTCCCAAAAGAACCAGTAATACAGTGTACCTGGATTACCGGCCTCATAAACCAAGTCTTTATCTAGAACTAACTCGCAAGTGGTCTGAAAAATACGGTAAGGAAAGAGCAACTTATGCATTAGATCAGAAGCTGCCTGTTTCTTAATGCATTAATAATTATAGAAATCACCTAGTACCTTTTAAGTATATACTGATTGGCAGTTATCCCCATAATAAAAAGAATTTGTATTTTTTTAAAAAATGGTAATATCATCATTGCCATCCTTCACAATGCTGCACTGAAAAAATATCAGAGAGAAAAATTGTGCAAATTACATTCCCTGTGGCATATGCTGAATTTCTGACTGAAATTGAAATTCTACTTTGCTACTAATTTTTATTTCATACAAAAATGTTTGTGTTACATGGGTTAGTGCACAGTTAAATCCTTCTTGTATTCTGGGCTCAAAGAAATAGTGTATATTTAATATGTCTAGTGAAGAAAATAAGACCTAGAAGATAGCGTACATGTTTCAGTCATCCAGAGTCTGTTCACTAATAGTTTCCAATAAAAAATTCTTAAGGAAAATAAAATCATAACTTAAGCCTTACTGTGAATCACATTGTGTTAGGAAGGCCTGCTTTCTACAGCACAGTATGCATCATCCTTTGAGGATTTTTTGATTTCTTATAGCATGTTAAGTGTTTTGCATGTCTAATGTATCTGCTTTACAATGCTGAATTCCAGATTTTAGAAGCTGTGGAACGTTCTTTCATGCTTCTCTATTAAGAAAACATAGTTGGTTCACAATTACGAAGATAGAATGCCCAAAATACCACTTTTTGGATAACCTGTCAATTTTTAACTTGTTATTCTATTCATGTTTTTAAAATTTAATGTTAATCAGAGACCAACTGTTAATATCAACCTTTTTCTTTCTTACCTATCATGGGATTTCCTTCTTAATATTTTAAGCTATTTTTACCAAAATAGAATTTACTTAGCATGTTAGGAACATAGAAATGAAAATTCTTTTATATCTTAAACTTACAAGTCAAATGAATTTAACACTTAATGATGGCAATAATCTCGTTTAAAAGACAATATATCCCCATGTAAAAACATTATACTTTCATGGTATCTATCAGATTCAGTACTTTTGATCAGTTGTCATATTGTGACAAATTAATCCACCTGTATGCTGAGTATATGTTATCCTTCAGTTCTTATAGTTAACTAGAACTATAAAATATATATATGCTATTACAAGATTATCATTTCTTAGATATTTCATTTACTAAAGAGAAGCAATACTAAACAATAATACATATAAATCTTCAGGTTTTAGAGATATTCAGAAATAAAGCAACCGTAGAATTTATCATAACATAGCCCATCAGGTGATGAAATTTATTTTAGCCAGTGATTTTGAAGTAAAAATCTTTTCTTTGAAAAGAGGCATGATTAATGTTAAACTTATTTTTAACTTAAAAATTTGCCATTTCTCAGAGAATGATCAGTCCTTGAGAAATTAGAACAATAGTAGTAAACTACTTTCTAGAGGAAGTTATGAGACTAAATCACTATAACGATATAACCAAGCCTCTTCATAGGAACATTCATACAGATATGACCTGTGGATTTTTTTTTCTTATATCCAGTTGGCCACTCTATGTTATCATAGGCATGACACATTTATAGAGTTTATTCCTAATAATCACTTTTACCATATTTTATTAAATTTAGAGAAATTACTACTACAGAGGAGTTCTTGTCATTGCTTGTACTGTATATTTGAACCTACCATGACAGAAAAAGTTCTGAGATTAAGAGAATAAAAACAAGGTCAACAAATACTCAATGCGAGTACTACCACTTTTTATCTTGCTCCCACTGCAGACCTAGATAATCTACTACAGCACTCTTGACCTCTGAACTTTGTTGTGGTTCCTAACACATTACTCCAACCAGCCAGTTATGACCAGATTTCAAAGTAAGATAAAACAGATTTGTTCTCAAGGGAAGAATGTTTGGAATCTGATCTCATAATGGTTTAAGGATTTATAATTATATGAAAATCTGTGTCTTTTTGCCTATTTTAAAAACTAGGAAGAATTATCTCTAATTTCATAAATCTTCCTCAGGTATTCATTACAGTTGCCTTTATCATTTGACTTATAACCATTTAGATCATTATGATCACAAGTAAAAGCAAAGAACTGATTGCCTAATTTAGACTACCGAGGTGTGAATTCAATAAACTAAAATACCTGTTAAACAGTGTAATATATGCAATTCATGAATCACAATTCTTTTATGGTTTAATCAGTCTGTTTTGACTGTATAGAAAACAATCTTTGTTTTATTGTTCGTCTTAAGGATGAATATTATCAGAAACTGCTGTTGTTAGAAAACAATCTTTGTTTTATTGTTCGTCTTAAGGATGAATATTATCAGAAACTGCTGTTGTTAACATTTAAGTTGTACGTTAACTATTTTCTGTTTTAAAAGTAAAAGACTATTTTGTTATATGGAGTCATTAACTTTCATTTAATAAAAGCATACATGAAATAGTGTATCTTAGGTATAAAAATGTGTCCCTTTCTATTTATGAAATATTTAACTTCTGATTAACAGATGAAAAATAGTAGTCATTCAGCACTCTAAATATTTTTTCTGTTTGAGATATGTAGCACTTACAAAGTCTGTATCTTTAACTGTATATACATTTTTAAATCTGTGAATTTGTTAAACACACAAAAAAACAAAGGTTTTTGGGGGTGTGGGGGCAGAGATGTTTTATTTTTTTATTCTTTGAGCATAATCATGTTAGCCGTAACTCCTTTGGGAGATCTTACCCTAACAAGCCACCAGAGAACCTACCAAGTTTATAACCATCACTTTTTCAAACTGATCAGTTCAACATGACGACTGTTCCTGAACTCTGTAGTGCCTGCAGAAACAGCTCTTGAAAGTCTATCTAAATTTTGAATTAAGGTCGAAAACCCTCATGTCCCATAGTATAGAAGCAATACTATTTATGACCAGAAAAATTCCAGTTATTTTTATAAATATCTGTAATTTCTTTTTTTTTAAAGATTTTATTCATTTATTTGAGAGAGAGAGAGCACATGAGAGGGGATAGGGTCAGAGGGAGAAGCAGACTCCCTGCCAAGCAGGGAGCTCGATGCGGGACTCAATCCTGGGACTCCAGGATCATGACCTGAGCTGAAGGCAGTCGCTTAACTAACTGAGCCACCCAGGCGCCCCCTAAATATCTGTAATTTCAAAATGAAAAATAGACCTAGCCACAAGCAAAAAAGCTTTTTAGCTCAGATAAAATTTTATGCTGACTTTGTTATATATCCACATAAAGTCTAAATGTTATTGTATGCTTCCTATAAGATTATCATTCTTGAGAATCCAAGTGCTACATTGGCTTAATTACTTTACAGAGACTCATTGTAGTCTAATCAAAGAACTTAGTAGTAGTGCTGTTATATTTCATCAATGGAGAGAGTAACATTTTTCAATGTGGTTAGTTTCTGTTGTTACATAAGTTATGATATCAAAAGAAAAAATAAAGAACTAGTAAGTAAATGGTCACAGATCTAAAATTTAGTGAAGTTAAAACAGTAGCACTATTTTGGATGTTCTACACTTCATTTAAAAGCATCTTATATATTTTAAGTTTCTCAATTTATATTAAAAAATTAACTATAAATTTAATCATAAAGTTAAAGAGACTTTTAGAAAATACCCCATGAAATAAGTACTTCATGACATAAGGCAATGCTGTACTATGGTTGGATAATTCTATATATAATTTAACCTATGGTATATGATTGTATCTTCATGCTTTGTTTTTGACTTTTTGAAAGAATTGGTTGAGCAAAGATTGTTGTAAACAACATGAAATAAAGTGACACTCTTTAGCTATTCAATTACATTTAAAATACATTAATTATAATTATGTTCATGCATAAAAGTGATTCAGTTTTTAAAAAGCCATTATGAAAACACTATTAATTTGATAATGTCTAATGTAATGTGATCTTTACCCTGATTTTGAAACTATCAAATACAAAAGAGAAAAATACCTAGAAGAAATTCAATTGTAATAAATGCAGTAAGGTTTAGAAATATATATTTAAACACAGTCACCTAAGGGTAGTGTGTCAGAATGTTTTTTGGATGTAACAAGTTTATTTATTGAATGCTGCCATTCTATGTATTGTTTTTTAATTACTTAGATTCCTTAGCCATGCGGCAGTCTATTAAGCCATTAATATTAAAATAGAGCAGTCTAATCTCAAGCCTCATGTAAAAAGTTAACTGCAAGGCTGCTAAATTCTTACTTGAAAATTTGGTGTTATATTTAATTAAAGTACATTCTTGAAAATTATGCTCTTGACTTTTTAGCTGTCTTATAAAAAAGATGTTGACAATCATTTTATGAATAGTAGCTGAGCTCAAATTCTGTTTTATTTTTCCTTATGAGTATTATGTATTCTTAGCTAAAGACTTAATATAATCCCCAAATAAAATATTCTTTTAATGTATAATATTTTATTTCATTGTTTTCTTTTTACTTGAGTCATTTTTATATAGAGTGTAGGTAATGTTTCCCCTTTTTAAAATGTGTACTCATTTTGAAAACAGGATTTAAAGTATTTTTTCCATAGAATTTAAAAATATATGAACAATGAAAGATGGGATTTTTAAAAAGAATATACATATACAATGCTAGCATATATGGTTGACTACATATTTGGTATTGAGCTTCTGAATAGTTAATACAAGATGTTATATGATTTTTTTGCCAGGAAAGAAGCACCTTCTTTCCCCTACAAGGTAAACTTGACCTTGTCATCACAATTTAAAATAAAAGGTAAAGCATAGGGAATATAGTAATGGTGCTGTAATAGTATTGTATGCTGACAGATGGTAGCTACACTTATGGTGAGTTGTTGAGTCACTATGTTGTACACCTGAAAATAATGTAACATGTATCGAGTACACAAAAAAAAAATTTTCAAATTGGCGTTATACCTACAGTTAAAAAATGTAAAAACCTACAGGAACCTGTCAGGTAATGTACTGTAAATAAATGCATCAGGTTTAAGACCCTAGAGAGTCCTAGGAACTGTGGACTACTCTCATCTAAAAGGAGTACTTGCTAATCAGCTCTGTCAATTCATTTTGTAGTTATGGGTCACTAAAATGAGGATGTATGTATGCCCGTGTGTGTATAAATTTTTCTAATTACAAATATTAGCAAATACCGGAAAAGGTTTTTAAAATATTTGCTGGTTGGCGTCACTAATTTGTGACCTCTGATAGAATATAAAATTATTGAGAACATTTTTCATAACATTACACTCAAGGGGATTTCATATGACTAGTTATTGTGATGATTATTGGATAAGTTCTAAGTATGTAACAAAACTCAATGAAAGTGAATCCATGAGGGTTCTGACTATATGATAACTTTTCCCAGATCCTATGGAAGATCAGAAATAAAGCACCCCAACAATGAGATACATATCTTTTAGCCAGGACCAATATGCCAAGACCAAATTTCATTTATTATTTATCCTAATTTGGCTTTTGACTAGCAGATTTGAATTAATTTTATTTACTGAGAAGGACCTAGAATGCTTTTATTCTTTTGCTTATTAGATACAGATCCATATTTGGAGCCTGAAAAGTAAGTAGAAAATACTGTAAGTAATTGCCTTTATTTATAGCCCCCACTTCTGTAACCTGTTTTATGCCTTTTGATGCCTGCTATTCAACCTTTCTTTCTTACTCTCAACATACCTGCCTGCCTTATCTGTTTTGTTTCAAAGAGGGTATTAGTGATCTGTTAGAATATATAACATGTCTCAGTTGAAATGGAACAAGAATAGGAATACACATTGAACCCAGCTTTAAAAGGAAAACAATATTATGGTAAATACACTGCTATACTTGTGATCACAAATTTAAGCTTTTGAATAGCCAGTATGAAAAAACATCTAATCATCCACATATTGTGCAATGTCCATAGAGTAAGTTAAAAATAAATTTCTCAAGAAAAATAGAGCTGTCTTAAGGATGTCCACTCTTACCACATTTATTCAAATTAGTACTGAAAGTCCTAGCCACAACAGACAAGAAATAAAAGGCATCTAAATTGGAAAGAAAAAAAAAAAAACTACAGATGACATGATACTATAGACTCCCCAAAAGAACTATTTGAAATAAGTGAATTCAGTAAAGGTGCAGGATACAAAATAAATATATAGAAATCTGTTGTCTTTCTATATGCAAATGATAAGAAAGAAATTAAAACAATCCCATTTAAACCATATCAAAAAAAAAAAAATACCTTGGAATAAACTTAACCAAAGAGGTGAAAGATTTGTGTTCTGAAAACTTTAAAACATCGATGAAATTGAAGGTAACACAAATGGAAAGACATGCCATACTCATGGATTGGAATATTGCTAAAATGTCCATACTACTCAAAGCAATCTCCAGATTCAGTGCAATCTCTTATCAAAATGCCAATGGCATTTTTCACAGAACTAGAATAATACTAAGAAATATATGGGACCTCAAAAGACTCCAAATAGCAAAATCAATCTTGAAAGAAGAACAAAACTTTACCAGATTTCAAAATATACTACAAAGCTGTAGTAATCAAGACAGTATGGCACTGGCACAAAAATAGACACATAGATCAATGGAACAGAATAGAGAGCCGAGATATAAACCCACACGTATATGGTCTATTAATTACGATAAAAGTAAGAATACAATGGGAAAAGGACAGGCTCTTCAATAAATGGTGCTGGGAAAACTGGACCACTTTCTTACACAATACACAAAATTAAAATGGATGAAAGACCTAATTGTGAGACCTAAAACCATAAAACTCCTAGAAGACTCTGAGAAACAAACAGGGTTCTAGAGGGGAAGGGGTGGGGGGGATGGGTTAGCCTGGTGATGGGTATTAAAAAGGGCATGTATTGAATGGAGCATTGGGTGTTCTATGCAAATAATGAATCATGGAACACTACATCAAAAAAATAAACTAGAAGAAAATAGGCAGTAATCTCTTTGACCTCAAATCTAGCAACATATTTGTGGATATGTCTCCTTAGGCAAGGGAAATGACAAAATTAAACTATTGGACTATACCAAAATAAAAAGCTTTTGCACAGCAGAGGAAACCAGCAAAACGAAATGGCAGCCTACTGAATGGGAGAAGGTATTTGCAAACAATATATCCAATAAGGGGTTAACATCCAAAATATATAACAAACTTATACAACTCAACATCAGTAAAACAAATCTGATTAAAAAATGGGCCGAGGACATGAATAGACATTTTCCCAAAGAAGATCTACAGATGACCAGCAGAAACATGAAAAGATGCTCAAAATCACTAATCATCAGGAAATGCTAACCAAAACCACAATGAGTTACCACCTTATACCTATCAGAATGGCTAGAATAAAAAAAAAAAAAAAGTGTTGGCAAGGAAGCAAACAAAAAGGGAACCCTCATGCATGCACTGTTGGTGGGAATGTAAATTGGTAGAGCCACTGTGGGAGTTTTGTAAAAAATTAAAAAGTAAAACACCATATGATCCAGTAATTCCACTACTGGGTATTCACCCACAGAAATGAAAACACTAATTTGAAAAGATATTCACACCCCTGTTTATTTGGCGTTATTCACAGTAGCCAAGATGAGGAAAGAACCAGTGTTCATCTATAGATGAAAGGGTAAAGATGTGGTAAACATTTACAAAGTAATATTACTCAGCCATAAAAAGAATGAGATCTTGCCATTTGCAACAACATGGATGGACATACAGGATATTATGCTAAGTGGAGTACGTCAGACAGAGAAAGACAAAGACCGTATGATTTCACTTATATGTGGAATTTAAAGAACAAAAATGAAAAAGTAAAGCAGAAACAGACACATATATAAAACTGGTGGTTGCCAGAAGGGAGAGGAGTGGGGAAATGAGCAAAATGGGTAAAGGGGAGTGGGTTGGAGAGAGAGGTTTCCAGTTATGGAATAAAGAAATCACAGGGATGAAAGGTACAGCACAGGGAATATAGTCAATGGTATAATAGTGTTGTATGATGACAGATGGTAGCTATACTTGTAAACATAGCATAATGTATAGATTTGTCAAATCACTATGTTGTCCACCTGAAACTAACGTAATGTGTGTCAAGTATTTATATATATATATGTCTTATAACCAAATTTCGTAAGGCTTTTTCTTATAAATATCTTTACAATATGTGATGGCAGTATCATGCTAAAGCACAATTACTAAAAGCATTTATATATTTACCCATCTATGCACCCACCCACTCATTCATCCATTTCTCTCAAAAAGTGAATAGTCCATGTATCTTTCAATCAATTCTTCCCACAATTTTTTGAATATTCACTAATATTTCTTGAATTTTTGCCAGAGAGTGTAATGGTGAAGGGGACTGATTACACATGAATAAGACACTAGCTCCCTGCTTTCAAAATAAAGTTTTTAAAAAGCATTATGTTTTAGGTGATGCAGTTTACATTTTTTGATCTCTCATACCCGATCAGCTATATACATAATAGAAGTTTTCTTGTAAATAATCAAAATGAAAGGCTGAGTCAAATATATATTATTTCCAGAAGGGAAAATGAAATTATGTAGCTCACAATTTTATACAGAAAAAGATTTACATTTGCTGAATTGGTAGTATATTAGCCATAGATCACCACTCATTTACAAAAAGGGAAACCAAGATGTTTACTGATAACTCATCTGTCTGGTTTCCATATCTTTAAAATGAAGGCACTGACTTGGAAATAGCTAAGATTGCTATTTACAACTATTACTATTTTTATGTTATCAATAGCATCAAAACCAAAACAAAAAAAAATGAAAAAATTCTGTATTTCTACAAACAAAAACTATCTGAAAAAGAGGATTTGATAAAATCACACAAACCTTAAAATTAACATCTGTCATCCACTCTGGATTTTATTACTCTGTTTGCCTTTCAAATAACATTGTTATGGATATTAAATATGTTAATACAAATAAAGTGTCTAAAATCGTCCCAAAACATGCTAATGTTCAATAAATGTTGGCCATCCCTGTCATTTTTATACTCAAGAACAACCAAAATGTCCATCAGTGAGTGAAAGGACAAATGAACTGGTATATGCATATCATAGACTATTGCTCAGCAGTAAAAAATAACAAAACACTGATACATGCAACCACGTGGATAAATCTCAAACGCATTGTGCTAAGTGAAAGAAGTCAGCTGCCAAGGATTACAGGTTTTCCCCACTTATCTGAAAGCAGAACATTCCTGTGAAACCTTTTTAGCTAAAATCCACGTAAAGCAAAGAAGCAATTGCCATTTCACAAAAGTGAAAATCCTCTTTAAATTTCTTCTAGTTAGCAAAAATAGATACTAATGTAGGTCTTTCCGGAAAGAAAAGTGGATAAAGCAAACCTTTGGGTAGCAGGGGAAGCCTGTATATACTTTATGATTCTACTTCTATGATTCTGAAAAAAAGCAAAATAGATTGGTAGCCCCCAGGGTCTAGGAGTTGGGGACAGGGTCTTGATTACAAAGGAGCAGCACAGGATCTTTGATTACTCAACAGCACTATGCATTTGCCAAAATCCACAGAGCTATTCAACTCCTCTCAACATATACATATGCAAAAAAAAAAAAAAAAAAAACCAGATGAATTGTATGTATATTAGTATTTTTTAAGCCTACAATGTGGTACTACTACACATATACAAATGACTAAAATTAAAAAGACTTAAAATGCTAAAGCACTCCTACTTTTCTGGTGCTAGTATAAAATATTTTCCCAACTTTCAAAAATCATTTAGCCATTTCTTATAAAGTTAAACATATCTTTACACTATGGCCACCAATGTCACTTTCACTAGTAGTAGAATTTCTCATCTCACATTTTCTCTTCCCTATCTCAATTCACAACATTGTCATTCATACAACCAAAATCATGACATCATTCTTTGCCTTAACATACTCTCTCTGTGCCCTAAACCACATCAGTCAATAAGCACTGCTACATTTTTCCCCTAGATATTCCTTAAATATTTATGCTATTCTTCATCTGTATAACCTCTGACCATACCCAGGACATCATCATTTTTCACTTGGCCTGTTAGATCTTCTCAACTAGTTTATATACCTATAGCATTGTTTAATTCAAATTAATCTGTAGACCCAGAGTCTAGGTCATTCTCTTGCTTCAAATCCTTTAAGTGACTGCCAATTTCCTGTAGAATAAAGCACAAACTTCACAAAGCATATAAGATGTCCCATTACTGTTCTAGCCAGTATGTTCTATAGCAACAGTCTCCTCTCCTGGTTCATTTTTTTCCCTCAAAATTTTTGCTACAATAATATTTTACTTCAAAGGGATTATCAAACACAACTTGCTATTTCATAACCCCATAAAGGTTATGTGTGTGTGTGTGTGTGTGTGTGTGTGTGTGTGTGATGTCTTTTTCATTGCTCCTCACTTATTTACTCCTACTTGAAAAAGGACGAGAATGGAACAGAAAAGCAAAGGAAGAAAGGAAATATCTCTAACAAGTATCTAATGCATATCAAACGCTGTGTTAAAGTGTTATACATGTTATTTCATGTAATATTCATCCAACACTGAGGTTGCTTTTATTTATTTTATAGTTAAATAAACTCTATTACAGAAGCTGCCAATGTCCCACAACTGAGTAGAGATGGGTCTGAACAAAGCATGTCATGCTACTATAGGGCCAACTTATCTAGAAGTATTTCCCTATGCCCGACACTTTCCCTGCTCTCACACAGGTTAGGTACTCTGAATATGCTTCTATCCTAGCACTCACTACTTTGTATTGAGACAAGCTTCATCAGTGAGTATCTTTCTGGGGGTGGGATATATCTTTGGTTTCACTTTTTTCACACATTGAAAAGAGAACATAATAGATATTTATGTTTTTTTAAAAGGCAGTCATGGACCCAACACTAAATTTAACGAAATGTAACATTCCTCACAACTTTGAAACCTCTTGGAGTATGTCTTTTCCATCTTTATACTCTCTGTGTCTGACACAGAGTAGATGCCAATTAAGTATTCATTGAATATATGAAGGTTTGTATATTACAAAACAAAGTGTTACACAAAGTTTTCTGTTCATGAACATTTACTGTTAACCTATTCCCCTTGAGCTACTAGCAAGAAAAGTGTAGATGTGTTCCGAGATGTGATGGTTGTAACCAAATAATATTGACATATATGATTTCTTTTTCATCTTCATTAACTAAAACATTAAAAATAAAATTGCAGTTGTATCTCATAAATTTTTGTTTTGTTTTGTTTTTCTGACCCTTTTATACAAAGTAAATTTCAGGAAAGTTCTGCAATGCAAACAAAAACAAAAAAACAAACTCCATTGCTTACATAAAAGTAAAGCTATTTGGTTGATTAAACACATTGGTGGCAGAAATTCTAGAAGTGTCCCAATTAAACAGACTCGTAATCAGTCATTTACTCTAACAGTATAATGTTTGAGATAGTCATAGCTTCTGAGCTATTTGCATAATCCCGGTGCTCTTTCCACTAAATATTTTGCTAAATTTAACACAGCTATTAAAAGAGAACATGCATCAGAAGTTTTTTTAAAAAGTAAATATTTACATGCTTTTCTATCAGTATTAAGATTTAGAAAACCATGGGGCGCCTGGGTGGCTCAGTTGGTTAAGCGACTGCCTTCGGCTCAGGTCATGATCCTGGAGTCCCTGGATCGAGTCCCACATGGGGCTCCCTGCTCAGCAGGAAGTCTGCTTCTCCTTCTGACCCTTTCCCCTCTCATGCTCTCTCTCTACCTCATTCTCTCTCTCAAATAAATAAATAAAATTTAAAAAAAAAAGATTTAGAAAACCATGTGTTGAATATTAACCTCATTTCTCCATTAATCATAATTCCTCATAGATCATTCAATCTTAAGACAGTAGAATAAAAAAAATAGAGTCAATTCTTGTCTTGCTATTTGTGATAAAGTCCCTTAAATACCATTCAGAATATTAAGTAATTGCCAGAAGTATGATGATTGTGTTGAATAAGCCATTATGCAAGGAAAGCACATGCTGGATAAATCTTGAAAAGATTAGTCAAAAGGTACACATTCTTAGATATAGGTCATCCTTTTTCCCATTTCCTAAAACCTCCACCCCTTTCTCTGTCCAATTTGTGATCTTGCTTCCTCCTTAACTAAGAAAGTAGAAGCAATTGATGATGATGCCCAGTGAGCCATGCCCTTATGTAATCCCCTTCCCATAAATGTGAGCAGGATCTAGAATTTATTTCCAACACAATACAGCACAGTTAGTGGGTTATCATTCCTGCAATTAGTATATGGCAAAGGTGAAGGGATTTTGAGGTTATAATTGAGATACCTATTCAGTTGATTTTAAGTTAATCAAAAGGTAATCCTTGGTGGGCTGATCTAATCAAGTGGGCCCCTTTCTTTTAAAAAAGTCCAGAGGTTAGAGTCAAGACATAGAGATACTCCCTTGCTGACAAGAGGAAAACCACCATGAGTCTACAGCTTCAAGGAAATGAATTCCCCCAGCAACCACATGAGCTGGGAAGAGGACTCAGCTTTACATTTTCTTCAACACCAGTTAACACCTTAAGTACAGCCCTGTGAGACCCTGGAGCTGAGAATCCAGGTAGGCCATGCCACATATCCTGACTCACAGAAACTGTGAGATAATAAAATATTTGCTGTTTTAAGCTGCTAAATTTGTGATAATTTGTTACATAGCAATGGAAAACTAATACACAATCAAAAGAAAATGTGCCTAAGCTGCTACCACCACATGTACTCTCCCTCATGCCTCTGTGCTCATAAACGCTGTCAGCCTTTCCTTTTATTATGAGTAAACCATCCTTGTTTCATCTAAGGCCAATTTCTCCCTCTGGGTTCTAAATCCTATTTCTTCTTGTGTGCTCAAAGGTGTGACTCTGACAGTAGTATTCTTATTCAAACATCATTAAATCTCCCCTCTCTACTGACTCATTTCATCAGCAAACAAGATCTGTCTTCTTCTAACTTCAAAAAACATACTGCCTCTGTGGTATCCTCTCCAAGAAACAATAATCCCAGTCTAGTCATGAGAAAAAAACATCAGACACACTCAAATTGAGGGACCTTCTGCAAAATACCTAACCAGTACCACACGAAACTGTCAAGGTCATGACACAAGGAAAGGTTGGCTGTCAGGCCAGCAGAGACTAAGTCAATAGGGCAACTAAATGTAAATGGTTTATGGGACTGGACCCTGAAACAGGAAAAGGACATTAAGGGAATAACTGCTGAACTCTGAATACAAAGTCTGAAGTAACTGGAGTGAGTTTCCTAGTTTTGACAAATATACCATGGTGGCCCCTTACCTTCTTCAGGTTTTGCTGAAATATCAGTGAGGACTTTCCACTGAAGCCTTCTTTGACTAGTCTATTTTAGTTTAGATTATGCCCACCATTTTCACTGAACACACATATACAGTGTAGTCACTTTTAGATAATGAGGAAATAAAATGAAGGTAAAATATCTCCATGCCCAAGGAGTTCACAGGTTATAAGCAAAAGAATAATTTCTTCACAAGATAATCATCATTTCTGCTTGCACAGTGTCCCTTAACTCTTAGGATAAATAGTCTGTCCTTTGTATTTGAGGAACAACTTTCCCTATTCTATGTGGTCCTGGTGGAATTATTAATCTCTGTATCTTTGGGTTGAATATATGGTGTAAACTAGCAAATGAATCTACTCCCTTTGCTATAGTGATTGCTCCAGGGCCAGGCGAGTGAACCAAGCTCAGTTGTGCTCTAATAATATAGATTCAGAGCACTCCATAGGTAAATTTTGTTCCATATGGAAATCTTTAGTCTGAGAAAATAATATACAGAGGGCAGCAAGAGTTGGAGAAAAGGAGCCTTGATATTTGGAACCCTCAAATGCTACCCTAAACCGTGTCTGCCTTTCAGCTCCATTCCATTAGTCAGTAAACTTTTCTTTTTGATTAAGCTAATTTGTTAGATTTCATTCATGGACCTGAAAGTGTTCTGATTAATAAAACTGCATATACTGTTTTAAGTCTCAACATAGAGGTAGATAAGGAAAAGACACCAGGAAGAGTGAGTCAATCCTCTCTGAAAGACTAGGGAAACATTCACAAAGGAGTCACTCTCGAGTTTTAAAAAGCCTAAGAACCCAGCATATGGGCTAACCAAGAAAAAGCCTTACTGAATTTCTGAGTTCTTACTGTGAGTCAAACATTGTCTTAAGTATATCACATACATTATGAAATAGACTCTGTTACTGTCATCAATTTCTTAATGGAGGGAGAAAGCAATTAATAAATTGCTCAAGTTTATATCTGATAACTGAATCATCAGCCAAATTCCGCTGTAGGCACTTTTTAGGAAAACAGGGTTTTATGATATATAATTTTTGAAATGTTTGCCATGTTCTGAGAACTCATTAAACTAAGACACAAAAACTTTATTTGTTGTGGATTGGATTTCCTATAAAGGGTATAATTTGAGTCCTAAAACCATCTAACTTTGGCTTAATTAAGGTGAACAATATACTAAGGACCAAATGGATAGAACAGAAATGGGGCTTAAGAAGAATAACTAAGATTATTGACCAGTGGTCTACTACCTGTGGGCTGCTGACCCCTGAGTGGAGCAGTTATTTCTAAGCATATACAATTATGAACAACTTCTTAAGGGAATCAAGTATTTTCCCTAGTGTGGCTGAACCACTGAGTCAGGTAGAGCTGATGACAACTGCTTGGATGAGTTAGTGGCTGTTCTCTCCATGAGCGCAACTCGGTCAAGCAAAAAGAAAAAGAGTTGGAGACACTTACGTGTGATAGTTTTAAAATGCTTTATATCTGAATAAAGCAAGACATTTTTTACAAAAAATATGTTAATTTCTATGAGGAAAAGTGGCAAATATTTTTGAGGATCCGTGAATAGTCCTGTTAAGAACTGACAGTTTTGAGAGAACTTCAGATTTCTTTTATTTGCTCACAAAATCTAATAACATCTAACACCAATTGATATAGAATTTTCTACATGCTGCAGCTTCTTGAACTTTTTGTCTCATGAATAGAGACAAAACCATTATAAAACCATTTTAGCCTAATATGTAAGTTATGTATGATTTATTTAACCATTGTATGTTTTTACATAGAAGAAAAAACAATTATTCTAATTATGTTGATTTTGTTGCCTTCAGTAAGCATGCCCTGTTTAGCTTCAATAAGGACATTATTTCTTAATACACTACATTTACAATGTAACCCAAAATTTTTCTACCTATGTTAAAAGGGGTCATTATTATGAATATTAAATTAATTCAATAGTAAGGAAGACTGAATAACAAAACCATACACACAGATCTTTTGTTTAAATTTGTGTTAATTGTTTTATCATTAAAATCCATATAAAATTAGCTATTTCTATAAAGTTCCATTACATAACTTATAAAATTGAGAAATTAAAAAAATAAGAAAATATATTTATGCAAGGATGACTAATAATTGAGAACCCATTATTTTATATTTTTTTCTCAATGTCAGCTGCCACAGATTCATATTTGGAAATTTTCATGGTTATTACAGTATTTGATAATTATTTGAAATCACATTTAATATCAGATATTTTCAGATATATTTACTTAAATTTCTTTATTCTTTCTTACATTACCTAGGTATGAATAAACTTAAAATTCCATACTGTTATCGTTAAGTGTGACCTGGAGTCACTTAAACATGGTTTTATTTTACTCTGTTTTATTTTAAATTTTTATTGACATATAGCTGATATACAATATAATATTAGTTTCATGTGTTCTAACTTTGGCTTAACTAAGGTAATTTAAAAGCTTTAGAAAATGATGGAGGTTAAGTCTAGTTACCATCTGTTACCATATAGTTATTATATTATTGACTATATTCACTATGCTGTACTTTACATGACTTATTTATAACTGGAAGTTCATACATCTTAATCCCCTTCATCTATTTCACTCGTTCTCCATCGCCCCCAAACATCAGTTTGTTTCCTGTATCTGTGAGTACTGTTTCTGTTTTGTTTCATTTGTTAGTTTCTTTTGTTTTCTTAGATTTTACATAAAAGTGAAATCATATAGTATTTGTCTTTCTCCGACTCATTTCACTTGGCATAATATCATCTAGGTTCACGTCATAGCAAATGGCAAGATTTCATTGTTTCTTATGGCTGAGTATTATTCCAGTGAGTGAGTGTGTGTGTGTGTGTGTGTGTGTGTGTGTGTGTGTGTGTGTGTGTATCACATCTTCTTTCTATATTCATCTATCTATGGACTATGGATATTTCCATATCTTGGCTATTGTAAATAATGCTGCAGTGAATATAGGGGTGCATATATCTTTCTGAATTAGTGTTTTTGTTTTCTTCAAATCAATACCCAGAAGTGGAATTACTAGATCATATAGTTCTATTTTCAATTTTTTGAGGACTCTCCATACTGTTTTCAGTAGTGGCTGCACCAATTTACATTCCCATCAACAATGCACAAGGGTTCCCTTTTCTACACATTTTCAAGCATTCACTTTATTCAAATAATATCTGATAGTCTGCAGATGTGATTATAATGCCATGCAGATTGATCTCAGTAATCTCTTTATAATTAGTGAAACACTCAAAACTTTTCTTTAGTTAAGGTATCTTTCACTAATTGACAAGTGTTCTTTTGTTGCTCAGCATTATGGCATTATATATTATTAAGATAGCTGAGAAAATATTGATTTTCTTTAATGATGCCCTGCAACATTTCAGTCTTTTTGATTTTTTACCTTTTGTAGGCATTAATCCAAGAATTCATAAGCTGAAATATTTCTTCTTTATTGTGCACTGATTTCCAAGAACTCCAGAGAAATGTGTTTTTATTTGCCATTTATAAGCATCATGGTTTCTTAATGGTAATTACTATGCTCTAAGAAATAAAATATTTTCAACTACGAATTTGAGAAACCTATTTGCCTAACTAGCTTCAAGAGAGCCAACAATTTATAGTGACACTTCCACTAAAAGCTTGATAATCAACTTGGAAATAAGCATAAATGTACTTCATTTTCAAAGTTTTAAAAATTTCTCTAGGGCCTCCTTTTCTTTTTTTTCTCTTCACTTCTTTCTTGCTTTCTGTCTTTTCCCCTTCTTCTTCCTTTCCTCTCCATTCCCTTTTTCCTTCCTTCCTTTCTTAAAAAAAAAAATCTAACTTCTACAAATAACATTCCTCCAGAACAGATTTTTTTTATAAGTAGAACTATTGGGATACAAATTATGATACCATACATTTTTGAATTCTCTTTTCAATTTTTAAATCTAAATACCAAAGTAATTTTACATGTTATAATCTGCCTTAAACTTTGTGGACTTTGAAAGTAAATTTTAGTGGTAATGGTCTATCATATTTTTCATAAATTACAAACTCTAAATTAGGTGATAGTTGAACTTTCATTACTCTCCCTACATATATTTTGATTAGAGCATGTTAGTTCATCTTAGATGAGGATGATATTTAAATATGACTAATTGTTTTTGAATATCTACTATGTTTTAAGTTTGTTGTCCCGTTAACCCTCAAAACATCCTTGTAGGGGAAAGGAGTTAACTTTAGCTCCAGTTTTACTGAATATCTACTATGTTTTAAGTTTGTTGTCCCATTAACCTTCAAAACATCCTTGTAGGGTAAAAGAGATAACTGTAGCTCCAGTTTTAGTTTCCTCATCTGTAAAATGCAAATAATAGTGGCACTTACCTCCTGGAGTTATGTGCTATTAGTTGAGGAAAATGATTCACAGTAACCTATGCAGGGTTCTAGAGCTAACAAGTATAAGACCAGGATTTAAATCTAAACATGTTCAACTCTAGATCTTGTTTGCTTAATTGTGCTATAATGACATACTGAAAGCTAACTGCTGCTGGAAAGAACCACTTCCCCTAGCTCTTGCACTGCTCTCCATTGGATCAGGAGTTGCGGGGGGTGGTGGGGAGATAACAGAGTTTGGCTTACTTTCACTATGACCATGACTTCCCATCCTCCAATCATCCAAAATTTACCTTGAATAAGTTCCAAAATGGGTCTATAATTAGACTTAATCATCCATCTCTTCATAAGATACCATCAGTACAAATAACATTGTGTCCTATATTCCTGTTTATCTTAGTCCCCCTGACAAAAAGTCCATACCCCATATCTCTTCTCAATTTCCCTGCACACGGGATTAACATTTTTTAATCTGACTCAAGCTCCCATTCTCTCCTGTGGTCCACAGACTCTGACAACCTCAGTTATCCTAAATTCCTGGTACTCAAGTTTTTGTGTAATCCCTTCCTCTTGAGTGTGTGTGGGGCCCTGGGACTTGCTTCTAACCAGTAGAATACTACAAAAGTGACTAGATGTTCACATCTGTGGTTATGATATGAGATGATGATTTCTGCTTTGCTAGAAGACTCTCTCCCTTGCTGGTTTTGATGAAGCAAGCAGCCTTACTTGGAAAGTCTACATGACAAAGAGCTGAAGGGAATCAGCTGACAGAAGCAAGAAACTAAACAAGAAACTAAGGCCTTTAATCCATCAGTCTGCAAGTATCTGAATCCTGCCAACAACTATAGGAGTATAAAAGTAAATCCTTCCCTAGTCAAGTCTTGAGAACGTGCTTTGGCTGACACCTTGATTGTAGTCTTTTAGAGGACCAGATAAACCATGCTTAGACTCCTGACCCACAGAAATTGGAAGATGATAAATCTGCCTTGTTTTCAGCTGCTAAGTTTGTGATACTGTTAAACGGCAATATGCAACTAATACACCCCTGAATTCCCAAAACTCTTTGTCTATGATCTCTGGAATTCATTGAGGAAATGGAGGCTATCTGAAGAGGATTTCTACATCCATCAGCAAGTATTCCAATCTACCTACATTTTTTCCTTGATTATTCAACTGTCTTACCTGTTACAATGTATAAACTTTCCGTGTTCGTAAGGCCATCTTTTGAATCGTGCATTTTATCCAAGTCCTTCTCCTCACCTCAAAGACTTTGCTCCTAGAATTATTTCTTCCCTCTCCATCTTCCATTTTTTCTCTATCTACTGGATAGTTCTCATTTGCATAGAAGAATGTATAATATCCCCATCATAAAACAACAAAACCTTCCCTTGACTTTCTCTCCCACCAGTTATAGCCCTCTGTTCCTTTATATAGCAAATGTCTCAGGAGAATTGTTTATACTCTATTATTCATTTCTGCTATTCTCTTTTGGATCCAATTAAATCTTTCCTACCACTTCACTAAAAATGCTTTTATTAGGGTCTTTAATGACCTCCAAATTACCAAATGTAAAAGGTAATTCTCCGTCTCCATCTTATTTAAATTCAGCAGTGACACAGTGGATCACTTCCTCCTCCTTGAAGAACTTTCTTCCCTTAGTTTTGGTGACATCACCCACTTCTGGTTTTCCTTCTAACATTCATTAGTCTTTCTCAGTCTACCTTGCTGCATATTCATGCCTTTCTTAATCAGTAAAGGTAACAAGACTCTGGGCTCTGTCCTTGTACATTTTCTCTATCCACATTCTCTTTTCAGGCAAACTTATCTAGTTCCATGGCTTTAAATCTCATGGATATGCATATAACTTCTAAAACTATATCTATAGGATATAACTTCCAAAATTGTATCTGTAAGCCCTGACTTTTCATCTGAAATGTCTAGGCTTATATAGCCAATCTGAATTTGGATTTCTAATAGGTAACTTAAATTTAACTTTTTAAAAACTGAACTCAATTTCCTGCATCCCACAAACATTTAACTTTCCCAGCAAGTGGCATCAGCATACTTTCTGTTCCTCATGCCAAAATCCTTGGAATCAATCTTTACTTCACATCCCACATCCATTTTTTTATGGAAAATATACCAGTGCTGCCTTTAAAATATGTCCCAAATATGAAACTTTCTCACTCCATTCCCTAAGGCCACTTTGGTTGTAACCACCACCTTTTATTTCCTGACCATAACTTCCCAACTTGTTTCTATTTTTGGAAGCATGCAGTCTATCTCCTTCTTAGTAGCTAAGTGAATGATTCTTTTTACTATGTTAAGTTACATCATGATATTTCATAAAAACATCCAATGACTCCCTTCACCCCTAGGAATAAAATCTAAAGTACTTAGTAAGCATCGAAGCCTGCATGAACAAGCCCCTGCTTCTGCCCCGATCGTTTTTTCCTCATTCTTCCTTTGCTCACTCCATCCTAGCCACACAGATCTTTTTGCTGTCTCTAGAGTGCTTTATGCAGGTGTGTTCCCCAGGCCCTCCTTTTTCTGTCTTTGCTGTTTCCTCTTCCCAGAATGATCTTCCCCAAGATGCTTCCTGTTACCCTTATTTCATTTTTGCCTCTGCCCAAAAGTCTCAAATTCATTCCCTGACTATACTATACTATTTAAAATAGCAGCCATATCACTTTCTATTCCCTTGTACTATGTCACTTTTCTACAAGGCTCTTTTACCAAAAGACAGTATTACATAGCCATTTTTTAGTCTGTCATCCCTTCTGGAATTTAAACTCCATGTCCTGGTAGGGCCTCTCTTTCTTTACTCACTACTGTATCTCAATGCATACAAATTCCTGGGGTTAAGTGAAGCATGAGCAAAGCAGCAAATCATAAAAAATAAAATATCAAAATACTACCATTTGTTGGATTACAGGAAAGGCAGTTTTCCATTAAAATTTTTTGTATCTTGATGATGAATTTTCTGTTATGCAATCGATCCATCACCGAGTGCTACAATTTATTTGTAGCTATATATGTGGTTTTGATGATCTTATCACATTTCTGATAGATTGATTTTTTTTTCTTCTGGGAAATAGGGGATCTTGTCTCCATTCTCCTTGTTCAACTGTCATAGCTGGATTTATCTAGGCTTTTACGAAATTCTCATTAACTGATCCTTTTCTGAAAATTTCACTGAGAAAAAAGAATTATTTAGGACATTTTATAACATTCATTACCTAATCAGTAACCCTCTAGTTAGCTTTGATCTTTCACATATGGCAAAAACATTCAAAAGATCTTTCAAAACCTTTGAAAGACATTTTGTCTTAGCTAGCAATACCTCATATCTCCTTCCAACTTACTTTTTAAATGTGCCAACAAACCCATGAATGTTTTTGAGACTATCACAAAGCTTTTCCCTTTTCCCATTTCTTTTTCATTATAAATATTACAAAAGAATCCTATTCCTTTATTCTGAGTCTTTATTTAAATATTTCTCACACCCTGCCCATCCTCATAGTAAATTTTTAACACACAGCCAATTTGTCATTTAGTGCCTAAGAACGGTGCTGTATTTCCACAGAGATGAGTTTATGCCAAACTTTCATAACCCCATCGTGGTTTACTGCAAAAGTATCCCTTCATAGGGTTCTTTTTAAACAGCTTTCTCAAATTCCCTCCAAAATTGAAGATGAGAGTCTCATACTAAAAATGCTTCATTTTCAATGCACTTGGACCTCTGACAAAACCCAACTTGGATTCACTATTAGCAAACTATATACATACAACAAATATAACTTTAGGTTGAGGTTTTAAATTTGCACAAAAACCAATCATTCTATGCCTTCAAATTAGCATTTCTTCTATCACTCCATTCCTCTTCTCCATTTAGAATGTGGAGTTCTGTGCTTCTTGCATTTGAGATTAAAATCTGGCTCTAAGAGTTTTTCTTAAAACCTGCAAGTTTCCATGGAAACACAGCATGACTTCTCAAATGTCAGCTTTCTCAAACTAGCACTTGCAGTTTATGAAGGATCCTTCATTGAAGTGTGACAATCTCTTTCAGCTCTGTGAAGTAAGTAGGGAATATTGGAACAAGAAGAGATATCACGGGCATGCTATATTGTTAAATAGTATTTCCACGCCCAAAAATACGAAGTAAATACCAATCAAATTAAAAATTGGTGTTTTAAGAATAATTACCCTTCTTTATACTAATAAAAAAAAACAGTGGGCAGAGAAACAAACACAGGACGCCTATTGGTTTCCTTTCCACAAAATATGTTAGAATAGCGGTGTCCTGCCTCTTCCACTGCTCTCAAATCTACTTCACAACAGAGGGGCTACTTCACACAGCATAGCCTCCTCCTTTACCTGGGAGCTCCTGGACCTGACCAACCACTAGGTTAAAACATAGAAACTGGACACTGACAAAGTTGAGAGAACAGTGGGTAATTCGGCCTGTGAATTGCACATACCAAGCAGGCCCCTGTGTTGCAATAAGCATAGAAAGTGATGAGCTGGGCCTGGGCTCCCCGTTTTCCCTGGATAATGCCACAGGGAAGAAGATCAAACATATGGATCCAAGTACATGTGGATTTCCTTTCATGAGTGCAGCCATATGCTCCCCACTGAGGTCCAGACCACTGAGTGAGTCCCTCCTATCCATCTGGTGACTGTGCTATTGTTTCAGACAGATCTGCCACAATCCTTGCCACTTCATACTTCCAATGCACCCCTTTATCACAACATTCTGAGAATGGCAGGAGTAAATCAGTGGTTCCCCCAATGTATGTGTGGCTCTAAACCCTGGGATTGCCATTGTAGGTTCCCCCAGAGGACCTCTAGAGATATGAAAAGGTTGTTCAGGATTTTCCTCTGAATCAGTTCCAAAACAGGCAAGAAGAAAGAATTCAGCACATTTGTGTCACTGCAGTCAGAATTCAGCTAGCAAAATTGAGTAGAAAGTTGAGACAATGAATCCAAATAACCATGACTAAAAGAGACTTTTAAATAAAAGTTCATTTTAAGTTCTTATTTTAGGATCTTATCTTTGAATACTCCTTAAGCCTGAAATTTGCCTCTTGATTTCTTCATATTAAAGAAAGAAATTAATTGGTCAATAGCTTACAAAGTTTTCTTTCTGGGTATTAGTTGGTTGAAATTTGGTGCAGTTTACTATATGTCATCCACAGAGTAGCTCTTCCTTCTTCTCCTCCTCCTCCTGCTCTTCATCCCTCCACCCCTATACTTCCCCCTCATCTTTCCAAATCTTTTTGGTAAGTCTTTGTTACCTTGCTTTCAGAAAAATTGTTTCCTCCAAGTTATCCTTTTATTCTGTTTTTGTGTTCATTTTTGGCCTTGTCTTTCATATTAAATGCATCCCTAAGATTTCAGAATACCTTTGGCTGTCCATTTATATTTTAGAGTAGATAGTAACACACTGATAGGGACATCTAATTAAGATTGTATTGAGTGTAGTTTTAATGAGGGATGTTCATCTGGACTATCTATTTATTGAGACATTTTCTGTCAATATCATTAAGTCTTTCCTCTTGATTGATCCAGAGTGCTTGGAGAAGATTCTTTCTATCTTCTGACCTGGCTACTAGCATTCTAGGGGCCAAGTGAGGGAGAAAGTTTGAGGACTTAATCAATATGTGCACTTTAATATTCTCCCTCTTTTCTATATGGACTCTAACTTTCAACTTGGTCTGCTCTCCCCCGGTTCAGAAACCCTTAGTTTGATGCAACCCATAAACATAATTTCAATCACTCTCTGGATAGAGGAAGAGCCATTGCTCAGTTGCAAAACTGAAAATAGTATGTGGAAGTCTACCACTATCTTAAAGAGATTTTTAATCAGCCTTGTATAGCCCTACTTTCTGTCCCATTTTCAGAAGTAATTAGCAAGGTGAATTCTGGAGCCTTTTGAAGGGTCACAGTATAAATACAGTTGCTGTTCTGCTTTCCCTACCATTAATGTCAGGTTCAGTTTCCTTGGGTGTACCAAGTCAGTTGCTCCTTCTGCCTCAAATTTCTTATAAGAATTTCTTTCCTGGGGTGCCTGGGTGGCTCAGTCGTTAAGCGTCTGCCTTCGGCTCAGGTCATGGTCCCATGGTTCTGGGATAGAGCCCAGCATGGGACTCTCTGCTCAGCAGGAAGCCTGCTTCTCCCTCTCACACTCCCCCTGCTTGTGTTCCCTCTCTCGCTCGCTCGCTCTTTCTGTCAAATAAATAAATAAAATCTTAAAAAAAAAAGAATTTCTTTCCAAATCTTCAAATCTCCAAATCTTATAAACATTCTTTTGGTGTCATTTAATGGGATTTTAGGAAGAAGCGGAACATAATACATACATTCAACATGCCATTATTTGTGGTTTTAGTCTTTATTTTGTTGCACTAGTAATCTACAATCCTTAATGTTATACTTGAAAAAGCCTATGGTTATCAGATACTTTCTTTCTCTTGTTTCACAGATGAGAAAACTAACTCCAGGGAGATCAATTGGCCAATCAATAGAGTTTATTAGAGTAGATTTGGGATTTGAACATAGGCCTTTTAAAATTTCAGTTCTCAGAATCTTAGAATTTTACAACATGTAGACCCTAGAAATGATCTCATCAAAACCGTCATATTTTCAACCAAATACCAGAGAAGTTAAGAGACATGTACCTGGTCAAACTGCCAGATAAAACTTTGGTCTCTTGACAACCAATCCATATTGTCACAAATTCTTTTCAGAATATTTTCTTCAGTTAGTAAAGATGGATTTGGAAGAGAAAATAGATGTGGCTCATGTTTTGGAAAGTAAATTATATCTGTACTTTGGGGTTCTCCTTGAGTCTCTAAATTTAGTAATGATTGGCTGGGTCAACACTGGTTTTAGCCCTTAGCAAAGTTCTGGTAGAGTCTATTTCCCTTGCAAGAAGACACTCAACTAGTTAGATTATTCATAACCCACACAAATTATAAGATGGTAGAAGTGATTTAATATGAAAGGTTTTGATATAGGAAATATTGCATCAGATATACGTAAGTAATGCAAACTAATGTAGCAAAGATAAAACAACTTTTAATGGATATGTTTGATCATTGTGAAATGAGTAAACTAACTTCAGGCTAAGAAATGAAAACAACAAAAAATACAAAACTTTCTAAACTTTATACTATCCCCACACTTGGGAAAACACACACACATACACACGCACACACGTATATCTCAATACATAAAAAAGAACTGCAAATAAGTGGGTAGGTTAATATTAGCTTCAGGAAATATTTACTGTAATGCTATAAAACTTAGAAAATGGGATTTTATAATGAAGTGCTAACTTTAATTATAGCAAAGAGATTAGCAGCATAATAATTAATATGTAAAGCATATGCAAATGACCATTATTATGTAAAAGTTAAGCTGAGGTTCAGTGCTAAAAATCTGCATGTTTAGTGAAAACAAATACAAAATTATGATTAAGTCACTGTAGCCACAGAGTAGCTTCAGATAATATCCTAGAGGATCATAGAAATGGAGGAAAAGGAATAGGCTTGATGATTTTAGTAATAGGAATAATTCTAGCTTCTGGATACAACATGTAAAACTGACCCAAGAAATAAAAAATGACTTCCCAAATTGATTAAACCCTTAAGTTGGGATCAATCTTCTAACTACATCATTATTTCTGGTTGATAAACGTTAGCCAATTGCCTGAGAGAGTTTCCTGCCTATTTATTAAATTTGCTTTATTCCAAGTGACTTGGAAATTATTTGTGCTGAAAAGAAAAGGAAAATGTCAGGGGTCCCCAACCTGGGCCCTGCAGTGAGCCCTGGTCTTGGCACCATCTGAGGCTCTAGAGAAGCCAACACCCAAGTCCAAACTGATGTGAGAGAGATTACCTATCTTGCTGTTCATTGAAATCAGTGTTCTGTTGGCACTTGCCAAAATATATATGGGTGCCTGAGCAGGACTGATTTTTCTTTCCTGGATCTGAGATCAAGGTGCTATTTAGAGTGAAGTACAAGTTACTCAAAGAAAGCATTCAGAACAATTCTGATTCCTTTCATCCCTTGGGTCACTCTCTCTTTTGTCTCTATTATTGGTTTGGTTGCTATTTGAAGTAGTCAGGACAGTTTTCCTTCTTTTTTCTTTTTTTTTTCCCCCTCTCCTGGTCTTTCTCTTTTTCTTTTTCTTTCTTTCTTTCTTTCTTTCTTTCTTTCTTTCTTTCTTTCTTTCTTTCTTTCTTTCTTTCTTTCTTTTCTTTCTTTCTTTCTTTCTTCTTTCTTTCTTTCTTCTTTCTTCCTTCCTTCCTCCTTTCCTTTCCTTTCCTTTCCTTTCCTTTCCTTTCCTTTCCTTTCCTTTCCTTTCCTTTCCTTTCCTTTCCTTTCTTTTGTCTCTCTAGTCAGGAATTCTTATTTATAATCTTTCCCAAATCCCATGTTAGGGAAACTGCCTGAGTCATTTCTATGGTCTGAATATTTGTGCCCCACCCACCCACCCAAATTCATATGTTAAAAACCAAAAGCCCCAGAATAATGGCTTTAGGAAGTGGGGACACGGGAGTTGCTTCGGGCATGCAGGTAGAGCCCTCATGAATGGGATGGCGTTCATATAAAAGAGTCCTCGGGGAGCTCCCTTGCCCCTTCCACCAAAGGAAGACACAAGAAGTCTGTGATCTGGAAGAGGGCCCTTGCCTGATCATGCTGGCACTAAATTTCTGTTGGTTATAAGCTATTCAATCTGTGGTATTTTGTTATAGCAGCCTAAACTGACTAAGACAGTCATCATAATAGTGGTGACCATGATTAGATAGTAACAAGTCTGTTACTAGTCTCTTATTAGTGCCAGGCACTGAACTTTGGGCATTATATGTATGGTAGAATTATATCCTGAAGTATTAATTAATAGAGCTATTTTCCCTACTTCTCTACCCTTTTCTTTCACACTTGTAACCTAGGGGCTATTTTCCTTCTATCTTACACTAAAGGGAAAAGAAATTGCCAATCTAAGGGGAAAAACATGGTTTTCTTTTCAGAAACAGGCTTCTTCTTAGATAAAACAGCCTGTGGAAATGAGAGGGAAAAAATGATGTGACATCTATAACCTAAAGGAGAGACTGGATGGTTTGGAGAGACCTCTAAGATGGAACTGTAGTGGATCATGAATTTCCCCTACTGCTACCAATCTATTAATGGTAAACAACCTGATCTTCCATAGGTTGGATGCTTGTAAACTCTCTCTTAAAGAGATGGTAGGAAATTCAAACATCCTGATGGAAACAGGCTGAGGAAAGAACCTCATCCCTGACCAAAGGCACACTAGATTAAACCAGAATATATCCCTGTGAGCATAGGTAACATTAGACTCATTATAATGTATGTAATTAACATAGTATATTCATTAGGAAACTGAAATTAAATAACTTGTGCAAGATCAACTATTCAGTCCTTTTTGGAACTGGGATACAAGCCCATGTATTCTGGCCTCAGAGCTTTGATTTATCATAATGTTCTACTGCTTCTAAATATCCACTGCAAAATAGTTCAGAATAAGGATTTATCAATATAGTGATACTCCCCTGCCTCTAAAAAGTATCCATTTTCTCAGAGGATAATGCTGGGCTTCATTTTTTTTCCCTATTACATACTTATTTTCCTCATAGAGAGATCTGGAAAAAGGGCATTTCTGACAATGAAAAATAACTCACCCATCCTTATGCAGCCAGGGCTTTAGAATGTCAATATCACTTGCAGGTGTTCACATTTCAGATTTGTGGGAAACCTAATATAATTTAGATAAATGTGTTTTTAATTAACAAAAGCTAAATTCCAACCTAAGGGAGAGTACTTGAACCTTAGAATTAGCTGTATAATAAATCTAGTTTTTAAAATGTCAGCCATACCCACCCGCCTGCATTTCTAATAACTGTGTTATGGTTTCCAAAGAGTTGTCTATCAATCTGACCTCCTGGTATCAATTGCTGAAGTAAGATTTGCAAAAGAACAAAGTAACTTTAGTTTATATAATCAAGTCAAGCTATTTTGTCTTTTCTTTACTATAAAACAATTTATAGGATTGAGCCTCAAACATGACAACTGAGGATATAAGAGTATGCCATGTACAGCCCACCACTTCCTTCTACCCTTCTTTTCCATGATACATTCTCAAAAATTCAATCTAAGATTTCAGAAGCCCTCAAGTTCACCCAAGACTCAGAGAAGATCTGCACCCAGAAACATGGAACATGAATAACGGACTAGAACTCTAGGGTCCCATAGCACCAAGGTGGAGCTTGGTCTTGGCAGCCAACAGAGCTATCACATCCAGGGAATATGTTGCCAAAGTTTTGGCCTATCTAATTGAGGCCAGACCACTCCCAAAGACAACTTTTCTTTAATCCAACTCAATCTCTGGTGGCTGAGCAATTGACAAAAATGTCTTTGAATAGAAGATTCATCTTAACAAAAGTAACAAAAAAAAACCCAAAAAGATATTTTAATTGATGTATATCTTACATAAAAAAATGTATATCCCAAATGTAAAATGAAAAATTATAAAACTGCTAGAAAAGAATATATGAGAAAATCTAGGTGACCTTAAATCTGGTGATTAGTTTTTGATACAACACTAAAAGCATAATCTATAAAAAACAAAACATGTAAGCTGGTCTTTAATAAAATGAAAAACTTTTTGCAAAAGATACTGTTAAGAGAATGAAAGACAAGCCACAGACTAGGAGAAAATATTTGCAAAACACATATGATAAAAACATATCAAAAATATACAAAGAACTTTTTAAACACAAAAATAAGTTAAATCAGTAAATAAAGAGCATAAGAGCAGAACAAATACCTCATCAAAGAAGATACACTGATAGCAAATGAGCACCAGCAAAGATGCTAAACATTTTATGTCATTAAGGCAATACAAACTAAAACTATAATGACATACCCCTATACATGTATTAGAATGGCTAAAATCCAAACAACTGACATTTCCAAATGCTGGTGAGGATATATAGCAACAGAAACGCTCATTCATTACTGGAAGGAATGCAAGACGGTACAGCCACTTTGGAAGACACTTTGGCAGTTTCTTTCAAAGCCTAACATAAACTTAACTTGTGATTCAGCAATCGAACTCTTAGATATTTCCCCAAATAATTTAAAAATGTATATCCACAAAAAACCCACACACAATTTTTTATAGCAGATTCTTTCATAATCACCAAAGACTGGAAGCACCAAGATGTTCTTCAATAGGTAAATTGATAAACAAGCTGTTTTATATCCATACAACGGAATACTACTCGGCAATAAAAAGGAACAAAGTATCAAGCCACACAAACACATGAATGGATCAAAATGCATATTACTAAAGTAAAGAAGTCAGTCTCAAAGGCTACATATGTACACTTTCAATTATATAACATTCTGGAAAGGGCAAAATTGTAAAGAAAATAGCAGATCAGTGGCTTCTAGGGGTTCAGTGGTTGTGAGGGAAGGATGATTAACGGGATGGGAATTTTCAGGGAGGCAAAACTGCTCAGTATGATACTGTAATGATGGATATACAAAACTGTGTATTTGTAAGAACTCATAGAACTTTATAGCAAAAAGAATGAACCTTTATGTCTGTAAATTTTTTAAGTCATTTGAAATATTTAAAAAGATACCATATGATAGAGTGCAGAGTAAATGTATAAAACAAGTTCACTAAAAGGGTTGGGGTGAAAGGTGCTGACTGAAGTAATTTTGGAAATGTGTGGGGTCTGTGAGACTAAAGGCAAAAGAAACTGCATGTAAATACTGTACCCTAGTTGATAAAACTGTTTCACACAGCATATCTGATTAATAATTCTGATAATGTTTTACATGTATACTGCAACTGACCAATTAAATTAATGGCTTGCATACAGTGGGAGCTAGGTTTCTTATTATTGGAGTGGGAGGTTACATACAGGAAAGAACAAGAGCTAGAAGGCTTCATCAAGAATGGAATAGAGTTTGCTTAATTTATATTAAGCTTATGTAGTTGATGAATTAATATGAATTGAGAAATTAATGAATTAGTTGATGTAGTTGTATTTGAATTAATACAGAAATATTTAAGGATATTTAAACCTATATTAGCTAGTATATACACACATATTTTCTTGATCTGTCAGCTGAGAAGGGTTAGAATCAACAACATCCTAGTGACAGTGATCACACTTAGCACTCAGATCTTGGTTTTATCATTCTCCAATAAAAGAGCCACTTGCTCCTTGAAGAAATGGCTGATTCTAAGCCTGAGGCAGGGAATACAGAAGAGGAGCCTGGAGCATTTTGTAGTGCCAGGAAGGAAGGAATTGCTTACCATAACAAATAAACAAACAAATACAACAAAAACAAACAAAAAAGGCACAGTATGTGGATATATCAAAAGGGCACAGGAACCAACTAAAATGGTTCCCAGTGACTAAAGTTTGAGCAAATAATAAAGTAATATTAATTCAGTCCAAAGTATAATACAAATATTTATGAGTTCATATTGATATAACAGATAGAATAAACAAATAAATAGGAGAAAATAGATAAAGCTCCTGTGCAGAAGAATTCCAAATAATTTATGTAGGTATCTTAACCTCAAGTAGTTAGAGCATAACTTCCCACTGACTGAGTGTGGGCTACACACAGTGATTTCTGTCTATAGAGCACAGTATAGAAAGGGAAGAGAAAAAGTGACTTTGCAGTGGAGAAATCTGGCAATAACTACCTTAGGCAGGTGATGAATGTTAACATCAATAGTGGTAAGTCATATTGATAGTATGCACTCTTGATATGTTGTGATTAGAATGGCACTTCCTCCCCCCCAAAACCCATAACCCCAATCTATAATGAGAAAAATATCAGACAAATCCTAATTGAGGGATAAAAATACCTGACCATGTTCTAGAAATTGTTAATGTCACCAAAACTAAACAAACAAACAAAAAAAACTTTGGTAAACTGTAACAGGTAATGAGACATGATGTCTAAATGCAGTGTGAAATTCTGGATAGAATCCTGGAACAGAAAATCTGAATAAAGTATGACAAATGTAAGATGTTAATAATGGGGGAAATTGGGTGTGAGGTATATGGAAATTCTCAGTACTATCTTTACAATCTAAAACTATTCTAAAATAACAAAAGGTTATTTTATTTTACTTTATTTTACAAAAACGTATTTTAAAAAGTACCAGCCCTATGTATATAGCTCAGTGTTTTTAAACCCTTGTGTATCTAGCTCCCAGATCATGAAGTAGAATATCACCAGCACCACCAAAACCTCCTCATTCTCCCCAAAACCTCCATCCCCAGTCCTTACCACCCCTTCCCCCAAGGGCAACCACAGTTCTGACCTCTAACAGCATAGATTAGTTTTGCCTGTCGCCGAATGTAAAATACAGATGGAATCACACAGTGTGAAGAAGATTCTTTTTTAAATGACAAATTGGCTCAAGTCACTTGAGGCTCCAGGGGGAACATATTTGCCCTTGATTATGCCCATTCATAGGTATAAAATTAAGGTACCTGTTAGCAGTTGGCACAGCTTGTATTTGACTTCAGGTATAATTTAAGCTATTTGGAAATGAAATAATTAGGAAGGGTAGAAGAATAAAATAATGAAATTTTGTCTTCATTTCTTTGTAAGATTTCTTTCCCCTAGACTTTTTAATTATACAGAGTTTGCATTCTCTAAAGTATTTCAACTTTTTCTGGTTATCAGTTAATACATCCAATATTAGTTATGACGTTTTTAGATTGTGAGCAGATGACATTTGTGTTTTCAGTGATTTACTCCCCTCTTTTCATACCATCTAAAATCTGGGCTTGTTATTCCCTTGTGGAATAAGCCCTGTGAAAGTGCCTTCTTAGTTTATTGGAACAACCAGTTTAACAAATCTTCAGTTTAGTCCTCATGCAGCCTGTCATATGATTGGTCATCTAAAGAGGGTTTTTTTAAACAGATTTTCAGGCCTGCCTCATCCTGATGAATCAGACTCTTCAGAAGTAAAGACTGCACATCTGTAGTTTACAACACCACCATGCAATTCTTTTGCCCATTCAAGTTTGAGGACCTTTTCCTTAGTGTCAGATATAGCATAATTGGTGAGATTTTTCATAGTATATTTTAAAAATATTCAAAATGAGTGTACATGTGTGCATCTGGAATTTCAAAATGTATACATTATAACTCAAATTCATAAAATCTGTAATCTTATTTCCTATTACTGATTTCATCTTGCTATCTAACTCTAGTTTCAAAAAACTGAAATAAAGAACAAAAAGCAAACTTTAAGTTTAGCTTATCCATTGTTCCTGGTTCAAAATAGTGTTTTTCATCTGTACACAGTCCCTTTTGGAAAATTATTCCATCTTTTCATGAGTTGATCTTAGGGAATGCGAGCATTTACCCACCTTGACCTTTCTTTCTGAGAATCTTTCATGTCATTATGTGTGGTACTCCATGAAGAACCATCACTACTTCCTAGACATTTTTCTTAGCTGTCTCTAAGTCACCCCATGATTGTGGCCAGCTTTTTTCAGGGGTCTTGCTGTTGGAAAAGTTTTAAATTTTCCCTTTCTACAGGAAGGGAACAAAGAATACCCACCACCACTCTCCTTTCCTCCAATTACTAGTATTCCTAATTCAAAAATGAGTGGTGGAGATACAGGCAGTTTCCATCTTTAAATAAGGCCATGTTGCTCCCCACCCTGACAAATCTAATGTTCAGTGAGTGCTTATGCTGAGCTGTGTTCTAGGCATGTATTCTTCACAATAATGTTCGATTGTTTTTTCATCATTTCTATTTTATTGACGCATCATGAGACCAAGTAAATTGCTTATGGTGTACAGCTAGTGGGCAATGCAGCTGATATTCAAAACCAGACAGCCTGACTCTAAGGCCCCATGCTCTTCCTACCATGCTATGTATTGTTTCTCATTCATTCATTCAACAGAGAATTATTGAATACCACCTGCTGTGGGAAGATCACTGGGGATATAGCAAAAGACAAGGTCCCTGCTTTAATGGATCTGATAGGGGTAGAGAGAGACAAGGAAAACTGATAATAAATAAACATGTAATTTAATGTTGGATTGTAAAAGGTGCTGTGAAAAAATGGTTGAGTATGGTTTCATTAGATACGATTATTAGGGGAGAATTATCTTAAGAAGGTAACATTGAACTGATACTGAAGGACAATAAGAACTCAGACATGCAAAAAGATAGAAGAGCACTCCAGATGGAAGTAGGAAGACCCCCGACATGAGAAAAAATTGGCATGTTACAGAATATTGGACTGTGTGCCTGGCACCAAAATCAAGAGTGAGAATGGTATGAAAGGTGGGAGAGACAAGTAAGAGTCTGATGATATAGAGCTACATAATTCAAGGTAAGAGGTGGATTTTTCCTAACATCCCCTGTCTTAAGCAGGATGATGACATGATCTGATAGGCATTTTCAAAATTTTTTTGGCTGCTGTGTGTGGGAAATTTTTTTTAAAGATTTTATTTATTTATTTGAGAGAGAGAGAGAATGAGAGATAGCACGAGAGGGAAGAGGGTCAGAGGGAGAAGAAGACTCCCTGCTGAGCAAGGAGCCCAATGTGGGACTTGATCCCCGGACTCCAGGATCATGACCTGAGCTGAAGGCAGTTGCTTAACCAACTGAGCCACCCAGGCGCCCTGTGGGAAATTAATTTTAAGAAAGTCAAATGGGAACAGGGAGAACAGTTATTCCTTATAACTCTTTAGAATGAAAGATGTTGACTTTGTGAAGATTTGGGAAAAAGATGAACCAAAATATAAGAAGGATATTTTGCTAGAACTGTCCTTCATCACTGCAGAACATTATGAAATAAAGGCAAAGGGAAATGATAGGGCTGGTTTCTATGTTAATATGATGTTTTTCGTTCCTTATTAATCTGGCTATTCTGTAAGCTATTTTTTTTCTGATGTCATATAACACAGCCTCAGATGATCCTAAGATGCTTGGGTTTTATTAAGTCCTTAAAATCCCTGAAAGTTCCCCATAAATCTATAGCTATTATTTGCTAGAAGAGATGCCTCCCAAAATCCAAATTGCCAGAGTTTGCATCTGTTTTAAGAATATAAACAAGCTGAAATTGATATGTCTCACTAAATATTATAGCGCACATTTTACAAAGAAGTTTCTTATCTGGCTTTGTGGACAACATGCATATGTATTCACTATGTCACTTACTTTTAAGGAATTTAAAAATTATGTTTTCATTCAAGAAATGATTGAAAACCTATGACGTGAAAAACACTGGGATGGGCATCATGGCTGTGAAGATAAATAGCACACTGTTTTCACTTTTAAAAAATGTTACATCCAAGTACAGGGAGGCATAACATAGAAGACCCACTGTGATAGAGAAGGAAGAAGTGATTGCTTTTTATTATCACCAAGTAGATTGTCTTCCTCAAGCTATAGACCTATGAAACAGAAGTAGAGAATGGGCAGGTAGTTTATTTTCAGAAATATTAGCAGGAAAGAGGAGTGACAGATCAGGCTGAGGGAAACAGGGAAGGAGGGAAAGCCAACTCCAGAGTACATTCTTGAATTGGTCACTACTGACAGCAACCTGGCTTGCTTGATTCTCTCTTGACATTCTGCGGAGCCATGAAGGGTGTGTCCCAGCATTACCTGTCTAAAGGACAAAAGAGGACGGAACTTAATAACAATTATTCTCTCTCTATTCAATCAATAGTGGCCCATTGGGACATTAATGCTCTCATACTCCCAGGTTGCACATAAGTGTCCAGATTGCTTCCCAAAGGTGTTCTGTGTCAGAGAAGCTTGGGACAGAAAGCAAAAGATCACTGGTATAGCCCATGGGAGGTGCTGTCAGGTCAGATCTGTGTGAAGCTGGTTGCTATGCAATGGCTGAAGACTGAGAGAACATAAGAAGATGGGAAGGGTGGGTAAGATATTTTTTACACAGAAAACCTTAACATGAGGTAGCATTTGAGCTAGAATTCAGAGATATATTAAGATTTTATACACAAAGATTAAGGATATCTAATAAGATGAGGAAATTATTTAGAAATGTATTTCAGGCAGGAATCTGGTGGACAAATATATAGATTTGGGAGCGCAGAGAGTATGTTGGTAAGGGGATTATGGTAGGTAAGTGTAGATACATCTCTTGGGTTGAAGAGTGAAAGATCTTTAGTAGCAGGCTCTGGAATGTACTATCATTGTCCTTTGGATGGAAGTCATTGGCCTGATCTGCTTACATGCTAACTCCTGGGTCCAGGAGAGGACTATGAAAGGCGGATGCATTATTATGGAAGAAAAGTAGTTCTCTGTAGGAGGGTGTTGTAGTTTCAAAATATATCCACAAATTATCTGATGCTCCTTCTTTTGAGAGGTAAAGCTTAATTCCCCTTTCCTTAAATTTGGGCTGGATTTAATCACTTGATTCTGAAAAATAGAATATGGTGAATGTAAAAGTCACAGCCAGTCACAGTTGTGAGACTAGGTCATAAAAGGTATGCAGCTTTCTCCATGTCATGAGAACACTGGAGCTTTCCTGTGGCCCGTATGGAGGAATGGAGGCCTCTGGCTAGTAGCCAGCAAGGAACTAAGGCTTCTTGCCCACAGCTATGTGAGTGAGATTCCAAGTAAATCTTTCAGCTTCAGCAAATCCTCCAGATGACTGCAGCCTAGCTGGAAACTTGATGGCAACCTCATGAGAAACTTTGAGCCAGAAGCACTCCGAAAGGCTCCCCAGTTCTTGATACACAGAGTGGTATCACAATAAACCCCTTTTGTTTTAAGAACTAAATTGTTAATTTGTTAAGATCTAAGTCAGTAATTTGTTACTCAGCTATTGGAAACTAATACAGAAATGATGCCGAATGGACAAAAAAGATGTTTGATCAGTACAGGTTATTAAGGCCAAATTTAGGGTGAAGGTGATGGACAAAGAAAGAAACGAAGCCATATGAGAGGTGAATGAAGTCTAGGTTTCTGTGAGAACAGTAACAAAGTAAGGTAGATAATTAATAGACATTAATAGACTCCTACCACACATGAAAAAATGGAGTATTAACATTTCGTGTTTTCATCAGGTAGTTAGTGGATAATCCCAGAGTTACAGGTTCTCAAGGATAACTCATGTTATGTAAGGAAGTCAATTTCTGATTTGGCCTGAGGAATGCATAGAAAATAAGGAAAGGATAAAATATGAGCCCTACTTGCTTGGTTCTCTCAATTCAAAAGAAATTTGTGGAAAGTCTGGAGGAAATTGGTAGATAATAGATTCCAAATTTAAATCAATTCCACCCTAAGTGTACAGTTTCCCTTTTAAGTATAGTGGATCTGATATTTTGAAATATATTAAGGCACCATTTTTTTTTTCTGTAATGGGTTTGTGGTTGTCTCACTAGTCTGTCAGAAGCAAGCATCCTTTTCAGTTTATATGTGAAGAGTAATAGTTGATGCAGCAGGAATGCAAAGGATTAAAGAGTTAATGCTGTAGTCAGTTTATAATATTCAAAATAGTATTTTGGTGATAAACAATTATCTAGATATCTAAGCTTTTCCATAGAGCATGATTTTCTAAATTTTTTTAGTATATAAAGCAATAAGCCTAATAGACTCTATTCATAGATTTTCTTTCATATTGCAGAGAAGATATTCCCATCTCCTTATGATGACTGGGTCATAAGTCTTGCTCTGGTAAGAGAGAGTTGGTAGTTTCAAGGTCAAAACTCCTTTCTTCTTTATCACTCAGTACCAAAACTTAAAGGTGAGGGTTTTTAAAAAATCCATTCTTGTAGGTTAGATTTTAGAAACATTGTAGCAAGTGCATAATTCCATAGGAATTGTGATGGCAGCTGCAGATCTCTGATAAAATGCTCTGGATCCACTGTGTCAATGTGGTATAAAAGTACTGGCTCAATGGTGATGGCCAGAGGCATGCTGATAGACTTGAAGAGGTGCATGCACACGTTCTTCTAGGCCTTTATTTGTTGTACTAAGGCTCTGGGCCGTCAGACATACCTTGAGAAGAAAAGCAGATGTGCAAAGGGGGACAGGAGATGTCCTGTCAAACTTAGAGTTTCATGACAGAGCTAGTACAGACTGGAAATTAGAGGCATAGGACAAGTATTTTGAACCTGGGTCCTAGAGAGGCACCCAGAAGTGGGTGCCGCCACAACACACATAGAGTGATATATGATTAGTCGTACTTCACTAGACCAGAGAGTTGACCAGTCGTACTTCACTGGACCACAGCTAAGATCATAGAAGATGCATGGGGCATTGTTAGAACGTGGAGAAGGGACAGTAAAACATCCTCCAGACTGTGAAGTCACTTTGAGACCAAAACTGAATCAAGCCACTCCACACCATTTACACAGAATTTTGTTCAGGGTAACTTATGGATGGGAGGTTGGGTGGATAATGATCAGGGCAATACACAGCTATTCTCCACAAAGTCTGGACCTAAATACCCAGATTGCATAGAGCAAGGGGCACTATGGTGAAGTCAAAGGGTAGTTATCTAAAGTGACACCATCTGTGTGCCAGAGGAGAGGAAACCATGTTTCTCTACTAGTTATTTAAACTTTAGGGAAGATCAGAACAAGCCTTCCTGAACTCTGGTCAAGCATACATTAACCTCCAAGGGGCCTGGAACACTTAACCCCAAGGGAGATCATCACTGGGACATGAACAAGGTGGAGTCAGCATTGTCAACACTCCTACATATAACGTAGGTTTACAGCCTGAGTCTCTTCTGACATGAGAGTGCATAAATGGCCACCTTCTCTCAAAAGGAGAGATTGTCATCTGAAAGAAAACCTTTTTATCCAAAGAAATGGAATTACTTAAAGAGTCGTTTGACATTATTGATTCAAACTAAGATGACTGGATTAGGTAAATTTAGTTTTCTTTCTTTCAGCTGCCCAGTGGGGGTGGAGGCTTCTGAGGAAGAACAGATCAGATAGAACGAATAAAAGGTCTATGCAACTCTTTTTTTCCTTTGAACTGCAATGGAAGTGAATATGTTACCCTGCCAAATTTATCCCTTGTGAGTGTGATTATGTATCAAATTTTTCTAATCCTAGGAAACCATAGATAAAAAAATCTGCTCATCTATTTCTGTTTTAGTTACATTATTTTGTACTAGAATGAGAACAGGCAACATGGGCATGATAGAATTTTTGAACCTGGGTCCTATCATTATGTAGATATGACCTCATGAGTTTTCAGACTTGCTGACTGTGTTGTGATTTTATACCATTTACTGTGTCTATATTATAAGAACATAAGAGACTTTCTTAATGGGAGATGTCTGTAATTTTTTCCAGTTTAAATGTGTTCTTATGAGTGAATAGCATTATTTACCACTTTCTGAATGCATATCCACTGAGATAATTTATTTTTATGACAACAATTTCCATGCATTGAGGCATGTTGTGTTTTCAGTTACCTTGCATTTTCTGAGACATAGATAAATCAACTTTAACCCCTTTTTTAAGGCCTGTTTTTTTCTTAGTTTTTGTAATAGCTATTAAAGAATTCCTTAGAAACAAATTAGTTTTCCTAAGGCTGTGTATATTCAGCCTATTAAAATTTGCAACAAAAGTTTATAATGAAAACCACTCAGATAATTCAAAGATAAGGCACTGTTACAGAATGAAAATAACCCCTTAGTTCCTAATGTGGATTAATATATGAGCAGGGCCACTAAAAGAGACAGGAAAAAAAAAAAATAAGTGATTACTTCTGTTAATGTCAGCTGTCTGATATTAACTCATCTTTCACCAATTCTTTAGTGAAATTAAACTACTTTTCTTTATTTGCCAAATTCTCGAAACCCGTAGTGTTATCATTGTTTCTTCTGAAGAACGTTCTATTCCTATGATTTCTCCAGCATTCTACCAAACACGTCTTTAAATACAATTTCCTATCTTCAACCTCCCATTCATTCTTTCTTATTAAAACTCCTCAACACCAATATTACATTAACTTCTGTTCTCTCCATCACTCACTGTTTACATTACCAGTAAGTTAGAGTTGTACCACTTTTATTTTTTTTTATGGTAACAGCACTTAACATGAAATCTACCTCTTAAATTTTTAAATGTACAATACAGTATTATAACTATAGGTACCAAGTTGTATAGCAGATCTCTAGAATATAATCATCTCATATAATGGCAACTTTATATCCCGTTGAACAGCAACTTCCCATTTCCCATTCCTCCAGATTCTGACAACCATCATTCTACTCTCTGCTTCTTTGTGTTTGACCAGTTTGGACATCTCATACAAGTTGCTAAGTGAAATAAGCTAGTCAGAGAAAGACAAACACTTTTCATTGTTTTCAAGATGGCCTAGCAACATATTTTTTTTTAATTTTTTATTGTTATGTTAATCACCATATATTACATAATTTGTTTTGGTGTAGTGTTCCATGATTCATTGTTTGTTCATAACACCCAGTGCTCCATGCAGAATGTGCCCTCTTTAATACCCATCACCAGGCTAACCCATCCCCCCACCCTCCTCCCCTCTAGAAACCTCAGTTTGTTTTTCAGAGTCCATCATCTAGCAACATATTTTAATGAAGGTTGAGACCAACTGGCATATTCAACGTCTCTCTCCCATGACTTAAAAAAAATATATTGCAAATTAAATCCCCTTAACCTTTTTTCTTTCTAATCCATTTCCCTCCAAAGTCCTTCACAATTTTTTCCATTAACCATATCTATTTTGTTGTGTATCATCAACTTCTTCCATTCACCTGAAAATGCTCAGATCTTTACATTTAAAAAAACAAATAGCCCTTCCAATCTCAAACTGCAACATCTGTGTCTTCATTATCCATTCAACCACTCAATCCTAAACGCTTTTCATTCTGTCACAGTATTCTGTTTATGAATTCCATAGTTTATGTTTTGTAATCCCTTTATCCTTGATTGCTCTATACTTAATTGTAGATATTCTTCAGTATGCCTTTCTTGAAATGCTTCTCTTTCTCCCTCACTGTTATGGGCTGATTTTGTTCCCTCAAAATTTGTTTGTTGAGTCTTAGACCGCAGTCCTCAGAATTTGCCTATACTTGAAGATAGGGCCTTTAAAGAAGTAATTAAATAAAAATGAGGCTGTTAGGGTAGGACCTAATCCAATCTGACTGGTGTTCTGGGATATTAGGACATACAGAGATACATCAGGGATCTTCCTTCACAGAGAAAAGACCCTGAATGACACAGTGAAAAGGCAGTCACCTGCAAACCAAGGAGAGAGGCCTCAGAAGAATCCAAACTTGCTGACATCTTGGTCTTAGACTTCTAGCCTCCAGAATGTTAAGAAAACAAGTTTCTGTTGTTTAAGCCATCCAATCTATGGCATTTTGTTATAGCAGCCTAAGGGTACTACACCCAATTATTTGTGTGTGTGTGTGTGTGTGTGTGTGTGTGTGTGTGTGTGTGTGTATTCCCCACACCACCAATTTTCTGACAACAGCTGGGTGTCCTACTCAACTCAGTAATACTATCTACCTAAAGATAGCATCATATTCCACAGGGTAAGGGCTTAGTCCTGCAAGATTGCCCTGCTCCCCCATGCTCACTTCAGATGCCAATTGTAAGCCCATGCTGTCATCTTAGTTTCTGACCCACAGGGCACAGATTGGAGACTCCCATGACCCTCTCCTTGGGTGTGATTAATTTGCTAAAGCAGCTCAAAGAATTTAGAAAAACACTTTACATGCTAGATAACCAGATCATTACAAAAGCAATATAGCTCAGGAACAGACAGATGAAAGAGATGCATAGAACAAAGCATTGGGAAAGCATGTGGAGCTACCATACTTTGCCACTCTCCCCTAATCTCATGTTCACCAACCTGAAAGGTCTCCAAACTCCACCCTTTTGGGTTTTTATGGAGGCTTCATTACATAGGCATGCTTGATTAAATTACTGGCCATTGGTAATTGAATACAATGTCCAGCCCCTCTCCCTTCCCAGGGTGTTTTTTAGGGAATGGGACTGAAAGTTCCAATCTTCTAATCACAGGCTGGTTCTCCTGGCAAACAGCCCTCTTCTTTAGATGTGTTCCCAAAGTCACTTCATTACCATAACAAAAACACATTTATTGCTCCCATCACTTAGGGAAATCCTAAGGGCTTTAGGAGCTCTGTGCTGGAAGGATGTCAAAAAACAAATACAGGCCGGGATGGTGCTGCTGGAGAGTGAGCAGTTCCTGACGGAGCTGACCAGACTCTTCCAGAAGTGCCGGTTGTCGGGCAGCGTGTTCATCACCCTGAAGAAGTATGATGGCCGAACTAAACCCATTCCAAGGAAAGGTTCTGTAGAGGGCTTTGAGCCCTCAGACAACAAGTGTCTGTTAAGAGCTACTGATGGGAAAAAGAAGATCAGCACTGTGGTGAGCTCCAAAGAAGTGAACAAGTTTCAGATGGCTTACTCAAACCTATTGAGAGCTAACATGGATGGGCTGAAGAAGAGGGACAAAAAGAGCAAGAGTAAGAAGAGCAAAGCAGCGCAGTGAAGGGCACCGGATATCCTTCTTTCACCAACTGACTACCGAATTACTGTTTTTCCTTTGGTTTTTACTTTTGGCCACCAAGCTACGTTTCTGGTTACCCTATAGGAACTTTCCATGTGAGATGAGGGTCATTTTGGATGGAAGAAGGGCTGCAGTGTTTACAGGATAGTTGTGAGAAGCCAAGTTTATTTTAGAATTGGCTAATTGGTCTGTGTTGTATTGTTGTATATCCTGGGATTATAAAGTCTCTGTAGCCATCTGTGTGAAGAAAAATGGATCATTAAACCTGTATTTATCTGCAAAAAAAAAAAAAAAAAAAAAAAACAAATACATATTTCCTATTATAATCATGATATCACACAGCCCTAGCAAGCTAATTTACCCACTGAACACTGGAAATCTCACTTCTTACCACCCTTCATCTATGTTGGCTAGCTCATCTTCCATTTCACTCATCTGAATGTACGATTTACTTCAAATTTTATCCTAAACTTTCTTTTAGTTCCCTTAAGGTCAACTTCTTCATTAATTACCTTCTAAATGTCTATGGTCACCTCTAAGCAGGTCACTTTAAATTCTATATATTCAATTCCAGCAGCTCACATAAAATATGTCTCTTTATTCTGTTATCAGCTGCACAACTTCACCTCAGTGCTACACCAGCACTTCCAATTCAGTATATGCAAAATTACTGATTTCCACATGTTTAAGACATGGCATACTTTTTTGTATCCTTGTCTATTGTATACATGTTCCATATACTATTAATGGTGCCACCATTTTCTTTTTTAATCTTTGAAACTCCAGCCTTTAATTTATCCCTCAGCAGCATCTCTCAATTTATTTCCTTTTTTTTCCCATGTTGCCATCACTGGAGTTCAGGTCATGATTACTAATGGAAAACTTCCGTTTTGCTAGCTGAATTCAAGCCCTCTGTATTCTACCTGCCAAGAAAAAGAAGCACCGATGGGGGTCATAATGAAGAACATTATTAGGCCATGGTGCTGAGAGGTAAGTGTGTTTGTCATGAGTGTTAAAATGGTTCAGAACTCTTGTTTTTATGAAATTTGTCCCTTTCCCTTTAGATTCATGCATATGTGTATCTTATATTTATTTTCTATCTCTACTCTTCTATTCCTCTTTTTCCTCTTGTAAGAAGACGGTCACATCTCCACTCCCCTTTTAGTAAAGTTTACCCCCATCCCCACATCTAACATTAGAAAACGAAGCAGGAACAAGAAGGGGCTCCATGAAGAGAAGCAATACAGGCTGAACTGCTTAAAGGTTTTTACTATAAAGTAGATTCTCTACTGAATGTTCAGTGAGATATTTCTGCTCTGGCTCATCAGAACTCAAATATATTCAATCCCTTTAAAAATTCCATTTGGTAATTTTTCAGTGAATAGCTCCCAGAAGTTGGCCTGCTCCAGTAATTGTTCTTTGATGGCCTCATAGGGTCTGATCGCATGTGATAGTTCAAGACTTAAAGACCAGTGGAAACCCTCTGTAAATTTTAGTGCTCCTCCCTTGACTACAGTACTGCCCTAAAAATTCCAGCTGCCTTAGCTTCCCTGATCTCTGCTTGCTAACCCCTCAACTGAGCAAAAATGTTACCCTTAGCTAGATTCTCTCTCCCTGCTCCATAATCTGGAACATGCATCCAGCCAGAAAGCTGAAATGATTGTAGGTCTCAGCATGTTTTTTTTTTCCCTTCTTTAATGGCAAACAGTCAGCTCTGGGTATGGCCTAATGTCTGGAAACAGTTGTTTCATATAGGTTATTTGTACATATTTATCTAGTTCTTCACATAGGAAGAGAGAGCGCATGTGCACAAGCAGGGAGGGGGGCAAAGGGAGAAGGAGAAGCAGATTCCCTGCTGAGCAGGGAGCCCAGTGCAGGCCTCAATCCCAGGACCGTGGGATCACAACCTGAGCCGAAGGTACCCCAGATACATTTTTTTTTAATTGAAACTCAGATACAATTTTTATTCCCACATTACATATAAAGAACCCGAGGCACAGATAATTAAGATAATTTGCCTCAAATCACATAGATATTGAATACTGAGCCAGAATTCAGATATGGATATCTGTGACAAGGCCTGTTATCAATTGATGGTACTATGCCTCCCCTCATGGACAAATAGGATCTTTGAGATTCCTTCAGGCTCTAGAAAATCCAAATATTAACTGTGGTAGTGGTACTAGCAGCAACAGCATCAATAATAATAAGAGTCATGGGGAAAAGAATGGCAATATTTATATATACATTGTAATACATAATTTACAAAGTAATTTCATGTTTCTCATTGATCCTTACAAGACTTCCAGATTTCCTCACTTCTCTTTCATTATCATCCACACTGCTCCACCTGTGCTGGTAGACAAAGCTGTAACTTTTGCTATGTTTCTAAGAGAAGGTGTGCATGTTCTCACTGATGTGATAGGTGATGGTCAGGTGAGATGAGAAAGGGATGCTCCACTGGTGAAAAAGGATTTTTTACATTTTTTAAAACTACTCACTGGCATTACTTAAAAATCTTTAAAGAATTTTTTTAAGGGGTGCCTGGGTGGCTCAGTCAGTAGAGAAAGTGACTCTTAATCTTTGGGTCGTGAGTTTGAGCCCCATGTCAGGTAGAGATTACTTAGAAATAATACCTTTAAAAATTAAAAAAAAAACCTACTCACTGGCAGAAGAGTGACCTCTTATATTTCTCTGAGGGTAGAAATAGTCTAGATCAAAATGATCTGATTTAAGGTTTTTTGATAGGTCTAAAATTTGGTCATGGGGTGGATTTTACAGATTAGAAGAATTTTATGTTTTGAAAGCTTGCTCATTGTGCTTTTTCCCTAATTGTTTCAATAACCACAACTTTGAATCCAAACAAAAGGTAAAAATCAAATGAAATGGGAAAGTATCTAAGGCTTTGGACATCTGAGAGTATGCCCACAGGATCAAATATGTCGAACCAGAAATTCAGATTAGAATTGTAATAATAGGAGGATGTAACTAAGATTAAAGTAACTGTGACGTTATGTGTCTTAAATTGCAGTATTTAAAATTTTCTCTGTCATGTACATCGTATTGTCTAAATGCAGCCATGTTTAAATCCTTCTTTTGAGATACCAGTTTCTAAAGGAGGAATGGGAGGGAAAGAATGTTTTGAAAAATGTCAGTAATAGAAGTAGTAAAGCAAAAGGTTATCATGCTAAACAGAAGATAATTATTTTAAAATGCAGGTCTTTGAAGGGAGGAGGTATGTCAAACTATCTCTGTTCTAATCACAAAAGAGCACGATGATTCCTCCTGTTGTTCTGTTGCTGCAATCCTTGAGTTTATTATTTAGTCACTTAAATAAGTGACTAAGTCACTTAAAATCAGCCTTACTCATCATCCGCTTCCTTTTTGCATACAACACCATGATTTGAAAGCCTCCATTTTGATTATTTATGAGAAAGTCTATTTTTTGAACCCAGGATTCAACCCAAAAATGTGGGGAACTGTCAATCCCCATATTGTGTGGCATATTTTCATGAATAAAAATCACAAGAATTATTCTAGAAAAAAAAGCAATTTTATTACTCACTTTAAAGGTCTGTGTCCTCAAAAAACAGGTTAATGGGAAAGGCCAATGGCTTAAAGTTCTAATGGGAAGATACGGAGTAACAGGAAAGGTGCAAATTTGGGAGTCCTTACTTATTAAAAATTATATTAAAATAGAGGGCACAGGGTTGTAGAAGGGAAAATAACTGTTAATATAGATCAATTTCATCCCTCATGCTTCTGTAGTTGGGGCCATACTTTATCCAACAGTTATACTTGCATTTTTAGACCGTAGGTTGACACAACAGCTGAGCAGAGCTCACCGTGGGAAAAATGCACATGTCACAGAGAGAGGGATCATCTTTAGTATACAGACATGGAATAGGAAAAGCATTATGGTTCCAGTGTGGTCAGTTGTTTGTTTTCTTCCTGAAATGAAGAAAGATCATGGCTCTCCTCACGATCATGAACCTTTGAAAGGTTTATAAAATAAGAGTACTTCCCAGGATGTACTGTGGGAGAGAAATTCCCTCACCATGGTAGGGGAGCCTGGCCACACCCTACCTGCCCTCGTGACAACTTGCTTCATTCATGTGTGGGGGAAAAATAGAGCTGTAATCTCATTTACTGTATGCTCTCACTTGTCCCTAATATTTCCACCAAACGTTTTACTAACTTAAAATTAAAACTGTCTATACATGACATGCCAGAGGTCATTACTTGCAGTCCTAAAAGACTATTTTTGCTCATGTGAAGTCAGGAGGCCAATAAGCCTCTTTCTGGAAGTAATTCTTGTACTGGTTTTAAAAGACTAAGAAAATAAAATGATCTGGAAAACAATATGGAATGAGCATGACAAATGTGTGGGGAACTGGAGAAGTTAATAAGAAAATGAACCTAGGGGGCGGAGCAAGATGGCGGAGGAGTAGGAGACCTAGATTTTGTCTGGTCTCAGGAATTCAGCTGAATAGGGATCAAACCATTCTGAACACCTACGAACTCAACAGGAGATCGAACAGGAGAGTAGCAACAACTCTCTGAACAGAGAAGCGACCACTTACTGGAAGGTAGGACGTGCGGAGAAGTGAATCCGAGGCGATATTCGGGAGGATAGACGGCGGGGGAGGGGCCTCCGCCGGCCGCTTCTGGCAAGTGCTAGAGCCGCGGAGCACAAAATCGGACCTTTTAAAAGTTGGCTCGGCAGAGGGACGCCGCTGCAGTGGCTAAGCGGGGGGTGGAATCCTCCCGGGACAGTGTGGTCTCAGGACCCTTGGGGTCACAGAGAGACCGGGGGTGCCTGAGTGCGGCAGAGCTGCCAGGTGTCGGGGCGGGGAAGCCGGCTGCAGATACGGACCAGAGTCGCGGGCTCTCAGCTCGGGGTTGCCATAAACTGTGATCTGCGGCCCAGTCGGGGCACGGCTCCCCCAGCAAGGACCCAACAAGCAGCAGATCCGGGGAGACTCCCCTTCCTTCCCGGGGAGGAGCGGTGCGGGAACGCACTGCAGGGATCTGCTGGGTTTGGAGACTCCGAGCGGGGTCGGGTGCCAGAGATAGCAACGCTCGATCACAGGCCGGGTGAGCACGGAGTGCGGCCGGAGACCGGGGACACGGGAGTGACTGCTTTTCTCTGGGGGCGCACTGAGGAGTGGGGCCCCGAGTTCTCGGCTCCTCCGGGCGGAGACTGGGAGGCCGCCATTTTCGCCCTGGTCCTCCAAAGCTGTACCGAGAGCTTGCAGGGAACAAAAGCTCCTGAGAGCAAACTGGAGCAGCTTCCTTAGCCCGGACTGACAAGGGCGGGGCAATTCCGCCTCCGGCAAAGACATTTGGAAACCACAGCAACAGGCCCCTCCCCCAGAAGATCAACACAAACAGTCAGCAAGCCAAGACCAAGTTGATCGATCAAGGAGAATAGGAGAACTCCAGCGCTAGGGGAATACTGCACATAGATTCATGGCTTCTTTTTTTTTTTTTTTTTTTTTTTTTTTTTTTTACCATGATTCATTATTTCATCAAAGTTAATTTTTGTTGACTTTTTTTTATTTTTATTTTTATTTTTCCCTTTTTCAACCAACATCTTATAAATCCCTTTTTAAAAAAAAAAAAATTTTTATTTTTTTTTTCATTTTTAGAGTCATATTTTATCCCTTCATAGTAGTTATCCTTGTTTTTGGCATATATATATAAGTTGTTCTCTCTTTAAAATTTTGAGGTACAGTTTCTTCTAACAGATCAAAATATACCCTAAACCACTAGTGTATGGCTTTGTTCTAGTCTCCTGCCTGATCACATTCTCTCCCTTTTTCCTTTTTTTTTTTTTTTCCTTAAATCTTCTTTCTTTTTTCAAACAACTTATCTTACCAAGTCCTTTTATAAAATCTTTTATAATTTTCATCTTTACAGTCATCTTCCATCCCTTCATTGTATCAACCCTTATTTTGTACATATATGCCTTTCTTCCTTTAAAATTTTAGGAGGCACTTTTTTCTAACAGACCAAAATACGCCCAAAATCTAGTGTGTGGCACTGATCTATGCACTAGCCTGATCATATTTGATCATATTCTGCCTTTTTTGAATTGTTTTGTTTTTGTTTTTATCTTTTTTTTTTCTTTTTTTTTTCTTTTTCTCTTTCTTTTTTCTTTCTTTCCCTTTCTTTTCCCCCGGTTTCAGGTCTTTTCTGATTTGTATACAGTATATTTGCTGGGGACGTTGTAAACCTGTTAGCGTTTTCTTCTCTCATTCATCTATTCTCCTCTGGACAAAATGACAAGACGAAAGAAATCACCTCAGCAAAAAGAACAAGAGGTAGTACCGTCAGCCAGGGACCTACTCAATACGGACATTAGTACGATGTCAGACCTAGAGTTCAGAATCATGACTTTAAAGATACTAGCTGGGCTTGAAAAAAGCGTGGAAGTTATTAGAGAAACCCTTTCTGGAGAAATAAAAGAACTAAAATCTAACCAAATCGAAATCAAAAAGGCTATTGATGAGGTGCAATCAAAAATGGGGGCACTAAATGCTAGGATAAATGAGGCAGAAGAGAGAATCAGCGATATAGAAGACCAAATGATGGAAAATAAAGAGGCTGAGAAAAAGAGAGAGAAACAACTACAGGATCACGAGGGCAGAATTCGAGAGATAAGTGATACGATAAGACGAAACAACATTAGAATAATTGGGATCCCAGAAGAAGAAGAGAGAGAGAGAGGGGCAGAAGGTATATTGGAGCAAATTATAGCAGAGAACTTCCCTAATGTGAGGAAGGAAACAGGCATTAAAATCCAGGAGGCACAGAGAACCCCTCTCAAAATCAATAAAAATAGGTCAACACCCCGACATCTAATAGTAAAACTTACGAGTCTCAGAGACAAAGAGAAAATCCTGAAAGCAGCTCGGGAGAAGAGATATGTAACCTACAATGGTAGAAACATTAGATTGGCAACAGACCTATCCACAGAGACCTGGCAGGCCAGAAAGGACTGGCAAGATATCTTCAGAGCACTAAACGAGAAAAATATGCAGCCAAGAATACTATATCCAGCTAGGCTGTCATTGAAAATAGAAGGAGAGATAAAAAGCTTCCAGAATAAACAAAAACTAAAGGAATTTGCAAACACGAAACCAGCCCTCCAAGAAATATTGAGAGGGGTCCTCTAAGCAAAGAGAGAACCTAAAAACAGCAAAGAGCAGAAACGAACACAGACAACAGACAGTTAACAGTCACCTTACAGGTAATACAATGGCACTAAATTCATACCTTTCAATAGTTACCCTGAATGTAAATGGGCTAAATGCCCCAATCAAAAGACACAGGCTATCAGATTGGATTAAAAAACAAGACCCATCAATATGCTGTCTGCAAGAGACTCATTTTACACCCAAAGACACCCCCAGATTGAAAGTGAGGGGGTGGAAAACCATTTACCATGCTAATGGACGCCAAAAGAAAGCTGGGGTGGCAATCCTTATATCAGACAAACTAGATTTTAAAACAAAGACTGTAATAAGAGATGAGGAAGGACACTATATCCTACTTAAAGGGTCTATCCAACAAGAAGATCTAACAATTGTAAATATCTATGCCCCGAACATGGGAGCAGCCAATTATATAAGGCGATTAATAACAAAAGCAAAGAAACACATTGACAACAATACAATAATAGTGGGGGACTTTAACACCCCCCTGACTGAAATGGACAGATCATCTAAGCAAAAGATCAACAAGGAAATAAAGACTTTAAATGACACACTGGACCAAATGGACTTCACAGACATATTCAGAACATTCCATCCCAAAGCAACGGAATACACATTCTTCTCTAGTGCCCATGGAACATTCTCCAGAATTGATCACATCCTAGGTCACAAATCAGGTCTCAATCGGTACCAAAAGATTGGGATCATTCCCTGCATATTTTCAGACCACAATGCTTTGAAACTAGAACTCAACCACAAGAGGAAAGTCGGAAAGAACTCAAATACATGGAGGCTAAAGAGCATCCTACTAAAGAATGAATGGGTCAACCAAGAAATTAAAGAAGAATTAAAAAAATTCATGGAAACCAATGAAAATGAAAACACAACTGTTCAAAATCTTTGGGATACAGCAAAGGCAGTCCTGAGAGGAAAGTATATAGCAATACAAGCCTTTCTCAAGAAACAAGAAAGGTCTCAAATACACAACCTAACCCTACACCTAAAGGAGCTGGAGAAAGAACAGCAAAGAAAGCCTAAACCCAGCAGGAGAAGAGAAATCATAAAGATCAGAGCAGAAATCAATGAACTAGAAAGCAAAAGAACAGTAGAACAGATCAACGAAACTAGGAGCTGGTTCTTTGAAAGAATTAACAAGATTGATAAACCCCTGGCCAGACTGATCAAAAAGAAAAGAGAAATGACCCAAATCAACAAAATCATGAATGAAAGAGGAGAGATCACAAGCAACACCAAAGAAATACAAACAATTATAAGAACATATTATGAGCAACTCTATGCCAGCAAATTAGATAACCTGGAAGAAATGGGTGCATTCCTAGAGATGTATCAACTACCAAAATTGAACCAGGAAGAAATAGAAAACCTGAACAGACCTATAACCACTAAGGAAATTGAAACAGTCATCAAAAATCTCCCAAGAAACAAAAGCCCAGGGCCAGATGGCTTCCCAGGGGAATTCTATCAGACCTTTCAAGAAGAATTAATACCTATTCTCCTGAAACTGTTCCAAAAAATAGAAATGGAAGGGAAACTTCCAAACTCATTTTATGAGGCCAGCATTACCTTGATCCCAAAACCAGACAAAGACCCCATCAAAAAAGAGAATTACAGACCAATATCCTTGATGAACATGGATGCAAAAATTCTCACCAAAATACTAGCCAATAGGATCCAACAGTACATTAAAAGGATTATTCACCATGACCAAGTGGGATTTATCCCTGGGCTGCAAGGCTGGTTCAACATCCGCAAATCAATCAACGTGATACAATACATTAACAAAAGAAAGAACAAGAATCATATGATCCTCTCAATAGATGCAGAAAAAGCATTTGACAAAGTACAACATCCTTTCTTGATCAAAACTCTTCAGAGTATAGGGATAGAGGGTACATACCTCAATATCATAAAAGCCATCTACGAAAAACCTACAGCGAATATCATTCTCAATGGGGAAAGGCTGAGAGCTTTTCCCCTAAGGTCAGGAACGCGGCAGGGATGTCCACTCTCACCACTGCTATTCAACATAGTATTAGAAGTCCTAGCCACAGCAATCAGACAACAAAAAGAAATCAAAGGCATCCAAATCGGCAAAGAGGAAGTCAAACTCTCACTCTTTGCAGATGATATGATACTGTATGTGGAAAACCCAAAAGACTCCACCCCAAAACTGCTAGAACTCATACAGGAATTCAGTAAAGTAGCAGGCTATAAAATCAATGCACAGAAATCAGTGGCATTCCTATACACCAACAACAAGACAGAAGAGAGACAAATCAAGGAGTCTATCCCATTTACAATTGCACCCAAAACGATTAGATACCTAGGAATAAATCTAACCAAAGAGGCAAAGGATCTGTACTCAGAAAACTATAAAATACTCAGGAAAGAAATTGAAGAAGACACAAAGAAATGGAAAAACGTTCCATGCTCATGGATTGGGAGAATCAACATTGTGAAGATGTCAATGCTACCTAGAGCAATCTACACATTCAATGCAATCCCCATCAAAATACCATCCACTTTTTTCAAAGAAATGGAACAAATAATCCTAAAATTTGTATGGAACCAGAAGAGACCCAGAATAGCCAGAGGAATACTGAAAAAGAAAAGCAAAGCTGGCGGCATCACAATTCCGGACTTCCAGCTCTATTACAAAGCTGTCATCATCAAGACAGTATGGTACTGGCACAAAAACAGACACATAGATCAATGGAACAGAATTGAGAGCCCAGAAATGGACCCTCAACTTTATGGTCAACTTATTTTTGACAAAGCAGGAAAGAATGTCCAATGGCAAAAAGACAGTCTCTTCAACAAATGGTGTTGGGAAAATTGGACAGCCACATGCAGAAGAATGAAACTGGACCATTTCCTTACACCACACACAAAAATAGACTCCAAATGGTTGAAAGACCTAAACGTGAGACAGGAGTCCATCCAAATCCTAAAGGAGAACACAGGTAGTAACCTTTTCGACCTTAGCCGCAGCAACTTCTTCCTAGAAACATCGCCAAAGGCACGGGAAGCCAGGGCAAAAATGAACTATTGGGATTTCATCAAGATAAAAAGCTTCTGCACAGCAAAAGAAACAGTCCACAAAACCAAAAGACAACCGACAGAATGGGAGAAAATATTTGCAAATGACATATCAGATAAAGGGCTAGTATCCAAAATCTATAAAGAACTTATCAAACTCAACACCCAAAGAACAAATAATCCAATCAAGAAATGGGCAGAAGACATGAACAGACATTTCTCCAAAGAAGACATCCAAATGGCCAACAGGCACATGAAAAAGTGCTCAACATCGCTTGGCATCAGGGAAATCCAAATCAAAACCTCAATGAGATACCACCTCACACCCGTCAGAATGGCTAAAATTAACAAGTCAGGGAACGACAGATGTTGGCGGGGATGTGGAGAAAGGGGAACCCTCCTACACTGTTGGTGGGAATGCAAGCTGGTGCAACCCCTCTGGAAAACAGTATGGAGGTTCCTCAAACAGTTGAAATTAGAGCTACCGTTCGATCCAGCAATTGCACTACTGGGTATTTACCACAAAGATACAAATGTAGGGACCCGAAGGGGTACGTGTACCCCAATGTTTATAGCAGCAATGTCCACCATAGCCAAACTGTGGAAAGAGCCAAGATGCCCATCGACAGATGAATGGATAAAGAAGAGGTGGTATATATACACAATGGAATATTATGCAGCCATCAAAAGGAATGAGATCTTGCCATTTGCAACGACGTGGATGGAACTGGAGGGTGTTATGCTGAGTGAAATAAGTCAATCAGAGAAAGACATGTATCACATGACCTCACTGATATGAGGAATTCTTAATCTCAGGAAACAACTGAGTGTTACTGGAGTGGTTGGGGGTGGGAGGGATGGGGTGGCTGGGTGATAGATATTGGGGAGGGTATGTGCTACGGTGAGCACTGTGAATTGTGCAAGACTGTTGAATCACAGATCTGTACTTCTGAAACAAATAATGCAACATATTTTAAGAAAAAAGAAAAAGAAGAAGATAACAGGAGAGGAAGAAAAGGGGAGTATGTCAGAGGGGGAGACGAACCATGAGAGATGATGGACTCTAAAAAACAAACTGAGGGTTCTAGAGGGGAGGGGGGTAGGGGGATGGGTTAGCCTGGTGATGGGTATTGAGGAGGGCACGTTCTGCATGGAGCACTGGGTGTTATGAACAAACAATGAATCATGGAACACTGCACCAAAAACTAATGATGTAATATATGGTGATTAACATAACAATAAAAAATTAAAAAAAAAAAAAAAAAAAAAAAAAGAAAATGAACCTAAATTTGTTATAGGACTCGAAGATAAAATCTGGCTCATCACCATTTTTCTTGTTTACTCCTTTGCTCATTTCAGTATTCTACAGCTTTATCCATACTGTCCTCCCCTTTCTCTGTTCTTTTTTAATTTAAATTCAATTAGCGAAGGTATAGTGCATCATTGTTTTTGATACAATGTTCAATGATTCATCAGTTCAGTATAACACCCAGTGCTCATCACATCACGTGCCCTCCTTAATGCCCATCACCCACCTAGCCCATCCCCCCACCCACCTCCCTTTCCGCAACGCCCGGTTTGTTTCCTGGAGTCAAAAGTCTCTCATGGTTTGTCTCCCTCTCTGATTTCTTCCCATTCATTTTCCCTCCCTTCCCCTGTGGTCCTCCGCACTATTCCTTATGTTCCACATATGAGTGAAACCATATGATAATTCTTTCTCTGATCGACAGGGATGGAACTGGAGGATATTATGGTAAGTGAAATAAGTCAATCTGTCCTTTTCTTCTAAGCCACATTTTCTCTTCTTTCCAGTTTGCTCTTGAGTTCATCTTTCTTTTAAAGCAGTGCTGCCCAAGTTGAGGTATTATATATAACCAATTGGCATATGGTTAGCGCATATTTTTTTTCTGCATTGGAGGAATATGGACATAAATCTCTGACCATCTCAGTGTGGAAAAGCCTCGTCATATAAATCTGTGTAAGGTGCAATCACTGTGACTATTTGGGCATGTGTGGCTGCCAGGGACTGGAATACATCTTTTCATGCACTATCAAAGGCCAGTGTTGAAAAAACTTTTTAGAACGGAAATCACTGCCCATTTTACCCTAGATTGCTACAAAGAACTCCACAGACTGTGGTGCACGGAAATTTCCACCGAATGATGCTGATTTTTCTCTCTTCCATTAATTTCAGTTCAAGTTGCCTGGACTGCTTCAGTAAAAGTAACAGAAAGCAAAAGCAATGCCAACCCATACCTTTTTCCAGAGCATAAAAATTACTATGCTCTTGAGAATACAATTCTAGAGTAGAATGACATCCTAAAACTAATTAATGAAAGGTGCCCTTGTAAGAGGAATTAGTTTAATATTTTCAAAAACTTGATTCTAGATCTAAGGTTATTAGAGAATTAAGTAGTGGCTTTACCTAATACTTGGGCCAGTTTAATTGTTTATTTAATAAGATTTCTCATGTTCCTGTCATTTACATGTATTTTTAACCACATATAGAAGAATAATATTTGAATATAAAAGCTGAATTATTTTTCTTTGTATAATGTTAAGGTAATGAGTCAACCAATAGTGTCTGTATTCTGGCTAATTCTAGTGATATATGAGGAAGTTACTTCAGTGACACAGGTTGTAGCTGATTTAATCGGTGATCTATTGTATTGTTTTCTTAAAGTATTTGAGGATGTAAATTCCATTTTGAAACAGAATTCTTATGAAAAGAACCATAATCAAGTAATAGATTTATGTTTTGTTCTCTGCATATAATAGGGTCATTAACTATTCTTTTCCTTATCTAATATCTACTCCATAAGTTTATCTGAATAGAAGGAATTATCTGTTATGATAAGTAACAAACATACTTCTCCTTGAAAAACTAATAATTGGTTTTCATGATACTGAAGAACTATAATCAGTGTTGGAAGAAATTCCAAAATTCCAACAATGTTGTCACTGTTGGAAGAAATTCAATCTGCTCTTTGCTAACAGAAGGGGTATATATTAAAATGGTTGTAGAAATAAGTCAGATATCCAAATAATTAAAATATTAGCACATAAAACTTCTCTCATCCTCTCATCCATATATGCAAATGAGTTCCTTCCTATGAAATGTCAGAGATTTTCTCCAGGGTTATTTTAAGGGAATTATGTGACCTAAAACAGAAATTTCAAATGATAGTACCCCAAATTTTCATAGTTCTTGCTACTTGCTTTATATCTTATAGACCTTTAATGAGAGACTCGATATCCTAGAACTCACAAGTGGCTTGTTAAGAATATATGGCTCTGAGAGTTTTAGGGTAAGAATGTAACACTGCAACACTTTTTTAAGAGGAAGGTATATTAAGCTTATGTCCCTTTCCCCTTGTTTATGTGAAACAGTTGAAACAGCATGTAGTAATTAAATGGTAAATATTGTGCAAATTTAAAAACTAATTTGATCAATAATTTTTTTTGAGAATTCACTGTGTACTGCATTGCTCTAAGAGTTATAACTGAATGTGAAGCTGCAGTTCCTACCCTCAAACAGCCTGCATATTAGTGCTAGGGGCAATCAAATACAAAGATCACTACAATATAGAGAGTACTCAGTGCTATGATAGAACTAAGAACAAAGTGATCCAGGAACAGCATATGGTAGGTTCTTAGAAACAGGGCAAAAATTTGGGATGTGACTGTCAAATGGAATCATAATATTAGAAAGGCCATGAACAATTTGTAAAAATCAATATATATTTAAAAAAAAAAGATAAATTCCAATAATTCTTATTTTGGATATGAAAATAAAACAATGTTAAGGGATAGGTAGTGATTGGAGAGTGGGGCTGGGAGCTCTTTTATTTAGGCCTGTGAGGTTGCATTTTTGACAGAGATCTGAATAATGAAAAGAAACCACAGGATCTGAAGGAAGGGCATACGAGATAAAGATAACAGGTAGTGCCAATGGCCCGAGGCAGGAAAAAGGTTGATATGTTCATAGACAAAGAGAAGGGCCATAGAACAGTTTGGCTTACAGGAGAATAAGCTCAGGGTATCTTGTATGACTTAAGTTCATAGATATAGAGGCTTGTGTACTGATTTAGCCTTGTAGGCAATGTAAGAATTTTTACTTTAATTATAATGGAGAATCTTAAGCTGGAGAATAAAACCTATGTCAATTGTTCACTTCTATACCATTGAACCTAGAAGTAGGCCAGCCACAAAGTAGTTGCTCAATAAATATATACAGTGAATAAATTACTGCTATGGCTGTGTTTGAAGAGTAGTGACTGAAGGATCATGAAACAGTACTCAGATTCATTACTTACATTCCTATATGTCATACTACATGATTTTAAAAAAGAGGACATTTTAAAAGAAAGCAAAGACATGATCATTTAAGCCGGCCAAAACGATCCAATTTCTTTTCTACAAGCATAGTTTATAGTTTCTATTTTTTTTTTTTAAGAGAGGGAGAGAGAGGTGGGGGCGGAGTAGAGGGAGAGAGAGAGAAATTCTTAGGCAGGCTCCACGCCCAGAGCAGAGCCCAATGTGGGGCTTGATCTCACAACCCTGAGATCATGACCTGAGTTGAAGTCAACAGTCAGATGCTTAACCAACTGAGCCACCCACGCACCCCTATAGTTTCTATTTTTAAATAAGAATACTAACAGCGGCCCTGGGACAGCTCTAAAGGAGTATCTTCTTAGGAGGATGATACACCTAAAAACTTCAACTTTGTTGACATTATATATGTTGTTACAAAAAAAGACAATTTAATGGGGAACCCATTGAAGGCTTTTTATGGGGCTCCCTTTTCAAATCAGGGCTCACATTGGCATATCATTTTACCAGTGTCAATTACGTAAAAACAAATGACTTCAAAATAGTTTTAAATCTCAACAACTAATTTAGACATTCTTATCATGATTTAAGAAATAAAACATGCTACAACTTAAAAAAACTTAGATTCTTGGAATGGATGAGAATATAACTCATTGTTAAATTTTTCATTTTTGAATTGAAAGAGCACAAGGATAAAGCTGGTTCATCTTTACATAATATGCTCAGTTAATCTTAGAAAAGAACCCCAAACAACAAAAAGCATTCAGAACACCTAAATTTTCTGAAACTTTCTAATCCTTGCAAGCAATGCTGATCAAAATTGGATTTCTTTGGAATTGTTCCATTGTATTTATTTCAAAACAGGTAATATTTTTCTGGTCCACTAAACTAAATCTTATTTCAACTTTGATGGACATAAAATAGCTCCATTTAATCTGGGAAGGATATAGCACATAATGCTTATGATTTTCTCTCAGAGAAGCTTATTTTGTTCATACTGTGGAACCAGTACATTGACTTTGCAAGCTTTTTACATGAAAATCTCATGTAGACTCTCTTCTTACCTATACCAAATGGGATTATGAAGTGAAATATTAATAGGTGCAATTACCTGGACTGACAATAACAAAAAGTGAGAAATCAGAGGAAGGAAAGGCATATAATCAACGAGTATTTACTCAGGATACTCTTTGAGGAGTTTTTTTAAAGGCTTTTTTTTTAAAGAGGAATTTTAAGTTCACATCAAAATCTGTATTTTTTTAAACTATAGGTACATAAGATGCGAGAGGGGAGTATATAGGCAAGAATAAGTCAAAGGAAGTAGAAAAATATGTAAGAATATGCCAATACTAATAGCAAGTATTTATTAATTCTCTGTTCCAGATGCTATCCAAAGTACTCTATATATGTCATTTAACTTTCACAATAACGTTGTAGTACCTACCATTACTATCTTCATGTTACAGATGAAGAAACCAAGGGCAGAGGGGTGAAGTACCTTATAGCCCTCAAGTTAGTAAGGGGAGGAGACATATTTGAATGAACACAGCATGAGAGGTATTGCTTGGATTTCCCTTCAAGAAAGTTTGCCATTTGGCTACAAGAAGCACAGTTGGCTGACAGTATCTAACTATAATGTCTAAATTTTTGAACCAAAGCTACACTCCTCCCAGGTTTCCCCCAGCCAGTGATGAGTGTAGCAAAGGTGTTAGAGTCTGGTATTCCTGCCTATTGTGAGTCTCCTCTACTGGGTAATTTTGCTCCAAAACTCCTTTGGCCAGATGAGAATGTGACAGATCTCTACCTTAGTCTAAGATTCTTGCTTCTCTTTTCACAGAAGACAGATCTGGATTGCAGTCTGAAGGCTTTTCCGGCCCCCCCTCACCCCCAAATTAAACTCCTGCACTCCTAACTCCAGCTCATGGTCTGCTTCCCAGAGACACAACTCATACACAATCACTCTTAATCACTCTGTGATGATGAGCCCCTGAAAACACAGTGTAAATTGAACTTGTGACTTAATTAAATTAACAATTTACTAAAAGTACATGCCAAACACTATGCTAAACATTTTATATTTACATTGCACGTTAAGTCCCTATCTTGATAGGGACTTAAAGAATATAAATCTTGAGTGATCATACTTTTTCAGAATTACAGATGAAAAAAGCTTCTAAAAGTTAAGAAACGTGCCCAAACTAATAAATGAAACAAAATTAGGATTCACATCCATGTCTTCTTGAATCCATTAAGCCATCGTATTTCAAAAGAAGAAAATCCATACTCTTCTATAGTTTTACTTGTAGAGAGATGAGAAGAATAGACATACTGCTTAGTGAAAATTTATTATTACAAATGAAAGAAAGAAGAATATCCAAATATTCTTTGAATTCCATCTTTTCTAGCAAAGAAAATGACCTTTGAGCTAAAAAAAGAACAATACCAAAAGAAAGATATTGCTGCTTGAGGTAATATGTAAATGGCCCGAGGCACTCCCTAGTTACTTTAAATCAACCCAAGTCTCAAAACTGTGAAGATTTATATTCTAGGGAGCTGTAGAAATGTACAAATATGACCTCAGACTCATTTCCAGAAATATTTTAATTATGCAGGAAGGGAAAAATGCAAGACAACCAGAAAGGAGCAAATGTCTCCATTTTCAAAAAGAGGAAATACGTGACTACGTTAGATATTGACCTCTGGATGAAAAAAAATATGGAATGACTATCAATTAGACATAATTTGTATTTTTTTAAAAGATTTTATTGATTTATTTGAGAGAGAGTATAAGAGAGAGAGCATGAGAAATGAGCATAGGGAAGAGAAGTAACCTCCCCACTTAGCAGGGAGCCCGACACAGGGCTCAATCCCAGGACTTCAGGATCATGATCTGAGCCGAAGGCAGATGCTTAACTGACTGACCCACCCAGGCATTCATATATATATTTTTTAATTTATATAAAGTCCAAGTAAAAAGATCAAGAAAAATACATGAAAGTATATAGAAGATATAAATACCCTATCACACATGTATACATACACAGATACATCAAGAGGGAAATTTGGTTTTCCTCACAAACTGTTGTATAATTTTCCAAAATCTACACAGTGAATGGTGGCTTAGAGTCATCAGTCTGGGTATTAGCAAGAATTCACACAGGCAGGGCCTCTTTTTACCATTTTGTGTTGCTTCCCTGATTTGTCACCAGGAGGTTGACAGTTCAGGCTGCTGTAACAAGATACCACAGACTGGGTAGCTTATAAACAACAGACACTTATTTCTCACAGTTTTGGAGGATGGAAGTTTGGGATCAAGACGTCAGCATGGTCATATTTTGGTTCACAGCCAGTGCCTTCTCTGTGTCCTTATATAGCAAAAGGGGCTAGGGAGCTTTTTTTTTTTTTTTAAGTTTTTATTTAAATTTCGATTAGTTAACATACAGTATAATATTAGTTTCAGGTGTCAGGTGTACAATGTGATTCAACACTTCCATACAACACTCAGTGTTGTACAGTTAGTGCACTCCTTAATCCCCCACCACCTACTTTCCCATCCCCCACCTCCCCTCTTTAATTGCATTCAAGAGGGCTCTACCCCCATTTGACTTAAGAACCTCACAAAGGTCGCACCTCTTAATACCATCATGTTTGGGGACTAGAATTTCAACATATGAATTTTGGGGGGACACAAACATTCAGACCATAACAGGGGTCCTGAGGAGACTGGCAGAGGGCTTCCATTGTCTCAAACTCAAAATCCAGAGACCCACTGATCTCCAATCATATGGAGCACAAAGAGGCTAGTGAAATTATATGTTTGTTGAATTGCCAGGTTTTTAAAAATGATTAGGTAAGTCAGATTTTTCTTTTATTGTTTTTAAAAAATATAAGAGTCTCTGAGAAAATAAGGCTCAAGATTTCTGGATTTAAATTCTGGCCTCTTTCTCTAACCAGAACTGTGACAAGTTACTTCATTTTTCTGGGTCTAAAATTTTCTTATATTAAAATAAATATATTTCTAAGGTTACTTGGAGATAGAAATTTCTCTCCATATGTTAAGAGGTCACTATAGTGAGTAGAGATAACTCTGAGCAGAAGTACACCTTTTACTTCATTTATTTTTAAATATTTGTCATTTGCACATGGCAAGAAAGCTTAATAAAAATCAGATTACCCAAGGAATTATCATTACTACTTTTCACTCTTTGAATAAAGAAATAAGGTTAATAAAATATTTTAAAAATATTTTAACTCCAGCAAAAGAAAAAGCCATTTCAAACGCAGATGTTCATAGTGGGCACTTATTATACATCATGTCATTTTTAAACATGTTTTCAACTTTAAAGTTTGCCTTGAATTTATGAGAAAGGTGATACTATATTACAGTGGGTAAAAGATGAACTTTTCAATATAGGAGCTGGGACCAATTGGGTATCGGTAAGAAAAATGTGTCTGGACAACTTATCACAGAAAAATAATCAGTTCAAAAATGCATATCTAAAAGTTAAAGGTAAAATAATAAAGTTTTTTTTTTAAAGAAATCTTTGTTAACTTGGGTTATGCCAAGATTTCTTAAATGGGACTCCAAGGTAGTATTCACAAAAGAAAAACTCAATAAACTGTATTGGATTAAAATTAAGAATTTCTGTTATCAAAAAACACCTTTAGGAGAGGGATAAAACAATCTGCAAATAAAAAAACATCCTCACAAAACATATATTCAACAAAAGATTATATAAAGAATCCCTGTCAATAAGAAAAAAGAGACAATTCAATAGAAAAATTGGGGGCAACTGGGTGGCTCAGTAAGTTAAGCATCTGCCTTTGGCTCAGGTCATGATCCCAGGGTCCTAGGATAGAGTCCCAATTCAGGCTCTCTATTTCTCATTCTCCTTCTGCCCCTGCCCCCTGCTTATGCTCTCTTTCTCTGATAAATAAATAAATCTTAAAAAAACTAGAAAAATTGGTAAAAGACATTAACACTTAATAAAAGAGCATATCCAAAAGGTTAATATATATGCTAAAAGATGCTCAACTTTGTTAATTATTAGGGGCTTGATAATTAAACCCTAATAAAAACCCATTGCATACCCATCAGAGGGCTAGGTAATGGCAAAAATATAAAATAACCAGAACCCCAACACACAAATGGTGGGAGTGTCAACTAGTAAAACACTTTGGAGAACTATATGCTCATAATACTAAAACTAATACCTATACTATGACTGTATTTATAACCATGACTATATAACTATATAAAATTATATAACACATGCACACACACACACACACACACACACTATGATCTAGTAATTATACCTCTAAGAATATATTTAACAGAAATAAGCAAATATATCCCCCAAACATCTATGCTAATTGTCATAGCAAAAATATTTATATGCTCCAAATTGAAAACTCCTCAAATGAATCTTAATAAATTAAATTGTATAAACACCATATAGCACTGAGAATAAATTACAACCACATACAACAATATGAATGAAGATTACAAAAATAATGTTGAAAGAAGCCAGACACCGAAGACTATATACTTAGGACCCTTATTATATAAAGTACATAAACAGTAGAAGTGGGCTGCTGTTAGCACATATAACACTGTTGTGCAAAACAGCCAAAAGGCACTCTTTTTCCAGGCTGATGAAGAGCATATGGCTTAGTTGATGGAAAGGGATGAATTTCAGCTCCTGCCAGTGCTCATCACTGGCCATCTTTATGCAGGGCACAACAGTATGTAAAGGTTCTGCAGCTTCCTCCTACTCATAAGAAAATACTCTGTGAGAAGAAATACTGCTTTGCCCTATAGATACCAATGATCTTTCCTCTTTTCTTCCACTCCTTCCATACTACCTTCTTTAAACCAAGAGATGGGGCACCTGGGTGGCCCAGTCGTTAAGCGTCTGCCTTCGACTCAGGTCATGATCCCGGGGTCCTGGGATGAGCCCCACATCGAGCTCTGCATCGGGCTCCCTGCTCAGCGGGAAGCCTGGAAGCCTGCTTCTCCCTCTCCCACTCCCCCTGCTTGTGTTCCCTCTCTCGCTGTGTCTCTGTCAAATAAATAAAATCTTAAAATACAAACAAAGAGATACTTCATATTTACAGATAAATGGTCAACAACAATCAATGAGAACTTTTGATGGCAAAGTGCAACTGGACAGTTGTCATCCCCAAAAGCAGGATTCTAATGTGGAGGAGGGGAAAGTAATTCATGAGAACCCTGAATCTTAGGAGCCAAAGAGCAGATGACCATAAAGAGAGGATAAGAAGCAAAGAGGTGAGTACCTGTATGTAGAGGAAAAGAGCAAAGTAATGAATGCGATAAAAAAAAAAAAAAGCTGAGAAGATTGAAGGATAGACAACAATAGGATGGATACTGTAATTGATTTTATTATTGTTTACTACCAGGTACTCTCTGCCCTGTAAGATGATGATATATTTTTACCCAATTCAACATGGCTTGCAATGCCTCCCTGAAGGTGGAGTATGTTTCTCAATTTTTAAATCTGGTCATGGATTGCTTGGACCAAGAAAACGTGGTGGAAATAATAGTATGTCATGTCTAAGAAGAATTCCTTGAAAACATTCCATGTTTCTAGCATCTCCCTTACCACTCCCTCTGCCACCAGAGTGCGAACTCCAAAAAGGAGATGCTCTATCAGCCTCGATCACAGGATAAAAAAAATATGTGAATGGTAACATAAGTGATATATCATAAGCAAGATATAAATGTTTGTTGTGCAAATTACTGCGGTTAGGGTCAAACAAAAATAAACATTACTTTGGAAAGAAGATCCAGAGTGGGGAGCCTGGGTGGCTCAGTCGTTAAGCGTCTGCCTTCGGCTCAGGTCATGGTCCCAGGGTCCTGGGATCGAGCCCCACATCGGGCTCCCTGATCCACGGGAAGCCTGCTTCTCCCTCTCCCACTCCCCCTGCTTGTGTTCCCTCTCTCGCTGTGTCTCTCTCTGTCAAATAAATAAATAAAATCTTAAAAAAACAAAAAGGAAGATCCATAGTGACTACAACAGGAAAAACAGGCAAGGACATTTCTTTAAGAGAGAACTGGACATACATGTAAGTTTAAAGGATTCATCCTTTTCTAGATAAAATCAATTAGTGGAAATACTCTCTAGTCAATACTTGAGGACATTTTTTTTAAATGCATTGATAAAAGAAAACAATTTACATACATCCAGGTAGAAAAACACATAGCTTACTTAAATGAATACAAACAGAATTGATATTAACTTCTCTTTTACAAAACTATGTGCAAGAAAAGCACAATCCACGGACTATTGAAGAAATTAAGTAGTGACGATATTATACATGGTTAAGTTGTTGTTTGTAAGTGAGGCCACAGAAAGACGTTCTAAGATGGGTATACATTCAGAAAATATATTAATGGCATTTCTCAAGCTTTTTTTATTGCAAGAGTCAAAAACACTACATAAATTAGAAATAATGACATTTATTGGTTCTCAGAGTTCTATTGATAAATCCAACTGCAGAAAGGGCAAGGACACACTGTGACTCAGAAACAAGAATCTGGGAACAGAACCCTACCAGCGTTCTCATTCCTCCCTGCCTCTTTCCAGGTGCCACCTTGTTTCCCATGTGAAACAAGTTGTATGTCACCGCTTAGAAAGCCTGGTAAAAACTCCCAAAACCAGTGAGAACAACAACAACAGCAACAACAACAAAAAAGAGAACGAGGGAGGTAATTTGCTTTAAGTCTTGTTATAAGTTTAAAGTTAAAATTTTCAGAGGAGAAGCTCTTCAATAGTAAAATAATGTAATAATATCTGGATTAAAAATTCCAAATCATGTCCTTAGAGGTAGGAACATGGATTAGAGAAAGGAATTGAAGTAAAAGTTTATTAAAGTCTTTGAATAAATAGGACAAAGCACAGGACAGAGAGAGGAAAAGAAATAATCCATAGAGAATAAGTTGGAATAATTTTACCTTTTTTTATTTTATTACTAAATTATAAATAGTGAAAATATTTTAAGCATTTTCTTCATGAAAGAGAACAGCAACCTAAGCTAAACTGTTAAGAAATTAAGACTTAGTAAGATAAAATCAGGAATAAGACAGAAAAAAATAAATATTATAATTCATAAATAAATTCAAGAGGCAACTTTTTTAAAAGGTGATATAGACAAACCTTTAGAAAAATAGAGAAATAAAAAACACAATGCATTAAATATGAAAAAATGATAAATTAAGAGAAAAACATGTTTGATATTCAGTAAATATTTAAATTTTTCTAAGAAATAGTTTTTGAGGAAAATATAAATTATGGAGACATATTCAAACAGATGTGAAGAACCCCAAAAAGACCAATAGTGATAGAAGAAATGAAAAAAGGAATTGTTAAAAACCCAAAGTTAATCCTATATGCTTCTAGAATACACAAAAAGTGGAGTTCATTTTTATGTAGACAGTATGATCAAATTGAAACCTAAAGAAAACATATCTTTATAGTCCTCAAAATAAATTCTAGGACTATAGATTTAAATCTACATAGTAAAATTTCAGAAAACACAAGAGAACAAATGAATACTCAAAGGTGAAATGGACTTTGTAAAGGTGACCTAAATGGATAAAAATAAGACAAAGTAATACCTAATTTTACTATATAAATGTGAAAAAAAGCAAGATTACAAAGTAAATAACCAGCCAGAAAATGCTTTGCCAAGTATTATCATGGAAAAAAAACCACATTGTTTTCTTAGAATCTAAATTATTCTGGCAGATTTATCAAAAAACATGAATACCCAATTTAAAATGAAAATTTACATTGCGATATGAATGGTTAATTCACAACAGAAAAATTTTAAATAACCAATGAAAAGTTGTAGGTACATTTGACCTTGCTAGTATTCAAAGAAATACAAATTGAAGCTACTTTGAAATACCATGTTTTCATTTATAAAAATTGGTGAAAGATCTAATAACGGGTGTGAGAAAGCCCTTTTAATAAACTTTCTCACACATTGTTATATAGAGTATATATTTGTACAGTTTTTCTAGAAGGAATTTGGTAATATGTGTAGAAAGCCACAAAACCTGCAAAACATTTATCCTAGCAGTAACATTTTAGAAACTTATCCTAAGGCTATAATCTGAGATGGGCATTAAAATTTATGTATGAGTGTTTCTACAAAAATATTGTTTCAAATAATGATGAAAATTGGAATAAATTAAAATGTCCATTAATAAGAGTGTGGTTAAATTATGAGACAACACATGATAGAATGTGATTTAGCCTAGTATTGATAATAAAAATATTCACGTGAAAAGATATTTTTAAATTTTCAAATGTTTCTACCTTTTTTTTAAAGATTCATTTTATTTATGAAGGGGGGGCGTGAGTGGGGTGAGGGGCAGAGGGAGAGAATCTTCAAGCAGATGCCCTGCTGTGCACAGAGCCCTAAGCAGGGCTCAACCCCCTGACCCATGAGATCATGACCTGAACCAAAATCGAGAGTCCGACGCTCAACCGACTAAGCCACCCAGGCTACCCTCTACTACCATTTTTAAATAAAAAATTGAAAATGTGTTTATAGCAAACTATAACCCTTGTTAACATTGGATGTGTAACCTGACTTTTCTATGCATATTTATGTAATTAGAAGATAATAGGTATTTCACAAAGACTATTTTAAGGATTGGCTTTAAAAAATATATTCATGTATATAAAAACGTAGCTTAGATGATACACATTGACATGGATTCACAGTTGTTTAAACAATTGCATTTAAGAAGTGTTGAATAAAATCTCTGTGTCATCCTAATGGATTCAAATCCATGTCCTTTTCCTCAGTAACAATTTTATCACTGTCTTAGAACAAGTTAATGGAGGTGTGACAGAGGAGACAAAAGTGTAGAGCGCAGAATGTAAGGAAACCAGTAGCAATAAGGGCTATGTAAATGCGAAAAGTGTGTGCCCTTTCTGAATGTATTCTAACTCAGTTTTTGCTCTTCTCTATGCTCTGCAAGCCAAACCAAACTCATCTCCAGGACCAGCAAGGCTAAAGAACAAGTTTGTGACCATGCTGGGGGTAATACTTCAACTCAATCCATCATGCATTGATGTTGATCTGTAGTTGATTTGTTCTATGCATTTCACAGATATTAATACATTTCATCCTTATACCGGGGAATAGAAAGCAGGTAGTATATCCATTTTACAGAACAGATACCTGAGACATGGAAAGATTAATTTGTCTAAGGTCGTACAGACAGTAAGTGGTGAAGCAGAAACTGGAAACCAGAGCTGGCCCCAGACCTAGGGCTCTTAACTATCACACTACCAACAGTTTTTGAAGTCCTGCTTCAAGCCCTATGCAACATACTTTTGACACAAATGAGTGAAAAAGCCTCTTAGCAAACACATCATGTAATGACTGGCAAATGTCACCCAATGTGGAATGTGTTCTAGTGAAAGAGCAAGAAGTACATTTGTAGCAGGGAGGCTGAAACCCGTTCTGCCTCCTGGAAGTTAGTTTGTCATGTGTGGTTCTTTCCCCAAAACAATGAGTCCTCCCCCAGCTACTCAGCCCCTTACGCCCATGGACTTCCTTTAGGCTCACTTACCAGTGTACAGACACGGCCAGGTATGCATGAATCCCAGCAATAATCATAGGTTGGGCTCTAAGAAAGGGTAGAAGTAGTAGGCGGCAGTGTCCTCACTACTTAAGTACATTTATATAGCATTTTCCATACCAGGTGGTAAATTTTTAAGGTCTTGGATAAGGTTAGATACATTTTCTCAACATTCTTTATAATTTTTCATCTAGTTGTCCTTGAAAACCAGTGGGGTATTGTGGAAAGAGTAATGGTTCTGTGATCACCTGGGTCTGAGCAGAAATCCCAGCTTGGTCAGGGACAAGGTAAAGGATCATGCAGGAGAAACTTAACTTCCTTAACACCGTGTTAAGTGAGAATAATGAAAACTACTATAAGGTAGTAGGTATTAGAATGAAACCTACTTTTCTTCCACCTTTGAAATAAATTAATGAACTCATATACTCACAGCTCAGAATGAAAGCAAACCTAATAAAAAGTATTAAAAAAATCTTACAAGTATTCTTTATACGCATGAAATTAAAGCCCAAGATACATAAAAGATACATAAAAGAAAAATATTATATTAGATTCCATCTTCTTGGCTAAAGGGAGGACCAAATTGTGTTTTATTCAACCCCCAAGACTAAGAAAGCAGCAGAGCTTCCAACTTAAAACCAAATTGACAGTCTGTGGTTTCTGGAATAAATTACCCCAAAAGGACAGGAGATATCCCAGACCAGGAACCCGGAGGGGTGCTCTCGGGCTTCATGCACTATAAAGTTAGATCTGTGCAAATACGTGGTCATTTGTGAGAAAGAAGCTTCCACAAACTGCTGTCCCGGGAATACACAATCCTAGGAGCAAAGAGTGGGAAACTGAGGCACTAGCTAAGACTAATAGCCATATTTTACCAAGTTGTTTTAGTTACATAAAACTCCACATTATTCTAAGATACCAGTAATTCTAAGATACCAGTACTAGGCTGGCCCATGCCCAATTTGGGTAATTGCATTCTGTCATATTTCAGATCTTTTAATTAGCCATAATTTATATTCTTCCCAGTTTACAATCAAAACTGCCTTGTATTGCAGTTGTGGGGTCACACAGAAACAGCAGCTAAATTAACAAACAACCAGTAAATTGTTGCTATTTTTCATTTCTCTTTTGCTTTACATTTCTATGGACTGCTAAAGGTCAGGGATTACTAGTTCCATTTTATAAGACTACTGAAGTTTCACCAAAACCTAATATTAACATCTATGATAAGTTAGATTAGAAATTAAAAAAAATAAATTCCCATTTGGTTATATACCTATATCTTAGGACAGAGATAAATAAAATAATGAATCTTTTCTAAAAGAAAAAAAAATCACCTCAGTATAAATAAGGAGTATAGTGTGCTCACTTTTCTTTTTTTTTTTTTTTTATTTATTAGATTTCCATTTGTACCAAGTACTGTTCCAGGTGTTGAGTCCAGGGATGAACAAAAGATGGCATTTCTCAGATCTTTAAAATTCACTAGTCCCTGTTCAACTCATTTAGTATTTGCCAAGAGTTTTATGAGGTAAATACCAATGTAACCCCTACTTTATAGGTAAGAAACTGAGGCAAAGTATGTTTTAATAACTTTCCAGAGATATGAACAGTTATAACCACACCTTCAAGGTTTGGCCACTGATACCAATAACTGTGCCCTCCACTATGGTGACTGTCACTCTCATGGACAGAAGAGTCCTGGGCTTTAATATTACATAGAGGAAGGTGGACAGTAAACAAATAGACAAGCCAGAGACCTCTCTGCAAGTGATTACATACAGCTGCCATGATGAGAATTAAAATATGCTAGCTGAATAAAAAATAATGGGGTAGTTGCTTTAGGCTGGGTGATAAAGAAACTTTTCTGTTTAAGCTGAGAGATCTGGAACACAAGGAGCCAGCTAAGCAAGCATGAGGGGAATGATGTTCAAAGCAGAAAGAAGAGCTGATGCCAGGACCGTGAGGTGGAATAGACATGGCACATTAGAGAAATCAGAATAAGCCCAGAATGGCTGAAGCATAAAGGCTAGAGGGGAAGAGGGTGAATTTTGATTGGAAGCAGGCACAGGATTATGAAGGACTTGAACAGTTTAAGGTGTTTAGCTTTTATGTGTAATGCGGAATTTTGGAGGATTTTGAAAAGGTAAACAGCACATTCTGCTATAATACTGGGTGATGGACATTAAGCAGGGCATGTGATATAATGAGCACTGGGTATTATATGCAACTGATGAATCACTAACTTCTACCTCTGAAACCAATAATACGTTATATGCTAATTAATTGAATTTATATTAAAAATAAAATAAAATAAACTGGGGAGTAGTAGCTAAACTCCCTGACATTTTTTTTAAAAAAGAAAAATAATTTTGAAGGGAAAATCTATTTAAGGGGTGGGCAAGAGTGGAAGAAAAGAGAATCTGATGCCTCACGTAAGAGATGCTTTCTATTTGAACTAGGGTGCATTTAGAGATTATGAAAAAGAATAAGAAAAATTTAGAATATGTTTTTGTTGACTTTGCTGATGAACATCCGAGGGGAAGCAGGTGAGGAAAAAGAATCAAGTGAAAACCAGAAATAGTCATTATTTAGGAAAACCTAAGTCCACTCCATCAAAGGGTTTCTATAGTTTCTTCTGAAAATTCGTATTTAAACCAAAACGAGGATTAAATATGAAAATTTAAATTTTAAAAAAATATAAATTTTACTTTTTAGGGGCAGTGGGGTAGGATGAGTGAAATAGATGAAAGGGATTGAGAGTATACTTGCCATGATGGGCACTAAATAATGTATAGAATTGTTGGATCATTATGTTGTCCACCTGAAACTAATATAATACTGTATATTTATTATACTTTAATAAAAATATAAATTTTACTTTTTTAACTTCATTATCTGTGTCAACAGACCTTTATGTTTAATTCTTTATATTTTAAGAAATGACTTAAGGCACATATGAGCATTCTTAACCTTGTTTATTTATTAATTTGCATAACATATTTATGATTTGACAAGACTGCCTAGAAATCTGCTCATTTGAAATCATTACCTAATATCACAGAAATAGCTACGCAGAAGGGTGTCTTGAACATGTGTTTTTGGTGAACAACACACAAAAAGACACTATTTTTAGCCACTGAATAGAACACTGAATTATCATGCTGAGCTCCTATCCCCACAAACAGAAGACAGTATATATTTGCTTTTTAAATTAAGGTGTGAGAGAATACATCACGGTTCTTAAGTTGTGTGAACTGTGTGAATAAAAGATGTCTAAAATAATTTAAATTGAATGTATTTGGCAGAAAATTGTTTAAATAAAGATTTTGAAAAAATTGAAAGTATTTGCCATAGGTATTAATGGGATCTGAGATAATGGTAATACATTTCGGTCACTAAAACTTGAATTTTACAAAGATTCTAAACAAAAAATTCTAATATGCAATGGGACTGCATATGTTTGGGCTGGTGCTTTGACAGATTATCCAACCTGAGGCCCTTTTCCAGCACTATTTTGCAGTTTAAAAAAAAATACCCCGATCTCAGATGGTTTTGGTTAATTTTGGGTGGTCAAGAGATTAGAGGGAAAAAAACATGGGTGTACAATGGTAGAACATTTACAGTAAGAGATTGCTATAGATGATCTATGATAAACTTCACATTCTATAGCCCCCAGTCTCTCCTGGGCTCCAAACTTACTGGAAGAGTGTTTACACCTGGACACCCAGTAGGCTGACCCAACCTGGCTAAAAATGACAATAATTAATTTCTGCATTCCCTACTCCCATTAATAAAATTATCATTTACCCAGTTCTTCAAGTTCTTGTGTTTAGAGCCTTCAGTAGGAAATTTTTACCCTTATGGGCAATCTGTCACTAAATCTGATTAATTTTCCTTTCAAATATCTGTCCAGTTCATCCCCTCTGCTCCTTTACTATCATTGCTGCCTTAATGCCTTTCTTTCTTCATCTTTTAGCTGGACTGTTGCAGAGTTCCCCGACTCCTCTCCGGCTCATCCCCACCCCAACTCAGCATCCACACTGGTATCGGTTAGCTTTCAAAAACACAAATTTGATTACCATTTATAAAATATTGATCTTTCTCCTTAACACCGTTGAATTAAATCCACACAACTGAAGATGTGGTAAACACCTCTTTACAAAGTGGCTTTACTTAATTTTACCATCATCTTCCATCTTTCAGTATTTCCCAATAGAATCTTAACTGTCTTCCAAAGAACTGAGTTACACTGTACCTCTCACTGAGCCTCCTGAGCTTTTTGATACCTTGATTCAGCTTACTTCAATAACTCTGCTCTCTTTTCATTTGGGTGTATTTATCACGAAACTGGATTTTTACTTGTTTCCTATAAGGGAATCTTATCTTTAAAAGCCTCAAAAGTAGAAGCAGAGTATGAGCACAATCCCAAGTGGGAGGCCAACAACAATCCCATCTCCTCCAAATGTCCCTCTTCCAGGATTTTTGCTTGTTTTTGTTTCCTGTCAATTCCTGCCTAACATTTCTCAGATTCCTAGTTGAAGTTAGCTACTAGCAGCACCATGAACTCTGATGTCTCCATATTCTTTTATACCAGGTTCAATTTTTTGAAAGAATTTCACTAGGACATTAGGACTATAACTTCTGATTCAGTAAATCTGGGTTTGAAGACTTGCATGTGTGTTTCATTTGCTACTAGACTTGAGAATAAAAGCGCAAATGCATAAAAATTTAGGCATAAAATCTCGACATCTTGCTTTGCTCTCACCAAACCCCAGTCATAAATGCTCTTGCTGGATCAAAGCCCCTTTCTACTCCTTTGGGGTCTCTTTGCTCCAAGTTTTGTTTAGAAAATCTCATCCATAAAACATACCTCTTTCACTACCCCAAATCCTTCCCTGCTCTCCCCACCCCTCCCAGCAACAAGTTTGTACCAGGAGTCTTCTGGTGAGGAATGACTACTAAATGAATGTTCACATTCTCCTAATGAGCACACCAGACACTACAGACAGTCTGATATTTTCTTCTTCTGCCTGATGAGGGACAAAGATTACTTCTTAATTTTTTCAATGAAATTTGGTTCCCAGAATATATGATAAATTCTAAGGACACTGCTATGTCTAAATAATGGGACAGATGCAGATAGATGACAGATTGTTACTCAGTATAATAGCCTAAAATATGCAGAATGAAAGCTTTTAATTTTGATTGTAATTACTTGCTCTGGTTGTATAATTGCTTGTCATCTAAGTTTTTTGTCCTAATAATAGGGAATTTTTTTCTTCTCTGCAATTTCTCACTCAAGGGAGAATAAAATCTGACAAACATATTGCAAACAATATATTAAAAATTATGCGGATATGGAATCATGATATATGTATAAAATTCCTTTTAAAATGATGTGATGATAATATTATCATTCAGTCTAGTCCTTTATTGTTCTTATGAAGAATCAAATCTAGGAGATTAAATGACTCTTTAAAGGTTATGTAAATATCTGATCTCTTGCTTCCTAGGAATCTTGACACTGAGTCTAGTGTCTCTTTCATCTATCACACTGCTTCAATAATCTTTAAAGACTTAGTAAAATCCTTTCATATTTACATGGCTAGTTTCTTCTTCAGCAATCATCTACCAAATCCCTTGTCACTGAATCTACCTGGAGTACAGAGAGGTTCAACTGAACAGGCATAGTGAGAATGGCCTAGAACAGATCTCATCCTCTAAATCTGGCTTGCCTTTGTGACTGTCAGTTCTCCTCAGGTTTTGATGTGTATTGGCATATAAAAGTTAAGAAAGAAGGACAAGACTTGAGATGTTATTAATAACAGAGTGCTATAGATAAAACAAGATTTGTTCCTTTTTAATTTTTCCTAAAGAATGCCATGTTCCTAGATATAGGGCCAGGTCCTGGGGCGGGGGAGGGGGGCACCTACCAATGCCACCCCATGCTTCTTCCAGATGTGATTACTGCTCTGCAGAAGTCTGAATTGTCCTAGTAGTCTGGAGTGTGCTGTCCGTGGTGCTGAGGAACCGGTGCTAAATATAGCTCTGCTATAAGATCCTCTCCCCAAGTGCTTAGATGGGGCAGCATCTAACTTTGTGTTGCAGGGTCCTGGAGAAAGCTATGAAAGACATGAAACCATTTAAAAAATGTAACAGCTCAAAAAGGTAGCTTTGAGAAAATCTTATTTATAACCACAACTGAAGTTAAAATGAAAAATTCACATCACTAGGAGAAACAGATTTAAATTTATTTGTAACTATTCTGCTTTTCCTAAAAGTAATACTCCTTATATGCTTTAAAAATTAGAGCAAGAGGGGCACCTGGGTGCTCAGTTGGTTAAACGTCTGCCTTCAGCTCAGGTTATGATCCCAGGGTCCTGGGATCAAGCCCCACATCAGGCTTCATGTTCAGTGGGGAGTCTGCTTCTCCCTCTCCCTCTCCCTCTTCCCCTCCCCTCCTGCTCCTGCTCTCTCTCTCTCCCTCTATCTCAAATAAATATATAAAATCTTTTTTAAAAAGTAGAGCAAGAGCTTTGGTTGCTGTGCTCCTAGTTATATTTCCTTCCAAAAATTTAAAGTAGTTTAGTATGATATAGAATAACTGTCAACCAAAAGAATAAAATTATCCAGAGAAAATTAGGTACAATTCACCCTGTGGATATAGGAAAACTAGATAGGTGCTACAATTCAGCTTTAAGCTGAGGTCTATGTGAAATGACAAATCAGGAGCACTGGTGGACAAAGAAAGCTAGAAGTATCTTTTAACTGTGTAAGTTACTGCATATTTAGAAGACACCCTCCATCTGCAGCCCCTCCATGTACAAATATCTCTGCATTCAACTGCTATACACTTGAAAATAGATATGCCTAGGATATATGAACCTAATTATTCCAAATGTCTTTGGTTACTTTGCTGTTCATTTTTCTGGAGTAGGTACACTGTATTCTAATTGGAGATATTCTCTATGATTAACATAGAATCAAGATTGCAAACTACAGTTGCATCCATGGCCCCTCTCAGAGGGGCAGTGCACAATTTTTATTGGCATCCAAGCCTACTGACCTTGGTCTCCGCTAGTTCTATGTGAGGTCTTCCAAGAAGTCCCTGAAATGTGAATTTATGTGCCTAGTGGAAATTGGAGTCTCCATCTCATATATTTACAATTACTTCTCACCTCACTCAAAGTAGAAGGCTGTCCTAATATGAATTCTTGAGAGCTAGTTCTAAGATGGACTTTGGAGTACCCTAACCATGCTAATATCACAATCATCATACCTAATCTCTCTGAGTTTCAAACTGTCTAGAGCATGAAGGAAGACAATTGAGAGTGGGTAGGGTCACAAAAGCAATAACAATGATAAATGTCACTGCAAGCTAGGTGCTCAAAGGCACTATCTGTGCTACTTGTTAAGAACTGATGTCTCTGTAAACACTTTTCTCTACACTTTTCTCCACTTCCTCGTGTTTTGGGCATTGTTGATACTTTCTAGGAAGGGGGTCCATTTTTATAAATATTTACTGTAGTCACTGTTGAAGACATTACTTTTCTCATCATTCACATTGTTTTTGTTATTTCCCTGTTGCTGAGCATTTTTACATTAGAGTTACAAACACTTTGTTAGGCATTAGTGACCCCATTATTACTAAATCCATAAGACAATTCTAATTCTTGTTTAAATTCCTTTCTTCTGAAAGCACACTCTCACTGTGGCTTTATGAAACCACACTATTCTTTTCTTCCACCACTTCATATATATGACCCTTAAATGATAGTTTCCCTCAGCTTTCTATGCCAGGTTCTCTTCTCTTTCCATTCTACATTGCCTATGTGGTTTTGTCTGTTCTCAAGTCTGTGATGACCTATTCCAACTACTTTCCAAAACTCAAGTCCCAAATGTCCAACTGCCTTTTCAACATTTCAGTCCTAGTGTCTTGCTGGTCCTGCAAATCAACATATCCAAAACTGAACCCATCACTGTACCCCCAACACACACACACATACACACACACACACACACACAGGCACACACACCTCTTTATTGTCATTTCAATGTTTACTCTCAAAGAATTAAGCTAACATCCATAGTTATCCATATCAAACCTCTGGCAGTCATCCTTCATGACATCAACAATGACATTTTCCTCCCATACTCATTCACAGAAACTATTTCCTGTCCTTGGATGTTTCTAAATAGCTACTGGATGTTTTCACTTCTTTTTACCTTCAGTACCATGAACTCAGTGCAGCCACTGTCAGCTCTTACCCAAATTGCTACAACAGCCTTGCTTTTATTGATACCCAGTACTACGTTCCCCCATTGATTCTTCACAAAGAAGCCATAATAATTTTTTAAAACATTTTATACATTGATTTTCTTAAACTCTTGAGTGTCTTTTCATTGCCATTAGGATGAAAACCAAACCTTCCAGATCTGACTCATGACTATTTCTCTGCCTTTCTCTCTCCTGCTACTTCCCTATCTCTCTTTGTTCTATGTTCCAATTATATTGACTTTTTAAAATTCATTGAATAGGCCATGTTTTCTCTTGACTTCTGATCTTTACTTGCTTTTTCTCCTACCTGGATATTCTAGTCTCTTCTCTTTATGTGGCTAACTTGTATTCATCAGTCAGCTCTCAGTTTAAAAGTCACTTTCTCTAAGAAACCATTATTGTAGCTCCCTCATTCCCTCTGCACAGACTGAGATACTTTGCTCTCCTTGCTCCGTGCATTTCCACCATATCACTTATGAGCATTCCTTTCTTCCTCTTTAACTCTAATGTCTAGCACAATACTTGTCACAGATGGACACTTAGTGTTTATTGGAGGATGAACGAAAGTACAAAGTGTGTTTTTTTCCATTGAGTTAATATATATTCTTGTTCTGTCTACAATAACACAATGCTGCCCTACATGCAAATTACACAGTCATATATATATATGTTTAGTGTATCTGCAGAGAAACAGAGAGGGAAAAGAATTGAGGGTGAAGTTAGGAGAAATAGGAACAGAGAGTAATTTCAGGCCAGATACAGTTCTTCAAAGCTTCAAGTCAATTAAAACTGATAAAATAAAAAAAAAAAGGTAACTGGATTTTTTTTTTATCATGAATAAACTGTTTATTTTGAATTTCTAATTTTTGCCTTTCAGCATTTTGGAAATACTTAGTTAAGAAGAATGAAAGAAGGGCGCCTGGGTGGCTCAGTTGGTTAAGCGACTGCCTTCAGCTCAGGTCATGATCCTGGAGTCCAGGGATCTAGTCCCGCATCAGGCTTCCTGCTCGGCAGGAAGTCTGCTTCTCCCTCTGACCCTCCTCCTCTCATGCTCTCTCTCTCTCTCTCTCTCTCTCATTCTCTCCCTCAAATAAATAAATAAATAAAATCTTTAAAAAAAAAGAAGAATGAAAGAAGAAGACGAGAACTCTGCAGATTTCAATTGAATACTTGCTGAAAAAAATAAAAGAAAACTTTCATGTTTTCTTTTTATTTAGTTTCAGGAGAAAATAGATAAGCTATAAATGATATCTTGGGATACTCCAAACAAAATTATTTCTATCTCGGTTTAGAATTGATAGTATGACCTTTTATAGGAATCAGAAAGTGTACGCTGCTAATTATGATTTACTTAAAGATTAAGTAGACTTTGTATTACCTTTACACATATCTGCCAGAAAGGCTCTGGACAGTTTGAGAAACATACATGGGGTTAGGAATTTTAACGACAAATCTGGAATTTTTTAACAACAAAAATGAATAGTGTGGGGGCACCTGGGTGGCTCAGTCGTTAAGCGTCTGCCTTCGGCTCAGGTCATGATCCCACGGTTCTGGGATAGAGCCCAGCATGGGACTCTCTGCTCAGCAGGAAGCCTGCTTCTCCCTCTCCCACTCCCCCTGCTTGTGTTCCCTCTCTTACTGTGTCTCTCTGTCAAATAAATAAATAAATAAATAAATAAATAAATAAATAAATAAAATCTTTAAAAAGGGGGGATTAGAATAAAGAAAACTAACAAAAATCAAAATGAGGAGTCATTTGAGGGACAATTGGCAGCATAAAATGTTAGCTATAACCTTTGAAACTTTTCTGTCCTAGTTATTGAGAGAGTCTTTTATATGAGAGAGATGGTGAATCATCCATTCAATCAATAAATCTCTTTCATGGAAGTTGTGTTGTTGCCCAAGATTTGATAAGGCCACCTAATGTCCCCTAGATCCTAAAAAGCTGTTAAGGTCTGCAAGACAATGCTGTTCTTTAAGATTTTCTGGGATAAAGCAAAGAATATAAAATTACTACCATTAAATTGAATAAAAAGGCAAAGCTACCAACCCTACTCTGTAATCTTGGAACTGGAGCTAGTTAAACCCCGACATTATTGCCCTTATGTGTTTTGAGTCTCAGTGTGAAGCTTGTGTTGGCAGAAATGATTGAATCTCACCTCTGAGTCACTTAGAATGGCCTGGAAGGATGGCAGATGCAACCAGAATGATCAGAAGTACATTCTAAAATAAATTAATGAGACTGTTTGTATTATCCACTAAGTACCTAATGGCAAGACCTTGGTCAATATTATTTAATGGAAAGAAAATTCACAGGCACCAATTTTGCTTTATGGAGTTATAAGAGGTATACCAAAGAACCAAAGATCACAGACCAGCTATTCAGAGACTTTTTCCCTTATTTCAATCATTCTGTTTTTTATGTCCAGTGGTGAAACTTACACATTTTTTTGACATTTAAGGACAAGAACAAGAAAAAATAAATGATGACATAATCAGAATCACTTTAAGATTTTTTTTTGAAGATTTCATTTATTTATTTATTTGAGAGGGAGAGAGACAGAGACAGAGTGAGTGAGCACAAGCAGGGGGAGGGACAGAGGGAGCAGCAGACTCTCCATTGACCAGGGAGCTTACTGCGGGCTCCACCCCACGACCCCAGGATCATGATCTGAGCTGAAAGCTGACGCCTAACTGACTGAGCCACCCAGGCACCACCCCCCTTACTTCAAGTTTTCGATTCAGTAAATATTCTTACATACATACAAAACAATTGCATACAACTTGATTCCATGTGTTTAAACATATCTGTAGGTTATATTTCCTACCCATAAATTGAACCCATTTTCATTATTGGAAAGCCTAAGTTACAGAGAAATATTAATGTAAAAGAAAATCTACTTAAAAATATGTGTATTCTGTATTAATGGGAATACACAGATTTTCCTCCCTCATAATTCATGGCTATTTTGAGAGTTTCCTAGAAGAGCAACCAAGATTAGTAAGGATTCATATTAGTTGAGTAGTAAAAACTTTTCTCTTTTTCTCTGTGACTGTTTTATAAGGAGAAGTTGATAAAAGAAAAAAAAAAGTAGATTGGTCATTCATCTCCTACCACATAATTTAACTAAAGCAAAATTTGAAAGTTCTGGATTTCTACTTCATCTTTAGAAATACACACAAAATATTCAATTATTTTTCTCAAAATTTTTTCCTACAGTCTGATGGCTTTCTAGTAATTTGGGTTTTAGAAAGAAACTCAGTTGGGCTGTAAATTAACTTTCTATAACTTACATACATACAAATAAAACCATAACTATTTCCTTCATTTTTCATTGGTTTCTCTGGTCTCTTTCATAAGAAACCACCCACTGGAAAGAAAAACAAAAAGTCAAATTTCTTATCCAGTTCAAAGTCTGGACTGCTTATACTATTAAACTCCTTCAGATAGCCTCTAAGGTAACTTCTCCACATCTTGGTTCTTAGCATAAGACAAGCATATGGTTGTAGGGAAGGCTGTGTGTATTGGGGGGCCTTATGCTAGTCCTGAACTGTGCACTGGCTGATATGTGCTTGCTATAGGGTGAATCCTATGTCTGTTTTGCCTTTAGGTATCCCTGGCTTTTAATGCTTAAGTCTGTGTCCATTAAACTTTTCTACTCTCAGATCTACAAACAGCCCTAGTGGCAGTCCCTGATGAGCCTCACCTACCTAGGGATTTGTCCATGAGCTAATCAGGGATCTGAGTGCAACTGTCAGTGATCTTAGAATGGTCTTCTCTTGTATGCTCCTTGTACTACCACAGGGATTCTAGCAGGCCTTTCGCTTGCTCCTGTTTCTGTAATTTGGGAAACAAAGGTTCCTCGGGGGAAATAAGACTCAACTACTCCCTCTGCTGGACAGTGTGGCACCACCAAGGTTACTTTTTTTTCCCAAATGTTTAAAATTCTTTTTTTTAATTTTATTTTATTATGTTATGTTAATCACCATACATTACATCATTAGTTTTTGATGTAGTGTTCCATGATTCATTGTTTGTGTATAACACCCCAGTGCTCCATTCAATACGTGCCCTCTTTAATACCCATCACCGAGCTAACCCATCCCACCACCTCCCTCCCCTTTCTAGAAAAACATGTAGAAGAAAGTCAGGACATCCATTTATAGTCATCTCCGTTACCTCTGCTTCTAATCCATCCCTCCTCTGATTTCTCTGGGGTTAGAAAAAAAAAAGTGGCTTTCCTGCTTGCTTTCTTTATTTGGACCTTCCTGGTGTAGCCCACACATCTGAGCTCTTGATATGCTAAAAAGAGACATAAAGAAGTTTGACAATCTTTCCTCTGACAATATCCTAGTTCTCAAGGTTATTGACTTCCTTCCAGATATTATTTTTAAATGTCAGAGACTGAATCTTTTCCTTTGATTCCTTCTGTAACAAATCCTAATCCTCTTCAAGCAGGACAGAGTTGGGTAAAAAGGATGTGATACAAAGGAAAGTTTCAAAGGTTAAAAGGAAAAGCACATAAATAACCTTAGACCATCACACTCAGAGATTTTTTTCTTTTTATGCTTCTAAAAGCAGACCATGAATATAAAGTATATATAAAATTCAAAGGACAGTGCCTTAAAAGTAATAAATTCCAGAGTCAGAAAACATATAACACTGGAAAGCTTATGACATAAAAATTAAACATTTATATAATAAAAATAGGATCAAAAAATTAATTTATTAGAGAAAATACTATTATTGAAGCATTGAAACTAATAATTCTTAGAAGCTTGTACAAATAAATAAGGAAAATATAGACATCCTATTCATAAATAAGCAGTGTGTTAAAGTAGAAATGCAAATGGCCAAGCAGCATTAAAATAAATGTTCAGGAGAATTCTGATTTCTAGTTTTGCATGTAAAAAGTGTGGAAGTTGTCATTTTAATGATAAACAAAAAGCTGAATAGACTAAACAATCAACAACTTTTCTTGAATCCATAAGAGATAAGAGGACACAGAGCAAACTGTGGCTCTCACTATTTGTGGGACAGAAAGGTAAATATAGAGAGTCACAGCCTACTGATACAGAGACTGTCCGGGAAACCAGTGCTTAGGTAGGAAAACCTAAACTGTAATTGGTGAATTGCTGAGGCTTTGTGTGGACAACTCTGAGAGTCAAATCTCCAGATAGAGTTAGTCATATGAGACCACAACAATTTGGAGGGATTTACCTCCAGGAGCCCAACCAGGTTCCCACAATAAGTACTGGAGAATAATCCTCTCCTGACTCCAGCAGGGATAGTAGAAAGGGAACTATTTTGAAATATATGAGAGCACTGTTTTTCTTAATAAGACCTAACCTTAGAATAAACCAATTAACCAAAGCCTAACCTCCTGGGGCTTTATCAGAGTCTAACTAACCTGAGAGAAAGGAAATACCCAACTCCAGCTAGCTCTAATAGTCCTGTCTGACCTAAGGGGGAAAGAAAAAAAAGAAAAGAAAAAAACCTAAGAAAGACTTGTGAAGTTCACAGTCCAGACTCAGGTTCACTAGAAAACTGAGACTAGTCATGGGACCATAGAATGCTTCCCCTTCTCCCACAACTTACCACCACATTACTAAAGGCCTATTTACAGCAGTTGCTTTTACCAGGTACATTATGTCTGGCTACCAAGAAAGAAATTATAAGATAAACCAAAAGGCAAAAAACACATTTTAAAAGAAACAGAACAGGCATCAGAACCAGACAGGGTAAAAATGTTGGAATCATCAGGTTCAGAATTTAAAACACCTATGATTAATATGCTAAGGGCTCTAGTGGATAAAGTAAACAGCATGCAAGAAATGATGGCTAATGTAAGCAGAGAGATGGAAATCCTAAGACCCAAAAAGAAATTCTAGTGTAAGAACAAAACAAAACAAAACATTGTAATAGAAATAAAGAATACCTTTGATTAGCTTATCGGCAGACTAGATATAACTGAGGAAAAGATATTTGAACTGGAAGATATAGCAATAAAATCCTCAAAACCTGAAAAAAAAAAAAGAGGGAAAAAAGATTTTAAAAAAACCTTAACATAATATCCAAGGACAACTACAAAATGTATAATATATGCCTAATGGGAATAGAGAATAAAAAGAAAGGAACAAGAATATATGAAACAATAATGACTGAGAATTTCCCTCAAATTAATGTCAGACAGTAAATCACAGATCTAGGAAGCCAAAAGAATGCCAACCAGGAAAAAGGTCCAAAATTCTACACCAAAGCTTTTAATTTTTAAACTACAAAAGATTAAGGATAAAGAAAAAGTCCTGAAAGAAGCCAGAGCGGGGGAAACACCTTACCTATAGAGGAATGAATATAAGAATTACATCCAATGTCTCAGAAAGCATGCAATCAACAAGAGCATGGAGTGAAATATTTCAGTATTGAGAGAAAAGAAAAATCCCACCAACCTAGAATTCTATGCTTTGTGAAATTATCCTCAAAACTGAAGGAGAAATAAAGACTTTATTGGACAAGCAAAAAGCGAAGGAATTTGTTGCCAGTAAACCTACCTTGCAAGAAATGTCAAAAGAAGAGTTTTACAGAGAAGGAAAATAATATAGGTCAGAAAGTCAATCTACATGAAGTAAGAGGAACACTGAAGAAAGAGTTAAGTGAATATAAAATTTAAAAAAATATATTTTATTATAATTGATCTAATAAATGAATATAAACTTTAAAAATATTTTTCTTATTCTAATTAATCTAACACATAAATTTGTTCAAAATAATAATAGCAACAAGGTGTTTGATTTTATGCACACACATGTATGCATATATGTGAAATGAATGACAGCAATGACACAAGGGATAGGAGGAGGGAATTAGGATTATTTTGTCATTATAAGGAACTCACAGTACCTGTGAGTGGTAGTGAGTGGTACTTTCTTATTACTACCTGTGAAATGGTATTGTGTTATTTGAAAGCAAACTTGGATTACCTATAAATGTATATTGTGAACTCTCGAGCAATCGCTAAAAATAATGAAAAAAAGTATAACCAACATATTGAGGAAAGAAAATGGAATCATAAAAAATGCCCAGTTAAAACCATGAAAGGCAGATAAACAGCGGAAGACAAAAATAGGAACAAAGAATAAGGGCAACAAATAAAAGACAGTAACAAATATGCCAGATATTGATCTTACTACAATAATAATCACTTTGAATGTCAATGGTCTAAATGTACCCATTAAAAGATAGAGATTGTCAGAATGGATTAAAAAAAGAACATCCAAATATACATGTGTATAAGAAACCACTTTAATTATAAATACATATAGATTAAAAGTAAACGGATAGAGAAAAGTATAACATGCTAGCACTAAGAAAAGAAAGTAGGAGTAGCTATAGTTGTTTTGAACAGAGCGAGCAGCATCAGAGATAAAGAGGGGCATTACATAATGATAAAGGGGTCAATTCTCAAAGAAGACATTACTACCCTTAACATATATGCACCGAACAACAGAACAAACTATGTGAGGCAAAACTAACAGAAGGGCAAGAACAATAGATGAATCCATTATCATAGTTGGAATCTTCATCACCTATCAGGAATACACAAATCCAACAGGCAGAAAATCAGAAAGGACATGGTTGAACTCAAAGATACCATCACTCAACTGGTTATAATTGACATTTATAGACCACATTATCCAATAATAGCAGAATACATATTCTCAAGCTCACTTGGAACATTCACAAAAATGAACTATCTGGACCATAAAACACACCTAAAAATTTTAAAAGAATAAAAATTAAACAATATCTGCTCTGAGACTACAATGGAATTTAACTAGAAAGAAATAACAGAAAATAACTAGAAAAATCCCAAAATATGTGACTGAAAAACACACTTCTAAACACATGGGTCAAAGAGGAAATCTCAAGAGAAATGAGAAAATACTTTAAGCTAATAAAAATGAGAACACAACCTATCAAAATTTGTGAGAGGCAGTGAAACCAGTGCTTGGAGTAAAATGTATAGTATTAAGTACATATATTAGAAAAAATATAAAATAGATAATCTAAGTTTTTGTTTTAGGAAATTAGAAAAAGAAAGAAAATTGAACACAAAGAGAAGAAAAGAAATCTTAAGAATTAGAACAGAAATCAATGGAATTGAACATGGGAAAATATTAGAGGAAGTCAATGAAACCATAAGCCAGTTCTTTGATAAAATCAAAATGACTTATAAGCTTCTATCCATGCCAAGAAAAAAAAAAGAGAGAGAGAGAATACAAATTTCTAATATGAGAAATGAAAGAGGAAATATCACTATGATTACATGGACATTACAAGAACAATAATGAAATACTATGAATAAAAATTTGATAACCTAGATGATATAGACCAATTCCTTGAAAAATGCAATTTTGCAAAATCCACACAAGAAGAAATAGACAATCTGAATAGGTCACTACCTATTTTAGAAATTGAATCAATAATTGCTAAACTTTGACAGAAAGCATCAAACCAAGATAAGTTCACTGGTGAACTCTAGCAAACATCTAAGGACAAAATTATATCAATTCTTTACAGTCTCTTTGGAAGACAGAGTCGAGGGAATACTTCCAGACTCATCCTATGAAGTAAGAATTAGCCCAATATCAAAATCAAACAAAGACATTATAAGAAAAGAAAACTACAGATCAATCTCTCTCATAGACATAGATGCAAAAATTCTCAACAAAATATTAGGAAATCAAATCCAATGAGTTATGAAAGAATTATAGACCACTACGAAATGAGATTTATTCAAGGTACATGAGTTTGGTTCAACATTTAGAAATCAATTAATATAATCAATTATATCAATAAGCTAAAAGAGAAAAACCATATAGTCATATCAATAGATGTGGAAAAATCATTTGACAATACTCAACACACATTCATAATAAAAGTTCTCAGTTAATTTGAAAGGGGAAATTCCTCAACTTGATAAAGAATGTCTACAAAAAATCTATAGCCATCATACTTAATAGTGGGAAATTTGAAGCTTTACCATGAAGATCAGATAAAAGGTTCAGAATATCCCCTCTCCCCACCCCTTTGCAACATTATAATAGAAGTTCTAGCTAATGCAATAAAACAATAACAAGAAATAAAAGGTTTACAGTTTGGGGATGGAATAAATAAAGCTATCTTTGTTTACAGATGATATAATTGTCTAGGTAGAAAATCTGAAAGAATTAACAACAAATTCTGAAATAGGAAATTGTGGCAAGGTTGCAGGATATAAGGTTAATATAGAAAAGTCCACTGCTTTCCCATATACCACCAATGGACAAATATAATTTGAAATTAAAAATACAAGACCATTTCATTAGCACTTCCACAAATGAAATACTTAGGCATAAATCTAATAAAGTAGGTACACATTCTATGAGGAAAATTACAAAACCCTGACACATGAAATAAAAAGAACTAAAAAAATGGAGAGATAATCCATGTTTATAAATAGGAATGCCCAATATTACCAAGCTGATAGTTCTTACCAACTTGATCTATAGATTCAACATAATCCCAGTCAAAATCCCATTAAGTTCTCTTATGGGTATCAACAAATTGATTCTAAAGCATATATGGGGGGGGTCCCTAGGTGGCTCAGTCAGTTAAGTGTCTGCCTTTGGCTCAGGTCATGATCCCGGAGTCCCAGGATTGAGCCCCGCTTTGGGCTCCCTGATCAGTGGAGAGCCTGCTTCTCCCTCTTTCTCTGCTCTTCCCCCCACTCATGCTCTCTCTGGCTTTCACTCACTTTCTCTCTCAAATAAATAAATAAAATCTTTAAAAAAAAGGTTTATATGGAGAGGCAAAAGATCCAAAATAGCCCATACAACATTGAAGGAGGAGAACAAAGTTGGAAGACTGATGCTACACAACTTTAGAACTATCATAAAGCTATATAATCAACACAGTATGGTATTGGATAAAGAACCGACAGATTATTGGAAAAGACTAAAAAGCCCAGAAATAGACACACAAATCTAGTCAAATGATCTTCAACAAAAGGCCAAAGGTAAAATGGAACAAAGATAGTTTTTCAGTAAGTAATTACTGGAACTGGACATCCACATATAAGAAAAATAGGACAAAAACAGAGAGGGAGACAAACCATAAGGGACTGTAAACTATAGGAAACAAACTGAGGATTGCTGGAGGGGGTATGGGGGAGGATGGGGCAACTGGGTGATGGGAATTAAGGAGGGCACTTGATGCAATGATAAATGGATATTACATGCAACAGATGAATTGCTAAATTACCTCTGAAACTAATAGACTATATGTTAATTAAATTGAATTTAAATAAAAAGAAAAGAAAATGAATCTAGGCACAGACATTATACCCTTCACAGAATTATAGATCACAGACCCAAATGTAAAATGAAAAACCATAAAACTCCTAGAAGATAATATAGAAAACAATTTACATGACTTTGGGTATGGTCATGCCTTTTTGATACAATAAAGACACCACCCATGAAGGAAAAAATTGTTTAGCTAGACTTTATTAAAATTAAAGACTTCTGGAGTGCTTGGGTGGCTCAGTCAGTTAAGCATCTGACTCTTGATTTCAGCTCAGGTCATGATCTCAGGGTCATGAGACTGAGCCCCACATCAGGCTCCATACTGGGCATGGAGCCTGCTTAAGATTCTCCCTTTCCCTCTCCTTCTGCCCCTCCCCCACTCTTTTTCTCTCTCTAAAAAAAAAAATTAAGAGCTTCTGAGAAAAACAATTTCAAAAAAATGAGAATATAAGCCACAGATTGGCAGAAAATATTTGCAAAAGACACATGTGATAAAAGAGCATTATCCAAAATACACAAAGAACTCTTAAAACCCAGCAATAAGACAACAATTATATTTTATAAATGGGCCAACAACTTAATAGACACCTAACAAAGAAGATACACAGATGGCAAAAAATATATTAAAAGATGCTCTACATAATATCATCAGGGAAATACAAATTAAAATGTGATACCACTACACACCTATTAAAAATAGCCAAAATTCAGAACACTAACACCACCAAATGCTGATGAATAGGTGGAGTAACAAGAATTTTCTTTCCTTGCTGGTGGGAATAAGAAATGCAGATCCACTTTGGAAGTCAGTTTGGCAGTTTTTATTTGTTTTACAAAAAACAAACAAACAAATGAAGCCATGATCCAACAATCACACTCTCTAGTATTTACCCAAAGAAGTTGAAAACTTGTATCCACACAAAAACCTGCACCATGCATGCTTACAGCAACTTTACTCACAATTGCCAAATTTTAGAAGCAACCAAGATATCCTTCAGTAGGCAAATGGATAAACAGTGGTAGCTTCATACATTGGAATATTATTCACCACTAAATGAAATGAGCTATCAAGCCATAACAAGACATAAAGGAAACTTAAATGCATATTACTAAGTGAAAAAAGCCAATCTGAAAATGCTCCAAACTGTATGATTCCAACTATATGGCATTCTGGAAAATGCAAAACTATGGAGAGAATAAAAAGATCAGTGGCTACTGGGAGGGGTAGGAGGTATGGGGGTTTGGAAGAATAGGGTGAGTAGGAAGAGCATAGAAGGTTTTTAAGGCAGTGAAAATACTCTGTATGATACCATGATGATGGATATACGTTATTATACATTTTTTCAAGTACTTAGAATATTAAAATATCAAGAGTAAACTGTAATGTTAACTATGGACTCTGGGTGACAATGATGTTTCAATGTAGGTTCATTAGTTGTAACAAATGTACCACCCTTGGGTGGTGGGAGATGGTGATAATGGGGAGGCTATGCATGTGTGGGGAAGGGGTATATGGGAAATCTCTGTACCTTCCCCTCAATTTACTGTGAACCTAAAACTCCTCTAAAAACGTAGTCTTAATAAACAAAAAACATGAATTAAAAAATATGGTCAACTTTTACCGGTTATCAAAGAAATGTGAGTTAGAATGCGATACCATTTCCCCCTATAGATTGGCTCTTAAAAGCATGGTAAAGGCTGATAAGGAAAAACAGAGAAACCGGCACTCTTCTCCACAGTGACATTAGAAGTATATAGTGATTAAGATAACTGGTTTTGGAAATCAGGTAATTTCTGGATTGAAATTACTCTATTGCTAGTTATCAACTTTATAAATTTGTCAACTTTATTCCTGTGATCCTTGGCTTTTTACTCTTGTAACTAGAAATCATATATATAAACCTCAGAAAGTTCTTGGAGCATTTGTATGATATAATATATAGAGTCAGTGTCAATAAAGAATTGTTGTCTCTATTGGAATGTAAATTAATTAAGCCAATTTGAATGGGAACTGGTAATATGTAGATAAAGCCTTAAAAATGTACTGTCATATGCTAAAACTTTTAGAATTTTTCCAAAAGAAATAATCAGATATATATGTAAAACGTGTAAAAAGTAGTTTAATTACAGCTCACTTGTAATAGTGAAAAATTGGACACAAATTGTCCAAAAATAGGAACTTATTAAAATCTTGATACACCTACCACTGAAATAAAACATTTCTTGAATTGTCTTCATTTGCTGTCTTTGATTTTGTTCCTACAAGATCAGCTATATGTTTTAAAGATACTGTTATATTTTAATCTATCATTTGGACCTGGAGATTTTTCTGTTGTTTTTAATCTGTGATTTTATTTAACAAGAAATACACGTTTGATTTTTGATATTGGGACAAATTCACTATATGTTTAATTTGAAAGCAGTAATCTTTGACAGTAGATAATTATTTTTAATGTATAAAATGAAACAAATATTAAAATATTACTGTTAGGTTGTTGGATTATTAAGGATTGTATGTGTGCTTACTTTCCTATATTTTGAAAAATATAATTTTTCCTTGAGCATATATTAATTTTATAATTAGAAACACTTATTTAATAAGTTAATAAAATGCATATTCCTTTTGGTGTGTGAAAGTGTATATACATTTTACAAAGAAAAAAATCAAGAATTACATTTTGATTTTTAGTACATTTTCTGCATACATGAAGATTTTTTTACTATTTTATAAAGTTATGATAGTATACTGTTTTTTTGCTTGTTTTTAAAATTAACATCTTATGATAATATTAAATAAACACACAATAGATTTTTCTGGTATTCAATACCCAACTCATTCTGATTCTGATCTATCTAGCCTTATTTTCTCTGACTCTACAGCACATTCTCTGCCTGGTGTCCAGCTGGTGAGCTGAGTGTTTCTCAAGCATAGATTGCTGTCTCCCACCACCCTTCCTATTCCTTTATCTATAGATTTTATTGGCCTCAGTCTATTGAAACATACTCATTATTCAAGTCCCCACAGAAGCATTATGTTCTCCATAAAATCTCTACCTTCTTTAATCCTCTTAGGATGAAAAAGTATCTTTATCTTAGAATTTCTATACATTCCTAATTTATGATTCATAACACTAGTCACATAGAATCATACATGGTAGCCTATGTGAACAACACTTTTTCCTCATTATGTTAAATCTTTCTTGACAGGGATTATTTTGTATTTATTTAGCATCTATCATCTTCCTGACAAATAATAGATGCTCATGAATGTTGACAGAATGAATGAATTTTTCTCCAAGTTTGAGATTCTTAGCTGGAGATTAATAAAAATAAAAGTATATAATTAAAGTAAAAGTCATAAAAACATATAATTAAAAGTAATTAATTGTATTTGGTGAATCAATTATGAATTATAGAAATGCAAACCCATATATAATTTAAAATAATAATTACAATTAAAATAATTAAAATAAACCCAAATGCTTATACTGGTCAACTCATTTCACTCTGTCAGATAAATTTGCTATTTAATAAATCTGATTATTTCTTTCCCCTTATTAAGAAAAAAATCAATGTATCCTTAATCAGGTTTGAGTGCAGCATTTTTATCCTACATGATTTTCAAAGTCATGAAGGACCTTAAGGGATGCCTTAACATATTCTCTCTGGATTGATCTTTCCGAGGAGTTTGAATTTTAATTAGCATGAGTGTACTAAGGAAAAGAACTACCTAAAATCTAAGACTAAACAGGTCTTACAAGATGACAATGTTAGGTTATTTTCTTTGTATGGTTTATTACTGTTTTGGTCAGTTGTATAGCATTATCATGTCATTGTATCTGAATTCTGATTTCACCTTGCAAACTAGGAAAGGCATTTGTCAACTGGCCTACGAGAGTTCTGTTACACAGCTATAGTCAGGTTTCCCTTTATATTAAAAAAATTTAAGCACTCACTACAAAATAGAATGAAATACAGGTTAAAACTAGGATCCAAATGTCAGTCATAGAAAGAGACTGGTCCATCAGAAGAATCATAATTGAGATTTTCAGACAGGGAAGAAAAGAAAGCCCCCAGGAACATGATAAAATTAGATTTGATTTGTGTGCACTGTTGATCTATATATTGCGGTTAGAAACTGTTGTTGAACTGCACCATTTCTGAGCTGCTGTTCTTTGTCTCAGAAGTAATCTGAAACACTGCAGCAGAGGCTGCATAGCATTATTTAATTGGGTTACCTTGAGTAGAACTTTCTAAGGGAAAAGAAGAACACAGTAAATTCACTGGAGGTCTAATTAGCCGCAGCTTTTGTTTTGACATACAATTAGCATATATTCTCACAGCTCTTGATATGTAGAAATAGTTTGCCTGTTTTGTATAGTATCCACAATATCTTCTCCTTTATCAGAATCTTCAATGTTACCAAGAGTTAAAAAAAAAGTTATTAAAGAAGATAGAAGGGGTGTTTATGTCTTTCTGAGTGATTTTTTAAAAATATTTTGAGAACATGTGTGTGTGTGTTAAGTTATGTATGTCTTATATAATACTAAACCATACAACAGTACATTACTAGTGTTTTGTGATCTTGAGATCTGACAGCACATCAGGATGTTTGGATGGAACAACAAAGTAAAAGAAGACAAAATACAAACAAAACATAAAAAACCCTTTGGAAACAAAACCAAAAATTACTATTTTCTATTTTTTGATCTTCAATTTTTTTCTTCCCCATATTCAGAGGCAAATATGAGATTTTTTCCTTCATAATTTCTGTCTTGAAACCGTCTGTCTTAAATGCCTTATGTAATTTTCAACCAGAGCTAACTGAAGTCTTGGGTAAAGTGTTTAAATTATTAAGCACAAAGAATACTTATATATTTTTCACCCATATTCAATTACTCTTACCCATGCATCCCTACACTATGCTGGGATATAGGGAACTGGGTCTTAATTTTCAAACTTGACTTTGAATTTCCAAAGTATTATTTCAACAGTTAGATATAACTGTACCTCCTCCAAGCCCAGGCAGCTCAGTGTGGACAGAGACACCCTCCATTTGGGGAAAGGAAAATGACGTAAGTTCTCAATTTCACCATGGACCACAGCACTAGGATTGCACCAGTGCCAGGCCAGCCTCCATGGCCCCAGCCTCCTGACAGGATCCCAAGGATCCAGGCTCATGATCCACTCCAGCATCAGGATGAATTCAATAGATGCAGGTTCCATGGTGGCTCCTGAGGATCCAGCTTCAGGCCATCTTGATACCAGATTGGCTCCCAGGAACCTGGGTTCTAGCCTCACCCCAGTGCCAGACTGGCTCCTGAGGCAGTCTGGCCCCCATAGCCCCAGCATGCAATCCAGTTCCCAAAGACCAAGGCTCATGGCCTGCCCCAGTGCAAGGCTGAACCCTGTTGACCCCAAATCCAAGGCAGTACCAACAGACCAAATCCCATGGATCCAGAATCTATATCTTACACCTATTCAGATCCCAGGCCTGCTACTGAAACTGAACATCAGATCTACACTGTGGACCCAATGATCAGGTCTACTCCTATGGATCCAAGCACTGGTCTTGCTCACCTGCTGACCCAGGCACAAGACCTTCCCACTCAGAGACTCCAGCAGCAAGCCCACCTGAGATCTGTAGCAGATGGGTCACCCAGAATATCTGAATGAGCTGACTGGTGAAGGGCATTTCCTGCCAAAGACAGTCTATAAAGACTGGAAGAAGTGTCTACTTCTTCAAATGTGCAGATGCCTATTCAGGGCCACAAAGATCATAAACAATCAAAGAAACATGATACTACAAAAGGAAACTAATAGAGCCTCAATAACTGACCCCAAACAAATGGAAATTTATGATCTCTCTGACAAAGAACTGAGGATAACCTTGGAAAAGAAATTCAGTGAACTACAAGAAAACAGCAACAGAGAACTAATCACAATTTTTAAAAAATGTATAAGCAAAATGAGAAGTTCAACACAGAAATCGAAACCATTAAAAAATCCTAGAGTTAAGGAACATAATACTGAATTGAAGAATTCAATAAAGAGCTTTAATAACAAACTTGATCAACAGAAAGAATAAATCAATGAACTAAAGACATTTGAAATTATGCAGTCAGAAGAGCAATAAAAAAAGAGTAAAGAAGGTCTACATGAACTATAGTATACCATTAAGGACACAATTATGAATTACTGGAGTTCCAGAAGGAGAAGAGAGGGAGAAAGGGGCAGAGAGCTTATTTAAAAAAATAATGGCTGAGAAATTCAAAATGGGAAAGAGATTTAGACATTCAAGTACATGAAGCTCATAGGTCCCCAAAAAGTTTCAACTCAAAAAGATCTTCTCCAAGACACATTATAATAAGACTATCTAAAATCAAGGACAAAGAGTACATTTTAAAAGCAGCAATAGAAAAAAAAAAACGCTCACATACATGGGAACCTCTATAAGACCATCAGGAAAATTATCAGCAAAAACCTGGAAAGCCAGGAAAAAAGTGGAAGGATATATATAAAGTATTGAAAGAAAAAAAATCTGTTAACCAAGAATATTCTACCCAGCAAAATTTCCCTCCAGAAATGAAAAAGTAAGGATTTTTCTCAATTAAAAAAAAAAAAAAGCTTTGGGAGTTCATCACACTTTACCTGCCATACAAGAAATGACAAAACGAGTTCTTCAAGTTGAAATTAAAGGATGTTAACTAACAATATGAACACATATGAAAATATAAAACTCACTGTAAAGGTAAAACTATAGACAAATTCAAGATATTCTAATACTGTATGGTTGTATGTAAATCACTTTTAAATTTGGTATAAAAGTTTAAAATGAAAGTATTTAAATAACTATAATAATATGTTAAATAGATATACCATATATAAAATACGTAAATTGTGACATCAATAACACAAAAGATGGGAGGAGAAATCAAAATGTAACATTTTAGTACACAAAATTGTTACCAGCTTAAAAAAGACTGATATATATTACAATATTTTATATATAAGTCTCATGATAACCAAAAATAAAAATATCCATAGTAAAAAATATTAAGAGAAAGGAATCAAAACATGCCACTGGGAAAATAATAAACAAAAATCAAATTACAAAAGAATACAGAAAGAAAGGGAAAAAAGGAACAAAGTACTACATAATAGTTAGAAAACATTAATAAAATGGCAATAGTACATTCATTTCTATAAATAATTATTTTAAAGGTAAATAGATTAAATTCTTCAATCAAAAGACATAGAGTTGTTGAATGGATTAAAGAATACCCACAATATCCAACAATATACAGCCTACAAGAGACCCACTGGCTTTAAGGACACATAGGCTAAAAGTGGAGGGATGTAAAAATATATTCCATGCAAATGAAAACTGAAAGAAAGCAGAGGTAGCTATATTATATCATACAAAATAGATTTTAAGAGGAAAACTGTAACAATAGAAAAAGAAGGTCACCATATATTGATAAAGAGGTCAAATCACAAAGAGGACATAACAATTGTAAATATATATGTACCCAACACCAAAGGGAGACATAAGCAGTATGATAATACCGGGCGACCTCAATATCCCACTTTCAAAAATATATCATCCAGACAGGAAATTAATAAGGAAACATTGGAACTGAACAACACTAAAACCAAATGGACCTAATACACATATACAGAATATTGCATGCAACAGATTCTTTTCAAGTACGCATAGAATATTGTCCAGAATAGATCATAGGTTGGATGACAAAACAAGTCTTAACAAATTTCAGAGAATTAAAATCATAGTAAAAATAATTTTGACAAAAATGGTATGAAATTACTACCTCAAGAAACAAGAAAAATTGCCATGCTAGGTGTGGAGCATACTTAGAAAAAGAAAATAAAAGAAACAAGAAAAATCTCAAATAACCAACCTAACATTACACATAAAATAGGTAGAAAAAAACAAGTCAAAAACTAGTAGAAGAAAGGAAACAATAAAGATTAAGTCATAAATAAATGAACTAGAGACTAAAAGAACAATAGAAAAGATAATGAAACCAGGAGCTGATTCCTTGAAGAGATAAACAAAATTAATAAACCTCTAGTGAGACTCATCAAGAAAAAAGAGAACTATGGATGAAAAATAACAATTGACACCACAAAAATACAAAGTATTTTAAGTGATTATTAATAACATTAATTAATATACAAAATACAAAATATTTAAGAGATTAATAAATATTAATAATAAGAGATTATTGTGAAAAATATACACCAAGTTGGATAACTTAGAATTGATAAATTTCTAAAACTATATAATCTTCCAAAAATGAACCACAAAGAAATAAAAATTGTGAACATAATCATTACTACTAATGAAGTTGAATTAGTGATCACAAACTCCCAAACCAAACTCTAGGACCAGATGACTTCACAGGTGAGCTCTACCAAATATTTAAAGAAAAGTTAATATTTATTCTTCTCAAACTATTTCAAAAAATAGAAGAGGAAGGAAAGTTTCCAAAGTCATTCTACGAGACCAGCATTACCCTGATACCAAAATAAGACAAAGACATCACAAAACAAACAAATAAACAAACACTACAGGCCAATATGAACATGGATGCAAAAATCCTCAACAAAATATTAACTGAATTCAACAATACATGAAAAACAATCATTCATCACAATGATGTAAAGACTTATTACAGGGATGAAAAAGTGGTTCAATATTAACAAATCAATCTGATAACATTACCTCAGTAAGAGAAAGAATAAAAACCATATAATTTTGTCAATAGATGCAGAAAAAGCAGTTGACAAAATACAACATCCATTCACAATAAAAACTCTTAACAAAATAGGTTTAGAGGGAACATACTTCAACATGATAAAGGCTACATATGAAAAAATAACAGCTAACATACCTCAACATGATAAAGACCATATATGAAAAAATAACAGCTATCATCATAATCGAGGGTGAAAAACAGACTTTTTCCTCTGAGACCTGGAAGAAGACAAAGATGTCCACTGTCACCACTTTTATTCAAAATAGTACTGAAAGTCTTAGCTGCAGCAATCGGACAAGAAAAAGAAATAAAAAGCATCCACATTGGTAAGGAAAAAGTAAAACTGTGACTACTTACAGATGACATGATACTATACCTAAAAGCCCTAAAGCTTCCACCGAAAAACTATTAGAACTGATAAGTTAATTCAGCAAAGGCACAGCATAAAAAATTAATATACAGAAATCTGTTGCATTTCTATACTTTAATAACAAAGTAGTGGAAAGAGAAATTAAGAAAACAATCCCATTTACAATTCACCAAAAAGAATAAAACACCCAGGAATAAATTTAAGCAGGAAGGTGAAAGACCTGTACTCTGAAAACTATAACACATTAATAAATGAAATTGAAGATACAAACAAATGGAAAGATATTGCATGCTCAAGAATTAATATTGTTAAAATTTCCATACTAACCAATCTACAGATTCAGTGCAATTTCTATCAATACAATAGCATTTTTAACATAACTAGAAAAAATAATGTTAATATTTGTATGGAACCACAAAAGACCCTGAGTAACCAAAGCAGTCTTGAGAAAAAAGAACAAAGCTGAGATATCACAACCCCATATTTTAAGATATACTACAAAGCTGTAGTAATCAAAACAGTATAGTACTGGCACAAAAACTTCTTTCATCAATATTTATAGTTTTCAGAGTACAGATCTTTCAACTCCTTGGTTAAGTTTATTCCCAGGTATTATTCTTTTTGATGCAATTATAAATGAGATTATTTTTTTCTAAATTTCTCTTTCAAAACAGTATGGTACTGGCACAAAAATGGACACATAGATCAATGGAACAGAACAGAGAGCCCAGAAATAAACCTATACTTACATGGTCATTTAATTTGCAACAAAAGAGGCAAGAATATACAGTGGGAAAAAGACAGTCTCTTCCAATAAGTGGCACTGGGAAAACTGGACATCTACATACAAAAGAATGAAACTGGACCACTTTCTTATACCATATGCCAAAACAAACTGAAAGTGGATTAATGGCAAGAATTAATTGATGTTGATGTTGAATATAGAAAAAGTTTTCTAGATATGGCTCCTCAAGCAAGGGAAACAAAAGTAAAAATAAACTAGTGGGACTAAACCAAAAAACAAAAAACTTTTGCACAATGAAGGAAACTATCAACACAATGATAAGGCAACCTACTGAGTGGGAGAAAATACTAGCAAATAATATATCCAAAAAGGGGTTAATATCCAAAATGTATGAAGAACTTACAAACTCAATATTGAAAAATTACCTAATTAAAATTGGCAGGAATGTGAATACCCATTTTTCCACAAAAGACACACATATGACCAACAGACACATGTAAAGATGCTCAATATCACCAATCATCAGGGAATAGCAAATCAAAATCATAAGGAAATACCACCTCACACCTGTAAGAATAGCTAGTATCAAAAAGATAAGAAATAAGTGTTGATGAGGATATGGAATAAAAGGAGCCCTAGTGCACTTTTAGTGGGAATATAAATTGGTATAGCCTCTGTGGAACACAGTATAGAAGTTTCTCAAAAACAAAACCAAAAACAAAAAAAACATATGATCCAACAATTCTACTACTGGGTATTCACCCAAACAAAACAAAACACTAATTCAAAAAGACTGAAATCCTGCCATTTATGATGACATGGATATACCTACAGGGCATTATGCTAAGTGAAATAAATCAGAGAGACAAATACCACATGATTTCATTTATATGTGGAATTTTAAAAGCCAAACAAAAAAAGAGGCAAACAAACAAAAAAAACTCTTAAATACAGAGAATAAACTGATGGTTGTAAGGGGAGGAGAGTAGGGAGATTAAATTATTAAAAAGATCAAAGCAGAAATAAATGAAATAGAGATTAGAAAAACAATAGAGAATATTAATAAAACTAGCTGATATTTTGAAATGATAAAACTGACACATCTTTAGCTAGATTAAAAAATACAAATAAAATAAATGAAAAAGGTAATGTTATAATTGATGGTACAGAAATGCAAAGGATTATAAGAGATATTATGAATGTTTATCTGCCAATTAATTGGATAATCCAGAAGAAATGGATATTATTAGAAATATACAGCCTAATTCAAGGTTAAATCAGGAAGAAATAAAAAATCTGAACAGGCCAATAATGAGTAAGGAGATTAAGTCAGTAATCAGAAACCCCCCAACAACAGCAAAAGAAGCCCAGGACCTTATGGCTTCACTAATGAATTCTACTAAACAATTAAATAATTAATACCAATCCATCTCAAACTCTTCCAAAATATCGAAGAGGAGGGAATACTCCCAAACTCATTTTATGCAGCCAACATTACCATGATATCAGAGCCAGACAAAGATACTGTAAGAAATTACAGGCTAATATTCCTAATGTATGTAGTTGTAAAAATCTTTAACAAAATACTAGCAAAGTGAATCCAACAATATATTAAATGGATCATATACCATGATCAAGCAATAACAATCCCTGGGATGCAAGGATCGTTCAATATTGTGCAAATCAATAAATGCGATACACCACATTAACAGAATAAAAAATTAAAATCACATGATTCTCTCAATAGATGCTTAGAAAGCAGTTGACAAAATTCAACACTTTCATAACAAAAACTCTGAACAAATTAGTGTATAAGAAATGTACCTCAACATAATAAAGACCTTACATGATATACCCCAGCTAACATCATACTCAATGGCAGAAATCTTTTCCTCTAACATGAGGAACAAGATAAAGATGGCCACCACTTCCATTCAACATAGTACTGGAAGTCATAGTGAGGGCAATTAGGCAAGAAAATGAGATAAAAAATTTCCAACAAACAAACAAAAAACTATAATTTTTCCCTATTTGCAGATGATGAGATTTTATAGATGAAAAACCCTAATGACTCCACCATAAAAATGTTATAACTGTTAAATTCATCAAATTTGTAGGATACAAAATCAACATACAAGAATCAATTGTATTTCATGGGCACCTGGTGGCTCAGTCGTTAAGTGTCTGCCTTCGGCTCAGGTCATGATCCCAGGGTCCTGGGATCGATCCCAGCATCGGGCTCCCTGCTCAGCGGGAAGCCTGCTTCTTCCTCTCCCTCTCCCACTGCTTGTGTTCCCTCTCTCGTTGTGTCTCTCTCTGTCAAATAAATAAATAAATAATCTTAAAAAGATTATTTATTTATTTATTTGACAGAGAGATAGAGAGCACAAGTAGGCAGAGAAGCAGGCAGAGGGAGAGGGAGAAGCAGGCTCTCAGCTGAGCAGGAAGCCTGATGCGGGACTTGATTCCAGGACCCTGAGATCATGACTTGAGCTGAAGGCAGCCACTTAACCGACTGAGCCACCCAGGCACCCCATCAGTTGTATTTCTACACACTAACAGTGAACTATTTGAAAATGTAATAAAGAAAACACATGACCAGTTCAAGGTGACAATGTAGGAACATCCTGAACTCACCTCCTCCCATAGACCCACAGAGTCTACCACTACATGTGGAACAATCTTCTCTTAAAGAAAACCAAAGGCGGGCGCCTGGGTGGCTCAGTCGTTAAGCGTCTGCCTTCGGCTCAGGTCATGATCCCAGGGTCCTGGGATCGAGTCCCACATCGGGCTCCCCGCTCAGCGGGAAGCCTGCTTCTCCCTCTCCCACTCCCCCTGCTTGTGTTCCTGCTCTCACTGTCTCTCTCTGTCAAATAAATAAATAAAATCTTTAAAAAAAAAAAAAAAGAAAGAAAACCAAAGGCTTGCTGAATGAAGACTATACATGAAACAAAAAGAAGAAAATCACATCAAAGCAGGTAGGAGTGGCTGAGAGGCAATCTCACCATAAATGCCATTCTTGGTATGGTGACCCACAAGTGGGAGGGAACTTAAAATCTAGAACTTCTCCCTGAAGAGAAAATGTCTTTAACCCCAGATTAGGCATCTCAACTTTGAAGACATGCATTTGAGAGACAAGACCCTAAAACATCTAACTTTGAAAACCAATGGGACTCATATCCCAACATGAGCAAAAATGTAATGTTCTGAAAACCACTCACAAAAGGCTTGCATGCTCAAATTTGCCCTTCTCAGGACCAATCTCTGAGGTACATCCAGACTAAAAGTGAAGGAGGCTCATTCATTTATATTCAAGTGTCAACATGAGGGGCAGGTATCTAATTTAATACACACTTCTAGGAGACTGCTAAAACACTCCCGAGGTGCCAACTTTCCCTTTCTCTTTGTACATCCAGACCCAGAACACAGAGAAGCTCCAACAAAATCAATCCAAGGAGGTATACATCAAGGCATGCAGTAATTAAAGTGCCAAAAAGTAGTGATACAGACTGAATTTTAAAAACAGTAAGAGAAAAATAACTTGTTACATACAAGGGAACCCCCATACGACTAACAAACTTTTTAGCAGAAACTTTGCAGGCCAGAAGAGAGTAGTGCAATATTTTCAGAGTGTTGAAAGAAAAATCTTTCAACCAAGAATACTGTAACCTGTGAAGTTATCATTTCAATGTTAGAGATAAAGTGTTTTCCAAATAAACAAAAACTAAAGGATTTTATTACCACTAAACTGGCCTTATAAGAAATGTTAAAGGGACTTTAAGCTTGAAGGTGCTAATTAGTAACAAAAGATATATGAAAGAATAAATCTCACAGGAAAGGTAAATATATAGAAAAGGTAGTGGATTAATCATTTATAAAGCTAGTATGAGGATTAAGAGGGTTATATTACAAAAGTAATAAAAATAACTATAAATAATTTTAAGGGATATATGAGCTAAAATGATATAAAAATGTGTGAAGAGTAATAATGTTTACAATGGGATCAAAATTAAGTTGTTATTAACTTAAAATAGACTGTTATAGATATATTATATGTATCCTCATGGCAACCACAAAGCAAAAACCTATATTAAATACACAAAAGTGAAAGGAATATCAGCATACTACTAAAGAAAATCACCAAATTATAAAAGAGAGCAAGACAAAAGGCTAGGAATAGAGAAGAACTACAAAATCAGCCAGAAAAGAATGGACAAAATAGGAAAAACTATATACTATACCTATCAATAATAATTTTTATTTTTTAAAAGATTTTATTTATTTGAGAGAGTGAGAGAGCCGGGAGGGGCAAAGGGAGAAAGAATCTGAAGCAGACTCCACATTGAACAGGGAGCCCAATGCAGGGCTCCATCTCACAATGGCAGGATCATGACCTAAGCTGAAGCCAGGAGTTGGATGCTTAATCCACTGAGCCATCCAGGTACCATCCTATCAATAATTATTCTAAATGTAAATGGACTAAGTTTTCTAACCAAAAGACGTAGAGTGACTGGATTAAAAAAAATCTATATGCTGTCAAGTGCTGTGATGAGTACTTGCAACTGATGAATAACTGAACTCTACATCTGAAACTAATGATGTACTATATATTGGCTAATTGATTTTACATTAAAAATTTTAAAAATCTATATGCTACCTACAAGAGATTCACTTTAGATCTGAAGACACACATAGACTGAAAGTAAGGGATGGAATAAAGATACCCAATGCAAATGCAAACCAAAAGAAAGCTGGAGTAGCTATGCTTATATCAGACAAAACAGACTTTAAAAAAGGACTGTAGTAAGAGACAAGGAAGGGTATTATATAATATTTACAGTTGGTATATCTTCTTGTTGGACTTGTCAGTAATACTCCACTTACATTAATGGATATATTATCCAGATAGATAATCAATAAGGAGATATCAGCCTTAAACAACATGTTAGAAGGGATGGACTTAAGAGATATTTACAGAACATTTTATCTAAAAGCAACAGAATGCATATTCTGCTCAAGTGCACATGGAACATTTTCCAAGGTAGAGCATATGTTAGGCCACAAAAGTAGTCTTAATAAATTTAAGAAGATTAATTCATATAAAGTATCTTTTCTGACCAAATGACATGAAACTAGAAATTAATTGCATAAAGAAAACTGAAAAATCCACATGATTGTGGAGTTTAAACAACATGCTACCAAATAACCAGAGTCAAAGAAGAAATCAAAAGAGAAATAAAAAACTACATTGAGACAAATAAAAATGGAAATGTAATGTACCAAAATTTATGGGACTTAGCAAAAAAAAGAGTTTTAAAAAAAAAATTTATAGCAATAAATCCTTACCTCAAAAAACAAGAAGAATCTAGAATAAACAACTTCTTACACCTCAAAGAGGTAGGAAAAAAGAACAAAAAAACGACTGAAGTTACTAGAAGGAAAAAAAATAACAGTGCAGAAATAATTGAAAGAGATACTAAAAAGATGATAGACACTAATGAAACTAAGTTCTGGGTTTCTGAAAAGATAAAATTGAAAGACCTTTTTTTTTTTTGGTAGTTCTAGCTTAAAAGAGATGACTCAAAATCAGAAATGAAAGATAAGATGGTAAAAATGACATACAGAAATACAAATAATCATGAAACTACTATAAACAATTATATGTCAACAAATTGGACAATGTAGGAAAAATGGATACATTCCTAGAAACATACAAACTAGCAAGACTAAATCATGATGAAATAGAAAATCTGATCACTAGTAAAAATATTGAATCAGTAGTCGAAATTCTCCCAAGAAACAAAAGTCTAGAATTAAATGGCTTTACTGTGAATTCTACCAAACATTCAAATACCAATCCTTCTCAAACACTTCAAAGAGGAGAGAACTTTTCTAAACTCATTTTAGGAGGTCAACAATACCTGATACCAAAACCAGATGAGGGTACCACAAGAAAAGAAAATTACAGGCAAATATCTCTGATGGACATACATGCAAAAATGCTCAACAGAAGATTAGCAAACCAAATTTAACAATACATTGAAAACATTATGTATCATGATCAAATGGAGTTTATTCCAGTGATGCAAGGAAGGTTTAGCATCCACAAATCAATGTGATATACCGCATTAACAAAATAAAGGATTAAAATCATATGATCATTTCAATAGATGCAGAAAAAGCATATGATGAAAGTCAACATCCATGTGTGATAAAAACTCTCAACAAAGCGAGTATGGGGGGAACATACCTCAACATAATACAGGTCATATATGACAAGTCCATAGCTAACATACTCAATGGTGAAAAGCTAAAAGCTTTTCCTACAAGATCAGAAATAAGACAAGGATGCCTACTTTTGCCACTTCCATTCAACATAGTATTGGAGGTCCTAGCCAGAACAATAGACAAGAAAAAGAAATAAAAGCATCCAAATTGGAAAGGTGTACAACACCCAATTCTGGGTGTTGTATGCAACTGAGGAATCGTGAACACTACATCAAAAACTAATGATGATGGGGCGCCTGGGTGGCTCATTTGGTTAGACCACTGCCTTCAGCTCAGGTCATGATCCCAGGGTCCTGGATCGAGCCCCACATCGGGCTCCCTGCTCATGCAGGAAGCCTGCTTCTCCCACTGCCTGCCACTCCCCTTGCTTGTGCTCTCTCCCTCTCTCTCTCTCGCTATCTCTCTCTGTGAGTCAAATAATTAAATAAAATCTTAAAAAAAAACTAATGATGTACTATATGTTGGCTAATTGAACATAGTAAAAAAAATTGGAAAGGTGAAGTAAAACTCACTATTTGCAGTTGGCATGACATTATATGTAGAAATAAAAACTCTACTTCAAACTGTTAAAATAAATGAATTCAGTAAAACTGCAGGAGGCAAATTAATACACAATATTTTGCATTTCTAAACACTAATAATGAACTATTATCATAAAGAAAACTATTATATAATAAGAGAAATTAAGAGAACAATCCCATTTACAATTGCATCAAAAATAATAAAATACCTAGGGATAAATTTAACCATGGAGATGAAAGTCCTGTGTATTGAAAACTATGAGACATTAATAAAAGAAACAAATAAATGGGAATATATTCAATGTAGATGGATTGGATAAGTTAAAAATTGTTAAAATGTCTATACTACCCTGATCTCAAGGGATGTTGAGTAGTTTTTCATGTGTCTGTTGGCCATTTTTATGTCTTCTTTGGAGAAATGTCTATTTATGTCTTCTGCCCATTTCCTCCCTGAATTATTTGTTTTTTGGGTGTTGAGTTTGGTAAGTTCTCTATAGACCTTGGATACTAGCCCTTTATCTGTTATGCCATCTGCAAATATCTTTTCCCATTCTACAGGATGCCTTTTAGTTTTGTTGACTGTTTCTTTTGCCTTGAAGAAGGTTTTTATCTTCATAAAGTCCCATAGTTCATTTTTGCTTTTGTTTCCCTTGCCTTTGAAGACATGTCTAGCAAGAAGTTGCTGTGGCCGAGGTCAAAAGGTTGCTGACTGTATTCTCCTCTAGGGTTTTGATGGTTTCCTTTCTCACATTCAGGTCTTTCATCCATTTTGAGTTTGTCTTTGTGTCTGGTATAAGAAAATGGTCCAGTTTCATTCTTCTGCATGTGGCTGTCCAATTTTCCCAACACCATTTGTTGAAGAGACTTTTTTCCATTGGATATTCTTTCCTGCTTTGTTGAAGATTAGTTGACTATAGAGATGAGGGTCCATTTCTAAGTTCTCTATTCCATTCCATTGATCTATGTGTCTGTTTTTGTGCCAGTACCACACTGTCTTGATAATTACAGCTTTGTAATACAGCTTGAAGTCTGGAATTATGATGCCACCAGCTTTGATTTTCTTTTTCAACATTCCTCTGGCTATTCATGGTCTTTTCAGGCTCCATATAAATTAGAATTATTTGTTCCAGACACATGAAAAAATGCTCAACATCACTTGGCAACAGGGAAATACAAATCAAAACCACAATGAGATACCACCTCACACCAATCAGAATGGCTAAAATGAACATGTCCGAAAATGACAAATGTTGGCAAGGATGCAGAGAAAGGGGAACTCTCTTACATGATTGGTGGGAATGCAAGTGGGTACAGCCACTCTGGAAAACAGTATGGAAGTTCCTCAAGAAGTTAAAAATAGAGCTACCCTACAACTTAGCAATTGAACTACTGGGTATTTACCCCAAAGATAAAAATGTAGTAATCCAAAGAGGGACCTGCACCTCAATGTTTATAGCAGCAATGTCCACAATAGCCAAACTATGGAAAGAGCCCAGATGTCCATCAATAGACGAATGGATAAAGAAGATGTGGTATATATGTATATATACATATACACATAAACACAATGGAATATTACTCAGCCAACAAAAAGAGGAAATCCTACCATTTACATCAATGTGTATGGAAATGGAGGGTATTATGCTAAGCAAAATAAGTCAATCAGAGAAAGACAATTATCATATGGTTTCACTCATATGTAGAGTATAAGAAATAATGCAGAGGATCACAGGAGAAGGGAGGAAAAACTGAATGGGAAGAAAGCAGAGAGGGATACAAACCATGAGAGACTCTTAACTATAGGAAACAAACTGAGGATTGTTGGAGGGGAGATGGGTAGGGGGAGGGGGTAACTGGGTGATGCATTAAGGAGGGCACATGATGTGATGTGCAATGGGTATTATATGCAACTAATGAATTACTGAACTCTACATCTGAAACTAATGATCTATTATATGTTGGGTAATTGAATTTAAATTTTAAAAAGTATCTATACTACTCAAAGTGATATACAGATTTAAGGAAATCCCTATCAAAATTCCAATGGCATTTTTCACAGAAATAGAACCATTGGTATGGAATCCATAAGACTTCACTGGCTGAAACAATCTTAAGAAATAAGAACAAAGCTGGATGCATCACTCTGCCTGATTTCAAACTATATTACAAAGCTACTGTAATTAAAACAGTAAGGTACTAGCATTAAAATAGATAAGCACATCAGTGGACCAGAAGAGAGAGCCCAGAATAAAAATACACATATATAGTCAAGTAATTTATGACAAAGGAGTTTACAAAAATATACAATCAAAAAAAAAAAAAACAGTCCCTTCAATAATTGTGTTGGAAAACTGGACAACCACACGCAAAAGAGTTAAACTGGACCACTATCTTATACCATACACAAAAATCACCTAGAATGGATTAAAGACTTAAATGTAATATCTGAAACCATAAAATTCCTAGAAGAAAACATAGACAGTAAGCTCCTTGACATAGGTCTTGCAATAAGTTTTTGAACCTGACATCAAAAATCAAAGCAACAAAAGAAAAAACAAACAAATGGGACTTCATCAAACTAAAAAGCTTCTGCACAGCCAAAGAAACTGTCAACAATATGAAAAAACAGCCTACTGAATGGGAGAAAATTTTTGCAAATCATATATCTGATAAGGCATTAATATCTAAAATATATAAAATATTCATATAGCTCAATAGCAAAAAAAAAATACAAAATGGACAGAAGTTATGAATACACATTTTTCCCTAGAAGACATGCAGATGGACCAAAGGTACATGAAAGATGTTCTACATAATTAATCATCAGGTAAATACAAATCAAAACCCCAATGAGATATCATTTCACATCTGTTAGAATGGCTACAATAATAAAGACAAGAAATAAGTGTTGGCAAGGATGTAGAGAAAAAAGAACTTTCATGCACTGTTGAATGTAAATTTGTGCAGCCACTATGGAAAACAGCATAAAGGTTCCTCAAGAAATTAAAAAGTGAACTACCATATGATCTAGCAATTCCACTTTTGGATGTTTATCCAAAGGGGGAAAAATCCCTTAACTCAAAACGATATATGCACCCCTATGTTCATTGTATCATTATTTACAATTAGCCAAGATATAGAAACAACATTAAGTATCCATTGATTGATGAATGGATAAATAAAATGTGGCATGTATATTTTAAAAATGGAATATCATTGAGCCATAAAGAAAAATGAAATCTTGCCACGTGTGACAACATGAACAGACCTTGAGGGCATTAAGATAAGTAAAAAAGTCAGACAAAGAAAGAGAAATATCATGCGGTCTCCCTTGTATGTAGAATGAATGAATGAATGAATGAATGAACAAGTTTATGAATATAGAGAACAGTTTGGTGGTTGCCAGAGGCAGGGCAGGAGAAAAGGTGAACTGTTTTTAAGTAAATTAAAAAAATTTTAAATCCCATTTACATTAGAAACAAAAACAATAAAACACTTGGGAATAAATTTAATCAATGATGTGAAAGCCCTGTACACTGAAAACTATATAACCTTAATCCAAGAAACTGAAGAAAAAACAATGGTAAAGATACCCCATGCTCATGAGTTGGAGGAATTAATATTGTGGAAATGTCCATATTACTCAAAGCAATCTACAGATTCAATCCCTATCAAAATTCCAATGGCATTTTTTTACATAAATAGAAATTCATATGGAACCTCAAAAGACCACAAATAGCCAAAAAACTAAAGTCTAAAGTAAAAAAAAGTCAAACTCAGAAGTAAAGAATAGAACAGGCTTTATCAGGGGTTGGGCATGTTGGTGTTATGGAGACATGTTGATCAAAGGGTATAAATTTCCAGTTATGTGAGATGAGTAAGTCTAGAGATCTAATGTATAGGCATGATGAATAAATTTAACACCATATTCAACACTGGAAATATGCTGGGAGTAGATTTCAGGTGCACTCTTCAAAAAATTAAAGTGGTAACATTGCTAGGAGATATATTAATTTGATTGTAATAATCATTTCACTATTTATATCAAATTATCATGCTGTACACCTGAAATTTAAACAATTTTTGTTTATAAATAAAAGAAATTTTCTCTCCTAGGCAGGGAGATAAATTTTATCTACATAATTTTGAGTTTTAAATATATTTCTTTTATCAACTTTTTATTTCACATAATGTAACTCTACCACATATTTACACTGTGAAATGTTTTTCATAAAATACTGGAAAGAGAATAGCATGGGAGTGCAAGACATATGCTAGAAAGAGCCAGAGATCAGTATTGATGTTCACATGCTGTCAGAAAATTCCTAGATCATCTCTATCATACTCTTATACTCTTTGGCTTACCCCATGTTCCCCAAACACATTTCCTTATTTTCAATTTTTGTTAAAAGGCTTTTATTTATTTATTTTTAAAGATTTATTTATTTCAGAGAGAAAAAGAGAGAAAGAAGGAAGAGAGAATGGCTGAGAGGGGCAGAGGGAGAGAGAGAATCCCAAGCCAACTTTGCACTGAGTGTGGAGCCCCATGGTGGGCTCCTATCTAACGATCATGAGCTGAAACCAAGAGTTGGGCACTTAACAGACTGAGCCACCCAGGTCCCCCTGGAAGGTTTTTAGAATGACTAATCTTAAGATTCTCCAATTTTAGGGAAAAGACAACACACTTTTAACAGGTTATGTGCATTTCATGGGTGGGACCCAGATTATATAAACTGAAGCCTGGTGATTGTTTTTTTGTGTGTTCGTTATTTCATTGTTTTTGTTTTTTTAACATGCACTCCTGACTTAAGAGTAGGAGCCATCCAATAGGATATGGGGTTAACCAGTGGTCTTAGTTTTCAGTCATGTACATTCTTTGGGTTTATTTATAGGCATTTTACATGCAAGTAGGGTGTGACTGCATGTGCCTACTAGGTAGATGCCATTTCAGCAATACATATTCACCTTTGAAATAACTTTTAAAGTGAATGTTAAACTTCATACATTAAAAAAGTGTGATAATATGAAATCTATCCTCAGTACCTGGCACTGAATGAAAAATAAATTGATCTTTTATTTTTAAAGTTATTTGTAGAAATTTCAAAATACAGACATGTAGTTCAAAATATTAGGACTATAATTTTAAATGCAAGATGGCACATTCACTTCCATTTTGCAATTGTGTTCATAAATAATTTAATTTTTGATTACATAATCAATATGAAAGTTTCTTGTTACAAGTTTTGAGGGGATGAGAAAAAATTGGGATAATTTGCTTTTTAAAAAATTGATTTAACAATGTATCATTGAATTTATTTAATTACCAGAAGTTATGGCATAGAACTTTAAGAGAAAATTTTAATATTGTTGGGTAACACACTCTTGTTAAGATCCATGTGCTTAAGGTAGAAAAGAAGAGAGCAGGTGTACGTGTGTGTGTGTAATCCTATGAATAATATGGTCACTTGCATCCTGAATGCAATCATATTCTTTAAAAAATTATCCATCCTCTAATTTCATTATCTTTGGCTCTAATAGAGGAACTATAATATTGATGGCAGGAAATTATTTTTTCCACTATCTGATGGCAATTATAACAGCCACATTCTGCTTGGAGGAGTGGAACTTAGATGTACTCTGATATATTTTGTAATTAGTTTCTCAGACATGAAAGCAATATTTTAAAAAGCACATGCAGTTTTAAATGAGAACAACTAAAAAGGATTTTGGTGATTTGTTCCTTTATTTTCTGGTTCTTCATTACACTGTTTTTCAAATGATTGACTTTGTAATAACTGGGTTTTACTTGATAATTGAAGTCTTGCAAGCAATGTCCATTATACAGTTAAATTTGATGTGCTACCAATATATTGAAAGCATTTATATTTTTCTCATTCATATTTAATGTAACATACACATACATACACATGTGAGAAAACAAAAATGCTAATCCGAAATTTTACACTGTTGTTCTCATTCATCATTTCAGATGTTAATTTCTCATTTTCAGTTAAGAAAATGTCCTTTCTTCATTTTATACTAAATTCCAAAATAATTTTCATACATTAGATGATTCTGGGATTTTTGCTTGGTAACACTTTAACAGAAAAAAAAATAGAAGCAAGTTTTCTAGGTTATACTTGAAGGGGCTGAATTAGTTTCCCAGGGATGTTGTAAAAAGGTATCACAAACTGGGTTCCTTAGAACAGAAATTTGTTGTTTCACAGACTTGGGACTAAAAGTCTGAAATTAAGATGTTGGTAGGGCCATGTTCCTTGTGAGACCTGTAGGGGAATCTTTCTTTGCCTCTTCTTACCCTGATGGTTTATTGACAATTTTTGGTGGGTGGGTTTTTTTTTTTTTTTTTTGGCTTGTAGTTGCATAACTCCAATTTCTGCCTTCAACATCATAGGACATTCTCTGTGTTGCTGTGTCTTTACATGGTTGGCTTGTTATAAGGGCAGTAGTCATACTGATTTAAAAGTCCACCATACTCCAGGATGGCATCAACTTACTTAACTAATCATATCTGCAATAACTCTATTTCCAAATAAGGTCACATTCTGAAGTGCTAGGAATTAGAGCTTCAGTACATTTTTTTTTTTTTTTGGTGGGCGGTGCACTTCAACCCATGACAGTGCCCAGCCATATTTAGAAGTGTGAAAGTAGGTATTGACACTTTGTCTGAGTTAAGGCATTTAGCACATTATCAATCCCCTCAGGTCCTACACTGCCTGCCATCTTTCTTTACTTGGGATGTTTTCTCAGTATCATGCATGTCCCCTCCAATCTTCACTTATTTAAGTACTGCTCAGTCCCCTTCTGTATGTTGTTAGAGTTTTCATACTTGGTCTATGAAGCTCTGATCAGTTGTACTTATATGTTCATCAGTAAAACAGTGATTTGAATAATGTCTTTCTCCTTAAATAGGCTGGAACCTATCTAAATGCAGTGGCTCTAATTCTTTTCCTAGTATTATAATCCCAGGGCCTAACACAAAATAAATATCCTGTAATGATCTGCTGAGGAAATGAATAAATATGTTTATGTCAAGGGAAAATAATTGACACCATAATTTGAAACTGTTTAAGAAATGTGGAAATTAATAAAAGGAAATCTCATTTAGAATGAATTTGGGAGGCTGGCACTGGGTAGCCCCTTATGACCTATCACTCAATATCAATTGCAGACACAATAGGAAGAGAGGTATCTTACAATTGGGTACTACTTTACTACCCCAGTAAGTGGAAGAAAGTTTTTCTTCAACTCCTTGCAACAGCCACAACTCAGCCAATGAAAAGCCACTATACTTCAAACTGATTTACTCCAATGGGCTTTTTGTTTATAATACCCTTCCCAACTTCCCCTTTTCCTCTACAAAAGAACATTCCTCTTCTTTGTTCTGTGGGCTTGCCTACGGTTTTACCATATCTTGCTTGTCCCAGATTACAATTCTCTGCTATTTATGAATTTTTGCTGTTAAAATAACTGGCAGTTTTATTTATTTTAAAGTTAACAGAGATAATGGAATACCCTATATTATTGACATGTATAATGGAAGAAGCATAAAGCTAGAAGTATACAAAAAGAAGGAAAATATATGGAAGCTTAGAAAAAGGAACCTAGAGGTGGGGAAATATAATGTCATAAAGTCATATAAATTAATAATTTAAGGAAAATACATGGGAAATAAATATTTGTAACTTCAGAATCATAAAGGTCATTTCTATTATGGGTTTCCAATTTATCAATTTTATTTGAGACAGAGTGAAAGAGAGAATGAGCAGGGAGAGTGGCAGAGGGAGAAGCAGACTCCCCACTGAGAAGGGAGCCGATGTGGGGCTCAATCCCAGGACCCTGGGATCATGACCCAAGCCAAAGGCAGATGCTTAACCATCTGAGCCACCCAGGTGCTCCATGACTGTTCATCCTTAAGTCAACATTGAGCATGGAGTTTTGGATATACATTGTAAGGGAGAAGTCATTTTAAATGCTGTATTGTCAACATCCTTGGGTACTGTGAAATTTTGGTAAGCAAGTAAAAAAGGACACTGAACCAAAAGATTTTAGCTATATATATTCTTGTAGCATCTTATCAAGACTGGTTTTATAATTGATGGACCTTACTGGCCAGGTTTGCTCATTAACTGTTACCTCAAACATAATCACACCCATGTCATTTACTTCAACAATTTCAAGGGGAAGAATAATAAAACCTTCACATAAAAGAGAACACAAATTCCACATATTATTAAGCAATTGTGAGCTATTATGTATTTCTGGGCCATTTGATCTCCTAAAGAAGGAAAGGTTTGTTTTATTTTGAATAAATTGGAAATGTTTTAATGGGGATGGTACATTATTATCCCTATACAAAATTTTCTCTTAGAAGACAAACACGAGATATTTAATTTGATTTATTAACCTGTTTCTCTTGAAACCATATTGTCCTATTAACAACAATATTATATTGTATGAACAATGCCCAGACTCACTTCCAAACTCATTGGAAGGCAGCCTGCATATACACTAGATTTACTGAGACATCAGGATTTCATTTCATGAATTCCAAATGTTCAATTATAGCCTGGGAGTTTTTATGGGTCTTCTAATTTGATTCTTGGGTATTGGAAAATTGGAAAATTAGCAGCATATTGCTAGTACCTAAGATTTTGGTAAATAGTCAATGGCAAAAAAAAATGCGAAAGAAAAAAAATCAGTATAGCTGGGAAATTGAGAATTAAGATTCATTTACCAAATAGGTTTTCTCTAACCTGTATACTATCAAATACATTTTGGAATAAATTAATCTGAGCAGGAACTCTTACATGTTCTTCAGTCCTGACAGGTCCTAGAAGGGTACCTAATCTGAAAGCCCAAAAGGTAAAACAAATTTGTAGACTTTACTATCAATTTCACTAATAGTCATTGTGTGTAATTTTATGATGATTCAAACAGGAGAGCTGAAAAGCAATTTTTCCACATACCAATTTTTGTCTTCCTGTCCACCCAATATACCAATAGCCAACACAAACAAAAGATCAACTATAGTTTAAAAGTTCAATAATTAACAATATAAAATGTAACTGTAGTATACCTTTTTACACACAAATGAAACAAACATGCATATATATTTAACATTTCTTTCTTACCTCTATGATTTGGAGTGATTTGGGCTTGGATACTAAGGTATTTGAACCCTACAAATTCACAGGAAGCAAAAAAGTCACTACTTGAGCCCTTATCATAGAGTTGCATTTTGTTTATAAAAGGTACAAAAGATTGAATTTTAAGCTATAATATTAAAAAAAATAAATCGAGATACCCAAGATCAAGATGGTAGAAGAGGAAGACCTGAGCTCACATTCTCTGATGGACACACCAAAATCTACAACTACATATAAAAATATCTCTGGAAACAAACTGAAGACTAGCAAAACAAATCATACACAACAAAGGATATAAAGAAAAGGCCACATCAAGACAGGTAGCAGGGGGGAGATGCAGTTTTGTTAGGACCCACATCCCTGGCATAGTGATCCACAGCAGGAGGGATTTCATAATATAGAGGACTTCCTTTAGAAACAAGGAGTCTGAGCCCCACATCAGGCTCCACAGTCTGGAGGATTTATACTAGGAAGACAAGCACCCATGATGTCTGGCTCTGACAACCAATAGGACTTACATTTACAACAGCCAGGGGTTAGTAGGAAACCATGACCCTTCTCTTAAAGGATGCATACATAGTCTCACTTACTCTGAGTCCCAGCACAGATGCAGCAGTTTAAAAACTCCGTGGGTTACACACAAAGGAAATTCATTGATTAACTTCAGGGAGTATGCCAGAGGGGCAGATGGTTTTGGAATATTTTCTAGGGACAGAAGCTTTGGCAGGCACCATGTTTTTTTTTTTTTTTTTATCCACTCACCTTATACGTAGCTGTCCTGATGCCAACAAAAACAAATTCTGACACTCTCCATTTATTGTGCTAGCACCATTCACCCCACCCCAACATTTCTCTATGGACCTGACAAGCTCAGAGATCCTCCGAAAGGGACTCCCCATACCATCACACCAAGTGGGAACACTTGGCAGGCACTGTCCCACATCTGTCCCACCCTCAGTTGGCCCTGAAGTCCCTTCAAGTGTCCCTATCCTGGGGGGCCATACCCAAACATCTACAACAGTTACAACAAACTTCATTGCAAGCCATGTCAGAGAATTGCCCAACCCACCAGCACACATGTAGCTGTCACAGACAGGTCTGGCAGCCTGCCGTGCCAGGAACAACCATGCACACCAGCATGCCCATGACAGTTACAGCTGGGCCTCTCAGCCAGATAGGCTGGGGGACAGCTCTGCTCATCATTGTGCCTACAATAGTTGCAGCCAGACCTTAGAGAAAGCTATGTAGTTCTGCATATCAACAAGTTTGCACCAAACATTATCCAGCTACAATAAGATGAGCACACAGCCCACATAGGGGACATCCTTGAGGAATCTGACTTGGGTGGCCAGGGGGTCTTGCACTACTGGGTCCCAAAGTATATATTCTGCTAAAGCCACTCTTTTAAGACTGGGAAACAGAACTGATCTACCTAATATATATATACAAACAGAATGTTAGGCAAAATGAAGAGGCAGAGGAATATGTCCCAAATGAAAGAACAAGACAACCTCAGAAAAAGAACTAAATGAAATGAAGATAAGCAATCTACCTTTTAACTCAAAATAATAGTCATAAAGATGCTCACCTAACTCAGGAGAAGAATGGATGAACATGATGAAAACTTCAACACAGAAAATATAAAAAAGAACCAATCAGAGTGGAAGAATATAATAACTGAAATAAAAAAAAAATAGACTAAAGGGAATCAACACCAGATCAGATGACTCAGAATGGATCAGCAATCTGGAAAACAGGGTAGTAGAAATCACACAATCAGAGCATCAAAAAAAAAAAAAAAAAGAATTTAAAAATGAGGATAGTTTAAGGGACTTCTGAGACAACAAACATACTAACATTTACATTATAAAGGTACCAGAAATAGAAGAGAGAAAAAATAGACAGAAAACCTATTTAGAGAAGTAATAGCTGAAAACTTTTTCTGATATGTTGAAGTCTAGGATGCACAGATCTCCCCAAATAAGATGAACCCAAAGAGACCCATACCAGACACATTATAATCAAAGTGTCAACAGTTAAAGATAAAGATGGAATCTTAAAACCAGCAAGAGAAAAATAATTAGTTATTTACAATGAAACCCTGAAAGAACTATCAGCAGATTTCTCAATGGAAACTTTACAAGCCAGAAAAGAGTGGTGTGATATATTCAAAGCGCTGAAAGGAAAAACAAAGAAAACAACAAAACAACAACAACAAAAACAAACAAACAACAAAAAAACCCCACAAACTTACAACCAATAATATTTTACCTGGAAAGATTATCATTCCAAATTGAAGGACAAATAAGGAGTTTCCCAGATAAGCAAAAGCTAAGGGAGTTCATCAACACCAAACTTTCTTCACAAGAAATTTCAGAGACTTTTTAAATGGAAAAGAAAAGATCATAACTAGGAATAAGAAAATTATGAAAGAAAAATCTCACTCATAAGGGTTAATCACATAGTAAAGGTAGTGGATCAACCACCTACATAGCTAGTATGAAGGTTAAAAGACAAAAGCAGTAAACTCATCTGGATCTATAATAATTAGTCAAGAGATACAGGAAATAAACTGTAAAATATGATGTCAAAAACATAAAACATTGGTTGGGGGTTACAAATTTAGTGCTTTTAGAATGTGTTTTAACTTAAGTAACCATCAATTGAATACAGTCTGCTATACATATAAAATGTTATATATTAAACTAATGACAATCACAAATCAAAAGCCTGTACTAAATACACAAAAAATAAAGAGAAAGGAATCCAAGCACATATATATCAATAATTACTTTAAATGTAAATAGGCTAACTGCTCCAATCAAAAGACATAGGATCACTGAATGGATTTTAAAAGAGAACCATTTATATGCTGCCTACAAGAGATTTACTTCAGATCTAAAATCACACTCACACTGAAAATAAAGGGATAGAAAAATATATACCATGCAAATGGAAACAAAAAGGAAGCTGGAGTAGCAGTACTTAACAACAGACAAAATAGATTTTAAAAACAAAGATTGTAACAAGAGACAAAGGCATTACCTAATGATAAAGAGATCAATCCAACAAGAGGATAAAATGATAGAAAATATCTATGCAGTCAACACAGGGGTATATATACATATATATATATATATATATATATATGTCTGTGTGTGTGTGTGTGACAAAAAAGGAGAGGATGACAGTAATATAATAACAGTAGGGAACTTTTAGCACCCCACTTAGATCAATGGATAGATCATCCAGACAGAAATTCAGCAAAGAAATAACGTTAAACTTGATAGAGATACAGAGTACTTATCCAAAAACAGCAGAATGCATTCTTCTAAAGTACACATGCAACATTCTCCAAGAAAGATCGTATGTTAGGCCACAAAACAAGTCTCAATAAGTTTAAGAAGACTGAAATCCTATTAAGTATCTTTATCAAACAAAACAGTGTGAAACTGGAAATCAATTACAAGAAGAAAACTGGAAAAATATAAACACGTGGAGGCTAAACAAAACGGTACTAGATAACCAATGGGTCAAAAAGGAATTAAGGGACAAATAAATACCTTGAGACAAATGAAAATGGAAACAAAAGAGTCCAAAAGCAATTCTAATAGGGAAGTTTATACAGGTCCAACTCAAGAAACAAGAAAAAACATCAAACAATCTAAGCTTACACTTAAAAGAACTAGAAAAAGAAGAACAAACAAGCCCAAAGTTGGTAGAATAAGGAAAATAATAAGAATCACAGCAGAAATAAACGAAATAGAGACCAAAACAAAACAATGCAACAGATTGGTAAAAATAAGAGCTGTTTTTTTTTTCAAAAGATAAACAAAATTGACAATCTTTAGTCAGACTCAACAATAAAAAATAGGGCCCAAATAAAATCAGAAATGAAAGAAGAAAAGTTACAACTGATATGATAAAAAAGAAAGGGTTAAAAAAGACTGCAATGAACAATTACATTCCAACAAATGCGATAACATAGAAATAGATAAATTCCTAGAAACATGCTATCTTCTAAGACTAAGCCAAGAAGAAATAGAAAATCTGAACAGAGAAATCTCTAGTAATGAAATTAAATTAGTAATCAAAATACTCCCCAAAAAACAAAAGTCCAGGACCAAACAACTTCACAGGTGTCCCACATCCAAGTACTAAGCAGACCCAACCCTGCTTAGCTTCCGAGATTAGACAAGATCGGGGGCGTTCAGGGTGGTATGGCCATAGACAAACAGCGTCACAAGTGAATTCTCTATCAAACATTTAAAGAAGAGTCATTATCTATCCTTCTCAAGCTATTCCAAAAACTGAAGAGAAAGGAACATTTCCAAATGCATTCTATGAGTCCTGCAGTAGCCCTGACACCAAAACCAGACAAAGATACCACAAAAATAGAAAATTACAGGCCAATATCCATGATAAATACTGATGCAGAAATCTTCAACAAAATATTAACCAACTGAATTCAACAACACACTAAAAGGATGATATACCATTGTCAAGTGGGATTTATTCCAGGGATGGGAGGGTGGTTCAATACTCACAAATCAATCCAACACAAAAATAAAAAATAATATGATCACCTGAGATGTAGAAAAGATTTGACAACATGTAACATCCATTTATGATAACTCTCAGTGAAGTGGATATAGAGGGAACATACCTCAATATAATAAAGGCCATTTATGACAAATCCACAGCTAATATTATACTCAATAGTGAAAAACTAAAAGCTTTTCCTTTAAGATCAGGAACAAAGCAAGGATGCACATTTTTGTCACTTTCATTGAACATAGTATTAGAAGACCTAGCAATAGCAATAAGATAAGAAAAAGAAATCCAAATTAGAAAAGAAATAAAACAGTTACTATTTTGTAGATGACATGATACCACATGTAGGAAACCCTAAAGACTCCATAAAAAAACTATTAGAATTCAGTAAATTTTCAGGATACAAAAGTAAATACATCTGTCACACTTCTATACACTAATAATGAGCTATCAGAGGAAATAATCTCATTTACAATTACATAAAAAAATAAAATGCCTAGGAATAAATTTAACCAAGAAGGTAAAAGACCCTTAAAACTATAAGACATTGATGAAAAAAACTGAAGACAACACAAATAAATGGAAAGATACAACATGCTCATGGATTAGGAGAATATTGTTAAAATGTCCATACTTCCCAAAGCATTCTACACATTCAACACAATCCCATTAAAATACCATGGCATCTTTCACAGAACAACAAATAATCCTAAAATTTGTATGAAACCACAAAAGACCCCAAATAGCCAAAGTAATCTTGAGAAAGAACAAAGCTGGAGATATCATGCTTTTTTGTTCAAACTATATTACAAAGCTATAACAATCAAAACGGTATGGTACCAACACAGAAATCAGACACATAGATCAATGGAACAGCAGAGTCCAAAAATAAACCCGTGCTTATACAGTCGATCTTTGACAAAGGAGGTAAGAACATACAGTAGGGAAAAGACAGCCTCTTCAATAAACTGGATCACTTTCTCACAGCATATATGAAAATAAAATAGATTAAAAATGCAAATATAAAACTGGAAACCATAAAACTCTTGGAAAAAAATGTAGGCAGTAATCTCCTAGACATCAGTCTGGGCAATAGTTTTGGATGTATCCCCCCAGGGTAGGCCAACAAAAGCAAAAATGAGCAAATCAAACTAAAAAGTTTTTGTCAACATAAAGGCAACCTACTGATTGGGAGAAGATATTTGTAAATCATATATTTGATAAGAGGCTAATACCAAAATATATAAAGAACTCACACAACTTTAATATAAAAAAAATCAGTCCAATTTAAAAGTAAGCAGAAGACTGAGTAGACCTTTCTCTAAAGAAGACATATGAACGACTAAAAATTAGACCACAATAAAACATGTTCAACATCACTAATCATCAGAAAAATGCAAATTAATCCCCAGTGAAATATCACCTCACATTTGTGTGCAGAATGACTATTCTCAACAATTGTTAGTGAGGATGTGGAAAAAGGGAACCCTTATAAACTGTTGGTAGGAATAAAAAATGTTGCAGTCATGATGAAAAATAGTATGAAGTTTCCTCAACAAATTAAAAATAGAACTACTATATGATCCAGCAATTCCACTCTGTGGAATTTTCAAAAACACTGCTTCAAAATTATATATGCACCAGTATGTTCACTGCAGCACTATTTACAATCGTCAAGATATGGAAGTAACCTAAGTGATCATCAATAAATGAGTGGATAAAGAGGATGTGACACATGTACACACACACATACACACACATACACACACATACAATGAAATATTACTCTACCATAAAAAAGAATAAAGTTTGCCACTTGTAACAATATGGATGTACCTAAAGGGTATTATGTTAAATGAAATAAGTCAGAGAAAGACAAATACCATATAATTTCACTTACATGTGGAATCTAAAAACAACAACAACAACAACAAATGAACAAAACAGAAACACACTCATAGATACAGAGAAAAATCTGGTGGTTGTTAGAATGTGGGAGTGGGTAAAGGGGATGGGCAAACTAAGGGATGGGAATTAAAAGGTACTAACTTCCCAGTTATAAAATAAATAAGATAGGAGGATATAATGTACAGCATAGGAAATATAGTTAATAATAGGTAACAACTTTGCATGGTGACAGATCGTAGCAAGATTTACTGTGGTGAACACTTTGTGAAGTATATCAATGTGGAATCACTATGTTGCACACCTGAAACAAATATAGCACTGTATGTCAACTACACTTCAATAAAAAAAAATTAGAACATCAAAATCTGGGTGAGGTATTTGTATTAAGTAGCTCTGACAGTAGGCTAAAGCTTAAATTAAAAACTTAAAAAAGTTTAAATTTTCAGTCTAATAAATTATAGCTGAGTAATGTTAAAAATGTTAGTTCAATCATGTGCATGTTTTCATCTGTAAATTAAGGAAAATAATTATCACCTCATAAATCTTTTGTGCAGATTCAGGAGATAGTAAATATATGATTGTTTTACATACTGCATGGTATAAATTATAGTTGGAAAAATACAGATTCATTTCACTTTTCTCTGCCCACCCTTTTTGTGCTGTTTGGTGAATTAAAAAAATTTTGATTTGGTTCCTCATTTGCAAATTAGAACACTTAATGTACTATACATGGCTTACCTAAGAACTAGTAAATAGAAAATTAAAAGTGGTGAATATATGTCTTATCTGAAAAAAGAGGAAGAAAATGAAGATTATTTTGTTATGTTAAACACCAGACAGTACATCATCAGTTTTTGATGTAGTGTTCCACGATTCATTGTTTGCGTATAACACCCAGTGCTCCATGAACTGTCAGGATTTTAAGAAGCAGACACAGAGGCCAGGATTGTTTAGGACCTTACCTAGATATAAAACCTCTAAGTAACCAAGATTAGCTGTGTATACAACTGAAAATTGGAAGAGAGCAGACTCATCCTACCATCTGATAACCTTGTCATCAAAATTTATGCTGCCATTTTCTATTAAATCCCTATGACCTTACTTTCTTTTCCCAATCCTGTCCCCTTGAAGCATAGCTCCAAACAGCAAAATTTGGAAGTACTTTTAAAAATTCCAATAAATTCATGTTCCATCCCTGCTCAAAATCTTCCAGTGGCCTCCCATGCTATCTAGAATAAAAATCCAGACTCCTTACCAAGACCTTCAAGGCCTTGTATCCTCTGGCCTTGCTTGTCTCTTCAAACCTTATATGCTACCTCTGTTTCTTACTCACTCTTCAGGCACACAGCCTTCTCATTGTTAGATGAGACACACGGAAAGGTTCTGTTTTACATAGACTTTGTTTATATTTTTACTGCTGTATTCCCATCTCAAGCAGGACCTGACTCTCAATAAATATATATTTAATAGATCAATTTCAACTCTGCTTTATTCTATGGCATACAGCCCAGCTAATTGAATTGAGTGAATTTATTGAACACATACTCTGTATAAGGCACAGAGTTAGGTGCTATGGAAAAATATAGAGGTTGATAATATGTTCTTTACCTCAAAGAATTTACAATCTATTAGGGGCTCCTAATACAGAAAAAAATAATACAATAAAGTTTAAATTAGTAAATGCTATAAAACTTAGAGTGCACAAAAGAAATTGAGGATGGAAGATTTATTCCTTTTATTTTTTAGAAATAACAATGGATTTAACAAGGTTGCAATACGTAAGTTTAACATAGAAAATCCATTGCATCTGTATATTTTAACAACATAATTGTCATATATATTTAAAAATTCTATTTATGATGGTATTAAAAGTAAATCCCTAGTACTAATTTAAAAAATGATATGTAAGTTCTTTACACTTGAAACTACCAAATATTGCTAAGATAAATTAAAGAAGTTCTAAATAACTAGAAAGATAGTTTATGTTTAAAGATTGGAACATCTATTATTGTTAAAAGGGTAATTCTCTCCAAGCTGATCTGGGGGGTTCATTTTTTTTAATTTAAATTCAATTAATTAACATATATTATTTGTTTCAGGGGTACAAGTCTGTGATTTATCAGTCTTATATACTACTCAGTGCTCATTACAACACATACCCTCCCCAGTGTCCCTCATCCAATTACCCCATCCCTCCACTCCCCGCCCTTCCAGCAACCTTCAGTTTGTTTCCTATGATTAAGAGTCTCTTATGACTTGTCTCCCTCTGGTTTTGTCTTGTTTCATTTTTTCCTCTCTTCCCTTATGGTCCTCTGCCTTGTTTCTTAAATTCTGCTTATCAGTGAGATCATATAATTGCCTTTCTCTGATTGACTTATTTTGCTTATCATAATACCCTTTAGTTCCATCCATGTTGTTTTAAATAGCAGGATTTCAATTTTTTGATTGCTGCATAATATTCCATTATACACACACACACACACACACACACACACACACACACACCACATCTGCTTTATCCATTCATCTGTCAATGGACATCTGGGCTCTTTCCATAGTTTGGCTGTTGTGGACATTGTTGCTATAAACATTGGGGTGCAGGTGGCCCTTCAGATCACTACATTTATATCTTTGGGGTAAATACCCAGTAGTGCAATTGCTGTGTCATAGGATAGCTCTATTTTCAACTTTTTGAGGAACCTCCATATTGTTTTCCAGAGTGGCTATACCCACTTGCGTTCCCACCAAGAGTGTTTGAGGGTTCCCTTTTCCCTGCATCCTTGCCAACATTTGTCATTTCCTGATGTTAATTTTAGCTATTCTGACGGGTGTGAGGTGGTATCTCATTGTGGTTTTCATTTGTATTTCCCTGTTGCCAAGTGATGTTGAACATTTTTTCATGTGTCTGCCATTTATATGTCTTCTTTAGAGAAATGTCTGTTCATGTCTTCTGCCCATTTCTTGATTGGGTTATTTGTTCTTTGGGGTTTGAGGTTGATAAGTTATTTATAGATTTTGGATACTAGTCCTTTATCTGATAAGACATTTGCAAATATACTTCTCCCATTCTGTCAGTTGTCTTTTGGTTTTGTTGACTGTTTCCTTTGCTGTGCAAAAGTTTTTTATTTTGATGAGGTCCCAATAGTTCATTTTTGCCTTTGTGATCTTGACTTCCAGAAACATATAAACTGAATTACAAAATATTTAATCTCAAGGAAATTTTATAGAACACACTGGATGCAATAATGTGGTAACTTGATTCCTAAGCAAAAAAAGTTAAGTTCTTCACCAATGGTCGGAAGATGGTAACAGTAAGTGCAATCTTAAGCAAAATAATGAATTTTTCAGTCTAACTACCTCTTCTACTTATTGATCCATCACATTCAGATGTGAAATCCTTTCCTTTAATTCCATTACTATACTTAGGTCAATGTACATTATCATTACAACATTTAAAAAACCAACTATCATTTTCAAGGCCTCTGAAAAATTAGGTTTTCTAAAATTTGTAATTTCCTATTCAGAAAAAATCACTTTGCCTCAAGCAATTACTTGCTTCTCTGGAAGATATGTATTTTTTTTTTTGTATACATAAGAACTTACATAGAACTCTATCATTATGAAAGCATTTATTTTATAAATTCCAACCCTCTTAATCAGAACCATTTATAAAATCAGTAATAGGATCCTGTCTGAGATGAGTTAGCAAATTATTTCCAAACTCAAATCTTAACAATGTATACAAATACATTTCTTAGAGCACAGCACCTTCAATTCCATCATGAATTCAAAGCAGCCTAAGCTGTGCTATTGTGTGTGTGTGTGTATGTGTGTGTGTGTCTGAATTATTGTGCAGAGAGGATGTGACCTGCAAAATTTAAAAGGAAAAATAGCAGTATTTTTTATTATGTGACATGCAAGTAGATTCAAGCAGAGAGCTGTCCTTATAAAATCCCTCCATAGATTATCACATAAGGGTGAATGATGTTCTGCAATGAAATGACATAACACATGAGCTACTTCCCAAAGTATGAAAATGAAGTTTTGAGTAAAAACAAAGCAAAATAGAAAAAGTATTTTAAAAATAACATACCTAAAGAATGTTTTGCAGAAAAATGTATAGGTGTTATATGTGGATATAGCTATAAAGATACAGAGATGTATAGAAATTTTGGGGGTGCCTGGGTGGCTTAGTCTATTAAGCATCTGCCTTTGGCTCAGGTGGTAATCTCGGTGTCCTGGGATTGAGTACCATATTGGGCTCCCTGCTCAGTGTGGAATCTGTTTCTCTTTCTCCCTCGGTCCCTCCCCCAACTCGTGTTCTCTCTCTCAAATAAAATCTTTAAAAAAGAAACTTATTAGGAATAGGCTGGGCTTATCACAGAGACCCAAAAAAAGTGCTTGACTGACAGTTATTATGTAGGCATAATATGCTTTATTCTTACTGGGTTATTTTGTCTATTAAAATTTACAGAAAATCTATATGGAGATTATATAGTCTTAGAAGTGGAATGATTTATTGTACAGTTAAGATTAAGTCTTCTTTAAAATTAGAGAATGGTTTGGGGCATCTGGGTGGCTCAGTCAGTTGAGCATCCAACTTGATTTTTGGCTCAGGTCATGATCTTGGGGTACTGTAATCGAGCCCCATGTTGGGCTCTATGCTCTAAGTGGTGTCTGCTTGAGACTCTCTCTCTCCCTCTCCCCTGCCCCTTCTTCCACTGTCTCTCTCTAAAATAAATAAAATAATTCAGAGAATGGTTTGAGACTAGAGTCCAAGTTTTTAAATTTCTTCTTACTAACTGTATGCTTCTGTAAGATCACTTGATTTCCTGAGATTCTGTTTGATCATCCACAAATCTTGCATAATACCTCTAGGGAAGCACAGAGCTGACTCTGGATACCATAAGAAAAAAGAGATTCACTAGAACAATATTGTGGAATCAATGGGAGACTGAAAGCCTACATAAATGTGAGGGTGAGACTAAAAGAAGCCAGAAGGAAAAACCTCCAACATTAGCAATAGTAAAATCAGTTCTTTTTGACTTGGGACACATCTTCAGACAAGATGTCACAATTCCAACTTATTTGATTTCATCTCATCTCAAAGTCATCCAGACATAAGCTATGAATGTATTTTTTTAAAGATTTTATTTATTTGAGAGAGAGAGAGACAGAGATAGCAAGAGAGAGCACTAGAGGGGAGGAGAGGGAGCCCAACGCGGAGTTCCATCCCAGGACCCTGAGATCCTGACCTGAACTGAAGGCAGATGCTTATCTGACTGAGCCACCCAGGCACCCTGCTATGAACTTATTCTTACTGAGTGACTGTAAAGTCATTTCTGGGTCCAATTACTTAGTGTCTTATATAGTTAATGTAAACACTGCAAACAAAAATGTAGTTTTTACATTTATTATTTGTTGGGTTTTTTTTTTGTTCAAGCACATGTAGATACATGAAATAGTTGGGTTAGCCTTCATAAAAACCTTCATGCTTGACATAGGTTAAAGTTTTATGGTGACAGAAAAATATTAAAATCATTAGATTGAAACATAGCACTTTAGCTTTTAGGCATGCAAATAAGAAAGTAAAGAGGACTAATACTGAAATAGCTAAAATACAGAGTACTGTGATTTAAATTATGCCAGGAAGTAGCCATAGTTTAAAAGGTTTTCCCTCACTAGCACCTGAGTGTCTTTCAATATTCTTATTTAAAAAATATTAAAAAACCCTTTACCTTCATCTGCATCTTTTTAATAGTGAGATTGAACATTTTACTATTTATTTCATAATCTCTGAATTTACAAAAATGAGGTAACCATTTACCTCCTGAAAAATTAGCATATTAAAGAGGTTTAGAGAACAAAATAATATTAAACCAAAGAGTTGTAGTAGAAAGGGTACTGCTTAAACTTCTGAACGAGTTTATAAGTTTTCACAGGATCTTTAAGTCTCCTAAAGATCAGCTGTAACATAGTGTAGTGAACTTAGAGTCATTGTTCGGTTTGCAAAGACATTCATGTTATTCCATTGTTTGGATGCAAACCAGAAAGTCTAGGATTTAGCATTGTTGGGTGGAGAAATAAACAGATGCAGATATTTTGCTAACCATGATGCATCTGCAACTACTAAAAGTGCTTTGGGTCATTTTATTCATCAAGACAAGAATAATAGAAGTGAGAAAATTAACTGGTCATTAAGGGGAAACTTTGATCACATTAGCTGACATTATTAAAATTGCAGTGCATTCTTATAAAATGTCTCTCTTAATATATTTGGAATCATAAATTAGATAGATGTTGTGTTTTTGTGACTCTGTATTGCATTTCCTAGGACATAGCTTTTATGGTTTATAATGGTTTATAATGATCTCCCAATAGTTGAGTGACAGTAAGATGTTGAAGGTGGCTCATAGTTTGTTCATAAGATCATAAGATGGCTCATGGTTGGATTCAGCATTAAGAAACAAAGCATACCAGGTGCTCCCCTTCCCTAGTGGAAGAGAAAAGTACAAATTGTCAACGCTGCCACTATTATAGTTTGCCAATATGTTGGTGAAATCAAAACATAGAATAATTTTGTCTATAACCATGCTAGATTTCACTCAGATTCTAAGGTTTCATTTTAAATGTCTGATACTGTTCAATGCATATACTACTAGCTGCTCTCAGAAATTATACACAAACTCATTCATTCACCTAAAATGTATTTTGAGCCACTATCCTCTGCTACCCATTGTAATGTATGGGGTAGTGGGCAGCTTTAAAATATAAGACAAGTTGTCTCCTCTTAGAGTTTTCAGGACAGTGGAGCAGTCAAAATTAAATAGTTAAAATAAAATGTGAATATAGTTGAAAAAGTAATACAAGGAACTATGGGAAAATACAACAAGAGTTCTAACCAGCCTAGAAGATTAGGAAGTAATCCTGGAAGTAATGAAACATTCATTGGCATGGTATATGAAGGAAACCTCATTATGAGAGGAAACAAATTTTGGGAGATCTTCAATTTGGCTTACTGTATTTTATCACTAAAAGTGGACATCATACCACTTAACTTTTGTTTGATTTTTTTTAAGAAAATCAAATCATGAAACCAAAACCAAATCATGATCAAAATGTTCCTAAGAATTAAGAGATTTTATTTTAAAAATTAATACAAATATTTGAATTATAAAAATAGTGGATTTTAGATTGATAACAGCAAAGTTTTGATGAATGAAAGAAATTCTAAACAAGTTTTCTATGTTTACTCTTAAGTTCTTTTGGGAATTACTTACAAGTTAATTGGAAACCAGACTATTAAAATGAAGCATGAGACTATTCTTGACTACCTATACTGACTTGACTGACATTCACATATAATGGGATGTTAATAATGAAGCTTTACCAAAGTGCCAAATGTAATATGTACTACATATCTAAGTGAACTGTCAGATCAGATCATTTGAAACAGGTTGAGAATTTATTTCATCATTTTTGGGCCCCTCATTCAGGGAGCCCGGACTCAAAATCTAGGATATAAAATGTACTGGAAAATAAAAAGAAATTATTTGTCAATAGGCTTTTTTGGGAAAGAAACCCACTACCCTCTATGCTTCTCTTCATACTCCCTCATCTCTTGGAAAAGGGTGGGAGAGGGAGACTACTTTCATATCACTCAGAGAATGATGAATTTTTTAAGTCTACTTACAGAAAGCTTGAAATATATCCCCTGCAGTTCAGGAGAAAGAGTAAGGAACTAACAGAGATTAGTTGGAGAGTTACTTGTGCAGGGGAGTAACAGGGAGCTGTGACTTCTAGGGAATAACTGCACTACCTTTCAATGGCAATTCAAATATACATGAGTGCTTCCTTGTCACAAATGTAAACCACATGGAAGGGAGAGTGAGTCTAGAGCTCTTTTAAGTCTTATCCAAGAAGAATACATGCCTGGAAAGCATGTCAAATCTCTAGAAAATATGGGGAGTGTGTTACCAGAAAAAAACAGGAACTGAAGAGGGAAGCCATTAACTGAAGGCAAAGTACTGCCTATGTCCTGAAAGTTTCAGCTGGAGTGTACCCTCAGGAGAACGTGTTCAGTACCAAGAACAGATCCGACAATATTACCTCCATTTAAACATCAGCCAGGCACACAGCAAGAAGTCATTTTATGTCAATAAAAAATTCATGTAAGAAATTTAACTGACCTCTTTCCTTCACTGGCCCCTTTCCCATGACATCTCTACTTTCTAGCTATGAATGAATATCAGCATGCCTACTAGAGATGGGTGGAAGTGGGGTAGGGAAGGAGATAAGAACAGAAATGATCATGCCCACCTGTCCCCACTGCAAATTGGTAGCTTATTGTGGGCCCATGCTAGAGAATGGGAGAAAAATTGCTGTCAAATCAGGTTTGGCTTTGTGGTAGATTGTATTATTTTCCATAATTTCTTTGTTTCCTCTCTGCCTCTTCCTTATATCCCACCCCATTATGGGAAGAGTGTAATTCCACACCTCATTGATGTTGGGTGTGGCCAGGTGAGTGTCTGTGGCCAGTAGAATGTTAGTGAATATTATGAGTAGAGGCTTTAAATAATGTGCTTGCAGTTTGTTTTGATCTCTTATACTCCTGCTATTTACCATGAGAAGAAATTGTTCCGGGTAGTAGCTAGTTTGAAGAATGATGAAGACAGGTGAGACTGAGCTGAAGCCTGGCATCCAGCTTAAACCAACTAAACCCGGGAGAGTTCAAGAGAACTATAGCTACTCCATGGATCCAGGAGCAAGAAATAAATACTTGTTCTGCTAGCCACTGACAGTTTGGAGTTATTTTTAATGCAGCAATAAAAGTGAGTATTGCAAGCATTTTGATTGGGGTAAAGGATTGGCAATTCCAATTTCTTAACAGAGATTCTGTTAACAACTTAATATGACTATAGAATGTTTTAGTATCTAAAAATCAGTTTTAACACTTTGAGGCCAAAGATTGATATTGTTTTCAAGGGCTGGAGAAAACTTTTCCACTGATTACATGTTAAAGGGACAATGAGAAACAAGAATTAAATTGCATATTATTGAGTACCACAAATTGTATTTGCCTATTGTTCCAGTCTTAAACAGTTCTTCAGAATAATAACCCTATTTTCCTGTAAAAAGACAAACATCCACAGTACATGAAAGAGTATACTGATTATTATTTCCAAACACTTTCCCACATAAATCTACAATTAACAGGCACAAAATATTTTCCAAATTTATGATGTCTAGAGCTAACTCAATAAAGACATAACCTGAATTAATTTTGTTGTGTGTGAAAAATTCTTTTACAGGTTTATTGTTCTCTAATGCTGAGGACAAAGTAAATAATAGACACATCTTTCTGATTCATAATCCAGTTGAACTTTGCCAACATTTGTTGTAGGCCCTTATATTTTACTTATCATAAAGAATTTATGAAGGTCATGGTCCAAGAATGAACAACACCAGAATGTCCTTTAGATATATAACGGTAAAGCTAAACATTTTTATTATAGACATTAGCTGATGTTATGCTGATATACTATGCTAAATTAATACATCTCATATTATCTATCCAGTGGCAACCTCCCTTTTAAATAATCAAGAGCAAAAAACATTCTATAGTTTTCATCCCATCAGCCTGAGCCCAGGCCATCTCATACTAGATAATAAGGTGATGTTAATCTTTTGATTTCTTTTTCTCTCTAGCAGATTACATCCTATTTTAAATCAGACACAAACAAAATCTTACAGGAAACATAATTAGAAGTGAAATTGCTCTAAAGCACCTTTGTCTCTAGAGAAACCTTTTCACCCCTGTGATGTGTTGGGATGTATCTAATCTAATGATCAGCTGCCATCAAGTAATTGAATATCCTAGAGTTTGAACTGCTAGAGATTCTATGCATTTTACTCCTCTTATTTTTACCTCTAAATAAATAAAGGGGTAAAATGGACCTACATGACATTAAATTGCTATTTTTTATGAGAAGTTGCTTATATTTGCAATGTTCATTTCAAGGTTAATATGTTATATTTTTAGCACACGCTCAAAGAAATATACTTGGAAAATATAGTTACTTATCAGAATGAGTACATGGGGTTTTAAAGGGAATTTTAAAGTAGCTCTAAAAATTTGAATTTGACACCTTCTAAAAATGTTAGCATCCTTCTTGACTACAAAATACAAATCCTTTTTTTTTTTAACTATTATGGTCACCAAGGTGACAAAAATACTGACTCTTCCCTTGTAGAAAAACAAATTGAAAAAATACATAGGCAATGTAATTGAGTTTTATCAACCTGTTTTTTGATGAGATGGATTCTTATCATTTTTGCTATATGTTAACCCTCAATAAAAGAGTGCTTTTCTATTCCTGCTACATTAAAAAACAAACAACAAAAAGAAAAAAAAATGGTTAGGGTAACTTATTCTGACTATAATGTAGATGACCTAATTACAACTGTGAGATTCTAAAAGAGTATAAAAATTATAAAGCCCTTAAAAACAGATCTTATGACCTCAGATCTCTTTTACCTTATCTATACCTTTTGTGAGGATTGATAGCTCATACATAATATTCCCTTTCCTGGTAATTAGCAGAGCTGCAGTCTAAAATTCCCCCAAGAGGGCAACAATCCCATCTCCAATGACAGCTTGGGAGAAATATGGTAGCAATGCAAGCTTTCTTATCTTTAGGACCCTTCAATGGCTAAATGAGAAAATTTGTGATTTAAAATAGCTAGTTTCCAACACACAAACTTGCTGAAGGTTGTGAAGCTCCCTAATTAAGTTATACTATAGTCTTGGCACAACATGTGAGGAAAGCCATTCCTAACAAGTAAACTTTAATATAATCCTCCACATGTTTAATTGCAGATAACAACTAGGTGGTATGGAACTTATTTACTGAGTTGATTTGAAAGGTGAATTAGAACTCTCCAGAGTGGTAAAACTCCACCAGTATATAATCCTGCCCAGCCCATTTCTTTAACCGTGCAAGCTGAGGAAAATTGTACAGAGTATCTTCGACAAAGTCCTTAGTGTAGAGGTGGTCCGTCTTCATGATACAGGTATGTCCATCTCCCTGACAGTTTAAAAAAAACAAGAGCAGCCTGCTTGCCTAACAGGGAGCTCAATGGCAAGGCTTTTCTCACTCACACTCAGTACCATTTTTGGTGTCCTCTTTTCTCTACCTTATTTTTACAGACCATTTTCCTACTTCCTTCCCTAAAATAATTCATCATTGAATTACAGGCAATTGAATAATTACAGTCATGAGCTCTTTTAGAAGAATTTCTCCATAAGAGCTCTAATCAAGGATTATAACTGTTTTTAAGTCTCTATTTTATTGAAAGTGAAAACTTGATTCCTAAGATTAATCCATCAATATTTCTATCTTTAAATTTGAAAGTTATCTGAGACAAAAGAGTGAGAATTTTAGGATTAAGATGGAGTCACTTTTTCACTAAATGTATAAGTAACACTTTGATTTATAATAAATGCACAAGCCTATTATATCTCCCTTTTGAGAAAAATCATTTTTCTAACAAATTTCTACATATTATCTACAGGCCCAAACTGATTTTCTACATTTGATTTATGGATAATTAATAGCCAGGCTATCCTATTTCTTATTTCAAGAATAGAGCAGCTCTTATTTTATTAGACAGTTCAATATTCCCAGAAGTCAGCTTCTTTTCTTCTTCCTTTTATACCAAAAATAATTCTTACTTCTATCAGTATATTCCCATCCCATACTTAGATTAACACTTGTAAACTGGATCAACTTCTTTATCATGTCTCATGAATGAAAGCAAATTATCTCAGTTAGCATACACTCATATGTTAAAATCATTTAGAATAGGGTCACAAAAGTCAATTTTCTTTCATTACCAAAGGGATATTTTTTTGCAGTCCCATCAAATGTGTACATCTTTTTAAGTGTCAAAGAATGAATACACATAATTATAATAAATAGTTCATATTTTGTATTAACATATACTCCTGTTCCAAGCAGAAGGATGACATAATCAGATTTGAATTTTAGAAATATCAGACTGGGATGATTTTGGTAAATGAATTCTTCTAACCTGTTCTTTCTTACTCTGAGCAAAACAGCATAAGGAACACAAAAAGAAGCAAAATCCATTATTTTAATCAGAGACAGATATGACGGACTAAAGCCAGTAGCCATTTAAACATATTTGGGGAGTATTTTCCTAAATACAGAGGCTGGAATTCTGCATTTTCCAGGAACTCTTGCAGCTACAGCTCTGGATATAATTTTGGTTCTGCCAGTCAGACAAACCTCCAAACACTAACATTTGCATGGTTAGTGTGATATTTTTACTGTGTCTTTTGTTTCTGTTTGCAAAGATCATCAGAGGGGTGTCTGGTTTTCTATGACAAGATTAGCAGACATATTGATGTGTGGCAACTTGATCCATAGGTATTAATGAGAATTGTGGTGGGCAAATTTTCCTAGTGACTTTTTGCAGTTGTTTATGGACGCTGCAGTGCTAATAGTAGCTTCCTAATCATGGAGACTTTTTGATGATAGCTTTTTGATTACAAGTTTTCTGATCTTGGTGTGGCCTCCCTATTTTGGTAATATGGCACAGCATGGCTCAAGACCTGGCATTTGTCATGACAGCTTTCTAATTTTTCTTTTTGTCCAAATTTTTATTTAAATTCTTTTTAGTTAACATATAGTGTAATATCAGTTTCAAGAGTAAAATTTAGTGATCTTACTTGCATCTAACACCCAGTGTTCATCATAACAAGTGCCCTCCTTAAAACCGCATCATCCATTTAGTCTATCTCCCACTGGCCTCCCTCTATCAACCCTCAGTTTTTTTTATTTTTTTTTAAGATTTTTTTTTTATTTGACAGAGAGAGAGAGACACAATGAGAGAGGGAACACAAGCAGGGGGAGTGGGAGAGGGAGAAGCAGGCTACCTGCCGAGTAGGGAGCCCAATGTGGGACTTGATCCCGGGACCCCGGGACTGTGACCTGAGCTGAAGGCAGATGCTTAACAACTGAGTCACCCAGGCATGCTCAACCCTCAGTTTGTTTTCTATCATTAAGAATCTCATATGTTTTTCCTCCCCCTCTCTCCTTTTTTCTCCCCTTCCCACACATTCATCTGTTTTGTTTCTTAAATTCCACATGAGTGATAGCATATGGTATTTGTCTTTCTCTGACTGACTTATTTCACTTAGCATAATATACACTAGCTCCATCCACGTCATTGCAAATGACAAGATTTCGTTCTTTTTGATGGCTGAGTTATAATATTCCATTGTATATATATACCACATCTTCTTTATCCATTCATTAGTTAATGGACACTTGGGCTCTCTCCATAGTTTGGCTTTTGTTGATAATGCTGCTATAATCATCAGCGTTCATGTACCCCTTCAAATCTGTATTTTTGTATTCTTTGGGTAAATACCTAGTAGTATAATCCTAGGTCATGGGGTAGCTCTATTTTTAACTTTTTGAGGAAACTCCATAGTGTTTTCCACAGTGCCTGCACAACTTTACATTACCACCAACAGTGTAAGAGGTTTCCCCTTTCTCCGCACCCTGCCAACACCTGTTGTTTCCTGTATTCTTAATTTTAGTCATTCTGACAGGTGTGAGGTGGTAACTCACTGTGGTTTTGATTTGTATTTCCCTGATGATGAGTAATGTTGAGCATCTTTTCATGTGTCTGTTGGCCATCTGGGTGTCTTCTTTAGAAAAATGTCTATTTGTGTCTTTTGCACTTTTCTCAACTGGATTTTTTTTTTTTTTTTGGTGTTGAGTTTAAGTTCTTTATAGATTTTGGACACTAATCCTTGATCAGATATGTCATTTGTAAATATCTTCCCCCTTTCTGTAGGTTACCTTTTAGTTTTGTTGGTTGCTTCCTTTGCTGTGCTGAAGTTTTTTTTTTTTTTTGTAAGATTTATTTATTTGATATATAGAGAGAGAGAGAGGAGAGGGAAAGAGAGTTTCGAGTAGACTCTGTCCTGAGCACAGAGTCCAACATGGAGCTCAGTCTATGACCATGAGATCACGACCTGAGCCAAAATCGAGTCAGACACTCAATTGACTACAGCACACAGGCACCTGAGAGGCTTTTTATTTTGATGAAGTCCTAGTAGTTCATTTTGGCTTTTGTTTCCCTTATCTCTAGTGAAGTGTCTAGTAAGAAGTTGCTATGGCCGAGGTCAAAGAGGTTTCTGCCTATATTCTCCTCTAGAATTTTGATGATTTTTCTCTCTCACATTGAGGTCTTTCATCCACTTTGAATTTATTTTTGTTTGCATGTTGCTGTCCAGTTTTCTCAATACCATTTGTTGAAGAGACTGTCTTTTTTTGATTGGATATTCTTTCCTGCTTTGTTGAAGATCAGTTAACCATATTGTTGTGGAACCATAAAATACCTAGGAATAAACCTAACCAAAGAGGTAAAAGATCTGTAGTCTGAAAACTATAGCACACTTATGAAAGAAATTGAAGAGAACACAAAGAAATGGGGAAAAAATTCCTTGCTCATGGATTGGAAGAATAAACATTGTTAAAATGTCTGTACTACCCAAAGCAATCTACACATTTAATGCAATTTCTATCAAAATACCACCAGAATTTTTCACAGAGCTAGAACAAAAAAAATCTTAAAATTTGTGGAGAACCACAAAGACCCCAAATAGCCAAAACAATCCTGAAAAAGAAAAGCAAAGCAGGAGGAATCATGATTCTGGACTTCAAGCTATATTACAAAACTGCAGTCATCAAGACAGTTTGGTACAAGTGCCTATTTTTTTTAATCACATAAGAAGCATTCACTCCTATTGTGACTATTCTTCACTAAAGTTGTTTTGGAAAGTTCAACCTAAAATATATTTCTTCAGCTTAACCAATAACTTTTAAGCCATTTAATAGCCTGTAATAAACCTTTGTGTGCTTAAATCATCCTTCATCTGAAATACATAAGGACCTTCTACAAATCAACAATCAGAAATAGATAATCCAATTAAAAATAGGCAAAGACCTTAATAGACATTTCAATAAAGATATACAAATGTCCAACAAGAATATGAAAAGATTCTAAACATCACTAATCATAAGGTAAATGCAGATCAAAATCAGAACAAAATACCTTCTTAAACACATTAGGATGATCATTATCAAAGCAATAGGAGATGAGCATTGACAAGAATGTCAATTGGAAATTGGAAACTTCTGCACTGTTGGTGGGAATGTAAAGTGGTTTAGTAACTATGGAAAACAGCATGGAGTTTCCTTAAAAGTTCAAAAATAGAATTACCATATGATGCAGAAATCCTACTTCAGTGTATATATCCAAAAGAATTCAAAGCAGGATCTCAGAGTGATATTTGCACACTCATATTTGTCACAGCATTATTTGCAATAGCCAAGAGGTAAAAATAACTCAAATAGTCATCAACAGATAAATGTGTTACATAGATAATGAAATATTATGCAGCATTAAAATGGAACAAAATCCTTATCCCATGCTACAACATAGGTAAACCTCAAGATCATTATACTAAGCATAATAAGCCAGTCGGATAAGGACAAATACTATATTATTCTACTTATATAAATTATCTAAATTAATCAAAATCATAAAAACAGAAAATAGGTAATTGGCAATGGCTAGGGGAAATGGGGACAGAAAAATTAGTGTTTAGTGGGCTTACAGTTTTAGTTTAAGTTTCTAGATATCTGTTGAACAGTATAAATATACTTAACACTACTGAACTGTATATCTAAAAATGGTTACGATGGTAAATTGAACATTATGTTTTTTATAACAAAAAAGCCCACATTCTCTTAAGCTGAACCTTATTTTGCATTGTTGAAAGTCAAACCAATACCATATAATATCAACCAAATACTATAACTTGCAAGAAATATCTGCTCTTTGTGGTACAAAGGGAGTATATTTTATAAAGTCACCAACAATGAAATCACAGCCTATTTTTAAGAAAGTTTCATTTGAGAGAATTAAATTCAAAAAATAGCAACTTTCCCATATCAAAGTCTAGAAGGGGTCAAGCTATGAGATAAAGTGGGCTCAACTATTAGGAAATGCCATTTGGCATCTCCTACCAACAACATTCTAACATATTTGGAAAACGCACCAGTGACCATAGCAAAGTCTTGAGGCGTAAAACTTTTCCTCTGCATAGATTTCCAAAGTATCATGATGCTTTTCCAATATGAGGAACATTTTCTAGAACTGGAGAACAACTTCACCTAAATTTGTAGAAATGAGAGGGCTCTGAATGTTTCCCATAAAAAGATGAAGATTACTTTGCTGTAAGCAACTTTAATTACATAAAGCCAGTAGCAATTAGATATATCAGCATGCATACAGCAAACCCAGCAAAAACTCAACCTCTGACACAATTTCTCACTGTGTGACTCGTTCAATTAGGATAATACAATTTACTTAAATAGTAATGATTCTCTCCTTAAATGGGAAGTGGTTATTCTGCCAGTTTTTCAGTCAGATGTCCCATGAAAAATATTTGGCACAGCAGTATTATTTCCATGAAAACAGGCTAAATAGCAATTTATTTTAAAACACACTTTTTTCAGTGGCTTTAACTTGTTAAAATTTCTTTTAGTTTTAGCTCCCTCTTCTTTCCCTTAATCCTGCTGAATGTTTGATGGTAGTCTACACTTACAATATCTTCTCCAAGTTTGAGTACTTAAAAAAGATTCTAACAGCAGTACCCAAATAGGGATATGGGCAGTGTAGGACAAAATCTACTTTTTTTTTTTTTTTTTAGGTGGGGTAAAGAGTCAAATAAGGGCCCAGCATAGCTTGCATCCATTCAAGAAAAAAATAGGAAAAAAATAATATGGATGCCATATAAGTATTCTGAAATATATAGGAAGATAACCTATAAGAAATAAGTAAAGAACACACTTTAAAAGAATATTTACTACATAAAACAGAAATAAATTTTAGGCACCAGATGGTTTATAATTGGAAGGAAAAAAGTAAAACACCACTATGCAAGGATAGAAAAAAAGATGAGAGAAAATTATATCCAAGAAAAAAGTAAGCTGACATTATTTTTAAGTCAGAAGAAGAGCAACTGAAGGATTAGAAACAAATAAACAGAATCAAAATTCCATAACAATAAAAACATCATATGGAGGGGAAATTTAAAAGATTATTTCTAACTATTAAGGACAAAAATGGATAAAAATTGTCCAAGGTATATTTAGTGACCCAAAAAAGACAGGAGGAAGATTAAAAATACAGACACTTTGTACTTCTTAGGAATAGAACAAAATAAATAAAAACACTTTTCAAAAAGTCTAAGAAAAAGATGGTTCTTAAACTTTAAATTCCTGGATCTATAGATGGCAAGAGCTCACTCAATATCCGAAATTATTACTAAAAAGTTATTTACAGTACTTCCAGTTTCCCTGCCAGCATGTAAGAAGCTTGGAAGCTGCCACTTTATCCTAACAAGTAAAGAGCTAAACAAACTGAAAAAGCAACAACTCTTCTTATATTCCTTAGAGAGGTGAGTTCACAGGACAAAAAAAAAAAAAAAAAATCCCCCAAATTGGAAACACTCACAGACAAATACAGAGAATTACAATTTACCTGAGCAGAAAACTGCAAGTTGAAACTTACAAAAGGACCAGTGCTGGTGAGAAAACCCTGAACTGTGATTGAGGAATTGCTCGAGGCCCAGTGTAGACAACTCTGAAGGTCAAAAACTCCAGGTGACCCAGTCATGGAGGGGCCCCCAATTTGGTGAGATTTACCTCCAGGAGCTTGACCAGGTTCTTATAATAATTATCAGAGAAAAATCCCTTTAGACTTCTGGCAGGAAGAGGAGAAAAAGGAGCCATTTTGAAGTACCTGAGAGCATTCTGTTCCTAACATGGCCTAACCTCAGGGTAAACTAGTTAACCAGAGCCTACCCTGCTAGGGTTTACTAGAGCTTAATGTACCTGAAAGAAAAGAAATACCCAACTCCAGCGGCTCTAATCTTCTACTTGGAGAAAAGAAAATAACCCAACCCAATCCAGCCCCCTCTAGCTATCCTGTCTCACCTAAGGGAGGAATGGGGATGAGAAGCATCTGTGAAGTGCAAAGACCAGATGCATAGGCAGATTAAAATACTGGGACCTAATCATAGGACTATAGAAGACTTCACAACTTACCACATTACTAAGGGCCTATTTGCAGCAATTTCTTTTATCCAGTACATTGTATCCAGTTATCAAAACAAAATAGAAGAGAAAGAGCATGTATCGGAACCAGACCCAAAAATAACAGGGATGTTGAAATTATCAGACCAGGAATTTAAAACAACTATGATTAATACGTTAAGTGCTCTAATAGAGGAAGTAAATAACATGCAAGTAGAGATAGGGAGTGTAAGAAGAGAGAAGGAAATTCTAAGAAAAACCCAAAAAGAAACGCTAGAGGTCAAAAGCACTATAACAGAAATGAAGAATGCCTTGGATGGGTTTATTAGTAAACTAGACACAGCTTAAGAAAGATTTTGATCTCGAGGATATCTAAATAGTAATCTCCAAAACTGAAAAGCAAACAGCAAACAGAATAGGAAAAAAAAAAAGAATGGGGGTGCCTGGGTGGCCCAGTCTGTTGAGTGGCTGCCTTTGGCTTGGGTCATGATCTCAGGGTCCTGGGATGGAGCCCCGCATCGGGCTCCCTGCTCAGTGGGGTGTCTGCTTCTCCCTCTCACTCTCCCTCTGTGTTCTCTCTCTCAAATAAATAAATAAATAAATCTTTAAAAAAAAAGAACAAAATATCCAAGAGCTGTGGAAGTACTATAAAAGATACAACATATGTGTAATAAGAATACCAAAAAGGAAAGAGAGAAAAGAGCAGGAGCACCATTTGAAGCAATAATGACTGAGAATTACCCCAAATATGGTCAGACACGGAAACACAGATCCAAGAAGTTTGGATCACACCAAGCAAGATAAATGCCAAAAAAACTTCACCTACACATATCATTTTCATATTACAGAAAATAAGAATAAAGAAAAAATCCTGAAAGAAGCCAGAGGGGGAAAAACCATCTTACTATAGAGGAATAAATAAAAGAATTATAGGACTTCTCTTCAGAGAGCACGCAAAAAAGATGGGAGTAGAGTGAAATATTTAAACTGTTGAGAAAAAAAGCCTACCAACCTAGAATTCTGTACCCTGTGAAATTATCCTTCAAAGGTGAATATTTTTTTCCCAAATAAAAAATTGAGGGAAGTTGTTACTAGTAGACTGCCTTGCAAAAGATGTTAGAAGTTCTTTAGAGAGAAGGAAATTATATAGGTCAGAAGCCCAGATCTTCATAAAGGAAGGGAGAGTATCAGAGAAAGGATAAATGAAGATAAAACAGATTTTTCTAGATTGATCTAACAGATAACAATCTGTTTGAAATAATATCGACAATGCATTCAAATATATACACATATGTATATATACATACACATATAGGTGTATATATGTGTGTGTGTATATGCCTCTGTATCAGCAAAATGTATAATAGCAATGATACAAGGGACAAGATGGAGGAATTAGGATTATTTTGTTACTATTATTTTGTTATTTTGATACTCATACTACCTCTGCAGTGGTATAGTGTTATTTGAAAATGGATTTGGATTAGTTGTAAATGTATATTGCAAACTCTAGGGAAGCCATTAAAAAAAGTTTTTAAAGAAATACAACTGATATGATAAGAGGAGAGAAAATAGAATCACATAAGATATTCAGTTAAAACCTCAAAAGGGGGGACAAAAAGAGTGGAAGACAAAAATCAAGGGCAACATAGAAAACACTAACAAATATGGTAGATCATTGTCCAACTGTCAATAATCACTCTCAAGTCAATCGTCTAAATGAACCAATTAAAAGACAGAAATTGTCAGAATGGATACAAATATAAGCCCAAATATATGTTGCCTATACTTTAAATATATGGACATATAGATTAAAGGTAAATGGATGGAGAAAGAGGTTTCATGCTAACACTAATCAAAACAAAGTGGGAGTACTGATAATGATTTTGAACAGAGCACACATAAGAGCAAGGAAAGTATTAGGAATAAAGAGGAGCATTATATAATGATAAGGGGCTCAATTTTCCTAGAAGATGTAATAATTCTTATTGTATATATGGCTAACAAAAGAGTGTCAAACTATGTGAGGCAAAAATGGAGAACTCCAAGGAGAAATAGATGAACCCACCATTATAACTGGAGATGTCAGAACTTCTCTATCAGAAGTGAAGAGATCCAGCAGGCAAAAAATCAGAAAGAACATATTTGAACACAACAACATCAATCAACTGGATTTAATGGATATCTATAGACTATTTCATTAAACAACAGAATACATGTTCTTTTCAAGCTCACATGGAACATTCACCAAAGCAGGCCACATTCTGACCATAAAACACATCTTAACAGATTTAAGAGAACGGAACTCACAAAATGTCTGCTTGCATTCAACAATGGAATTAAACTAGAAATCAATAACAGAAAGGTGGCTGGAAATCCAAAAATACATGAAGATTAAACAACACACTTCTAAATAATACTTGGGTCAAAGAAGAAATCTCAAGAGAAGTTAAAATATATTTTGAACTCAATGAAAATGAAAACATGACTTATCCAGGGACACCTGGGTGGCTCAGTCATTAAGCATCTGCCTTCAGCTCAGGTCATGGTCCCAGGGTCCTGGGATCAAGCCCCACATCAGGCTCCCTGCTCGGCAGGAAGCCTGCTTCTCCCTCTCCCACTCCCCGTGCTTGTACTCCATCTCTCTCTCTGGGTCTCTCTCTGTCAAATAAATAAATAAAATCTTAAAAAAAAAAAAAACATGACTTATCCAAATTTGTGGGATGCGGTTAAAAGAGGGCTTAGAAGAAAATTTATAGCATTGAATGTATGCATTAGAAAAGAAGACAGACCTCAATTATCTAAGCTTCTACCTTGAAATCAGGAAAAGATGAGCAAATTAAATCCACAATAATAAGAAAAGAAATAATAAGAATTAAAAAAGAAATCAATAAAATTGAAAACATAAAATCAATAAAGAAAAATCAATGAATCCAAAACTGGCACTTTGAAATAAGCTTCTAGCCAGGCTAAGAAAAAAAGAGAGAGGACACAAATTATTAATATCAGAAATGAAAGGGGGTCATCACTGCAGATTTCATGAATGTTAAAAATATATTAAAGGAATACTGTGAACAACTCTATGCCCACAAATTTGATAATTTAAATGAAATAGACCAATCCCTTTCAAGACACAATTTGCCAAAACTCACACAAGAAGAAATAGACTATTTGAATAAATCAATAACTACTAAAGAAATTGAATCACTAATTAATAATCTTCCAAATTATACAATTCTCTACAATCTCTTCCAGAAGGTAGAAACTGAGAGAATTCTAACACATTCCATGAGCCCAGCATTACCCTAATACCCAAACCAGACAAAAACATTGTAAGAATAGTGTTTAAAACTTAGGTCCATACAAAAACCTGCACATGGATGTTTATAGTAGTTTTATTCATAGTTGCTAAACTTTAATGCAATAACGATGTCCTTTGGTAGGTAATTGATTAACTGTGGTACAGCCAGACAATGGGATATTATTCAGCCCTAAAAAGAAATGAACTATCAAGCTTTGAAAAGACAGAGAACCTTGAATGTATATTACAAAGTGAAAGGAGCCAATCTGAAAAGGCTACGTACTATATGATTACAACTACATGACATTCTGGAAAAGGCAAAACTATACAGACAATAAAAAAGATTAATGTTTGCCAGAGTTTAGGGGGGGAGGAAGAATGAATAGGACACAGAAAAGTTTTAGGGCAGGAAAATCATTCTGTATGAAATCATAGTGGTAGATATATGCCATTATTCATTTGTCCAAATCCACAGAGTACAAATGCCAAGTAAACCCTAATGTAAATTATGAGCACTAATAATATATCAATCTAGGTACATTAACTGTAACAAATATACAAAAATATGGGTTGTTATTAGTGAGGGAGACTGTGCATTTGTGAAGATAAAGGGTATATGAGAACTCTACTTTCCACTCAACTTTTCTGTGAACCTAAAGCTACTCTAAAGATTAAACTCTATGAGTTGAAAAGATATCTGAAAAGTAGAAAGTTATTACCATTTTAGTGAGCATTTGACAGTTACCTTCCCAGTATCCATTAGCCCTTTTCGTCTCTAATCCCTATGCTTGTTTCTGAGTTATATAGGATGGGTGGGATTACTCCTATCCCCAGTTCAACCTCTAGTTCTAGTAAGTTCTGAACCTCCTTTCTCTTCTTCTAGAAATGATAGAAAGCAACAAGGAAAAAGGGGAAAAAGCAGAAACTCCAAGACAACTTTCAACTTTCTCAAGCAAATATATTAAATAAAAGAGAATGAGTTGTGTGTGGAACTGAGATTAAATGAAAGAAATCCTTAAAGGAGATGAAGAAAATGCACAGAAAATGTGTTAATGTACAGAGGCGAGATATCTAGGAAAGCCTCTCTTCCTAACAGAGGAGAACTGGGAAGGTAGACCCAGTAGCTCTTGGAATTATATTTCAGAAAAAAATTCCTGTAGCTAAGGGCTGCCGAAGAAAGCATTCAGTCATCTCCAGGTATGTTAGTTACAAAGTTTTTGTACATGATTTTCAGCAGGTTAAGAAAATTCCATTTCTAGTTTGTGAAGTATTTTTCTTTTCTTTTTTTTTTTTATAAGTGGGTGTTGAATTCTGTCAAAAGCTTTTTATGTACCTATGAAATCTCTATGTGGTTGTTTTATTTTTCCATGTGATTCTTTTAATTCCCTCCCAACACACAAATACGTTGTAATACATGGATTGACTTTCAGAACCTAAACCACTATTGCATCTGTGAGACAAAAGCCTGATTTAATTTGCTTGATTTGATAGGAGTTTTGATGTCCATGATGATGAGTTTTCTGTTGTCAATGTAGATTTGGGTGCTATAATTATGCTGCCTTCATGAAGAAAGTTAGGAAGTATTCTTTCCTTTATTTTCCTGAAGAATTTTGTAGAATTAATATTTTCTCTACCTGAAATATTCAATTGAATTTACCAATGAAGACTTTGGGAACAGGGTTTTCTATTTAGAGAGACAGTTGAAAAAAAATTGCAAAATATTCATATTTTCAGATTTTTGTGTCATTTACATTTAAAGAAAATAACTATATCTAAATTGTTCTAATTATAATAAATTTCTAAATTGTCATATTTACATAACTTTTTCATAATATTCCCTTACTATGCTTTTAATATTTAACACCTCTAGTCACCTCTTTCATTCCTGATATTAATTTGTTTTCTCCCTCCTGCCCCTGTTCATACATACATACACACGCACATGCACACAGACACACACACACACACACACACACACACACACACAACTTTGTTAGGGTCTTATCAATTTTATTAAACACATCAAAGAGCCTAGTCTCTTAGAACACTTGTAATTTAATCAAGGATTTGAACACTTTGCGCAGATTTAGGTGTTCACTGCCTCTGCAGCCCCCTCCCTTACAGAATCCTCCCCCTACATTTCTGGATGCCCTACAAGACCTCAAAACTCTCCTCTGTCACCTCAAGCCACTGATAATAAACTTTTCTCTGCACTGACTTCCATGAGAATTTTGGGTAGCTCACGGCAGAAATAAACTAAAGCCTCATCTTTCAAGGATAAAAAATAACGGTTTGTGATTACTCTCTAGTACCTTCAATATATCTTTTAATATTTTGTATGGTTTTTTAAAAAGATTTTATTTATTCATGAGAGAGAGAGACAGAGGGAGAAGCAGGCTCCTCATGGGGCAGGGAGCCTATGCGGGACTCAATCCCAGGACCCTGGGATCATGACCTGAGCCAAAGGCGGACACTCAACTGACTGAGTCACCCAGGCACCCTGTATGGCTTTTATGAGTGTTATCTGTGAGAAGGTTTTCTCTGCTCCTCCCTCCCCAAGCTAATCTGCTATTATAGGAAGCCAGACTTAAAGAGAGAAACACAGAAGAAAAGCAAAGCATATATTTGTGAGTTAGAAAATAAACATTTAGGTATAATGAATAAATTAACAAGCTGGTTCTTTAGGGGAAAAATTAAACAGGAAAAGGCCAAATACACATTTAAAAGGACAAAAACATATAGTAAAAATAATAAATGTATCAGAGAATAGAGAAACAGAAGATATTAGTCAACTGACTAACCAGTTAAGCCTAGATAGTGCAATAATAACTACACAAGAATAGACTAATAATGATGGAATAACCACAGAGGATATTAGACTCATCCAGAAAAAAAGGGAAAAGACATAAACTAAAAATGTTAGAAATTAAGAGAGGATATCACTATAAACCTGTAGTCATTAAAGAGGTAACATGGGAATATCATAAACAAGTTGATGCCATATATTCAACAACTCCAGTGAAGGGTGCGTTTTTTGAAAGACACAAATTATCAAAGGTCAAGCGAGAATAGAAACCCAAGGGGCACCTGGGTGGCTCAGTGAGCGAAGCATCTGCCTTCAGCTCAGGTCATGATCTCAGGGTCCTAGGATGGAGCCCTGAATCAGGCTCCCTGCTCAATGGAGAACATGCTTCTCCCTCTCCTCCCCTTCCCCCTCCCTACTCTCTCCCACTTGTGCGCTCAATCTCTCTATCTCAAATAAGTAAAATCTTAAAAAAAAAAAAAAATAGAAACCTAAGTAGTTCTACCTCTACAACAGAAATTGAAAAGTTTAATTAAAACATTTCAATAAAGAAAACTCCAGGACCAGTTAACTTCACTAGGAATTTTACCAAATACTGAAGGATGAAACAATACCAATTTTAACAAAGTCTTTCAGAAAACAGAAGAGGGAATATTCCTCAATTAATTTTATGGGGCCAGTATTACCTCCTCAATCCCAGTACCTTGATTTTCTGCTCATGAGTTGAGCTACATTTTTGGGGGGGTTCACCCAGATAATGCTAATGTATGGCCAGAGTGTGAACCACTGGCATAGTGAATAGACAAGCTCATACAACAAATCTTCAGGTCAGGATACAACCTTGTATGCCTTTCATGGAAAGAATTGTAATAGGTACTAAAAGCCTTCAAACAGCTCTTGTTCTTTTAACCCAATTTTAGATATTTAACATAGAAAATGGGGGAAAAACACATTGAAAAATAAGGACAAAAGGGTTTCCTTTACATTCTTTATAATCATAATTAAAGTTTTCTTCAATAATATGTTGTTTAAATAATGTATGGTATATTCAGATAATTACTAAGTTATCATCCTTTAAAATGATTAAATTTGCATTTAGCGATATAGAAAGGTGTTTATGATATGTTTCTTAACCAAAAAAGCAGCTGTCTGACCAAAATAAAAAAACAGATTTTATATTTATAAGGTGGTGAGAGTAAATTTATAATTATTTTAAAATGGGGAAAAGTCTGGATGTATATATGCTGAAATGCTCTGTTATATTAAGCAGTAAAATCTGAGTTGATTTATATTTAATAAATGCTTCTTTTCATTTACTAATTTGTTCACAAAATAATCATTTATTTCTTGTGCAATGAAACTAATTATATAAAAACAAAGAAAGATCATCATGGCTACTCTGTGTGGAAACCAACTATCACAAAATTTAAGTAATCTGGGTAAGGGGTGATGATAGCAGTGGAGTGGGGAGAAAGGACTATATTCAAAAGTTAAAGAAGGTATAATTACTGGATTTTACTATTCCAAAATGTAGTATAAATTGGATTTTACCAACTCTTAGATTTTATTTCCTTAACAGAAGAGGAGATAAAAATATCTTTGTCTCATTTAATGTCAGAGGTTTAAGAAGGAAACATAGAAATTATCCTTTTCTAACAATTAAAACCTAAGAAATCTGAAAGTATAGTAAGTCTAAATTGTCTTTTATTTAAAAAGAAATTATCTTCTTCCTCTATGATTCATTTTACTCAGTCTTCCACTCAACCAGCAACTTTTCAAAGATTTTATTCATCATACAATTTGAGGGAGACAAAAGAAAAACAAGATATAATCTTTGTTTGTATCAAATTCTTCTAAAACACAATAAAGTCCTACACTATTTTGGGTAAAGTGGAAAGTAATTTTGATGCAATCATTGACAATTAATCAGCCCTGCTATCTCCCTCCAAAATTCTAAACCACCATCTTGTGGCATAAAGAAACAGCATTCTGGGTCCTAGAAAAGCAAAACACTATGGAATTACTCATGTCCATGCCATTTTAAGTTACATACAGAGCCAGATCTCCAGATTTGTTCACAGGAAACTCAGGGTTCTAGTTCCTATTGTGACTTTGACAATCCGTCAGAACTAAGACTGTGCACAACATATATCAACACAATGTCTTTAAAATGATCCACTGGCATCTGGATCAAAAAATCAGTGTGTTGTGATATGAGGAATTCTTAATCTCAGGAAACAAACAGGGTTGCTGGAGTGGTGGGGGGTGGGAGGGATGGGGTGGCTGGGTGAAGGACATTGGGAGTGGTATGTGCTATGGTGAGTGCTGTGAATTTTGTAAGACTGATGAATCACAGACCTGTACCTCTGAAACAAATAACACATTATATGTTAAAAAGAAGAAGAAGAAGAAGAAGAAGAAGAAGAAGAAGAAGAAGAAGAAGAAGAAGAAGAAGAAGAAGAAGAAGAAGAAGAAGAAGAAGAAGAAGAAGGAGAAGAAGAAGAAGAAGGAGAAGAAGAAGGAGAAGAAGATAGTAGGAAGGGAAAAATGAAGGAGGGGAAATCGGGGGATGAGATGAACCATGAGAGACTATGGACTTTAAGAAACAAATTGAGGGTTTTAGAGGGGAGGGGGTTGAGGGGATGGGTTAGCCCGGTGATGGATATTAAGGAGGGCACGTGTTGAATGGAGCACTGGGTGTTATATGCAAACAATGAACCATGGAACACTACATCAAAAACTAATGATGTACTGTATGGTGACTAACATAATAAAATTAAATTAAAAAAAATCACTGTGTTGTCAAGCGAAACTTGACCCAAACAGGTTTTCACATTTTAATAAAATTTAAACTACCTAGGACGTTATTGCTCTTACATTTTATACATCCCCTGCCATTGGAATGGCAGTTTTGTTTTACACAACGATATACATTTAATTTCATAAAATTTTTGGTCAAGAAAAGATATATGCCCTTGTTGACACTTATTTTTTAAAATTCCCCTTGTGAACTCCAAACATCAGGTAGGGTACATGAATCACAGTTTGAATTTGGAGTAGTTATACATACAGACTATGAACTATACTGTCATTCTACTTATACGATTTATTAATGTACATATATAGCTTTTTGGCCTTCATTAAAAATTCTGAGTGAGCTCTACAAGATATGGGCCAGGTTATGCATGAAATGCACGCATTCAAACAATAGTCCGTCTATTCACTCAACAAGTAGTTAATATTTGTAGGTACTGTTTTAGGCTTCCTTATTTCTTCCCATTTTTTAGACTGAAGGTACTAGACTGATTCAGAGAAAATTGAAACAAAACACCAAGTGCCCTACTTAGCCTCTACTTAATTATGAAGCATTAGTGACTTTATAAACCTTTTATGGGCTTTACCTATTAGTAGCACCCCCCCACACACACTTTTTTTATTAACTTATTGAGTTGGCTGGCTACATTTCTGAAAAGTGGCTTCATGTAAAGAATTGCATCAGATTTGGTCTTTTCTAAAGAAAAAAGCTAGTGGAACTCATGGTGGCAATATCCAAATCAGGCAGAGCATGATCAGAGGAGAAGCTTCCTGATGATTCCAGGCTAAGTTGGGGTGGTATTGACCCTGTGTTGGAAAGTTTGGAAGTGGCAAATAGCTGTCTAGGGGAAATGCTTTTCAACCTTTTTATATCATGATTCTAATAGAAACGACTCTACTTGTAAGACTCAGTGAAGGAAATGGATAGGACTTCTTACTTTAGGAGTCAGCAGTCCATGGTTCCTACTCTCCCAGGCCCTACTCTGGCTTCTTACACCAATAATTATTCTCATACCTGTAAGTCAGTAAAAAGTATCCTTTAGAGATACATATGTCATATGTATATATGATGTACATATGATTCTTGAAAGATTAAAACTCATTGCATATATCTCCAATTTGATTTTTACAATCATGAATGGGCTGGGCAATTAAAAAAAAAAACTTGAGTAATACCCACCTTAAATAGGGCATGAGGATTATTTTTTCCCTTCATAAGCAACAAAAGGCAGTCTTCTCTTCAAAATTTGTATCTTTGTGGTATATCTCTGTGTGTGTGCATTTTCATTAAGTGGGAACAAATAAAAATCAGATTAAATGTATTTTATAGAGGGTATTTATAAAAACAAGCTTATTATTCTGAAATTTATCTAAATTACATGCCAAATGAATGAGTGAAGTTTAGAAGTTTGAAATTTCAAAGCCATGGAGTATTTATATTGAAAACAATGAATCTATCACGCCTATTTTCTCCTCATGTCAATCAGGGCATATTTTCCCTTAGCCTGAATCCCTACGGCTTTAAGAATGGAAGAATTGGATATGATGTTTTCAGAAGGTCATATACAATTTAAGCTCTTCTTTCTTAGGGAATCATCTTTCTTTAGAAAATTATATACACCTGCTGCACTCATATGAATCTGCTGGAGTTCCTAAGTTTTATAAATTTTCCTACTAATTTTTTAAAACTTACATTCAGCAAAATTTTGCTATATCAGAAGCACGTATCTTCTAATGTTCAATATGTAGAGGCAGACACAAACTTTGAGAATATATACATATATCACATATATATGATACCTTTTTCCATTAAAGTTTTTGGAAAGACTCTTTAATTATACTTTATTCATTTGACTCATCAGCAACTTTTTAAATATCTGACAAAGAGAGTTAGCCCTATGCCTTCAACTTTCAACTTTAATATTTAACTTAAGCAGAGGGTCAAGGAAGAAATTTTTTTCCTTGTGTTCATCCTCACCATCCCAACTTTAAAAAGGTTAGACCCTGAATATAGGAAGGAGTTGAAGCACACATTAACTGGCACAAAATGAAACACTTAATGTAATATTTGACATTTTTTGAGAAACTATTGGAAATTATAAAAAAGAAATTGAAGACTAGGTCTACTTGTATTTCTGGCATTGACCTCAGGACCACTGATCTGGAAAATTAGCATCTGGCAAAGGATAATAAGGCCTACAATGCATAAGGAGCAGTTGGAAAATAGACTTCAAAAAATTCAAGAACAATGTTTTCCAATGTGCACACTTGAACCACATGCTGAATTTGTAAACTTTATACCTGTATATACACTCAGATATTTTCAAGTAGATTGTGATTAAAAGCATTTGTCTAAATAATGTCTAAAATTAGGTGAATGAGCAGATGCAAAGACTGGCTTACCCAACAGTGAATCATTATTCCACTTCACATAATGATTTTTATTTCAAATTGCAATAATAGTATTCTCATTTTACCCCAAATTGTATTTGTGGAAAGGGAGATAAATTTGGTTAACGTCCCTAATGCCCAAAACTTATGCTTGAAAGGACTAGAGGCTTTAGATTGAATTATTAGAGTTTAAATGGAAGTTTATGCATGCTTAAGAGTTGACTAAAGAAAATTCCTTCTTAGAGGTTCCTGGAATCTGTCACTATCAGACATGATCCTGGAATGTCTTTCATTTATTCATAAACAGAATTCAGTCTAAATCTATGTGTATCTAAATCTGGATGTTTTATCAATAAAACACTTCACAAAATTTGTTCTCTGTAGCGACCTGGCAATGATAACTACTTAATCCGCATCTGTAATTAATTTAGGAGGATGAGACAAACTGTTGGGATGTAGAGATAATGTCTACTTTTATAGATTGAATAGTACTGCTATAAAATATGTGGCCAGGCAATACTCCACAATACTTCCCGTAGGGGCGCTATAGACAGTGAAGGCTGAGGATCATTTCCTTGTCATTTACAAACTGGCTGTGACGAAGAATTGGCTTTTCATTCTCTATCAGAATCAGCTGCAGTTAGGTAAATTCACTAACTCCATTTTTCTATCTTATTTGAACAGCTTCTCTGGTCTGAAACAAAATACCGAGTGGTTTCATTTATAGCAACACATGCACTTGCAAAATCATACAATATATACCTTGCCACTTTCACCTGGCCGTATGGTTAAAACAAGCTTGTTTTTTGTTTGTTTGTTTGTTTTTGTTTTTAAAAGGCCACAGTAGGAATTTGGAAAATTGTGTTCTATTCTCTGCTTGGTCCCTAATATCAAGTTATAGGACTTTGAACATTTTCCCACATCTTTTAGGTTGAGTTAACTTCTTCCTAAAACAAAGAAATCAATGTAGATATTCTCCGGTTCTCTTTAGGGAACAATATTTCATCATTTAAGTCTCTTTCTAATCTGACTTGTATTTTCTGTTTGTACAGATGGTGACAAAGATAAAAAACCTGCACAAGAAGGAAAGCGATCCAGGATCTTTACGTGGGAAAGCTCTGGATAGGGTCCAACAGCTGTAAGCTTAGGTTGAGAATAGGACACTATCTTCAATATCTAGGAACAGAAGCTACAACATCACATTCAAGCAGAAGAGCATTATTTAGAAAGTGAGTCTGGGCACATGAGAAGTGAAGGACAAGAGCAGTCTCTCAGTGAGTACTTTGAAAACATATTTATAAACCACACACGTGCGTGGAAGTCAGTGAGTGAATCCTGAGTGGTTTTCTTCCTGTTCTTTGATGCACTAGTGACCCAAAGACTTTTTGTTCTAAGCGGTTATCCTGGAAACCTGAGCAGCCTGAAACATAAGGCTGATCTATCTATCTTACCTGTCCGCTACATCCTTACAAAACTTGGTCTAAGCAGAAAAAAACAGCGGTCTCCCCATCTACCCTACTCCCTCTATCCTTACAGCTTGTCAGAGACAAGTTTTATCATCTCCATCAAGCTTTTTCCAACTTAGCTGCTCCCTGAAATTGATATTTTACTCTGCTTTAAATTTTTCTATGTATTAGGAATTGTCTACTATTCCATTATATATTTGCTTTTTGTTTGAAATTATTTAACAATTTCAAGAATAAAGATCTTTCAACTGCCCTCATCAACAAGATGGAAACTTCTTTGATGTCCAAAACCATAGTTTCTATGGCTTTAGTCACCAGAGAGCAGCAAGTCTAGGTATAGGATTGTAAGCAGAGTCTTATTAGAAAAATTTTTACAACACATTTTTATCTTCCTAAGTGACAATTCATCTCTTAAAATTTTAAGTTTGTCACCTCAAATGGCAAAGACTAATACTAAAAAATTCTGACCAGAAACAAAAGTTTTTCTCTCTTTAAAAGAAAATGATCCCAAATATTGTAAATCTCATTCACAGAAATGTATATCAGCTCTTTGTCAATTCCTAGTCTGTGATTTACTTGCCGCCGTAAAAATGTTTCAGTGTCTTAATCATAAAAAAGTATTCCACCTAAAAATGCAACAACGTACATGTTATAGACTAAATTGTACACCCCCAAATTTATATGTTGCAGCTCTGACCCCCAGTGTAACTATTTGAAGATAGGGTCTGTAAAGAGATAATCAAGGTTAGATAAGGTCTTGGGGATGGGGCTCTAATCCAATAGGACTGTGTCCTTAGAAGAAGAGGCCCCAGAGCTCCCTTGCTCTCGCTGTAGGCCCAGAGGAAAGACCCTGTGAGGACACAGCAAAAAGGCTGTTATCCACAAGCCCAGAAGAGACACCTCACCAGAAACCATACCTGACAGCATCTTGGTCTAGACTTCTAGCCTCCAGAGCTATGAGAAAATATATCTCTGTTGTTTAAGCCAGTCTGTGGGATATTGTTATGGCAGTCTGAGCAGACTGATACAATACACATCCTTGTCTTTCATTTTCATATTTTAGAGGTCTTATTTTACTCAAAGAGGGCAAACTGAATGCATCTAATCTCCTGACCCCTTATGAAATGAAAATGGTTTTTGTTAGTCTTCTGAATTTACATTATTGTTTGTTTTCCAGTTCAACTAAATAAACAGTGTTGAGAAAAAGTTTTGGTGCTAAATTGGCAAGTAAGAGATTGTTGCTACCCATCGTGGTGGGGGGGGGGGGGCGTTTGTAATCCAGTATGTTGGGCTGCCCACCTGGACAATCTTCATGTCAAAATCCAGTGTATTACTTAAAGGAAATACAGAACTTCTCATATACTGAGATGATTCCAAACCACAACTGGGTACCAAAGAACATGTTGTATGAAAATGCTTAGGTGAGCTAAAAATTACATTTTATTCACATTTGGTATGATTTGGTTGTGAAGGGATACAATTCATAGCCAAAATGATCAAATGAGATTCTAAAGAAAAGCAATTTTCTGAACCAGTCCAACTTTCAATTCTCAACTTTCTTCTGAAATTTAGTTCTACATTTTAAAGTAATATGCTTATAATGTTATTTCTTGATTTATGAATTTTAAGCCCTTATTGGCTTCCTATTTTACATGTACTCATTTGTGTGTGTGTGTGTAGCTCTATGCAATTTTATCTCATGTGTAGATTCATGTAACCACCACCACAATGAAGATTCAGAACTATTCTATCTCCACAAAGATATGCCATGTGTTACCCCTGTATGGTCACCTTTCCTCTCCCTCCTTCATCCCTTGCCCCTGGCAACCACAAATCTGTTCCCCATATCTATAATATTTCAAGAATATCCAAATGAATTTTAAAAGTTTGTGGTTATGTTTTATTTCTAAAAGTTTTGTTTTCTGTTACTTTTGTATAGCACTGTGTTCTCTTATTTTGCATGTAATACTTTCCCATATCTCAAAAAAAAGGGGGGGACTAGGGGCACCTGGGTGGTTCAGTCGGTTGAGCATCTGACTTGGGCTCAGGTTGTGATCTGGGGATCCTGGGATCAAGCCCCACATCAGGCTCCCTACTAGGCATGGGAAGCTGCCTCTCCTTCTTCTATTCCCCCTGCTTGTGCACTCACTGAAACACAAACACACACACACACTCTCTCTCTCTCTTCTGTCAAAAAAATAATAAAATCCTAAAAAGGGGGGGGTAGTTACAGATTTTGTTAATTCTGGAAACTTTTTTCCCTGCTACATTTATGTTTCCTTCAAGCACCCCCCTTTTTATTGTTTTTACCTTTCTCTTTATAACTTGAATGACACCCTAAAAAGTAAATTGAAGGCACTATGAATGTATAGGGCTTGTGGCCTAAATGTTAATCTATTCTTTAAGAAGATCCCAAATATTAGTGTCTGGATTATTTTTTAATATGCTAACACTCTATTAACATATACCCAAATCAGACTATATGATTTAAAACGTATTTGCAACAGAATCCATCTCATCATCCATCTGTGCAAAACCTTAAACTATTGGAGACAGTTTTTACCATTCTTATTGGGGGCTTTAATTATGTCAGTCCAGTTCTGTTGCTGTGATCCATTACACCAGCATCAGGAATGCCAATATCACCTTTGCTCGCTGTACATCCAGGTGCACTTTCACTTAAAAAAAAAATACTTATAAGTCAAGCTTTTCGGTACAATGTTGCCTTCAGATTACAAAAGTGTCTCTGCCTCATTATAATACCCTAGAGCCACAAACAAGACACGCATCAGCTTCAGTGGATATCCTCTAAAAGAGGCTCCCCAGTCCCAGATCCCAGACATTACCACCCTGGCCCAGGAGCTTACCCCTAGAGAGGATATCACCTCTTGCAATGACTTCACCCCAAACACTAAAACCTCTGCCTCACTGAGATCCACAGGTTGCCTTTCTTAAGATGCTGATAAATTAGACATGAAACATTCATTGTTTTTCTTCCTTTGATATTAGGGATTCTATTACATTTTCTGAGTTTGCTGTCTGTTTAACCCACATCCCTGGTATAATCCTTGCTTTGCTAACACATATATCCCTACACTCCCATTCCTAAGGAGAGGTCTGGTGGAGGGTGCTGCAATGTGTGCCATTCTGTAAGTCAAGGAAATAACAAATATTGTTAAAATATCTATACTACCCAGAGCAATCTACACATTTAATGCAATCCCTATGAAAATAACGCCAGCATTTTTCACAGAGATAGAACAAACAATCCTAATATTTGTATGGAACCCAAAAAGACCTGAATAGCTAAGCAACCCTAAAAAAGAAAAAACTGGAGGCATCACAATTCCAGATTTAAAGCTATATTACAAAGCTGTAGTCATCAAGACAGTATAGTACTGGCACAAAAACAGACACATAGATCAATGGAACAGAATACAAAAACCAGAAATGGACCCACAACTATGTGGTCAACTAATCTTCAACAAAGCAGGAAAGAATATCCAATCAAAAAAAGACAGTCTCTTCAAAAAATGGTATTGAGAAAACCAGACAGCAACATGCAGAAGAATAAAACTTGACCACTTTCTTACACTATACACAAAGACAAACTCAAAATGGATGAAAGGCCTAAGTGTGAGATAGGAATCCATCAAAATCCTAGAGAAGAACACAGGCAGCAACCTCTTTGACCTTGGCCATAACAACTTCTTAGTAGACACTTCAGCAGAGGCAACAGAAATAAAAGCCAAAATGAATTATTGTGACTTCCTCAAAATAAAAAACTCTGCACAGCAAAGGAAACAATCAACAAAACTGCAAGGTAGCCAACAGAAGGGAGAAGATATTTGCAAACGATATATCTGATAAAGGATTAGTACCCAAACTCTATAAAGAACTTTTCCAACTCAACATCCAAAAAACAAATAATCCAGTTAAGAAATGGGCAGAAGACATGAATAGACATTTTCCAAAGACACCTAGACAGCCAATAGACATATGAAAAGATACTCAACGTCACTCATCATCAAGGAAATATAAATCAAAACGACAATGAAATACCACCTCACACCTACCAGAATGACTAAAATTAACAAATTAAAATCAACAAAAGGAAAAAAACAGGTGTTGGCGAGAATGCCGAGAAAGGGTAAGACTCTAATACCATTGGTGGGAATGCAAACTGGTGCAGCATCTCCGGAGGACTTTATGGAGGTTCCTCAAAAAGTTAAAAATGGAACTACCCTATGACCCAGCAATTGCCCCACTACATATTTACCCAAGGATACAAAAATACAGATTTGAAGGGGTACATAACCCCAAAGTTTATAGAAGAATTATCAACAATAGCCAAACTATGGAGAGAGCCCAAATGTTCATTGACCGATGAGTGGATAAAGAAGATGTGGTATGTGTGTGTATATATATGATGGAATAATACTCAGTCATCAAAAATAATGAAATGTGGTCATTGGCTATGACATAGATGGAGCTAGAATGTACTATGCTAAGCAAAATAAGTCAGAGGAAGACAAATATATAATTTCACTCATATGTGGAATTTAAGAAACAAAACAGATGAACCTAGGGGAAGTAAATCATAAGAGACTCTTAACTATATAGAACAAACTGAGGGTTGCTGGAAGGGAAGTGGGCAGGGGATGGGCTAAATGCGAGATGAGTATTAAAGAGAGCATTTGTTGTGTTGAGTACTGGGTGTGATATGTAAGTGATAAATCACTAAAATCCACTCCTAAAACCAATATTACACTATATGCTAACTAGAATTTAAATAAAATTTGGAAAAATACAAATTAAAAGTTAAAGGAGATTACTGCTTTCTCAAGGAGGCAACTGCCTCTTATCAGTCAACTCCTGAATTCCCGAGGAAAGGACCACACACTCCCTAGTGCCTTTTCCCATGAGCCTCTTCAGCTTTCCACCATGACCTCCTGTCCTGAATCTCCAACCATGACCACCACCACCACAACTGTCCCTTTTCCCTGGTTACAACTGCCAATCTTTACATAATTTTACTAAACTATTGATTCATACCCTGCACCAAACATACCTGTTGGATCAGCCACCTTGACCTGAGGAATACACCAAAATGTCATCCAAAAATACATATGACTGCTACCTTTAACACATAGTGCAATATCATCAAGATATTATCAGAGACAACAAATTTCAGATCTGTTTTCTTGGCTAATGCCTTATAAATGAGAAACTTATAAGCCAAACTATAAAGACTCCTTATATTTCTACTTATGTTCCTCGTTTTTACTCTCATAATATCTTTTCTATGTTGTATAGGCCAACTTATGTCTATTCTTTGAAGGTCTCCCTTAATATTAAGGCCACTCAAATACCCAAATAATCAAACTCATTGCTTCTCGGCCTTTTGGCTAATGCAAATAATCAAGTGCAAATAATCAAACTCAAACAGGTGTCAGGACATCGTGGAGACAACTGTAACATAGTTTTCAAAATGCTGTCTTGACTCAGCTTTGAGGCCCTGGCTAGAAGCTGTTCAGTTCCCCTTCTTGAGCAGCTAGTTATGTCCATACCCCCAACTACCACCCTATTAGGCTCATACTCTGAACCATTATCCACTTACCTTAATCACCCCCAGAGCCATATACCAGGGAACTACAAATAGAGCCTATGTCCCAAAGCTGCTAGAATTATTCAAACTAGTCCATTCTAAACCTGCTTCCCCTGACTTGCCCATTTCTTCCCTTGGAAACCACAGTAAATGCTCCTGCCAATTGTTCCCCCACTCTCCCTCTGCCTTGCTATTGACCTCAGGTGATTCCCAGTGTGGCTCCTTGTGGTGTGTTCTCCCTCTCTTGAAATCTCAGAGTACAGCAAGTTATCTTTTAAAAGACAGTTGTCTACTGATCTGTTGGCCTTACCATACCCAAATAATAATAAAAACTATTAAAACATTATTTGGCTAAATCACACCATTTTTGACATTTCATCAAAGCCTTCTATCTTGAAGGCCCCATTTAAAAGGTCTCTAACAGCTTGGTATATCAATAATATTCTCTTTACTCAGGCTATGAGTAGAGGTATATAATAGCTTTTGCACAATACACAGCAATTCAAGAGGAATTAGAAATTGCCAGTATAAGTAATCTTTTATCTTTATAGAAAGTTAAATGAATAAGCATAGCCATGGGCTCAGAAAGCAAAAATTACAGAATTCCAATCAGTACTGAAACAAATGCATTTTTGTTTTTGATGTATGGACATATGTAAAAAGTCCTTCTACTTCCCATTTTTAATTACTATCAATCAAGTGATATGATTCAAAACTATCAGTTTTCATTAAAAATATATATCTTCACATCTCAGGGACACGCAGCTCTAATTTTTAGAAAGTTATTTTGCACAATTCTAATTATACCTGTTGAGATTTATTTGTTTTGAGTGATTTCTCCCTTTTCCTTTGAGGCCATGTAGTGCATGGGGTAAAGAGGGACGGTGGGGCAACGGAATGGATGAGGGAGGAATATTTCTAATGGAATTACTAATCTTTGACCAAAAACGATCATACTTTAGAATTATAGTGTTATTTATAAATATTGATGGCAATCTTTTAATTTCCACATCCTATGAAATCTTGACAAAAGCGGTGAGGTACTAAATTTAACTACCATTGCGTATTCTGCAAGCATCAAGAAAGCACTGGTCGTTCTGGGATAAATCAAACAAAGCTTTGTGTGGCTCACAAGGGATTAATATACTTTGAATTATTTTAATCCTTTGGGCTCAAGGTAGTTGTTACACCAACTACATATGAACCTCCCAGGAATAGAATTTCCCAGCTTTTTATGGACTTGTATAATGATTCATGTAGTATTAAAGGAGCAGTGTGAAACTGAATTGAAATCACCAATGCTGATGTTTAAAGGTCAATGTCCCCCACCCACATACCTGTAGTTTAATTTCTTACATGGTATGATTTACATTCATATTTATGTGCCTTGGAAATTCAGAAAGGATCCTAAGGTAACTGTGGAGATGGAACCTTCCGTACTCTATATAGTTGGGACCCACTATTGCCTGTATGGAGTAGTTTTAACATAGAGGCCTTAGTCCAAAATTTTATATCCAAAGAAAAGATTTCCATTCCTTTCTTTTTTTCCTCATTGTGTCAGTCCTCTATAAACCCCCTGAGGTTTGTCCTGTTTTCTTTTTTCTTTCTCCTTCCTCAGTAAGCTCCAGTTCCCTTTCCTTTAGACAGATATTGATTGTCACGCTCTCTCCAATTCTCCTTTGGGGAATTTTCTTACATATGTGTTGCACAGCTCTTTGTTCCTCAACAGTGGAATTATATCAATAGAACAGGCATGGTCTTTGCTCAGTATTTGCTTAGACTGTTTCAGAATGTCTAGTTTCACAATCTGTCACCAGCAAACTAGTCTTCCTAGGTATGGCCATCTCTTCTCTCCCCCAAACCCCTTCTCCGTCTCTAATTCTTTCTTTTTTTAAGATTTTATTTATTTGACAGAGAGAGACACAGCAAGAGAGGGAACACAAGCAGGGGGAGTGGGAGAGGGAGAAGCAGGCTTCCCACAGAGCAGGGAGCCCGATGTGGGGCTTGATCCCAGGACCCTGGGATCATGACCTGAGCCGAAGGCAGATGCTTAACGACTGAGCCACCCAGGCGCTGCTCTCCTTCTCTAATTCTTATTTACTGCTTAATATAAAATTCTTTTGCAGTTTTCTTCCATTGTTCTGATTCTATTGTATCCTTTTTTATGTTATTCTCTACATAATCCACAAAACAAATGGAACATTCCAGACAATGGTAGAGTTGGCCAAAAATGCATGAATATTTGTTTGGTATCACTAACATCAAATAACCCTATATTAAGTAGTGAGCACAAAATAACATTCAAATAATTTTACCTGTATAATATATTCCTGTATACCTGAGCTCTCAGAAACTCATTGGTTTTATATATGAAAATATTTAAGCATTGGTAAAAATTTCTGTGGAGAAATTTTATAGCTTTCCTTAGATTCTCCAAGTATTCCTTGAATCTAGAAAGATTTAAGGTCCACTGAATGCCCTTTCTACTAAGGAGGTAAAGGAAGTAACAGATGATTTCCAAGAATGCTTTATATAAGGAATGAAGTCATTACAGAAGTGAAATCTATTTCATTAGCTAGTATTCCACAAGGATGCAGGCTATTTTTTTTTAATTCAAAGATGCAGCTAAATTGCCTTAAAACACTTTTCTTGGGGCACATATTTTTTCTTAATAAATAAAATAGTTTTATCTATTAACTATCTATACAATGAAAGAATAGTGGAATTATATGATTATTTAGGGAATTTAAATAGCCAGAATATCTAAAGGCAAATAATTTAAGTTTTGTAAAACAGTCCAGAACTTCCAATACCATTAATGTCTTATTAGGTAATTCAAACCAAACCTTTCATTGAGGACGAGTAGGAAATCTAGAGGGGAAAAATGGCAAATGAGTCGCCAACTCCCCAGCTACAATCTGGAAAGAAGGCAGAAATCCAGGAATCTGAGTGACTAAATGGAGCTTCTGTCCCACTGGGCTGAGAGGAAAGGCATTGGAACATAAGAGGACCTCAGGGGATTGCATTCCAGAAACAAGGCAGAACTAAGTAAATAGGTTCTTCTACGACTACAACTGGAGGTAGTCTTACTAATCCCTGACAATGAAATAACACCTCAATTCCTCGGGAATTCTAGCATTAAGGTGCTCACAAACACCTGGTAGAAGCAAAGGAAAAACATCACAGTGTTTTTCTCAGTTGGGAGATAATGTCTTCCTATATTTCTCTGGGCCAGGAATAGAGTGACATGAGCTAGGCATTCACTTTAGGGATAAACTTTAAGGGGGGAGCCAAAAAAATTTAAATTATGATAAACATTTTAATGTAATATTTTTTAAAATCATTAAAACATTTTAATGGAGCATTTTGAAAATATATTTAAATGTTTTAAAATATTTTTAAAAAATATTTTAAGAATATTTTTTAAAAATATTAATTTTTTTAAAAAAAATTATGATAAACATAATGTGATATTTTAAAAATGGTTTTTAAAAGGCAAGAATCTAACAACTCATAGTTTCCAATCTGGCAGGTAGGAAGCTTGGAATTCACCACTCCATCTCCACAATAAATAAAAAGCTGAACAAACTGTAAAAGCAACAACTCTTACTAGACCCATGAAAGAAGTGGGTCATAGGACAAAACACTGTCTCCAAAATTGGAAAGACTGATAGACAAATACAGAGAATCACAACTTACCAGAGCAGAAGTTGATGCTCTGAAGCCTCCATTGAAACCAGTGTGGGGTAGGAAAAAAATCAACCCAACTGAAGAATTGCTGGAAGCTCAGTGTAGAAAATCTGAGAGATAAAATCTTCAGGGTGAGGTAGTCATACGGAGGTCCCCACATTTTGTGTTTTACCTCCTGAAGCTTGACCAAGTTCTCACAGTGAATATGGAGAAAAATCTTTTGTGCTTCCCACAGTGGTAGGGAAAACAGCCATTTTGAAATACACCAGAGCATTCTGTTCTTAATAAGGCCTCCCCTTAGCAGAAACCAGTTAGCCAGAGCCTAACCAGCTGGAGTTTATCAGAGCCCAAGTGACCTGGAGAAAGGAAATACCCAACTCTAGCTGGCTCTGGCCTTCCACATGGAGAAAAAGAAATACCTAATGCCAGCCCCTCCAGCCTTCCATGAAGGAGAGGAATATACAATGCCAACCCACTTTTGTTATCCACCTAATGATGGGTACTGAGGAAGAATTTATGAAATTCACAGTCCAGAGGCATAGGCTCACTGAAAGACTGACCTAATCATAGGACTATAGGATACTGGCCCTCCCCACACCTCACCACCACATTACTAAAAAATAAAAATAATAATTTAAAAAATCAACATAGTATAAAAGGAAAAAAAAAAGTTTGAAGAGACAGAACACATATCAGAACAAGGCTCAGATATTCAGGGATGTTGGAATGATCAGATCCAGAATTTGAAACAACTATGATTAAAATGGTAAAAGCGCTAATGGATCAAGAAGAGAGTACATAAGATCATAATGGCAATATAACAGAGAGAAGGAAATTCTGAGAGATCCAAACAGAAATGCTAAAGATCAAAATACTGTATAGAAATAAAGAATGCTTTTGATCATCTTATTAGCAAACTGGACATGGATAAAGAATCTCTGAGCCCAAGAATATCTACATAGAAACCTACAAAACTCAAACAAACAGAAAAAAAAACTAGAAAAACAAAATACTCAAGAACTGTGGGGAAAATACAAACACAAATGTAATATATGCATAATAGGAATACCAGAAAAAGAAACAGAAAAAATATTTGAACAATAATGATGAAGAATTTCCCCCAAATTAATGTCAGATAAGAAACCACAGATCCTTGGGCGCCTGGGTGGCTCAGTTGGTTAAACGACTGCCTTCGGCTCAGGTCATGATCCTGGAGTCCCAGAATCAAGTCCCACATTGGGCTCCCTGCTCAGCGGGGAGTCTGCTTCTCCCTCTGACCTTACCCCCTCTCCTGCTCTCTCTCTCTCTCAAATAAATAAATAAAATCTTTAAAAAAAAAAAAAGAAAGAAAAAGAAACCACAGATCCAGGAACCTGAGAGGACACCAAGCAGGATAAATGGTAAAAATACTAAGCTAGGCATACCATTTTCAAACTACAGAAAATAAAAAACACAGAAAAGAATCCTGAAAGAAGCTAGAGGAAAAGAACACCTTAACTATAGAAGAACAAAGATAGGAATTGCTTCTGATTTCAGAAACCATACAAGGAAGATGAGTAGAGCAAAACATTTAATATTGAGAGAGAAAAACAATACCAACCTAGAATTCTATACCCTATGAAATGATCCTTCAAAAGTGAAGGAGAAATAAATATTTCCTTAAAAAGAAAAAGAAGAAGAAAAAGAAAAAATAAGAGAATTTGTTGCCAGTAGACCTGTCTGGCAAGAATGTTTGAAGATGTTCTTTAGAGAAAAGGAGAATAATATAGGTCAGAAACTTGGACCACTGAAGAAGAGATAAGTGAAGATAAAACTTTGGTTATTCTTATTCTTAATTGATCTGACAAACAACAGTTTGTTCAAAATAAAAACAGTGCCAATGTATTTAAATATATATGGCTATATTTATATTTGTATACATTTATTCATTTAAAATGTCGATATGAGTGGTTTCTGCCTCTGTAACTGGATCTTGAAGGATACTCCATAATTATGGGACTTAAAGCCATGGATGTGGTTGAGGGGACAGGAGCAGAGACTCATAGTAGGGGAGTTCTGTCATCTGTGAACATACTTGTAGTGAGGAGTTTAAGTATGCTGGGTATTTGACTATGTTAATTAAAGATGGTAAGAAGGGGCAAAGGAGAAAAAAAAACTTCATTGAATAAATACCAAGGTCCTGCTCTGTGCCAGACACTGGTTTAGATGGTGGAGATTCCTGGGTGAACAAAAACAGATAAAACCTCAGACCTACTGGGGGAAAAAGATGAGCGATGTCTTCTCTGCTTCTAGTAAGAGATTGTAATGCATAATATTCACACTTAAGTCAGCTTCTCCAACAATTAATGTTGAGCTGACAGAGGGAGCCATGTTTGGAGAAGAATAAAACGCCAGAGGAAAGAGATATATCTTCCTCTTCATGGCCCAGAATAGCTCAGTAGCATTCTAAAGACAAAGCAATAGTGTAGCATGACTAGAGGTCTATGTGGTATTGATTAATCAGTAAGTACATGTTGACCCCCTACTATTTGAATAATTCTATGGTAGACACTGAAGAGGATAGAAATGAAGCTGTTTTCCCTCCTAGAAATCAAGTGATGACAGTGCAGTGTTTTTGAAAGCCATCTCTGTTCTACCACTTAGCTGTGTGACTTTGTGTCTAACTCCTCAAGGACTTGTGAGAATTAAATAAGCTAATACATGGAACATGCTTAGCACAGTGCTGGCACATAAATAAAAACTCAATAAATATTGGCTCATCTTTACTATATGATTAATTTCAGAAAATTAGATTATAGCAAAAGCTGCCTGACAGGGTGCTGGTAAATTGGCCCTTAAACAAAAAAGCTCTAATTTGTAGTGTGTGCCTGTAATGTCAAGTAAAGACTACCAGAAGCCACATTAGGTCTTCCCAGCCTTTGATGTATGTATACATTCTTGGTTAAAGAGCATTGGCAATTTAACTGCAGGCAGATTGTAACTTCTAAGGGTAAACAACAAAGTCTCATTTTGTGTTTTTCACAGAACCTAGCACAGGGTAGTACTACATTAGTGGATAATACATATCCTTGTATCCTTCATTTCTTCTTCAATTAAAAAATAGTTTCATAAGCTTATCAGTGCTTTATACACTGTGGATACAAGCCAATTTGTAACTCTCAGAGTTAAGCGATTATTATATGGCTTGAGTTACCAAAATAACCGAATTGAAAATAATATAGCTATGGTTCCTGAAAACAAATTTTTGAGGCTAATAGAATTCTACGTGTCATAAAATTTTAGTAGGTTGTTGATGAGAAAGACGATAAAAAATACAGCAATAATCCTTCAATGTGCCTTTCATTTAGTGACATAACTTATGACAGCTTTTATAACAATACCTTTGCATTTATACCTACTCAGAATCCATATTTTTATAAGCAAGCTAGGAAATGAGCCATTACATAGTAGAGAGGTAAAATTAATTCTGAGCCCCACTCGAAAAGAGATGTAACATTTTGCATTAAAATGTGTATGGAAATGTGACTTTTGATGAAATAGGAAGTCTTCTAAGATGATGACACTGGACAAATTTCCTTCATAAACAAAAACTTGCTTACCTGTTTTAACTTACTCCTTAGTCTTTAGATGCCAGTCTTATGCAATTTAAAACTTAAGAGCTGTCAGCACCATTTTAGACTACTATACTTTGGTCTGAGAACCTTGTCAGGAAACTTAGACTTAAATCTGAAGTTGTCCTTCTGTGTAAAATAAGATAAAACACATCCTCAATGGCCCTTTGCCTTTAAGAAATAGAAATATTTCACTCACTCGTAACTCCTGTTTGGGCTCTATAGAAATGGAACCACTCATTGAGGGCAGGGGAGAAGTAGAGAGATTCTGTGAGACAGAACCCCGGCATTTTCCCCAACAAGTAGTTCACGCATTCACTGTTCACTCATTCACTATTGGCTCAGTGTTCATTTAGAATTGTACTGAGTATCTACTATGTGAGAGACACTATTCTTAATGTCCCCTTTACATAAGGCACAACGTAAAAATATCTCAGTTGTTTGATTTTGCATATATAGAATCATAATGTCCACATCATTTAACCCACAGGAATATTGTGAAACAATTTGAGACAAGCAGGGCAAATGAAAAAAATGAAAGCACTATAGAAATGAAAGGAATTGCCATTATTGAAAATTAAATAGCCTTTGACTCCAAGTTCATGCTCTTATGTCACCTCTCTTCATTTGACAAGACCATAAAATTGTATATAGTATGAAAATTTACAAAATGTGCTGGCCGGACAAAACAACATCTAAGTAAGAATTACTTCTGGGAGTTGCTAAACTCAATTATCAAATAGATTTTATTATTGAAACAGGATTTTTAGTGACCTTGAGAGGTATATATTTACTTTTTCTTGTGTTTAGGTAAGTTTACTTAAAAATCTTACTTCCTAGATAAAGACTCTTTAATTTATTTCTTATAGGTAAATAATCTATTCCTTCAAAATTCATATTATTTTTCCAAGTGTTTTTTTATTCCTTTATGTCATGCATTGTTTATTCCTCTTAGTTACAAAAAGTTTGTCTGTTTTAATGCACCTGTCACATCTTTGACTACACTTTGAATGCTGGAATCTGTCCACTTCATTTCTTTAGCTTCCACAGTGCTTAGAAAAAGGGCCTTATTCTTCTAGGTATTTAGTGAATAAAGAATGAAATATAAAAGACTGTACCATCTGTACAGCTGCAATTGCCTCTTTACAAAATTATACATTTCTCTTGACCTTGTATGATAAAAATTATAAACATAAAAATCAAAAGGAAACTACAAAGGATATGTATCCACAAATTTGTATCAACAATTGTTAATGTTTTTCCAAATATGCTTTCTCTTTCTTTCTCTCCTTTCTAGACACACACACACAGAAACAAAATATTTTGTGAACTATTAAGTTACAGACAGCATGATGCCTCACACCTGAATCCTTTAGAACAATCCTGTCCTGAATCCTTTAGATCCTTAGAATAGGAACACTTGCATATATAACCGAAATACCACTCTCACTTCTAATAAAATTGACAATTTCTTAACATAATCTCTCGAATTTTCCCAATTTGCCCCAAATGCTTTACTGCTATTTTTCAAAACCAGAAAGCAATCAAAATTTATGTATTGCTTTTAATGATGTATCTCTTTTGGTCCAGGACAGTTTTACATTTTTTTCTTTCTTCTTTTTTTTTTTCTTAATATTGGAGTTTTGAAGAGGTTAGGTCAGTTGTTTTACAGAATGTCCCACATTCTGCATTTGGCTGAACATTTCTTATGACATCACTTAATTAGTTCTTCTGTGTCATATATTTGCTGTAAATGGGAAATTACATCTATCTACTTGATGAAATTCATATTAAGCATTTCTTTTCAGTAATACTACATAGATGATGCTGCATACTTCATATTGGATCAAATCAAGTGGCAGAAAATGTCACATCCCAATAGCAATTTGTCCCACTATGTTTAATGCCGACTTCTATCATTTAAGGTGAAAAACTCCCAAATTTGTTCCCGGTGAAAGTATGCTTTTCCCCTTTCAAATTATTATAAACACCATGGGGATGTTCTGCTCCCCAATACCTCCCACCTAATGATGTTAGTATTCATGAATGATTCTTGCATAAAAATTTTATTTCACTTATAATTCTCTCATTTCCTCCATTTTATTAGCTGGTGTTCTTCTGTAAAAAAAGAGCCTTCTCTCTTCAACAGTTGAACAGCAGTTCTACTTAAAAACCTTGGTTAAATGCTTGATCCTTTACCTTTAATTGCCAAATTTCTTCCTTCCTTTCTCACACAGCAAAACATCCCAGGTTTACCTTGCATTTTTTTTTTTTTTTTTAACTACCTCAGGTCTGGAATCAGGCATTCCTCTAAGGAGTCCTGGTTCCTTTTATTAAGGCATGGTATTTAGAAATCAGTAATGGAGGGGCCCTCGGGATGGCTCAGTCTGTTGAGCACCAACTCTTGATTTGGGCTCAGGTCAAGATCTCGGGGTCGTGAGATCGAGCCCTGCGTTGTGTTCCCCCAAGAGTTTGCTTGAGATTCTCTCTCTCCCTCTCCTTCTGCCCCTACCCCCAGCTCTCTTTCTCTCTAAAATAAATAAATAAAATCTTAAAAAAAAGAAATCATTATCTGGGTGCTTCTTGTGCTCATTGGTATGTTATTGTTTCTGGGTTCTTTCAGCAGAACAACAAATATATATTTTAAAAGTCATAAGTTCATATTAATAGTTATCATGATATGTGTCCACTGTCATACTACCAGACAAAATAGTTTCATTGCCCTAAAAATCATCTGGGCTTTATCTAGATTCATCCCTCCCTCCATCCTAACCCCTGGAAACCACCCACCTTTTTACTGTCTCCATAGTTTTACTATTTCCAGAAAATCGTTTCACTGAAATCATATGGTATGTAGCTCTTTCAGGTTTGCTTCTTTCATATAGTTGATATGCATTGAAAATTCCTTCATGTCTTTTCATGCCTTGATAGTTCATTTATTTTTAGCAATGAATAATATTCAATAGTCTGGATATGTATCATGTTTTATTTATCCACTCACCTACTAAAGAGTATCTTCATTGCTTCCAAATTTTGTGAATTACAAATAAAACTGCTAAAAACATCTATGTATGTGCAGATTTCTCTGTGGACATGTTTTCAACTTATCTGAGTAAATACCAACAGGTTTCATTGCTGGGTCATATGGTAAAGGAATGTTTAATTTCACAAGAAAGTACCAAACTGTCTTCCAAAATGGTTATATCGTTTTTGCATTCTTAATAGCAATGAATGAAAGCTCCCATTGCTCCACAGCCTCATCAGCATTTGGTGTTGTCAGTGTTCTGGATTTTGGCCATTCTAATAGGTCTGTGCTGGTCATCAGTATTTTTAATTTTAATGTGCAAAATCATGTCTTCCGAGATTGCTTTTATTCAAATGTATATTTTACCTTTTTATTTATTTTTTATGTTTGTGCTCCTTTTTATTTTATTAAGAATCCAAGGATCTGGGAGTGCCTGAGTGGTTCAGTTGCTTAAGCGGCTGCCTTTGGCTCAGATCATGATCGTAGGGTCTTGGGATCAAGCCCCACGTCGGGCTCCCTGCTCCCTCCCTCTCCTCCCTGATTGTGTTCTCTTGCTATCTCTTGTCTCTCTCTCACTCCCAAATAAATAAATAAAATCTTTAAAAAAAAGAATCCAAGGATATGTTTATTTTTTATTTCATGATCCAAATACGTGTTTACTCATTCTATTTGCTTTTCTTTTTATTTGATTTATTTATTTGACAGAGAGAGAGAGCACAAGCAGGGGGAGCAGCCAAGGGAGAGGGAGAAGCAGGCTCTTGGCTGAGCAGGGAGCCCAAAGCAAGGCTCAATTCCAGGACTCTGGGATCATGACCTGAGCAGAAGGCAGAAGCTTAACCAACTGAGCCACCCAGGTGCCCCTATTTGTTTTGTTTTCTAACTCAATTTTTGCTTTTTTCAATGTTAGGTTATGACTTCTTTTCTTTTCCTTCAGTTTACCTTGAAGTTTTTTCCTATCCTTTTTAAGGCGTAAGCTTAATTCAGTTATTTCCATGTTTTATTTTTATTTATATAAATATTAAAGGCTGTGGATTTTCTTCAAATCATAAATTTGATTGTATCCTATAGATTAAATCCTTTATATTTTATTGTAGATTTCGTTAACCTACATTTTCATTTAGACAATGTTTATTAGATAATGTACATTTTGGCTTTTATGTCCCTTAGACCCAAGAGCAATTTAATAGAGAGCTTACAAAATTTCTCTTTAGAAGTATTTTTACTGCCATTCTGATTTCTATTTATTTATAGTCTTGTTACATTGTGACTAATGTGTTATTTCTTTTTCATGCAACTTGAAGTTCTCTTTGTGAATTAATATACCATCATTCTTTGTGAATGTTCTATGTGCATCTGAAAAGTTCCGTTGTGTTCTAACTTATTTTTTGTGTCCACGTGAACTATCTTAGAATAAAGTTGTATCAAAGTGGTCCTACATTACCTTGTTTCTCTTGCATTTCCTATTTTATTAAAATTGTATTTTATTAAAGTTGTTGCTATGTTATTTGGTGCATAGATAATCAGACCTACTCTGCTTTCATTGTGAATCAGGGTTTTTAGCATTATAAAGTATTGTTCTTTTCCTTTTTAATCCTTTTGGTGTGAATTGTACCTTTTTAGATATTGAGGACTCAAAGCCTATTTTGTTTGTATTTGCCTGCCATACATTTACTAATCATTAATTTTTAATCTTTCCGAATCACTGTATTCTAAAAGTATATTTTTTATATAGAATGTAATTGAATTTTGCTTTTTGAAATAACCTGAAAACACTTTCCCTTAAAAAGGGAGTTAAGGGTAAGCCTATTTGTATTTACTAATATATTTGATTTATTCAGCTTCATCTCTAGTATTTTATGTTCCACTAATTGTGTTTCCCACTACATGATTTATTTCTTATTTTAAAAATATTTAATTACTTTTGTTACATGGAAAGACTTATGTTTCTATTCTAGTGGTACTTTTATATTAGAATTTAGTCTCTTTCCCTGTTTATATTGGTACACATGGTTTGTCAGCTTTAAAGAATGTTTTTTGACTTCCACCGATTGTCTAAGTGGCAATAAGTAAGGTTTTCTATTTTTTGCTTTCTTCATTTCCCATTTGTTTTGTTCTGTTTCTTTTTTAATTTTATCAGAACACATAGTGTTTACATACTAGTTTTTCATCTTTACCTCACATGTATCTTAGTTTTAAATCTACAATACTAGATTCAATGGGTTTTTTGCTGATACTGTCTCCTGGTGGGATGAAGCTTGTTTTCTACTAGACTCCTCAAACAGGTCTTAGTAGTCCAATGTTCCCTGAGATTTTCAAGTTCAATTTTATTTCTATAGTTCTTATATGTGAAGGACAGGTTGATTGCATACAAAATTTGTCTTAAGATTCTGCTCTATTATTCTCTTGCTTTCAATGTGACGTGGTTGTTAAGAAATTAAATGTTGACAGGACTTTCTTTCCTTTGGAAGTAACTAGGATTCTTTTGCCTAAAGACCCAGAGAATTTTTTTCTTCTTCATTTTAAAAAGCTGATGTTTTTATTTATATAAGTCCTGGAGTTGACCATTCTGCTCAATTTTTCCCACGTAATGGGAAATGTGTAAATTCACATCATCTTTTGTTTGAGGACTTCTGCTGGTACTATAGTTTTAAGAATTATCTCTGTTCTGGTTTTCTGCCAATCTTCTCTTTGTTTCCTCTCTATTTATACCTTTCTCCATTTCAGTTGAATTTTCTTGGCTCTTTTGACTTCTATCCTCTTTGATTCTTATTGTATTTTCAGCCTTGCCTATACTCCCTTGTGCATCTTATAATTCAGTTTTCTTATCTGAGATTTTATATTTTATTTTAACTTCTTTCTTGTGGTCAAATTCTACTTCACATTTGCTTGGAATTTACCTAATTTTATTCTGAGATTTTAAATTCCTAGTTTCTGGTGCTCTTTAATCTGTAGTTAAATAATATTTAAGTCTTCTGTGAGTGTTGCATTATAATTTTCCTTTTATATTTCAAAGCCTTTTTTAAAAAGGTATTACAAATAAAGGCTTTTAAAAATTCTGCTTCAAATATTTGTTTCTTATTTCCTAGTTTCTTCTTACAATTTTACACAGCTGTTGAGGTCTTTCTTTGGTTCATGTTTATATGTCTTGAATTTTCCTGTACCCAGAATATATAGGTGATAGTATGAGGATGAGTGGAAGAAGGGGTTTGTACTGGTCTGAAATGTTTATTCATATTTACATGTAAATTTCATCTTAGAGTATTCGCTCACTTATAATCATGTACAAGTAGGTATATAGGTAACATTAATTTCTTTCCTTTTTGATCTACATGCTTTTAAACTACATCCTATGGTAACTAAGAAAAATAGAATTTTTATGCTGATTTTTATCCAATGACACCAGGAAAACTTATTAATAAAAATAAAATTCTATTGTAAATGTTTTTCAGTCTTTTCAGTCAAAATCCCTGATTAGCTTAAAAGGTGGTAACTAATCCTGGGAAAATTTCCACTGGACCCTACATTTGAAAGAACTTTATTGTAATGGTCATTTTTGTTTCTATCCTATGAACCAATCTGGGAGTTCCAATATTACTTCAGAAAAATACCACTCACGGGGGGGCGGCGGCTGGGTGGCTCAGTCAGTTAAGTGTCTGATCTCAGGGTCATGAGATCAAGCCCCACATAGGGCTCCACACTCGGCATGGAGTCTGCTTGTGATTCTTTCCCCCTCCCTCTTCCCCCTCCTCTGCTCCTCCCTCTGCTCTCTCTCGCTCTCAAATAAATAAATAAATAAATAATCTTTTTTTTTAAAAAGAAAATACCACTTATGGAAAAATTCTGCATAGGTAAACACAATTTAACTAGACCCTCAGGATTTAATTGAATTTAGTAAGCAATATTATATCTTTCCTATATTGTCCACTCTGGTGAGCCAGGTTTCTTATTGAACTTTTTACATTTAAGAAATGGCAAATTATATATTATATACATATAATTATATATTTTCTGACAGGAAATTCTTTTCATGGACTCCTGATTTCCCAGTCTCTGGTATGGGGACATGGACATTCACAATCCCAGTGAAATTAGAATAAAAAATATCAATTAATACATTGGAATAGGCAATATAATAATTGTAGCTTGTGACCTGGAAACATTAACCCAAAATAAAAAATTTACTTTTTTCCACATTATGATATTTTGTTACTTTTAAGAAGATACACACTATGAAATGTCTCCCAATTTTATAAATGTAAAGTAATGAATCACCTGGTAGAGCTTATGATAAATGGGCTACCTTTTATCTATGCAGTCAGATTTTCATGCATACTTTACACTTACTATTCAACCCAAGACAAGCAGGATATTGAACAAAAATAAATTTAAAAGGCAAACATAAAATTACTAACTATGTAAGAAAGATCTTATTATATCATTTAACAAGATTAAGCAAAGCAAGGAATATTTCTTTGCACATGTAATTAGTAGGCAACCAAATTAATACTGTAGTACATTCTAGTAATATATTAACGTACATAAAATAAAACTACTGACTCAAAAGCAATATATCATTTTTCTCATAATTTGGCAGTATGTCCATAGCTTTTTAGTTTGTAAGGAATTAATTTCATCTCATGGACAATGACCAAATCAGGATAGAACTAGATTGCTTAAGAATAATGGTGTCAAATAAGAAATACATCCATATAGTACATTAAAAAAAATACTTAAAAATGACACATTTTTCAGTTATGTTTCATTTAAAATGAATGTTTATGGAATTAAGCTTAGTATATACCTTCTGTGCAACTGTAATTGTTCTAGGATCTATAGGGGATAAAAGTAATATATAGTCTCTTTCCTCATGGGTAGTACAACCATTTGAGGAATAAAAGGCATGGCCCTCTAACGGTTAAGTGTAAAACATGATTCTATAACATCATGTTCCACATGTAACATACTCAATTGTTAAATATGTTACATCTAAAAAAGGTTAATTGAAAGTCAGGAATATTAAAGTTTAAGAGCAATTAGGAATAGAAAGAGATTCAAAGGAGAGAAATATTGAGATGGATTATGATTTATATAGCAATTAAGCAGCTGACCCTCAAAGACATGAACAGACATTTTTCCAAAAAAGACATCCAAATGGCCAACAGACCCATGAAAAAGTATTCAACATCGCTTGGCATCAGGGAAATCCAAATCAAAACCTCAATGAGATACTACCTCACACCAGTCAGAATGGTTAAAATTAACAAGTCAGGAAACGACAGATGTTGACGGGGATGTGAAGAAAGGTGAACCCTCCTACACTGTTGGTGGGAATGCAAGCTGGTGCAGCCACTCTGAAAAACAGTATGGAGGTTCCTCAAAAAGTTGAAAATAGAGCTACCATATGATCCAGCAATTGCACTACTGGGTATTTACCCCAAAGATACAGATGTAGGATCCGAAGGGGTACTTGTACCCCGATGTTTATAGCAGCAATGTCCACAATAGCCAAACTATGGAAAGAGCCAAGATGTCCGTCGACAGACGAATGGATAAAGAAGATGTGGTATATATATATATGTGTGTATATATATATATATATATATATACACATATATAAATATATATATATATAATGGAATATTATGCAGCCATCAAAAGGAATGAAATCTTGCCATTTACAACAACATGGATGGAACTGGAGGATATTACACTGAGCGAAATAAGTCAATCAGAGAAAGACATGTATCATATGATCTCACTGATATGAGGAATTCTTAATCTCAAGAAACAAACTGAGGGTTGCTGGAGTGGTGGGGGGTGGGAGGGATGGGGTGGCTGGGTGATAGACACTGGGGAGGGTATGTGCTATGGTGAGCGCTGTGAATTGTGTAAGACTGTTGAATCACAGACCTGTACCTCTGAAACAAATAATACATTATACATTAAAAAAAAATGAAGAAGATAGCAGGAAGGGAATAATGAAGGGGGGGAAATCAGAGGGGGAGACGAACCATGAGAGACTATGGACACGGAGAAACAAACTGAGGGTTCTAGAGGGGAGAGGGTGGGGGATGGGTTAGCCTGATGATGGGTATTAAAGAGGGCATGTATTGACTGGAGCACTGGGTGTTATACGCAAACAATGAATCATGGAACGCTACATCAAAAACTAATGATGTAATGTGTGGTGATTAACATAACATAATAAAATTTTTAAAAAGCAGCTGACCCTTGTATTCATCTAGGGTGGGGTTGTAGTGTAGCTGGTTCATGAAATGATGAATCAAATGATGATCTGGGGGGAAGAACTGCAGGGTTATTAGGGTGAGTTGGCTCTGTGGGTAAAGTTAAGGGGAGCAATTTCTTTAATAAATGGGGACTTTTTTCCCTGATTTATTGAGGTACTTTGACACTACCTTTTGACTTTTTCTTTAGCTTAGCTAACAACCATGTCAGGGTTACATTCTCTATCTAAGGTGAACTAAAGGATGTCAAGTAGGATACTTATAATTGGCAAGATCAGGAGTTTCTTTTTCAAGATATTGCCAATGGGATAATTTCTAGTGAAGACTAAGATGGAAACATACTGCTGTGTTAATACAGAATAACAATGAATGGACAAAAATTTCTAGTGTTTCCAGTATAAAAGACAGTAAGAAGAGAAAAATAAGTGGGCTAGAAAATAAAAATATGTATCTAGGTACCCAAGTGATATAGGAAGGCAGAGAAGGAAGTAAGGATTTCTACATAGTTATAATAGGTGATGTCTAATATAAATTAACATTGAATGTTCAGGGGTGCCTGGGTGGCTCAGTCCGTTAAGTGTCTGTCTTTGGCTCAGGTCATGATCCTAGGGTCCTGGGATCGAGCCCCACATTGGGCTCCTGGCTCAGCAGGGAGTCTGCTTCTCCCTTTTCCTCTGCCTCCCCCCTTGTTCGTGCTCTCTCTCTCTCTCTGTATCTCTGTGTTTCAAATGAATACATAAAATCTTTAAAAAAAAAAAATTGAATGTTCACTATTGCCTTAAATAAATTACCACAGAAAATCTCAGAGGCAAAATAAGCCATACAGAAGTAAGATAATAGTAATAATAATAATAGCAACAATGATGATGATAAATAATTTGCCCAAAGTCACAAAACCAAGGAGAAAAAGTAGACTTTGAATTTAGACCATCTAATCTAGTATTTTATGTTCTGGACTTAAAGTCTATACCCTGTTTGTGGCAGAACTGATTAACAGAGCAAGCAGTCTCAGGTGATTTTTACCCCAAGTTATAGTGGTCAGTTCCTGGAGCCTCTCCACCATGCAGATAATTATTAATATGTGCCAAATATGTTATCTATTTTTAGTCTAGCAAGCAGCAGAACTTGTTTGGAAAGAGTCTGAAAAGAACTGGATTTTAAGTGGCCTTCTTCCTGTGGTTAGTTTCTGTAGCTACAGCTTTCTTTGTATTCTTTAGTGTTTTAGGACTTTTCTCTCTCTCTCTCTTTACATTTGATATAGCACTTTCCCTCTGAAGAAATCAAACCAAAAAATTTTAAAAACTTTAAATTAATAATTGGCACTGATTCTCAAAATACCATTAAATTGTTTAAAATCTTGGCATTTATATTTTCTGTGGAGCTATGATATCCCATTGGGAAAACAGGAACCTATCGAGATCTGTCTCTTAAGGGAAATATTACAATAGAATAAATAATGTCTCTCTGCATAAACCACACAAGAAGGAATTTATTTCAATAGTGGATAAAAATTTAAACTCATTCACTTTTGTTTTCTATTACATGAGGAATAGATACTAAATAACTTAAGGAACATACTTACCAAAATAACAAATAGAACCTGAGTACCTTGCAAAGAACTTAACGATGTATTTATTAGTTTTCAAGTTATTTTCACTAGGCAACATTGCAGCAGATGTTATAGAAGGAAGTCAGTTAAACACAAGCCTGTCGGGGCGCCTGGGTGGCTCAGTCGTTAAGCGTCTGCCTTCGGCTCAGGTCATGGTCCCAGGGTCCTGGGATCAAGCCCCGCATCGGGCTCCCTGCTGCACAGGAAGCCTGCTTCTCCCTCTCCCACTCCCCCTGCTTATGTTCCCTCTCTCGCTGTGTCTCTCTGTCAAATAAATAAAATCTTAAAAAAAAAAAAAACAAAAAAACACAAGCCTGTCCCCAGTGATCTAAAAATCACATGGAGAACGTTTGAAGAAAAATCAGTGCCCACTCACCCAACATTCCCTCCCCTTCCATTATGACTTAATTGGTATAGGCATCATTTTATTTTTATTGTAGCTACAGGTGATTCTGTTGAGTAGCCACTACTGAAAACCACTGTATTCGTTTGTTAGGGCTGCCATAACAAAGTAGCATAGAAGGGTATCTTAATTAAACAAAAATTTATTTTCTCGTTTCTTAGGCTTAGAAGTCTGAGATCAAGGTGTTGTCAGGTTGGTTTCTTCCCCTTGACTTACAGATGGCTATCTTCACCCTGTGTGCTCACATGGTCTTCCTTCTATGTGTTTGTGTCCTAATCCCTTTTCATAAGGAGACCAGGCACACTGAGTCAGGGTCTACCCGAATGACCTTGTCTTGCCTCTTTCAAGTCTGTATCTCCAGACATTCTGAGGCACTGGGGATTAGAACTTTAATACATAAATTGGCAGGAACACAATTCAGCCCATAACAATAACAGCACTAATCAGTTAGGAATTGATAATATTCAACTAAAACTCTTTAAACTACAGATTCTTTCTATTAATTAATCTTGAGTGTAATGTTGTTATTTATATTAGGGGGAAATTACTATGGAATGCCTGTGCCATGATATTTTTAAATCCTTTATGATAAGTTCAACCAGAGGAATTTATGCTGAACAAGAATGTAGTTAGGAAATTATAGTGCTGAAATACCTTTTTTTAACATGTAACTGACAATTTTCGATCTCTAAAGCAACCTTTTCCACAACTCTAGGACTACGAAGTCAAAACTTCAGATAAAGCCCTGTAAAGATAGTAATTTGAATAACAAACAAAAATGACAACAACACAATGACTCCTGAAAAGGCCTTTCATGCACAGAAACCAAATGATTCATAGATGAGGACTAAAGAGTCATTCAGAGTCAAGAAACACTGAGCTGCTACTAATGCAGTACAGGTTATCAGTCACAGAGCAAAACTAGAAAATGCCCCAGGGGCATTTATTAACATTGACTTCACCTGTTAATCAACTGGGACTATTTTTTAAATTCCATTTTCTGGATAATTAAAAAGAATCAAATAGAAATGGGATTCAGGTATAAGTATTTTTGAGGTAATTGCTTGCGCAGTCAAGTCTGAGACTACTAACTTGAAGTCCTAATAGAAAGCACCCGAGTATAGGCCCAATGAAGTTTTTGATGTTTTTCAACACTGTTAGCTGCCTGTGTTACTCAGAAGGTCCCTCTGAGATAATTTGTCACAACCAACTTTCCTAAAGGTAAATGAGTATAGTCAAGTGGATGAATATTTGAAAATAAATCCACATCTAAATCTACCATTTCAGGTATAAATTTATGCAGGCCAAGTATTGCATAAAAATCACACACACTGTTTATTGTTAACAAATTTTAAGTGAAAAGCAATCTCTTCCTATCAATATCCAAATCCCCAGAGGAAGCAATGTATTTAAAAAATACACTTGCATTTATTCCCAATTTTTTTTTTCCAGTTTTCTAGCTAGTGCCAAAGTACCCGACAACGCCAGAGATCCTGGGTATGTCCATTAGAAAAATATTGACTTTATATACCTATAGGTTTTATTATTCTAAGAAAATGAACAATATAACATTAAGAATAAAAACAAAGTAAGCAATTGCTATTATTTCTATATATATATATTCTATCTTGAGTAACTTTTAATGTGTTTTGAAAAATCAAATTTTGGAGATATAATTTCCACCAATAAAAGTTCCCATTTTAAGTGCAGAGTTCATTGGCTTTTGACAAATATAAGCACCAACAAAATCAAAGTATAGTTCCATCACTGCAAAAAGGTCCCTTGGTACCCTATTCCAGTCAATCTCTCAAAATGTCCTCCCAAATACTGATTGGATTTCTGACTATATAAATTAGTTTTGCATTTTCTAGTATTTTGTATAAATGGAATTATTACAGTAGAATCTATTTTTTGTTCCTTGCTTCTTTCATCCAACAGTTTTTTTAATGTATTCATTCATATTGCATCAGCAATTTGTTCTTTTAATTATCGCATAATACTTCATTATATAAGTATACCAAATATTCATGTATTTATCCATTAAACTGCTGATGGGCATTTAAATTGTTTCTAGTTTGCAGCTATTATAAATACACCTGAGGTAACCATCCTAGTAGAATTCTCCTTTGGACATATATTTTCATTTTTTTTAAATAAGAGTGGAATGGATGGATAGTCTATTAGTTTGCTAGGGCTGTTGTAACAAAGTACCACAAACTGGGTGGCTTAAACAACAAAATGTATTGTCTCACAGTTTTGGAGTCTAGAAGCCTTAGATGAAAGTGTCAGCAGAGGTGGTTCTTTCTGAAGGCCGTGAGTGGGAATCTGTTCTATGTTTCTCTCCTAGCTTCCAGTAGATTGCTGGCAATCTTTGGTTGTAGAAGCATCACCCTGGTATCTACCTTTATCTTCACATTGCATTCTCCCTATGTGTGTGTGTGTCTGTGTCCAAAGTTCCCCTTTTTATAAGGATACCAGTCATATTGGACTAACCCCACCCCACCCCTAGCCCAGTGTGATCCCATCCTCACATAACTAATTACATTTGCAATAACTCTCTTACTAACTAAAGTTATATCCAGGTACTAGGGATTAAGACTAACATATGAATTTGCGGGGGGGGAGATACCATTCAACATAAACAGGTGGTATAATGAGCATAACTTTATGAGAAATTGGCAAACTGTTTTCCAAACTAACAGTACATGAGAACTCCTGCTATTTCAAATCCTTCCAAACACTTGATATAATTAGACTTTGATTTTAGTAATTCTAATCAATGGGCAGGGGTATATTATTGTTGTCTTAATTTGCATTTCTTTGATAACTAGTATATTTGAGCATCTTTTCATGTCCTATGGGGACATTTGTATATCTCCTTTTACCAATTTAAAATTTGGTTCCTCCTTGTTATTTAATTATAAGGGTTTTTTGTTTTGTTTTGTTATATTTTTGGTGTTGTTTTGTTTTGTTTACTGGATAAATGTCCTTTAAATGATTAGTCATGATTGAGAGAGGGTGAGTATGAGAGAGAGAGAGTATTTTCTCCCAGTCTGGCTTGACTTTCATTTCCTTAATGATGTATTTGGAAGAACAAAAAAAGTTTTTTATGAAATCCAAATTAACAAATTTTCCTTTCATAGAAAGTGTTTGTTTGTGTTTTATCCAGGAATTGACTACTGCAAGTTCATAAATTTTCTTCTATGTTTCCTTCTAAAATTTTTATAGCTTAAGTTTTTTTTTTATGTTAACTTTATGAGCTATTTCAAGATAAAGTTTGTATATGGTGTCAAGTGTCAAGTAAAGATCAATGTTTATTTTCTCCCATATTCGATTACTAGTTGTTTCAACATCCTTTTGGAAAAAAAAAAGTCATTTCCCCATTTAAGTATTTGTTGAAAATTGATTCACTTTCTAATGTTCTATTTCTGAATATTTTATTCCTTTCCATTGGTATATATTTATATTTATGCTATACCACAGCACCTTGGTTATTGTAGCTTTAAAATAATACTTTAATCAAGAAGTATAGCCTTCCAGGGGCGCCTGGGTGGCTCAGTTGGTTAAGCGACTGCCTTCAGCTCAGGTCACGATCCTGGAGTCCCAGGATCGAGTCCCACATCGGGTTCCCTGCTCAGCAGGGAGTCTGCTTCTCCCTCTGACCCTCTTCCCTCTCGTGCTCTCTGTCTCTCATTCTCTCTCTCAAATAAATAAATAAAATCTTAAAAAAAAAAAAAGAAGTATAGCCTTCCAAGGGTGTTCTTCTTTTTCACAATTTTTTGGTTATCTTTGATCCTTTACAATTCCATATAATTTTTATAATCAACTTACCAATTTGTACAAAAAGAGCCTGTTGGATTTAGATTGAGAATTAATTGAATCTGTGGGTCATTTTTGGAGAAATTGGCTTTATTGAGTCTTCTAATCCATGAACATGGAGCTCTTTCTCCATTTGTTTAGGTCTTTAATTTCACTCAACAATGTTTTGCAGTTTCAGTGTATAAGTCTCACACATATTTTGTAATTATACCCCTAATTATCTTATAGTTTGGGTACTACTTTTTTAAATATTAGTTTTCCAAAAGTTAAAATCCAATAAAAAACAATTACATATTTATTAACAGGAACTGCAAAAGGTCTGAGATTTTTACCCTGCTTTCAAGCTAACCAATTACCCTGATACATTTTCATAGATATTGGCAGAAGATATGAAGCACCTATCTCAGAGACAAAATATTGTTTATTTATTGCAATAGCGATGGCCAGAAAGACATCATTTTACTGGTTTTCTGAGCCCCCAGTTCTCACCTGTCCATCTTCCCCCCAGAGGAAGATATTATTTTTATCACCTGGAATATCAGAAAACCTGCTCCAGGGAGAGAAACTTTTATCAAGGCTACCTGTTTTACAAATATACTTGAAAAGACATTTTAGATTATTTACTAATGCTTTTGAAGATATGCAGAAATATTTGACCCATGGAGAATTATCCCCAACAGTTATACCCATGCAAATATTTTCCAATGTAGAGCAAGATACTTTGCTGCCAGTATGTATCCCTCATTATGGACCATTTTTAGAACTACTGTTCTATGCAATGATGATGATGGTTTACAGCATCAAGCGCAATCAGAATCTTCTTTTCTGTTCTACCAATTCCTCAAAATCCTGTGATACCTAATCTTGCATTATTTGAAATATGACTGTTTTTGAAATATGACTTTTTTATACAGCTTTTAAAAATGCATTTTAGCCGAAAACTTTTGTTTGCTTTTGGTGTTTTCTTGAAAGACACATGTGCCTTTATATGGAGTGATGGACAGAAAGTCCATCTGTTGACAGATACAGGTAAGTGATATAATGTTTCCTTAGTATCCACACCAAGATGGAGGCACTGGATTTTTACAACTCTGAAACTTTCCTATGGTACCATACAACTGTTACTAATACCACTGATTTAAAATTGGTCAGGCATGAGAAGCTATAGTCACTCTCAACCCCTTCTTACTGTTCTAGGGTCTCTGATATGAGTCTGGCAATTTATCAGGGGTGTGACTTGTTAAAAAATTATATTCAACTAACATTTTTAGATAAATTGTAAGAGACATTAACAGATTTATATCATGCCTAAAATGTCTTTATGTTGCCCTCACACTTCAATGATACTCTGGATATTAAGATTTATTTATTTATTTGAGGGGGGGAGGAGCAGAGGGAAAGGGTGAGAATCCTAAAGTAGACTCCTCACTGAGCGTAGAGCCTGACAAGGGCTCTCTCCTAGGACCCTGAGATCATCACCTGAGCCGAAATCAAGAGTCTGATGCTCAACCGACTGAGCCACCAGGAGCCCTGATACTCTGGATATTAATAGAATTTTCTGTTCTCTCTTTTAGCTCTTCACTAATTAATTGGGATTGTCTTTTATATTGTCTTTTGTATTTTTCTTCATATGTTCCATCTTGTTCCATCTCCTAGAATGTTTCTTGGACTTCATCTTTGAACTTCTCTTTTATTTTTTTTAATTTGGCAGCCATATTTTCAATTTCTAAGAATTCCTTCATGTTCTTTTGTTTTTAATTATTGAGTTTCATTTTAGTATTTTGGTTTTATGATGCAACTTCCTCTTGTTTCTACCTGAGGCAGAGTATTAGGTTGAAGAGAAAGTTAAGATCAGAAGGATTTTCTCTCCATGTTCCAAATATGAAGAAGGCTTTTTCAGGATAAAATCAGGTGTTTCCCCTGTTTACAAAGTGGGAGAATTTGAATTGCATTCCATGGAGACTCATGGTATTTATGGATAACATGAACATTTTCCTGAATTCTTAACAGAAAAAGTTGCTGATGATGTTGGCTAGAAAGCCAAATAATTCCTTTCTAGGAACAAAGTGACTTTGTAGCTACTTACTGTAGAGCAAACAGCTTAGGTTAGAAATCAAAAAGTAGTCATTTATGGTGTCCCTGTCAAAAATATATAACTTGAATATAATCTTGTGGAAATATCAGGCAAACCCAAACAGATTGCACGAAATAAATACTCTGTACTTTTCCAAATATCAGTGTCAGAAAAGAAGTACCAAAGAGTTGTTTCATATTAAAGGAGACTAAAAAGACATGGCAAGTAAGTATGATCCATGATCCTGAACCAGAATTCTTTTGTTGTTGTTATAAAGGACATTCATAGGACATCCGATGAAATTTTAATGAAGTTATGACATTAAGTAAAGGTAGTATATCAATCTTTACTTATTTTGATAATTTTATTATGGTTATTAAACCCCTTTTTAAAAATTTTATTTATTTATTTGAGAGAGAGAGAAAGCATGAGCCAGGGGGAGCAGCAGAGGGAGAAGGAGAAGCAAGCTCCCTGCTGAGCAGGGAGCCTCACATGGGGCTGAATCCCAGGACCCTGAGATTATGACCTGAGCTGAAGGTAGATGCTTAACCAACTGAGCCACCAAGGCACCCAAGAATCCCCTTTGATTTTGGGAAATGCACATGGAAATATTTTGAGTAAATGTGAATAATGTAACTTACTGTAAAATAGCACAGAAAAGTAGTTATATTCCTCCCCCCATATACACAAGAAGAAATGATAAATATTATAAAATACAGCCATTTGGGGAATGTGAGTTTAAGTGTATGCGAATTTTTGTATATTTTTTTGCAGTCTTTCTGTAAATGTGAAATTATTTCAAAACAAAAAGTCAAAAGGGAACAGATTCAATAACTGGTGTCAGAAATATCCACAATAACTGCAAGAACCAAATCAGCAGAGAGGACCTCAGGACTTGACTGAGTCAAAAGAAAACAGACCACAAGTTTACCAGCTACCACTTCAGAGGGCAATGGGTGAATGACACGGGACTAAGCAGATTAGGGTCACCATCACTTCCGTGCAAGAAAGACCCAGAATGAGCAAAAGACACCAGGAGTTAGTAAATGCAAACCTCCTCCTGATGCCCTGTAAAATCCTCATTTACCATCTTGGAGACTAGAAACAAGAAGGGGTGAAATTGGAACGGACCTAGCATGAACTTGAAAGTGATGGTTTTAAACGAAAAAGAAGCTATTAATATGATAAAAAATTTTTAAATTAAAAAAATGATAAAATCTAAGTTTTAATTACTCAACAAAGCTTTTCCCTTCTCAATGAGTGGGAAATATTTGATGAATATTATCTCAGTTATAGAAAATAAGAAGTCACAATATCTGTGCACATGAAAGTATAGTTTAAAATGTGCTATCCCACTAAAAAATTTGATCTTTTAAAACATTTTCTTCTGTTGTCTGAGTTATAATTTCATCTAGGGTCAATTTCTTTGTTGGTTTACTTGGACTTCCCGATTCATTCTACTCGTGTTCTTCAAATGTCTGGTACTTTTGCTTGATCATTTATACAAATTCATAGCTTTGTTCTATTATATATCTGATGTGGGTCTTAAGTGATATTATGCAAATTGTCTGGTGGTTGTATTGTGAGCTTTATGAATATGAATGGGCCATTTTGAGAAACAGACTTTGCTTTGGAATGAGTGATCAAGTAGCTGGCCATCAAAGTACAAAATCTTATAAATGCTTAAATAAGAGAGAGAATTACTCTGGGCATCAACACAGACACCAAAACCCTTAACCTTGCCCATCTGAGTATAACAAATTCTTTAAAGAAAGCACATCCTTTGTTTGAATGTTTATTGTTTATTTGTTTTCATGAAGGTAACGTCAGGCTGCTTTCTGTTTTATATTCTGGTGTAAAAGAATGACAGTTTAATTTGTAGACTCAGTTAATCCCTCTTTCCATTCCCACTTTTTAAGCCAACTCTTCATATCACCTGACAACATTGAGTTGGGGCTACCTTCCTTTTCCAACTGTAGCACTAACTTTTTTTTTTAATAATTTTTTATTGTTATGTTAATCACCATACATTACATTACATCATTAGTTTTTGATGTAGTGTTCCATGATTCATTGTTTGTGCATAACACCCAGTGCTCCATGCAGAATGTGCCCTCTTTAATACCCATCACCAGGCTAATCCATCCCCCCACCCCCCTCCCCTCTAGAACCCTCAGTTTGTTTTTCAGAGTCCATCGTCTCTAATGGTTTGTCTCCCGCTCCGACTTACTCCCCTTCATTCTTCCCCTCCTGCTATCTTCTTCTTCTTTTTTTCTTAACATATATTGCATTATTTGTTTCAGAAGTACAGATCTGTGATTCATCAGTCTTGTACAATTCACAGTGCTCACCATAGCACATACCCTCCCCAATGTCTATCACCCAGCCACCCCATCCCTCCTAACCCCCACCACTCCAGCAACCCTCAGTTTGTTTCCTGAGATTAAGAATTCCTCATATCAGTGAGGTCATATGATACATGTCTTTCTCTGATTGACTTATTTCACTCAGCATAACACCCTCCAGTTCCATCCACGTCGTTGCAAATGGCAAGATCCCATTCCTTTGGATGGCTGCATAATATTCCATTGTGTATATATACCACTTCTTCTTTATCCATTCATCTGTCGATGGACATCTTGGCTCTTTCCACAGTTCGGCTATTGTGGACATTGCTGCTATAAATATTGGGGTGCACGTACCCCTTCGGATCCCTACATTTGTATCTTTGGGGTAAATACCCAGTAGTGCAATTGCTGGATCATATGGTAGCTTTATTTTCAACTGTTTGAGGAACCTCCATACTGTTTTCCAGAGGGGTTGCACCAGCTTGCATTCCCACCAACAGTGTAGGGGGGTTCCCCTTTCTCCACATCCCCGCCAACATCTGTCGTTTCCTGACTTGTTAATTTTAGCCATTCTGACTGGTGTGAGGTGGTATCTCATTGAGGTTTTGATTTGGATTTCCCTGATGCCAAGCGATGTTGAGCACTTTTTCATTTGTCTGTTGGCCATTTGGATGTCTTCTTTGGAAAAATGTCTGTTCATGTCTTCTGCCTATTTCTTGATTGGATTATTTGTTCTTTGGGTGTTGAGTTTGATAAGTTCTTTATAGATTTTGGATACTAGCCCTTTATCTGATATGTCATTTGCAAATATTTTCTCCCATTCTGTCGGTTGTCTTTTGGTTTTGTGGACTGTTTCTTTTGCTGTGTACCACTAACTTTGAAATGAAGCTTTTTTTCACTGTGTTTTTCCCTCCTATTAACATTTTTTTATTTGTTTTTATTCTCCAGAAATGTATTAAAAGCTCTCATGTACTGAGAGTATCTTCTGTTACTTTTATATTTTATTCTCCTACTATCCTTTTAATGGTATGGAAACTTGATCCAGAATTGGGCAAAACTTTTTAAATATATGCTCATGTTAACATTGTCACATTTTGTAAGACATTTAAAAATAATTTCAAATAAAGATAACCTTTTTCCCTTAATGTCCAAGTGTCTACCTTCAAATATCCCCCATACCTCTAACTCCACTGGAAATAGTATAGGGAAGGAAAAAGTAAGTTTCCTTTACCCTTCCAAGTTCTTGGCTGACATCCTGTAATAAAACAAATTAACAAGAGAAAAACAAACAGAAGTTTATTAATATGTATACTTCCTGTACATATGGAGATACTTAAGGAAACTAACTCCCCAAGCCTCCAAGTTAAACCATCTTCAGCTAAAGATAAAAGAAAGATATTAGTGTGGGGACAGGGAGGCCAATTATGGGAGGTTACCAGGAAAAGCTTGGTAAACAAGGGTCAGGTTTGTTATTCAGATTCAAATTGTGTCTTCTCCATTGATAGGAATTTCTGGTGATTTAATCATCTTAATGTTCCTGGTACAGAGAATCAGACACCCTCACAAATGGAGATTTCCTTTATAAATGTAAATTTCCCTTACAAATGTGTAACTACTGTATTTTTTTTTCAGAGCTTCTCCTGTGTCTGCAAAAACAATCAGCTCAAAATAATCCTAATGCCAAAGAAACATACTGGGGGTGGGGGAGCATAGTCTGCTTCCCTTCGGTAGAATCACCATATGTAAATCTAGGTTTGCCAGGAAAAGTCCCAGTTTAGTTGCAAATTGTGCTCCCATTCACTATAAAAACTTCTTATTTAGGATGAAAAAATTGTATGGTCACTTCATTATAAGGAACTTAACAATACTTTCCTCCGTTTCCAAATTTCTCAACAATTTTATATAATTCCTGTTGATTTCATTCATTCTGAATAAGGTGAGGCATAAATAACATCCTTTCCATTTTTAGATAGTCTTTACATCTTTACGGTCCTTCTTGACCACATACATGTGTCATGGCCTCTACTACATATCAGTCAATGTTTTAAGTATTTGGAATGCAAAGATGAATAGACCTTATTTTCTAGTAATTTCAAAGGAGATATAAATGTAAAAACAATACAGTGAGACTAGTTCTTCAGTATTGGGGGGGAATGCATATTTCCTAGTGGAAATTGAAAGGTGGAGGGTCTAACTTCCCTTGTCAGGTAAGGTGACTGGCCCAGAATGACATGTCAGTCACAGTCTGAATCTTTATGTTTCAACAGATAAGAATGCAAAGAGAAGGTAAATCATTAAAGAAAGAATATTTGTTTATATTATTTAAGCAGGAAATATTTATTAAATGAATCCTATGTGACTAGCCCAGCTCTAGGCCCCAAGGATATGGCAGTAAACAAAACACTTAGAAACTTCTGGTCTCATAGAATTCACATTCTACAAGAAAAGACAATAAGAGAGATTAATAAGTAAGATTTATTGTATGTTAGCTAGTTATAAGTGCCAAGGAGAAAAATAAATCATAGAAGGATAAGAATAGTGTCTATATTTAGGACAAGTTGTAATTTTGGGATGAGGTGCTAAGAGGTAACTTACTAAGAGGTAACATTTGAATGAAGACTTGAAGGAGATAAGTGAGTCAGGCAAGTATCTTAGGAGAGAGCATTTTAGTTAGAGAGAAGAGTAGGTACAAAAGTCTTGAAGAGAAAGTATGATTCATGTGTTTAAAGAAAAAGAAAGAGGCAGACTAAGGGGAATAAAATCATAAAGGTAATAGAGTCTCATATAACACAGGGCCTTTTAAAGACTTTGAAGTTATTCTGGGTAAGATAGGAGGGTGTAGAACAGAAAAATGGCATGATCTGACAAGACAAACAGGATGACTCCTGCTGTTGCGTTGAAATTAGACAGCAGGAAGGGTAAAGGGGAAGAGGCTTGGTGGGTAGAAGTTAATGACAGGAACAAGAACACCAATTAGCAGAGTCTTACAATAATCCAGGAGAGAAGAGGATGGTGGTGTGGTCCAGGAAATTTGAAGTGAAAAATGTTAAGAAATGGTTGATATTTGGCTGTATTTTTTTAAAGATTGTATTTATTTATTTGAGAGAGAGAGAGAATGAGAGATAGAGAGCATGAGAGGGAAGAGGGTCAGAGGGAGAAGCAGACTCCCTGCTGAGCAGGGAGCCCGATGTGGGACTCGATCCCGGGACTCCAGGATTATGACCTGAGCCGAAGGCAGTCGCTTAACCAACTGAGCACCCAGGCGCCCCGTATTTGGCTGTATTTTTAATGTGAATTATTACAGAAAGAAAGGAGTCAAAGATAACTTAAAGTTTTGGTCTGAGCAACTAGAAAAATAGAGCTCTTTTTAATTACTGAGCTGGGGAGGTCACATGTCAGGAGCTTATTCTTATACACATTAAATTTGAGACACCCATTTGACATCCAAGTGGGGTTGTAATAGAAATAGTTGAATATGAGTCTGAAGTTCAGAGACTTTTGTGCTGGAGAAAAAATTTGATGGACTAGTACTTAGATGGGATTTAATGCCATATGTTGGGATGAGATCACCATGAGAATGAATGTAAATAGCAAATAGAATAATGCCTAAGATAAGCCCTTCAATACTCCAAGGTTTAGAGGTTGGGAAAAATGGGAAAGAAATAACAAAAAAGACTCAGTTGGAGTACCTTGAGAGATAAGAGCAGAAGTAGATGTGTGACTTTGGAGTCCTAGAGGCTGTATTAGAGTTTCCAGAGGAATAGAAGCAATACGAGATTGATTCCATATTTAAATACATGCACTCACATAATTGTGCAGGCTGGCAATTCTAAAATCTGCAGGGTAGGCCAGCTGGCTGGGGATGCGGGGAATAGCATCTTGAGTCCAAAAGACAGCCTGGAAAAAGAATTCCCTCTTCTTTAGGGGACTTCAGTTATTTTCTCTAAAACCTTTAGCTAATTGGATCAGGCCCACCCACAACTTGAAGAGTAATCTGCTTTACTCCAAGTCTACTGTGTTAATCTTCACAAAAGACATCCAAACTGGTGTTTGGTAAAAATATCTAGGCACTATGACCTAGGTAAATTGACACATAATATTAACCATCACAGAAGCTAACTAAAGAGAGGGTCTCAAAATGAGAGAGAGAGATCAATTTTGTTAAATGCTGCAATACATAAAATAAGAGGAGGATTTAACCATAAACTGACAATTAAAATTAACAAAACAATGCCACTAGTAATCACAGGTGTTTGGGATAGTGGTGAATTTAAAGGAGAATGGTAAGAGAGATATTGGATGCAGCAAGAATAAATAATTCGTTAAGGGAAGTTTTGCTTTAAAGATGGGGAGTTAAGTGGCATGGTAGTGTGATTATGTGACAGGGTCAAGAGAAGATTTTATTTTTTATTATGGAAGAAATAACAATATGTTCACTGATAAGAATGATTTAGTATATACATTTAGAGAATGAGAGAAGGAAAAAAGGAGAATGCAATATTTTGAATAGTTGGAATGGGAATGTAGGGCATAGGTGTGGAGGGGTAAAATTTGAAGCATAGACTGTTCACCAAAATAGGTGGGAAGTTGAGGATAGGGGTATAGAGGTAAATTAGTTTGACAGTGTGGTAGCAGGAGATTATAAAAAATTGTCTTCTGATGATTTTTATTTCTTACAAAATAGGACAGGGCCAGCTTTATCGGTGTACAATCCATGCAACTGCGTAAGGCCCTGTGCTCAGAAGGGCCCCATGCATTTTAAATCTCTGTTGTTGATGTTATGAAATTCTTAAATATATTATCTTTAAACTTTTGTAAAGTCCAATGGGACAAAAAAGCATGAGTGTGATCAGAGGAGATATACATAATATATTTATGTACTCTTCCTTGCCACCCCATTCACATGTAGCAATGATGCTCTGTGAACATGGAACTTTAGTGGACTTACAATACATGGGAGTTCAGCAAGGCTCAAAGCAGGTACAAGGTAAGCTCATCTCTGACCCAAGTAAGCCTGGGGATCTGACAGCCCCAAGAAGCCACACTTTCAGTTTGTATAAGCATTAGTTTCAGACTCAGAAAAAAGGCAATAGGATTCCAAGAAACACAAATGACCAAAGAAACTTGTTACATCTTTTCTTATTCATGTCACTTCCCTGTATTAGCTGACTATTTACACTGAAAATAATATCAAAGGGAAAGACAGTGCAACCTACAGTTTCTTTTCCCTTTAGTCCTTCCTTACTCAGCAGTAAGTTAAGGTATTTAGATAGAATGTGCGTGCATAAAGAAGTGAAAATGAAACTGTTCAGTTAGTTTTGTGCAACATTTCTTCTATTCTGGTAAGAACAAAATATACATGAATATATAAGGCATAGAATTGGAATTTTGTAATTTTGGCAATTCTGCGTACAAGATAATGTTCTTATATTTGCATTTTAAACTGGCATTATAGAATATGAAGATGAATGGTAAAATTCATGCTAATAACTTAAACTTTTAATTTTTCTTTACTCAGGACAAGATTAAATGATAAGTAAAAGGCACCATGACATTGTGAAAGAGAGACCATGAGAGGAAAAAGCTTTTAATGTCACTTTTCTCCTGCTTTTTAAACAAAAGGTTCTGCATTTCCATTTTGCATAACATCTTGCAAATTATGTGGCTGGCTCTGAAATAGCAAGCACATCATTAGCTGAGAACGGGGATGAGAGAGGAGATTTTGGAAGTTTGAGAAAAAAAAGAAGCTATGAAACAGGGCTCTGGTTGAGTGGATGTGTGAATGGGAATAGTGAAATGAAATATGATTACTAGGCAGCATTAAGAAATCACTCGAGGTTAATGATCATGATTATAAAGTGTCCAGTCAGCATGATTGTGTGTTTTTCTTCAGACATATTCATTTGCATGGAGGGCAAGGAGGTTGAGTATATATAAAAGGGAGCAAAATGATTATAATAATTGACCAGGAAATTTAATCTGAGTAAGGAGGAAAGTGAGAATTTAAGAGGCTAACAAACGTTGAGAAGACATAAAATCAGACATGGCTTTATTATTGCAGGATTCCTGGAGCTGGAGTACTAGAGGGAATGAGTCAGAAAGACAGAAAGTGGGAAGTGTAATGTTGAGACAATGGAGGGGTGGTAGTTATTGGTTGTAAGCACTAGGATATAATCATGAGAGTGTGTGGCTGTGGGGAGGTGGAGGATACCAAATTGCTGAGAGATCTGAATATTGGAAATATCTTCATGGATAGTGAAATCTCCAAAAGTTATGATAGCAATGTTGTTGGAGAGGACAACAGTGAATCCAGTCCTAACATCAAAGAAAGAAGAATACTGCAGAGTGGTAGTTGTCTGCAAAAAGGAGAGGTGGTAATAGAGTGGTGACAAAAGACTCAAAGATTTAGGGAGAAAGGAGCAAAAAAATGTCCGGAAGCAACAATAAAGAGCAAAGAAAAAAACCAATCTACATCCAGAATGTGTGGTAGAAAATGGGTAGGAAAAACCTACCACCATCTGAGAGAGCCATATATGAACAAGAGTCAAAGGAGAAATTGTGTTGTGGTTATAGCAAAAAGTGGAAAGACTTCACTGAAGATGGTGGGGATATAGAAGTGTATGTTGATAACTGGCATTGAGTTTCAGAAACCCACTGAAAAAGTTTCAAGAGATGCAGAAGTGGGAGTTGAGGGCAGAGAAGGTAATGCACAGAATATAAAAGAACCAAAGTTCTAAGGGATGAGACATGATGTGGGAGACTAGGATTTCCATAGTAATGACATGAAAAGAAATAAAGGGCATACGGTAATCATTCCTGATGTCCCCATAAGAAAATAGTGGTGACAAAGTTGTGAGTGTTCAGGAATTACAGATTTCTGGAGCTTCCCCCCTGAGTCCTGCTCATGGAGACTTCAAGTCCTACTGAAGAGAATTTCATTACTAGTGACTGGACACTCTTGACTTCTCTAATGACAATCTATGGAGTAGGTATGAATTTGTGAAGAACTCATTAAAGGAAATGACAAGTAGTTTTGAAAATAAATATAAGTTGTGTGAGAGTAAAAGAAGTTGAAATTTTAAAATTAGAACCACATTTTAAAAGAATTTGAATTTCAGCCTACTTATGAAAAGGAATCTTTGATAGACATAGCCTGGGATAATAGAGAAAGGTTATAGTAAGAAAAGATTGGGGGGAAGACTGCAGAGGAAGAGGATACTAATATCACCTCTTCCCCCAGATACAACTAAATAACACTCACATCAACGTAAATAGCCCAAAAAATGACCCAAACAAATAGAACAGACTCTTCACAATTAAATGTAGAAAAGAGGTTACATTGAAGAGGGTGGGAAGGACAGAGATGCAATCAGGAGCCAAATGGACCTGCAGGAGACTGTCTTCAGGAAGGGGGAATGCAGCAGTTGTGGAGAGGGTGAGAGGACCAGATCCCCACACCAGACACACCAGGCACAAGGGACCCACAGGGGGAAGACAAATGTCCGTAACTAGAGGGTACTAACAACAAGGGAGGCTTAATACCTGGAACTTTAAAAATCCGCAGGTTCAGTTCTAGGAGAGCCTGGAGGGTGGAAAACCTGCCATTAAAAAGCACAATAAACAGCTCTGCTGAGATATAGCATAGAAATAGCAGTTTGAAAAACACCTGAGATATATGGGAAGATTTATTTACTAATCTCAGACCATGTGCTGGAGAGACAGAGAACTTTGGAACACTTCAAATAAAGATATAGTTGATTTTCCTAACACATAGAAACAGACAGATACAAACAAAAGTTAAAGAAATTCATCACCACTAAACCAGCCTTATAAGAAATGTTAAAGGTAAATTTTTTTTTTTTAAAGATTTTATTTATTCATTTGAGACACAGAGATACAGAGAGAGAGAGAGAAAGCATGAGCAGGGAGAGAGGGAGAGGGAGAAGCAGGCTCCTCACTGAGCCAGGAGCCTGATGTGGGGCTCGATCCCAGGACCCTGGGATCATGACCTGAGCCGAAGGCAGACGCTTAACCATCTGAGCCACCCAGGCGCCCCAAAGGTAAATTTTTGAGTGAAAAGGAAGGACCATAAGGACCCATAAGAAAAGTAGGAAACAAAACAGCAGTAAAATTAAGTATATATAGAAATCAGTCAAAGGATTCACAAAATAAAAGAATGTAAAGTATGATACCATGTACCTAAAACATTGGGGAAAGAGGAGTAAAGAATGGATTCAAACTTAAGCAACCATTAAATTAATAGAGACTGCTATATACATAAGATGTTACACACAAACTGATAACCAAAAAATAAAAAAACAGTTATAGATATGCAAAAAAATAAAAAGAAATCCAAGTATATCACTGAAGAACGCCAGCTAACCATGAGAGAAGTGGGTGAGAGGAAAGGAATGCAGGAAAACTACAAAAACAACTGTAAAATGAGTAACAAAATGAGTACTTACCTGTCATTAATTACTTTGAATGTAAATGAACTAAATGATCCAATCTAAAGACATAGGATGACAGAATGGATAAAAAAGCAAGACTCATCTTATTAATGCCTACAAGAGATTCATATCAGACCTAAAGACACATGCAGATTGAAAATGAAGGGATAGAAAAACATTTATCATGCCAATGGAAGTGAAAAGAAAGCCAGGATAGCAATACTTATATTGGACAAAATAGACTTTAAAACAAAGATTATAACAAGACAAAGAAGGACACCATATAATCATAAAGGGGATCATCCAACAAGAAGATATAAAAATTGTAAATATTTATGCACCCAACATGGAAGCACCCAAGTGTATAAAGCAGCTAATGACAAACATAAAGGAAGTAATCAGTAGTAAAACAATAATACTAGGAGACTTTAACACTCCACTTATATCAATGGATAGATCTTCCAGAAAATCAACAAAGAAACAGTGGCTTTGAATGATGTGTTGCGCCAGGTAGACTTAACAATATATTCAGAAAGTTCCATCCTAAAACAGCAGAATACACATTCTTTTCAAGTGCACAAGGAAAATCCTCCAGAGTAGATCACATATTAGCCCACAAAACAACTATCAACGAGTTCAAAAAAATTGAATTCATACCATTAATCTTTTCTGACTACAACTCTGTGAAACTAGAAAACCACAAGAAAAAATCTGGAAAGAACACAAAAACATGGAGGTTAAATAACATGCTACTAAACAATGAATGGGTCAACCATGAAAACAGAGGAAATATATAAAAAAAAATAGCTGGAGAAAAATGAAAATGAAAACACGGTAGTCCAAAATCTTTGAGATGCAGCAAAAGGCATCCCAAGGGGATCATTTATAGAAATACAGGCTTACCTCAAGAAACAACAAAAATGGGGCACCTGGGTGGCTCAGTCATTAAGCATCTGCCTTCGCCTCAGGTCATGGTCCCGGGATCCTGGGATAGAGTCCCGCATTGGGCTCCCTGCTCAGCGGGAAGCCTGCCTCTCTGTCTTCCACTCCCCCTGCTTGTGTTCCCTCTCTCACTGTGTCTCTCTCTCTGTCAAATGAACAAATAAAATCTTAAAAAAAAAAAAAGAAGCAAGAAAAATCTCAAATTAACAACCTAACTTTACATATAAAGGAGCTAGAAAAAGAAGAACAAATGAAACCCCAAACCATTAAAAGGAAGGAAATGATTAAGATTAGAGCAGAATTAAAGGAAATAGAAACTAAAAAAACCAATAGAACAGATCAATGAAAACAGGAGCTGGTTCTTTGAAAAAAATCTATAAAATTCATAAACGTTTAGCCAGACTCACACACACACACACACACACACACACACACACAAACAAACAGAACCAGAGGGAAGACTTGAGTAAACGAAATCAGAAATGAAAGAGGAGAAATAACACCTGACACTACAGAAATTAAGAGGAATATAAGAGAATATTATGAAAAAATTATATACCAAAAATTAGACAACCTAGAAGAAATAGATAAATTCCTATCAACATATTACCTCCCAAAACTGAATCAGGAAGAAACAGAAAATTTTAATAGACTAATTAGCAGCAATGAAATTGAATCAGTAATAATAAAAAAATTCCCAACAAACAAAAGTCCAGGATCAGATGGCTTCACAGGGGATTTCTACCTAACGTTTAAAGAAGAGTTATTCCTCTTCTTCTCAAACTATTCCAAGAAAATAGAAGAGGAAGGAAAACTTCCAAATTCATTCTATGAGACCAGCATCACCCTGATATTAAAACCAAAGATACTACACACACACACACACACACACACACACACACACACACACACACATGCACAAAGAGAGAGAACTACAGGCCAATATCTCTCATAAAAATAGATGCAAACCAAATCCAACAATACATCAAAGAAAATCATTCACCACAATCAAGGTGAATTTATTCCTGGGGTGAAAAAGTGATTCAATATTCACAAATCAAGCAGTGTGATATATCATATCAATAGGAGAAAGAATAAAAACTATGCAATCATTTCAATAGACACAGAAAAAAACATTTGGCAAAGTACAATGTCTATTCATGATATAAACCCTCAACAGAGTAGGTTTAGAGGGAACATACCTCAATATAATAAATGCCTAATATGAAAAACCCACAGCTAACACACTCAATGGGAAAAAACTGAGAGATTTTCCTGTAAGATCAGGAAAAAGACAAGATACCCACTCTCACTACTTTTATTCAATATAGTACTAGAAGTCCTAACTGGAAGCAGTCAGAAAAGAAAAAGAAATAAAAGACATCCAATTTGCTAAGGAAGAAGTAAAACTTGCACTATTTGAGGATGAGATATAGAAAATACTAAGACTCCACCAAAAAACTACTAGAACTGATTAATGAGTTCAGTAAGGTCACAGGATACAAAAATCAATATATGGAAAACTGTTGCATTTTTATAAACTAATAATGAAGTAGCAGAAAGAGAATCCTACTTAAGAAAACAATCCTACTTATATTTGCACCCCAAATAATAAGATACCTAAGAATAAACCTAACCAAAGAGCTAAAAGACCTGTAGTCTGAAAACTATAAAACACTGCTGAAAGAAATTGAAGAGGACACAAAGAAATGGAAACACATTACATGCTCATGGAGTAGAATAACAAATATTGTTAAAATGTTGATACTACTCTAAGCAATCTACACATTTAATACAATCCCTATCAAAATACCAAGAGCACTTTTCACAGAGGTAGAACAAACAATCCTAAAATTTGTATATAACCACAAAAAACCCTGAAGAGCCAAAACAATCTTGAAAAAGAAAAGCAAAGCTGGAAGCATCACAATTCCAGACGTCAAGTTATATTACAAAGCTGTGGTAATCAAAACACTATGGCACTGGCACAAAAATAGGCATATAGATCAATAGAACAGAATAGAAAACCCCCAACTATATGGTCAATTATAAAACCCCCAACTATATGGTCAATTAATCTTCAACAAAGCAGAAAAGAATGTCCAGTGGAAAAAAGAAAGTCTCTTCAACAAGTAGTGTTGAGAAAACTAGACAGCAACATGCAAAAGAATGAAACTAGACCACTTTCTTATACCATACACAAAAATAAATTTGAACTGGATTAAAGATCTAAATGTGAGACCCGAAACCATAAAAACACTAGTAGAGAACAGAGGCAGTAACTTCTTTGACATTGGCCATGGCAACTTCTAGCTCTGTCTCCTGAGGCAAGGGAAACAAAAGCAAAAATAAACTACTGGGACTTCACCAAAATAAAAAGCTTTTGCATAGGGAAGGAAACAATCAACAAAATTAAAAGACAACCTACAGAATATAGGAAGAAAATATTTGCAAATGACATATCTGATAAAGGGTTAATATCCAAAATATATAAAGAACCTATAAAACTCAGCATCCCAAAACACAAATAATACAATTAAATAATGGGCAGAAGACATGAATAAACATTTTTCCAAAGAAGATATACTGATAGTCATCAGACACATGAAAAGATGATCAGTATCACTAATTATCAGGGAAATGAAAATCAAAACCACGAGATATCATCTTACGCCTGCCAGAATGGATAAAATAAAAACTTAAAAACCCCAAATGTTGGTGAGGATGTGGAGAAAAAGGAACCCTTGTGCACTGTTGGTAGAAATGCAAACAGGTGCAGTCACTGTGGAAGACAGTTTGGAGGTTCCTCAAACAATTAGCATATGATCCAGTAATTCCAAAGACTATGAAAACACCAGTTTGAAAAGACATGTGTACTCTTATGTTCATTGCAGCATTATTTACAATAGCCAAATTATGAAAGCAACCCAATTGTCAATTGATAGATGAATGGATAAAGAAGGTCTCACACACACACACACACACACACACACACACACACACACACAAATGGATTATTCAGCCATAAAAAAAAATGAAATCCACATTTGCAGCAACATAGATAGATCTAGAGTATAATGCTAAGTGAAATAAGTCAGATAGAGAAGGACAAATACCATATGATTTCACTCATATGTACAATTTAAGGAACAAAACACATGAACAAATAAAAAAAGAGACAATCAAAAAACAGACTCTTAACTATGGAGAACAAATTGATGGTTATCAGAGGGGAGGAAGATGGGTGAAATAGGTGTTGAGGACTAAGGAGTGCACTTGTGATGAGCACTGGGTGTTGTATGGAAGTGTTGAGTCACTGTATTATACACCTGAAACTAATGCACTGTATGTCAACTATGCTGGAATTAAAATAAAAAAAAAAAGATTGCTGTTCAATTCTGAAATTAACTAGCTGTGCAACCGTGGACAAGAAACTTGTATATTTTCACCTTTAATTTCCACATCATAAAAAAGTAAAATTAATAAATATAATTATTTATTTTATATTTATTTAACTTGGAAGGGACATTATCAGATCTATAATAGTAACTTGAAAAAGAAGACTACTTTAGATGAGGCCAGAAAGAAAGGGAGCCTGGTCTCAGAGCAAAAGGAGAAAGTGTGAAGAAGCAAGAAATGTTTAGGAGGTTAAAGTCCCATTAAATTAACCTAATTGTAGCGAGTTGGGTCTGTAGTTTACTAAAAATAGGAGACAAAAATAAATTCAAAGGCTCTTTGGGTCTATGGTTTTAGAGAATCAAAGAAGAGATAGATGCAAAGATAAAAATATTATGTGTATCGTGTGCATTTACGATTGGATGAAGTGAATATCCAGGTAATGGGGTCCATTAGGGAAATAAATATATTCAAAAGGAAAGTGGCCCACACTAAAGATAGAGATTTGAGAGTCATAGAATTTTAGGTACTCAGAGAGATAAAAGTTCAAAGTATAATTGGAAAGTGAGTTGTTGGAATGAAATTAATGTAAAAGTCCTGTACAAGATAATGTTGATGAACAAGGGGGCTAAAATGTTAGACCAGTCTTGTGCAGGGACAGTAAAGGTGGCTGAGAGGAAACTTGCTAATCAGTGGCAAAGCCAAAAAGTGCTTAGTTTCCAAGGCCTAAATTTGGCTAGTTATCATCTCCATCACTTTATGCACCAGCCAGCATGCCAAAAAAGAAAAAAAGAAAAAGGAAAAGAAAGAAAAAGAAAAGAAAAAAAGAAAGAAAGAAAAAAGCCCTAAGAATATTTAGGGATCTCACTAATTTCCAGACATTTCAGAGACACTAGGCTGTCAAGTCACTCTAAAATATGTTCAGGATCTTAGTCCAATGCCTCTCCCACCCTCCAGCAAATGCTTGCATTCCCTTTAGCATATGCTGTACAAGCTGCTGCCCAGTTTTACCTTTAATGAAACTATAAAGTAGAGAAAAGAGCAGTTTTTGAAGTTGGGTTTAAATCCTGGCTCTTCTATGCAACCTTGGATAATGTATTTTAATCTCTCTGAGTCTGCTTTGTTGCATTTGTAAGATAGGAATAAGTAATTTATAGGTCTGCTAGAATAGTGTGTTGTTCTAGATGTAAAGGATCTACACAGTTGTGTGGATGTGCCCACACACAAGTACACATAGGCATATTTATAGCCCCCTCCAAAGTACATATGCTGTTATCCAGACAACCTTGAAAATGTTCTTTCTTATACTAAACAGTAATTTTCAAGCTACTGATCTTAATTTTACCCCTTGGGGCTATCAGGACAAACTTTGTCCTTCTTGTCTAAATGGAAAGCAGATGAAGATAACTGTGGGAAAAGGAGCCAAAGATTGTCTTGACATCCAAAGTGCTGAAGCAAGGAGGATTGGGGACGTTTAAAATGTGTGTAAGTATGGTAACCTGATCTCAGTTTAAGTCAAGTGCATATGAGAGCTTTCCCAATTGCGAAATTTTCTCTTAGTTCTTTCAATAGGTTCACCTCAGAAAATTAACACACTCCAGGACCGGCTGAAGTTCTCATCAATAAAGCTAAATGACCCAGCAGGCTTAACCTATTTCCCAATGGTGACTACAAAGCACTTGTTCAACAAAGATCTCTTAAATCTTTTGAAAGCTTATCTTAGTCAACTAGTTGAAGGCTCAAACTAAGACAGATGATAGATAGATGATAAGGCTTTAATAACATCAAATTTATCCTCCTATTAGGCAGGCCTGGTGTTGGGGTGGGAGATTTATTATAGTCAACTAAACTTATGATTTTATGTTTAAAATTTTTAAACATCAAGATTTCTATGTTTTCTTTAAGGAAAACAATGTTCTATCGAAATAGCCTTTTAAAATGTGATTTATTATTTTTATTACAATCAGAAAGTAATATGAAAAATCATATTATTTCAAACTTTGTGTTTCAATCAGAAAGTAATTATTAAGTTTTCAAATGGTGTCCTCTGAATTCCATGACATTCTTTTGGTGACAAACTTAAGGTTCTGCTGATATTTAAGAAAAAGAAAGTAAAATGAAACAGGAAAAAGAATATGAAAGTTCTTTGTAAACTTCAAACCATTTTATTATTATTATTTTTAAAATTTTTTAAAGACCTGAGCTGAGATCAACAGTTGGATACTTAACCAACAGAGGCACGCAGGCACCCCAAATTCAAATAATTTTAAAGTATATATTTTTACTGTAATCTTGGAAACTAGCTTGATGACTTTCCTTTGATCTCTTGTTGAAGTTTATATACTAATTCCACTTATAATATGGATTTTTTTCTCATTTCCCCATTTTGCTACCATATTGTTTGCTTGACCTTAGAAAATGTATGTAACCATACTGTGTCTTAGTTTTTGTGTTAGTAAAATGGGCCTAATTTTCGAGAGCTGTTGTGAGGATCAAAAATGAGAGTGTGCAGCAAAAGTTTTTGTGCATTTGCTGGTATAAGTGGGCACTCAGTAAATGTGAAATATTATTGGCAGAAAAAAGAAAAGAAGGGTAATATTAGGTGGAAGAAATGCTGTAAGTTAAAATAGATAATCTGCCTGTTCTCACCTAAAGGAAAGTAACCTTGCAATAACCACCTTGCCATTTTTCCAGTATAACTTCCTTATTCCTACTGCCTTCTGCTTATAAAAGTCTTTCATTTTGTACAGTTCTTCAGAGCTCCTTTCTATCTGCTAGATTGGATGCTGCCTGACTCATGAATTGTTGAATAAAACCAATATAATCTTTAAAATTTACTCAGTTGAATTTTTTTTCAAATTGTGAAATTTGGAGACTAGAGATTAGGCAGGAAATTATTTTAAGAGTCTGGATGAGTTAATAATATTTACTGGGTCACAAAGCAATACAAGTAGAACCCTTTTAGAGATAATTTGGTGTGTTTTTATCCATCCCTGAATTTATGTAAGAGGAAATCAAAGTATAAAATCAACTAATCATGTACTCAGGTCAATCAACTAGCTTTATCAGATTGGGGCCTAGCACACAATTTTCATGTTCCCAAATCCATTCTGTTTCCATAATACCAAGCTAACTTAATTCAGTAGGCACATATTTAAAATACACTACATGTAAGGTACTCCTGTGGGTACCTCAGGGAATAAAAAGAGAAGACTTGCATTGTAAAAGTATCATGGCTTATACCAATATGCTTTTAATTTGGAGTATTTTAAGGTGCCACAAGAAATTATTTCACAAATTTGGGAAGACTTAAATACTTTTTAGTGACTCCATTTTCTTTTTTTAAAGATTTTTATTTATTTATTTAACAGAGATAGAGAGAGAGCACAGGTAGGCAGAACGGCAGACAGAGGGAGAGGGAGAAGCAGGCTCTCCGATGAGCAGGGAGCCCGATGCGGGGCTCGATCCCAGGCAGCCACTTAACCGGCTGAGCCACCCAAGGTGTCCCGTGACTCCATTTTCTAGTTGTAGCGTCCAGTCATATCACCTCTCAACCAAAAAATAAATTTTAAATAGTATACTCAATTCTGAATCACATAGAATTATTAGTTCATGCATTAACTTGGTCATTGAATGTTAAGGCCAGCCTCGGTCATACTGTTCAGTGAGCAGAATATAGGAAATAGATGATAATAGGCTGTTTCTTCAATGTCAGTGATCAAATTTAATAATCTTGTTCCTGGATATCAAACAAAACATAACAAAAACATCTCTTGATTTTGAAATTATTCTTTGAGCTATTCTGAAGATGCCATTACTGCCCATACTTCAATAAAGTGCCTACCAGAAGCAGCTCTTGGTCCTATGTTTATGTGGGGGTAGAGGGTGGTGGTGGGGGGTGAGTAGTCATCCTGCCCATCTAGTTGTAATTTGTGTATTTGATTGTTTACTCTTGAAATGACTCACAAGGAATAAAAGTAACAGTACTACTCAAAGTAGCAAGTTCCCAAACAGTTTGTTACCCATACACTAAGAGGTAAGAAATTTGATCCACATGTAATTCAATGTATTTTTTGCTCCATCAACAGGTCTTGCTCATTAACTGTAAGATGTCTGAAACAGAGGGCTTAGTACAAGGGTGGATTTTCGCAAAGTTCTTTACCTTGGTACAAAACTGTAATGAAGAGTTTATAGCACCAGTTTGTGAACTAGTTTGAGTAGCACTGATCTAGGATATTTTCTGTGGCAATTTAACTCTTTATGGTGTTGAAAAAAAAAACAGAAAGCATGAGATTACATCCCTGGGTAAGGAGGAACTACTCAATTTCCACTGGGATTCCATTGTCCTGATGCAAGCTGAACCTGTGGAAATGCACTACACTTAGAATGGAACATATATCATTGAAAGAGGGGAGGAGGTGAGGTTCCCAGTTGGCATATCCTGTACCCAGTCCATTTCCACACACCTGACAGTGCTGCCTCTGCTGGTCAACATGTATGGTATGTACAAGTTCCTTAAGCTGCCAACCTCCATGTCCTTAGCGCCCCGTGGGAACATTGTTTTCCACTGGTACAATTATTTGGCCACTGTCTTTGTTCCCTCCATTGGCCTGGAGTACACATAAAAGCCCTTATTATATTTACCCAGTAAGTCTTCAATGATAGCCAATAAAATTTGTCTTTACTGAAAACCTAAATGTTTCCAATGAGAAAATTGTCCTCCAAAATAGAAAAGCCATTATTGGACCTTGGATATTATTACTGTCTCACAAGGAGATACCAGTGCCATTATCCAAACAGAATGTTCTGTGTTCATACCTGATGAGTGTGCTAATGTATTACTTTATTAAATCACATTAAAGCAAATGTCCTGACTGATCTGACCCCAGCCTAGGAAATTTAATAAATCAGTAGTTCAAATTATGGAGCTCTTGCTGGAAAAAATTGTTACATATTTTGGGAATTATCTTAAACTGTGTTTTCTCTTGCATATGCTCATACTGTTGCTATGGCTTCTGCCTCCAATATAGCCAGATAGTAGCCAAACAAGCCACCTCCAGGCTGGTTGTTGGAGGTCATTGAAATATGTGACTGGCAGTTGACCTGTGAGCTGGACCCAGGCACTCAGAGACCCTTCACCCCCTCCCCTGTCTTTGGAATGTGGGTTCCGTTTGCCTTTCCTATTCCCAGAGGTTGCCCCATAGACACAGCCTTGAGATAATGATGTAGTATTGAGAACACCTGCATGGTACAGGACTGAACCCAGTTAAGGCCTCTTTATAAACTTATAAGATCTGGTAGGCAGGTGTGGGGATCCATTCACCTTGCTGCTGCCTAAGACAAGCCTCATATGTAAGTTCCCTTTGTTTATGCCCTCTGCTTACAGGGGCTGGTTTCAGGGAAGCTCTCACAAGGTTTGTGAAACACCTTGCTCAGACACATTGTAGGGATGGGGGTACATGTGAGATTGTAAGAGCCAGTCTAGAGGGGTGGGGTGTTGGAGGAGGTCATGGTGAGTATGTGAGCTCTGGTTGACCCATGAGCTGGTCTCAGGGAATCAGAGGCTCCCCAGCCTGTCCCCTGGCCTTAGAATCTACACTCTGCACACTGTTCCCGCAGTGGGAGCCATTTTCAGGTATATAGCCTCAAGAAAGTAAGGTGCTGTTGAGACCATCTGAATGACATATATAACTGAACCCTGGTAAGACCTTTATATAAACTTTTAAGATTCTTGCAGGTGGGTGAAGAGATCTATGTATCTTACAGCCACTGGAAATAAACCTCATGAGTAAGTTCACTTTATTAAAACTGCCACCTACCAGTCTGGAGTGGCCTGCCTCTTTCTTTGGTCTCTCCTTGCCCTCCATGTATGTGTGCTAGTTTTCAGACCAAACCACTTTATGCTGGGTGGGAGTGGAAGTCCAGGCTCCCCCACATGGTCTGCATTGATCAGGGAAGTGGCAAAGGGCCTCTTTACTGACCTGTGGGGAAAAAGCCATGGGTTCTCAACAGGGTGAGGATGGATTGAGGGGTGGCTTATTGCGCTCTGGTGAGAGTGGACATGAAGATTCCAGACTCAGCCTTTGTCAGTGTGGATGGGAGCAGTGCCATGGCTTTTTCTATGGTGTTTTGTTAGACTAGAGTGGTTGTCATCTAAAAATTTTGTCTTGCTAGCTGTCCCTTTCTTGGTCCTTTGGTTAGAAAAAATGGGCTTTTTCTGGGACTTTTTTTGTGCTTGTTGGCACTGCTGGGTTTCTGGCTTTTTCAGAACCAACTCTGATATATATGAAGCAAAAAGAAAACCCAGGGAACTTATCACCATGTTATTCCTCAATTACAAGATTTCTGGACTGTCTTCTTGGTCTTTTAGAGTCTTCTTAGGTTTGTATTATACATAATGTCAAAGCTATACTTTGTAGGAGAAATAGGGAAGAATAGATCTATTTCAACTTTACTGAAGTGGAAATCGGTAAAAAGCAGCTTCCTAAACTGCTTTTTACATTGTGACATAGGATAAACCCCCTTCAAAATATTTTTATACTTGTCTTATTTGTATTGCAATAGATCTGATTTTAAAGTTGTTCTCATAAAAGCATCACATTTTATTGTGCATTTCAACTATTTCATTTCAGATAATATTAGAGAACATTATGTAGTGCTTAGAATATTTCATAATCTAGGTATTTATTAGAGAGAATCCAATTCAGATTAAATAATAAATTTAGATTTTTGTGATTCTGGGACTGCCTTATTATAAAGAACAATAAATGTATTTCCAGAAAACACTGAATTGATAGCTTTAAGGAGAATACAAACTAAAAGCTGCAAATAGTAGAAAGATTTGATTTGTCTTTATCTTCAAGTGTTTAAGTATTTAAAAAAAAAGAACAGTCCATTGGGTTATCTAGGAGCAGATTATATTCAAGTATCTTCTAAACATATTCTTATATTTCATATATAGCATCTTAACCTGGGCAATTTTTCATGAATTGTCCCTGAGAATTAGTTTGATGGAATCTTGCTAGGAGGTATACTTTCTTTTCTCAGCACTCCTGGAAATATCTGGAATATGGTGCAAGTACTCCTATAAAACAATATTAAGAAATTTAATTTTCAACATCCAGATTACATATACCTATTAAAAATTGAACGTGTAAAATGCATATGAATATTGAGGATTCCTGAGTGAGTGACATTAGTCTGCAAAGTGCATTTACCTCATCTGCAATCATTGACATTATTCCTTTATCAGGGCTGGCAGGAGGGAATTGGTGAGCACTTGATTTTTTTTTTTTAAGATTTTGTTTATTTATTTGACAGAGAGAGAATGAGAGAGAGAGAGCACGAGAGGGAAGAGGGTCAGAGGGAGAAGCAGACTCCCCGCTGAGCAGGGAGCCCGATGTGGGACTCGATCCCGGGACTCCAGGATCATGACCTGAGCCGAAGGCAGTCGCTGAACCAACTGAGCCACCCAGGCGCCCCGGTGAGCACTTGATTTTTATCGGCTTCTCAGCTTTACTCAGAGTCTATATGTGTGCAGAGTCTCAGGGACAGCTGGAAAAACCATCTTAGCTCTACTTCTGGTTCAACGACAGTTTCTCTTTTTTTATGGATCTTAACTTTTTTATTTTTTTCCGCATTACTTGACCTGTGATTAAAGCAGTCCACCCCAACTTTCACCTTCCTGGAAGTTAGGAATCCCTCTCCAGGGAAACCATACAGAGTACCAAACTTCTCCAGGGCCTTGGCAGGGAAGGGAACATATTTAACTTTAGTAGATGTTGCTGTTGGCTTTCTTCTTCTGGGATTGCTAAAAAATTACTTCCTATCCTGTTGTATCTTTTTTCCATCTTTAGTCCTCCAAAGACATCCCTGCGCACTCTGTACGCAATATTTCTCCACCCATTTTTATCCTTGTATTCATCTTTATTATATATTATATACATGAATGGATAAAAAATACTATAAAGTACTTAATGGTTAGCAGATAAAAAGTGCTTAGTAAAGGTTAGATATCATTATAATTGTTCTAATTAATATTTTAAAATAACGTTTAGTAGAAATATCTTAGAAATAACTCTAATAGAAATATTAGAGAAGTAACTATAGCTTATTAACTATGAAGTAAAAGCAACATTTTATAAAATAGAGATTAGTTAACAGTGTCAGGAAAATGCATTTATTTACTTCTAATTTTTTAATTTTTAAAGGTTTTATTTATTTACTTGAGAGAGAGAGAGAGAAAGCAAGAGAGAGCATGAGCAGGGGGGTGGGAAAGGGAGAAACAGACTTCCCAGTGAGCAGGGAGCCTGACATGGGGCTTGATCCCAGGACTCTGGGATCATGACCTGAGCCAAAGGCAGAGGCTTAACTGACTGAGCCACCCAGGCACCCTGGAAAAATGCATTTAAACACTAAGTCCCCCGTCCCCCCAAAAAAGGGAAAATAAAAAATAAATAAAACACTAAGACTCCATATTAAATTACATTTATAATCTGTTTCCTATTTATAAAACCTTTTTATAATCATATTCTTGTTCTCATTAATAAATATTTATGCATGATTATCAAAATAGATAAGTATACTAGATCAGTTGGATTTTTAGAAATCTTATTATCTCTTCAATCCCCCACTGATTTATTTTAAAGAGATCAAGCTGTGGTTCATTCAGCTATCCAAGGCTGGGTGGGTGTGCAGAGTTCACCTAACACATATTGACTTCTCCCCCAAATCAGTGGCCCCCTGGCATGGGAGCTGAACTGTGTTCTCTTTGTCTAAGGAGATATGGAAATAGAGTGACACCAGTCCTCTGCTAAGGGAAGAAAAGTCACTAAAGATGAATTTAAAAAACCTTTATAAAAGGAAGTGCTTCACTGAAACAAAATAGAGGTTTTGGACTCCAGCTATAGAATATAAACACTGCTTCCCCCTCACCCCTTCCTTGTGATTAATGACAGAGAAACAATATCAAAATAGAACTTCACATAATAGGGAATAAGTATCATCCATAGACACTCTAAGTCACAGTCACCAGCAAAAGAATATTGAATTGTTAAACATTACAATGTACTTGCATCACCAAGAAGTAGTTCACCCTGTGAATACAATGTACTCCTATTAGACACAGATTTCATAAAACTGCCTTAAAAAAGTATGGATGCCTGTTTGTCTTGCCTGTGGTCAAGACATTGAAAATGCCCTTGTTTATCTTTTTGATTCAGTATGTTCATAAACATTTTATGTCCAGTCAGTTTTTCAAGTTTTAACTCAGATAAAATAATGATGTTATAACAGTATCTGAAGAACAACCCCAAACTAGGTTCAAAGTGTGAAAAGAGTGTTATAACTATAATTATTGTAAGTCCATAATTATGTTTAAATTTTCCATTGAATACATTTCTTCTATTATATCTTCCTCTGTCTGATTTCTCCCCACAAGATTTCACATATATCATTATCATTCTGAGAGACACAACCACCACCATATCTGATTTCTTCATTAGCTAACCAACAAGAAAGTGAACACTATGTCCTATACTATATTAAATATTGAAGGTACAAATTATAGAAGAAGTTAAGATGCTAGGATACTGCATTCAAATAGCTTCTAATCTTATTAGAATAAGCAAAGCATATGAAAATTACCAGGACAGTGTATAATCAAATACCAGACCCTGGGGTGCCATGTAGAATTGCAGAATTGTGTGAATGTTCCATATAAAGAAATCTTTGCATGATGTGTAAACTTAAAACACAGCTCTTATGGATGCCACTTTCTGGCACTATACATTTGATGTCTTCATAAATCCTAAATTCACTCTGTCCCCTTTCCAGATTTTATCATCTGTCCCAGGGCCCCTTGCTGAAGATGAAGAAGCCCAGGAGAGAACACCAGGAAACCTTCAAGGTCAGTACATTTATTTGGAGAGTGGCCTATAGAAAACATGCCCTGAACCTATGTTGTGCCAGGTACTATGCTAAGTTTATATATATATATATAATGTATAAAATATACCTCATTTTATTCTTACTATCATCATATAAGGTAGACTGCTATTTTTATGACTTTTTAATAGATGAGAAATAATTTTCATAATTTGCTTTAATCACACAGTAAATATCTGAGATGGTCTGACACCAAGCCCACCCTGTGTCTTCGCAGAAAGAACCCCACTCAGATTGCTGAGTGGGGTTGAGGGATGGAACGGAAACTAAGAGGCTGGTTGAGTATACTAATGTACTATAAGATGGACATTAAAAGATCAAGAGAAGAGTCAAGAGGCCTGCTTTGCAAATGTCTTAACGTGCAAAAAGGAGTGGTGTTAGTTTCTAATCTCTGACAGGGAAAGTCATTTTATAGATGGAGGTTGTTTTCTACAGGAAATGGTAAGCATATTGTTATAAACAATTAAATTTTAAGTTTATAAATTCTGGGTTGCTGAACACTGGACTCAACTGATACAAACTGGAGAACAAAACTGAGAAAAAACTTCCTTCTCTACAATTTTGTTTTCCTTTTCTTTCTACTTCTTTTTACCCCTAATGCTTGCTCTTTGCTATGGGTTGTGGCTAGCAAATCAATGTAGGTCTATATTTTAAGGTTCTGGGAACATTACCTTTAATTACAAAATAATATTGCACAGTGAAGTTGGTATCTTGAGTTCTAACTGCTATAATGGCTTAGCAATGCTTGTGATTTCTAAATTTTATGATGTAGGATTGGTATTTAGATATCTTATTGGCTTTATTGACCATGTGGATCTCTCGAACTGCTGGATGCATTAACAATTTGGTGGCAGAGTACAGCCTTGGAAGTGCAGAAGGAACTCCACCTCTTTTAGTGACGGATGATCCAGGTTGCTGCTGCAGATAAAACCCATCTGGCTGGGTATATACAATAGAAATAAGAAGTAAGGGAGAAATGGCACTTTTCTAACTTCCACTTTTCTTAGGAAAAATTAAGGGAGACATTTCAAACCGGGGATTTTATCTTTTCTGTGGGAATAAGAAATTACTTGTAGAAGGTTGTCTATTGTTACCTTTTAGAGGGCAGTAACATACAGCTGCTATATTTACATGACTGGTATAATGGCATTTTCAAGCTAATGTTACCTGGTATACACTGGAAAATCTTGCTTTGCCACCTAGTTGGTTAACAGAAAATTTCTAAGTGAGATTCAGGATGGCTTTTTGATGCTTAACATAAGCTTAGTGTACTGTCCTGAACTATTTCAAAAACTCAAAGGGATCTTGAGAAGATAAAGTTCTTAATTCATTGGTCTAAGGAGGAATTGTAGGGGAAAGGACTGGAGAAGTTGTAGATAGGACTTCTCTGATAATCTGTGGTCACCAACTCCAGATGGGATTCTCACAGTCTTGGTTGATTATGAGCTTTGGTATTAATGCTCTATAATAAAAGGTACATTAAAAAATCAAGGGTATGGTGCTATGTATAAGAAGTTCAAGGTTCTTCTCTACTCCCTGCTTTGACTATCTAGCTCCACCTTCATCCCCGGGGAGAAGTTTTTTGATCCAAGATTTCCTGGTTCGAGATATTATAATGGGCTACAGTTCAAAGAGAAGATATTTCAAAAGCATTACAGTTGAGGGTGGTATCTCTTTTTTTAAATGCTTTCTTCTCACACATAGCTAAGGGAGACATTTCAGAAGACACCTGAAAAAGGTTTAAGGCGGGGAACCTAGGCCAGTTCCACCATTGGCATTAGGCCAAATTTATTTTTTCTTCACACTTTTTAGACAGGTACATATGTGTTGGCCTTATTTTGAACTGAAGTTTGAAACTGGGTTTGGGAGGATGTCAGCCGAACAGATCTTTCAGCCTCCTTTGGCTTTGGCTGATTTAGACTTCCCTAGTATAGGGATCGTCTTCATTGTCTCTGGCTAGGCCACTAGAGAGTTATAGAAGATTCAGGGGAAAAGTCCACTCATAGAAAAATGGTAATTTTGCTTCTTCTGGGTATACTTTTCTATCCGGAACCCTATGGAGAGGAATGGTGAGTCCTGGGTTATTTTTACATCTTGATTATGGAGTCATTTTAAATCCACTTGAATATATCCCACCCTGATGTTCTTGTACTTAATTCCTAGCTACCACCAGGTGTTTACATGTTACATAGCTAAAATATTGGTTTTGTTTACCCTGGATGGTCTTATCCTATTATCTCAAATTCAGTCCAAGCCCCAGTTTGTTATGATTAATCTGGTAAAATAAAATAGGGCAAATTCTCAGGACTTTTTACCCCTGAATACTTGTGCTTTCACAATGGCCCTCTGATTTAAGACTTGATTTGTGGACTTTTGAGTCAGATGGGTTATTTGATGGTGTTAAAGGAGCCGTGCTGTGTTAAACTACTCATATGATTCCAAGTGACCTTATAAAATTATAATCACTGTAGTGTATATGCATATCAAATATCCATTACCCCTGACCCTTTCGACATGGGTTGAAACTATGGCTCCATGAAGAGCCAGACTTCAACTATTTTAAGTCTCTAAATTAGATGTGGATTCTGTAGCAAGTCCAGATTTTCTCCTCTCTGCCTATGCTAGTCTTTGCCTACACACATATTCGTGATACCAAGAGAACACCTTTCATGCATGAGGCATCAACAATGTGAAGATTCTTTTGAGATGACTTAATGTAGCTGATAAAAGTTTTGTTATCCAACCAAAACTTACAATTACAGAAATTAATTGCCTGCTTTATGGAGAGGACATGTCATGTATTCATTATATTCTTTTTAGTGATTGCCAAAAAATCAATTTGAGCTTTCAGTTTCATTAGGTATATATTTTTAAATGTTCTAAAATAGATAATCACTCTATTCCTGAACAAATTTCAGTCATTACAGGGGGGACGAAAAGGATGTTTCCATTTCCCCTAATAATCTATATCAATATATTTTAGAAGTTTACTATTTATTTTCGGAACCACATGTACTTTCAATAAATATAAGTGTAAGCTTCTAAATGGTAGAAATATTATTTATGATTATTAAACTTAATTGATAGAATCAAAATAAATTGGATTTTTGGAGTGCAGTCTCCATTTCATAACTTTGGGGAATTTGGTAAATCGCTTCACCTCTCTGAATTTTACTTCTCTCATTTATAAAAATGGAATTGATGTAAGTCTTAACTTACAGAAATACTGGGACAATTATACTTGGAACACCTAGTACAGAAATAATAATAATAATAAAATGAACAGTAGTTTATTCCCTATCTTTGTTATTTTATGTTTAATATTTAATAATATTAACACTCACCATATCATTATGTTTGAGACCAACAACATTCTTTAGCTGTTGATATCAAAGATGTTATTTTTGTTGTATAATCTATAAATGGAAAAACTGAGGCAGTATGTATAATTGTTAAGAATGTGGACCCTGGAGTCAGATTGCCAGACTTTGGAGCCCCCTCCCTATCCCCACACACAAGCTGTGTGACTTTAGAAAAGTTACTTAAATTCTATGTGCTTTGCTTTGCTTTTCTGCAAAATTGGGACAATGAAAATACCTATATCATAAAAATATTGTATATAAAACTTAAAGACTGATCTTAGAGGATTGTTTATAATCATACAGTTAATAACTGGAAAAAGGATTTCCGCCCAAGATTTCTAATTTTAAATTCAAATCCCCACCCCCACTCTGACTCTCTACTACCCTTGGAATTTTATGTAAATGGAAGTATAGTAAAAATTTATAATATTGATACATAATTTCATAAAACAGAACATACAGTAACTCTATTTTCCTTGCCAGAGTGAGTTGATAATAAACAAAGCTGTGCAATTCATACCAGAGGCTCCAGTCTGAGTAAAGATCATTGATTCTCATAAATTTGTTGCCTCCGAAGTCACTGACATTGACTGAATGTCCGCAAACCTCTGCCTGACTAATTTGTTAGACTGTTGCTGTAGACCCAGGATCATTGACTCCATAAATCTCCAGCTGGAATCTACTCTATTGGCACTCTAGGTCCCCAAAGGGTCCTTACCCAGTGTGAAGGCAAATGCAGCCAATAGTAAAATAAATAGTAAAATAAATACATTATTAATAGTGCATCTCTTTGGCTGAGAATGAAGTCAAGAAGGATTGTCACAAGCAATAAATATAAAGGGTTCACTTTTTGAAGTTGCTTTTCTGCTTTTATTCTAACACCAGTTCTGCCAAAAAGTCTGTAGGACTGATAGCAAGATATAGAATTTACAGACAAAGGCAATGAAATAATTTAAAATTTGATTCAAGTCTCAGATTTGTTTTCATCTGTAAAATTTATGAGGTAAAAGGGAAGTGTTTTTCCCATTTTTTGAAAATACTTTTACTCGTGCGTTGTTCATTTAAAATCACATTTCCCGAGGATGCCAGAGAAGATCTCTTCTTTAAAAGATTTTAAAACACTGCTGATTCTTCCTGGATGTTTTTTAAACTCAGTCAAGGAATATACAAAATAAAACCCTCCAATTTCAAATACCTTGAATAATGGCAGGAAATAACTTGTCAGAGTGATAAAAACTTTCATCCATTACTTAACCCAGGGAAAGTGGAAAGCTATATTCCTGAAAGTATATTGAAACAGACTAGAAAAAGAAAAAAAGAAAAAAAAGAAACACTCTTCCAGAGACCAAGTAGCACTTGAAACCAACCTAGATGATGTTCCGTGAGCGTCACAAGATTTGACATGTGACCAAAATAGATGTGTGTGACTGTGAATGCACACCCATGTCTGAGTATTGCTGTAAGAGACAGAAGTATCATCAAGGAAAATGTGCTCTAAATGTGGAAGAATTTCATAGTGGGGGAAAAAAATTACCACTAAGGAGAATTTGGATTAAGAATTCCTCATATCAGCGGAGGTCCTATGATACATGTCTTTCTCTGATTGACTTATTTCACTCAGCATAACACCCTCCAGTTCCATCCATGTCGTTGCAAATGGTATGATTTCATTCCTTTTGATGGATGCATAATATTCCATTGTGTGTGTGTGTGTGTGTGTGTGTGTGTGTGTGTGTGTGTGTGTGTGTGTGTGTGTGTATACCACATCTTCTTTATCCATTAGTCTGTCAATGGACATCTTGGCTCTTTCCACAGTTTGGCTATTGTGGACATTGCTGCTATAAACATCGGGGTGCACATACCCCTTTGGACCCTTACATTTGTATCTTTGGGGTAAATACCCAGTAGTGCAATTGCTGGATCTTATGGTAGCTCTGTACCTCTGAAACAAATAATACGTTATAAGTTTAAAAAAAAGAAGAAGAAGAAGATAGCAGGAAGGGAAAAATGAAGGGGGGGAATCGGAGGGGGAGATGAACCATGAGAGACTATGGACTCTGAGAAACAAACTGAGGGTTCTAGAGGGCAGGGGGTGGGAGGAGGGGTTAGCCTGGTGATGGGTATTAAAGAGGGCACGTTCTGCATGGAGCACTGGTTGTTATATGCAAACAATGAATCATGGAACACTACATCAAAAACTAATGATGTAATGTATGGTGATTAACAAAACATAATAAAAAATATTTTAAAAAAAAGAGAATTTGGAATAAGTTTTATGGACTCCTGAAAAAATAATCCAGCCAAAATTCATTTAAAATATCTTTGAGGAACTTTTTTTTCCTACTTATGTCCCATAAATGGTTTTCATCTAAATGGAGGAGTTACAGAATATAAGGTTTTCTAGGGTCTAAGATTCATAGATTTGAAATAGTGCCAGTTCTTTCATTCCACCCTCTATAGTATCTCTGCAAGGTAGTGATTCAGCTTCTGCCTGAAACTATGAAAACAATAGCTACCATTTGCTAAGTGTTTATTTGTGCTGGTACTGTGTTAAGTACATCACAATTATCCCACTTAATCTTCATAATAACCCTATGAAGAAGTCATTATCATCACTTTTATTTATATAACTGAGGTTTAGAGCATTTACTAATGTGTTCAGGGACAAACAACCAATAAGAGGTGTTTCAACAGATGAACTCAGGTCCCTGTGCTTCCAAAGCATGTGCTTTTAATACCTACAATATGCTGCTTAAGTTTAGTGGATGGACAGCTTTAGTTCTTAGAAAAGTTTCCTTATATTGTATAGAAATATGCATTCCTCTAAATTTCAGAATAAATTCAGTACTTCTTATCTGCCTTTCGAATAAGAGAATACAGCAGATTTTTTTTTAGTATTTTTTTAAAGGTAAATATTCCAGATACAAACTCTCCTTTGAAGAAAAAAAAAGACGATAGAGTCATGAGGAGATAGAGCAAGCTTCATGGAATCTCTCCATTTCATCAAATCACCACATCACATGGGATTAAGGGATCACCTCCAGAAGTCTCCAGTGAAATCATAAACTACTTACAGTCAGTAAAATAATTGTAGATCAGCCTTGATTTGTTTATATATTAGTTGTTACCTAATATATATATTAGTTGTTACCTAATATATATATTAGTTGTTACCTTATAAAGAAGAGAACTAGGGAATGTTATATAAAGTAAGTATGTTCTGATGGATCTACACAGGAACTGATATTGGAAACAGGCTACTACCAGGTATAGATTAAGTATAAAATGTCTAATTGCTTGATGGCACCCTTAACCAGCCTTCTCATCAAATTCTTGCCTTCCAGGAGCTATAATAACATACATTCTTCTAGTAGTATTTTATTTCTGTGGGGTTACCATTGACTCTTTTACCAGGATTGTCTATTGAATTATAAATATCCCTAAAACTCTGTGAATTAACAGATTCCATTATTTCCTATCAATAAGCACTAAGATGAAAAAAAAGTTATTGACAAGAGCAGTGGTTCTCCAACTTCAAGGTGCATCAGAATCATCCGAAGGGCTGCACAACACTCCTGGAGGTCCTGATTCAATAAGACTGCAGTGGGGTCTAAAAATTTACATTTCTAATAAGTTCCCAGATGCTGCTGATGTTGCTGCCTCTAGGACTACACTTTGAGAGCTACTGGATTAGGGAAAGGTATAGAAAGGGAAATGGGGAAGGGTTAAAGAAGAGTGTTCCAGAGCTAACTTAGCATATACAATATTAATGTTTTAAAATTCAGTGATCCTATTATAAGCCTATCTGCAATAAGAAAAATCAAGCATGCAAATTCAAAGTGATGTACACCATTGCTAAATACTGGTGAGGTAGGATGAGTCATCTTACTTTCAGCATTGTATTTTAGATATGAACAAAATCTTTCAAATTTGAGGTTCAAATAAGAACCCTCTGAAGAGCTTGTGAAAAATAAAGATTCCTATACCCAATTCTGGACTCAGGGCCGGACAATCTACATTTCAACAAATTCTCCTGGTCACTCAAATATAAGGTGTATGAGGCTGCTATGCTCAGGAATCAAGGCAAACAGGATCAGGTGCTAGGGAAGCCCTCAGGGAAGCAGTGGAGAGGTGTGTGAGCACAAGGGCAAGCTGGGGTGCCTGAGGGAAGCAGAGGTAGACTGGGAAAGGGGGATACATGTTTGTTATTCAACAAGTTGGTGCAAAACAGATGCTGAATGTGGAAGCAAGAAACAATTTCACTATACTTGTCAAAACACCCTACCCAACTTACATAGAAGCATCCTATATTTATAGAGAACGTGAACAGAGAACACCCATGTTTAATTCTCATTTGGCAGAAACCAACTCTGCTATGATACAGTTGCCCTCTAAGGAGCCACCTGGAAGAATAATTTCCAAGCAATTTGAGTGTCATCCCATAGGGACCTATAATCTTTGTCTCCTACAGGACAAGAGAAAAACCCAATAAGAGGGGGAAGAGACAAAATAAGGCTTGCTTAGCTTTAGTTTTAAGTTTTCATTTAGCCCAAGCATGTAATTGTATTCTTATTCCTAATTAAGAAAATTAATCACATCAATTTCTCATCTTTCTTTATTCTGTTTATCTGCTCTTATGTATGGGGGCTTAGTAATGAAAGCCATTATTACCATCAGAATATTGTGAAATTCCCTTTCTATCCCATTATTTTCCTAAATATGTCATTAAAATAAAATCACTTTTTAAAAAAGTAAGGAAATAATAAAAATTCCATTAGATTTATTTTGCTGAGTACCCTGGGATTTTTAAAGACATAAAAATGAAAACTATATTTTTATAAGCACTGAGGGTAGACTTTGAAACCCTGTTATAAGTCATCTATCTATATATAGCATCATTAGATTGGAGTGGAAGTCAAATCAGTTCTGATATGAATGCATATTCTACTCTAACTCCAGGAAAAAATGATGTATCTCTGCAAATCATTTTCTGTGTACTTTCTATTTTAAGAAAATATGTCCTAAAGTACAAGAATTAATTTTACAAACTCCTGTAGACTGTCTCAATGAATAAAACCAAAAAGCTTAGAAGGCTTTTAAGGTATCTCATGATTGCCCTCATTTTCCCCCATTTCACTCTTTTTATCTTATATAACTCTAGAGTCCCTTCAACTCCTCCCCTTCCACCCTGCTCCTCTGTAATTTGACAGAGAGAGAGAGAGAGAGAGAGAGAAAGAGAACAAGCAGGGGGAGCAGCCGAGGGAGAGGGAGAAGCAGGCTGTCCGCCGAGCAGGGAGCCCAATGCGGGGCTCCATGCGGGGCTTGATCCCAGGATCTCAGGTTCATGACCTGAGCCGAAGGCAGACGCTTAACCGACTGAGCCACCCAGGCGTCCCCGGGGTCTGTGATTTTTAAATAGGCAAGAGTTTCCTTTCCTGATACCCCCAAAATACCAATAGGGTAAAAATCTAAATAATTTCAAATTAAATTAACAAAAAGTCTTTGCAATAGGGTTTTATAAGTCTACAGCCTGAGTCTTAGAATGATTTCTTTAATGATTAAAATGGCAACATAGGGGAATGCAATAAAAAATTGAGAATGACTGAATAGATATAGAACAGAGAAGAAAATATATGGTGGATATGATTTTCATTTCCTTTTCTATGTAAAAAGAAATTCAATATGCCATACATACTAGAATAATGAGCATATATTATAAATAACTGAATCACCTTGAGTTCCATTTATTAGGATTTTTCTTAGAAATGATTTTTTTCCATTATGTATATTATAAGCTTTCAGAAAGCTCTATCAAGGTCAGGTTTCTGCTCACAAAGCATACTGTAGGTAGACACATAGGATAGAAAGCAAAATGTAGTCAAATATACTCTGGAACTGGGAATTAGAGAACAAAGATTATTGAAAAAATAAGACACATACTTTTCTTTCCCTAAGAGAATAATATGGCAATGAAGCAGACTTTTGTTTGTGTGATGGAACTAAATTGTTAAATTTATGGAAATTTTAGAACAAATAAATATTTAAATCAATTCAATTTCTTTAGAATAAATTTTCCTTTGATTGTTCTTAGGCTAGAATTAGCCTAAAAGCGTATTTACTTTGTTTTTCTGATTTCCGGGATTTAATATCTTAACTGGATGAGATTGACAGAGTTTTTGATATAAGAAGTATTCCTATAATTAATTGGGAAACTATGTTACTGGTTAACTCACACTAGGCCAGGACACTTGGATTCAACTTCTAGCCCAGTCACCATCTTGTTCTGTGCCTTTCAGTGACTTACCTAAACTTTTTCTGCTCATTTTACTCACCTATACAATTAAGAGGATTGAACTTGATTGTCTATATGTTCCCCTCTAGTTATAATTTTATGGTTATAAAGACAGTATTTAATATCTGGTATGCCTAGTCCACACTCTCTCTTCCTTGCTTAGGTGACCCTGAAAATCATGTTTGAGATGAATGAACCACAGGGTAAAAGTAGGCTAGATCCCTGTGTTGTCTGATAGAGAAATAAGATTTTACTGTGCTAGTTCACTGAAATTTCAGGATATATATGTTAACACAACAGAGCTAAGACTATTCTGACTAATAAAAATCTATACCATAGTATGGCCTGAATTACGTCCCCCCACTTTCACCAAATTCACTTGTTTAAGTCCTAACACCCAGTATGACTGGATTTGGAAATAGAGTTTTAGAAGATAATTAAAGATAAGTGAGGTTATAAAGGTAAAGTCCTAATCAGTTTGGTAGCCTTATAAAAAGAGGAAGAGGGAGAGCAGGCACTGAGGAAAGGCCATGTGAGGACACAGCAAGAAGGTGACCATCTATAAGCCAGGAAGAGAGCTCTCACTAGAACCAAACCATGGTGGCACCCGGATCTCAAACTTCCAGCCTCCGGAACTGTAAGAAAATAAAGTTCCATTGTTTAATCCACCCAGCAATGGATTTTGTTATGACAGTCTAAGCTAATATATGCCCATATAGTTGTTTTAACAACTGAATTTAATAATGTGTATGAACACCTAAATGGTAGCATATACTTACCGAAGACTAATTCCCTTATTCTCTTTTTTTACATAAATTTCATTTGAAAATGGTCATTATAAGAAATTTGTTAAGAGAAATAAATACTCCCCTTTTGCCCATCTTCTTTCTTTATAATTAAAATATGATCAAGTCTCTAAATAAACTTGAATATAAATTTGGTACTAAAATTAGATAGCTATCTTTCATTATTTAAGTAAAAATACCATTTTTTATATTTTACTGTCAAAATTTTAAACAAGTTATTTTATTTAGTAGTTAAAACAGACTATCTTGAGAAAAATTTTGATACATTTTATTATTCAGTATACAGAGTCCTGCTAAAATTTAATCCTGTAAAATGTGAATTCCATTTTGACTATTTCAGGTTTGTAGTTAACTGATGCTCTTTTGGTAAAAGAAATATATATATTCAGCAGTTTTGCTCCCATGTCATTTGAAAATGTAACGAGAAGACACATATTAACTATATTTTTACAAATATAGAGATTATGTATAATAACGAATTATTTTATGAAAAATGTGTACTGTGAATTTAATAATGCAATTAATCTGAACAGATGATTTTTGGCTAATACACATGGAGAATACACTATAAATTTTAGAATGTCTTCTGACTGTCAAAAATTCACGTTTTTGTATATCTTTTACATGTCTTCGCTCTTAAATTTAATGCTTCATGAATTTTGCCATTTTGTGAAAACGTATCTCCATACATCCCATCAATTCACTGGAATTATTTATTCTAATCAGATTGCTTTTATTACAAACATAAGTATGAGTTTTAAACGTTCAGACGCACAGTCTACTTTCTAGATCAATATTCTGCTTTTACTACCTGCCCTTGTTCAGTGTTCATTTAGCCTTTATTTATTTTTCTATACTTATATTTATTTATTTTTGTTTATAAACAAAAATTATGGAGAATTTTCACTCCTGTGGAGATACCAGATTCTCCTCATACCCTCTTTAAACTTTTTTATCAATTATTTGTCCTTTTTTTAAAGAGAGATTATGTCAAATATAAATTCCTTGAACAATAGAACCATATTTTTAAAATCTTCACCAACTGCCCTGTATAAACCCTCTTGTGATCTATGTTCTTCAGCTTTTGTTTAGGATTGTCCTTTGCTGGATGTGGTTTGAGGCCAAGACTATTAAATGGCCTAAAATTGAATTGAACTGAATTGAATTAAATTGAGACAATTATTTACTGAAGACCGGTGAGTATAAGAACAGACCAGAGGAAATTTGGGGCTTTGATTCAGGTTAGACACTATTAAGATACTGTCTTATTAAATCTCTTATTTCCTTATAACTGGGAGCATATCTCTTTAGTTTTTCTTCATTCAAAAAGACCCCCGTCTTCTAAGGCACAGCTTTGGCAGCTACAGAACACTCTACTTCACTCCCTTTTGGCAGGTACAGAACACTCTACTTCACTCCCTGCCTCTGGCAGTCTCCTTCAGTTATACTTCTACTCCCTGTTCACCACTCCATCCATCACCAGGTCATGGCCCTGGATTGCTTTGCTTCATTGGCTCTTGGAGGGACTTAAATGCCACTGGTGGTCTTGTTGATTCTTTGTATCCTTCCTACCATCACTTGAAACATTACCATATTTTGCAATGGGCTTTCATAGTATGTTTTGTAACCGTAGCTACTTTCTCGTTTGATTGAGGAGAAAGGTTATTTCCTTTTTCTTGGCAGTTGCCTTCATGGAAATAGAGGATTAAAAGTGTCCTTCCATAACCATCTTTAATCAAAAGCTATTGAGAGTTTTAGAAGGAAACTTTTTATTTTAAGGGGTTGAAGAATTGTTTGATTTTTGAAGTCATATGGACAGAGCTAAAAATCAGTATCTTTAGATAAGGCTCTACCAAATAATATCATTAACCACTGGACAAAATGACCATCCTGCCAATTTTTCTTTAAGGGTTGAGAGGAGATTAATTTAATTACCATGTTGTTCTGCCCTTGTCAACTCTTTCTAGAAGGGTAGAACCAAGAAATTACCTTAAAATAGGAGAATAGGTGGTAAGAAGGAAGAACTAAATTTCTCTGTGTTCTAGGAATGTCTACCAATGAAAATATATGAAAATTTCTTCAACTCTTAATTTTATCTGCTTTGTTCACTACATAATTTACACTCTAGACCTAATTTCTTTCTTCTCTCAAATGTCCAGTGAGTCCTAAAAAATAATTTGGATACTTTTTCAGCACTAGAGTTTCATTGATGTCATCTCTTCCTGATTTTAATGCTTTTTGTGTGTGCATTTGTGTTTTTTATGTATAGAATTCTATGACCAAACAATAAAAATTTACTAAAAAGAATTTTCATGGTGTGGACATGGAGGAGAGACAAATAATAATGGCCCAATACACCCTTGCTATATTAAGCAGTGTTCTATAAAACAAAGTGGCTACTAAAGATTACATTCATTTTTGTAATAAAAGGAGAGAAAACCAAAGTGTTAATAATGTGTAAAAACTTGGAGATAAACAAAAAACAATTAAACAGCTTCACATAATCAATTGTATTAGCAATAAAAACAAAACAACTATTAATTTTCTGCTGACACACCAAGCTTCTGTCAATGTACAATGTGAGTCTGTTTACACCTTGGCAGATGGTTCCTCAGGCATTAAACTGCAGAAAACACATTTATAAAGGAGTTTTCAAAACAAAACAAAGCAAAACAAAATCAACAGCAGAATTTTATGCTTTCTCCTATTGGAGCTATGGCTCTTGCCAATAAATATGAAGAGAAATCCTGGTTAGAATGAGAACATGAAATTAAATGTACATTCAAAATGCAATCTGAGGTTAAAAAATTAACCCATATAAATAAAAAATCTTCTCAGTAGGCTTCTAACTGATATTTTACTTGTAAGACTAAAGGCATAAATTCCTATTCCCTGCAGTAACCCTTAATTTCAAAAAATCAATAATGTTAATAAAACACAAGCATAATCCTGCCATTTCACCCCCCAAGAGCAGTGGGACATCACATGAGCTAGTGTAACTCTTAGTGAGGAGAAAATTCTCTGAGTATAAAGAATGGGTATAAATGTCTTTACTGTTGCCCCTCCCCCTGAGTTGTGGGGTGAGGGCTGAAAGGCACAGGAGAAATGAAGGGGTTCCAGAACCAGTAGAGCTCCATGTGGACACAGAGTTTTATAGACAACTCCAATCTGCCCCATAATCTTTGAGTTTCCATCCCCTTGAATGTTTCTCTATGCATAGTCTTCAGTGAAATTAAAGTTTAGTGGGGTGCCTGGCTGGCTCAATTGGTAGAGCATGCAACTCTTGATCTTGGGGTTGTGAGTTCAAGGCCCATGTTGGGTGTAGAGCTTACTTAAAAGAAAAAAGAAACTGAAGTTTAGAAAATAAGAGCTAAAATCCAAATGAACTTAGGGAGCCAAGATCTCAGATTGTGAGATCTTCTTCAGCGAGTCAGAACAGATCTTGATTTTATGGGAAGCTAAAAAAGTCCATAGTCCAATTTAAAAAAATGTTAACTTCTAATGACTTATTTAAATATAACATGTTTGGGCCGCTGGTTAGCTTGGTTAAGCGACTGCCTTTCGGTTCAAGTCATGATCCCGGAGTCCCCAAGTCCAGCATCGGGCTCCCTGCTCAGCGGGGAGTCTGCTTCTGCTTCTGACCCTACCTCCTCCTGTGCTTTCTCTCTCTCTCTCCCAAATAAATAAAATAAAATCTTTAAAAGTAATAATAATAACATGTTCACATGGTTCAAGATTCAAAGGTACAAAACAATATGAAATGGAAATTCTCCCTCTCATGGTGATTAAGGACTTTGTAACTGACATCAAGTATCCAGCCTCAGAGGCAGAAACTTGTGAAGAATGCAAAATGTCCTAGAACTCATTTTTCCCCAACTTCTCATTTAGTTTCTGTCACAAACTTTATCTCCAGAAAAATCATGGGTTATGGAAAAGAAAATGTTAGAAAATGACAATGGAACTATAATATGGACAAAGGAGAAAATAACAAGTAGGAATCTAAGTTAAGAGTATTTAGCACCATTTCTGAAATCTCAAAGGCAGGTATAGGTATTATCTTACCAACAGTGCAGGTGGGTGGATACTAATTTGTTAACAAGTATCGACTCTTAAAAACAGAAAACGTAATATAATGAGCAAGTTCACCTAATAAACTAACAAAATAATAAATATTTAATAATTTAATTGCCATTCCAATACTTTTTTACAAGTTTTCCTTTTAACTTCAATATATCTATGATAATATTTGCCAACATAGAAATCCCATTTTTTAAACAATGCAACAATGAGAACATCATTGTATCAATCATCACCATAGGGAAAATTTATTATCCCCTTTAACCAAATATAAGTGACATTATAGTGGTGATAGAGAATTCAGAGCCTGCTGTCTCATCACCTGTATGAAAACAAATTATTCCAAAAATCCTAGCAGAATTTAAGTATGTAATTATGTTATTTGACCAAATCATCTCTGTAGTATTCTTAAAAGAATATTCATGTGTGTGTATCAATGACTTCTAAACAATTGTCAGCACTAAGACATATCAAAAATCTATTTCTATACTAAACATTCCTTATTATAAAAAGAGATCGGCCTTAACCAAGTCAGTGTTGCCCAAGCTGCATTTTCTCTCAGTGGAAACTGCCAGAAGTTTCATTTGCCTCTCCAGAGTACTTCAGAGAATGGGGAAAACCAGTGAGGCAGTTAGGATGACTAAGTGATTAATAAGGAATGGCCCTGCCTTCCCTGAAACAGCTGAGCAGGTTTGCTTCAAATCATGCCAGCAAACAGACTAATGCCGTTGGAGACTCCTGCTCCAGGTGAAAGTGGGAGATAGGACCAGATACGTCCATATTGATGGTAATTTTCAATCCATTGAATAAAATATTCAAGAAAAGAAGTCTAGAAAGGCTATCATACCGAGCAATGCACTTTGTTACCTGTTTTCTGAGTACGCCTTGATTGATCCTGCCAAAATCTTCATTTGCTTCCTAGAAGAATAAAACGCAATAGAGAACTTAGCTGTCTCAACTCTGAAAGCAATCAAGAGCTTGATAAAAGATGAAGGAGCTCACATTTTTTAGAGTATGTTTGTTCTCTCATCATCCCTTGTTGCCATGGTCACCTTTCAGCACAGCCGACCTCTCCACTAGCACCACTTAAATGCTGCAACTCTACTTCCTGTCCATTTCCTTGTCTAGTTTTTGTGTGTCTCCCACTTTCCCTGACTAGCACCACTCCTTTCCACTTGTAATACAGGCTGGCAAAAAGAAAGACATTGGAGGTGCCAATGAGTTGTTTTAAAACTGCAGACATGAAACAAAGAGTGCACAATCTTTATAGACATTATCTGTCTTGTATTATATAACAATGAAGTGAAAGCATGATTCTACCTAGTGTCTGCACTACATTGTGAGTCCAAACACCCATTATAGAGACTAGGCACTACCAATTGGTCTTTTAATTATATCTATAGTCTTGATTATAAAGAGAAACTAAATATGGTGGTAGTGAGCTAGTGGAGGATGTTATACTAGTTTATACAGACAGTAGTTCCTGAATATATCCTGCAGAAAGAAGGGAAGAGATGGTGGCTAAGGATAAACCAGGGTTCCAAATATGCATAGTGCCTGATGTCTTCAGATTTATACATTCTTTCAGGCACAGACATACATATGTGAGTTTTTAGAGGACTCAGAACGCTTGAAATTAAATGTCATATAAGGAAGTTATTTAGGATGGCCACACTGTCAGAGATAACCTTCAGGAGAAATTATTAAAGATAATATGTGGGTGTGTTCTTAAAATAGTTCTATTCCTTGATGTTCAGAAGTCACATGGTCTCTTAAAGTGTTATTTGTCCAACTAAGCAAATTTTGTTATTTTTAACAGCATATCTTCCTGAGCTGGCAAAATTATAATTGTTTTATGCTGTATTATTTGGTTGGTTAGGGTTTGATTTTTGCTGCTGGTGCTTCTTTTAAACAAACTACCCATTTTTAACTACTGTTAGTTGAATGTACTTATGCCTGGAGGTTATTTTTACAAAAAGCACAGAGAACTGAAAAATAAATGAGATTTGCATATTTGTGAGGTTTTTATAGTGAAATGTTGTAAAGATTATAGGTATTATCTTTCTACATTTATAAGACAGTCTATAAGTAAGAAGCATTTTTCCCAATCATCTGAAATAAATTTACAAAAAGTAAGGTTGTAAATATCTGGTCTTTATGCTTAAGGACAAAAACAAGAATGGAGCTTATTTTAAAAGGTAGAGCCACATTTATCTGTTTACATTTAATAATTCACGAGATTTTTAACTCAAAAAACTGATAGGGCAAGGAATTTCCAAACAATTCGATTTGGCATATTTATATTCAGGAAATAAAAAAAACAGCTTCACACAAATCAAATTACCTCTTCCTAAAGGAGACTACAAAGGTTCCTAAAATCATGATCTTTTGGACATGTGGTAAATTGTGAAAAATCAGTACTTTATGAACTGGAGAAAAACAACATTTATAGTGGTTGAAAATCAATTTTATCTTTTATGTCTTTGGTGAAGAAATATTCCTCATGTTACAGAACTGGGCATTCCAATTCTATTTTCTCCTTCTACTTGTCATTGTTACTAATGCCAAAACAAGGCACCCATGTACCCTTATGGATGCTCAGTAAAGGTGGTAAAAGAGTTAATATCTTCAAAAACTTTTAGCTTTATTTTGTATAGTATAGTCTAGACACTGAAAGTATCACAGACTCATAGAATAATCTACCTTCATTTCCCCCTTGTAATGTAGCCTGGGAATATTTCTTCTAATATCCAATGACATATATATGTCATTGGATATATATATATAAATTGTATTAAACTATTGACTTTTGATAGTGTTTCTTCCCATGTTGTAGAAAGCACTGGAGATATTAATGCTGACCAAATACTCTGAGGAATGTGTCTTTAGTGCAGTGGTTCTCAACTAGTGATGATTTTGCCCCCTCAGGAGAAATCTGGCCATGTCTCTGGGCAAATATACCCCAGGAGCAAAACCATTTCCAGTTGAGAACCACTGCTTCAGAGGACAGATTAAATTGTCACAAAACCTTGACTACTTGAATAAATAATTGAGTTAAACTTGGATTAAAAAAATGAATTTAAAAGCAGAAAATGCTAGAGCAATTCTATTCCCATGAACATGTCAGATGGCAAGCAGCATGCTTTTTTTTTTAATGGAAGAAATGATTATACATTTCTAATACCATTGTTTACTAGCTTTTCATAACAATTTTTACCTTTCTGACTAATATATATCTAATACATTTTGGAAGTGGTAACAGTTCTTTATGGCTACAAAGCAACCAATTTTTAACCTACTACTTTATTAAAGCGTATAGTCCCTAGTGGCCTAAAAGACAATCCCATTTAATTGACCAAGTTGGATTATAGATAAAAGATCCATTATAAATCATTAAACAAATCATTAAAAATTGTATACAAGAGTCTCTTTGAGAAGGGTTAACAATTTCTAGGTCTCTACCCTGGGCTGGTCTTCTCAGAACTAAAATATACAAACTTGTATTTTGAATAATGATATGGTAATACTGTAATAGGTAAGGTTTTATTACTTCACCATACTTTACCACTCTGCCCTAGACTATGGAGCCTACTATAAAGCCAATAAGATGAAGTATAATGACTGTGAAGAACCCTAATCTTATAGGTTCAAGCCTAAGGCCACTTTATCACTGAACTTCCGTGATCTTTAATTTCTTCATCTATAAAATGGGAATAAAGGTACCCAGTTCATTTGTTCTAAAAAATGGGAAAACAAAGTTTTGTAAATGTGCTCACCTTCTTACTTGGTATGGAATAACATTTGATATAATTATCTAACTTAAATTTGTGAGAGGATTGATGTTTAATTTTTCAAACTTAATTAAAATGTTAATATCTATTATATATTAATAATATTTCAAAATCTATAAGCCATCTGTAAAGGAAAACTGTATTTTCCCAAATAGTTGAAACAAAAGAGTATTATCTGCAAAAAAACTCCCTAGCTTGGTCAGATCCTTCATTGTGTATGGATGATTACAGTGGACATTGATACTGGTGGTAATCTTCCTTGATGTATTAAATGATGTATTGCCTCATCGGAACTTTCTTGTGCCTTTGGGCTCTTTGTATAACCTAGGAATCTGCCTGTTTGCCCTCATAGCCGCAGATAAAGGAAGTAAATAGTGATACTGAGGAAGTGAGGTAATAATTGATTTTTAAGCTTCTATTTTTTTTTTCACGGTTATATTTTTATTTTTATTATTATTTTTAATTTTATTTTATTATGTTATGTTAGTCACCAGACTTGTGAACTCAAGGATTAGGGAGAAAAATTATGTTTAAATTGTAAGAACATAGGGGCTTTTATTTGTTTCTGTTTGTTTCTTTGTTTTTTTTTTTTTTTTAATTCTAGGTGAACAGCCACTTATATACTATAAATAATAGATTTGGGGAGAACAGATCAAAGAGCCAGTCTAGTTCACCTCAGACCAGGCAAAGATTCCACATGATAGAGACAATGGGATCAAAAAGTAGTTGGAGAGCAGGGAAATAGGGTGGGGTGTGGTTGTAATCTCTCAGGAGGGCTCCTAGGCCTTGATCCATTGAGTTGATGGACCCACCAAACATGTATTAATGTAATAAAGCAGAGGGGCTGTTGGCTTGGCTTCTTCTGGAGAGTCTGAGTTTCCTAGCATCCCTTCACACCACACCACACTGAAAACACCATACAGAAAACATGTTAGCAAGATACATGGTGGCAGAGAGGGCCCGAAATGGCTTCTCTAAATCCCCACAGCATCAGCATGATACAGGAGTATATTTGCAAACATTTTTTTCCTTCTAGTGGGGTACAGAGAAGGTTAGAAAACCTAAGGAAGCCCCATATTCTAAGCAGGCTGAATCCCAAGCATTTGGACCTCTGACTAGGCACCCAAGAACATAGGAGACAAGGAAGGGCTGAGAGGATATGTAGATGCCAATGCTCAAAGATCTAAAGGACAGGCAGCAAGTCAACAGATGCTGGCATGATCAGACAATCACCAGGGACAGACCAATTGGACCAACCTGTTAAGTATGCCTCAGAGCTGAGAGACAACTCTAAAAGAGAGAACCCTAAATTGACTAAGGTTGACTAAGACAACCTAGAATCAAACAAAGAAAAAACTTGATATGTCTTAACTTACTCCAAATTTACCTAGATTAAATTTTGAATACCTGAGGTATTAGAGAATTGAGGTGATAATTACATTCAGTGATGGGTAAATAAGCCAATTATAGTATTATAAATTGAATTTGTAGCTTGTACAAATTATACCCATTTAAAAATACAAAATAAATAAATAAAGGAACTATCACTTTTTCCAATATTTTCCCTGTAAAATGTGATTACCTTACATCATTCCCAGGAGATGTGGCATTTGATTGAGTTGTACATTGATCTAAGAGAAGTTTGATAAAAATGTGAAAATGTTCATCATATAATGAAAAAAATATATAAAAGTGCACTATATTATTCCAATATTTGATTCAAATGTTGAGTTTTTACATAACTGTAGAGTATGTTTTATAATACCAGTGACCTTTAAAATGAAGTTCTGGAGTGTTTCCAGCTTGCATACTGAAAAGAAAGAACAGAGTTATTGGGTGTTCCCAATAAAAACCTTGTCAAATTCTAAAATGAAATAAGATCATGTGAAAGGGTTTGGAAGACAGCATCATTTCAACAGATTTCTTTGAACGTGAATCCTATTAATGTGATTAAAACTGCATATGGTTTCTGTTAGTCAAAAGCACATTCAAAGAAGCTCAATAGATAAAATTATAATTTATAGCATTAGAGTTTTATGAAACTTCTATCTCCTCAAAGAGAAGTTGGATGAAAACACTAATTGGAGAAAATCACTCACCAGGATCAATATGAAAATGTAAGTCAAATACGACCTCTGACTCAGGATTATATTGATGATTTAAGAAACACTAGATTATTGGAAAGTTTTTAAATAAATCATTATTGCTCAACATGAAATAATGCCAAAGACATTAAACAACATTCTATGAGCTGGCAACTATATTTCCAAATAGGAGAATATAAAAGATATTAGAAAAATTTGTTTTGTTATTTTAGCCCTCATCTTATGAAATCAATTTTAACAAAATCTCCTTAATATAAATACATTCTACCTGTACTTGGAAATCATTTAAAAATTCTTGAATCGTAAGATCTGTGATATCAAGAAGCCAGTATATTTTGTAAAGTGTTGCATTTTCCTTAATATAATTCTTCACCCAGAACCTGGGAAAATCTCTCCAATGGGCCACATAAAAGTTTGGCACCAAATTTCCAATTTGAAAACAGGGAGATGATAGTGAAATTAGAATGAGGCTATATTAAAGAAAAGGAATGAAAGAGTCACTGAATTTGTTAAACATGTACCATGTGTCATATATTACTTAAGGCTGTGGAGAATGGGATACTATTTGAAGAGGAAGAGTTTAGTAGGACCCGATTTCTAGGAATTTATTATCTAGTTGAAGATATACACAAATGGATCACAAATTATGTAGAATGATGTCCAAAACACAGGTGACATACTGCGAGAAGAAAGTGTTCAGGGCCAGAATTAGAGCAGAAAACTGTAGGGAAAGCAACTAATGAGTTATAGGTTGTGAAAAGGAAAGAAAAAGGGGGAAAAGCCAAAGATTATTTTTTTCTCATTAAGATAAACGATAAAAGAAATCAATAAATATTAATATTCTTCTTCAACTTCCAGATTATACTAATATGTAACTGCCTTCCAGTATTTCTCTACACAATCTCTGCCTGACTTTTGTATTTCACATTCCTAAAGAAACCACTCCAACAAACACTATGACAGTCTCCCTGGCATGCACGATTTGGGTCACTGTGTCTTTTCCAAAGGAATTTTACTCTGTTATACTTTTATTTTATACATTCAAGATGTATAAATTAAATACATCATATTGGCCAAGTGCAGTCATAGAAATTTGGAATTTCAACGGCAAAAACATATAAGCTTTGTTATCAGAACTGCTGAACGTACAGTTCTCTCCTTTCCATACTTTGAGGTCCTCTCTCCTCCTTTTTCTCCCCTTCTCTGCCCTCTTGATCCCAGCCTTTCTCTTCTTTGCTCAAACTAGATTTGGGGACTTTTCAGACTGGCTGACTAGAATCATTATAATGTGAGGGGAAATCACCCCTTTGCAAGAAAAATATAAAATCTCTATTTGATATGTTTATTCCATCAAATTTTGAATAGAAAGTAATAGACTACTAGAATCTGAGCTGTGTGTGACAGAAATTAAGAAAAATCTAATATGGGCCTGCCTTCATAAAGGTAGCAAGGACAACACACGTTAAATAACTATTAGCAGATAGAACTATTGTAGTATAATTATGATCAGTGTTATAGGAACTTCTAAAATCTATACTGAAAGAATAAGAGACATTAGTGCAGAAGGATGGTATGGAATACAAAAAGAAATGGTGACCCAATTAAGTGGTAAAAATTCATTAATAGAATAAAACACTTTCAGTTATAGTAGTGATGATAACAATGACAATCATTTGAAAGAATAAGAGATTATAGAATTAAAATAAGGGACGATGATAGCAGGTAAGTTGAAAAAAGGGTGATGATGGCTCAAGTGTTCTTAGGTCTATTGTCTAGGTGCTGGTCTGAGAGATACTGTCTAACTTTGGATATTGTAAAAGTGTAAGGTTAACCACCGAAAAGAGAGAAGTCTATAAATTCCAAGCCAAAAGAGAATCAAATGTAAATAAAGAAAAACAAACAGATGAACAAAATGTGGTAAGTGAAAAATGAAGTAGAGACCAAAAGAATACATTTTTCCCTAGAATTTTGGAAGAAAGAGAGAGGGAGGGAGGGAAAGAGGAAGGGGGAAAAGAGAGAGAGGAAGGAAGGAAGGAAGCAAAGAAAGGGAACGAGAAAGAAAGAAAAGTAGTACATGATCAGAGATGTAGATAAAGCTATAGAGTCATCTTTTCCCTCCCCACAACTCCCCAGTGGGAGGTGCTAAAAAATGTTTGCATGCTAATGGTTCGGCAATAGGGCAAAAATTATGATGTTGAGAGAGGTGTATAATTTGGTTTGAGGTCCTGGAGAAGTAGAGGGGAACTGGCTGTAGAGCACAGGTGGGCCTTGGCCTCTGATACAGACAACCTACCTTTAACAGGAAGGAGAGAAGCAGGGTTCCGTTTGTATTTTGGAAGTGGAAAGATGGGAGAAATTGTATCTAATGCCTTGCAATTTTTCACTGAATTCTGAGGCAAAATCAACTGAAAATGAAGATGAGAAGGCATTGATGATTCTGGAATGCGGGCTTCTCTGGTGCCTTGCTCCAGATATAAGGAAAATAAAAGGAGATAAAAAGAAACCCAGAAAACTCACTGGACTGTCATTTCTCAAGTCCTGAGGTCTCTGCTCAGTGCCCCCTTCCTCCTTCTAACTTTCAGAGACCTTTTGCTGGTTTAGTTATTCCCAGGTCACTTCATTCTATTTTTAGGGGTGGAATAGGGTAAAGCAAGTCTTCTCCACATAGAATTTAGCTCTTGAGATGGAATCTACTTTTTGTGGTTTATAAAAGTTGGCCCTATGCTACAAGACAAACAGTTGTGAGTACAGAAAATTAGCAAGCTCTTGAGACACATACCCCACAAATACATGGGTGCACAAACACAACTTAATTTCTCCCTGCAATATGAGATCCATAGAATCTGTCAGGTAAGAAACAGTGTAGAATCAGTGAGAAAAGAATGAAAACAAGGGGAGAGAGGAGCTACAATGGAGCAATATGGAGGAAAACAGAAAAAAATATAAATACACTCCTGTGTTAGTTTCCTTCTTTTAAAAAATTCCAGTCATTTCTCTCTAGAAATGATTGAGCCCAACAATGGCTTTTCCATTCCATAGTTTTAACAATGTAGCTTTTTTTCTCCTATGCCCGAGTACATTTTTTTAAATGCATTTCTTTTTTTTTTTTTACAAATTTTATTTTCCATCAACCTTTTCCATTTCTATTTCCATTTTGTTTGCCTTTGTGGAAGAGCAGCTTAAGACCACTCAGTGGTTGTTCCTACCCATTCAACGGCCTGAGCAGTGGGAGCTGCAGACCAGTCTTCAGTGACCAGCTGCGCGCTCCAGTCTTCAGTAGGAAACTGCTGAATAGGCACTGAGGGCACCTACACACCTTCAGACCAGCCTGCACCTTCAGGCTGAGTAGCAGTGAACTCAGGAGCTGGAGTCGTCCATTCACCCTGAAATTCCTCCTTGGTTACAGCCTTTTCAGCAGCGGCCTGCTCTTCCTTTTCAATCTCTTCAGGAGCTCTGTAGAAGTAGAGATCAGGCATGACCTCCCATGGGTGTTCACGGGAAATGGTGCCACGCATGCGCAGAACTTCCCTGGCCAGCATCCACATCAGACCCACTGAGTGAGCTCCCTAGTTGTTGCAAGGGGTGGCAATGTCCACATAGTGCAGAGGAGAGTCTGTGTTACACAGAGCAATGGTAGGCAGGTTAACATAGGACGCCTCTGTAAGAGGCAGGTGGTCAGCCCTGGGATCAGTAACCACAAGAAGTCTCAGCTCCTGGAAGGCTGCCTAGATCTGCTTAGTGAAGGTTCCAGGAGTGAAGCGGCCGGCAATAGGAGTGGCTCCGGGAGCAGCAGCAAACTTCAGCACAGCTCACTGGCCAGTATTCCTGGACGATATGACACTGACATCAGCTGGGTTTTCAATGGCAACAATGGCACGAGCTGCCGGCAGAAGCTTCTCCCAGGTTCTCTTCAGATTTATGATGTAGATACCATCACTTTTCCTTTTGTAGATGTACTGCTCCATTTGAAAGTCAAGGTTGGTGCAACCTAAATGGGTTCCTGCTGCAAGGAATTTGAGGACATCCTCCTCCTTCATTTGCAGGACATCAAGGGCTCTGGACATTGTGAAAGTTTCCCTTTAAGTTACGATGGGAACACAAAACAACGCCATATGGACACTTCCCTGGGTAGCTCGGAAAAGTGCATCTCTATTTTTATAACCAAATGAAAACACAGCCTTCACACTAGTTTCAATAATGCTGTGTCTATAATGCCTCTTATGCGATAGGTTTGAATAGTGAATTGGCTGACTAAATTTAGGGAAAAATATGTATTGGCTGCTTAAATGAACTTCCTGATTGGTTAAGGAAACTAGAGGGATATGAGATTCCACATTAAGTAGAACACACATGTATTTTGATTTCTTGTTACCTGTTTCTTTCATGGAATAGCTTTGCCCCCTCAGTTGAGATTACTCCTTTCTTTGTTGACTCCACACTCTCTTTTAGCTCTACCTTCTATTTCCTCTCATCAACTTGCCTGATAGCATTGTAATTCACAGTGAATTACACATTTTTTTCTCATCTCCCTGTCTCCTTTACACTCTTCACTATAGCTTTTAATGTGCATCACCTGATGACAATTTATTTCTCAATTCGTTTTAATATAGTCTATTTCTTGAAAACATATCATCATAAATTTCTCTTCCATGTTACAACACCATGAGAAACTACCCGCAGCTATACACACTAGAAACCACTTTCCATGCTTTCAAAATGGTTGGGTGTAGTGCATGAATCTTATTCATATTTTCCTTACCAAGAAGTTGTATTGCCAGAAAAATCCATATTCTATTTCATTATTTTTCTTTAGTTTATGAAAGATTGATTTATAAATGAGCAGAATAGTTAAAATACAATCACATTTTTATATGAAACTGCGCTGATTCATCTTTTTCTTTAATATCAGAAAACTGGCCTTTAAGATCTTCATTCTTGAAGATTTCCTTTCCTTCATGCACTTCTATGTATTAGTAATAATTGAAAAGTGTTACTTTTTTTAAAAAATCTCATATGCAAAGTGTTTTTTAAAATGCTTTCCAATTAAAACCACATATAAAAAGACACCTACATACATATTAGTCTTAGTTTCCATAATTCCCTTTGTAAAGGATTGATCGATACCTAAGTTTAAGGAAACCAATTTATTTCTGAATCTAGCAATGATTTTAGGAAAAGGAACTTTCATGGTATCTCCCAGGATGTCTTCTCTCCATTCCATAATATTTTTTAAAATTTCATTGAAAATTAATGTCAAATTATTTCTTAAATCATCAAGAGAATCTTCCTTATAAATACTATAGCAATGCTGAGAATGTGGAGTCAGATTCCAATTCCAATTGATCCTTAAAATCAGTAAAGCAAATATTATCTATTTGAAACATAAAATGTTAAGATTGTTCCTGCAGGGGCCAAGGGCAGGTTGCCCCAAGATGGACCACTGTGGCATAAAGATTATTTTGTGTTTGAAGGGATTCAGGACAGGTCCCCCCAAAATGTATCACTGTAGCATGCAGAATATTTTAAGCTGAAGGCAACCAAGACCCTGCAGGCTCAGAGAAAATTTTGTCCCTCCCTTAACTACATAGAGTAATCTGAATTAGGGATATTTCCCAGAATAAGGGTTATTACCTGAGATAAATTTTATGAGTGACCCATCTGTATGGCAAGGCAAACATCTACCAAACATCTGCTCTTCTCCCTCTTTCCCTTGAATTGCATTTCTTTCTTTTGAAGTCACAGACTATTACCTCCTTTTCCTTAGTTCAGGATGACATATGTACTTCATTTTGCCTGAATGTCCTTGGAATTCCCATGTCTATATGGATTCACCATAATATGCTATTAAATTAGATTTTCTCCTGTTAATCTGCCTCATGGCAATTTGATTCCTAGTCTAGCTAGAAGAATCTTGAAGAGGACAGAAATTCTTGCTCCCTGACATCCCTAATGACAGGCATCACATGATGTGTTTCTTCTATAAGGTATGATTTTAATTTTCCCAAATATGATATTTACACCAAATTTACTCTTTTGGCAGCCATAGCAGCACTATTGTCTCATGGGTCCTTTTCACATGTTACTGATCATACCTCCTTCACTTGCACTTGCATGTGGGTTTTCACACATGTAGGTATGGGAATTTGAAAATTTGAATTTATTATATTAGACTAAACTCTCTTTCAGCCTGCAGGGAATTTGCAGGGGATAAAAAAAAATTTTGATGCTTCAAATAGTTGATATTGACTTTGCTTCAGGGCATCAGACAATTTATTTCATATGCCCTTCATTTATTGAAATCATTTAAAATAATAACAACTAGACAAGTTTCCTCTCTCCCCCCCTTCCCACCACCAGAAAAAAGACGACTAGCTTCTGGATGATATAAGAAACACAACAAAAAATACTTTAAGTTGTGTAAATACATTCATTTTTATTTACCCTGAAACAGACCTCAAACTGCAGAACATAGGTTTGTTTTCCCATTGTTTCTCAATTCATTTGTCTACCCCTCCTAAATTCTCCTCACCTCTTTATTTTTTTATTAATTTAATTTTTTATTTTAATTCCAGTATAGTTAACATGTAGTGTTATATCAGCTTCAGGTGTACAATATAGTGATTCAACTCTTCCATACAACACCTGGTACTCATCACAACAAGTGCACTCCTTCATCCCCATCACCTGTTTAACCCATCCTCCCTCCCACCTCCCGTCTGGTAACCATCAGTTTGTTTTCTATAGTGAAGAGTCTGTTTCTTGGTTTATTGCTCTCTCTCTCTCCCCCCTTGCTTATTTGTTTTGTTTCTTAAATTTCTCATATGAGTGAAATCATATGGTATTTGTATTTCTCCGATTGAATGATGCATTTAGCATTATACTCTCTAGCTCAATCCATGTCATTTCAAATGGCAAGATTTCATTCTGTTTCATAGCTAAATAATATTCCATTGTATATATATATAAATCACACCTTCTTTATCCACTCATTTATCGATGGACATTTGGGCTTAGGGTGCTTCCATAATTTGGCTATTGTAAATAATGCTGCAATAAACATAAAGGTGCATGTATCCTTTTGAATTAGTGTTTTTGTATTTTGGTGGTAAATACCCAGTAGTGTGATTACTGGATCATAGGGTAGTTATATTTTTAACTTTTGGGGGAACATTCATACTGTTTTCCACAGTGGCTGCACCTGTTTCCATTCCACCAGTATTCGAAAAGGGTTCCCTTTTCTCTGCATCCTTGCCAACACTTGTTTCTTGTGTTGGTTTTAGCTACTCTGACAGGCATTAGGTGATTTCTCATTGCAGTTTGATTTGCATTTCCCTGCTGATGAGTGATGCTGAACATCTTTTCATATGTCTTAGCCATCTGAATGTCTTCTTTGGAGAAATGTCTGTTCATTTCTTCTGCCCATTTTTTAATTGAATTATTTGTCTTTTGGGTGTTGAGTTTTATAAGTTCATTATATATTTTGGATACTAACCCTTTATCAGATACGTCATTTGCAAATATCTTCTCCACTCTGTAGGTTGCCTTTTAGTTTTGTTGATTTTTTTTTCCTTCTCTGTGCATAGGCTATTTATTTTAATGTAGTCGCCATACTTTATTTTTGCTTTTATTTACCTTGCCTCAGGAGACACATCTGGAAAAATGTTGTTTTTGTCAATATCAGAGATCTTACTGCCTGTACTCTTTTCTAGGACTTTTATGTTTTCAGTTCTCACATTTAGGTCTTTAATCCATTTTGAATTTATTTTTATGTATGGTTTAAGAAACTGGTCCAGTTTCATCATTTTGCATGTAGCCGACCAGTTTTCCCAACACCATATGTCGAAGAGATCTCTTCATCTCTTTAAATGCTTCTTATCTCTTTAAGAACTAACTCAAGTTCCCCAATCATCCTAGATTAGGTTTGCCAGCGTTTTCCCACCAGCTTATAAAGTTCAACACAAATTATATTTATTGGACACTTATCAGCTCTATATATTTAATGAATTTTTATAAATCTATCTTATCTCCCCCAACAAAATTATAAATTTATTTAAGGATATAGGACCTTGTGTCTTCCATAACTAGTGTAATTTTGAAAAGATATTTAATGATTCATTGCTTGCTCAGATTTGTTAAGAGAATGATCCTTACTATTTATTTCTATATAATTTTTACATGTTATAATCTTTAATATAAATATTAAAATAATAGGCATTGTAACTTGCTGTTAATGTTTAGTAAGATATAATTTATAGTCTTGATTTTAAGATTAGACTTTGCTGTAAAAGAAATGATTTTCAATAATTTTTAATATGACAAAGTGATTAACTTAACATGTAATATATTAACCTTGAGTCTTTCCAGTGCACCAGGAGGGACCGAGGATAGAGATTTAAGAGAAACAGATTCTAATTTCTACCTTTGGCAATTACTATAATCTGTGAATTGGAAAAATTCATATAAAGTCCTTTAACCTTTTTGGATCTTCATTTCCCCATAAAATGAATATGGTCTGGAAAACTCTCTAAATTTACTTTCATGTGTAAAATTACATATGAGCTGGGCACACTGGAAAAATATATTTACTTGATGTTTTTTTCTTACCAAGTCTTTTTATATTAAACCTTTCATGTGAAATCTTGAGACTGCTACAAACAGATAAGAAAATCACTAAATTTCATGCCTACTGAAGGGGAGCAGAATTCGCTACCCTAAAATATGTCTCTGGCCTAAGGATTATTTTAGGCTGATTTTTTTTAAGATTTATTTATTAATTTGAAAGAAAGAGAGACAGACAGAGAGAGCAGGGGGAGGGGCAGAGGAAGAGAGAGAGAATCTCAAGCAGACTCCCTGTTGAGCATGGGGCCCAATTCGAGGCTGGATCTCAAGACCCTGAGATCATGATCTGAGCCAAAATCAAGGGTCAGATGCATAACAGACTAAGCCACCCAAGTGCCCTTAGGCTGATTATTTTTAAGAAACAGCAAACAGGAAAAGCTCTGAAAACTGACTAGATGTTACCCTTTTATAAGAGACATGTTTAAAAGAGAAATCTTCATTTGTAGGGTGTCTCCCTCTCTGCACCAGGAAGAGAAAAATGATCCTAAATTTGTAGAAACTTATTAATGGAGACGGCAACAATTTAAACCTGCATACCAACTTACTTTAGTTTACTGTGCTTTTCCTTGTAGCCTCTCATAACTGGCTTCCTCTCCCAATGAACATTTTCTTTTGTGTTTAGCTGGAGATATTATTTAAGGTGGTGGTTTGGGCCATTTCAGAGAGTTACTCAGTTTTCTTGAGTATCTGTCATACATACAGGAAGTATACATATTATAAACTTCCATTTGTTTTTCTCATTAATCTGTCTTTTATTACATGGGGGAGGGGAGGAGGTCTCAGCCAAGAACCTAGAAGGGTAAAGGGAAAGTTTTCTTTCCTTCCTTACAATATGCCCTCATTTAGCCAAACCCATAACACATATGAATCAGTGAGATTGTGATTTATAATTCTCTTTTTATGAGCAAGAAATATATCCATAGATTAAACAGTATTTTAAAAGTCCAAGCTATGGGGCATCTGGGAGGCACAGTCAGTTTAAGCATCCAGCTCTTGATTTCAGCTCAAGTCTTTATCTCGGGGTTGTGAGATTGAGTCCCACTTCTGGCTCCATGCTCAGTGCTGAGTCTGCTTGAGATTCGTTCCCCCTCTGTCCCTCCTGCTCATGCTCTCTCTCTGTCAAATAAATAAATAAATCTTTAAAAATAAATAAAAAATAAAAGTCCAACCTGCAACATAAAGTGGCTGCTAATGATTGGTTTACTTGCAACATTTTATTTTTTTAATTGGATATGTATCAATATCCCAGTATTAAAAAACAAAAATCAACTGATTAAATTTGAAGATCTAATTGGCTTTATTAAGTGGTTCATGAATCAGAGAGCATCCCATATTCAAGTTGAGGGAGCACCAAGGAATTGCACAAAAGAGAAGGATTTTTTTTTTAATAGGAAGAAGGGTGAGGTAAGAAGTCATTAGTAAAATGCAAGAAAAGATTATCTCAGGCAAGGTCACCTTTCTTAGGTGGAAGGACAGGGGTTCCTGTTAGGTGGGTTACCTCATCTTCCTTTGGAGGATGGAGAGGGCCCATGTGATAGATTACCTCATTAGTGCTGACTAGAAAATTCCAGATTGATTGGCTTAAAATCCCACTCCTGGAGAGCTTTAAACTTCAATTAAGTCTTGGTTTGCTGTCCTGGGTACAAGTGATTCTACCTTGGGCCTGTGACTTTCTTTTTACACCAACAAATTTTTGAGCAGTCCAAATACCTATCACTTTCTTCCTTTTCTTCCACTTTCCTCTTTGTAAATATAAATTTACTCGCTGAGAGTTAAGGCTATAAATGCAGACATACATAATAGGCAAGTCATAACATCACATAACATTTTAAACACTGCCATATTGTGATTTATAAAAAATACATATGTAGTCACTCAGATGATGAAAATATATTTCTCACATATATTTAGTCTCTGTCCACGGTTCCCAGCTCAGAACTCCCCAAACCCTTGGATTTTCTTAAGTATCTTTTCTCAAGATATTTGATCTCTTATCCCCAGTTCCTGAAATTGTTTTAGTCATGAAGGAGAAATGGATGTCTTGTTATTCATAACAATCCCTTTCCACCACAACCAGGTTTATGTTAATGAGGTGACTTTTGAAAAGCTCCTTAGGATGGGGGCTAGTTGCCAAGTAAACTGACAATGAATCAAAAGGTTGGACTTTCAGTCCTATTCTCTGATTTCTGGGGAGGGGTGAGGGGCGAGTTTGAATCAGTCACCAATGGCCATGGAGTTAATCAATCATGGCTATGTAATGAAGCCTCAATAAAAATCCAAAAAGAGGGGTTCATAGAGCTCCCATGTTGGGGAACCAGAACATTTCCATGTACTACTGTGCCAGGCCCCAAACTCCACAAGGACAGAAGCCCCTTTGTTTGAGATCTCACCCTATATCTCTTCATCTGACTGATGATTCCTACCTTTCACTATCCTGTGTAGTAAATTGGTAATCTAATGAATAAATGGGTTTCCTGAGTTCTGTGAGCTGCTCTAGCAAATTAATCAAACACAAGGTGGGAGCTGTGGGAACCTCTGATTTATAACCAGTTGGTCAGAAGTACAGATAACAACCTGGACTTGTGATTGATATCTGAAGTGGAGTGCAGTCTTGTGGGACTGAGCCTGTACCCTGTGGAATCTAATGCTATCCCTGAGTAGATAGTATCAGAATTGAGTTGAATTGTATGACATTCAGCTGATGACCTAGCATTGCTTGGTGGTGTGAGGGGAAACTGGAAATTAGTTTCAGACATTAGAAATTGGTCTCAGAACACCATTTAAACACAAATGAGCAAAATTCATAATTACAAAAACCACATGAAACTTAACTACATGCATTATTAATAAAAGAGATTTACCTCATGAGTTTTACCCACCTGTCTTGCTATACCTTTATTTATAAGGCATCTCTTAGGCCAATAAAAATGTCAGTAAGTGTGTGTGGTGCTGACATCTGCTGGCAGAGATGGTTGGGAACAACTGGTAACCATTATGATTCACCCTATGGAGATGGGCATGGAGGGCCTAGCGTAGTAAATCTTTAAGATTTATTTATATTTCCATGACTTCTAATACTGTATAGAGAAATGTGTCAGATATTAACTATATCACATTTCCAAATATTGACCCTTGATGAACAGAATGTCTCTGGGCAAGTCTTTTAACCATGCTAAGTCTAGATGCACTCTCCTATCTTTCTAGCTCTAATACTTAGTTTGGTTTGATAGGTAATCTCCATATAATCTTCATTGTAGTTTAAAATAGTTCAGAAACTTACTGTAGAAAGTAATTTTTAAGTTATTAAAATAGACCAAGAACTAAAAGGATTCAGATTAAATCTGTTAGTATCAAACTTTTTTCTATCAAAGAAAAATAAAGAGTGCTTCTAAGCTAAAAAACAGCCCCAGGCAGCTGGGTGGCTCAGTTGGTTAGGCAACTGCCTTTGGCTCAGGTCATGATCCTGGAGTCCCGGGATCGAGTCCCACATCGGGCTCCCTGCTCAGCGGGGAGTCTGCTTCTCCCTCTGACCCTCTTCCCTCTCATGCTCTCTATCTCTCATTCTCTCTCTCTCTCAAATAAATAAATAAAATATTTAAAAAATAAAAAAAATAAAAATAAAAAACAGCCCAAGGATTTAGCCAGTCACATACTTCTAAGCTTCAAAACAGGGGATGGAGTATTTATTTTGAAAAAATACAAAATATAACACCAGAAGAGCTGAGTTTTGTTTCTGGGCAAGTCACTTTAATATCTCCATGCTTCATACCTAAAAATGGAGATAATATACTCACTTCACAGTACAATCATGGGGATTAAGTGAGAAACGTGTGTGATGATGATTATTAAATTATAAAGACTTTACAGACGTAAGATAATATTATTCTTTAGCTCCATTATGTATCAGCTTTGTACATCTTTATATAGCAATAATAGCTATGGGTCCCCTGATATTTCATCCAGACTTAAATTATTTTAAAATTTATAATACAAGATCTCAAATTAATAGTATAATCAATTTAAAAGACCCAGATGTTCTGGAAGGCTCACTTGTGCCTAATTTCCTATCCAAAGCTTGATAATATATTAGGTCCACAATAATGTGGATTTGAATAATTCAAATATATATTTGAGAGTAATTAAGTTAAATAATAAATACTTAATCATCTTCCAAATTCTCCCTATTTTATTACTATATTTTATTACTTGGTTTTGATTTTACCTATATATTGTACAACTATTATAAATGATGCAGTGAGCTAGATGATAAAACGGCAGTGCGGGCACAGAAAATAGAAAGATAAAGATACAGCATAGTCCCTGGCCTCCAAAGACTTCCTATTTTCATGAGAAAGATAGATATTCCAAATGAAAGGAATGAGGTAAAGGGATTTGGAGAAAAATATTGAATACAGTCAGAATACAGACTTAACCAAACTCAAAATCTCAAGTCAGAAAATATTATCTTGTTCTTTCATTTAAACTTGTGCCCCAGTAACAAGATTGGAGCAGGATATTATTCCTGAGACATGTAGTTTGAGCACAGGGTAAGCAGGAATTACCATGCCAGAAGTTGGTCAGCAGTAATATAAGGCAGAGCAGATAAGTTGGAACTGGAACTTTGACTAGGTAGGAGAGTTCAGAACTGCAGGTCACTAACAGGGGAACTAATGATGGAAGACAAAGTTCGGGTAGGGACTGCAGGCAGATCTGGTAGCAAGTATATGAGAAACAAGTATAAGGTGATGGAGCAAAATGGTAGAAACTCAACAGATGGTAAAAATAAAGCTAAAAAAATGTCCCAAAGATTTTTAGTTAAAAAATAAGAGGTTAGAGTATATTAATTCTTTATTTATTAAACATTTATTGAGACTCCTATATACCAAAACTTGGGGAAACAAGGATGAATAAGAAATAGGTCTGGCTACTAAGGAATTCATTTTAAATATTTACTGGAAAATCCTAATTTATGTGAGCAGCTGTGGTGGGCACAAGCTAGAATAAGCAATAGACATGAAATCCACTTTCATGGAGTTTATTTAGATGGCTGCAAACAAATAATTAAATGGAAATAAGTGTTAATAAAAGCATATATCAGAGAGTGGTCTTAAAAGTCTTCATCGCAAGAAAAGGGTCATAAGTACATATGGTGATGGATATTAACTAGACTTATTTTGGTGATCATTTTGCAAGGCATACAAATATGAAATCATTATGTTGTAATCAAACTAATATAATGTTATATGTCAATATGTCAATTATACTTCAATAATAAGTAAGCAAATAAATAAATAAGTAAATATAATACTATATTGACTAAAAAGAAACATATGTGAACTGCCATGAGAAGCAGAAGCATTTAGCAAAATCTTGGGAAAAAACAAAATGGAGGAGTTTGTCAGGAATATGACAAACTCTCAATGCACCTAGAACTGTTTTGGATAGGTAGAACAACCTTAATATAGATTAACTGAATGATTGATTAAATAAACATATTATGAATGAATGGCAGAAACAATATAAAGGCAGAGTGAAAGGGAAAAGGGCTGGAAAGTTAGGTGTATTTCTACATTTATTTGAGTAAAAGTCATGAATACAATGATCAAGAATCTAAGATTTCCTGGAACAACTTTGATTTAAAATAGCTTGTCCTGCTCTCTCTCTCTCTCTCAAATAAATAAATAAATCTTTAAAAACAAATTTTAAAAAATGGGACACCTGGGTGGCTCAGTCTGTTAAGCACCCTACTCTTGGGCTCGGGTTATGATTTCATAGTCCTGAAATCAAAGGCTGCCTTGGGCTCCGCACTCAGCAGGGAGTCTGCTTGGATTCTTTTCCTCCACCACTCCCTCATCTCTCTCTCTCTCTCTCTCTCTCTCTCAAATAAATAAATAAATAATCTTTTTAAAAAATTACAATAGCTTGTCCTGTAGCTCCCCAAATAAAATTCTGCCTACCAGACACGTACTGATGATTTTCTTTAAAAATGTAATTGTTTTAAGCATGTAGAAGCAAAATAAGGCTTGATACCAAGGATATTGCCTTTTGAGGCAGAACTTTATTATTTCCTTTCAACCAAGAACTTAGCTGGTGAGAGCAGACTGGTGTGAGCCTACAGTTGCAGACAGGTAGAAACACCTGGGGGTTATGAGGGTGAGAAGGCAGGGGAACATATTCAGTAATGACATAGTTCTAGATTCATTGATAGTTTGCCAGCTACCTAACTCCTCCTGTTTTTATTTTTTTCCCTATGATCACGCCTTAAACATTTTCTTATTTCAAATCATTGAAGTTTCAACATGTAAGGACTACAAAAATGATTTTTCAATTCTCTCTTCACCATTCAATGCATAAAATAATGACTCAGAAAAATGTGCTTAGTACCATCAATAATATCCATCAAGAAGAGCCCAAGGCTCTACCCAGAATTCTTCACAATTTCTTGCACCATTTGTTCCTAGTTTAATTAGATTAGCAAGCAAATTATTGTCAATTACACAGTTCTGACAAAAGTAATTGCATAAATAGATACTATCTTGGGACAAGTTCTTTCTGTAGTAGATGATTTTTATCCTCCCACAACTCACTCCTATGATATTTTCAAAATTAAAATCCCACACACAAAGCTGCATCACAATAATACATCAACTGTCATTTACTGTTTCTTCTCACATTTAATTTAATTTTTAATGTCTACAAGAGAAATCACTGCATAAATTTGGAATAATGCCACAGAAACTAATGTTTTTGTCTGAGCCTATGATATATAGTAGTGGGGAGAGGAATCCTAAACAATATTTGATTAAAATATTGGAGGTTTTGATCAGCTGTGGCCAAGGCTGAGTAACTCCAGACCATTTGTCTCATAGTTATAAAAAATAAAAATCTGGTATTACAATGCAAGTTTGCTTTGGCATATCATGGTGTCTCAAGAACACTGAAATATTCAGCAATTAGAAGTATAGCTTAACATGAAGACTAGCTATGCTGAGCTTGAACAAAAATTCTATTTGTTTTAAATGTATTGGATTTTTATTTACTATTAGGCCAAATCAGCAAGTAGACATAGACAAGGGTGCCTGGGTGGCCCCAGTCAGTTAGGCATCTGCCTTCAGCTCACGTCATGATCCCAGGGTCCTGAGATCAAATCCTGCATTGCTCCTCCCTCTCCCTCTGCCTGTAGCCTCCCTTTGCTTGTGCTCTCTCTCTCTGTCAAATAAATAAATAAAATCTTTTAAAAAATTGAATCATAGACAGAATTCAGAATTTATAAATAAAGTCTCCATAATTTTCTATAGACATGCTAATAAGAAAACATTAGAATTGGTTTTAAATCTTCTTAATCTATTAATGATTACTCACTTTGCTAAGCATGCCCCTGAAAGCCAACCATCAGGGATGGCTTCTTTCGAAACAACTTGCTTCTAAGGCCGATGTCAACCCACTCCTGTCTTTGTAACAAAGATAAATCAAAATTCTGCAACTAGTACAAACCCAGATTTTGTGTGTGTGTTTCAATTTGCAAAACTATTGACCTATTTGATGTTTGTCAATTCTTTCTTCCACTGCATTGAATCTATTGATGAGCCCACTAAAGGCATTCTTTATATCTGTTACTGTGTTGTTCAATTCTAGCATTTCTATTGGATTCTTATAGTTTCCACCTCTCTGCTGAAATTACCCATTTGATCACGCATGCTGTCTACCTTCTCCACAAGAATCTTTAAGCTATTAACTATGGTTATTTTAAAATTCCATCATATAGTTCCAATGTCAGTGGCATGATTGCCTTATCTCTTGAGAGTATAATGCTCTAGCTTATCTTTTCACATGCTTCAAAATTTTCTTGTTGTTGTTGGAAGCTGGACTTCTTATATTGTATAGTAAAGACCGAGGTTAGTAGCTTTATACCTGGGTATCAGTATCCCTTTCTTTCACTGAGGCCTTTAGTTAACAGATCTGATTATTCAAATTAAGAGCTGAGCTGGGTTGGGGGGATTTTTGTTGCCATGGTTACCTTTAGTGAACCACAGCCTTCAAATTCTTCTAAATAATTCCTTGTGTTCAAAGTAAGAGCTAGTTTTCTAGAGGTTTTTTTTTGTTTTGTTTTGTATTGTATTATTATTTACATTTTTTTTCAATGTCTGTTGCACTATTAGCTTTAGGCCTTGCTTTGCACTGCATCTCAGAGATGGTCTGTATCCAGCAAAATTCCTTTTTTAAGACTATTTTTTTTAGAAGTTTCAAGTTCACAACAAAATTGAGAGGCACTACAGAGATTTTCCATATACCCCCTACCCCCAATGCATGCATAACTTCTCCCATTATTAACATCACTCACCAGAATGGCACATTTGTTACTAAGGATGAACCTACACTGATGCATCATAAACAACTGAAGTCTGGAGCTTACCTTAGGGCTCACTCTTGGTGTCATAAATTCTGTGGGTTTGGACAAGCATATAATTATATGCATCCCTCATTATAATATCCCATACAGCATATTTTCACTGCTCTAAAAGTCTCCTGTACTCCAAATCATCCCTCCAACCACCCCTGAAAGATTCATTTTATTCTATGCCTGTTGGCCTGGTGGAGTGTTGGAATAAGGGTGTTCTATGTTCTAATAAAGCCTCAGTCTTAGGCAGAAACCATATCTCTGCTGACCTTCCCCCAGAGATAGATGTTTCCTCCTCTTCTTTTCCTGCACCTGCAAGGGCTTTCCACCAGTGCTCTCAAGGCAGCAGTGTTTGTTGTCCTCTCTGAGCAGATTAAGCTTTTTTGGGGAAAGGTGAGTATCTCAGCAGCATTTCCTTCCCCTGCCCCCACTGACAGCTGTCATTGCCCCACCTGTTCTGTATGTGGGAGATGTTCTCAGAATTCTCCCTATTTTTTGCGAGCTCCCACTATACTTTGTAGACAAAAAGCCTGCAGGAGGATGAGAATACTGAAGCAGGAGAGTTCGGTTCTTGCCTCATGGAGTCGAATGAATCTCGCGGACAAAGGAGACTGAGCAAAGCAATACAGTTTTATTAAGCAAAGATACAGAAAAAGTTCTCAAGAGAGAGAGGGGTCCTGACCAGGTTGCCAATGATGGCTTTTCATCTCTGCCCTTTTATTAGGACTTTACCAGGAAACTGGCCAGTGTGGTGAGGTCAGCAATCTGGAACTAGACATGACGCTTATCCTTTGTACGGGAGTCTTTGTTTCTTGTGACATCTGTGATCTATAGATATATTTTGCTAGGTCTGGTTAATCTTTATAGTTAACTTCTCCTTTGAGACCTGATTCTTTTTCATTTTCTGTGGTCATTTGTTATTTTCTGTGGTCACAATGTAATTATTAGAAAAACACTTTTAACCCTAGTAGTTGGGACAGGGTGATCTGTTTTTTTCCCCTCATCTTTGTTTTCATTCTATCTTAGTGTCTGCATACCTAAAATACCCTCAGAGCCTAGTCAGGGGCCTCCTATCTCTCCCTACCTGAAGTCCCATCCTTTCCCTATTCAATACCTCTTACATTTGTAGCTCCAGGGGTTTATCTTTCTCGCCAGCATGACCATCAGTGTGCCAAACACCTGAACTCCCACTACTGGGTGTCTGGCTGTGTCTTGCACCAGAAAGACAGTGCTCCAATATTTTCTCCCCTGCCTATCTCCCCTTACATTTTGGGCTGTGCAGTGTCAGGACTCCAGTGGGTTCAAAGAAAGATTATGAATTTTGTATTTTTTTGTTTTTTTTTCTTTAACTCTAAAACTGGGAAATCACTCTTTGCAGCTCCCTACATCTCTGAGTGGAAATCAAAAGGAAATCTCAGTTCTCTGAATGTTTAAAATTTTGTCACTACTTTGAAAATTGCTTCTATTGACTTGCTATAAATCTATAGTCAAACAAATCACATAACATTTCTTTTTTTAATTTTTTATTATGTTATGTTAATCACTATACATCATTAGTTTTTGATGTAGTGTTCCATGATTCATTGTTTGCCTATAACACCCAGTGCTCCATTCAATACATGCCCTCTTTAATACCCATCACCAGGCTAACCCATCCCCCCACCCCCTCCCCTCTAGAACCCTCAGTTTGTTTCTCAGAGCCCATAGTCTCTCATGGTTTCTCTCACCCTCCGATTCTCCCCCTTCATTTTTCCCTTCCTACTACTGTCTTTTTTTTTTAACATATAATGTATTATTTGTTGGAATGCTCAAAACAGAGCACAGAAAGGTAAATATAGCAACATTATTGAAATAATCATTATTGAGCAAAATTTATCTTCTCTTTTACTTTACATTCTAAAATTAGTAAATTTGAGGAATAGTTACACATGCCCACAGACACACACCTGTACACAGTGAGAGAAACTAAACACAAAGTATACTGTCATTATCTAAGGAAAACATAATAAATTAATATAGGTTATTTTTACTTACTACTAATTTAATAAAGTTTTTCTCTCCAAAGATGCAGAAGTCACTTTAAGGTCTCCTAATTTGTTTTTAAGTAGCTGTTAAGAGAAACAATAATAGTCCTCATCATCTAAATATATAATTGGAAAGTTGAAAGATCGAGCTTGCCCCAAAGCCAAAGTTCATCAATCACTGAGTCATTGGAGAGTCTAACTCCCAGTGAGTAGATTGCTTACTTCAGCCTTCTCTCTCCAAATAAATCCTTATTTAAGGTTTTTGAATTTTTAAATTAAGTGCCAGATATTAATATGATTATTTCACTATCTATCTCTGTAGTTGCCTTTTGGTTTTTTATAGGCCCAGAACTATGTGCTAAAATTATTCCCCAAAGATGTGTCTTATATAGGGCCCCTGGGTGGCTCAGTTGGTTAAAAGACTGCCTTCGGCTCAGGTCATGATCCCAGAGTCCCGGGATGGAGTCCTGATCAGGCTCCCTGCTCAGCAGGGAGTTTGCTTCTCCCTCTGACCCTCTCCCTTCTCGTTCTCTCTACTCTCTCTCTCAAATAAATAAATAAAATCTTTAAAAAGAAAAAAAAAGTTGTGTCTTATATAGAAAGCAAAGCTCAACACTTCGGAGCCAGATCGATGGAGCTGCTGCGTCCACAGTGCTGCAGCTAGGTCATCCTAAGTTGGTGAGTGGCTCTCACTCTAGCTAGGTAGCAAAACTGATAGAGCGGCGCTTCTCTCCAACTGCATCTTCATATCAACAACCACATTCCTGTCAAAATGCAGATTCCAAACCAGCAGAAGTGGCAGAGCCCAAGATTCTGCCTTTTTAAGAAGCTGCCAGTAGATGCTGGTCTGCAGAATGTAGTCGAAGGTATTCAATATTCTCATACTGAAAGATCATGAGGGCAGGCTAATATTTGTGGGTTTTTTTTAAAGCTCCAAATATGATTCTGTTGCACAGATAGGGATAAGAATCACTTCCAAGAATATATCTCACCGTTTTGAAAGTGTTTGCAAAGGGGCTTGTAGAGTTCAATTTTGATACCTAAATTTCATAATACATATTTTCTTTATTTAGCAAATTCCATGTTAGATTTTTGGATAAAACAAAAGGTCCTTTCTGGGTTTTGGGGTTTATTTGTTTGTTTTATCCATTTGAGAGAGGGAGAGAGAATACTTGCTCAGGGACCCATGCAAGCAGGGGGAGGGGCACAAGGAGAGGGAGCCAACCAGATTCCCCACTGAGCAGGGACTCTGATGCAGGGCTCAATCCCAGGACCCTGGGATCACAACCCCAGCAGAAATCAAGAATTAAACACTCATCCGATTGAGCCACCCAGGTGTTCCACAAGAGGTCTTTTTGGAATATGATAAACTATGACATGATCAAAATAATATGTTATTTTAAGTTTAGATGTTTGCTGTTCACATAGGGTTTTTAAGCAGGGATTTTTTTTTTTTTTAGAATTTCTTTCATTAAGGGGCATCTGGGTGGCTCAGTCAGTTAAGCATCTGACTTTGGCTCAGGTCATGATTTCAAGGTCCTGGGATCGAGCCCTGAGTCAGGCTCCTCAGCGGGGAGTTTGCTTCTCCCTCAACCTCTGCCTGGCCCCACCTCTCTCTCTCTCAAATAGATAAATAAAATCTTTAAAAAAAGATTTTCTTTCATTAAAATGAAAGTCATTTCAAATGTTTCTTTTTTGTTTGTGAGAAAAAAGTGGTCTTTGAGGTGAGACAGTGTAAAGTTCTTGTAGTTTAAAACTCTTGAAGGGTGACCTAATTATGTTATAAAACCGTAATCACAAAATCTCTGAATTCACAAAATTTCTACCATCAGGATTTAAGATACTCTCCTGGTAGGGGCCCATCAAAGGGAGATTCTTCTACTGAAAGTTCTGCTCTATCATTGCCCACTGACCAAGAGGGCCTTAATATTTCCCTCAGCTTAACCCAAACTTTAGACAGGCTTCTTTCTGCCTCTAAGGCCCAGACCTCCCTTCTCTTACAGCATTTATTTTAGGAAAACTGTCATTGTAAATTCTTTCTCTCTCTTTTTGAGATATAAAGCTTTTAAAAAGATTTTGCCAGTTTTACAACTCCAGACTATTTTTCTCAGGGACCTAGAGGCCATACTTTTAAAGGTAATCATCAAGCTTCCTTCTACCCATCTCTGGAAGGATAGGAGACTAACCTCTGTGAGCACCTTGCCCCATGTTGTAAAACCACCTCCTATTATGCAGATATGGGAAAGCTTATTTTTCCTTTAAGTAAGATGAAGTAGCAAACATAGCTGGTCTATGATCCCCTCAACCCCAGCTGTTAAAATCTATCTTGCCTTTATTCCAGTGGAGTTGAGCTCAGACTGACCTCTGGCCCCACTATCCTATCGGCATAGTCTTAAGTAAAGTCTTGACTGTTGAAATTTGTCCAGTGTAATTTTTGTTTTGATACCACTTTGGTTTAAATTTAAAATTTGTTTAATGCTGATTTTACCTATTAGACTATAAGCCCATGAGGGAAAAGATCATGTCTGTTTGGTTCACCATTTTTAAACAATATCTAGTACGGTGTTAAATGTACATTGACAAAACAAAATTATAGTGGCAATATACAAAATCCAAATGAGAAGTAGCCAGATATGATTTTTTCAGCCAAATTTAAATGGAAATATAAACTTCTTAGTGTCTCAAATAAGATCCAGCAATGAGAGCACTATGAATCTGGTGAGAAGAATTCATGACAATTCAGTTCCCCAAAGATATCTGAAAGGTTCTCTGGTTTACATAATTTTGCCCTATTCTATTGGTTTATCTACTGATAAACCAACCAAATAAGTATAGCATGAGAAAGTTTATAGACTGGGGCGCCTGGGTGGTTCAGTCAGTTAAGCATCTGCCTTTGGCTCAGATCATGATCCCAGGGCCCTGGGCCCCCCATCTGGCTCCCTGCTTAGTGGGGAGCCTGCTTCTCCCTGTCCTTCTGCCATTCCCCTTGCTTGTTCTCTCTCACTCTCTATTTGTCAAATAAATAAATAAAAACTTTAAAAAATATATGCTTTTTGAGAATATAAGAGGTACAGCCATTTTTATTGTTCATCCTTCTAAATGGTATTTTCTCAGACTTTGACAAATCTTTTCCCAAGATTGCCCAAATAGTTTCTCTGCTAGGAAAGTTTAGGAAACAGATCACTCTCTTAATTCAGTTTGGAAATTTAATGTCAAGGTGGTGTCAAAGCAAAAATTACAATAATACAGCTCTTGCTGGGATATATTTGTATCTCATTCAACGCTATGAGATTTATCCTCCTTTATCTAAACTTCTGTTTAGAAAACATTTAACAGAAAGTACATTTAAATTCTTTGATGTAGCTGAGAACTTTATTAAGCAGGAGGGCTTTCAAACAGAAAGTAAAGAATATTCCATGACATTTTACCTACAAATTTCTTAGATTCATTGAGTACCAGAAAAGCAGTTCAATTAATTTGTTGATTTTGTTTTTCTCTGCATTGTTACACATTCAAAGCTATCTTTTACTTCCAGGTTCTTAAACACACATACTTATAATTTGTCTGTGATTTGGGGATGCCAGGAAGTTGTATTATACCCAATAGACTTATGGGTTACACAGAAAATATATGGGTATCATAAATTAAACCTTTGTTTGAGAACTTCATTAAAACTGACCTCCATGTTTAGTACTATTTCACTAGTGTCAACCTGCTTTCCCTTCCTCTAGTATCACTCCCTCAATCATTTTCCATACTCCTGACAAGGCAGTCACCCTACAGTGCTCCTCATTAGCCATTACAACACAACTCATCCCCTGGATGCACAGGAAAATTATCTGAGGAACATTTAAGATGCACAGATGCCTGGGCTCCACTCCCTGAGGGTCTGTTCTGGTGGTGGTCCTAGGCATTTCACAACTTCTCAGATAGATCTAAATGTGACGAGGATTGAGAACCTCCGGACTTCAACCAGTACGGTTTTTTATTTGATTTACTTATGGTGTTTAATTGAGCACTTCTTTTGAAGAAAAAACTTGTATTGCTTAAAGAACTATGTTTGAGAACATTTCAGAGTTAATACACCTTCCATATGACACTGTGGAAACTGACCTAATACACTTTGAAAAGTATGATCCTATATTCTATATATCTGCCTCCTTTAAGGAACTGTTTGTGATCAGAGTTCATATCTTAATCTCTCTAGATCTCACCATTGTCATTTGTAAAATGGGAACTTCATTTAAAAAAAGGTTGTGGTGGTGACAAAAGGAAATAATCCTGTATATAAACAAAAACACATTGGGTGATCAATAAATATGTATTTAAAGGCAGAGAAATAAATATTTATTCTAAATGCAAAGAAACAATATGATTTACTCCACAAATTATGCATGCCTGTCATAAACAATAAAACATTTCTCTTTTCATTTCTGTAGTTCAGGATACTAAACTAGAAAAACTCCTTCTATGCATATCTCTCATTGGATAAAAGTGTAGAGCTTCAAATAAACAATGTGCTGGTCAATCCCCCTACTCCCCTGAGTAGAAATCTACCTCATCCTTCCTAGGTTCCAACCTTCTTCTTCCAGGCAACCACTTTCAAGGCAACCACTTTCTTTTTTTTTTTAAGATTTTAAAATCTCTGTCTCATGAGAGACAGAGAAAGAGAGAGAGAGAGGCAGAGGGAGAAGCAGGCTCCCCACTGAGCAGGGAGCCCGATGCAGGACTCGATCCCAGGACCCTGGGATCATGACCTGAGCCGAAGGCAGACGCTTAACCATCTGAGCCACCCAGGTGCCCAAGGCAACCACTTTCAAGAAGCGCCCTCTTCACCCTGCTCTGGTCTGATACCATGAGCTGGCACCCTCTTATGCAGATGCTCACTTAAGTCACTGCACCTACTTCCTGGCAAGCTGCCTCTCCTTGTGGGCACTATCCATGCCCCACTTGAGCTCCAGACCTCCCCTGGGCTGCTCTCTGCAGAATGCTTTCATCACTCCCCTTGGTCCTGACTCCTGGAACATAGGGTCTCCTTTCCCCTTGAGCAGGAAGAGGAGAGAGAAAGAGGTTCATTTTTTTTTAAATACCATCCACTAGTATGGGTCTGTCACAAAGTGACCTACTATATTCATATGCTTACTTACTATTGGAAAATTATGTGTACTAGAAAAGTGTTTGCTTTTTAAAAAAATTATAAATAGCCAAGATTAATATTCTTTTCCAGTCTGGTACAGGGATAAAACAATCTGTTCCAGATGCATAAAAATTGTCATCTTCATCATAATTATAATGACAACAACTAATAAATGTTGAGAATTACATGACTAGAAAAGTCACCACTTTTAACAACCATAACTATAATAATTGATTTCTTTTATTTTACTCATATTGGGTATCTAAGGGAGTGTTGATCTGAATTATATCACTTTTTTTGAGATTTAAGAAGCTGATAGTTATAACTAGTTATTTCCAATCTTGAAATTAAATATTTGACTCAGGGCAGCATCCAAAGAGTAAATTAAATCAGACTCCAAAAGACTGAGGAAATTTTATTTTCAAAGCTCAAACTTTATGGAAAAACTTTTAGAGAGAATAGTGTTTCCAAACTGAAATAAAATTCTAAATAATCCGATTTACAAAAAGCTTTCCGTGATAATATATGTAGTAGAGAAAGGCACAAACTAGACACTCCATTGATGAGTACATAAAATGACATCAACATGACAATTCAACTTTACTGTTGTAAACTTAAAACTTGACCAGGTAATTCATATACCACATTTCTCAATTCCAGTCGCTCTTGTTTGTCCTGAGTACATACCAAAGCAAACTATTTTAAAACATGAAGCCAACATATCTGCTCTCCTAAATCTTTTTTCTTTTCCATCTTCATCACTAATGGGCATTGCCCTTTTGGCCTTCTGTCCTCAGGGGTTAGTTCCTGGATTCCAATTAATTTCCTTAATTCTGAATTTTCCAAAGCCATTCAGTGTTGCCCCATCTTCCAACTTCAAAATATTTTGCCAAAGCTCAAGACAGTCCTCAGTAAAGGGCCTGACACTATCAGGAATCATCTCTTAAAATTCAGTGGTGGTTGTAAATGAAATTTTCCCCCTGTTACACATGTACCATGAATGACTGGGTATGATGACACATGCCTATGTTACTAGCTACTTAAGAGGCAGAAACTGTAAAATTGCTGAATTCAAGGGTATTGGTCTGCAGTGTGCTCACACTAAATTTAGCAACATAATATGCTATGGAACTATAAAGAGACTTTTCATTCAGCTGGGGAAAAATGCTCAAAAAGGTTCTTCAACTCAACCATGGCAACCCAATACACTATTTTTTAAAGTCCACTTGTTTAAAAATAATATTTCATTTTCAATTTACATTGAATGTTAAATTACTTTTTTTCATTGTATATTCCTTATTTTGAAAATTTATATGCTAGTAATTTGTAATAAGATATAATACATGAATTGTGTACATTTCTTAATTTATATTGTAATTAATGTTTCATAATGCATTTATAATTTCCTGTATTTGATTTATACTATATTTTATATTTGTGTATTTGTACATCATACTTTATATAATCATGTATCTTTATATTTGGTATTTGATTTATTATATATACAGGTCTTTGAACTTTATTATATATTTAGTTTTAACTAATTTGTATTTGTGCATTCTGGGTAGTTTTAATCAATTACTAGTATTAATAATAGTATTTTGGTATTATGGAAATAAATACACACACACACATACACCCTTGATATTCTGTGCCAGTATTGCAATTCAGCAGAGGGATAAATCTTCCAGAATGGAAACAAAGCAAAACTCACATGCTGGTTAAAGACACATGTTTGGGAATAACTATTGGGAAGAAAATTAATATTTCAATCTGATTTTTTTCCTGGTGCCATCAGATGGTCTTTAAGTTCATATGTGGACAAATCCAAGATTTGTCCAAGTACCTGATAATTTCTACAAGCTAGAAATATTATTCCCTGTCAGGTTTTATTCACCTTTTGCAACTAAGGTACTATTTATTTACAAAGAGAATAGTGAAAAGATTGCATTTCAAATGGCACTTTTATATGTTGTCAGAAAATATTTGGAGAAATCTTTAAGGAAAAGAGCTATATTTGGGTAATAAGAGGAATATCAAGTGGTAACATTCAAGCGTGTCAGAATAATCTATTTCATTTATCAGAAACAATAAAGCACAGAGTTTTCCAAAAAAAGAAAACATTGACTTAGATGTGAAAAGATAATACAGTAAAACAAGGGAGTCCATAAAGATTGAGCTTAGGTTTGCCGACATTTCTATTCTACTTTAACAATGAAAATGAACTCTATTACCTGGCATACATTTATATCACATCAGCATTATTTATTACTACTATATTGCCAATATCAATAATGAACACACTTGTTTTACAAGGCATTGTTCAGAACATAAACAATAACATTATTCCTCAAAGGTAAATATTTAAAGATGAAAATTTGAGAGAGTGATTTTTGTCACTTATCACTTCATATTATAGTGTATATTCCAACATTGAAATTAAGTTTACAAACAAAATGTTTTAGGAAATAATTGAATGATTAATTGAATGGTTAAGAATAAATAAATATCAATAGTAAATAACATTAATATTGCCTGACATTCATTGAATGCTCAGGACGTGTAAGCACGATGCTATGCACTTTCCATGGATCATTTCATTAAATTGTGACAACCAGAAGGTACCATTATTATCAGCATATTATAGATGAAGAGAGTAAGACACAGAGATACTTAAAAGGTTAAAAATTGTTCTTGTTTCAATAGCTTACCATAACTATGAATGAATAACTGTAAGTCAAAATTAATATGGCCACATTTTTCAATTAATCATGCTTCTAAAAATAATTAAAATAACCCAGAACTCAAGACACCATTCATGAAGTCCTGAAAACAAAACAAAGAGAAGATCAGATTTTTCACTGAAAAAAAGAAAAAGAAAATATTCTTTCACTTTGGTAAGATGTGGTACCTATAGTGATCAGGGATTCAAAGCCACCCTAACTCTCTCCTCTACTTTTTATTGCTATTCTTAGCATCATTCTTTTGATACAGCTTTATACACAAGATTGAGAGTCAAGCATCTAGAGATTACTGCTCAAATCTTTACAGCTCCATAACTGGAGTTGTGATTGTCAGTGTAGAGGTCATTGAGGTTATGGGTGAATGGAGGAAGGTAAGAGGAGAGTTCTTTACGTTATGGAGTTTTGTTCTGGAGAATTTCAATCTCTTCAGAAAATTTACTTCCATTCCTTGCCAGTGTAGCAGCCATGCCGACAGTGCTCTGATTTCTGGGCAGATAAGTGTGAGTATCTAATCTTTCTCTATACAGACTTGTGACTAATGTCCTGGTTTTCAGCCCCTTGCCTCATCACCTGGGGTGGATGCACCAGGGAGAATTTCACAGAAGGGGAATTTGATATATTTGATCAAATATTTAAAATATATAAAAAATACAAAAATTAACCAGAATACTACTCATATTTAACAAACATTATTGCTTGACTGAATTTTTAGCTCTTTTAAAAATTTTTTCATTTTTAAATAATTATAGGGTTACAAGAAAATTTGTAAAAAAAATTCATAGAGCATATAGTTTTCTCCTAGTTTCCTCAAATATTAACATTTTACACAATCTTAATACAAGGACCAAAACCAGGAAATAACATTGATATAATACCACTTACCATTTATATTGGTCTGCGTGTGCCATCATAAAAAAATACCACAGGCTGGATGGCTCAAAGACATTTATTTTCTCACAGTTCTAGAGTTTGGGAAGTCCAAGATCAAGATGCCAGCAGGGTTGGTGTGTGGAAGGGCTCATCCCTTTGGTTTTAGATGGCCATCTTCTCCCTGTGTTCTCCTATATCCTTTTTAGGTGCAGGTGTGCTTAGGGATGGAGAAAAAGAGGTCAGCGAGAGAAAGCTCTCTGGCTTCTCTTGTTATAAAGGCACTAATTCTATTGAGTCAGGGCCCCACTCTTATGACCACACTTAACTACTTCCTTACTTCAAATACAGGGCTTCAAAATATGAAATTTGGGAGGACACATACATTTAGTCCATTATATCATTAATCTGTAGGATTTATTCAAATTTAAGCAAATGACCAATCCATGGTAGCAAATTGCCTTTACTCCCTAGTCTCCTCAAATCTGAAGAAGTTCTTCAGTCCATTTCTTTGCCTTTCATGACCTTGACATTTTTAAAGAGTACTAGCATGTTATTTTATAGAATATCCTTAAGTTTGAGTTTGTCTGGTATTTTCTTATGATTAGATTGTAGTTAGAAAATTTGTGGCATGAATACCACAAAATTAATATTGTGCCCTTCTCAGAGCAATATACCAGTAGGTAGATGATATTCATACGTCTCAGTACTGGTTAAGTTAACTTCAATCACTTGGTTCAGATGATGTGGGCCGGGTTTCTATACTATTACATCATGGGGAGATAGAATGAGACTATGTACAGTGTCTTATTTCTCGTTTTACTTTCTACACTGAGACTATGTAAAATGTCACTTCTCATTATACTTTCATCCACTAATTTCAGCATCCATCAATGAGTCTTGCCTGCAACAGTTATTACTATGATGACTGCCCAAAGGTGATTTTCAATTTCTATCACTCCTTCTGAGTTAGAATTTTACTATAAAAGTGTCCCTTGTCCATGTCATTTATTCAATTGTTCATTTTTATCAGTCTAAGCTAATGATAGTCATTTTATTTTGTGAGTTATAATGAATTACTACCAATATTGTAATTCAAATTGTCCCAAATTGGGCCACTGTGAGTTCCTTCAAGTTGAGTTCCTGTGCCCTACCAACTTATTCCCATAACAAAAAAAAAAAATACTTTATTTTTAAAGAACAATTTTAGATTTTCATAAATAACTAAAATAGTACAGATGGTTGCCAAATATCCCATGACATTCTCTCCATTATTAATATCTTAGATTAGTTTGGTACATATGAACCAAAACTGATACATTATTTAAGCTTAGTTTATTCAGATTTCCCTAGTTTTTATCTAATGTTCTTTTTCTGTTCCATGATCCCAAGAATCTTTATAAAGATGTTACTTTATACTTATTATCATGTTTTTTCAGACCATGTCAGCTGACAGAGAAGAAAAATGTATTTGTGAATACTAATAAGTGTATATGCACATATCAATATGTAACCATCTGTATTTATATTAAGCTAAACAGGAGTTCATGCTGATGTCTTCAATACTAATCCATTATCAAATAGATCTCCTTGTTTATCTATACTTTCCACTCCAACAGTGAGAAATCTGGCTCCCAATATCTGCCATCCATTTATTCAATTGTTCAGTTCTGGTATACGAATAAAGAAGTGTCAGGACTGTTAGCCCATTCTGCTCTGTAAAACAACAAGATTACAGTGCTTGCATTTAGTTCATTTTGCCTTCAGTATAGACTACTCATTTCCAAAGTTACTTGGGTCCACACTTTTTCCCCTTCCCCCTTCTTTGAGATTATTTAATACATTCATAATATAGTTAGACCCACCTTTCACAATCTGTATTCCTTCCCGAGATCCCCCGACCTCCTAAGCGATATATTTTTAAAATTGCTGTCCTGATTGATTCTTTTTGCTGTCAACTTCTTTGAGTTTTGACACCACTATTACCGTATCATGTGGGATAGTCTCATTGCCCTAAAAACTCCCTATCTTTCACCTATTTAACCCTCCATTCTCTCTCCAATCCCCTAGCAATCACTGATCATCATATTGTCTTTATAATTTTGTCTTTTTCAGAATGTCATATAATTGAAATCATATAACATGTGCTCCTTTCATACTGATTTCTTACACTTAGCAATATACACTTAAAATTCATCTATGTTTTAGTTATTATCTTACCTTTCTCCAAAGCTCTTTGCTAACTTTTCATGAGTCTTTTCTCCTTTAAGATAATAATTTGTAATTATTACATAAGGATTAACAAAAACACAGCATTTTCACATGCTTTTTAGCATTAATCTAGTAATAGCATACTTTTGCTAAAAATAAGACAACAGATCCAAAGTGAGTACTTACACTAAGCCCCACATCACCACATGGAGACTCAATACTCAATTATAGTTCTGGCTCTTCCAGAAATGGAGTCTTAAACCAGTTGTTGGGAATTACCTGGGCAGCACTAATGAAATAATCTGCCTGATGAACTTCTGTCATCCTCTAAAAAAGGTGACCTTGCTACAACCAATCCATTCTTTGCTAGTCTAACTTCTTTTTTTCTCTTCCCTTCTGCCTATAAATATCTTTCATTTTGTACAGCTCTTCAAAGCTTCTATCTCCTAGTCTAATTCATAAATCATTGAATGAAGCCAATAAGATCTTTAAAATTAGCTCAGTTGAATTTTATTTTTTAATAGTTTACATATTCAATAGCATGCTTTTCTCAATCAACATTATAATTTTTGGATTGACCATTTGACATGCAAAGATTTATTTAATAAACTGCATTCTATAACACTGATTGTACATCTTAAACTGTATTTATTTATTTAATTTTTGCTGAAAATTATTTCCAATTTTTTTGCAATTACATATGCACAAGATTCTTAGAACATCTTTCAAATTTACTTTGAGCATATATTAGAATTTCTCTAGAATATAGATAGATGATAGAAAAAGATATTTCTATGTCTATATATTTACATAAGTACACTAGAAAATATATTTGTGGGAATATATATATGTGCATGTATTTTTTCTTGTGATATTTTTGCTATGATATTTTGCTATGAATCAAAATTTCATGATGACTTTTTTAAAAAGTTGAGGGGTGCTCCTTTTTTCTTTCTTTGTCCATGATCATTTGTGAAAGATTGGTATTATTTCTTAGTGAATTTGGAAAAAATCGATTGGTAAAGCTTTTGGGGCTAGGGTATTTATGAAAAGGACTCAATTTCTTCAATAGATATTTCTTTCATAGCTATGTCCTACTAGCTTAGAAGTGTCATGTTTTCAATTTCATACGGATTAAAATATACTCAACTTTTCATTTTGACTTTATCTTTGAGCCATGGATTACTTAGCAGTGTTTTGTTTAATATCCTGGTAGATGGAAATTTTCTAGTTCTTTTTGTCATTTAAATCTATTTAACTTCTACTGTGGTTAGAAAGTATTCTCTGAATAATTTCAATTCTTTGATATTTACTGGGGACTGTCTTTATTGCCTAGCATGTAATATAAATTCATAGTCCATGTGTACTTGAAAAGAATTTGTATTTGGCGGCAGTTAAATGCATTGTTCTATAAATATCCCTTAGGTCAAGTTTGCTTATTGTGTTTTTTAGATCTTTTATATTTTCACTTTTTTTTTTTGTCCTGCTTCTTCAACTGGCTAATGAGAGAGGTAAGTTAATGTTTACAAATATAATTATAAATGTGTCTTTCTTTTAGTTTTGTCAATTTTTGCTTTGTTTGTTTTGAAGATAAGTTATTGGTTTTATGTTATCATTACAAAAAGTCTTTCTTTCTCTCTAGTAATTCATCTTGTTTAAAGCCTAGTGTGATATTAATATAGCTATATTAACCTTGTTCAGTTAATGAATACATATACATCTTCCATTTTTCTTTTTATTGTCAAGCTTTCTATATTCTTGGGGCACCCGGCTAGCTCAGTCATAGAGCATGCAACTCTTGATCTCAGTCATGAGTTCAAGCCCCACATTGAGTGTAGAACTCACCAAAGGGAAAAAAAAGCTTTCTGTATTCTTATATAAGACATGTGCCTCTAGTAAGCAGTATATATTTGATTTCTTTGATAATATAGTCTGACAATAGTATTTTCCTTTTAACATGTAATATCATTGCTCATATAATTTGTTTTATTACACAATGTCACCTTTTATTTCTATTTGAGCAATGTGTTTAATGTTCCTCTTTTTCACTTCTTACATTTGTGTACATATTTCTATTAACTTATTAGTCATACATATATTCTTTTGCAATCTTATTTTAGTGACTACTCCCAAATATTACAGCCTGAAACCTTGACTCCTTATTTTTTTAAGATTTTATTTATTTATTTGAGAGAGAGAAACAGAGAGAGAGAGCATGAGCATAAGTGGGAGGAGGAGCAGAGGGAGAGGAGCTGAGGGAGAGGGAGAAGCAGACTCTGTGCTGAGCAGGGAGCCCGACATGGGGCTCAATTCCGGGACTCCAGGATCATGACCTGAGCCAAAGGCAAACACTTAACCAACTGAGCCACCCAGGCGCCCTTGGACCTCTGACTTCTTATAGTCTAATTTGAAAAATAACTTTTAAACTTCTGAAATAATGTTAAAAGCTTAAAATATTTTCCCCAACTTGTTTGCTTAAGCCTTTGAATTTAACCATGAAGTCTATAGGCAATTTGAGGCATGGCCATCCCTTTACATTTAGAGATCTAGTTTATATAAGTGTAGTTTTATTATCCACTTTGTGAAGCCATTCTGTCCATATAATCTGCTGAGCTTTTGTGGATCTGCATGAAACCCACTAGGGTTCAGTACACACTATATCCTCAGAATAGTGTGAAATATGGGTCTCTGAAATGAGTAAATTACTTAAGTTAACCTCAAGGTTACTCTGTACAGAAAGCTGAATATGTATTTCTGAATCTATTCTCCTTTCCAAACTAACTATGGCTATGTTTTTCAATGTATCCAGCTATGGTTCTGCAATAAAATCAAATAATAATATAAAGACATTCTAGTAATGCTCTAGTAACAATAGAGGGGTCAAAAAATTAAATACAAACTTACTTCCTCTGACTATAAAGTTTCATTGGAAAAATTAAACTTCAAGTATGAAAATTCCTTGCAAACTTAAGTCTAATGTCATAGCATTGAAACCACTAGCACCAAATTTAGAAAACAATCAGTATATTTACCTTAAAGCAATTACTGATACCATTGCTATGTACTCCTGAAGATATTGTCTTTCCTCAGCTTTCAAATAGCCCAGGCTTTGCATTTCTGCCATATCTTTTTCTGTGGTATTGAGATATGATGCTAATGAAAGTGTTGTTAATTTTAATTTGCTTCTTAAATGTTCCTCTGTCTAATACAGGTGGGGCAAGTACTGGTTGCTGGATATGAGCTCTTTCTATTTTTCCCCTTTGCTGTCTTACCTAGATGTTTACTTTTACTACATTTCTAGATTTTGTCTTATTGGCTCTTTAAGAATGAGAAAAAGGAAGTCATTGAACTCAGGGAAGAGTGGGACTCGATCCCAGGACTCTGGGATCATGACCTGAGCCGAAGGCAGTCGCTTAACCAACTGAGCCACCCAGGAGCCCTCCTTGTCCATATCTTGAAAGTTCAGCTTATACACCAGATACTGGAGTTCAAAGTGACCAATATACATCAGTTCTCTTCCAGACCTGGGTTCTGAATGAATCGATACATCAAATAAATGAAGGAGAAATGGGAGATCAAAATATCACTTTTATTTTATTGATAAAATTTAGGTTAAAAGATGCAGTTTGTAACTGTAGGTATGACGTCCTAATCCTGACTGCCAAAGTTAAATGCTTATCTGCCAGTCACAGGAGGTGATGGGAAACATAGCCATCTCTTTCAAAAGCAAGTTCCTTCTACATCACAGCAGGAAGAAGCAGAGCACACATTACAGAGCTGTGTTTGTTTGGCTCATTACAAAAAGAAGGGGTTTGGAAAGAAGAATGCTTAATTAGTTCCTTATCGTAACTTACCATCTGCCATAACTTTCAGTGACCCGGGTAAAAACCCCATAAAACCTAAGGTTTGATGTTCATTCCACCCACACATGTGGTAAAGCAGTTACACTCTATAACATAGCTGTGCCAAACTGCCAAGGTCAAAAAGCTTACATGAGAACATTGTTCCCAGTGCTTAAAGCCTTGTATTGTGACTGCCAGAAACCCCATCTCTACATGTTATCTTTCCTCCGCAGAACTCCACTTCCTACTACCTCCCCAAGCACCAGATATTGATATTTGAGAAGGACGATACATAACAGTTCTCTTTCCCACCCCCACTCCCTCATGTTCTGAAGAAATTAAAAGATAAAACAAGAGATTAAAGGCAAATGGAAAGCAGACTATCACCTTTATTGTATTTAAGCTGAGTTTGAAGATTAGGCTGAGGAATGAATCAACAATGCTCTTCCTAATATTAAAATTCAGAATGAGGTAGCCTGTTCACTCCGGCGGACCCTACTAAACACAGAGGGCAGACCCCTAGTGCTGGCTGGGGTCCTCATCATTTATGCTTCATTGTCATAAGTTTTTCTAGTAATCAGAATCCAAGGCAGATCTCAGGTCTCAGGTCTTTAATTAATTAAATTATAATGTCTTACAAACAAAACATGGCCAACAGAATTGGGGCACATGTTCTCTTGTCAGGCCAGCTCCCAAGAAAATCAGGAGGAATTGAACTGACATGTACCATTTATTCTGCCCAAATTTATCGATCAAGTCATCCCTACCCACCTAGAAAAAGTGAATGAAGGGGAAAGGGAGAAACCAGAAGTGTTTAGGAAAAAAAAAAATCTCGTGATAGAATTAGGCAAGGTAGATTCACTAGCCGCAAGAATCCATTTCACTCAAAATTTTGAATTCATTGCCATGAAATGTTTTATATTATTGTCTTATAAAAGTTTCTGGAAGCAAATACTGTTTAGTGGTGAAGTACACATAGTGGTTAAGCAAAAAGGTAATAGAGACACACTGCCTGAAGTTAATCCCTGGCTCCTTGTGAGACCTTGGTCAGGCTTGTGACTGGGCAACTAAAAATCGAGACTAACAATACTCTCTACTCTGTTAGGTTTGTGCAGATTAAATGAATTAACGCTTGTGAAATGCAAGCTGTTATCTGTATACTTTCTCTTAACTCATTTATTTCTGTTGTTTTTGCTTTTTATTTGCCAAAAGTTTATTTGATCATTTTTTTCCAAAAAACTTTGCTATTTTTAAAATTTTTCTTTTTTCTTTTTATTTATTTATTTGAGAGAAACAGAGATAGTGAGAGAGAGAATACAGTGGGGAGGAGAGGGAGAAGCAGGCTTCCTGATGAACTGAAAGTCGATCCCAAGACCCCGGGATCATGACCTGAGCCAAAGGTAGACACTTAACTGACTGAGCCACACAGGGTGCCTAAATTTTTCCTAATACTTGCCTTTTATCATTATTCACTTCTACTTTTAGAGATTTTATTTATTTATTCGGCAGAGAGAGAGAGAGAGAGAGAGAGAGAGAGCACAAGCAGGGGGAGTGGCAGGGAGAGGGAAAGGGAGAAGCAGGCTTCCCGCCGACCAGGGAACCCAATGTGGGACTCCATCCCAGGACGCTGGGATCATGACCTGAGCTGAAGGCAGACACTTAACCAATTGAGCCACCCAGGTGCCCCTTCATTTCTACTTTTATGTGTTTTTTTCTGTTTATCTTTCTTAAACTTATATGTTGAGTGCTCATGTCAATAATTTTCAATCTTTCAAAAGTTTTTATTTCAAATAGCTGTACTTAAGGTTATAAATTTTCCTCTATTTAGATTCTCCCTAAAAGTTTTAATGGATTATATTTTCATTGCTGTTCAGTTTAAAGCATGTCCTAATTTCTACTCCATTTTTTGACTCTTGAAATTCTTATAAATATGATTTTTAATTTCTCAACATACAAAGTTATTTTACATTTTGGTTTCTTGCTTTCTTTAACTCATTTCTCATTTTACTGAGCTCAGAGAGGGAAGTACCATTCATATTGTATTCTATGTATTGTGTTCTGTAAAATAAAATATTCATTTCTAAAAGAATGTTATTTTTTCTGTTGTAGGTATTTTTATCTCTCAATAGAATTACCACTGATCTCAGGAGATTTATGACTAGATCTATAAACATATAGAATTTGTATTCTTACAGCCTTAAATGTGAGTGCATCAAAGCAATACTGCTATACTGCAGATATTTTACCCAAAATAACTAGATTTGCAGACTAAGCCATATGGCTTAAAAATGTAAAAGAGCCTATGAGCATATTTCAAAAACAGATATTAGATTGAATTTTCTAGCACCTGTTTTAAAATAAAAACAAAATATAGTACTTGCTATCCACAGGTAACAGGGCTATTTCAAATTGTTATTAGTGTCTTTCCATTTATTTCCTCAAATCTTCGTATTGAAGTGCTTAATAAAAACAGATCTTTAATAAGTATTGAGTATAAAGAGATTTTAAAATATTTCTATTGTTAATATGTGGAACCAATGAGTATATGAAAAGTAAACAATTTCATATTCTTGTGAAAAATGTAAATAGAATATAAAAGTGGAACATCTAGAGTTTTCATGTTAATCATACTATCTTTATAAAATCTTTGCCACTTTATTTTCCTTTTCTATAAAATAAGATTAAACTCACCTCATCAAAAGTAGTTGTAAGAACAAAAGTACATAAATTAAAATATCACTAATGATGTAAGCTGCTAAGTGTAAAGCTAATGAGTTTTAATGATTTATGTTTTTAATTCAAGTTTCTTGCCTAAGAGAATATAACAGGATTTCACAAAATTATTGTGGAAAAAATATATTTCTCCAGAAACTTTTACACCATTTCAAGTATATTCTTTTTTTTTTTTTAAGAATTCCTTCAGGTTGTATATTCATGAGAAAACTTTAGTGAGGGGGATAAGAACTTTTCTCGTGATATGATATTGACATGGTAATTTAGCAGAAAGACAAAATGAAACACATTAAATATGTAAAATGCATATAGAAACTCACATTTCCTTGGAACTCAATCTGCAAAACCCTTTCATAGAGTCTGTCACTTTGTTTCGTTTTATTTTCTTATTAAAGAGTTATATGGGACCTAGCAGAGCATTTACCTCTGCATTCCCCGGTTTCCCTAGCACACCACTGTATGTGTTGAGTTTTGCAAACGTCCCTCTCATCAGTGCCTCAGCTGGTCTTTTTTTCTATCATAGTTGCCCATTGTGGTTCTCAAATCCACGTGGATCTCTGCTTGCTTAGCTTGTAATCTCTTTTCTTCTAAATTTCCAGAAAATCACCTGAAGTACCATTTGTTCCCAGGTCCTCTTTTATACGTGAAAGGTAGCTATAATTCCTGGTGGTTGTCATCTTTTCTAAATGATCCTCCTTGATGTCTTTGTCTTGGGAAAGAAATAGTTGGTGACCCCCTTCAATATTCCATGAGCAACTCTGTTCACAAAGATCTTAAAAAAGAGCCCATGTTTATCATTTATTTCCACAATACTGTCTCGTCCCATTTATCTAGAGGTAAATGGATATCTCTCTGGTATGCACAATCCAACCAACGTTCCTAACATGGTGCTCAAAGGGCAATGGGTGAGGACCCCAGCCAGCTCTCTTCTACTTTTCAGGAAACAGGGCTCCTCTGCAGCAAGCAGCAGAGACTATGGAAATACAGAATGATTTTGAGTACTGACATCATAGTCCTACCATGTCTCTGTCTCTGCTTTGAAATTCCCAATGCCTCTGAATTTATACTTGTAAAATGAAGATAATATGTTCTTATATCAGAACAACACTTAGTCAATAAAACAGTAAGCATTCCAGATATTTCAAACAAGATGAGCTTTAATTTAGTAAATGATATACTTAACAAAAGTACTGGAATGTCTGCTTCTCACGTACACTGCTAAGCTCTCAGAGAATCTGGATGTCAATACCGCCACTGATATTAGGAACTGCACAAAAACTTTGCTTATTGGTTACAGGTGTCTAAATGACCAAATGAGGCTGATTCTCAGGAGAAGCCCATGGGCCATGTGTCTTCCCACTTCTGATGACAGAGAATAATGTTTTTCTTTTCTTATCTTTTCTCTTCCATTTATCTGTTGGAGAACATTTGAGTTGTTTCCAGTTTTTTGTCAATTATGAATCGAGCTGCTATAAATATTCACATACAAGTTTTGTGCGAATGTTAAGTTTTTATTATTCTAAATACTCAGAGGTGGATTTCTAGGTCATGAAGTAAATGTACATTAATTTTATAAAAAACTTGAAAAATTCTTCTCCAAGTACCTGTACCATTTTGCATAATCACTAGCAATGTCTGAGAGTTCCAAGTGCTCCATATTCTCTGGTATTGCTGGCATTTTTGCTTTTAATTTTAGCCATTCTTTTTTTTTTAAGATTTCATTATTTATTTGACAGAGAGAGAGCGAGAGAGGAAACACAAGTAGGGGGAGTGGGGGAGGGAGAAGCAGACTCTAGCTGAGCAGGGAGCCTGATGCGGGGCTCAATCCCAGGACCCCGGGATCATGACCTGAGCCAAAGGCAGATGCTTAATGACTGAGACACCCAGGTGCCCCAAATTTAGCCATTCTAATAGGTCTGTGTGGTATCTTCAACTTTTTTTCAGGGCAACTCCCCAAATATTTTGGAGCATATTCTCTTTACAACTTTAAATTATGATGTCTTACAAAGATGGTTTCTTTTCTAATATATTTTTTATTAGAATTCATACAACTAAGTACTTTATAAAATCAAATTAATGCCTATTTTTTCACTTGAAAGGAGAAGAGGGCTTAAGGACACTGTAAATATCTCGTAGCATGGAAATGACTTTATCGATCTTAGAAAATAACTAGAATTTACTCTTATGAGATTTTCTTGGAATCACATTCAATTTGAGATTTAATATGAATGGCATGTTTTCCTTTAAAAAAAACAAACTAACAAATGCAAACTATCTTCTAAGTTTGCAATGACATGTCACCATGGACTTAGATACAAAGAAAATAAATCTTAATACTCAAAACCATAACAAATTCAATTTCCCTCAAATTCTAGACATATAACATTGTATAGAGATAATCTTACAGTTGAATGTGTAATTTAATGGTAGTAGATAGTTCTTAAATCTTTTTCTTTGCTTTCAAAGGCATCTTTTAAAAAGAATAATTGAGAAGCAAAAAATAAAATAAATTGAAATTAAGTAATAGATGCATTGACAAAATCACAGATCTTAACTTTATCAAAATAATGACTAAGACTCATATTCCACACAGGAGCTGAATGGACTTAAAACTCAAATTGATTGCAAACAGGTATTGATGCTATATGCTGGTAAAAGTCTCATCTGGTAAAGCTTTACATGTGTAAAAAGATAAAGCTGTGATCTGAAAAGAGATGAAGTGAAGGGCAATCAATACTCATTCTTTTGTTTTGGATTTTGAGAGAAACCAAGAAATAATTGAGCTTGTGGCACTAAAATTCTCAACTGTTCTTAGCCAATGAAAATCCAGTCAAGAGATCCAATCAGGGTGCTTTAATATGTATATTAAGAAAAAATATAAATAAATTCAGAGACAGGTAGACAGTCCACATGTTAAGGAAGCTAGTATTGAAGGGATTACTGCTGTTTGGACCAGGGCTCTCTGGAGATAAGGAAAGTCATTTTAAATATCACTGGGCTCCTTACAGTGCAAGATACAGAAGAAGAAGGAGAAGAAGAAGAAGGAGAAGGAGAAGGAGAAGAAGAAGAAGAAGAAGAAGAAGAAGAAGAAGAAGAAGAAGAAGAAGAAGAAGAAGAAGAAGAAGAAGAAGAAGAAGAAGAAGAAGAAGAAGAAGAGGAGGAGGAGGAGGAGGAGGAGGAGGAGGAGGAGGAGGAGGAGGAGGAGGAGGAGGAGGAGGAGGAGGAGGAGGAGGAGGAGGAGGAGGAGAAGAAGAAGAAAAACAAACAAAAACCTGCTTAAAAGAAACCTGCCTAGGGCGCCTGGGTGGCTCAGTTGATTAAGCGACTGCCTTCGGCTCAGGTCATGTTCCTGGAGTCCCGAGATCGAGTCCCACATCGGGCTCCCTGCTCGGCAGGGAGTCTGCTTCTCCCTCTGACCCTCTTCCCTCTCATGCTCTCTATCTCTCATTCTCTCTCTCTCAAATAAATAAATAAAATCTTTAAAAAAAAAAAAAAGAAACCTGCCTATTTACAGGCTTTCCTTTACCTTCACAAACTCAGTTCTTCCCTTTGAGTCAACAGAAAGAAATTTAGAAAAAAAAATGAGGCAATAAGAGCTGAGACCTGCCTTGGATTCTGATTACTAGGAAAACTTACGACAATAAAGCATAAATGATGCGTGTTGGGAAGGGGTGGTGGTTAAGCACAAAAGTCTTTGCAGTGAGCCAGACACGTGGGTCAGAATTCTGGCTCTGGCACTCACCACACGCATGACCCAGGAGGGACCGTGTAACATCACATAGCCACAAACCTCAGGTTTTTCATGTGAGGTGAAAGTTCCCAAATTAAAGAGCTGAGATGAGGATAAAATGAGAGAATTGATATGAATTTCTTAGGGCATAGTAAGTGCTCTAGCAATATTAGCAGTTTTTATGGTGACATTTATTTTTCCTACAGATGCAAGACAATCTGCCAGGCTGAGTATTTCCCAGTTCCTTTTATATCCTTACTGACAAGATTATTGTAGGATTCAAATAAAAAAATGTAATATATATATCATGCAACCTGGCAAGCATATGTTATGCCAGCACACCTATGCACAGCATACTAACTTGGTAAAAATTATGAAGCACCTGATCTGATCAAGATAAGCTAAAATCAGTAAATGGCTGCCACCTGAATGTTCTGTTCAGTTGTGTTTATTTTGTTTTTGTTTTGGCAAACTCATTACATTCAAACCTAAAACTCTTGAAGTTTGAGATTAGGTTTTATCTTTCATATTGCTGACAATGTTTCAAGTTAGTTTTTCTTCAGTTGTCTTTCTTTTCAATAATTTGTTTATCAAATACCTGCTTTCCAAGTGTTCTCTGATATCAGCACCTGGTTTTGGGTGAAAGTGATATTATATTTGCCCATAAACCAACATACTTGCAATACACCTAAAATGTTCTTATTTTATATACAAAATGGACGTTTAATGGGTAGAGAGAAATGTAATGTGAAGATATCTTCACAATGGCCATGTATCAGACTTTTTGATGGCTCATATTAAAGACCTTTCTACAGTAATACATCAGTCCACATTCTTGCATTGTAAGAGCAATATTCCACACTCAAATCAAGCATGATTTGATAACAGAAAGGTATGTTAGTTCTCAAGTTCAAATTCAGATAAATAAGTTACAGGAGATTGGACTAAAACTACAAGGATTCCAGGGGCATGCTGTTTAACTTATTCCTGTTTAAAATAAACTGCAGTTAATACTCTTGGTTATTATAAGATATTACATAATATATTATACAATTATTATAACTCTAACTTGGTTATTATTAAGATCAATCATATTTTAGGAGCATTTGGCAATATGATTGCATTTTATTAAAATACAGGTAACAATGTAACTTGTGATACTATCTTCTAGAATATTGCTATTTCAAGGTGGCTTAGCTACCACATTTTTCATAATTATTTCATATCTCATTTTTCTCTCCATATTTCCAGAGGATCTCAAACCAGATTCTGTTGCTTCATTTGTATTATAGTGCCTCTCCTTATAGAATGCTTGACTTGTACTTCAAATTGGCATTCCCCATCACTGGTTGCTATATGTAAGCAATTAAAGGTGATGTTTTTGATGGTAAAAGATGACTTTATGGCCCTAAACTAAGTAATGCCCTAATCCTACCCTGCCAATCATCTTAACCACCATTCTACCTCCCTTCCAGCCCCCATCCCCAGTGCAAGGATCTAAGGCAGGTATTTGGAAGGAAGAATTGCTGAATAGGAATCAAAGCACCACATTAAAAAGCTACTCTAGTGTTGGAAGCTTCGATGCATATTACTAGGCGATGCATACTACTATGCAATGCATACTATTATGTGATGCATATAAGGTTGGGGTATAGGTGGCTCATGGATAAGTAACACTTTCTATTTACTACTTTACTCAAATTAAATCTTGGACCCATCAGTTCAGGCTTACTTGTGAGGGAAAAGAGAAATACATAGACCATGGATATGCATAGAAATATCTTGAGAAACTATCTCCCTGGAAGAGGGTGAGATAGGAGTGGGGAGGGCCATGGTCCCTAATCCTTGCTGATGGCAGCCCTTTTCTAGGTATGTGCATTGCATGGATGAAGAATGACCAACAAAGAGCAACATTTGGGTACTGCTCTTTGAGCACAGTAATCCTACCTACTTAAAAGCATAGTTCTATCAGTATTTGGCATTCTGACCAATGAAATTGAGACTGTGTCTTCTCTTGGAAGTGATTTAAGAAGGAAAATGTGGAAGTATTTTGGAGACATGAGAGTAGGATGTCTCTTTCCTCTTTGTGAATCATATTTGGAATATTGCCATTATTTCTGAGTTAAAGGTAATGTTTTTCTTACCTTTATATATTTAAAATTATTTGAAAGAAGATGTGTTTTTTTCCTCAAGAGAAATTAAATAACTAATTACATTTTTTAAAAGCTATATACTGCAAGCCAAAATCTTAGCATATTAGGTGTTTCTCATACTGAAGAATGGGCCTGACCTGGCCCAAATAGTTTTGGAACTTCTGAAGCATCTGCAGGGCAGAAAGACATCAGGAAGACGTAAACCTTTGCTATAACAGGAGTTTTGTGGCAGACTTGGGTGTTTTCTGGTATATAATAACTCTTATAATGGAACAGATAAATAGTGTTGAGATTTCTAATATGATCACATCTGATTCAGGTTAATTTAGTCTCAAACTCCTCAACTATAATGTATCATTAACATTTAAATATTACAATTAATCTCAGAATCTTCACATTTCTTACAAAAAGCTCAGATTTGAAAATAGAGTCCTACCTGAGAAAGGTGCTATGAAGAACTCACATTTGTGGATCCCACATGGGTATATGGTTAAAATCCCATTCACTCCATGAGTTTTTAATATGCAGTTGCCCAAATGTTATTCTGCCATTTGATTCAGCAGTTCATCATAAGCCAAAACTTAAAATGTCTATAAAGTAGAGGAAGGACTCAGAGGACTAAAAATACAGACTTGGAAAACTGAATGTAAAGAGGAGATGAAAATTACTTTCTGCTGACCAAAATACTAAAGAAAGCAACCATATGGTACTCACTAGTAAAAGGAATTAAGGTTCTCTACCTTTGGCAATTGGAAAATGTCTAAGAATGTGCAGGCAGAACTTGAGAACAGGCTCAACAAGCAGTGGCTGCTCTATGACACTGCTCTGTGGGGCATTTTAGAAATTGGCAAGTGAAGGATAAGGAGCAGTGATGCAGGACTAGGGGCAGAGAAGGGGAAATGGCATGTCAGGTGAGATGGAACTGAAAGACTTCTCTCATCTACCCCCATTAGTTGGTGCGTGTTGAATGTGAGTATGGGAGTGAGCTACTGATGTAGTGCAAGGCAGCCAGATTGTGTCTTGAAGGCATAACAGTTATGCATGGAGTGAAATTCCAGGAAAATTAGAACTGTCTATGGCTTGAACAAAGGACAAGGTACACATGTTCTTGAATGCAAAATCCTTCATGTGCCGTTTTGTCAGTGGTTAAGGATGACATTAGCACATTTTAGAGACTGAGGTCACTTAGAATTTCTATAATTCCTAGGCCATCCTTACAGCTGTAATAATTGACATAGTATATAACATGTCTCCTTATTAAAATTCTAAATATAACTCCAGTATAAGCAAGTAATCAATCAGTCAATAGCAGAGAAAGTTTGGATAAGCTATTTTCATGTATGAGATCCTAGGATTAGAAAAAAGTATTGCTAGTATAAAAAAAAGTTTGATTTTATCATTAAAAATAGATTGAATAGGGGCATCTGGGTGGCTCAGTCAGTTAATTGTCTGTCTACCTTCGGCTCAGGTCATGATCCCAGAGTGCCCAGATGGAGCAGTTTGCTTCTCCCTCTCCCTCCACCCTCCCCCTGCTCATGCTCTCTCTCGCTCTCTCTGTCATTCTCAAATAAATAAATAAAATAGATTTAATAGTAAGTACTATTGAAGATGGCGGATTTCTCTTTGATCGCATTTACCTTGACAATTGCTTGAAATATGCTAATGACTGTTCAGATATTGATTTATGTATACATAACATTTTGAATAAAAACTTGCCTTAGAAAAAGAACAAAAAAACATCCAACAGAGTTATGTTAATAGTTTCATGGAAAAAGTTATACTATAAATGTTGTAAAGATAGATCTTATAAATATAATCTTGCAGATTGGATTCCTTCAACTGAGACCAAATTCTTGATAGTCATTTATATTTAAACCTGAATGCTAATAAAATGCCTAAAGTTCATACAATTAGAGTAGACCAGATGTCACTGCTAAGAGCAAGATTGATCTGGAATTATACTATTATGTTGAATTTAGTATATGATTCTTACAAATCTTTTTTTCTCTTCCATTTTTAAAGTGTCTTATGAAGAATAAGGAAAATAAGATGCACTAATAAAGGAAGTAAAATAATTTCTTTCTCTTAACACCACTCTTAATTGCTTGAGAAATGACTTGAGTCACTCTTGACTAAATCTCTAATATTAAAAATCTTAATAACCTTTCTGAAATGTAAATCACAGATTATAAATTCTTTATTAGAATTAAAGATTTCTTTAATAATTTTCTCTCAAACTCTCAATGTCATAATTATGGCTATTTAAAATACAAAATCTACAATAGTTTATACTTTTGGTATTTCCCTGATGCATAGCTCAGTGCCTTTCAATATTGCCTTCTTTAGGTTTTTAGGTTCTTCATGCAGAATATCATTAATAAAGACAATTCCTTATAAAAGAGTTCCTTGCTTATTTTATGAAACCAGGATAATGAACATTGTTAAGTCAGGATAAAACACAAATGAATTTTATTGTCCATTTTAATGTCAGCACCATATCTTTGGTCTGTAAAACATATACATTGTGGAACCTACACTCTCATATTCCATGGAAATTCTGTTTCATCCTGGTCACCAGCCCACTCTCACTCTCTGCCCTCTGATAAGCACATAACCAAGGTTCTCATTTCTGTCAGTTTTGATTTCTCTGGCTTAGAATTATTAAGTAATGAGTATGCAGGAAAATCAAGCCCTCAAGGTATCATGCCACTACATGGTGAAAAGAACAAAAAGAGCACTGATGATAATATTTGAGTAACCACATTGGGTTTTGTCTGAAGCTAGTGCTTTTCAGTTACAGAAGTCAATGAGTTTTCCTTTTTGCTTAAGTCAATTTCAGCTGATTTTTCAATGACTTGCATCCAAAAGAGTCCCAATGAATATACTTAAAATATTTGCTAAATCTTTTATAATGACAGGCACTTTTTGGAAACATTGAAAGCCAAGTATGAATGATGGAGAATCAGTTCTCTAGAACAATGGTTCTTAATGACACTGTCCCAAGCACCCAGGTAATTTGTAATAAGTGTAACATGTTGAAATAATTTATTACTGGGAGTAGTTTAATTTTTTTATTTGTGCAGGATTTTTTAATACATTAGTGTTAATTCAAGGATATTCCTATATACCATCATTCATTGGACTCATTTTTTATAACTTACACCTGATAATATTCCACATAGATAAACCATCTAAATGAGGGCCCTATGTTTGGATTTCTTTATAACATGTGTGGAGGCAACATTTATAATTCTGTCTCAATATCCAGAAGCTATACAAAAAATTCATAAATTCAACTTGATTAAAAACTTTTTGAATGCATAGTAAAAATTTTAAAAATTAAGAGGCAAATTGAATAAAAATATTTGCTACTTACATCACAGGAAAAAAAATGCTAATCTCTTTTAAAAGAGTTCTTAAAAATAAAGGAAAAATAACATGGAAGAATGATCAGAAAATATGAGCAATTTATAGAAAATTTATGAAAATGTTCCTTAAACAAATGAAAAGGTACTCTATGTCACTAGGACTGCAAATTAAAACTACACCAAGATGCCAGTTCTTACCTATCATAGTGATAAAAAATTAGAGCCCTGAAAGTATTGTATTGGCCCAGCTTTGGAAAGACACTGTTGTAACTGCTGGTGGGAACACGGAATGCTAAAACTGGTGTGTGTGTGTGTGTGTGTGTCTACAAATACAAAATGGTATCTACCACAAGGTAATTCATTGCAGCATTAATTTAAATAGCAAATTTTGACCAAAACTGAAACAGAAAGAAATAGAAAACTTGAACAGACTGATAACCAATAAAGAAATTGAATCAGTAATCAAAAATCTCCCAACAGACAAAAGTTCAGGGGCAGATGGCTTCTCAGGTGAATTCTACCAAACATTTAAAGAAGAGTTAATACCTATTCTTCTCAATCTATTCCAAAAAATAGAAATGGAAAGAAAACTTCTAAATTCATTTTATGATACCAGCATTACCCTGACACCAAAACCAGAAAAAGACTCCACTAAAAAAGAGAACTACAGGCCAATATCCCTGATGACCTTCGATGCAAAAATTCTCAACAGAATACTAGTAAATCAAATCCAAAAGTACATTAAAAGAATCATTCACCACGATCAAGTGGGATTTATTCCTGGGCTGCAAGGGTGGTTCAATATTCACAAATCAATCAGTGTGATACACCACATTAATAAAAGAAAGGATAAGAACCATGTGACCCTTTTCAATAGATGCAGAAAAAGCATTTGACAAGGTACAACATTCATTCATGATAAAAAAAAAAAAAAACTTCAACAAAGTAGAGTTAGAGGGAATATATCTCAACATCATAAAGACCATAAAGGAAAAACCCTCAGCTAATATCATCCTCAGTGGGGAAAAACTGAGAACTTTTCCTCTGAGTTCAGGAACAAGACAGGGATGTCTACTCTCACCACTGTTATTTAACAACTACTGGAAGTCCTAGCCTCAGCAATCAAACAACAAAAAGAAATCAAAACATCCAAATTGGCAAGGAAGAAGTCAAATTCCAACTGTTTGCAGATGGCATGATACTCCATAAAGAAAATCCAAAAAACTCCCCCCCAAAATTGCTAGGACTAATACACAATTTCAGTAAGGTCACAGGATACAAAATCAATGTACAGAAATCCGTTGCATTTCTGTACACCAGCAAGGAAGCAGTAGAAAGGGAAATCAAGGAATCAATCCCATTTATAATTTATAATTGTATCAAAAACCATAAGATACCTAGGAATAAATCTAATCAAAGAGGTAAAAGATCTGTACTCTGAAAACTGTAACACACTTGTGAAAGAAATTGAAGAGGACACAAAGAAATGAAAAAAAAAGCACTCCATGCCCATGGATTAGAAGAATAAATATTGTCAAAATATCTATATTACCCAAAGCAATCTACACATTTAATGGAATCCCTGTCAAAATACAACCAGCATTTTTCACAGAGCTAGAACAATCTTAAAATTTGTATGGAACCACAGGGGACCCTGAAGAGCCAAAGCAAATTTGAAAAAGAAAAACAAAGCTGGAGGTATCACAATTCTGGACTTCAAACTATGGAGCCGTGGTCATCAAAACAGTATGGTACTGGCACAGAAATAGACACATAGATCAATTGAACATTATAGAAAACCCAGAAATGAACTCACAACTATATGGTCAATTAATCTTCAACAAAGCAGGAAAGAATGTCCAATGGAAAAAAAGTCTCTTCAACAAATGATGTTGGGAAAACTGGACAGCAACACAAAAGAATGAAATTGGACTAGTTTCTTATACCATACACAAAAATAAATTCAAAATGGATGAAAGACCTAAATGTGAGATAAGAAACCATCAAAATCCTAGAAGAGAACATAGACAATAACCTCTTGGATATTGGCCATAGCAGCTCCTCTCTAGACATGTTTCTTAAGGCAAAGGAAACAAAAGCAAAACTAAACTATTGGGATTCATCAAAATAAAATGTGTTTGCACAGTGAAAGAAACAATCGACAAACTAAAAGATAACCTACAGAATGGGAGAAGATATTTGCAAATGACACATCTGATAAAGGGTTAGTATCCAAAAATATATAAAGAACTTATACAAATCAACACACAAAAAACAAATAATCCAGTTTAAAAAAATGGACAGAAGACATGAATAGACATTTTTCCAAAGAAGACATACAGATCGCTAACAGGCACATGAAAAGATGTTCAGCATCACTCGTAATCATGGAAATACAGATCAAAACTATGAGATATTACCTCACCAGTCAGAATGGCTAAAATTAACAACACAGGAAACAACAGGTGTTGGCGAGGATGTGGAGAAAGAGGAACCCTCTTACACTGTTGGTGGGAATGAAAACTGGTGAGCCACTCTGGAAAACAGTATGGAAGTTCCTCAAAAGTTAAAAATAGAATTATCCTATGATCTAGAAATTGCACTAGTTTGGGTATTTACCCGAAGGATACAAAAATACCCCAATGTTTTAGCAACATTATCAACAATAGCCAAATTATGGAAAGAGCCCAAATGTCCACCAACTGATGAATGGATAAAGAAGATGTGGTGGGGGCACCTGGGTGGCTCAGTCATTAAGCATCTGCCTTCAGCTCAGGTCGTGGTTCCAGGGTCCTGGGATGGAGCCCCGCATCCGGCTTCCAGCTCAGCGGGAAGCCTGCTTCTCCCTCTCCTGCTCCTCCTGCTTGTGTTCCCTCTCTCACTGTCTTTCTCTCTCTGTCAAAAAATAATAAAATCTTTAAAAAAAAAAAGAAGATGTGGTGTACACACACATACACACGCACACACACACACACACACACATATATAAAATGGAATAATTGAATATTACTCAGCCATAAAAAGAATGAAATCTTGCCATTTGCAAAGAGGTGAATGGAACTAGAGAGTATTATGCTAAGTGAAATAAGTCAGTCAGAGAAAGACAAATACCATATGATTTCACTCATATATGGAATTTAAGAAACAAAGGAAATGAACATAGGGGGGACAAAAAGAGAGACAAACCAAGAAACAGACTCTTAACTATAGAGAACAAACTGATGGTTACCAGAAGGGAGGTTGGTAGGGGGATGGGTTAAATAGGTGATGGATAATAAGGAGGGCACTTGTGATAAGCACTGGGTGTTATATATAATAGATGAATCACTAAATTCTACACCTGAAAATAAATAAATAAATATAAATAAATAAATAAATAAATAAATAAATAAATAAATAAAGCAAACAAATTTTGAATAGAAACCAAATGCCCATCCTTAGAAGACAGACTAAGTAATATATGGAATAGCCACACAATGGAGTACTATTAAATCATATAATAAAAACGTAAGTAGCTATGAATTTATTTGGATTATTTCCAGGATACATTATTAAGAATGTATGATACTTGAGGTGCCTCAGTGGCTCAGTTGGTTGAGCCTTTGAGTCTTGATTTCAGCTCAGGTCATGATCTTAGGGTCATGGGATCAGAGTCAGGCTCTGCTCAGCACGGAGTCTCCTTGAGTTACTCTCCCTCTGCCCCTCCCTCCATTCATGCTCTCCTTCTCTCTCTCTCTAAAGTAAATAAATCTTAAAAAAAAAAAGTGTATGATATTCTTTGTATTAGAATATATGGGAATTATATATATTTTTTTATTTATAACATAATTTATATTTATAATTTTCATTAATTACATTATTTTTGTTATAATTATATAATTGTATTATTTATCACTTTAGTTATATTACTTATAATTTATTATATATTTCTACTAAAATTGCAGGTATATATATTATGTATGTATATATAATATAAGGTGTATAATATATTACACACACATACAGAGAATAAACAGTAAACAATGAAAGTGGTTAATCTTAAGATGAGTATGAAGAAGAGGGAAAGGATGAAGGGATGGAGGTAAGTTCTTCTTCAAAGATGAATGACAACTGATAAATGGATGGAATAATAAAATTTTTAAAATAAACATTTTTAATCTATAAAGAACTTCTCAAACTCAACACCCAAAAAACAAATAATCAAGTCAAAAAATGGGCAGAAGACATGAACAGATACTTTTCAAAAGAAGACGTACAAATGGCTAACAGGCACATGAAAAAATGTTCATCATCATTAGCCATCAGGGAAATTCAAATCAAAACTACATTGAGATACACCTTACACCAGTTAGAATGGCAAAAATTGACAAGGCAAGAAACAACAAATGTTGGAGAGGTTGTGGAAAAGGGGAACCCTCTTACACTGTTGGTGGGAATGCAAGTTGGTACAGACACTTTGAAAAACAGTATAAAGTTCCTCAAAAATTTTAAAATAAAGCTACCCTATGACCCAGCAATTGCACTCCTGGGTATTTACCCCAAAGACACAGTTGTAGTGAAAAGAAGAGTCATCTGCACCCCAGTGTTCATAGCAGCAATGTCCGCAATAGCCAAACTGTGGAAAGAGCCGAGATGCCCTTCAACAGACGAATGGATAAAAAAGATGTGGTCCATATATACAATGGAATATTACTCAGCCATCAGAAAGATGAATACCCAACTTCTACATCAACATGGATGGGACTGGAGGAGATTATGCTAAGTGAAATAAGTCAAGCAGAGAAAGTCAATTACCATATGGTTTCACTTATTTGTGGAACATAAGGAATAACATGGAGGACATTAGGAGAAGGAAGGGAAAAATGAAGGGGGGGGAATCGGAGGGAGAGATGAACCATGAGAGACTATGGACTCTGAGAAACAAACTGAGGGTTTTAGAGGGGATCCATATGTGGATCCTGGAGTTTTATAAAAAATTTTTAAAGACGTTTTAAGAACAACTAGGACATATGGATGGGTGAGCCTGGTGATGGGTATTAAAGAGGGCACGTTCTGCACGGAGCACTGGGTGTTACATGCAAACAACGAATCATGGAACACTACATCCAAAACGAATGATGTACTGTACGGTGACTAACATAACATAATAAAATTAAATTAAATTTAAAAAATAAACATTTTTAATCTCTAATGTAAAAATTGAATCAGACAATTTTTATCAATAGAGGCTGAAACCATTGTGTGAAGAGTTATTAGAAAATAAGATATTCTTATCTCTTCAAGATGTAACTCGAGATTACTTACTAATTGCTAGCAGTTAAAAATGGTTCTTTGCAATTGAAAGATTTGGTGGTCAAACTTTGTGTCATCAGTGATAGGACAACCTAATACAAAGCTCTTATTAATGGAAACAGTAAGAAATATATAATAACACCTATGTACTATTCTTGCCAAAATCATTAACTTGAATCTATTCATGTGGAAACAATAGAGAAAACAAGAACGGGATACATTCTAAGAGACCAAAGCCCTGAAATCATAAGAAAGAAGAAAGAAGAAAGAAAAAAAGAAAGAGAAAGAAAGAAAGAAAGAAAGAAAGAAAGAAAGAAAGAAAGAAAGAAAGAAAGAAAGAAAGAAAGAAAGAAAGAAAGAAAGAAAGAAAGAAAGAAAGAAAGAAAGAAAAAAGAGGGACAGTTCAACATTGAGAGAAACTGAAGAGACAAAACCAAATATAATTTGCTGACCACAAGTGGATCCTGGAGTTTTATAAAAAAAAAAATTTAAAGACATTTTAAGAACAATTAGGACATATGGATATGACAGTATATTAGGTAATATTTTTAAGTTGGTGTTAATTTTTTTAGATGTGACATTGGAATAGTGGTTATATGGAAGAATATTTGCATTCCCTTTTCTAATGTATTCATTTTTAAAGACTCCTGCCAATATATTTATTAGAAAAATTATGGAATGACTATAAATTACTTTTAAATGGTTCAGAAAAAGAAAAAAACATACATGGATTTAGAGAAAGGAAACAAGCTTGAAAAAACACTGATGTTTAAATCTAGCTAGGTACAGGTTGCATAGGTACCTATTGTAAAATTCCTCTAACTTTGCTATAGGTTTGACACTTTTTTCAGAAATAGAAATGTATAAAAATAGCAAAATCTGATTGGAATTGCTAAATTAGCCTGTTTTTTAAAATTAAAGTATAAAATAAAGATCATTTATCTGGTGAATCTATACCAAAGAAGGTTTTTTTCAAATACAATCCTAATATATATATGCCTCTCCACCACCCAACACCTATCTTGCCATTAGATGAAATCGCTGTAGAGGACATGGTTGCAAAGTTGAAATTTAAAATGAGAGACATCACAAAAATTAAGCTACTTCTCTACTATTTTCTTAATGGTTTTACTCAAATATAGATGTTAAGAGAAAGTCTAATTGCAAAATATTCATCTCCCAAATGTCTTAACCTCCCTGAGGAGCATTGTATCTTTCAGGGATTGGAGTTGTAAGAGAAAGAAAAACAAAGACCAAACATCAGGCATAACTAGATTTTGAGGGGTCATGTGACATCATCAGAACTTGGCCTTGCCCTCTCCATCTCTTAACTTTGCTTCCCTTTGTATTGGTAGGGTTGTCAGGCTGGCTTTATACTCATGCTGCCCAAGTAGGTATAAACTCGAGTCTTACGCCTATCCTCTCTCAATTCAATAGCTAGAGATAGTTTCCTGTCTACTCTAACTGTACCCTCTTGGATCAGCTACCAGTTCTGATGAAAACGTTGTGGCCGGGGGCATGTGCGCCTGATTTACCAGGCTCACGTTCTCCAGATATAAGACAGGAGTGCCATCATAGCACCTAGGCTACCTGAACTGAAAGAACAGAAAATGTTTCCTGAAACAAAAGTAGAATTTTCTTAACATAAAAAATAGGAATGAGTGCTGGTCAAGCAAAACCAGCAGCTGTCAAGTACCAACACCACAACCATTTCTGAACCCCTGAATTGTACACTTTCTTTTATTTTCTTCACACTTTGTGATTTCAAATAAGCTACATGAACAATTTCTGGAGATTTTAATTTTCTCTTCTATGCAGTGTTTTATATATATATATATATATATATATATACATACACACACATAATTACTTTTATAGAACGACCTATCTTTGTTTACAATTTTTTTATTTCATCTGTCTTTATTGAACTGAGCACATTTGGTACTGAGTGTAGTTCATTATAAATTATAAATCTTTTCTGTATTAATTTTTTCTCATAGGTTTTTGTGCTTTTCCATTTCTAGTCATATTTCTACAAAGTTAAATTAATATTAAGGGTGAGATACTAACCTCCAAAGCAAGAGATTCTGATTCAATGATGATTCATTTTTAATAGAGAACAAAGTTGTCACAGGAATACATTAATTTTCTGGAGATAAAGTGCCTTTTACTCTAGCACAACATATATCCATCACTTTTGCCCTTCATTAGTGAGATAAAATATTTCTTGGTGAACACAAAAGAGCACCATATTATAAACTATCACATTTCTGCACCATATAAAATGAACTGAAAATACAAAAATCATTTTGTAAATATGAGTTTTATACTTTTCTTATTAAGGGTTGAAAAGTGCATAAGAATTCATTATGATTTTCAATGATCCATATATACTAAATACTGATCCCTTGGATCCTTCTGAATCATTTTTTTATAGAAGTATATCAAGCAGCTTTTCCTTCAGCATGAGATAATCCTAAAATCTCAAAAGTTTACAATACCATTTAGTTTCACTCATGTTACGTGAATGCTGAGGGTCACTTCAGCTTTGCTGGGATTTTCTGGATTTGGTTGGCTACCATTGAGGTTTACTGTGCTTGGTTTTTCTCCATGTGTTTTCTTATTTCGGGACCAACCACTACCACAACATACTGTTGTGATGACAGAAGCAGAAGTAGAAGGTGACTGACAGAAACTTGCAATACTTCTAACAGCTTTTGGTAAGATATGGCATCTGCTATATCTGTTCACATTTCACTGGCCAAATAAGTTGCATGTCAGAGCCCAACATCATTGGGGCCAGGAATTATACTTCTCTCATGAGTGGGGGCAGGTATAAGTAAGTGGGTGGTGAATATCTGGCGACTAATATTATTATCTACCACAGGAGGTAACCAGGAAGCTGACTTATTCTACTACGGGTGGAGTAGATAGGCAACTATTCATCCACCTATTAATTTACACATACATTGTTTGAATCCACTATGGATCAGGTCCTTTTTTAAGTGCTCCCTTCTGACATGAATTGACAACACTAGCAAAATAAAACAACATATACAAAATTGTCCCTATCAAGGTGGTTGTTGTTTTTTTTTTTTTTAGGTCGGGGTTGGCAAACTTTTCTGTAAATGACCAGACATCAAATACTTTAGAGTTTGTGGGTCACACATATTCTCTGTGGTGGCTTCTTCCTTCTTCTTTTCCTACCTCCTCCTTTTTATTTTTCTTTTAACAATTCTTTAAAGATGGAGGAAAAAGAAATTCTTAGCTCTCCAACTGCATAAAAATGCACCCTCAGCCAAATTTGGCCCAAGTGCCAACACCTGTTTTAAGAAAACACAACAGGCAGAGTCCATCATCTCTCATGGTTCGTCTTCCCCTCCGATTCCCCCCCCCTTCATTCTTCCCCTCCTGCTATTTTCTTCTTCTTCTTTTTTTCTTAACATATATTGCATTATTTGTTTCAGAGGTACAGATCTGTGATTCAACAGAAAACTATTCACATTAGACAAAATGTTATCATTTCAAATAAGGTCGTATACTCTAGTTTGATTAACCTATAAATCTATAAGTAAATTGTCTTTTAGTTTGCAAAAACCCAATAACAGAGAACAATACAGTTGACCCTTCAGCAATGTGGGGATCAGGGGCCCTGACCTACCACATGGTTGGAAATTCACATAAAACTTTTGACTCTCCCAAAACTTAACTACTGTTAAGTTAACTACTGCCTATTGTTGACTAGAATCCTTACTGGTAACATAAACAGTAGATTAATACATATACTGTATGTTATATATGTATCATTTATTGTATTCTTACAATAAAGCAAACTAGAGAAAATAAAATGTTATTAAGAAAACCATAAAGAAGAGAAAATACATTTACAGCTTTGTAGTGTATTTATTGAAAGAAATCCACAGAGAAGAGGACTCATGCAGTGCAAACCAGTGCTGTTCCAAGGTTAACTATATAGGACCTCTACATCAAAAAGTACTTATGACAGAGTTTATGCAACTATGACAAATACATTTCCCTTAGTTGCTCAGCCTTACTCTTTGGACATACAGTTCAAATATAAGCTTCATGTTCAATTTTTCACACCAAATCTGTACTTCTGAGATGGTTTATCTTGAGCAGGGAATAATGAAGAAAATTGGTATAGTGTGTAAGGGCATGAACTGAGTTTAGGTCTTGGTTCTATCATTTATTACCTGGGTGGAGTATGTTTATGACAGATAATTTATGGCCTTTGTCTGATTATCCTAATATCTGGGTCATCTCGCCATGTATTTTTCCTTAGGATTTGAATTTCCATGGTTCTTTGTAGGCTGACTAATTTGGGATTGAATTGTGTACATTTTTAATATTATGTCATGACATTCTGGGTCTCCCTCCTCTCCGTGATCTCCTGCAACACTTCCTACCTCCCTTTTCTCTTCTCTGGCCAGAAACCTGACTTCTTGCTCTTCCAGACACTTCCTAAAACTGTATTCAGGACCTAATGGTGGGAGGACAGAGAGAGGAAAAGAGGCAATGGAGATATGCTTCAGGAGCAGATCCTCTCATCAGAGAGGATTTCCCTCTTTCTGCCCCACACGGCAGCCACCACCAACCAACCCAGTACTGTCTGGGGACTGCAGCAGGAGAAAATGGAAAAAAGAAAACTAAATAGATCATTTCTCCCACTTTTTTCAACCCTTAGTAGTCTCTTTCCTGTCCTTAGATCGGAAAGACTGTTTCTCAGGAAACACTTTTTGTCTGCTCTAGATATGCATTTACAGATTTGGGCTTTTAGCCCAGGTTGGGTGATAGGAGGAATTAAAAAAAAAAATTGTAAACTCATCATTGGTTTTGTGGAACTTAGAATTCCAAAATTCTAATCTCCTTTTGTAGTCCACCTGCTACCATGTATTTGTTAGTACCCTCAGATTGTTGCTCTAAGCATTCTGTCCAGGATTTAGATTTGCATCAGTGGAAGAAACTGGGCGGAATATACTCACTTAGCTTCCCGAGGATCTGAGCTCCAAGTTACTCAATAATTTTAAATGAGCATGGTTTAGAGTGAAAGGAAGGGTGAAAGAGATGAGGAAAGTGAAGAGAAAGTATTAGAAACAATAATACAATTCCAGGCAGGAGGCCACAAGAGAAAATCCCTTGTGTAATATGGGGAACACAATGTACTGACACAGCACAGTGTTTTCAGTGATTGATGTGTCCCAGTGTGCTGGCTGGAAAAGTAGAGCCTCAGAATCTGAAAGAGTACATTTAGGAACATTAGCTGAGGAATGATTCTAGTACAATAAACATTTCTCCTAGTGAACATCATTAGAGCTCCAAGACAATCCATTGCTGCCCATAAAATTTGATGTAAAGTCAAAGATAGTGGTAGAGGATTTCAGTCATATTCTCTTACTCTATTTGGTATCCCTTATTGTAAATAAAACAACAAACATGGTATGTGTTATAAGGGCAGAAGAAAAGAAAAAAAAACAGAATAGTAACTTTAAAAAGTCCAAATGAACTAACTTGAAAAGAACAAATGTTAAATTCATGGGTAAATAAGTAACAACAGTAATCAAAATATAAAATTTGAGCATTATAAAATTGACTATTCTTTCATTGATGCTGTCCAGTAATGTCAATGTATCTCATTTGAAAGTGGTTTAAAAACTTCTCAATAACTGGCACATTGCTATTGAGAGAGCTAGTAAAAATCTGTTTTAATATTTGTCTATGTAAAGTCTTCCTTGTTCTTGACCTTCTCTTAGTTATTCTATGTGAGTTGAGGCTCATAGGTGAGCAAAGTCATTTTCAACGTTCTGGTATTAAAACAGCTGTGGCCATTTTCCCGAGCAAAATGATTTCCTTCTTGCATCCCCACAAAAGCCCAGTGTGAAATTTAACAAGAGGAAGAAACCTCAAAGGGCACACAGGAAAGCGAGCACAGCCTCAGTGTGCATGGACTCTTAAATCCTAATTCACGATATGCCTGTGAAAAGGATGCTACTGTTTTAGTCAGATATCCAATGCAAAGATAAATAATAAAAATAAGTAGTTCTTGAAAGAGGATTTGAATCGATAAAAACTACTAAAGTTTTATCTAGATCCACAATATATTATGGGGACATCTTAGAGATGGCTTCCTAAGAATTTCATTCAGACTTTATTTATGATTAGCAATGAGATGTATAAACATGTTTCGAGGTGCAAGTGTTTAAAAAACTGGTATCTGTGAGATCCTTAAAAACATCCATGATACACCAAGTATAAGAAAAACTGCCAGATTTCAACACTGATAAACCTGGTGCAGTCTGAAAAACAAATGGAGGTGTCTGAGGCTCCCTGCATTCAGTGATTCTGTTCTTTCTCTGGCATGATTCACACGAGGCGATTATCATGGAGCCCAGATGCTGGCTCTGCAGCTGCTACCCAGAGCTGCACTTTTCTCTACATCCTCTACTTTGTGCAATGAGTTTGAAAACATTGAGGCCCTACTGAGCATGTTTTTTTGTTTGTTTGTTTTTATTAGTAGTCAATAGCAAAATAAAATGGGCTCTGAAGATAATGAATCAAATTTCACAGGGAAGCAAGAACATTTTTTTTTCCTGAGGCAATGTTAACATTTTGTCTTAAGTACAAGCAAAAGAACTTGGTGGCTATTTAGAATGCTAGTTGAAGCACCCTCCAAGAGATTGAACAGACTTTAATGATGTTGGCATTCCAAGATGTAAACCTAAGTGATAGATCTTGAGAATAAGAATTTTAGATATATCTCATCCACTTAAGATCGGCCGCGAGGTGGGTGTTTTGGAGCCAGATGACTTACATGTAAGAATGGAGAGAAATAATAAGAAATGAAATAGCTCAAGGCCAAAGATCCCAAGCAATCAGTCAGTATCATAATTGGAGGAATCAAGGAAAGATATGCTATTGTTTAGGGACATACCTGGGATGAACAGTATATTGAATTTTTAATATTATAGCCTGTTTCAAGCATACAAATTTAACAAATGCTAGGGAAATAGATGCCCAGGGGAAGTTTTAAGCTGAACACCGTCATGATTCAATAGATTTATTTCCCTGCACTTACTTCCCAGGACACATGAAATGTGGCACATGTAGAGGTGAATTTGATTTGTTAAGTCAATCAGCAATTGTTTACTAATTACACATACTTTTAAAAATGGATGACAGGATTGGGAATTAGAGGAAAGAATAGGAAATCTTCTTACACTCTTTAACTAACACTCTGATTTGGGAGCTCAGACATACACAAGAGAGAGTAGCATCCTGTTAATAGAACACAAGTACTTCTGTACAAATAAAAATGTAAGTTTCTTATTAAGGGCAAGGATCATGTCTTTTTTGTGGATATTATGGCTTCAGTGCTAATCCTTATTAGGTGACTAATAAACATTCATTGAATAAGGTGGAGCACAAAACAGGCTGAATTAGAGTAAGATTATTTTTGGCTAGTTCTACAAGGAGTAATGGACATGATTTGGCAAAAAAATGGGAGAGAAACTCATGCAGGAGAAATTTTTAGAAAATAAAAGGCAAATTATGAATAGCATCTAAATTTGCAATGTCTAAAAAATATAGCCTAAGCCACTGACTTTAAATTCAAGACCATAGACAAAGGTAGGTATCATGTTTCTTTAAGTGACTAAAGAGATATAAATGCTGAGGAAGCCACATATAGCCTGAATTCTAACAGGAATGACAGAAGGTAGAAAAACTATTTGAATACTCTTGAAAATATTCTAGTACTAGTTGAAGAGGAACTAGTGTAGATTATCAGGAAGGAATACAATGATCAGACAGTTTGTGAGAACTGACTTACATGTAAAAATTGAGAAAAACAATAAAAATAAAGAATACTAGACCAGACATCCAAAGCAGTCAATCAAGATCATAACTAAAGGATGCAAGGAAAGATGTGTTAAAAAAGACTGGGGAGAGAGCTGGGACAAGACAACACACTAAACTTTTAATATTACAACTTGTTTTGGGGCGCCTGGGTGGCTCAGTCGTTAAGCATCTGCCTTCGGCTCAGGTCATGATCCCAGGGTCCTGGGATCGAGTCCCACATCGGGCTCCCTGCTCCGCGGGAAGCCTGCTTCTCCCTCTCCCACTCCCCCTGCTTGTGTTCCCTCTCTAGCTGTGTCTCTCTCTGTCAAATAAATAAATAAAATCTTTTTAAAAAAATTACAACTTGTTTCAAGCCTGGATTTAACAAATACTATAATTTTTAACACCTGTTTATATATTTCTCTTTCAAAGAAATAAAATACAAATGCCTTTAAACCCCCTTTATTCCATTTATTTCTCCCCACCATCAAAGGTAGGCACTAAAGTTGGTTCATGTTTACTGTCTGTGTTTTTGTACCTTTATTAAATCTCTGTGATTCCAGAAAGTATTGATTATGGCATTTGAGATTTACCTAAATATTTCTATTTGCAGCTTGCTATTTTAAACTCAGCATTTTTGGTTACCCATGTAAATATTTGTAAAATAAGTTTCATTCATTCACTCTGGTTTATTCACTGTGATTGATTTATTGGTTCTGCTTATGGTATCTTTGGTTCTACAGAAGTTTTCAATTTTAATATAAAATATATCAATCTGTTTCTTTTCAGGTTTGTACTCTGTGTGTTTTGTCTAAGGGTTTCTTCCTTATCTTGAAGTAATAATATTTCTGGTATTTGTTTATCTTGTTTTGTTGTTTTAAATTTACTTCTAAAATTTGGGAGTTAAACAGAAATTTACTTATGAAACGTTCTGTGAGTTAGGGGTATAATTTTCTGTTTTTCAATATGGATAACCAATTATCCACTTATTAAACAGTCAATATTTTCTCCACTTTTAATGCCACCTCTATCATATAGAAAGTTTTCTTATATCTCTGGGTGATTTTTTTCCACCCACTAATGTATCTGTTATTTTTGCCCTACCACAATATTTTGATTTTTATAATATCATAAGTATTGGTAAGATTATCACTTATTAATATCTACCAAAACCTTGCTACAATTTTGATTGGATTATGTTGAATTTATGGACTAATTTTGGGCGATGTGACATATTTATGGTACTGAGTCTTCCCATTTATGAAAGAATGTATCTCAACATTTAATTAGTCCTGTCTTCATATTCTTTAAAAACTTTTTTACAATATCCTACATAAAAGACCCCTTTTATATTTAGCTAGATTTATATGTAGATCATAATTTCAGTTGCTATTTTTAACTGGATCTTTTTACAATTTCAATTTCTATTTGTTTTTTAAAGGGGAATAGACGCACCGTTGATTTTTTTTTTTTTTTTTTTTTTTTTTTTGCATCCTTATCCTATACATCACGAGTTGTAGAACTCCCTGAGAAGTTTTGATAGTTTGCCTTTTGGTTCTTTTGGGTTGTCTGTGTGGGCAACCCTACCATTATGAAAATGTGTTACTTTATAAGAATGATGCCATTAACTTGTTTTTACTTACTACTGCCTTGGCTAGGATTGCACTGTCCCCATATAACCACCAGCCACGTATGGCTATTTAAATTTAAGTTAGTTGTTTCTTCAATTGCTAAAGCAACATTTTAAGTGTTCCATAGCCACATGTGAATACTGGCTACCATATTGTACCACACATAAATAGAATACTTTCATCATCACAGAAAGTTCTATTGAATATTTTCAGGCTACAAACTCTAGTATAGTATGGAATAGAACAAGCTGAGATAGCAGATATACCTATATTATTTCTGACTGTATTAATTTTATATTTCTATTAACTAATTATCACAAACTTTGTGGCTTAAAATAGCACAAATTTATTTTCTCACAGTTTCTGCAGGTCAGATGTCTGAGCACAATGTGAGTGGATCCTCTGCTCAGGGTCTTACCGGGTTGATATCAGGTTGTGGGCTGGGGCAGTTTTCACCGAGAAATTGGCATCTTCCAAGTTGACTGGTTCTGGCAGCAGTCATTCCTTTTGATGGCAAGAATGAGGTCCCCAGTTTTCTAGCAGCTATTGCTGAGACTACTCTCACCTTCTAGAGGCTACTTGCAGTTCCATGTCATGTTCACAACACAGATGGCTGATTTTCTCGGGCCCAGAGTGCATCTCTCTTATTTCCTCTTCTGCAACCTGTGGGTGAAAACTATGCTTTTAAAGGCGTCTCCTGGCTAGGTAAGGACCACCAAGGATATTGTTTCATTCGCTAAAGAAATTAACATAATCATGGGAGTGATATCTTGTCATAGTGATGGGTTCCACCCACACTCAAAGGAGAGGTGATTGTATAAAGACTGATGGTCATTGTGAGTCATTTTAGAATTCTGCCTCCCACACTGACTAAATGAAATGTACCTATTGTTCTAACAATCAAGATAATTTTTCCTGTAAGCTGGGAGTAATTACCAGTACGTGGTTAAGAAAATTCACTTTTAGTCCTAGCTTACTAATATGTTTCACCACTAACAAGTATTGCAATTTACCAGTTAATATTCCTCTTTCTTTATGTATAGCCTATAGAGAGGTTAAACCAGTATTAACTCATCATAAGTTACCAACTTGAGTGTTACTAGTCCTTACGTGAATAAATGTTCAACACCTCTTTAAGTGAAGTCCATAGTACTAATTATCAGGGGAATTCACTGACAGTATAATCCCATTGGTGAAGAAAATTTTTTCTAGTACACCCTTTCAAGAGTCCTAGTTCATGCAGTGGTTTTACTTCTAACTCCCAACCTTATGTAAACTCAAAGTATTATTTCTTACCTCTATATGAAAGTTCAGCTCTTTGGTTACCAAGACTAGCAAACCTAACCATGTTTTTAACCATATTTTATGCTTTAAGCTGTTTTTAAGCTTTCTGTTGCTCTTTGGCCCATTTTTCTAACATTTTTTGCCAACCAGCTGTGTACTTTAATTTAAATTTTATTTTTTTAACTTAAAAATTAACATTTTAAAATTTAAAAATTAAAAAAATTAAATTTGAAATTACATTTTATCCATTATTTATCCATATCTTCCTAGCAAGAGTATTTGGGGATTATCTTCTGCCACATTAACCAGAGCTAAAGTCTTTTCTCAGTTATATAAATGTCAATTATCAGAAGTTGGCTCATCCTCAAAGTAAAATGCATATAAAGGCAACTGGAAATATGAAACTACACTTATTGTAAAAGATCAGAGCTAGAGATGAAAATTAAGAATACTTGGTAATCTAATCTTAAGAGTCAATAAATACACCCAGGGAAATTAGTAAAACGTAGACTAAGAGTCAAGAACTAAAGTTTTAGGGAACTTAAAAGCATGTTTACAAAATAATGTTGAAGGATTAACATAATGGTCAGAGAAATAAGTGTGGTCTGTTGGTGAATGACTACTACAATGGGAATCCCAAGAATGATGTGACATAGCCTACACCTGTCCCTGTAGGTAATATGGGAGACTTGCTAGGCCAAACTTTTTCCTGGAAAGCAGCATTAAAAATCCCCTTTTCCAGCATTCTACTGAGAATAGTATTTTCTCTTCTAATACATTTTCCATTTCCCCCAGATATTATAAGAAGGTGTGTTGGGGGGGGAAGCCTAATAATGAACTCTTTGTGCATTCAAATTTGGACGTTGTTTTACTTTATTGAAACGGTTCAAATTTAAAATTTTCAATAATATTAATAACTAGCACTAAATAATCTCTGGCTTTAATGATAATTTCATCTACTATCTCAATGTAGTCGGTGACTAATATTATTTATTTAGTATTATCATTACCTAAATCCTCTTATCCATTTTTATCAAATATTTGTGCCTTATTAATTATTTTGACTATGTTTTTATTCCACCATACTTTTCTCTCACTAAAAATGGATTTTAAACTAAAAATGAATTTTAAAAAATTAATTTAAAATCGAGTTTTCCAAAAACCAGTTATCTATATTACTAAATAGATGTAATCTTCAAAACAAATTTGAGACATCCTGGGGTAAACTGTCCTACTTCCTCGCAGTATAACATAGGATATAGTACACAATTTTAGTAAATAAAAAAAATCCAAATGAAGTATTTTAATTATATGAACTTGTCTACTTTCAAATTACAATCGATACACAAGTTTATCTATTTGACCTTTCTTGAAAAGATTTATTAACACTGTACAGGAAAATAGTCATGGCAATAGAATGAAAGGGTCTGATTTCAGACACAGAACCCCCTATAAATTTCATCCCCTGTCTGAACCAGACTGATGCCATCTTGGACAAATCCACCATGTGACCACTTTTTTACCTGAAGCCCTTTTGAATATAGCGTCCCCCCCACACACACGTATATTCTTCCCTTTTGTTTGACCATACGCTTAATTACACCCTAAGGGCATGGCATCCTTGATCTGCTCACACCTATTCTCAAACTTTTCTTCTAGGGTGTTCTCCCAGGGGTGGTCTCCAGTACTTTACTAGCCTTTAGGGGTATAAAAGCAGGTAGGATTGCAGAGATCTATTAGTCTTGCCACTGCCCAAGACACATTTCTGTCCATATGTAAGTCCCCTTAAACCATTTCTTGCAAAGCTGGACTTGCTGGCCTTTTTCTTTGGTTTTACATCTCCTTTGGCCTTTGGAGGTCGTTTTGCATCTACCTAACTCCCTTTCGTGCAACCTCCGCCTAAAATTTGATACCACATCCGACATCTGAAATATCTTCAGTTCTCATAATGATGTGGGAATAAATGCATCAGTATTCATATAACTAATATTTCCTGAATAATGGCATTATGTAAATATAAAATATAATGTATATCTTGACACTACAATGTGTTTTGAATTTTTTAAAATGTAGAGTCACTCATAAAATTCATGCAAACATTCAAAAGAAGAAAAGAAAGTTACAGTATTCATTTTATCACTTTCCTTTTGGAATCTTTAAAAAATACACTTCAGAATGCATTTTTCTAAGATTATTTTTTATGTTTTCTCATCTGACTTACCATGTAAAAATCTAAAAGACTACTGGTATTTTTTTATTATAGCAGCCTAGCTTAACCCTAATAAATTTTTATTGTGCCTAAGGAGACTTTGAATAATTTGCTGTCAGTTAGGAAGCTGGCTTAAAAGAAAGAAAAAAAAAAGAAAAAAAAAAGCTACCCTTTAAAAAACTTGCTGCTGGTTAATTTGCATAGGTTCCATATTTGCACAGCCAGGGTGACCAACCTTGGTGATGCCCTTGCTATCTATGGCTCTCCAAAAGCATTCTGCTTTATTTGTTTTGTAATTTGTAAATGAACGGATAATTTCTCTTTAGGCTGACTTTAACATAATGGAGGTAACTGAGAATATCACTTTAAGTAATGTCAAGCGTAGCACAAATGAATGTGGAATAAATTATATATGGATGATGTTTTCATATTTGCATCTATATACACTATACTTACATATTTAAATTTCCTTACAGGTCAATTCTAGTGATTTATTTAATTATAATCAAATAATATAGAATTTAACTTCTGTTAATGCTTTTTGCTTAAATATTATTTTTGACTAATATTACTATTGCTACAACCATTTTCTTTTGTTAGCATTTGTCTGGTATTTCAACATTCATCCATGTATTTTAAACCTTATAAGCAATAGCTGAATTTTTCTTGTTACTGTAGTCCGTCCGATAAGGTCTTCTGATTTGAATCTATTTAAGTGTATTTTAAATACTTATTTTTCTCATTTTATATCCTGGTTTCTATTTACCATGACATTTTTATGTTCAATTTTTTTTCATTTTGTTGTATTGATGAAAACATTTTTTTAATTATTTTTATCTCTTCTTTCCTAGTTAAAAGATAAATGTACTTCTATTTTTTTTAAGATTTTATTTATTTATTTGAGAGAGAGAGAATGAGAGATAGAGAGCACGAGAGGGAAGAGGGTCAGAGGGAGAAGCAGACTCCCCGCGGAGCGAGGAGCCCGATGTGGGACTCGATCCCAGGACTCCAAGAGCATGACCTGAGCCGAAGGCAGTCGTTTAACCAACTGAGCCACCCAGGCACCCGATAAATGTACTTCTATTCTTTTAAGGCTACTCTTAAATTGATAGACAGCCATAATTTCATAATTTTCTAATAAAATCTAAAGTTTTTTAGGATGTTTCTTTCCAGAAAAGAGTAGAAAAATAGGATGACCTATTTTCATTGTTTTTTAGAATTAAGCTTCAAATTTTCTTCATATACATTTAACTCTTTTAAAAATAATTAGGAAATATTTAAATGAAAAAAGGAATAGATAGGAAACATAATAAACATTCGTGTTTCTACTGCCCACTTTAATAAATAAAATGTTAAAATTGAATCCCTTTTTGTACCCTTTCTCTTTTGTACCCCCAAATTTTCACAGTGCTGATGCTAATTTTTCCCTTATACCATTCCCAGGAGAATATTAGCTCTATGTGAGCATGAATTTTGTATTATTAGTGCACTGCTAAACACCTAGAATTCTGTCTGGCACAATAAATATTTTTGTATTTAATGATTTTATTCATTATAATGTTTATAAGTTGTGTTCTGATAAAATTTGAGAGCTTTCAAAACAATACTATATATTGTTTTATATATAAGCTTTTAAATTTTATATCTAAACTTTTATATTTGTTTATATAAGAGCTTTTACACTTAGTATAAATGGTATTTTAATGTATGCATTCTTCTGCAACTTTCAGTCATTATTGTCTTTGTGAGATTCATCCAACTTTATATATATTATTCCAGATCATAGATTTTCACTGCTGTATAGTATTCTACTGTATAAGTATGCAATAATTTATCCATTATTCTATTGACAGATAATTAGATTCTTTCACATTTTTCCTGTTATAAATAATGTGGTCTTGCTAAATTAGATTTACCAATGAACATTATTTGTTGTTGGTGGTGGTGTTAAGCACTGCTACTTTTTTCTTCCTTCCCTCTGGATCAAGAAAAACCCATGTAAGTTAAACTTTTGGTCTTTGTATGTTTGAAAGTATCTCTGTTTTATCTTCACTGTTCAATGATAAGAGAATGTTGAATTGTTGGTTGATAGTTTATAAGATATTGATCTAATATTATCTGTTATTTATTATTGCTAATGAAACATTGTTCTCAAGGTACATCTGATCTTTGTTACAGTATTTCTTCCTTCTTTAATATTAGTTTGTAATATTTTATTTATATGATAATATTCAATTTCACACCATGTATCTAAGTGTGGATTTTTATTCACCCTGCTTAGCCTCATGGTACACTTTGTATTTGGACACTCATGGCTTTCTTTAGATCTGGAAAAATGTATATGCTATGTTTTTGAATAGAGTTTGCCTCTAATCTCTCACTTTCTAACTTCTAGAAATCCTGATTATCCCTTCATACTATTCTCTATATCTCTTACCATGACGTGTATTTTTTTTTTATCTCCATCATTCTGGGGTACATTTTGAATGAATCCTTCATTATAATATTCTAGTTAACAAAATCTCTTTTTGGCGGGTCTGGTCTAGAAGTATTGCATCAACTTTATCAATCAAGTGTTTGAATTTTTTTAAACATTCAGTTAGTCTTTTTGTTTGCTTTGTTCCTCATGACTTCTAATTTGTTCTACTATATACCTACATTTTTCTTGAGTCCTATCTGCCTAATGTATTTCATAATTTCTTTTTATTGTTTTATATATTGCTATATTTAATTTTATTGTCTCCTTTTTTATCTACACTTTCTATGCTCACAAAACTTTATTGAAGTACAATTTACATAAATAATCAGAGAAAACTTAAGCACATAGCTTAATGAATTTTGACAAATGTATATATGTGCCACCTTTAGTCTAATCAAGACAACAGTCACACCTGTGAGTCCCACTGTGTCCCTTGACAGATAATCCTCATTCCATACTGCAGTCAGAGACAACCATTGCTTTGATTTTTACCATTACAGATAACTTTTGTCTATTCATTTTTTAAGACTTATTTATTTATTTATTTTTTAAAGATTTTATTTATTTATTTGACAGAGAGAGACACAGCGAGAGAGGGAACACAAGCAGGGGGAGTGGGAGAGGGAGAAGCAGGCTTCCCGCTGAGCAGGGAGCCCAATGCGGGCGATTCCAGGACCCTGGGATCATGACCTGAGCCGAAGGCAGCCGCTTAATGACTGAGCCACCCAGGCGCCCCTTATTTATTTATTTTAGAGAGTAAATGAGCAGGGGAGGGGCAGGGCAGAGAGAGAGAGAAAAAATCTTAAGTAGACTCCCTGCTGAGCATGCAGTAGGACAACGGGGCTCAATCTCACAACCCTGAGATCATGACCTGAACTGAGACCAAGAATCTGATGTTCAAAGACTAAGTCACCCAGGTGCCCCACTCTCGTCTATTCTTGATAAATAAGTGGAATCATACAGTATGTAGTTTTTTGTTTCTGGCTTACTTTGCTCAGCAAATCATTTTGACATCCATCCATATTGATGTATGTATCAGTTGTTTGTTCTTTTTTACTGAATAGTAGTATTTTATAATATGAATTAACTGGGGTGCCTCAGTGGTTCATTCAATTAAGTGTCCAACTCTTAATTTTGGCTCAGGTCATGAGCTCAGGGTCGTGAGATTGAGTCCTGCTTGGGGCTCTGTTCTCCTTGTCAGGCTCCCAGCTCAGTGTGGAATCTGCTTGAGATTCTCTCTCTCTCTCTCCCTCTTCCTCTGCTCCTCCCCCAACTCATGCTCTAAATAAATAAATAAATAAATAAATAAATAAATAAATAAAATCTTTAAAAATAATAATAATATGAATTAGCCACAATGTGCTTAGACATTCTCCTGTATGGGTTGTTTCCTGTTTGGGACTATTATAAATAATCTGTGAACATTCTGTACAAGACTTTTGAGCATATATTTTCCTTTATCTTGGATAAATATGTAGGAATGGAAATTCTGAATCATAGGGAAATGGATGCTTAATTTCCTTCAGGTTATTTTTCAAGGTAATTGTACCATTTTGTATTCTCATCAGGACTATGTAAAGAAATATTTATTTTAAAACCTTTTAATATTGTTCTATTACTTGTATTGCTTCAAGAATAAGTTATCCTAGTTATTCAAATTTGGGACCCCTTTATCACATCTATCACTTTTATTTTTCTTTTTGTACTTTAAAACTTTGATTTTTATCTCATCTTGAGTAACAGTTATCCTCCTCATCTAGAGTTTTATAGCCCTTATCTAGCTTCTTGGAGGCCTCATCTTGGAAAACAGTTATCATTATGACTCTCAGCCCTAGTCAGGTGTGACTTCACTGATCTATTTACCAACTTTGCTTAGGTCTTATTTGTGCAATTGTATCTACTTAGTTCCATTTCTTCAGGGAGAATTTCAAACCTTAGACCTGGGCAACTATTTCAGCTCTTTTCAGCATTCTTTACCAAGAGGGATGGAAGAATGGAAGCCACTGGTTCCATCTTTAGCCAGCTCTTATCACCTGACATGTGTGGCCTATTTTCCATTCCAGTAACCCAGAGAGGAAAAAAAATTCTGAGATTTATTCCTATGTCCATTCCCAAAAGCCCAGTAGGGATACAGCCATTGTACTTTTATGTTACATTCGTTGTTCTTAGAGATGTATAGCTTGCTTTCAATACATAGCTATAACTTTTAATTGTACTTAAACATATATTTCTATTATTGCTGTTTGGAGTTGCAAGTGACTGATTAATGTTTGAAATTCCATGATAATCTTGACTAGAAGGTCTTTGAAATTTTCAACTCTATCTATTGAAATTAATATAATTATGTTCATAATGATTAAAAATGTATATAAGGGAAATATGTAAGCCACCAAAAATCTCTCATACAGATTTACTTGTGTTTATCTGGAAAAATTATTTCCTTATCTTTGTTTTTACTTATGAATCTTTACATCATTTACACAGAATCATAAATGAGAAACAATATAGTTTCTTTTATTTTTATAAACCAATGTAATAGCATGAAGATTGAGAGTGTAAATACATTTTAATTACCATTTCGTAGAGCAGAGATGTAATTGCACTTATCCTTTTACATTCACTTTCAAAAGACCCCTTCTAGTCAATAATATTTTCACAACAGCAAGCTATGATTATGATACATAGCCTAGAGATTGAACCAATGATTTTGATGAAACAGCTATGCATGAATCATTTTGTCACTGAGAAGCATGATTAATAATTTGCAGCGAATGGTTTAACCTGAAGATTTCTTAAAATGGTGCAGTTATAGGAGGTAAAAATTGAAATAAACATCTAAAAATCCAGAGAGAAATTGGTTTACATTTTCTATACAAATATTTCAATACAGTCTGCTTAACTTTTATTGATTTTTTGCAATATTGATATCATGAGAAAGCCCTTCTAGGTAGTATTATCTATCTCAAGGAGGTGAAGTGACTAAGATTTATTTCAAAGGATTTACATTTTAGAGATCTTGAATTCATTACCTTCATATGTATTACTACCGGAGACTTCATAACATAAAATCTAATGGAATACTTTTAAGGAAAAAAAAGTCTGGGTCCCAAAACAAAGATAAAGGAAAAAAGACTTTCAAATCCAGTAAAAATTTGTAGCCCTATAAGAAAGTTGGGAGCCTGGTTAAACCATTTAAAAATTTCATTTGAGTCATTTTGAAAGGAGTTGAAGACCCAAATCAGAAACATTGACCAGAATCATAGTCCAGTTCTGCAGAAAAAGGAATAGTAGAAATAAATGTGCATCATGCTCTACCAGTGAAGTGATAAAAATTATTTAAGACTTGTAAAATAGTAAAGATAATGAGCAAACGAAAAAATCTAGAGAAGAACACGTGGCTGAGATATTGGTCCTCACTAGTCACATGTGAGCACAAGCTTCAGGTATATCAACTGCAACTTTGACTCAGGTGTGTGCTGGTGATGATTCCCCAAATGAAAGAAATATACAAATGATGGAAAACCTCCTGGAAGGTGCCTTTATAACTCGCTGAAGTAGAGACAGAAGCAAGATGTTGGGAATTTGGAGAGAGCAAGGGTAAACTTCTGCTGGTGGTGAGTACTCATCAGAGAGGGTGCAGCCTGTGTTCTTGTGTCTTGTGCTCAATTCAGCATTGGTGTACATCAGAGACAGAGAGCTAAAAGTAGAATAGAAATTAAGAGGATGAATTTAGAAAGGAGTACCAAGTAAGGCTTCAAGATAATGGATGCCACAAGGGCAAAGTTCTAGTTTCTTTGGGAGGTGGGTATGTTTCAAAAAACACTTAATGGGAAATAATTATGCATTAACAGACTTTCTTTTCTTTTCTTTTTTTTTTTTTTTTGGTCTTCTTCTTAGATGGTAAATATTACAGTAGGCAAAATAGTGGCTCCCCAAAGAGGTCCATGTCCTAATTCCCCAAACCTCAGAATATATTACTTTATAGGGCAAAATGGACTTTTCAGATGTAATTAAATTAAGCATCTTAAAATGGGGAAATTTCCCTGGATTTATCAGGTTTGGCTCAATGTAATCACAAGGGTCTTTATAAGAGGGAGGCAAGAACGTTGGATTCAGAGAAGATGTAAAAATGAACGAAAGACAACCATGAGTCAGGCAAAGCAGATAAGATCTAAAAGCTGGAAAAGGCGAGGAACAAGTTCTCTCCTAGAGCCTACAGAAAAATGCAGGCCTGCTGACTCATTTTAGACTACTGACCTTCAGAACTATAACAGAATAAATTTATGTTGGTTTAAGACATTAAAATTTTGGTAATTTGTTATAGCAACAATAGGAAACTAAAACAAATATGTAGCTATACCTTTTTCCAGTTTATTTAATCTCACAGATCATACATTCTATAAACCTAAGACAAATTGACCAGCATTGTGATGAGGCTAAAAGCCAGATTTTTCTCTGTCCACCTTCCTTTCCTGATATTCTGCTTTTATCTTAACTAGAGTCTGGGACATCACCTTTGCTGTAATAACTTCTTTAGGAGCCAAGATTAACTTTTGCTAACTTTACTGTTTTCAGGGCCAGCTTTATGATAATGTTACATGTTCTATGAAGAAGTAAAACACATAAGATTCTCTGGAGAGATTGGTTTTATCTATACTTGCTCTGCACAGAGAATCTGAATGAGATCCCTACTCAAGACTAAGAACTAAAAGTTGGTTAGAAACAAACAGTTTTTTTTATTTAAATTCAATTAGCCAACTTATAGTACACAATTAATTTCAGATGTAGTGTTCAATAATTTATCAGTTGCATATAACACCCAGCGCTCATCACATCACTGCCTTCCTTAACGCCCATTATCCATTTACCCCATTCCCCCCAACCCATTGCCCCTCCAGCAACCCTCAGTTTGTTTCCTATAGGTAAGAGTCTCTTACAGTTTTTCTCTCTCTGATGACTTCCCATTCAGTTTTCCCTCCCTTCCCCTCTGATCTTCTGTGCTGTTTCTCATATTCCACATAGTATAAAACCATATGATAACTGTCTTTTTCTGATTAACTTTTTTCACTCAGCATAGTACCTTCCAGTTCCATCCACATCGATATAAATAGTAGGTATTCATTCTTTCTGATGGCTGAGTAATATTACATTGTAAATATATACCACATCTTAAAAAACAAACTGTTCTTACTTTTCTTTAGGTTTTAATGGTAGGCTCTTAACATCTGGAACATTGACAAAAGTAAAGGATTACATTTTTAAATTTTAGTTTCTGCCTACATATTTGGTCATAAGAAAGAGATTATGATTTTTAAATTTGGATCACTTTGTAGAACATCAGCTTAATGTTAAAGTAACTGATGTTATTTTAAAAAATCTTTGTAAAGGATCTAGAGAACTATAGTGAACCATATATTTGCTTGGGCTGCCATAGAAAAATACTATAGACAGGGTAGATTAAACAGCATGGTTGGGTTCTAGTGAAGGCTCTTGTCCCAGCTTTCTGACAGCCACCTTTATGTTGTGTTCTCACACGGCAGAGAGAGAGCCTGAGCAAGCTTTCTGGTGTTTCTTATAAGGGCATTAATCCCAGCATGAAAGCCCCATTCTTCATGACCTCCCAAAGACCGCATCTCCAAATACCGTCAATTTGGGTGTTAAGAATTCAACTTATGAATTTGAGGGGACACAAATATTCACTCCATAATAAACCATATGCTGGGCATTATTTGAATTGGAAATTAAAATAAGAATTTTCAAGTTGAGGTACAGAGGGATCTTGCATTTACTTTGATTAATATATTTGACTTAACAGTATTAGAGCCTTTTGTGTCAAAAATCTAAACTGTCAATAATTGGCCTTGGAAAACCCACAAAGGGTTAGTGGTTGATATTGAGTAGAAACTACTGAAGTGGGAGCAGGATGTCCAGTTAAGAGAGCAAACATTCGGGCAGTGTTGTGGGCAGTCCTTATTCTCCATTTCTCATGTTTCCCTATGTGAGCAAGAAGTTTCTGCTCCCAAGAAGGAAAACGGGGAAAAGGGAAAAAAAGAAGAAAAAGAAGAAGCATCTAGTCTATTTCTTACCCATACCTACTGCTCAAAGAGATGATAAGTGAGATTAGGAGAAGGGACTAGGCTATGCCTGTTCATGAGTTTTATATGAGATCTCTTATTGAAGCAGCTTATCCTCAGGAATAATGCTTTCTCTGTTTATGTGTGATAGATTGTTAAGGTAGTCTTGTAGGCCTACTATTCTGGTAATTTAAATATCAAGAAAGCTTAGTTTTAGCTGTAGATCCAGGCCAAAATTCAACTTCATCAATCATAAAACTCACATTTTTATTATCTCAATTTAAATGTTTCTTAGTTCCTTCAGATTGCTATACAAAATACCATAGATTGGGTAGATTAAACAACATTTATTTCTCACAGTTCTGGAGTCTGAGAAATTCAAGATCAAGGTACAGGCAGGTTTGGGGTCTGGTGAGAACCTGGACCATAGATTGCCATTTTCTTGCTGTGTACTTGCATGGTGAAAGGGAGACAGAGAGCTCTCTGGGGTCTCATTTGTAAGGGCTCTAATCCCATTCATGAAGGCTCCACCCTCATGAGCTAATTATCTCCCACAGGCCCCTAGTCCTAATTCCATCATATGGGGGATTAGGATTTCTACATATAAATTTTGGAGGGACACAAATATTCAATTCATAACACTCTAAATCTTTTTCAGTTTTCTCAATCTCTCTAGAAATCATATTGAATTGAGCTTTATCACTCTTGAAGTTCAGTACCTCAAATGTGTCTATCAAGAGTTTCTGCTGTGGAAAGAATGATTTATAATTATACCATAAAACACTAGCTTAACTTGCACTAGACTTCCCTTTATTGCAGGCTTGCTCTTTGTAAGACTACTACTTCACATTTGTTCATCTTGTTCAGTTTTTAAGGTGTTTATAATCCTTTTCTCCCTTGATCTTTCCAGACCTTGTCACATAAACAGGTGTTTTTGCCTCATTTACACATAAGATAATGGAATTTTAGAGAATCTGGAAGTGGCATCATAAGAACTAGGAAATGCTTGAGATGGGAATGGAACCCACACCTGTGACTCTGAGTTAATCGTCTATCAACTCATTAACTAGTTAATAAATGAATTCAGTGACACTGATTATCAGGCACTGTGCGAAGTCCTATCAATACACTGATGAGCTAGGTAGACATGATGTCTGCTCTAACAGAGTCTACAGTCTAGAAGGGAAAATAGACAACAACATTTTAAAAGTTGATAAAGTTGAAAAGGAGCAATCATAGGAAAAGTTCAGAATGTCATGAGATCATATAGCCAGTCTATACTTTTGGCACTTCTCTAAGTAATAGAGTTTTAATGCTGAAGATGTATCAAAAGATGGCTACTTTAAGACATAAAGGATCATAGTAGTTATTATTTCTATCTAACAAAAACTATTACAAGGAAACTCTGATCATTCTTTATTGCTTAATTAATTCATAAAACTATTTGGTACAAAGAATACAAAGGTGAGTATGACATGATTCCTGCCCTCAAAGGATTCACAAATTTGTGGAAGAGACAGATAGGTAACTGTATAAATGCACCAAAATGTAGCGCATTTTGTGATGAATCTTTGTGCCAACAGCTTTGGAAACATGGAGAGTATGGCAAACTATCTGGGAGTGCCCATGGAGATATAACTAAGAAAGTAAATTTTGAGCTGGCTCTTGAAAGATATGTAAAAATTGCTCAAGTAAAGAAGATGATGAAAGAAACAACAACAAAAAAAGAATGTGAAAAGACAAGCTATTAGAGCCATGATATATGAAGGAGATGGGAAATGTTTAACTTGATTTCCCTGCTGAATACTTTGGAAAAATATTTTAAAAGATCCACAGATCCATGGAGAGTTACGTTGAGGTAAAATTGCATAGGCAATTTAATTATAACCTTAATAAGGATGTAACAGGGAGCCATTAAAGGTCTTTATATGTAGGATTATTATGGAGATATAGGATTCTGCATTGTAGGTGGGATGTGGTATAAAGACTCATGCAGGGACTAATTCGAAGCTATGACAACAGTGCAGTCAAGAGACAATGAGGGACTTTACTAAGGAAGTCAATGGGTATACACAGTAGAGGCAAAATATAGGAGATATTCCTAGAATTTTCAGCACTTCAGTGTTTCAGACGAAGAGAACTTAAAATGATTAATGCTCATTTGCTATATACATTTTAGGTAGAATAGATACCCAGGTATATGGGTGTGACTACTGTAATAATTTAATTAAATGTAACCATTGAAAATTTAGTGATACCAATAACAGATTCCTCCAGAAAGTAAATTGTGTCTGTTCAAAGCTCCAAGAGTATATGATTTGGTTGAAATGAATTTGAATTTAAGATTTGAAAGATAAGATAGACAGATTTTGACAATGAAATTATGTAGTAAGTATGTTTGAAGTCTGGATATAGTCTAACTATAGGAGTTCTGGAGGAAGCAAGTATCTAAACAACTTAAACAAATAGAATAACTAGTCTTTGGTTAATCATACTTTAGGATGACTGGTGTTCTAATTCCAAATTTAAATATTTTATTGTACTAAGATGAATACATCTTTTCTTAAACAGGATATAGATTTTATTTGTTTTCATTAGGTAGGATATAGATTTCATACTATTTATATGTGTAAAAAATGAAGCTCATTGCATTTCCTTTATACTTTATTTTTTCCTGCGAATCAAATAAGTTTCTAGTTTTTCTAGTTTTAGAAAAAAAAATTTACTAAGCAGCCAAAGTTAGAAATAATAATTTAAGCACAGAATTGGCAAACATCACTGTCTTATTTAACTTACTCTGTTGATCTCCTAAAGGTTAAGAGCCATTAGGTCTTTATATATAAATGTAATATATTTCTGTATATTATTTAAAAATAAAATAAAATTGGATGCTAAAGTCACATAAATAATTATTAATAATGCCACAAAATATTGTGACAATAAATTTAATATGTAAAGCTACATCATGCTAAAATAAAATTTAAAAAATAAAAAACATCTTTTCATTTGAGTCTCTTTGAAAAGTGCAAAAATGTAATCATATAAACAGGGAATTTTGCAAATATATGACAATAGCTTTTAGTTTTTTTATTTAAATTCAATTAGCCAACATATAGTATATCATTAGTTTCAGATGTAGTGTTCAATGATTCATCAGTTGCATATAATACCCAGGGCTTATCACATCACGTGCCCTCCTTACTGCCAGTGACGATAGCTTTTAGAAATAAATTTTCCACTTTCTAAAAAGTGAATTTGCAAAACAGTTGTAAAATCCTAGTGGCAAATTTTCTACAATATAATCCTATGACAGTCTCCACCTGAGTCTATTTCTAAGAGTGTGCTTTTTTAAAAGTGATTCTTAATTTAGCTTAGCAGGAGATATTAATTAAACGACACCTAAATTATAATCAGAAATACCCATGCTATTTTAAGCTCAAGTGAGGTTCAAAGGCAGTGCATGAGAGGGCAGGGGTGAAAATTCACCTAAAGATTGTGGATCTGCTAAGAGTACAGCTTCTAGAATCAGGCCAACTTGGGTCCCATAATTGTTCTACCACTTTCTAGCTGAATGGCCTTGAGAATATAACATTTTGTGCCTCATTTCCTCATTTGTAGAATGGGCTTATTAATAGCAATTCATGGGGATATCGTGAAAGTTAATGATATAAAAGAAATACATATATTAGTGTAATGCTTGGTACATACTAGGTGTTCATTAATAGTAGTCAGTAATGTAATCCATAATATTTTTTTAAAGACAAAGAGAGTAGTGGAGAAGCAAAGAAAGAAATGATCATACTAATAGCAGTGAAGAAAAGATAGATCATCCATAAAAGAATCAATTATAATGATAATAGACTTGTCAAAAGCAGTAATGGAATACTGAGACTAGTAAAATATTTTTGAACTACTGTGAGAAAATAGTTGACTACCTAAAATTATGGACTCACTAAAAGTATCTTTCAAGGACAAGATGAAATAAAGACTTTTTAGATTAGTCCATACTAAGGATATTTATATAGATTTATTGCCAAAGATATTTCAATAAAAGAAATTCTGTAGATTGCCATTCACGAAGAAAAGATAACCCCAGAAAGAAGGCTGAGATGGTTAAACATGAAAAACAACAAAAATCATTAATCACATAGGTAATCTCTGTAAAAAGTCTAGGTATAATAATGATGATGATTAATTTGTGGGGTCAAAATATCAGAAAAAAGTCTTAATTATAAAATTGTGTAAGTCCAGTTGCACACAGTGTCTATTTGCTTGATAATGTATCCTTCATTAGATTTCTTCCTGTTTGTGTTATTTTTCTACTCCCTTACTTTTATTACTATCACCTAGCAGGTAAAATACTTTTGTTCAAAATTCAACACCATTAGTAATTAGGACAACTCAAATCAAAACCACAATGAAATACTAATAGATATAACTTAAAAGACAGATAATAACAAATATTAACAACAGACAAACAAAACGTGGTATATCCATACAATAGAATATTATTCTGCAAAAAAAGCAAGGATGTACTGATATATACTATTATATGGATGGACCTTGAAAACATTATGCTAAGTGAAGAAGCCAGTCACAAAAGACCATATATTTTATGATTGTATTTATATGAAATGTCCAGAATAGGAAACTCTATAGAGACAGAATATAGATTAGTGATTGTTTAGGGCTGGGGGTATAAGGGAAACTGTGGAGTTATTGTTAATGAATGTAGTTTCTTTTAGGGTGATTAAAATGTTCTGAAACTGATCATAATGATGACTGCACAACTCTGAATATACTCATAGCTATTGAATTGTATACTTTGAATAGATGAGTTGTATCATAATGAATTATATCTCAAAAAAGCTGATATATATATTTTTAAATTAGTTATTTCACAAAAATGAAAACAAGGTCCCAATGCACTTATGAAAGGTTGCTCAATCACATTGAAAAAATGGAACACATGATAACAATAAAATGATATTTAGCACCAACTAGATCAGCAAAATTTAAGAATTAAGAAGTCTGATAACAATGTGTTATTGAAAATGGGCATCAGGTAAATGATCATTCCCAGGGGCTTGGAGAAGGGAAGAATGGAGAGTTAGTGCTTAATGGGTACAGAGTTCCTGTTGGGGAATGTGCAGAAGTTCTGGAGATGGATGGTGCTGATAGTGAAGATGGATGATTGTGCTGCCATGCGAATTCACTTAGTGTTACAGAACTGTACACTGAAAAAATGATTAAAATGGTGAATTTTATGTATATAATAAATAATATATTTTAAAAAGCAGAAAGAAGGAAAAGAAAGAAGGAAGGAAAGAGAGAAAACAAGAAAAGGAAAAAAAGAAGAGAAGAAAATGGGAATCGATAGAAATTCTCATCTACTGTTGACTAAAGTATATATCAGAAAATAAATTAAAAAGCTGAGAACCAGATTGAGGACCTAAATATGTTGCGGAAACCCTCCCTTCTTATTCCTGCTTTCTCACCTCAGCTCACCTGGGATTGAATCACTGGCTTGTTGAGCACCAGTGTGAACGTTTTTCTATCTGTAGCTCCTGGGGAAGGTTTCATCTCATTCCAGTTAAAGGAAGGATCACTGAATTGAAATTAGGGAATGATGGGCTCACCTTTTTCTGACTTTGTTTTGTGAATTTTGCTCTTATTAAGCAAGCATGCTCCGCTCCTTCACTTTCTATCCTCATTTATTAAGCCAGTTGTGGAATATTAATGAGGAGAATCTATACTTTAGATGTACCACGCTAATACCTTCATTCCGCATCTATAGATCTCCTTGTCATTACATTGGCCTGAATTCTGTAAAATCATAGTTGAATAATACTTTTTTTGCTTCTTGGATTTTTGAGTTGCTTCCAGGACTAAAAAGAAAAACAATAGCTTTAGTATTGAAATCAAGGAGAGTAGCATTGGTTTTTCCATTCTCACTGCAAGAGGACTGACAAAACTTAGCCATAAATTTCTTCCTGGTTCATCAAGAAAAACATAAAGCAACAAATACAGTTCTAATTTGACTATAGAATTTAGGGAGAAAGAAAACAATTTGGAGAAAATATGGTGTTTTTGTTCCTATGTTTTCTCATTATTGACACATTCATTATGTTGTAAGAAATGAAGATATTTCTACTTCATATAAGATGCTTGCACCCTGGGGCACCTGGGTGGCTCAGTCGTTAAGCGTCTGCCTTCGGCTCAGGTCATGATCCCAGGACCCTGGGATCCAGCCCCGCCTTGGGCTCCCTGCTCCGCGGGAGGCCTGCTTCTCCCTCTCCCACTCCCCCTGCTTGTGTTCCCTCTCTCGCTGTGTCTCTCTCTGTCAAATAAATAAAATCTTTAAAAAAAAAAATGCTTGCACCCAATACATTTAGAATTAAAATGAACAAGAGATTTAAAGAAAAAAATCAGTCACTAAATATCTACTATACTTACCTGGCAGGCGAGATACCATGATCACTAAATATCTACTGATGTCTGCCGAAAACATATCTCATTAAAGTCAATGACTTTCCTTCCAAGAATTTTAGCCTCTTACCCACAGGTGGGGTCTATATGACAGTACAAATACAGATGAAAATAAAAAGTGAGTTTGAAATGGTAAAATAAATACATTAAAATTTAAAAACAATGCTAGTGTTTGAGTTCTAGCTAAAATTCTATTACTATTTAAAAATGGGATCTTGGAAAGTTTGGTTAAGCTATGTAAGTTGCAAAGTTATCTGTTAGATGGAAGATATCTAATGTTACTTCCAATTTTAATTTCAGAGTCTTTACAGTTTTGTCAGGTACCCAAATTGCTGCTTTCCACAATGTTAAAATCTACATCTTAAGAAATAACTGCATGACTGCCTTATGTTTTCAACCTATTATTTGGAACTCTGTAGATAAAACTTCAATCATCAAGCAGATTAGATTATTCTCACTTCGCAAGCAATAAAAAATGCTGCTTTGCATAGAATCCATTATTTCCAGACTTTAAAATCTTGTTTATGGTTGGCTGCCCACTAAGACAGCACATGCACTATGAATAATTTAGCTTTTTATTTTCTTCTTCTCAATCTTTCTGATCTAATCCTTTGTTGTAATAAAGGACTGATCAATAAATGCATATTAAGACTACCTTGTGATTTAAACCTAAAAGAAGTTGATTTAATTTTTGTACCATATTTTTTCCCTCGCTAAAGATTGGGAACGAGACTTCACTGATCTCAGTTAAGTCTTCAATAAGATGTATAGTTCATAGAGTTATGTTAAGTGTTAAGTTTATAATAATAGACATCCCTTAGGACTGGAATAAAATTCTCTTCATTTTGTAGTCTCCAGCATTTAACATCAGGTGAAAATATGACAGTTTCCCTATAAATGTTTTGAACTGAATTTAACTGAAGGCAACAAGGAAAAGAATAAAGGACTTCAAAATTAATTGTGCCAGACACTTTTAAGTACTTTACAAAAGTTATCCCACAAAGGCCACTGACTGTATGTAGATATTTTCAATAAACACACTGAGGCTGAATCTACTCAGGCAAAGAGAACTACCATGTCATGGATTTCACTAAAGTATTTTATCCAAGTTGCAGAACTCTGGCTTAAATCTCAAGGTTGAAACTCAATCTTCCTCAGATTCAAGATTTGGTCTCCTGTTCACTCTATCACATAATTTGTCTGTAACTCTACGTTTTTCATAAGTACTTTGGATTCCATTAGGCAGTAGAATAATGAAAATCATGTGTTAACAGAAATGAATATATTCTGTGTATTTTGTTAAGGATTATTTGTAAAGTTGTATAATTCCCAATTTATAAGAACTTGACTTTGCCTTCCCTGAGTGTTAGTTGATAAAAGTTTAAAAAAGAATCAAAGGATAGATAGTGAAAAATGAATATGATTTTTTCAATTCCAGCAGTATTTTATGTACTAGATGAACATACAGTCATGACAAGCCTACAGATTTAAGTTAAAAATTTATAAAAATGAAATACTGAATACATTTTTGTCCTTACCAAAGTTTATCAGGTTCTATTTAGTTCCAAATATGTTCTCTTATGGCCTAAAATTTATTGAATCAGTCATGGAATATTTGCTTCAGTGTATTCTGAATTTAAGTAAATGGTATTATTATCAGAAAGCATCAGTGTATTCTGCAGTAACTATCTAACCAAAAGACATCGTATTAACACTTCTGAGTATTTACAACTAATCCACATAATCAACAAATATTTGTGGCGCAGTTACTCTGTGCTAAGAATTGTTCTAAGGTTAAGCTTTAGAGGTAAAACTACAACTGTTTTTGATAGCCACATTCTAGTAAACTACACACAAATACAGAAATATAGACCAAAAAAAGTAAATAAATGTATTAAATTAAAAATGAAAGTTATCTAAACAAATACATAGAATATATTTAATAAAAATTTAAACTAAAGCTATGGAAAAAAGATTGATTGATGATTCAGAAAAACAGTGATTAAAAAGGTCCTTTCTGAGGAGGAGCCGGTTATGTAAAAATCTAGTGGAAAATCATTCTAGGCTGAGGAAAAATCTGGAAGACTCCAAGTAAGGACTACTTTGATCCTGTTTGAAATATGGAAAAGCCATTGTTCCTGGTATTTATCAAATGAGCGGAAGGGAGACTGGAAATGAAGTCAGTGAAGTAGGCAGAAGTCAACTGGGTCAGGTCTTCTAGGCTAAGGGGATGGGAATGTAATGTACTTGACTTGAATTGCAATAGGAAACCTCCGAAGTAGGGTAAATATAAACTTGTCATCCAAACCAGGACACTTTTGACAGTGAAAAAGGAGTCTATAAATAATCTTTCCAGAACAATAGGAACAAACCAGTACTCTCTCTAGCAAAGTGGAACATGAGCACCATTTATTGAGTATTTCTAAGTGAGGAAGTGGCATAATATGCTTTATATTCACAAAATATTAAATTGAACTCTATGCAGGGATTGGACAAAAGAAGACAAAGTTTAAACAGGAAGACCAACTAGAAGTTACTGCTTATATCCCACTGACAAATAATTTTGCTTGAACTCAGCTTCATACAGAGTTAGTGAGATGTATTCAGTTGTGGGATTAGAGCGAACAAGAAATTTTGTTGGATTGGATGTGGCATATAAAAGGAAAAAAAAGAATACAGGATGTCTCAGTATTTTTGCCTGAGCAAATGGGTGAATACTAATACCGTATACTCACATTGAGTAAACTGAGTAGGAGGAATAGTAAGGAGAGGAAACAAGAATTCTGTTAGGACAAATTCATTTTGAGATTATTGTTGTCTTCAAGTTTAGAATGTTTACTCTTAGTGCATTGCTAGACAAGTGGTCAATTGAGTCAAACTTCCAAGCCACACTATTGAATGGAATCTATTCATTCAGATTCAACTGCCTCAAGTAAGCCATAAGCAAAGATAGTAATTTTGGAGGTCTATCCTTCAGCAGAAAGAAAACCGGATTTTAAAAAGCAATAAACATAAATATATTGTTTAAAGGCATTCTTCTATTTTGAAGTCCATGGTTTTCCACATGCTCTCAATATCCAGAAAGACAGAAAACTAAAGATATAAATATATGCTGTAACACAAAAATGAATTAACTTCTATTTGACTTTACTCAGGTGTACTTTCCATAGTTTCTTATCCCACTGTTAAGGAGTTAGTAGATATTGGCACAGCATGTGTTCTGGTACTAAAAAGCCATGTTATTGATATATATGGATATCAAACAAAATTTTTATTCTTGCCCATAAGCAATATATACCGTTAGTGTGAAAGGACCGGTATCTTATATAACTGGTCAGATGTCCATTCTGAATGGTTGGTGCCCATGATGTACTAGAAGTTAAAGAATGTTAAAGTTACTAGTAGTTAAAGAACTGAATGCTACCTGCTTATATTTTCACTACAAAAGTAAGGTTTATAGAGTTTACCATGACCAAACATTTATGAAAAAATTAGAGGGGCCTATAATCTGGCATTTTCTGTAGGAATTATATGCAATAGCTAAACCCATACTGAGAACTAAATGTGATTAACTTCATATGGTCATATATGACAAACTATAAAGAATATAGAGTAAACAAAAGGTTATTCTCCATTTCTTCCTCCTAAAGACCGTAGCTGACCTCTAACCATTGTGCCTCTCCTTGTTTCAAAACTGGCAAAACGAACGTTTAAATCTTTGCATATATATATATATATATATATATATATATATGCCCAGAGTACCGTCACTGAGGGTAAGATTTGGTCAAAAATGTCAGCAAACTGGCTGGGTCTGTGTTTTCTTAGTGGTAGTACTATTGGGGGCTATCAGCATTATCTTCATGCTGCATATGTTCAATCCACATATATGATGAAGCAATAAGGCATGACATAGTTGGTACACGACAGGGCCAGAATTCAAACCGTGTCTGTCTCCAAAGTAAAAACTCTTAACCACTAAATCATGCTGTTGCTATGATCATTAACAGGGAAGTTAAATGATAAAAAGAAAAAAAGTCACTAATATTCCACAGTGGCTTTGCTACATCTGAAATATTGATAGAAATTGAGTTAAAATTCTCCATACTTTAAGATGATGGCTGTTTCTCAAATATAATTTAATGTAACCTACTTCTGTACTTGATAGTATCAAGTATCTATCCTCAGTAAAATTTAAAGACCTAAAAGATCGCTAGTTCTATACTTAGAGTACTTCTGAGTGGTATTTATGAATGCATTGGTATTGTGTCAAAATTAAAAATTAATCAGCCCGATTTCTGTCCACAAAATGTTAAATGACTTATTTATTGCTTTTGTTTAATTGTCTCTTTGGTCCCACTTGTTTGACAAAATTGACCTTTTATTTTGGCATAAGGTAAACAAGTATTAACCAATGAATTATAGGAAATTGGATCCTCTAAGGCATATTTCAAAAACAACAAATTCTTTTTACTCATTTATAACCATCTGCAGTGGGACAAATCCAGCAAGTGAGAGGCCATTACCTATGCGTGGGTTAATTACATTAACTATAATGCTTTTATGTACCATTGGAAATGTTGTTTGAATAAATCACTTTCAATATGAGAAATGGGTGGCCTGAAAAAACATCTCTAAAATTTTCAGGGATAGCATTTAGTTTCCTTATTTTTTGCAATGATTTCAAATTCAAACAAACCATAGCTATAAGATAATGCCAGAAAAAAATTCACTACTTAACACCAGGACAAGTGTATTGTTCATAAGTATGGTGGATGCTAAATATAGGTATGGTGTGACTGCCAAAACCGGGGCGTACAAATATATATAGAAGTCACAGTCCCTCCCTTAAGAAGCTCCCACAGAGTATGAGCTAGTTACCTCTGAGGAAGCCATAGAACTTGATGATAGGTGAAAAATGAGTGAGCCAAAATTAATATTATCAATACTGGAGAAAACCAACAATACTAAAACCACCAAGTGCTTCTTGGTAGGATGCACTGAAGGTCTAACATAAGGTCCGTGGTATTCTTGCCAAAATTTCATAGCTTGAATCAAATGAGAGACAAATTCAAAGTGAGGGAAATTCTACAAAATAACTGACCTGTACTTTCCAAAAATGTCAAAGTTAAGAAACACAAAGAAAAACTAAAGAATTTTTCCTGATTAAATGAGACTAAAGAAATATGGTTATTTGAATGCAATAAGTATCCTGGGTTGAATCCTGGACCAAGAAAAAAAGAGCTATAAAGGACATTTTGGGAGAAATTGATGAAACCTGAATAGGAACTATAGGTTAATATATAAAATGACACAAAATATAAGATAAGATGATTTAAGAACATATCTTTGTTCTATACAAAGGAACCAGTTATCTCCGACTTACTCTGGAATGTGTTGAAAAAAATATGCTTATGTTTTTATTTTACATAAATATATATAGTTTTATCTTTATAAAACAGATCAAATATGTTATTCTGTAACTGGGTGTTTTCACTTGCTATATCTTGGAGATCTTTCCATGTAATGATGTGTATTACTATTTCATGCCTCTTAATAGCCTCATAGTATTTTATAGGCATTGATGGGTATTTAAGTAGTTTTGATTTTTCAATATTATAAATGATATGTTATTAGCCTTTCTTATACCTGTATTTTTATAAGCCTGTTCCAGCAATTCTGTTGGAACAGTTTCTATAAGCAGAATTATTAGGTCAAAAGATGTTAGCAATTTAAATACAGGTAGATGCCATCAAATCACCTTCAAAAAATCTAAATAATCTACCATTCCCTTCAACAGTGTGAGTCCTATTTGCCCATAAATTCCTTACTACTGAACATTAACTTTTTAAGTTTTATCCAACTTCTGTGTATCATTGTTGATTTAATTTGGGTTTTACAAATTACTGGTGAGGTTAAACTTTTATTAATGTATGTATTAGTCATTTGTACTTATTTTCTGTAAAATATCTATGTTTATCACTTGCCCATTTTTTTTATTGTCACTTTCTTGTTGGATCATAAAAGTTTCCTGTGTACTATGATCATTGGTCATTTGCTACATCTAAACTGAAGAAGTACTTTCTTCCACCCTATGCTTACCTTTGTGGTGTCTATGAAGAATTTTAAGTTTCATGCAGTGAATTCTTCTAATCTATTCTCCACATATTCTATGTTTGGCATCTTGTTTAGGAAGTTTTCCCTATCCCTACATTCTAAAAATATCCTTCTACGGCTTCTTCTATTACTTTTTAAAATATTTAGATCTTAATATATGAGTAATTTTTATAGTATGAAGTAGCAATTGAAATAAAATTTTGTTTTCAAATAAATGCCCATCCCTATTTCATTTAATACTTGATTTTAGTTTCCCTATTAATTTCAAATTCAGTCTTTTACATATATTAAATTCTTACATCGATATTGTTTGTTTCCATTCTTCTGATTTAATATAATTAATATATTTCTGAAACAATATTGTGCTATTTTAGTTCTATAATATATTAAACTGTATGTCAAGACTCCACTCCTTGCCTTGTACAAGTGGTGTAATAATTAAAAATAGAGATCCCAGGGGCGCCTGGGTGGCTCAGATGGTCAAGCGTCTGCCTTCGCCTCAGGTCATGATCCCAGGGTCCTGGGATCAAGCCCCGCATCAGGTTCCCTGCTCGGCGGGAAGCCTGCTTCTCCCCCTCCCTCTCCCACTCCCCCTGCTTGTGTTCCCTCTCTTGTTGTGTCTTCTCTGTCAAATAAATAAAATCTTTAAAAAAAATAAAATAAAATAGATAAATAAATAAAAATAGAGATCCCAAAGCCAATCCTGGCCTTAGTGCTTTCTGCCTACTGGCATGGCAATTGGACTTTCTGTACCTCACATTCCTTATCTGTGAGAATCAGTTGGAATATAGGATTATTATCATTATTGTTCAAGGATTATTATTGACTGTTATAAATAATTTAATATATATAAAATTAGTACATCAGTATCATGTCATAAACACTCTATAAATGTTGCCTACTACTATTACTCCTTTACACTTTATTTTTTAAAAATATGGCCATTCTTGGGCACCTGGGTGGCTCAGTCTTTAAAGCATCTGCCTTTGGCTCAGGTCATGGTCCCAGGGTCCTGGGATTGAGCCCCACAGCAGGCTCCCTGCTCAGCGGGAAGCCTGCTTCTCCCTCTCCCACTCCCCCTGCTTGTTTTCCCCTCTCTTGCTGTGTCTCTCTCTATTAAAAAAAAAAAACTAATGATGTATAGTATGGTGACTAACATAACATAATAAAATAAAATTTAAAAAAATATGGCCATTCTTTTGCAATTTTTGTTTCATAAAATTTCTGCAACAATTTTCCAATTTCCGTGAATATTGCCATTTGTTTGTACTTTGTTAGATAGAGCAATGGGTACCAGGTTAATTATATCTGAAATACTTTTTGTGTGGCTTGGTACTGTTGAGCAATGATGCCCTGTCTTCATATGAAAGTTTAAGTATAATCCAAGATATCACTGCCTTTTGTCTGGACTTGCTGTGGTTAAAGCTGCCCACTCCTATGACAAACAAACGTCTCCCTAGACTCAGGAGAACAGTTTGAAAATCTCTGCTCTGGAATAATTTATGTCTTATCACACAATCTCTTAACACACGTATGTTTGTCTCAGTAAACCATGACTGAATTACTGTGCTTTATTATCTGAGAGTAAGTTGTCATTTGGTGTACTTCTTAGGAAAAACATCCTTCGATGATATTCTAGAATTTACAATTTCAGCAAAGAAATAAATAAATGACCACCATTCCTATCTGATCTGAGGCTGCATTTTACTAACGAGGCATAATCCACTAATGTGCACCATATGAAAAACTTTTTGTTTAACCAAATTCAGTAAAGCTTATTTATATAGATTCACACTTTAACATGATTAAGTGAGATGATATTATAATTGTATTCACATCGCTATGGTAGATATGCTAACCATATTAAATTTTTGTATAAAATACTCTACTGGATTTTGTGGTCCAGGATTGCTGTCATTGGTTGTCTTCTTGATTTAATATAAACGGCTCCCTAAACCATAAGTAATCTAATCAGCCTTCTGTATTTTTATATTTATGTCATCACTTCTGTTGAGCTAAAAATGCAATTCACTAGTTATTGTCATAAACATAGTTGACTGAGTACAAGGAGTTATAATAGGCTGTATTTGTTCTATGGGTTTTTTTAATTATTATTACGTTATGTTAATCACCATACATTACATCATTAGTTTTTGATGTAGTGTTCCATGATTCATTGTTTGCGTATAACACCCAGTGCTCCATGCAGAACGTGCCCTCTTTAATACCCATCACCAGGCTAACCCAACCTCCCCCCGCTCCCCTCTAGAACCCTCAGTTTGTTTTTCAGAGTCCATAGTCTCTCGTGGTTCATCTCCCCCTCCGATCTCTCCCCTTTCATTTTTCCCTTCTTGCTATCTTCTTCTTCTTCTTCTTCTTCTTCTTCTTCTTCTTCTTCTTCTTCTTCTTCTTCTTCTTCTTCTTCTTCTTTCTTCTCCTTCTCCTTCTCCTTCTCCTTCTCCTTCTCCTTCTCCTTCTCCTTCTCCTTCTCCTTCTCCTTCTCCTTCTCCTTCTCCTTCTCCTTCTCCTTCTCCTTCTCCTTCTTCTTCTTCTTCTTCTTCTTCTTCTTCTTCTTCTTCTTCTTCTTCTTCTTCTTCTTTTTAACATATAATGTATTATTTGTTTCAGAGGCACAGGTCTGTGATTCAACAGTCTTACACAATTTATTTGTTCTATTGTTATACTTTGTTCAACCAAGTGACAGCATGAACTTGCATCTAAAACACAAGTTATTGTACAATGCAGGCCAAAACATAGGCTGGTTCTGGAGTATGAGCTAATAGTGCAGACATGGAATAACAGTGAATGGCTCTCTGGGTTCCAATGACTAAGGCAACTCTCCAGTTCATCTGAGAGAAACACAGTCCAATATTATCACAGCAATGTATCCATCTGTGCATCTTAGTAGCTCTGAATGAGTGCATTGCAGAGACCATGGCCGGTTAGCCAGTTATTGAATGTTGCACACTGCTTTGCCTGTGTGGTAATAAAAGGGACCACAGATGGGACTATTGTTTTAGGAGGGATACCAATAGCAGGCATCCTAATACATTGTGTCATCAAAGTATACAATGTCACAGAAAAAAAAAAATGGATGACTTTCAACAAAGGGCTATTATGTTGAACCATGCTACATACTTTGAGCCATTTGTGAAGAAAAAGAAAATACATTTGAATTGTTCACTAAGGACAGTCTTCTCTAAGCCTTGTAATTATTGGATGGATCAGTATAAATGTGACTCACACAATATGCATTTAACTATGTAAAAATGAAAATCAATGGTTTTTAGTTTTGAACAATAAATAGTAACCACAAAACTTGAAGTCCTTAGAACTCACTAAACTCTGCTTTAACCTAAAAACAAAACAAAAACAAAACACACACATTTGCAACATGATTGCATCCCCATGTGACATACAGGTTAAGCACACTCTTTGAAGTGAAGACATTTGGCTGAGATCACAACTAACAATTTTGGAGCAAGACTCAAATCAGTCTGTCTAACTTCAAAGCCTCACGCTTGTTTCACAGGCTGTTAGCTTGTGTGCTTTAGGAACAACTCCATTAAAATCCAGTGTCTAGGCCTCCAAGAATGAGCACATTCTCTCAAAGTATACACTGTATCCTTTACCTTTTTACTTTTCTGATTTAGCACTTCTTGTCATTGCTTGCTTACCATTATATTTGTTATTTTTCCTCTCATTCTGTGATGCTTCTAAAATGATCCTTTTAATGTTTAACTCTCAGTTTTAGATGATCCTCTTAATTTGTTTGCTTGTTTCAAAAATGTATCAAAATACATATATAGCAAACCTCCAATGCAAACCTCCAAGATGTAACAACGGTTAACATCTTGGCACATTTACCTCATTTCTCTTTTAATATAAAAGAAGCAAACTTCACAGATAATGTTGAATTTTCCTATGTTATGATTTTTGGTCACCTTATTCCCCTCTCTAGAGACAAACACTATCATGAACTTGGACTGCATCCTGCCAGACAGTGTTTTTAATTATCTTAGTACATATATATTATCTATAAGCCATAATTAACATTAGTTAATTATGTGTTGATCTGCATAAATGGTATCATGCCGAGCAAATGAGTCTATGACTTTCATTTTGCAACTTGACGTGTAATCTAGTTGATTTATTTTAACAATTGCATAATAATATACCTAGGTTTTATTTATCCATTTTCCTATTGATGAATATTTAGATATCAAACCCTGCTATTTCAAATAAACAAAAGCCTTCTGCTTCAAATGCAACAAAAAGAATTCTGCATGTCTTCTTATGCACATATATGAAGTTTATCTAAGGTAAATTCCTTGAAGTATGTTCTTAGTGGTCAGGGCCAAACACTGTCTTGTTAATTATTTTAAATAGAACGAACCCTTTTGTACAATGAGAATTTGTCCAATATTATCCCAACATAATATTTTACCAGCAGTATACAAATAGGCCTATTTCTGCATATTTGCCAATACTAAATTATTTTGAAAAAAATTTTTGTTTAATCTATTATTTTCATGGATTGAATGTGGGTAGCCCCAAAACTCGTATGTTGAAATCTTAACCCTCGATATGGTAGTATTAAGAGATAAGTCCTTTGGGAGGCAATTTGGGAGGTCATAAAGGTAGAACTATAATGAATGGGACAGTGCCCTTATAAAAGAGACCCCAAGGATCTCTTTTTGTTCTCTATCATGTGAAGATACAATAAGAAAAAGTCATCTATGAATCAGAAAGCAAGCCCTCACCAGAAATTGAATCTGCCAGCACTTTGACCTTGGATCTTGTGAGAAGTAAATGTTTGTTGTTGAAGCTATCCAATCTATGGTAATTTTGTTATAGCAACCAAAATGGACTAAGACACTCATATATGTAAAAAAAAGGATCTATAAAATATATACATAGGTTTTTAAGGAATAATATATGAACATCATGGGACTTGCCACCAAGGTTGAAAGTAAAGCACTATTGGTCCCTTAGAGGTTGTGCGTTGCTACCAAATCATATCACTATCACCCTCCAGAATGACTTTTGTGTTCATCATTCTCTTTTTCCATATAAATTTTACCATCTGGGAAGGAATATATAGTTTTAAAAACCTGAGTAGCAAGAACAAAGCTAGATGTGTAAGAAAGAGTCACTGTCACTATTAGACAAGGCATCCAGGAGAAGCTCTGCTGGGAGGGCTTTAGAGTTTCTGAGGGTATAAAGAGTATCTTCTGGGGAAGTTAGTGGGTGAAGCCATAAGAGTCATGAAAAACATAGGGGTCATGCCACTTGGACCATCTAGCTAGGCTAAAGTAAGAAGCAGATATTGGGATTTTCCAACAGAATTGTGGTCAGAACAAGTGGGCAATTCTGCATTTTTTACTTCTCAGTTCACTATAGACTGACTTTAGCTTCCTGAATTGGTCAAAGCAGAACATTAGCCAAGTACAGGATCAAGTTCTACCTGGGCATTCTGCCCTCAGGTTAATAATAGCTCAGTGGCAGTGGGGAGGTTGTTGAAGGCATACTTCAATATGTTTATCTCTTGAGTTACTCTAATCTAATCTGGGGCACAGCTGGGATCTTCATCATCTTACTGGAAATTCTCTTTATCTGCTTCCTATATTAAATGTCCTCTTTGATATATCCTATTTTAGCCTCTACCTTGGTTTATTTTGAGCTTCATACGGATAAACCAGTTTGGTTCACCAATGTAGGGAGACCCTGTGCTATCAGAATTTCAAGCTTGTCCTCAGATACTGGTCAGGTCCCCCATAGGGACCTCCAGTCTCCTAGTCAGAAGGTAAGGACCTGGGAATACAGTAGCAGAGAACAATTGGTATCTCGGAATTCATCAATCAGCATAGGATTATCATTTAATCCCTTTGTTTTGGGAATATCTCTCTGTTCTTGTTTCCACCAATCTCCTCTATTTTACTTAATTCACAACGTAAACTTAGATTCCTGTTTGTTTGAAGAAGAAACAATTTACCAAAGAGGATTTTTTTTAAAGGAATCTAGAGATAATGCATCTAAATGGCTTTTACGCAGTCCTTCGCACATTAGACTCCCCCTTCATTTCTGTTAACATGGTCCTTGATATTTTTGGTAATTTTTAAGAATTATTCAGTAGACATTGCGCAGTCTTAAGCTTTCCTCATGTCAGGCTTGGAATCTGGCTTTCTTGTGACTGATCAACCAGTCCATCTGCTGCTTTCCAGCTTATAAAATTATTTTGTTGCTCTTGCCTTTTTTCTGTGTTTCTCATCTTTGTAGTCACCAAAGTAAGCATTGTACAGACTGATGTCAAATCTAGAGTGAAATAGCAAATTTTTGCTGAAAAAGTAGGCAAGCCAAAAAATCCCTACCTGAGATCTCCTTTAAATTCATTAACCATTTTTCCTTAAATCTTTTAAAACAGAATGCCCTATAAGATTCTGTATATTCAAAAGAAATCTTGACAATACTTTTTGGAATGCTACACACTTATTAAATAAAACTAAGTAATTTGAAACTATGGGTTTTATTCATAAGAATCTTAAATATGAATCAGAGAAAATTACACAATTGAAACAGGTTCTTTCTGTACACCATCAAATGCTGGGGCATAACAGAGCTGGTTAGTATGTGAAATGCTGGTAGAAAATATACTCTGGCATTCTTCAGATTATGTGATGAATGGAATGTGGGGAAAGATGTAAGAAATAATAACAAATAACAAATAATACAAACAAGGACCCTTTAAGAATATTCAATGTGCTAGGGATTGGGAATCTAAAGAGAAAGACATGGCCCATGCCTCTCAGAAGCTCACAGTCTGTCCCTTTGGAGAAAGGGTGTCTGGAGAAAGCAGACTGTCAGATAATAAGAGGAATCAAGGTTTATGTCATGATTCTCCTCTCTCTCCTCAGAACATTCTTTTTGTAACTCTTTGTTTGGCTCCTTTCTTATCTTTTAGATATCAGCTAAAATGTCATCTCTTCCTGACCATCCTGCCCAAAGCAGATCACCCATTTGCACCTTCACTATCATTATGCTTATTTTAGTGTTCCATTTCCTTCAAAATATTAATCAAAATGCATGATTATTTTACTCTTATTTGTCCGTTTCTCCCTTCTGTCTTCTACCACTGGACAAGGACCCTATCTCTTGTGTTTCCCATTTTATTTGGAATGACTGAAGCCGTACTTGTTATGCAGCACACTGGGGGAATTTGGTAGTATTTCCTATCTAAACTTTCTAACAGTACATGAGCTAAATCTTGAAGGGTTTGTAGGAGGTGGCTAGTGTAGAGGGTATTTAGGGGAAGTCATTCAAGCAGAGAGGTATGTGGGAAACCACAAACTATTTAATATAGCTGGAGTGAATACTTTAGTAATGCAGATAAAAAAGGAACTAGAGAGAAATGACATTGAAGAGGAAAGTTGAGCAAACTCATGAATTACTGCCCCATTACAAAGTCTTGGGCAACATTGCAATATTTTAAGCAGGGGAAATAGAGGAATAATTTTTTATTTAAAAAAATCAGAACAGTGAGCAGAAATGGATTTGAATAGGGCAAAACTGCAGCTGTAACTGTTGTTGCAGTCTTTATCCTTTAGAAAAAATAAGAATTTGAACTTTATATGGAGAGGAAAGATGAAGAGCTTTAGGTCAACATTATTTGATGATCTATTCCATATAGTGAGTAAAGGAGACAGACATATCAACGGTCTTTTTAAAATTTTTTATATGGGCTGTTAGGTAGAAAATGGTGCCATGGGATACCTGCATGTCTCAGTCGGTTAAGGGTCTGCCTTCAGCTCAGGTCATGATCCCAAGTGGGATCAAGTCCTCATAGGAGCTCCCCACTCAGCGGGGAGCCTGCTTCTCCCTCTGTCTGCTGCTCCCCCTGCTTGTGCTCTCTCTCTCTGACAAATAAGTAAAATCTTTTTTAAAAAGTGGTGCCATATACTAAAGCGAGAAAAATGAGGAGTAATGTCACATTTAGAGTGAGCTTTTGCATGCATGTAAAATGCTAATTGTGTAATTTCCCTACTTTGTAGCACTTTTTAAAATCTTTTTCTTTCCTTGGACCTTTCATGTGATAATTCCTAAACACTTGTTGAATATATATTTATTTTTCTTATTTGCTCCTCCTACACTCCATAATGTATAATTGTCCAGACATTTAGAAATTGAAAGAGAAGAATGTTTTAAGAAGACAAAAATCCAGACTTAAGACTCTTTTAATTATCACTTGTTTGCTTAAATATGAGCTCACAGACTAATGGAGAACAAGTATTGCCATTGAAATGATTATTTTGAAAAGAAAAATGCACTTTTGTGGTGACCAAAGGAAGAATAATAGCTTCAATATAAGCCTATTATTTCACATTAGCTAAATGCAAACAATGACTAGTTCCTGTAACGTGTCCTAATTTTGTAAAGAAAATCAAAATGCCAAGGTATTGTCATTTGTTTTTACGCAGGCATAATACAGGCAAACATAATACATTAATGCAAATTACAGGTAATAACCCAGGTATAAAGAAAATATATATATAACTCCAAGTTCTTTAAAAGGATTAGATTAGAGGAGAACTTTAGAAAAGGAATAAATTCTTTCACATTTCAAGGGGAATTTTTTCAATACACTAACAATTCAAAACACAGCATTTTAGTATTTTTATTTGAAATATTTATTTGAAATTTTCCAATTTTGAATCTAAAATTCAAGGCAGATACTCGTTGTTTTTGCTAATCTAAAAATGGAACATTTAGACACTTGAGATTTTTCCCTAATTTGGCTATTGTATATAATGCTGCTATAAGCATTGGGGTGCATATATCCCTTTGAATCAATGTTTTTGTATTCTGTAGGTAAATACCTAGTAGTGCAATTGCTGGATTGTAGGGTAGTTCCATTTTTAACTTTTTGAGAAACCACCATACTGTTTTCCACAGTGCAGGCATCAGTTTGCATTCCCACCATCAGTGCAAGAGGATTCCCATTTCTCCACATCTTCACCAACACCTGCTGTCTCTTGTGTTGTTGATTTTAGCCATTTTGACAGGTGTGAGGAGATATCTCATCATGTTTTTGATTTGCATTTCCCTGATGATCAGTGATGTTGAGTATCTTTTCATGTGAATGATGAATGAATGGATAAGGGAGATGTGGTACATAATACAATGTAATGTTACTCAGTCATAAAAAGAATGAAATCTTACCATTTGCAAAAACATGGATGGAGCTAGAAAGTGTTATGTGAAGTGAAATAAGCCAGTCAGAGAAAGACAAATACCATATAATTTCACTCACATGTGGAATTAAGAATTCCACAAATGAGCAAAGAGGTTCAAAAAAGAGAGAAAGAGATGCAAACCAAGAAATGTACTCTTAAACTACAGAGAACAAACTGATGATTACCAGAGAGGAGGTGGCTGGGGGGGATGGGTGAAACAGGTGATGGAGATTACAGAGCGCACTTGCTGCGATGAGCACCAGGTGTTGTACGGAAGTGTTCAATCATGATATTGTATACCTGAAATTAAAATTACACAGTATGTTAACTAACTGCAATTTAAACAAAAACTTAAAAAATAAATCTAATATCTAATGAAAAACTAAAAATGGAACATATGTTTCTATTTGAGAAAAGTTAACAAAAATGTTTCTATGAAATAGCTGATGTTGCTTTTAAAATATTAATAAGTTGGATACCATGTTAATAAAAAGACAAGATATATCACTGTAAAAAATTAGTTAAGTGATTTTTTTTGTTCCTTTCAGCTTTTCAAAATATGAAACAGGACATTTAACATAAGAACAGACAAATAATTAATAATAAATACAGGCTATTTATATATATATATATATCTTTATTATTTTTCTGTCATTATGCCTACTGGTGCAAAATTAATCTCATCACTAGACTAACTTTCTGTGTAATCTTGGGCTTCTCATGTTTAACATCTATAAGTTAACAACATGAAGTTTACATTATAGTTAAAAGGCAGACATTAATTTGATAGATTAAAATTAGGACTAAATGTCCTCATTTTGTAATGTTGAATGACACCAGAATTCTCTCTACCTAAATCTATGTATGTGTTATATACATAATCTAGTTTTGTTTAAAATGAACATCTATCTCGGGAAAAAAGAATAAGAAAGGGAAATGCATAAAATGTAAAGAATTGAAGAAAAAAAGCCTGGGAAAAACTAGTAAGAATAAGTGTTCCTTGGAGCATTGTCTAATTCCTGGTAAAGGGCAAAAAAGGTATTATGTGATGCTGAGGCATTTTGTTGTGCCAGAAATCAATGTGCCTTCAGAATTAATGGGGTAACATCAAAACAACAAGCAAACAGATTTAAGGATCCCTCTCTGACCAAAGTTGAGCACCATAAGAATAACTGTAATGGAATAAAATAATCTTTGAACAAACAAGAATTAGTACTCAAAAACAATAAAGGCAGAAAAAAAATGTATAGGTGAACTTTTGATAAAATATTTCCTTACTGTAAAATTGGTAACTAAATAAAAGAAGTTCCTTTCCATTAGGAACTATATTTCATAGTAAGTAAGTAGTTCCAGTAAGTGGGAAAAAGTCCTACATTACAAAATAATATCAACTAATATTATAGATGAAATTATAGAATTAAAACATCATTGTTTTACATTTGTATTCCCAGGTGGTGTAACCTTAAAATATTTAAGTGAAGTTTACAGAACTACAAGGAAAATGATTACAAATCTGAAATCAAACAGAAGATTGTAAGACTTCTCTCTCAATAATTAATAAATTGAGAAATCAAAATAATCAGTATGCTACAAGAGATTTAAACAACTAACAAAATCGAATGAAAATATACAGAACTCTATACCTTGCAATTTCTGTATACAGATTTTTAGCATATTATATCACTTACAAAACTATATTTAAATTATAAACAATAAATTGACAACAAATAGTAGATGATCATAATCATATAGATTATTTTCTGCTGGCAATGCTATTAAAGTATGTATTAGTGACAAAAGTACCTACCAAATACCACAAATATTTGGAAACTTTCAAAAAAGTTACTACAAAAGAAAGAAAATTTCTAAAATATATGTAACTGGAGACTCAGAAGGAGAGGAGAGAGCAAATGGAGTAGTGGCAATATTTAAAGATACAGTGACTGAAATTTTTACATACTAATGAAGGAATTTAACCCATCATTTTAAAAAGCTCTACAAGGGGTACATGCACCCCAATGTTTATAGCAGCAATGTCCACAATAGCCAAACTGTGGAAAGAGCCAAAATGTCCATTGACAGATGAATGGATAAAGAAGATGTGGTATATGTATACAACGGAATATTATGTGGCCATCTAAAGGAAAGAAAGCTTACCATTTGCAATGACGTGGATGGAACTGGAGGGTATTATGTTGAGCGAAATAAGTCAATCAGAGAAAGACATGTATCATATGACCTCACTGATATGAGGAATTCTTAATCTCAGGAAACAAACTGAGGGTTGCTGGAGTGGTGGGGGGTGGGAAGGATGGGGTGCCTGGATGATAGACATTGGGGAGGGTATGTGCTATGGTGAGCTCTGTGAATTGTGTAAGACTGTTGAATCACAGACCTGTACCTCTGAAACAAATAATACATTATATATTTTAAAAAAAAAGAAGAAGAAAAAGATAGCAGGAGGTGAAGAATGGGGGGAGGAATTGGGGGGGCGAACCATGAGAGACTATGGACTCTGAAAAACAAACTGAGGGTTCTAGAGGAGAGGGGGGTGGGGGGATGTGTTAGCCTGGTGATGGGTATTAAGGAGGGCACATTCTGCATGGAACACTGGGTGTTATAAGCAAACAATGAATCATGGAACACTACATCAAAAACTAATGATGTTAATGTATGGCGATTAACATAATAATAAAGATGTCTTGTGTATGTAAATAAATAAATAAACAAATAGCTCTACAAACCAAGTAAGATAAATACAAACAAAATTACATTTAGGCATGCCATAGTAAAACTACTGAAAATCAAAACAAAAGGGAAATCTTAATAGCAACGAGAGGAAAAAAAGTTATACTATATTTAATATAGAATTAACAAAGCTGACAGAAACAGTTGAGAAGCTTTGAAAAAATAATATAATTACAACACTGAAAGAAAACAATTCTCACCTTTGATACTATCTCTAGCTAAAACTATATTCAAAGTGAAAATGAAATAAAAATAATTTCTGACAAAATCAGAAAATGTATCACCAGTGTCCTACACTAAAAGAAAAACTGAAGGGAGTAATTTAAGCAGAAGAAAACTTATTTCAGATGGAAACATAAAAATGCATGAAAACGGACCCAGAAATGAAAAGAGTAAATATTAGGTAAACATAAATGAATATTAACCATAAAAAGCTATGGTTGGAAATTTCCATATGCTCCAGTCTAACATGTAGAGAGTTTAGAAGTTACCACTCCATCTTAACAATAAGTAGAAAGATAAACAAACTGAAAATCACCAACTCTTTCTAGATTCTTCAGAGTAGTCACAGGGCAAACTGCTGCCCTAAGAATTAGAGAGGCAGGTGAATACAAAGAATCACAACCTACTGGCACAGAAATCTGTAAGCAGAAACCTCTGACAGAACCAATGCTGGAGTAGGAAATCTGAATTGTAATTGATGAATTGCTGGAAGCTCGGTGTGAACAAATCTGACAGTTACAAACTCCAGGGAGAACCAGTCATAGGGGAACCCTCATGCTTTTGTGAGTTTACCTGCAAGAGCTCAACCATGTCCTTGCTATGAAAATCAGAGAAAAATCCACTTATGCAAGGGAAGGGAAAAGTAATCAGTTTGAAAAACACCAAAGTATATTGTTCTTATAAGCAAGGCCTGCCCTTGGGAGAAACTATTCTACTAGAGCTCAACTTCCTGGAGTTTTATTGGAGCCCAACCTACCCATGGGAAGAAAAATATTCAACTCTAGTCCAATTTAGTTATCCCATTCTAAGGAGAAAATAAAACTGAGAAGCACTAGTGAAGTTTGTAGTCCAGGGACACAGGCACACAAAAAGACTGAGACCTAATCAGACTCTACAAAACACTTCCTCTCCCCCCCTACACATTTCCACCATTTTACTAAAGGCCTATTTACAGGAGTTCCTTTTACCAAGCTATCAAGAAAAAAATTACAAGACATACTAAAAGGTAAAATCACAGTTTGAAGATACTGAACAAGCATCAGAACCAGAGTCAGATGTGGAAGGAGTGCTGGAAATTTTGGGACCAAGATTTTTTTAAGACTATGATTAATATACTAAGGGCTTTAATAGAAGTAATCATTATGCAAGAATGCATGGACAGCAGGGAAATGGACATTCTAAGAAAGAATCAAAAATAAATGCTAGAGGTCAAAAACACTGTAACAGAAATGAAAAATGCCTTTGGTAGGCTCATTAGTGGTTAGAAACAGCTGAGAAAAAGATTCTGCACTTAAGGTTATAAAAATAGAAACTTCAAAAACTGAAAAGCAAAGAAAAAAAAGACTAAAACAAACAGAATATCCAAGAACTGTAGCGCAAGTGCAAAAGGTATAACATACATGTAATAGGAATACCAGAAAGTGAAGAAAAAGATTAAAGAAAAGAGGCAATAGTTGAAGCAATAATGGAAATTTCCCCCAAATTAATGTCAGACAACAAAGCATATATTCAAGAAAAACAGGAAACAGCAAATAGGATAATTCCCAAAATAATCTACACATAGGCATTCACATTCAAACTTCAGAAAATCAAAGATAGAGAAAAAAATCTTGAAAAAAAAAAAAAACCAGAGGAAAAATATCACCTTACCTACAGAGGAGCAAACATAAAATTACATCCAGCATCTCAGAACCAATGTAAGCAAGAAGAGAATTGGAGTGAAATACTTAAGATGTTGAGAAGAAAAAAAAATCCTAGAATTCCGTAGTCTGCAAACTGTTCTTCAAAATGGAAGAAGAAATGCTTTTTTAGACAAACAAAAATTGAAAGAATTTGTTGCCAGTAGACTCGCCTTGAAAGAAATGTTTTTAAAAATTTCTCAGAGGGAAGAAAAATTATATACATCAGGTACATCAGGTATACATAAAGAATGGGAGAGTATTAGAGAAGGAATAAGGTGGGTAAATGAAAAACTTCTTATTTTTCTTATTTTTAATTAATTTAACAGGTAGCAATTTGTTCAAAATGCCAATAGCAATAATGTATTGACTATGTATGCTTAGTGTATAAAAATGTTTATATTTGTTTATGTATAAGTGAGATGAATGACAGCAAGGACAAAGGTGAGAGAGAAATATTAGGAATATTCCACACTGCCTGTGGAATGGTATAGTGTTATTTGAACGTGGACTTAGATTACTTATATATTGCAATCTCTAAGACAATAGCAAAAAAGTTAAATTAAAAAAGTATGATTGTTGGGTTGCCTGGTGGCTCAGTTGGTTAAGCAGCCAACTCTTGATTTTGGCTCAGGTCATGATCTCAGGGTTGTAAGATTGAGCCCTGCATCGGGCTCCATGCTTGGTGTGGACCCTGCTTAAGATTCTCTCTCTCCCTCTCTGTCCCCCCCCCACCACCTATCACCCTCTCTAAAAAAATTTTTAAAAATGCATGATTGTTATGTTAAGAAAGAAAATGGAATTATATAAAATGTTCAATTAAAAACTACAAAGGCAGAAAATATCTGGAAAAGTAAGACTAATGAACAAGGGCAACAAATGGAAAATAGTAACAAATAGAAAACAGTAACAAATATGAAAAATATTAATAAAGCTATCATTATAATTTTATATAATTGTCTAAATACAAGCATAAGACAGAGATTGTCAGAATGAATCAAAAATCAAAACCCAATATTATGTTGATTATAAGAAACCCATTTTAAATATAAAGATATGTATAGATTAAAAACACAGGGATAGAGAAAGATGTTATGCCAACACTAATCAGAAGAAAGTGGCAGTGGTTATATTAATTTCACACAAGGCAGGTTTCAGAGCAAGGAGAGTTATTAGAAATAAGGAGGGGCACCACAAATGATGAGGGGTGAATAATCTAAGAAGACATAACCATTCTTAATGTGTATGTACCTAATAACAGAACATCAAAATACATGAGGAAAAAACTGACAGAACTGCAGAGAAAATAGATGAATTCACTATCATAGGTGGAGACTCCAACATCCCACTATTAGAAATAGACAGATCCAGCAGGCAGAAAATCAATAAGGCTGTAGTTGAATTCAGCAGCACCATCAATCAACTGGATACAATTGACATCAATAGACTACTTCATCCAACAATAGCAGATTACATATTCTTCTCAAGCTCACATGGAACATTCACCAAATAGACCACATTCTGGGCCATAAAATGTACCTTAACACATTTAAAAGAATAGAAATTATATGATGTCTGTTCTCAGACTACAGTGGAATTAAACTAGATACCAATAAAAGAAAGATAGCTGAAAAAAACCTCAAAATATTTAAAGATTAAACAATATACTTCTAAATAACACATTGGTCAAGAATAAATTTTAAAAGAAGTTTAAAAATATTTTTAACTAGGGGTGCCTGGGTGGCTCATTTGGTGGAGCACTGGACTCTTGGTTTCAGCTCAGGTCATGATCTCAGGGTCATGAGATCGAGCACCACGTCAGGCTCCATACTCAGCGGGGAGTCTGCTTGGGATTCTCTCTCGTTCTCCTTCTGTCCGTCCCTGCCCCCTCTCTCCCTTCCTCCCTCCCTCTCTCTCTCTCTCTCAAATATTTAAATATATATATATTTTTTAACTAAATGAAAATGAAAACATAACTTATCAAAATTTCTGGGATGCAGTGAAAGCAGGGCTTAGAGGGAAATTTATAGTACTGAGTGCATTTACCAGAAAAGAAGACAGATCTAAAATCAATTATCTAAATCTCCACCATAGGAAACTAGGAAAAGAAGAGCAAATTAAATCCAAAGTAAACAGAAGAAAAGAAATAAGAAAGCAGAAATCAATGAAATGGAAAACCAAAAATCAATAGAGCAAATTGACAAAACCAAAAGCCGGCTCTTTGCAAAGATCAGTCAAATCGATAAACCTCTAGCCAAGCTAACTGTTAGAGAGAGAGAGAGGGGGGACACAAATTACTAAAAGCAGAGATTTAAGAGGGGAACATCGTTACAGATCACATGGGAATGAAAAGAATTCTATGCCCACAAATTTGTAAACCTGTATGAATTGGACCAATTCTTTCAAAGACACAATCTGCCAAAACTCACAAAATAGAAATAAACAACCTAAATAGGCTGATATCTATTAAAGAAATTGAACCAATAATTAATAACATTTCTAAACAGAAACACCAGATCCAATGAGTTCACTGGTGTTTATAAATGTTTATACCAACATTTATGGAAGAAATTATACCAATTCTCTATAATCTGTTCCAGAATATAGAATTAGAAAGAATACTTTCTAACTCAATCTACAAGTCCAGCATTAGCCTAATACCAAAATGACACAAAGACATTATAAGAAAAGAAAACCACAGACCAATATCTTTTATGATCCTTGTTGAAAAAGTCCTCAACACAATATTAGCAAATCAAATACAACAGTGTGCATAAAAGAATTATACCCCATGATTCATCCCAGGTATATAAGGCTGTCTCATTCAAAAATCAGTTAGTATAACCCATCACATAGACAACTAAAAAGGAAAATCACAAGAACTTATCCACAGATGCAGAAAAATCATTTGGCAAATCTAACAGTACTCGTATTAAAAACACTTAGCAAACTAGGAATAGAGGGGATCTTTCTCAACTTGATAAAGAATATCTACCAAAGGGGGGAAAAAAAAAACAAACCTGTAGTTAATGTCAAACTGCATGATGAGAAACTCAGTTTAACCACTAAGATTAAAATACAAGGTGAGGGGGGAGCACCTGAGTGGTTCATTTGGCTAAGCATCTAACCCTTGATTTCGGCTTATGTCATGATCTCAGGATCTTGACATTAAGCCCTGCATTGGGAGTCTGCTTAAGATTCTCTCCGTCTCGGGCACCTGGGTGGCTCAGTCGTTAAGCATCTGCCTTCGGCTCAGGTCATGATCCCAGGGTCCTGGGATCAAGTCCCACATCGGGCTCCCTGCTCAGCGGGAAGCCTGCTTCTCCCTCTCCCACACTCCCTGCTTGTGTTCCCTCTCTCGCTGTCTCTCTCTCTGTTAAAAAATAAATAAAACAAAAAATCTTAATAAAAAAAAAAGATTCTCTCCCTCTGTCCTGCCCCCTGCTTGCTCGCTCTCTTTCCCCCCCTTCAAAATAAATAAATAAATCTTAAAAAAAAAAAAAACCAAGGTGAGGGTGTCACTTCTCACCATTCCTTTTCAACATAGTACTGGAAGTCCTTATTAATGCAATGAGAAAAGAAAAGGAAATAAAAGGTATACATATCAGGATGAAATTATCTTTGTTTGCAGATGACATTATCCATTTGTATAGATTGAACGAAATGACAAAAAAAAAAAAAAACCCTCCTAGGACTAATAAGCAAATACAGCAAGGTTGTGGGATACAAAGCTAAAATATACATGTCAATTGCCTTCTTATATAATAACAATGAACAGTGGAATTTGAAATTAAAAACACAATATCATTTATATTGGCACCCCTTAAAATGAAATATTTAGATATGAATCTAACAAAACATATACTAGATCTATTTGAGGAATACTACTTAAAACTATCTAAAAAATAAAACTTACTAATTTTTTAAAAAGCCATACTAGCAAAGTTTTTGGGCTTATGATGTTCTATTTTGAACTAGGTGGTGGTTCATGGGTTAGTTTTATAATTATTAAGCCCATACATTTATATAATATACTTTTATGTATTTGTTATATTTTATTATACTTAAAAGGAAAGCAACTACAGAAATAGAAAAGGAACCAAGAAATTGGTCAACAAAAATTCAAAGAAAGGAAAGGTAGGCGATTAGGGAAAAACATCCAAGTTGCTTAAAAGTTATTATTTTAGTATTAAACTTGTTTGTGGGTGTATAAGTATTTCTTCCTTCTTGTTGTTCTTTAAAATATAAATATGTCATATATACTATGTGTATTTCATGATAAAATTGTAAATATAAGGATTTTTCATTTAAAGAATTTTGAATAATATTTGAAGTTTAAAAAGGTGGAAAAATTCAGAGTGTGAATGAGGATAATTTTCTCAAGCAGTGTTGTTGTAAAGAGAACTCAAAAATGGGAATTTGAAATGGAAGAAGATAAAGATACAAATTGAGTTTAAAACAAATGGGAGATGTAGAGCACTGTTACATGTTGTTGAGAAAAACCCACTAGAGAGGGAATTGTGATTAAAAAAAAAAGAAATAAGAACTGCAGAAAGAGGTCCCTGTAAACTGACAAGAATAGCAACCAGAGAAAAAGGGAAGTTTTGACTTTTAATAGAAATAAAGATGGTTCTTTCAAGGTAAAAGTGGAGACAGGGGTATAGGTAGGTCCTGATGCCAGTAAAGTGTGGGGTAGGTGAGAAAATCAGGAAATTAACTGAAGTTAACTAAAAATATCAAAAATTTAAAGTCAAACTGTAATAGTATTTCCAAAACCCATGATCATAGAATGTTTGTTTACCTGTTGAAATCCAAGGGTTAGAGACTTCCTGATGAAATCTATGGACACAAAAGAGGAATATATTCATATGTAAAATTTCACACATAATTTCAATGATCTCATAAAGGACCTCAATTTAAGAACACCTTTAAACCTGGATATTAGTTTGTATTTAGTAATTTAAAATAATATGAAATAAAGTAGTCATAGAATATTATGCAGCTCTTTAAAAGCAAGGTTTTCAATTTTTTTTATTGACTTAATGTAATGTTAAGCCTAGGAGACTATTAATAATGTGGTCTCAATAATATATATTTACATTATTATTATATGGATTAGAAGAGGGTAAGATAAGAGGCAAGGACATTTAGAAGATTATTGCCATGGTATCAGTGAATGTAAAGGTGCCTTAAATAAAAGGCATATTAGTATGTTTGTACAAATTTTAGACTTTCAAAATAAAGCCACTGAATCCAGGTAAAGGCTAGCTGGCTTCTTCCATGAAACTTCACAGGGTAACATTATTTTGGTGAATTTACCACACCTCTCAGTCTGGATCTCATAAGAGTTTTGAAAAGTAATTTTTATGAAACCTAACTTTATCAGCAAATCAAGGGAGAATAAGTTCTCCAGTGGAGAGTCCCACGTAAACAAAGTTAACTAAAAACTTCAAATTTGCTTATATCTTTTATCTTTAGAAGGGTGAGAATAAATTATATATATAAAATATATTTATCAGCAAATCTGAAATAAACACTCAATACATAATAACTTTGTTGTTATATATAAATTGAATGTTGATTTATTGCTTGCCACTGAGAAATAGAACTGTCAATTTGAGTGAACGTTTTTTCTTAGTCAGGACAAATGTACACCTACACACCCGCATACACAAGGACAGCCAATTTTCTTTATAAGCATGATGAAGAGTAAATGGATTGGTAAGGTAGTAAGGGCAGAAAATTTTGGCAAAACCTTCAAAAGTTTGATTGTAAAGGAGTAAAAGGATAAAAATGGTAACTGAAACAAGAAGTCTGATTAAAGAATCTTTTAAAATTCAATTTAGTTTTGTTTTATTAAGACGATATTACACGTTGCACTGTGTCTCCCCCTAAAAGAGGTAAGCTGGACGTTCTAATCCCTGGTACTTCAGAATATGGTCGTCATTAGAAATAGGATAATTGCAGGTATAATTAGTTAAGTTAAAATGACATCCTAATGAATAGGGTAAGCCTCTAATCCAATATGACATGTGTCCTTATAAGAAGACAGCCATGTGAAAACAGATACAGGGACAGCGTCATGTGGTAATGAAGGCAGATATTGGTGGTGGGCAGCTGCAAGCCAAGAAATGCCCAAACTGTCAGCAAACCACTAGGAGCAGGAGAAGAGGCAAGAAAGGATTTCCCTACAGATATCAGAGGGAGCATGGCCCTGTGGACACCTTGATTTAGGACTTCTGGCCTCCAGAACTGTGAGACGATAAACGTCTGTGGTTTAAGCCACTCTGCAGTACTCTGTCAAGGCAGCCCGAAGAAACGAATACACTTAGGAAGACTCCAGCAGGTTTAAATGTTGGGAATGGGTCACCAGGAAGGGAGGCAGTGGAGACAGATGGGAAAGGAGACACCAATGGAGCAAGTTCCTAGAGGAGAAGGCAGGGAATGTCAACTCAGAGAACGGCCGTAGGAGGAGACGCTTGAATAGTAATGAGAGGAAAGAAGGAAGGCGAGGTAGTTCCTACCTGTGATTCTCACTTCTCTACTACTTATGAGGCAAATTCATCTTCTGATAATGAGCAACACTCTGAGTTCCTAGATTTGAGAGAATGGAGATTTGACATGACTTCTGTGGAGGATGACAGAGAAAGCTAACAGGCTCTGCAAGATTGCCAGTCTCCAGATTCAAGTCGAGCATTAATAAATGAATGGTTTTGCAGTCTGGCCTTGTATGAGGGCAATTAAAACTTGTATTTTTATTTTCTTTATCTGTTCTGTTTTAAAAGCACAATTTGGTAATAAGCACTTTAATTATTAAATTTAAAACCAATAATAGATATTCCTATGTTATGTTGTCCGCACATATTTGAGAAAACCATCTATTAATTTCAAGGCTGTATTCATGCTGATGTTCTAGAATTTTGTATCATCAGAAGGAAAAATGTCATCACCGAATTGAAACTTTTGGAAGCTATATAGCCAGAAAAGGTGGAATTCCCATCAGACCTGTAAATTTGCCGAGCCTTTGAGTTTACTTTCTTGTATGTGGCCATTTATTAAGCAAAACAACATACTAACATTTTATAGTTTGGTATATGTAATAAACAAGCCCCTTGATACTATAGATTAAATAATATTGTAGAGACAAAGTTGTTCATTAGCATATTTAAGAGTTTTTTAATATAGACAAAAGCAGTTAACACAAATATATAATGTTAAGCCAGTATGGAATTTTGAGAGGATCCTCACTGGTTTTCTGAGACACAGGTTTAGGATTATATTTAATTTCCATCACCCATATCTACACTAACAAATATCGAATTAGCTGTATGGACATAAATATAAATAAGTCTCCATTTATAAGGAGATAAAATAAATCTCAGAATAAAAGAAAATATGAACAGCCAAAATGAAAGGAGTACCTAACCACTAGGAGCAAGCATATATTCATGAATAATAAGTTATTCCAGACTAAGCCTACATTATTTTTGATGGAGTTGCTAGCCATTGGTTGAAAGTAGTACACGTTTGTAAGACACGAGCAAGTTGATTAGTAACTAAAATGATGAATGAAAAGTGGTGCTGTGTTGACACTGTAAATGTATGCAATGCTGCAGAAAGAATAGAAAAGTCTTTATTTGAGTCCTTTGCTAAGGCTAAACTTTATGCATCTTGATACTTCCCAGTTCCCTCTTCAAAGCTAGTTCTTCCTCTGACTAGTAAAGTGGTAGAGCATGGAACTCAAAAGTACAGTCTCTTCAATTATTCACCCACATTTGCTATCCCACTGTACTGGTCATTAGCTATGGGACCCTGGAAAAGTTACTTTTTCTCCATATCCTACAGTTTTCATATCTGAAAAAATGGAAATAATATCATTTTCTTGTAACACTGTTGAGAAAATTAAATAAATTAACACATAAAAAGTATTCATAGCAGAGCTTGGTACAAAGTAAGAGCTAAATAAGTATTAAAAATAATAATAAGCATCATTGTGTCCCCTCTCTTAGCTAATAGCATTATCATTATCATTCAGTTGTACAAACTAGAAATCCGAGTCAGCCTTAAATCTCACCTTTTCATCATGTATATGTCTTAAATAATTTGTAAGCATATGCCTCAGTTTACATCTTTAATGTATGAGCTTTAGATTGTTTTCAGTGTCTCACCCAGACAATTTGATGGAGTCTCAGTTCTCTCTAATCCCATCTGCCTAGACTCAGATCTGTGTTCCACATCTCTTCTTATACCTTCTCCCCTTCTCCCCAAAATACTCCCCACATCCAAATCTAATCAGGTTACTTCTTTTCTTGAAAGCCTTAAAAGCTTCAACTGTAAAGTCCAAATTTCTCATCATTTCACATCAATTACAACATAACATCAACATAAAAAGTCATTGTTCTCTGAACCTGCTCTGCTTTTTCACACCTCTCTGCTCTGTACCCTTTCCTTCCCTTTTCTACTTAATTATGATCCTCTTCCCTTTCAAGCTTGCATAAGTCACTTCTTCCTCTTTGACCTTTTGGCACAATCATTCTTTAGTAACAATGAGCCAGAGCTATAGCTAACATCAATGTGTAATTATGTCATTCACTATTATAGAGACAGACGTTACCTAATTTACTCCTCAGAACAATCTTATAATGTACATATTGTTATCAACGCCATTTAACAAATGAGGAAACTGGTGCAAAAACTTGAACAGTATTTAACCTGATGAGATATGGAGCAGGCTTTGAATTCCTACCGAAGGACTGGAGAGCTGAATCTACTAAGAATACTGCCTCACAGTTGCAGTACCCAAACACAGCACATTGTATTTTTATGAAAATCTATGCCTGTCCCTTCAAAATACAGTGCCTTCATATCAGCATTATCAGTGCCTAATTCAGGACCTAGAACACAGAATATACAATATTTAATAAAAGGACAAATGAATGGAAAGCTAGTTTTCAATGGATTACCTTTCCTACCTTGTGAATATACTATATAAATATTACAATTTTATTAACAGCTATACTGAGGTATAATTATTATACAAAAAACAACTGCACATACATACACAAAAAACTGCTTAACTGATGGGTTTGAACTTATGCATACACATTTGAAGCCATCACCACAATTAAGGTAATAATTTCAACCTCATTAGAGGAAAAGCTTAAGGAAAATCGAGTAAAAAGTAACTGCTCCAGCTAAACCAGTATTTGTCCAGGTCTATAAAACCATATGTAATCAGATCATGAAAGAGCAATGGTTGCCTTATTTCCCAGTTTTTCAAGTCCTGAAAACATGCATCTTAGTGTTTACACAGACTATTAAGAGAGCCTCTCATCAAATTGGGTCATTTGAATCCTAAAGATCTTGTCCCATTTTTTTAAGATTTTAGCCATAGCCCCTGTAATAATAAAACATAAAATAAAATCAGTGTCAGTGAAATTGTTTTAATATCCCAAAGTCAAGAATGTACTCATAAAAAATGTATAAATTTTGTTCAGCCAATAGAGCATAGCTTCCATACAATTTCCAAATCATCCCATAAGATATCACAGAGTGCCCCATTCAGCTGAGATACATAATTTGATTCCTGCCTCGATTTCTGGAATGTATTTGTCCAAGGTAAATGCAACCAGCCATATTAGTGGTTCTCCAAAAAGTCAGATTTAGTATTACAACATGCATTTCCTCATTTAGCCTCTGACTGTCCAGAGGTCTTCAAATTTATTTTTATTATTTTATTTTATTTTATTATGTTATTCACCATAAATTACATCATTACTTTTTGATGTAGTGTTCCATGATGCATTGCTTGCATATAACACCCAGTGCTCTATGCAATACTTGCCCTCCTTAATACCCATCATCAGGCTAAACCATTCCCCCCATCGCCCTCCCCTCTAAAACCCTCAGTTTGTTTCTCAGAGTTCATAGTCTCTCATGGTTCGCCTCCCCCTCCAATTCCCCCCCTTCATTTTTCCCTTCCTACTTTTTTTTTTTAAACATATAATGTATTATTTGTTTCAGAGGTACAGATCTGTGATTCGTCAGTCTTACACAACTCACAGCGCTCACCATAGTACATACCCTCCCCAATGTCTATCACCCAGCCACCCCATCCCTTCCACCCCCCCACCACTCCAGCAACCTTCTGTTTCCTGAGATTAAGAGTCTCTTATGGTTTTTCTCCCTCTTTGGTTTCACCTTTTTTCATTTTTTTCCTCCCTTCCCCTAGGCTCCTCTGTCTTGCTTCTCAAATTCCTCATTTCAGTGAGGTCATATGATACTTGTTTTTCTCTGATTGACTTATTTTGCTTAGCATAATACCCTCTAGTTCCACCCACATCCTTGCAAATGGCAAGATTTCAGTTTTTTGATGGCTGCATAATATTCCATTGTATATATATACCACAGCTTCTTCATCCATTCATCTGTTGATGGACATCTTGGCTCTTTCCATAGTTTGGCTATTGTGGACATTGCTGTTATAAACAGTGGGGTGCACATACCCCTTCAGATCCCTACGTTTGTATCTTTGGGGTAAATACTCCATAGTGCAATTGCTGGATATTAGGGTAGCTCTATTTTCAACTTTTTGAGGAAACTCCATAGTGTTTTCCAGAGTGGCTGCACCAGGTGGCGTTCCCACCAACAGTATAGGAGGGTTCCCCTTTCTCCGCATCCTTGCCAACATCTGTCATTTCCTGACTTGTTAATTTTACCCATTCTGACTGGTGTGAGGTGGTATCTCACAAAACACTGAGGTTTTGATTTGGATTTCCCTGATGCCGAGTGATGTTAAACACTTTTTCATGTGTCTGTTAGCCATTTGGATGTCTTCTTTGCAAAAAGATCTGTTCATTTCTTGATTAGATTATTTGTTTCTGCATGTTGTGTTTGATAAGTTCTTTATAGATTTTGGATACTAGCCCTTTATCTGATATGTCATTTGCAAATATCTTCTTCCATTCTGTCAGTTGTCTTTTGGTTTTGTTGACTGTTTCCTTTGCTCTGCAAAAGCTTTTTACCTTGATGAAGTCCCAATAGTTCATTTTTTGCCCTTGCTTCCCTTGCCTTTGGTGATGTGTCTTTGAAGAAGTTACTGCGGCTGAGGTCGAAGAGGTTGCTGCCTGTGTTTTCCTCTAGGATTCTGATGGATTCCTGTCTCACATTTAGGTCTTTCATCCATTTTGAGTCTATTTTTGTTTGTGGTGTAAGGAAATGGTCCAGTTTCACTCTTCTGCATGTGGCTGTCCAAATTTCCCAACACCATTTGTTGAAGAGACTGTCTTTTTTCCATTGGACATTCTTTCCTGCTTTGTCAAAGATTAGTTGACCATAGAGTTGAGGTCCATTTCTGGGCTCTTTATTCTGTTCCATTGATCTATGTGTCTGTTTTTGTGCCAGTACCATACTGTCTTGATGATGGCAGCTTTGTAATAGAGCTGGAAGTCCGGAATTGTGATGCCACCAGCTTTGCTTTTCTTTTTCAACATTCCTCTCGCTATTCGGGGTCTTTTCTGGTTCCATACAAATTTTAGGATTATTTGTTCCATTTCTTTAAAAAATTGATGGTATTTTGATAGGGATTGCATTAAATATGTAGATTGCTCTAGGTAGCATAGACATTTTCACAATATTTGTTCTTCCAATCCATGAGGATGGAACATTTTTCCATTTCTTTGTCTTCCTCAATTTCTTTCATGAGTATTCTAGTTTTCTGAGTACAGATTCTTTGCCTCTTTGGTTAGATTTATTCCTAGGTATCTTATGGTTTTGGGTGCAATTGTAAATGGGATCAACTCCTTAATTTCTCTTTCTTCTGTCTTATGTTGGTGTGCCACTGATTTCTGTGGATTGATTTTATATCCTGCCACTTTACTGAACTCCTGTATGAGTTCTAGAAGTTTTGGGGTGGAGTCTTTTGGGTTTTCCACATAAAGTATCATATCATCTGGGAAGAGTGAGAGTTTGACTTCTTCTTTGCTGATTCAGATGCCTTTTATTTCTTTTTGTTATCTGATTGCTGAGGCTAGGACTTTTAATACTATGTTGAATAGCAGTGGTGATAGTGGACACCCCTGCCATGCTCCTGACCTTAGGGAAGAAGCTCTCAGTTTTTCCTCATTGAGAATGATATTCACTGTGGGGTTTTCATAGATGGCTTTTATGATATTGAGGCATGTACCCTCTATCCCTACACTCAGAAGAGTTTTGATCAAGAAAGGATGCTGTACTTTGTCAAATGCTTTTTCTGTATCTTTTGAGAGGATCATATGGTTCTTGTTCTTTCTTTTATTAATGTATCACCTTGATTGATTTGCAGATGTTGAACCAACCTTGCAACCCAGGAATAAATCCCACTTGGTCGTGATTAATAATCCTTTTAATGTACTGTTGGATCCTATTGGTTAGTATCTTGGTGAGAATTTTTGCATCCATGTTCATCAGGGATATTGGTCTGTAATTCTCCTTTTTGATAGGGTCTTTGTCTGGTTTTGGGATCAAGGTAATGCTGGTCTCATAAAATGAGTTTGGAAGTTTTCCTTCCATTTCTATTTTTTGCAACAGTTTCAGAAGAATAGGTATTAATTCTTCTTTAAATGTTTGGTAGACTTCCCCTGGGAAGCCATCTGGCCCTCGGCTCTTGTTTATTGGGAGATTTTTGATTACTGCTTCAATTTCCTTACTGCTTATGGGTCTGTTCAGGTTTTCTATTTCTTCCTGGTTCAGTTTTGGTAGTTTATACTTCATTAGGAATGCATCCATTTCTTCCAGATTGTCTAATTTGCTGGCATATAGTTGCTCATAATATGTTCTTATAATTGTATTTCTTTGGTATTGGCTGTGATCTCTGCTCTTTCATTCATGATTTTATTTATTTGGGTAGTTTCTTTTTTCTTTTTGATAAGTCTGGCCAGAGGTTCATCAATCTTATTAATTCTTTCAAAGAACCAGCTCCTAGTTTCATTGATCTGTTCTACTGTTCTTTTGATATCTATTTCATTGATTTCTGCTATGATCTTTATTACTTCTCTTCTCCTGCTGGGTTTAGGCTTTATTTGCTGTTCTTTCTCCAACTCCTTTAGGCATAGGGTTAGATTGTGTATTTGAGACCTTTCTTGTTTCTTGAGAAAGGCTTGTATTGCTATATACTTTCTCTTAGGACTGACTTTGCTGCATCCCAAAGATTTTGAACAGTTGTGTTTTCATTTTTGTTTCCATGAATTTTTTAAATTATTCTTTAATTTCCTGGATGACCCGTTCATCCTTTAGTAGGATGCTCTTTACCCTCCATGTGTTTGAGTTCTTTCCGACTTTCCTTTTGTGATTGAGTTCAAGTTTCAAAGCATTGTGGTCTGAAAATATGCAGGAACGATCCCAATCTTTTGGTACCAATTGAGACCTGATTTGTGACCTTGGATGTGATCTATTCTGGAGAATGTTTCATGGGCACTAGAGAAGAATGTATATTCTGTTGCTTTGGGATGGAATGTTCTGAATATGTTTGTGAAGTCCATCTGGTCCAGTATGTTATTTAAAGCCTTTGTTTCCTTGTTGATCTTTTGCTTAGATGATCATCCATTTCAGTGAGGGGGTTATTAAAGCCCCCACTATTATTGTATTGTTGTTGATGTGTTTCTTTGATTTTGTTATTAATTGGCTTATATAATTGGCTGCTCCCATGTTAAGGGCATAGATATTTACAATTGTTAGATCTTCTTGTTGGATAGACCCTTTAAGTATAGTGTCATTCCTCATCTCTTATTACACTCTTTGGTTTAAAATCTATTTGTCTGATATAAGGATTGCCACCCCAGCTTTCTTTTGATGTCCATTAGCATGGTAAATTATTTTCCACCCCCTCACTTTCAATCTGGAGGTGTTTTTGAGTCTAAAATGAGTCTCTTGCAGACAACACATCAGTGGGTCTTGTTTTTTTATCCAGTCTGATACCCTGTGTCTTTTGATTGGGGCATTTAGCCCATTTGCATTCAGGGTAACTATTGAAAGATATGAATTTAGTGCTATTGTATTGCCTGTAAGGTGACTGTTACTGTATATTGTCTGTGTTCCTTTCTGGTCTATGTTACTTTTAGGCTCTCTCTTTGCTTAGAGGACTCCTTTCAATATTTCTTATAGGGCTGGTTTTGTGTTTGCAAATTCCTTTAGTTTTTGTTTGTCCTGGAAGCGTTTTATCTCTCCTTCTATTTTCCAATTACAGCCTAGCTGGATATAGTATTCTTGGCTGCATATTTTTCTCATTAGTGCTGTGAATATATCATGCCAGTCTTTTCTGGCCTGCCAGGTCTCTGTGGATAGGTCTGTTGCCAATCTAATTTTTCTACCATTATAGGTTACAGATCTCTTGTCCCGAGCTGCTTTCAGGATTTTCTCTTTGTCTCTGAGACTCATAAGTTTTACTATTAGATGTCGGGGTGTTGACCTATTTTTACTGATTTTGAGGGGGGTCCTCTGTGCCTCTTGGATTTTGATGCCTCTTTCCTTCCCCAAATTAGGGACGTTCTCTGCTATAATTTGCTCCAATATACTTTCTGCCCCTCTCTCTCTCTCTTCTTCTTCTGGGATCCCAATTATTCTAATGTTGTTTCATCTTAGGGTATCACTTATCTCTCAAATTCTGCCCTCATGATCCAGTAGTTGTTTATCTCTCCTTTTCTCAGCTTCTTTATTTTCCAACATTTGGTCTTCTATATCACTAATTCTTTCTTCTGTCTCATTTATCCTAGCAGTTAGAGCCTCCATTTTTTATTGCATCTCATTAATAGCTTTTTTGATTTCGACTTGGTTAGGTTTTAGTTCTTTTATTACTCCAGAAAGGGATTCTCTAGTATCTTCCATGCTTTTTTCAAGCCCAGCTAGTATCTTTATAATCGTCATTCTGAACTCTGGTTCTGACACCTTACTAATGTCCATATTGATTAGGTCCCTGGCAGTCAGTACTGCCTCTTGTTCTTTTTTTTTTTTTTTGAGGTGAATTTTTCTGTCTTGTTATTTTGTCCAGAGGAGAACAGATGAATAAGAGAACAAAATGCTAAAAGTGTAACAATGACCCCAGAAAATATACACTAAACAAATCAGAGGAAACCCGAAACCCGGGGGTGGGGGAAAGAAAGGGAAAGAAAAAAAAAGAATATGATCAGGCTGGTGAATAGATCAGAGCCACACCCTAGATTTTGGGCATATTTGGTCTGTTAGAAGAAAATGCCTCCCAAAATTTTAAAGAAAGAAAAACTTATATATGTACAAAAATAAGGGATGGAATATGAGTGTAAAGATGAAAATTATAAGAGATTTTATAAAAGGAATTGATAAGAAGTTGGTTGAAAAAAGAAAGAAGAGAAATTAAAAAAAAAAAGGGAGAGAATGGGATCAGGCAGGAGTCTAGAACAAAGCCATACACTAGAGATTTATATTTTGGTCTGTTAGAAGAAACTGTATCCCAAAATTTTAAAAGAGAGAAATATATATATGTGTGTGTGTGTGTATGTATATATATATATATATATATATATATATATATATATACAAAAAAATAAGGTTAACTATAATGAAGGGATAGAATATGACTCTAAAAATGAAAATTAAAAAAGATTTTTTTAAAAAAGGGATTGAGGAAAAAAGACATGAATCCTATGAGCTATATTCCCCTAGTGCTGGAATTCTGCAGTTCTCCTTGACCAGTAAACTTGGTCTTTGTTTGTTCTTGCTGATCTTCTGGGGGAGGGGCCTGTTGCAGTGATTCTCAAATGTCTTTGCCTGAGGTGGAATTGCACCACCCTTGTCAGGGGCCAGGTTAGGTATTCTGCTCGGGTTTGCTCTCAGTAGCTTTTGTTCCCTGAAAGCTTTCTGTAGAGCTTTGAAGGATGAGAATGAAAATGGAGACCTCCCAACCTCCTCCCCAGAGGAGGCGAGAACTCGGAGACCCACTTTTTAGTGAGCCCCCAGAGAAAAGCAGTCAATCATTCCTGTCTGCCTGGTCTCTGGCTGCACTCCGTGCTCACCTGGCCTGTGACTGAGCATTTCTATCTCTGGCATACAACCCCTTTTGGGGTCTCCAAACTTAGCAGATTCCTGCGGTGTGCTCCTGTGCCACTCCTCCCAGTGGAGGAAGGGGAGCCTCCCTGGATCTGCCACTTGTTGGGTCCCTGCTGGAAAAGTAGTGGCCTGACTGTGCCACGGATCATGGTTTATGGCAACCCCAAGCTGAGAACCCACTCCTCGGCTCCCTCTTTGTAGCTGGCTTCCCTGCTCCGATACCTGGGAGCATTGCCGCATTCAGGCAGCCCTAGTCTTCCTGTGACCCCAAGGGTCCTGAGACCACACTGTCCCAGCGAGGGTTCCACCCCCTGCTTAGCCACTGGAGCAACGTCCCTCAGTGGGGCAGACTTCTAAAAGTTCCGATTTTGTGCTCCACTGCTCTATCACCTGCTGATAAACCGGCGGAGGAGGCTCCCTTCCCCCGTGGTCTATCTTCCTGAATATCACCTCAGATTCACTTCTCCACTCGTCCTACCTTCCAGAAAGTGGTTGCTTTTCTGTTTATAGAGTTGCTGCTAATCTTTTCTTTGATCTCCTGTTGAGTTCATAGGTGTTCAGAATGGTTTGATACCTATCTAGCTGAATTCCTGGGACCAGACGAAATTTAGGTCTCCTACTCCTCCACCATCTTCCTCATCCTCAACTTGACATTTTTCTTAAATTTATTCTTATATATGGTATTTATTTTTGTTCAATGATTATATGAAATTGAAACCAGACTATGAGTTTTTGTTAGCTTTTACTTATTCATTTCCTTTTCAACCTTATTCCTAGAAAGATAAGATATAAAATCTCCCATAGGTTCTATATTTTAGCTCTTGAGTTTAGGTACTATTGTGTTTAATTTCCTAATTTTCTAATATACATAGGTTTCTATTTGTCTACTTGATATTGATTTCTAATTTAATTGCATAGTATCCAATAAATATATTCTGTATAATTTAATTTTGAATAAAATTTTGATATGGAAAATTCTATTAAATAATTTTCTATACAACCCCAATTCTAGAAATACATCATGAGAAAATAACTGAGAATATATGTAAAGATTTAGCTGTCAGGACTTTCTACAACATTTTTCTGTACAAACACAAAAATTTTGAGAAAAGATATTGTTATATGAATAATGAGAAAAAGCACAAAATAGATCAAACTACAGCTGTTAAAAATCATGATTCAAAGAAATTTAATTATATCAGAGGATGTTTTAAAATTAGGTGAAATAATACATTATAAAACAGTAGATTTACTACATTCTCATTGTGTGTGTATCTGGAAGGCAAAATTCTAAAATGTTAATGTTGTATGTGGTAAATTGGAAATAATTTTTGTATATTTCACTTGTCTACATTTCTAAAGTTTCTAAAATATTAGTTTTGAGGTTTTTTTCAGTTGTTTTTTAAAGTCTTATAATAAAGTATACACAGAACAACAATTTTAAAGTTCTGTTTGATTTGTTGTACCCAAAATACTTAGTTAGGTCAACATTAATGCAAATAGGAATTTCCATTGGCCCTGAAGAGTTGAAACCTTTGGTTCAAAACACATTACATATGCAAACAATGAATCATGGAACACTACATCAAAAACTAATGATGTACTGTATGGTGACTAACATAACATAATAATAAAAAAATTACAAATTCTGATATTTTAAAACACACAACACACAAGTGTACATAAAATTTCTACTCTTGCTGGTGAATGTTCTTTCAATTAGCCACATAAATTCAGCCTAGACCACCCAGTTTGACTCAGAACTTTGAGTTATAACTAGAATAGCTTCAATACTATCTAAAACCTTTAAAACAAAGGTAGACTTCTATTATTAATTGACATTATCTAGCAAACAATAATTGATGTTCCATCATAAAAATATAATATAACAAAGGAAAATTTTCACAAAGTTCTACAGAAGTTATGTGCTATGGGAGCCTAATACAATTTTTTGACATCTGTTCTTATTCTGATTAATCTTTCCTTTGTGCATCATTACTCATCAAAAGACTGAATGAATTTAAAATTTATTATTCAGTTTAACTACTTTTTTGTAAGCCAAAGAAATTCAAAATAAAGGAAAGAAATTGTACTTACTTGCTAATTGGTCAATATGACAAAATATAAACATATAGTGATTTAAAATAATATTTTTCACCTGTAATAAAATGCTTGGTAATGCTTTAAATAAAATAGAATTTCAGGTTTTAAAGGATTTCAAACCAGAAGATTATTAAATTTAAAAAATGATACTCATAAAAATGTAAAATAGAAAGGTATTTAGATGTACAGACATCAGGTACCATCATCAGCTTATATTTGGAGTTAAAGCCTTTCTGGAATAAATAAATACCTTATAGCATTTTTTTTGGCAGTGAAATGCTATGATTTATTGACATAGGAATATAATTTTGAAACGAATAACCCAATGAAGAAATGGGCAGAAGACATAACAGACATTTCTCCAAAGAAGACATATGAATGGCCACAGACACATGAAAAAATGCTCAACATCACTCAGCATCAAGGAAATACAAATCAAAACTGCAATGAGATACCACCTCACACCAATCAGAATGGCTAAAATTAACAAGTCAGGAAACAAATGTTGGCAAGGATGTGGAGAAAGAGGAACATTTTTACACTGCTGATGGGAATGCAAGCTGATACAGTCACTCTGGAAAACAGTACGGAGGTTCCTCAAAAAGTGAAAAACAGAGCTACCATACAAACCAGCAATTGCACTACCAGGTATCTATCCAAAACATACAAATGTAGTGATCTGAAGGGGCACCTGCAACCCGCATATTTATAGCGTCAATGTCCACAATAGCCAAACTATGGAAATAGCCCAACTGTCCATCGACAGATGAATGGATAAAGAAAACACACACACACACACACACACACACACACACACACACACACACACAGGAATATTACTCAGCCATCAAAAAATGAAATCTTACCATTTGCAACAGTATGGATGGAACTAGAAGGTATGCTAAGTGAAATAATTCAACCAGTATCATATGATTTCACTCATATGTGGAATTTAAAAAACAAAACAGAGGATCACAGGGGAAGGGAAGGGAAAATAAAATAAGATGAAATCAGGGAGACAAACCATAAGAGACTCTTAACTATAGGAAACAAACTGAGGGTTGCTGGAGGGGAGGTGGATGGGGGGATGTGGTACCTGGGTGACAGGCATTAAAAAGGACATTTGATGTAATGAGCACCGGCTGTTATATGCAACTGATGAATCACTAAATTCTACCTCTGCAACTAATAATATGCTATATGGTAATTAATTGAATTTAAATAAAATAAAATAAAATAAATTTTAAAAGAATATAATTTTGACTTACTATTAAGTAGCATATGAAAATGACCATATGATCTAATTTTTAAAAATGCATGTGTATGTATAGGTGTGTGTATGAATATAGATACACAGTTATCAGATCATTCTGAACAATTGAATCATTGGTGAGTTTTATATTCTTCTATTTATTAATCTATATTTGAAGTAATTTTGCTATAATAAAAGTTATTTTTACATAAACAGTCTAATTACATGGCAGTTTCACGCTAGAATCCTAGAACTTCTGATTCTCTTTTATATGCACCATAAAAATAACTCCCTAAGCAAACAGGAATAGCGAAATATTTATGGCCAATAATAATTCCTATTATCAAATACCTTACTTAAAATAAGTTTTATGCCTACAAGTGTCATCAGGTATTTATCTGTTTTATTTAGAGAGGGCCTGAAAAAGTATGTATTAGTTAATATTATCCGGGTAAAATAGTCAATGCAGTAGGCAAAGAAATGAAAAAAGGTATAAGTATTAGGAAGGGAGAGATAAGTACCAGTATTGCAGATATGATTGCCTATCCTAAAAGCATACAAAAATTGAAAAACTCTTGGAACTTCTAATAGAGCTCAGTAGATGGCTAGCTACACATGCTATAAAAATAGCTTTTTAAGTAACCAGTAAGAAACAACCATAACATCAAACCTGGTATTCCAGCATTCCCAGTGAGTCTGTAAACTCTCTGATATCTTAAAAGAAATCAATTTTCATTTAAAATAATGACATTTGACACCTTTGTGGACAACTAAAGTCTTTATTTAAATTTAAAATTTTTGACAGATTTTTTTTAAAGATTTTATTTATTTATTTGAGAGAGAGACAATGAGAGATAGAGAGCACGAGAGGGAAGAGGGTCAGAGGGAGAAGCAGACTCCCTGCCAAGCAGGGAGCCCGATGTGGGACTCAATCCTGGGACTCCAGGATCATGACCTGAGCCGAAAGCAGTTGCTTAACCAACTGAGCCACCTAGGCGCCCTAAAATTTTTGACAGATTTAAGGAAGCAATATTGATAGATGGATGACAGATCTAAAAAGACATCTATACATCAGGCAAATATTAAGAGTGGATGTACTCTGGATCGTGACATTTGGGGTGATTTTTCACCTCACTGATTTTTAAACATTATTATACTAGTAATGTGCATTTTCTGCAAAGAAGTTATGCAATAGAAAATAGAAAATATTAGTCCACCCATTTTCTTTAGTATCTCCATAATTAAATAGTAAATGGTACCAAAGGTAGAATAATCTCTATGGCAGATAGTTAGCTATGCATCAAACAAAGGCATAAGCAAATAACCATGTCTGTTGCCTTTTCTGAGACTGCAGTTCTCAGTCTCCCATTCAACTGGCGTGTAGACACATGATTGTTTTAATGAACAGACTGTAAAGAGTAGTAATGTGTACCACTTCCAAGACTGGCCCATATAAACCTTCCATGAACAATCCTCCCTCTCCACCCCACACTTCTGGAGTTGTTAATGTCCCTGGTGACCTTGGTGTTAAAGACGGTGGAGTAACCATCAATCAGACAGCTGTCTGTATAGAGAATGGTCAGCTGTCAATATGAATAATAGCTCAAGACTATTAGATGAGAGATAAACTTTTTTTAGGGCACTGAATTTTTTTCTTTTTTCTTTTTTCTTTAAATTATTTTATTGTTATGTTAATCACCATACATTACATCATTAGTTTTTGATGTAATGTTCGATGATTCATTGTTTGTAAGGCACTGAAATTTTGCTGTCTATTCACAGTCAGGCTATCCAGCCCTAACCCTAAAGTCTCCATCTCTCTCTCCCATCACCTACCTTTTCCTCTGGCCTTCATTTTTTCAAACTAGGACTACTTGTGGTATTATTCTTTTATTTATTTTTCAAAAAAAACTATCTTCCTTCAGTACCTGGAGACTTATTCTAAAAATTCTCATCTGTAACATATCTAACAGACATTTTTCAAAGTTTATAAAGTAGTGTTAGCCCTTCCCCCCAGCTGCAAAGCTAGTAAATTATTTTTTATATTCTTGCTTTTTTATGGTTTTATTGTTTAACAAAAGAAGACTGAATGCTTGTTCTTACATTGACATATTTTACTAAAACTTTGATTTGTAAGTATTTCTTCTTTTTCCCCATGAGTATTTAGTTTTTCTGTAGCAAACATGAACTACTTATATAATTTTTAATGAGAAAAGTACGGGAAAGGCTTGTTAAAGTAGATATTTACCCCACTGTTCACTGTTGAATTCAATCAAACTGAAGTTCAAGTACAGACAAAAATTTTTGTCATTCCAAATCTTGCTTTAATTTCTCGTCAAAATCATGTGCACAGGCCTGTCACAGTCACAAACATTGGCAAGACAGCATGCATCCAGAGGATGCTTTCTTGCTTTCTAATTTTCATTTTCAATTCTCTAACATCTTCCAGAATTAGGAACTGAAAAGCTACGCCCTACTTCAAAACCTTCCATGTATAACTACTGACACAATGTTCCTGTCCATGGGGGCCAAATGTCCAACTCTTATTTTCTAGTTCCTAAATTATACAAGGTCCATCTTTACTGTTGCTTGTTGTATGAATGTTCCATGGTTTCTCTAACAGATATGCTCAATATATTCATTCATACAATTTTATTTAACACTCCTTTAACCTCCTTTCCATATCAGGTCCTTTGTCAGAGGAATCTTAATCTCTTCAGTGCTCCTTAAATTCTAAGGTCCTTGAGGTCAGGGACTGTGTCTCATTTGTCTTTATATTTTCTGTATCTCTTGGCACAGTAGAATACATACAAATGATGTTTGCTGAATGTAATTAATTCATTTCCTTGAATTAAATTGAGTAAATATCCAACTTTAGTCATTATTTCTGCATCTAGTCTGCCAGTGAAACCCTGTTTTTATGACATTTCCAGGTGATAGGTTGCTTCCTTCCAAGAATAAGATATGGATGCTGGTGGCAAGGGTAGTGAAGTCCTGGATGGGATAAATGGAAAGAAAATTGTTTCAAAATCACTAATAGGAATACCTTTAAAAAAAAAAAAAAACAAGCAAACTTGAACAGCAGTTTTGGTGCACAAAACCTGGAGTTTTTAGATTTAACTATATTATTGATTAGTAGGATTGATAAGACCCTAATGAGTTTTTCAAACATTATGTCATTAGGAAATATACTCCAAGCTTCAAACACCTGGCTGGAACTACATTTTTGAAATAAAATACATTCTTAGTAACAAACTTACTATAATAAAAAACAACTGGCTCTATCAATAGCATAATCCATGATCAATCCTAGAAGTGTATTCTTTGCAGTTCTCTCAATTTAGTTGATATACTGAGCTGTGTACAATGATAGATCTTTTTGAAATTTTATGATCCATCTTGAGTAGAAATTTTGTAGTGTTGTCAGATATAAGAGTTATGAATAGTCTAGAAATATTTGTCATATCATAGAAAGCTTAAATTTAGGGAAGAGGAGGTATATAACTTTCCTTGTTCTAGTTAATCTCACTGAGTTACTATGGTTTGTTTTGTTTCAAGAGTAACTATAAGGGAAAAGGCAGTGCAACATTAAAATAACAGTGAAAGGGGTGCCTGGGTGGCTCAGTCGTTAAGCGTCTGCCTTCAGCTCAGGTCATGATCCCAGGGTCCTGGGATCGAACCCCACATCGGGCTCCCTGCTCAGCTGGAAGCCTACTTCCTCTCCCACTCCCCCCGCTTGTGTTCCCTCTTTGGCTGCCTCTCTCTGTCAAATAAATAAATAAAACCTTTTTAAAAAATAAAATTTAAAAAATTAACAGTGAAAACCCAGACATGGTATTTCATAATCTGGATTTTGTTAGTCTATAATTTTCACCACAGGCTTTTTTTTAAAAAAGAAAAAAGTTTACAATATATTTTCACTATTTATCACTAGCTTTCACCCCAACAGAAAGAATTTCTACATTTCACGAATTTAGAAGTATTTTCTTTTCAAAAAGTGCAATTAAATGTATTATATACATACAATGAAATATTATTCATCCATAAAAAGGAATGGAGTTCTGATATGTGCTACAACATGGATGAAACTTGAAAACGATATGCTGAATGAAATAAGTCAGACAGAAAAGGATAAATATTCTGTGATTCCATTTACATGAAATATCTAAAAGAGACAAATTAATAGAAACAAAAATATTAGAGGTGACCAGGAGCTGGGGAGTAGGAGGTAATGGGGAGTTAGTTCCTGCTTAATGGTTATAGAATTTCTATTTAAGTTGATGAAAATGTTTTGGATAGTGTTGATGGTCGTACAATATTGTGAATATGATTAATGCCACTGAATTACACACTTAAAGATGGTTAAAATAACAAATTTTGGATGCGCCTGGGTGCCTCAGTTGGTTGAGTGTCTGCCCTCAGTTGAGTGTCTGCCTTTGGCTCAGGTCATGATCCAAGGTCCTGAGATCGAGCCCCACATTGGCTTCCCTGCTCAGCTGGAAGCCTGCTTCTCCCTCTCCCTTTGCCCTTCCCCCCTGCTCATGCTCCCTCACTCTCTCTCAAATAAATAAAATCTTAAAAAAAAATTTGTTACATATTTTACCACAATTTTGAAACATTGCAATTTATCAGCAATAGCATGGTCAAAATAATTATAGCACTGAATTTTATATCTGTGGCAAATCTGACATTTTTAACTTAAATTAAAATTTTTATTCCTGGTTAAGAATGTAATCAAGAATTGAGAAGACTTCAAATAGCCATGTTACTAATTATTTTGGAAACAAACAAACAAAAAAACCTCTAGACTTTGTGGAAATAAATAACTATGTCTTTGGAATATACACTATAATTTTAAAAGTTCTTCCCCGAATCTCAGGGTTAGATTTTTGAAGTTGGTGGAAGTATTATTAATTGAAGAAATTAAGAATTTTTTGCAGGAAGTAGAATATGAATGATCTTATTAAACTGTTAAAATATATTTTAAATATATACTTACAGAAAAATAGTAAAGACAGAATACTAACTTGCAAAATAGAAAATATAAAAATAAAAAACAAAGGCTACATACTAAATAAAAAGGCAATCCATGACATTTTACTTCTCTTAAGTTAGTTTAATGATAGTTATCCAAGATGTTTGTTTTGATTCCAAGAGAATTCTTTGAAACGATGCACATACATTCTTCATGACCATCAAGTGAGGGAGGCAGTCAAGCAGAGCAGAGCGAGCAAAGTGGTTGGAAAAACAGTTCTCTCAGTACTACTTCTCTGGCAAAGAATGGGGACATTTAGAATTGTTAAAATTGAATTGTGAAAGTTTAATTGTTCAATTATCTGTTTGAGGCGTCAGTAGGTTCACAGCCTTTGACTGTTTTATAGTGTGAGGGTGAACTAAAGGTTTTTGCCTCACTTTTTATTTTTGAAGAAAGTGTGATGCCCACACACAAAGGTCACTCTTTTTCTTTCTGCAGGTTACTTTGCAGCCACTTGTATATATGTAGGAAATATTTCAAGTTCTATTTAGGGGTCAATTTTTTTTTGAATCACATCATTCTGTTAGGTCAGTTTAAATTATAGTGTAAGAAATAAATTATTTTTGTAGTTTTTTCCGTTGGCCTCAAAACTCCTTTTTCTCTTATCACTGAATAAATCTAATCTTCAACATATCCTCTAATGGATTCCAAGAGTGAGATTTTAGCAATTGGCACCATCATTTGGTTGAATGTCACCAAATTTTCCCAATCCAAAAATATATATATACATATATAATATATGTAAATTATATATATATAGTATATATTACTACAACGATATTTAATTTTCTTTTTCACCAGAGAAAACTGCAAAATCATTTGAAAGCTTCTGCCATTTTGCATGAGGAACAGATTATTTTTGCCTCTTTCATCAACTCCTTTATTCTCTAAGGAATGAGAAATACAATAAATATCTCACTCTTTGGATAGAAATTGTGTGTTGAGGGTGCCTGGGTGGTTCAGTTGGTTAAGCGACTGCCTTCGGCTCAGGTCATGATCCTAGAGTCCCTGGATCAAGTCCCGCATCAGGCTCCCTGCTTGGCAGGGAGTCTGCTCCTCCCTCTGACCCTCCCCCTTCTCATGTGCTCTCTCTCTCTCTCATTCTCTCTCTCTCAAATGAATAAAATCTTTAAAAAAAAATTGTGTGTTGATTTCAGTGAGATAAATTGTATGATTCAGCAAGTGTCAGGTATAATCTCTCTTTGATCTTTTTCATTTTAGGCCTTTCATCATTGGAGAAGAATTGTTTCTGCCCATGTTTTTCTGCCAATCCCAACAAGGTCCAGCAGTGTTATGCATTCTTTGATATCCTTCATCTCTTCTTTTAACTCTTCTTCCTTAAAGTTAGCATTCCTCATATCCCCCCATACCAAAGCACCGCTTTAAAGAGTTAAGGTAAAGAGGGGAAGAGAATTTGAAGGAGATAAAGCAACACAAAAGTTGGCAAAAATATTTGATTTTAGAAGATGAGAGAAAATTTAAAAACTGTCTCCACTAGAACAGTTTTAAATTTACATATACAAAAAATTAAGAAGAGGGCACCTGGGTGGCTCAGTCATTAAGCGTCTGCCTTCAGCTCAGGTCATGATCCCAGGGTCCTGGGATCGAGCCCCGCATCTGGCTCCCTGCTCAGCGGGAGGCCTGCTTCTCCCTCTCCCACTCCCCCTGCTTGTGTTCCCTCTCTCACTGTGTCTCTCTCTGTCAAATAAATAAATAAAATCTTTAAAAAATTTGAGAAGATAGTGCAGATTTCCAATATACAACACACCCAGTTTCTCTCATAGTTAACATATTACATTAGTGTGGTATATTTGTTATAATTAATGAGTCAATATTGATACATTATTATCAACTAAAGTCCATTGTTTATTCACATTTTCTTAGTTTTTACTTAACATCTTTTTTTCTGTTCTGGATTCTATCCACAATACTACTAGTTGTCATATTTCCATAGTTTCTTTTTGACTATAACAATTTATCAGAATTTTCCTGTTTTTAGTGACAGTGATTGTTTTGAGGAATATTGGCCAGGTATTTTGTAAGACACCTCTTTATTGGGATTTGTCTTATGTTTTTCTCATAGTTAGACTTGAGTATACAGGTTTGAGATACACAAGTCACAGAGATAGCCATTTTCATCACCTTATTTCACAGGTACAAGCATCCAATTTGATTTATCTGTCAATGTTGACCATGATCACCTGGCCAAAGTAGTGATTGCCAGACTTCACTGTAAAATTATTCTATTTTTCCTCCTTTCTGACTGTATTCATTGGAAGGGAATCAAAATCAGTTTACACATAGGAATAAGAAGTTCTGCTCTCTGAGTTTGAGGGCAGAGTATCACATAAATTATTGGAATTCTTCTGCATGAGTGATTTGTTTCTCTTCCCCATCTATTTAGCTATCTGTATATATGTATATATGTACTAATATATTCCCAAATGTGGAATTAATAGACACTTCCTTAAGTAGGAAAATTTAAAAGAAAAACACTCCTCTTCGGGGTGCCTGGGTGGCTCACTTGGCTGAGCATCTGACTCTTGGTTTCAGCTCAGGTCATAGCTCAGCCCCATGTCAGGCTCCACACTCAGTGAGGAGTTTGCTCGAGATTCTCTCTCTCCCTCTCCCTCTGTCCCTCCCCCACAATATAAATAAATCTTTAAAAAAGTAAAAATTCCTCTTCGCTTCAGTGGAATGGACTGCTAAAGTGTCAGTCACCCATAGGGTTTCCAGATATTGTCATTACCATGTAAACAGTTCTTTTGAACAGTGTTCTAAATCTTTGGATGCACACATGGCAGCTAATTCACTACTTCTCCACCCCTCACCAAGCAGTTGAGAGGATATTTTCATAAGAGTCCTATAAAAAGTTAGAATAACGGGCACCTGGGTGGCTCAGTCGCTAAGTACCTGCCTTAGGCTCAGGTCATGATCCCAGGATCCTGGGATCGAGCCCCACATCGGGCTCCCTGCTCAGCGGGAAGCCTGTTTCTCCCTCTCCCGCTCCCCCTGCTTGTGTTCCCTCTCTCGCTGTCTCTCTCTCTCTCTCTCTCTCTCTCTGTCAAATAAATAAATAAAATCTTTAAAAATAAATAAATAAAATAAAAATAAAAAGTTAGAATAAGAGAGTGATGGAGCCTTTTTTCTAGACCACAGTGTCCTTTGCAGTTTCCCTGTAGTTTTACTCCTGCATGACTCCCCAAGGAAAGATAAAAGAGTGTGAGGGGAGAGCATGCTGGCATGCTTCATCTTACTGTCCTTTTGATTATAAATTTCCCCAGGAACATTTGTTTTTTGTGCCTATGCTGGGTAGCATTATGATATCTGCCTTTGCTGCTCTTGAAGACTCTGTAAGAGAAATTCATGCTGTTGTTCTTTTTAAAATATTCATATCCCTTTTAAGCACCACAGTTCTATGGGGTGGAACATAACAATTAGGTCATAAATTCACTAGTTACATTTTAGTGTACTCAATAAGATTTCAGAAAAACGAAGTTCTCATCAGCAATACAATCACAAATCATATTTCAGAATGTTACTTTTGAAAGTAGTAATTTTATTTTTTACTGATTATAATTGCATGCAATTTGAAGGGCATACTCTTTTGACATTGACACCAACTTCTGGAGGTATACCAAATCTAGCCCTCAGTATCTCATATACTATGTGGGAAAGTGATCAATAATCCACCACTGAAAATCATCTATAAGATTCATAAACTAAAGAAAAAATGGAAACATATAAGCTATAGAAGATTATCATTCTTTAAACAGTAGTATAAATATAATACAATGATTTGTCTAAATTTTGAATTATATTTATTGCAGTGACAGTATATCTCTCTCCATCCGTCGCTGGACTCCATTGAAATTTAAGTTCTTTTTCAGTAAGGAAGTCAAATTGATATGCCAAAATGGTGCAGAGGGGAAGGATAGAAAATTGTGGTCTAATGTAATAAGCTCAATCTCATGTCTCCAAAGGCAGAGCAAAGCCTCAATATGTAGATGGGAGAGGATGTTCCACCGCAGTGTGCCTTTTGCTACTAATGCAATAAATATGAGTTGTTCCATAATAGTTGGTATTTCATAAATGTCACATTGCTTTATTATTTTTATAAATAATTTTAAGCCCCACTTACCATCATTGATTTTAAAAAATTCCATATCAGTAATATTGTTGGGTTGTTTCCCACTCTTTTGATTTCAGACATGCAAGATCCCAGAAAATGGTATGGTGAGAATTTGGTGGTGGCAAGAATGAAGTCACCTCCCACTTTAATCTTTGAAATAACTTCCCTCCACTCAGAGCTTCCAAATGAAAAGACCTATATTATCTCCCAGTGATTTCTTTTTTCCTGGGAAGATGGTATATAATGGCTAATAATACAGTATTTGGAATTAGGCTGTCTCAAAATTTGAATCCTGACACCAGGTAACTTATTGGCTATGTGACCTTAGACAAGTTATTTAACATTTTTTAATCTTAGTTTCCTCCTCTGTAAACTGGATAATAATTGTACTTATCTCAGGGTCAAAGAGGATAAAATACTTGAAGGCTTACTCAGAATTTTGCACAGTTTAAGTATAATTTAAGTGTTGTGATGGATATATCTCTGAAACCCAAAACAAAGAACCACCACTCTTATCATGCTGTCTTCCCCCATCCCAGGGCAAAGGTAGGAACAAATGTGAAAATAAGCTGTCATATTTGTAGTGATTATATAGATAGGAAAAAAAAATAATGAAACTAGACTTCACAGAGTTATTCTGTAGTCTTTATTTACTAATAAATGACCTTGCTGCACTAATCCCACCCTCCCTTCTAATACTCTCTTTGCTGCTTTCACTCCCAACTTTGTCCTCATCATCCAATGTTTTTGCCCCTTTCCCGAGGTCAGACACACACTACCCCTCCCAAAAGGATACTGGTCCAAGTCCCTTCCTACATCTTACAAAACGTAATATTTGCTGTAGTATCTGCTGTCTAGGTGCCTTTGAGATGCAGCTCTTATAGACTCTGCGGTGGAGAGAGACCGGGTTGATTCCTATGGGAGGACCGAGGGCTACAATTCCAGATAAGTCTCTCTTCAGCCACTGAGAAGAGCTACAGCTAAATTACCTTAATGCAAATATGACTCCAAACTATGAAAATCAGACCATCTAGTCTACACATGGTATATGTATTTATAACTTCATTATGTAGCATAATGGGCCACCCAAACTAACTAAACTACTTACATGGTCGTCTGGACTAAAGGCACCATGTTCATATAATTCTTTTCTAATCTGGTCTCTCTCTTTTTTTTCTTTTACAATAGTTGCAGTTTTTTCTACACGTTCTAAAAATGTCAATTTTACAATGTTTTTCAAAAACATCGCTGTCAATGATGTAGAAAAAGTAGATAATTCATAGGAAAAATGATTTGTAATTTTAGGCACCAGTTTCATAGCTGTTAAATGGTCTTTATAAATGGCTCAATTTTTGTAAAAGAATATTTAATTAATTTTATCAAACGCATATTTATTTATTGTTTCATTCTGCAAATATTTCAACAGTATTTCCTTTGCTGTTTATTAGAGATGAAGACATTAAAAACTTGCCTGGAAATTAGTTTTTCCTCTGCAGCCTTCACAATCTCATAATGGAATAGCAACTTATTATACTACAGAGAAGGCAGTGGTTGATAGTAAGAGTTGGAAACAAAGTAATATAAGAACACAAGAAAAAAGAGCGGTTAGTTTTACCTTTGAGGACTGGGTAATATTTACAGAGATGCCATTTGAATTGATCATTTCTATCACTGCTACCTCACTGTCTACTTTTGATTTCAGCATATTTGAACTTTGCCTTACTTATCTTTTCTGTGTTCCCATATTTATACCTATGGCTATGCATTCACTTTGAGGAATTCACAAGAAAAATAGTCTCAGGACTCACAGTTCTGTTTTTTGGAAGCCCGAGAGTTTATTAAGGTGTTTCAATAGTTCTGTAAATGTTTCACTCAAACAGATATGTATACACACACACACACACACACACACACACACACATTTGTATAAAGAAACTGTAATAAGAATCAACCTATCTCCATTTGTTATATACAATAAACATATTAACTTTTCAGGGAAGTTGTTTTACATTTTTTCAAATATTGAAGTAGAGGCTCTTCTTGCTATCTCCATCTGTATATTTGAACATATGTATATGTTTCCATCGATTATGAAAATTACATCATTGCCTGTTTTTTAATTAATAACCACTTTCAAAGTAAATAAGTAAGTGCACTACTAGAATATATACACCCCACTCTCTCTATAATGTCAGACAAGATTCAGACTTAAATGCTCTTATGACAGTGTAAAAATTGCACAAAAAGAGTAAACAAATGGAATTATAACAATATGGTATAATAAGTCATTTTAATGTTTATGGTCTAATTTTAATATTATAGCTAAATATACATAAAAATACCCATAAAGGAGAGATGTTTGCTGGCTATAAGTTAGAAACTACAAGTTGTTTTCTGATTAGAAACATGGTATTTCTAAACAAATCTGGCTATATGATAACTGCATTGAAAGGGATTAGCATAACAAAGTAATTTGAAATATATTAGACCAAACTAATTTTTCAAGTAATGTCTAACATACTCATTGTAGTGGCTGGTATTTATTAGATCCATTCACCAAATAAATCCAGTCATCCTTTTGGAAAATGGCAGGATGGAACTTCTTTGTGCACTTGCCTCTAGGTATAAGCATGGGATTTGGTTCAGCCAAAACAAAATAAAAAGAAACAATCTATGCGGCAGGGAGTTGGGGCCAGGGATTATAGTAATGCAGAATAAAGACCACTGAAAATCTCCTCCAAAAAAACAAAGAAAGCACAATAAAAATTGTAAAACTCAACTTTTTCAGAACTTTAGAAATTAACCAAAAGCTTGCAACCATCTAAGGAGCAGTCATTAAAGAACAAAAATGGTTGAATCACTCTAAGAACAGTTTTGTCATCTTTTAACTTCTATTCTAATTCCCCTCTCTCCAGCTCTGCAGTAGCCTTAAAACCAACAGTTTTGTAACCATATTACCTGCAAAAAACAGCAGCCTAGCAGCCACAAGAGGAGGTAGATAAGAGCTCTTCAAAGAATCCCATGCACAGAAAATTTTTAATATTTGGTCTGTCTGACAAATACCTCAAAATGTTCCAATCAAGAGATTTATTTTATTTTATTTTATTATGTTATGTTAAGCACCATACATTACATCATTAGTTTTTTCCCCTTTTCATTTGATTTTTATTTTTTATTTATTTTTATTTTTTAATCTTTAAATTTTTTATTGTTATGTTAATCACCATACATTACATCATTAGTTTTTGATGTAGTGTTCCATGATTCATTGTTTGCGTATAACACCCAGTGCTCCATTCAATACATGTCCTCCTTAATACCCATCACTGGGCTAACCCATCTCCCCATTCCCCTCCCCTCTAGAACCCTCCATTTATTTGACCTGATTGGACACTCACACTAGCACAATAGGAAGAATCTTCTCCCCAGGGTATTTGTTGAAAACAATCAGTGGTAACTGTTCAACATCAAATCTCTTGAGGAAGTGATACCATTTGGGGCAAGCAAGAACTGAACAAAATAAATTAAAATGGGGATTTGGTGAATGAGATGTACATAGAGGTATTTGAATAGCTTCAATATATTCCTGGAGATCAAGAAGAATCTAAATAAACAAATTAATATGCATTATATGATCTCATAAAACAATGCAAAAAAAGAGAAAAATTTGCATGAATGAGAAATATAAGTTTAAATACAGATATAAGCAAGGGCCAATTTTACCCAACTCTTTTGGTGGTTGAGATGTCACAGAATGCACGGCATTGGTGCCCAATGCCATTCAATCCTGAGAGCTGGAACCACAATTCCCTCCTCCTACTTCCTCCCAACTTCTCCCTTCCAAAGCCAAAGGTAAAACAGTATGTAACTAGGAATTGTATGGTCATAATGCCACACTATGTAGCTAAGAATTGCATGGTCATAATGCCATCACCTCTCTCCCTGCCAAATAATTGTTATACCATAGATAAAAACATACATACATATATACACAGCTATTTTCCAGCAGAAGACAATGGCACAAGCATCAGAGAATGGCCAACAGATGAAAAGAGACAACATTCTTAACAAAAGAAGAAATTATTCTTATGGAAATGGTAATATCACAATCTGAAAAAAAACTTTAAATACATATATGTACTGTCTACACAGAAATAAGGTATATAATCATATCTATGAAACTAGAATAGTAGGTTATGTAATAAGAACAAGTGGCTGTGAATCAAAAGGAGGCAATTGTACAAAAGAACCAGAAATCTTGCAAAGAAGCAAATCAAGATCTTGTAAATGGAAAATGCAATTATTAAAATAAATAACAATAACAAAAACCCCTCAATAGATAAGAGAAGACCACATTTATTTATGTGAAAAATTGGTAAACTAGGAAATTAAGAAATCATTTCAAATGTTAGCCATGATGAAGAGATAAAATGTTTGAAAAAAACTTAAAAAAAAATTCAAGTGTTTCAAGATTTGTTTTTTAGGGGTCTCAGTACTACACAAGCTTGATTTACAGGATTTCAAGCAAGTTTTACTCATGATTAAGGCTTATTACAACAAAAGGATACAGAGTAGAATTAGTAAAAAAGATATATGCATTGGATGGAGTGCAGAGAGACAGGTGCAGTCTTCTGAGTCCTTCTATGTCTCAGCCCAGGAAGTGCTTTCTCTAGCAGAGAACTATAGGAACCTGTATGAAATGTCTCTCTTAAGAAAATCATCTCAAATCTTCAGGGTCTGAGGCTGTTACAGGTCTGGTCACATAGGCATATCTTGCTAAGGAACCAATCATGGCAATGGAAACTCAGAACCTTTACAATGAAACCAGTGCACATTATCAATCTTGATTTTTGGGCCAAGCAATCCTGACAAGTTAGCATTACATAATCCATTCTTCTAGTTGTGTAAAAGAATATCTTTAATCATTAACATAAAGGTCTTTCTGAGGGCCACATTCAAAGGGATTGTGAATCAGTCATGGAACCAGGCTCACATGGAGGTATGCAAGGACTGAGCAACCTCATATGCTCTATTAAGATTATGCTATCTTTCTTCATATTTGTCTAATAGTTCAAAAATATAAAATGGAAAAAACAAGAAAGTGTTTTAAATAATTATTGTTAACAATTTCCTAGAACCAGTTTTTAGATGGGAAAAACCTACCAAGTGTCAAACAGTATAAAACAAAAACTACACTTCTAAGGACAAACATAAATAAATAAATTCATAAAAGTAAACAGTAAGAACAAAAAGATTGCTTAAAGACATTGCATCTTTAGATTTCCTACCAACAATATTGGAAACAAAAAACCAATAGATCAATGCCATTAACATTCTGAGGAAATGTAATGGCGAATCTAGAATTATAAATTATAATAACTTAGTTTTTCATAATTCAAGAGCAAAGACAAAATAAATATCTTTCAGATATACAAGGCCCATTGAAATTATATATATATAAAATATATAATATAGCTTATGTTGTGAATAATAATATAGTATATAATATACATTATATGCTTTATCCTATATAATATATAAATTATATATAATATATAAAAATATGTTATATATAAACTTTTATATATAATTACATATACTACTATTATATATAAATATATGATATATGTAAATTTTATATGTAAACTACATACATATAATTTCAGTGAGCCTTGTATATCTGAAAGGATATCTATTTTATCTTTGTTCTTGAATATATATATTTATGTATTTAGAAAAACTATGTATTTAGAAAGTAGTACCAACAGATTCCCTGAGCAAAAACTGAAAACAGTAGTATGATATATATATACATTCAATAAAAATTGAATGTATATATATATATATATATAAATTGAATATATACATAGACCATAATTTCTTTATCCATTAATCTACTGATGGGTACTTTGGTTGCTTCCATATCTTGGCTATTGTAAATAATGCTGCAATAAAATAGGAGTGCATATATCTTTTCAAATTAGTGTTTTCATTTTCTTTAGGTAAGTATCCAATAGTGGAATTACTGGATCATATGGTATTTCTATTTTTAATATCTTAAAGAAACTCTAAACTGTTTTTCACAGTGGCTGCACCAATATACATTCCCACCAACAGTGCACAACCAATCCTTTTTCTCACATCCTTGCTAACACTTGTTATTTCTTGTCTTTTTGATTCTAGCCATTCTGACTGGTGTAAGGTGGTATCTCCTTGTGGTTTTGATTTGCATTTCCTTGAGGATTAGTGATGCCCAGCATCTTTTCATGTGTCTGTAGTCATCTGTATGTCTTTTATGAAAAAAAAAGTCTACTCAGGTCCTCTGTCCACTTTTAATAGACTATTTGTTTTTTTTTTAAGTTTTTTATTAACATATAATGTATCATTTTTTTCAGAGGTACAGGTCTGTGACTATTTGTTTTCTTGATATTGAGTTGTACAATTTCTTTATATATTTTGGATATTAACTCCTTATCAGATATATCATTTGAAAATGTCTTCTTCCAGAGCTCCTGGGTAATTCAGTTGGTTAGGCATCTGCCTTTCATTCAGGTCATGATCTCAGGGTCCTGGGATCTAGCCCCATGTGAGGCTCCCTGCTCAGCAGGGAGCTTCCTTCTCCTTCTCCCTCTGCTGCTCCCCCCTGCTTATGTTCTCTCTCTTTCTATCAAATAAATAAATAAATCTTAAAAAAAAAAAGAAAATGTCTTCTTCTATTCAATAGGTTGTCTTTTGTTTTGTCAACAGTTTCCTTCACTGTGTTCAAGTTTTTTATCTTGGTGTAGTCCCAGTAGTTTATATTTGCTTTTATTTCCCTTGCCTGAGGAGATATACCTAGAAAAATGTTTCTATGGTCAATGTCAGAGAAATTACTGCCTATGTTTTCTTTTAGGACTTTTATGGTTTCAGGTCTCATATTTAAATCTTTAATCCATTTTGAGTTTATTTTTGTGTATGGTGTAAGAAACTAGTCAAGTGTCATTTTTTTTGTGTGTAGTTGTCCAGTTTTCCAAGCACCATTTGTTGAATAGACTCTCTTTTCTCCATTGTACATTCTTGCCTCCTTTGTCGTAGATTAATTGACCATATAAGCATGGGTTTATTTCTGGGGTCTTTATTCTGTTCCACTGATCAATGTGTCTGTTTCTGTGCCAGTACTGTACCTTTTTGATTACTACAGCTTTGTAGTGTATCTTGAAATCTGGGATTGTGATACCTCCAGCTTTGCTCTTCTTTCTCAAGATTACTTTGACTAGTCAGGGTCTTTTATAATTCCATGCAAATTTTAGTATTATTTGTTCTAGTTTTGTGAAAAATACTGTTGGTATTTGATGGGGATTGCATTAAATCTGTGCATTGTTTTGGGTAGTATGAACACTAGCCGTATTGGTTATTCCAACCTATGAGCATGGAACATCTTTTCATTTGTTTAGTCATCTTTAACTCCTTTTTCAATGTTTTATAGTTTTCAGAGTACAGGTCTTTCACCTCCTTGGTTAAGTTTACTCCTAGGTATTTTGTTTTTTTGGTGCAATTATAAGACATGGAAGAATTTTAAATGCATATTACTAAGTGAAAGAAGCCAATCCAAAAGGTCTACACACTAGGTGATTCCAACTATGTGGCATTCTGGAAAAGGCAAAATTATGAAGGCAGTTAAAAAAATCAGTGGTCATCAAGGGTTGGAGTGTGGAAGGAATAAATAGATGGAGCACAAAGGACTTTTAGGGCAGTGAAACTATTCTGTATGGTAGTTTAATGGTGGATATATATACACATACATATATCCACCATTATACATTTGTCAAAACCTATACAATATACAACACCAAGAGTGAATCCTAGTATAAACTATAGACTTTCGGTGATGATGTATTAATGTAAAGTTCCCCAGTTGGAGCAAAGGAACCACTCTGCCACAGAATGTAGATAGATAGTGGGGGAGATTGTTTGGAGAGGGGGACAAGGGATATAAGAAGACTCTGTACCTTCTGCCTAATTTTACTGTGAATTTAAAACTGCTGGTATGTGCTATGGTGAGCGCTGTGAATTGTGTAAGACTGTTGAATCACAGACCTGTACCTCTGAAACAAATAATACATTATATGTTAAAAAAAAAAAAAGAAGAAGAAGAAGAAGATAGCAGAAAGGGAAAAATGAAGGGGGGAAATCGGAGGGGGAGACGAACCATGAGAGACTATGGACTCTGAGAAACAAACTGAGGGTTCTAGAGGGGAGGGGGATGGGGGATGGGTTAGCCTGGTGATGGGTATTAAAGAGGGCACGGACTGAATGGAGCACTGGGTGTTATGCACAAACAATGAATCATGGAACAATATATCAAAAACTAATGATGTAATGTATGGTGATTAACATAATAAAATAAAATTAAATAAATAAAATAAAACTAGAGGTGAAAAAAAACTGCTCTAAAATATAATCCATTGAGAGAGAGAATGTACTCATATAGTACTATTATATTCAAATTATGTTTAAGGAGATCATTTGCAGTACACTCAGAATCTGTAAATTGATTTTAATGTTTACCAGGATTTTAATAATTATACAACAGGAACAGGGGACCTAAAAATAATTATGAAAATCTTGAGGAAAAGGGACAAAAGATGAGAACACAACATTAATAAATTCACACAGAAATTTATTATTCAAGAAAATGAAAATAAGAATTATATTACTATCACAAGCATAGTCATATTTTAATATCTTATGAAAGCTGACAAACACACAGATAACATTTATGAAGGGCTCACTGTATTCCAGGCATTCTTATTAAAGATTTTGTATGCCATAACTCTTTAAATCATTGTAAAAATTTCCATAAAGTGGGTACTGATGTTTTATTTCCTTTTATAGATGAGGAAAGTGATGAAATATGTTAATAGCTCTTCTAGTATAGAAAATTCCCTTACATTCTTGGATAGAACACACACACGCTTGGGTCATGATATTGTGTGTTTTAATGTGTTGCTAGGGTTTATTTGTTCATATTTTAACTAGAATTTTCCATCAATGCTTAGTCTATAAGGAGTATATGATATTCAATCTTTAATATCTTTATGTATTATCTGTACTTGTGAACTCTCATGAATTAAAAGTACTAAGATTCCTGCTAATAGTGGGCTTCAGGCTATCTCCTCCACATATCATAATATCTGATGTAATTATGTTGATGTTATACTATTTGGTACATAGATATTCATAATCGTTTTGCATGCATAAGAAGGTGCCTATTACTATAATCATAAAATATTCTTCATTTTAACATGTTTTTGGTTTGTATGATACCTTGTTTTTGATTATGATTGCAATTCCTGCTTACTTTTTGTATGACTTTGCTGATATATGTTTGTCTATCCTTACTTTTTAAACATTCTGAGTTTCCTTGTTATAGATATAAAATGCGAAATTCTATTTTGTTTGTAATCCAATCTAAAAATCCTATTTTTATCATGGAAAATGAGATAATTCTATTTACATTTGCTATATGAAGGATATGTTTGCTCTTTGTTCTGCCATATTGTTTTGTGTTATGTTTTTATCTTTTAACTTTGTAAAGTTTCTTCCCTCTTATGTCTATTTTCTTTTATTTATTTCTCTAATTGTGTATTCTCAATATTTATGGTTTTTATTTTGTTCTTTGTTACTTTTGTAATTATTCCTTTATAAGTTAACTGCATTTTTTATAGACTATTTGTTAGTTTGCTAAAATAAATAATAATTTATTTTATACAATTTTACATAATTTATATAATTATATATATTTTATATAATCTACTACCTAATTTGTTTAATATTATCTTGATTATAGTTTGTCTTTGTGTTGTTAAATATGTTGTACTACTTGTTTAAGTGATGTCCTTTGACTCCTGGCCATTAAACAATCAATGCCTTCATATCCCATCTTCTTTTGCCTTTCTCAACCAAATTTTGTTTAGGTATATCATTTCTATATTGTCAGGGTCCATGAGATTTATATTCTATTATTTTGCTCTAATTCTCATATTCTCACCTTTCAGATCCATGATTAAATACACGTAGTGCTGACAATCAGTCCTTGATCCAGGATATCTCTTCCACTTATCTCCTAGAAAGTTAAATTCCATTCTGCATTCTGAAGACAGGTTCATATGAATAATATTCCCTTAGTTCTTGCATGTTCAAAACTGTGTGCACCTGTTATATCTGAAGGATTGTTTGGCTAAATAGAAAAAATCCTTAGTTCTCACTTATTTTCTCTGGTATCTGGTGGACTTTCCTCCACTGATACTGACTGACTCTATACTGCTATGAATGATGCAGTGAAGAATTCTGAGGCCACCCTCAATATTTTCCTTTATAAGTTACTGATTGTTTTCGCCTGCATGCCTAAAAGATTCTTTATTATATTTAAATTCTAGATACCGTACTAGGATATATCTTGATGGTGACAATTCTTGGGCAATTTTCTTAGTAATCATTGTGTCCTTTAAAAATGAAATTGCCTTTTATTATTATTTTTTTTTAAGTAAGCTCCAGGCCCACAGAGGGCTTGCACTCACAACCCCAAGATCAAGAGTTGCATGTTCTACTGACAGGTGCAACTTAAAAACAAAAAAAAAGAGGCAAACTATGAAACAGACTTTTATCTATAGAGAACAAACTGAGGTTTGCTGGAAGGGAGGTTGGGGGGGCGTATAGGCTTAAAGAGGTGATGGGGATTAAGGAGAGCACTTGTGAATAGCACTGGGTGTTGTATGGAAGTGATGAATCACTAACTTCTACTCCTGAAACCAGTATTACATTGGTATGTTAACTAACTGGAATTTAAATAAGAACTTGAAAAAGAAAAAAATGAAATTGCAGGTCTTCATTCATTTAAGAATGTTGCTTTCTTTAATAATATATTTAAATATTTGTGCTTTTCTGGTATTTCTTTTTCTTCTTCAGTGTCTCTATGTATGTGCTGGATTAAATTTGCTAATTTTCTCCATCTTCCATATTCTTTCTCATCCCATTCATCTCTATTTCCAGTTCATTTTGCCAACCTTTCTCGTTTCTGTCCTCGTTCCCTTACTGTGTTTACCTCAGGGTATATTTTACCTTGTAATGCTTCCATATTCACTCTCAATTTGTAATGGGTTTATTTTTAGTTCCACTTCTTTTCCGAGTTTTGCCAGCTTTGGGTTATCAGCTCCTACTGTCTCCTCAATCATCCCCAAGTTCTTGTATTTGTGTCTTATAGTTTTCATTCACAGAAGCAATTCCTTTACTGTGCCCTTATGAAAATTCATGGCAAAATGTTAGGACAAATTTTTCAACTTCTCCATGGCAACACTGTTATGGTATGTGTTCTCCAACAATTGTTACACTTTGATGCTCCTCTGAAAGTCTTTTCCTATATTATTTTTGTATTGATACTGTGCCCGTTCTTTTTTTATTACTCATAATTAACTGAGTTAAATTTTTCTCCTCTAGGTTCCTGAGAAGAAAAGAGGAGAAAATAGCCATCTGAGATTTACAAATGTTCTGCTTCTCTGCTGCTGAAGAGATAGACCGCTTTTCGGAAATATCACTCCTCTGTTTCATTTGTGTGTAGCCCTCCATTTCTTCGCACAAGACGTACACAAGAGGGCTCTTATCATCAGCCCCACTCACTCCAGTTCCCACACTGATTTCTGTAAAGAAGATGCATAGGTTTGGCAAGTCAAGATGAGCAATTCCCTAGCAGGAAGCATACATTTCTTGGCTTTTGTGAGATTAGCCATGAGTGAGCTCTGTCTACACTTGCCACACTTCTTCCTTTCTTCCTTTCGCAGCTGTAGCCCAGTTTCAGTTTCTCAATTCACTGTTGCAACCAAGGGAAAGAGCTTTTGCACTTCAGAGTGAAACTCTCACTTTCAGGAATGATATTTTTATCAATGCTTTCTAAGATTAGTTAACATTGTGCTCACTATCTGCTATTCTTCTCCTTACATCCTCTTCTTCAACTTCTAGTTGATCTCAGCAGTTCAGGCATCTTGAACACCCTTTTGGAAACTGCAGATTATCTATCCCCTGATTTTGCTGAAATTAGAATTTGCAGATTTTGTTTGTTTGTTTTACTTCTCCTTGTTGTTTTGGTATGTTCTTCAGAAAGAGAAAGGGAAAATTGCCGATTTTTTGTCATCATCATCATTCTAGAATCTGTCCATGTATTCTGCAGTACCAATCATATGTATTACATGGTACATATGTAATTTTTCAGAAGTCTCCACAACCTCAAAGACATTTATTACTCTCTATTTTCCCCACCAATAAAAGCAGATATTTATTTTTTAAAGTTGAGGCTCATGAAAATGTTCACTGGCCTGAAAAAATTCTATTATTTCCCTTTACTACAACAAATGTTATTTTTTTCCCCTAACCCCTCTTTCTCATTTTTTTCAACAACTAATTTAAGAACTGGCTACAAGCAGAGCTGAATAATCTGTATTCCTTTATGCCTAATCTTGTTAATGCCTATAATTTAATTAATAAATATTTCTTCTTTGGGCTTGAAATTTATCATCATCATCATCATCACCACCATCATAAACATCTTTCCTAGTGACAAAGCACTTTTATTGGATCATTAGACTCTAAGCTTCAAAAGGCCACAGTTACCAATTTTCCATCGGGGTATCCATATCCACTGTGGTATCTCCAGGGCCTAAAATAGTGCCTGCCCACAAGCAGTGGTTATTAAACACATGTGTTCAATAAACAGATGAATGGTATTTCCTTTGCTAACTAGTCTCTGGTACAGAGTGCAATAGTTGTTCAAAGATAGGGTTTTCAATATTTCTGATTTCAGAAAATTGCAATGTAAGAATTTCTTTTCAAGTAAGTAAATGCAATGGGTCAGTGTTTAAAATGATGCTTTTTATTTTATTTATTTATTTGGCTTCCCATGTTGTAAGGAAGAACACAGTGCACAATACTGTGGATGTAGAAGAGGGAAGGAATATAAAAGGGAGAGCATGCTGTGGTAGGAGGTGACAGGAAAGTTTTTACCCAACCTGAGAACATAAATTGTAATCCGAGTCCTCCAGCAGGAGAACTGGAATGCCATGCTATCCTTTTTCACCTCTTCTTATCTCTGGTGGGCCAAGTGGTTAGGGAGGAGTTAAAAGCTTGTCTTGCTGTGCTCTAAATGTCATCCCTTCTCTTTGCCTGGCTTTAAGGCATTTTTGTTTCCATGGTTTTTTGTCTTTTTCCAACCATAAAATGAGACTATACAGATACTGCTATTACAGTTTCATAATCAAATGTAGGAGGACAATAACAAAAATTCTCAAAGGTGCATTACCTTAGTAGAGGAGGTTAAGGAATATCTTAAACAGGGATGAGAAAATGGAGATTCAATTTCTGATAATCACTCTCTGACCAAGTAGCCACTGGGATTTGAAAAATTTACTGCTCATGTCTGTAATATAGACACTACTGAGAACTCTTACGGTCAAATGAGGTGCAGGTCCTCATCCACTACTTTCTTCCTATGGTCTTCTTTGAAAGTACAGCATGTGGTGAATTTGCATGGTGCAACACTGAGCATCTGGAGACAGTAACACATGCCTTTTAAAGCTGAGGTGTATTAGAGGATTTTGATATCTGTTGTTCCCTTAATGAGGAGGTGCTTCTCTTATTCAGATTATTAGGTAGATGTGAAACCAAATACTTTCATTAGCAGATGTGCTCCACAGGAAAGATTCTAGAAAGTTAACAATATCCTGACCATCTAGTAATATGTTATTACCAACACTGTTTTTTTCTCATGTGAATATATATGGGAAGAGCTAGAGGTTTTTCATCAATTTGGGTGTATGCCTTATTGCATTAAAAATGTTTCTGCATACTGAGAGTATTTTAAATACTGAGAGTATTTTAATATGGGTACATTTGTTACATAAGACATATTTAGGTAAAATAAAGTGCCTAACTTACTTACACTAAAGGATAAGATCATTTAGGCTTTTAAAAAAGGACTTAAGTAACTCAAAAACTACTAAAATTAGGCACACACGCACACTATCAAAAACTGTGTCCAATGTGCTCATGGGGAGTAATTCGATCACTTTAAATGTTGTTATTTGAGGAGAGATGTACTAGGCTATTTTTCTAGTCATATGTTTTACACACAAAATTTACTTTGCTTTCTGCTTACCCTCAACTACCACGTGAAGATTATGAAACAAAATTATGGTTCATGGAAATCAGTTAACAATGTCCCAGTTGTTTTATACTTACTAAATGTGTGGATTCTCACCCCTTGGATCTTGTGAATGTACAAGGCCCTGACTACAGTATCTATTTTCACGCGAGTCTTTGTAGTTTACGAATAAGCAAGACTGACTCACATTCTAACAGAGCAAAGAAAATCTACAATAGGAAAGCGAGGCCAACACTAGAAAAATTTGGGTAAAAACGAAATGCTCTGCAATAAAAATATTGAGAAATATTTCGATTAAAGGAAGTCTTGTGCCGGTTTTTGTTTTGTTTTGTTTTGTTTTGTTTGCTTGTTTGTTTGTTTTAGGACTTTAGGGAAAGGAAGGAAAACCAAGGCAGAAGATAATGAACTGCCCCTGTGCCCTTTACACTTAACAACCTTCCTAGATCACTGAGAACATTATTCCAGGCAACCAGGTCATAAGATTTTTTTTCTTTTTTTCTTTCTCCCTCCCTCCCTCCCTCCCTCCCTCCCTTCCTTCTTTCCTTCCTTCCTTCCTTCCTTCCTTCCTTCCTTCCTTCCTTCCTTTTTAACCTCGTTAGCTAGTCAACCCCAGCGGCAAGCACACACGGCCACCCTTAACCAGGAACAGCTCCAAGGACCTGGCGATGGTTGCCTGCATTGAGCTCCCTGCCGGCGCCTTCTGGCCGGACACCCTGTGCCAAAGAGCGCCCAGGAAGCAAACTGCAGTAGGGGCACGACACAGATGTCATGGATGCACATGCAAGATCATAATCTGACCAGAAAGGGAAGAGAGGGAGAGCAACGGCCCGCAGATCCCTGCCGGAAAGCCCCGGCAATGGAGCCGGCGGCGGTGTGTGTGCGCGCACAGGTGCTTCAGGCCGGTGGCGCGGAGAGCTGTCGCGGCCGCCTCTGGGGCTCAGCACTCTCACCAGCGCGCAGAAGCCCCGGCTCCAGCCGAGCCTGGGTAACCCCCAGCCTGAGCTACGCGAGGAAGAGCCCAAGGAAAGGGCGCGAAGGGGGAAGGAGGGGAGGGGAGGGGAGGTGGGGGGCGGGGGAGTGACCCATCTCCTCATCTAGCATTTCTCCTACCCGAGCTTTTCTGGTGGGAACCTTTGCTGAGCTCGTGCGCGCCTCCCTCCCCTCCTCCTCTCCGCTCTGGGTGATCGTCTCCCCTTCTCCCCTCGCTCTCCCCCATCCTCCCCTCTTTCCCTCCCTCCTTCCCTGCCGCGTGCCTCCTCCCCTCCCCCTCGGCTCCCTCCCCTCCCGCAGCAGCAGCAGTAGCCGCTTCAGCGGAGCCGGAGATGGGCAGAGAGCGCGCGCGGCGCAGCAGCTCCGGATCCACAGCCCTCCCCGCCCGCAGCTCCCTGCGCCCCCGCCGCCGCTGTCGCCTCCTCGGTGTCCCCAGGCTCCAGTCCCGCGCCTAGGACAGCGCCGCCACCGCAGCCCGGCCTTGCCTGCCGCCTGCGCTGCGCAACCCTCGCGCGCGCCCGGATGGCGCTTTCCTCCCAGGACCGGTGAGTAGCCTGGAGAGCGCGGGGGTCGGGCATCCCAGGCTGGGCGCTGAGTGAACATCCCTAGCTTTAGGAGGTACCACAAACCACCTGCTGTGATTCCTCAACCTCGAGGCAGGGGGTCTCGGGAGGGCGCTGCTCCGTGGTCCCCGAGGGGCTGTTTGATTTCAACTCTACCTGCCGGCAACCTGAACCCCTCTCCCTCCCTGCCGGGGACTGCAGCCGGCGCCTCGCGGTCCCGCCTCACCTTCCAGCTCCCGAGCTCCCACACTAGCAGTGGCAGTGGATGGCCCTGACCCTCCCGTCACCCCAAACGGGGTCTTCTCTGCCCTCATGGTCCCCGCGTTTCTCTCTTCTGATTTCCCGCTTCTGCCAGCTGGCAAACGCCCCCCCCCCATCTGCCACCCTTCAACCGGTCTCGCTCCGACAAAGAAAGCCTTCGCCACAAAGTCAGCCCCTGACCCACCTTCCCTCCTTTTACAAAGCCTGGCTCTCGAGCCCCACTGTCCCGCGGTATTCTTTCGCAGAGCCAATGGTCCACCCGGTGAATTCTGACCTCATTCCCTAGACACGATGCTGCCTCTTTTCTGTCTGCTTTTCTGACAGTCACCTCAGGAAACTGGCACAGACACGCGGTGATCCTGGCTTGTGTACAGTTACTTTGTGTGTTTCTCAGCACCTGGGTTGTTTAGGGTATGATCAAGCATGAAAACAGAAAGACAAAAAACAAAACAAACAAACAAAAAACCCACCACCACCAACAACAACAAAAAAAACACACCCCAAACCTTTTGCGACTAAACTTTTTGTTACTGTTGTTTTAAAGAGCACACCTTTTTACGCTGCTCGAATTTATTCTATTCAGTTTTAAAGGCCTCTTAGCTGACATAGGGAACGCCCCTGTTTTACCTGTTTTCTCCGGAATCGGTCTTGGTTCCAGGTTGAGAACCATGCACCTGACTGGGTGATGAATCTTCTTCAGCAACAGCACTATCTAAAGCTCAGCAACTCTTGAGGATAAGAAGCTTTTCCTTGAAGGAGAGGAGAGTGGCACCAAACTCACTCTTTAAAATCTTTGAATTTGCAGTAAGCCAAAGCCCTTATTTTTTTTTATAGGTTTAATGGCTAAGAGAGGGATATAGTAGGATCAGAAACGTGTACTAAAAAGCTCCTGCACGTTCTCAGTGCTGGCGTTGTGTAGTATCTTAACATCCAGACAGTCTTTCTGTAGAAGTTTTCTTAGGGCAGCTGCCCTTTCTTCTGAAACCATGTTTAACGTTTTAGTCTTTCTAGTTGGCTTGAGAGAAAACAGGGAGTTGTGTTCAATGAATGAATATGAGCAAGGGAGATGAAGGAATGAATGAGCACAGGGAGAGATTATCTAAATACTAAAACTTGTATTCCCGATTCCCTATGTATTGCAATCTTAAAAAACAAAATTGCTCACACCAATTTATGATTTAGTTTTTTAAAGAAGTGATGAAAATATATTATTTTCAGCATATTTTACTCTAACAGGACCATTTGTCATAGGGCTTGTGCTATAACTCAAGCAGATAAGAGTATTCAGAAATAAATGTCAAAACTTTAAAAGGTGCCCATTTGAGTATGTAGTGTGTGAATATAAATTTCCTGGTAATATTATTATCATTTTAACTAATTTTGAAGAAATAAGAATTAAATTGGCTTTCTTGCTCTCACAGTTGATGCAGAGAGACGCATGTTTCCTCACCTTAAACTAGCAAGTCTCTGCCTACACAAGAAATAGGAGAAAGTTGAGCAATTATTTCGAGAATTTGTCTAGTCAGGATTGCCTTGAGATCTTGCCTTATTCAATGTCAAGAATTTTTTTATTTTGTTTTAATTCAAGCTGTATTCGAGCCTTTATTTCTCTTTTCTTGTGACATAGGCAAAAATGCAGTGAGCAAGTCACTGACAAGGGATGGTTTCAAGTAAATGTGAAGAGCTGCATCTAAAGTCAGGAGAAGCTATGAGTAATGACTTTATTGTTGGTTTTCTAAATTTGGAAATTTTAGTTATTTAAACTTAATGCTTGACTAAGAATAATATTCAAAACCAAGTATTTAAACTTACAATGACTGCAAATATATACATGTGGTCATATGAGGTGGATAGATAGTAGGTATGAGTTATGAGCTGAATCAAAAGGTCATTTTTTTTCTCTAAATCCTTTTACCCTTGGGATAACAGTGGATGCTTACTGTATGCAATATGTCCAACACCAATGAATCTGTATTGGAAAAGATACATCCTAATTGAACAAAAAGCAAAGCAAGGAGCAATGTTGATTTTGATCAGTTATTGCCCATATTTGTGTAAATGATAAATGCAAGCGATATATGCTAACATAATTCTAATTAATGTCAAATTCTAGACAATGTCAGAAATGTCTCAACATACGTTTTGTGAGGATGTATGCTTATATACATGCAATATTAAAATGGCCTCAGAATTGTCTATGAAAATGCAAATAATTAATCTGCCATAAATTATGGCAGGAATTCTGGTTAAGAACTCTTGATGAACTGGAACTCAAGATCTACCTAAGTTTGATGTCATTGTCATTATGCAAAGCAGCTAAATGTAACACTTGCCGGAGACAAGGCACACCAATATTTAAATGGCATATCTTTGAATATCATTAAGTTAAATCTTATAATGCTCACTATTATGTGCCACCTAGAGGATGTTATGGATCTATATTAAATGTTTACAATAGTAAAGAGAGATTAAATATTGGTAAAGAGAAATTTAAAAATGTGGAAATGATATAGATTACTTCACCAATAAATTGTATTAGTTGAGACCTATTATGTGAAACCATCTTTTGGCTTGTGTGTGTGGTGATGTTGGGTGGTGATGTGCTAAGGAAGAGAACGCAGGCAAGAAGGGAGAGATAAAGGATAAAAAACAATGAATAATTGCTTAAATTTTTTACTCAAGTTCAAGTAACTGAATACAAGTTCTATTATTTTGGTATTTGGGATAACAGCTTTTTTCCAACTTTGATTTTAAGAAATGTTTCTTTAATTACAGCAATAAAAAACATTTTTTTAAGGAAGTGGCTCATTTACTTTATTCAGTAAAACCAGGAGATTATAGGCAAACTGTTTTATGTAAATTAATTGACTTAAGTAAAATTCTAGACAAGCTTAAAAACAAAACCTTGAAAGAAGGAAAACACACATATTCACACACACCTAAAATTACAGTGTTAAATAGAGAGCCAGGTGATTTAGAATTTTATGAAGGCAAGAATATTCTGTTGAGAGATAACTACATAAAATACTTTCATAGCTTAATATATATCTCGCATAATTTTCTATTTACATTTCTGGGTGTATTATTCAATTTTATGGATTTTTGCATTTTTATTTACAATTCACAAGGATCTGTATATTATTAAATGCCTCAAATTTTATGGATTCAAAAGAATCCTCATATTTTATTTGTAAATATCAAATTACTCCATCAATGTTTACAAATGGCTTTGCTTTCCACCCTTATTCCAAAGGGGAAGAGAATATTTAACAACAAATTCTCAAAGAACAAATAAGTAAAATTAATATTTCAAAACTAGCATCATGATTTAACCAAAGTTTGATAGTGATTTCAAAGTTATACTCTCATAAGATCAAATAAGCAATTGAAATTCTGGCAGAAAAGAAATATTTAGATTTAAATAGGAATATTTAGCTTCTGTGATTTTACATGTGACCATGTGAGATAGACTTTTATTCATGTAGCTGCAAATAGAATGTTTGGCATTCTTAATAGAAGGAATCACAGAATGTAGATATCGATTAGAGGATGTAGGGAGCATTCCATTCCCATCATTTTACTGTATCTTACCCAAGGTTCTTAAATAGTTAACAGAAACAGAATTAGAATCCAGGTCTCTTGACTCCATGCTGTATGTCTTTCTATAAAATAAAAATAAATTTTCCTTCTTATTTTATTTTAAGAAAGTAATAAGGGAAAAATCAGTTTGAGTATCAATGAAAGCTAAAAGTTAAATGAAATGAAAATCTATGTTTCTTCAGGGAATGCCCCGTCCTGTCACCATCATAGTTGAAAGCAGTATTTTTCTGCTCAGTCTTTTCCAGCTTCAGGTTAAAGCTTGGGAAATGTTTTGAAAATTTAACTGTTACTGGCTTATTTACCTAAACATACTTTTGTTAAGCATTTTTGTTTAATTTTCATCATAAATTCTTCACCCATATAGGTTTCTTTCATGGTAATCATATGTCCTGGACACTTTCATTTTACCTTTTAATAGACAGTTTGTTGAAAAATGTCCCTAAAAACCGATTTTGGCTTCTGTAAGTAAAACTGGGGAAATCAACTTGTAGTTTTATCTCTGTATATTCAGTCTTTTTGTTATCACAGAGGAAGTTTATGCATCCACACACAAACTTTTTGTTTTTGTTTTGTTTTATTTGTCACTGTAGCCTGTGAATAGCTCAGGTGGTCAGGGAAGATAAATTTGTTTCACAAAGTTCCAAGTGTGCAACTGAAAATCTTGGCACTTTGAGCATTCTCTTCAGTGATGGCCAGACAGATCAGTGAAAGTGAATGACTCAATCAATGGGGAACCATCATCATTACCGGTAAAAGATAAACTTTCAAATGTATTCTTGGTGATGGTGGCTTATCAGGGCCATCTCACCTAGGAAGAGCAACATGGTAATATAGATTGATTTCTCAATTACTTTATCTGGAAGAATACTGCCTTGTCTAGGTGTGTCTAGGTTGACTGAAGTTAGGGGAACCTGTGACTTCAGACTCCTGTTTGTCTGGTTCAAAGGCTGAGGGGAAAGCCTTAGCTTAGGAAATGGCCTTCTTTAACCAACTAAGACATAGATTTAGCTGGAAGAATCACTACATCTCTAAGGCTCCCAAAGCCTAATTTCTTTGGAATGTAATTCAGCCTCTTCTTATTGAGGGACTACTACATGGCAAGAACTGAAGTGGTGACTACAGACACAGGATGAATGTGATGTAGGTTCTGACCTCAAACAGCTTACAATATAGCTGGAGAGACAGATAAGAACAAACAGAAAGGAACAATAGGATGCCAGCTTGCTATAATCTAGGGCAGCCACCATGTTACTGAACAAGGATGTCCAAAGAAAAAATCAAAAAAGCTACAACTTAGTCTTAATATGCCTTGCCAAAATTGATGGAGGTTTGCCATAACTAAATCTTGGCACAAAAATAATCTCTGTCCTTAAAAATGCATGTTTCCATTGCTTCCCATATTAATTTTACTCTGACAAAGATTTTTGTTTTGATAATGCAGGAACCTATTATTGTGAACTAATATAGATAGCCCCATGCTAATGAAGCCAATCGTTGATTCCACCTTCATAGGTCATAGGGTAATTTTTTAAAAGAAATGTAGCTAAATATATACATTTAACATGAATTTGAAATATCAAGTTTGTCTTTTAAGAAACTTAAATCTTCAAGGAATATTCCAAGGGAAATGTACAAAAGAGGGAAGAAATGATGGAGACAGTGAACAATATATGTAATATGGGTTAAACAATAAAAGTTTACAAACTGCTTTAGCAAAATAAATTTAATGAGGTAATTTTAAATTTCCGTATCTTATTTACTCTAATAATGAACATCTATTGAGCAGGTATGACTGTGTGATACAAGGGGACATGGGACATGGGGCTGTTAGTGATAATGACGGCTTCGTGCTTTGACTGTAGGAGACAACTGGCTATTTCAAGACCCATAAAGCGTCTGAGATGTTTACTCTCTAAGCATGAATAATTGATCCTAGACCTTGTTTTGGAGGAACTACATGAGGGCAGTCAATCTAACTTGTCCTATTTGTCCATGTCAATAGCCTGGTGGCATTTGTCTGCCCCACTGTAAGCAATACCTACAGAAATGGGAGTGGAAAAAACAGCCAGAGGTGTTGACAGGTATTTACATAGGAAATGCAGAACCTGGGGCCATCCCCTGCTATTTCTAATACATTTCCTTGCTAATATTAAGAGAAATAAGGAATATAGATCAAATCATGGTCAGAGCTGTCTGGCGGGGGATGGAAGGTTCAGCAGAGTTAAATTTAGGACCCTTGTAACTGTTTGGGAAAGCCATTGTTTCATGTAAAACTGAGATGCCCCAGGAGCCAGACAAGCTGAGAGCTTGAATGTACCATTTCCATTTGATAAAAAATGTCTATAGAACCCTTTCTCACAGTGTTAGTCACTGAGTCTGAGTTGACTCACCCCAAAATGATATGTTCCCTCCATGTTAGGGAGGTGACCAGTCCGAAACCTCAAGGGGGGCCTGCAAGTAGAACTTGTCTGCCTTTTCCAGAGGCTTCTGTTAGCAATATTGTTAGTCACAGAGACCTATATCTCACAGATTTATTAGAGATGTGGGACTTCAAATGTAGAGAGCAGCCCACAGCTTGCTTGACAACTTCCAACACGGAGTATGCATTTAGGCCTCAGTTAAAGGATGCCAATATTTGGATTAGCTGATATGAAAGTCCAAACAGAATATCCAAGTGAAGTACATACTATCTCTAATGCCCACAGATTCCAGTAAGATTCTGAGCACCTTTCCTGTTGGTTGGGAATTGAATAAACAAAAGTATTCCTTTGACTGCCAGAGGGATTGAATATTGCAAATCTGCCTATACAGTCCCAAGAAATTTTGACAAGCAGAGCCCTGAGTTCTGTCAGGGTTTATCAGCCACTTTAGTATATGTGATATCACAGTCAAGACATTGCTAATGGAAACTTCTGACTTTGTCATAAACAGGATATCATTACAGAATTAAAGATTTGTACAATAGAGCATAGAGGCACTCATACTGCCCACCTACTAATGGCAAATGGCAGAGGAATTTAGCTATCCCTGGAGATAACCTGTTGGAACATGGGAAGTTACTACAAATGTATATTCATTGTCATGACACATGAATGTAAGTTCAACATTGTCTTCAGGGGCTAGTGGGATAGAAAAGAAGGCATTGATACAGACCAGTGTAATACAGCAAATGTTTAGTCTGTGCAGTGGATTCAGTTACATGAGCAGTTGGTGATAATCCATTCTAAGCCTCCAATTCTGTCTTTTTCATTATCCATATTGAGCTGTTGTGTTAAGATACTGCATCTCTTACTACCCATGTTGTCTTCAGGTCTGTAATCAGGGCTGTGATTTCCTTTACTCCTCCTGGGATTTTATACTAGTTTTGTTGGACCATCTGGGAAGAAACAGAAAGAAGACCGGGAAATGATTTGCATATTCCATTAACACTTCTCTCCATATGGCCTTTCCCAATTGTGACAATCTTCTCAGGTGCTATGGATGATGAAATATAAGCATATAACACATTAATTTTTACCATACAGTCAGAGATAGAAACAACAAAAATAGTACGTTAAATTGGTCCCAAATTCTATCCACAAGGTCATGTTAGCTTGCCTTTTCCATTGTGAACTCTGCCTTAATGCCATTAGCTAAATCTGAGTGTTTTATAGATCCAGGTAAGAAAGTGACTTGAGGCTTCATATCCAACACATCTATATAAGTTTGATTTCCCCTTCCATTTGAAATTTTCTAGCATACTCAGGTGGATGCATAGGTCCTTTGATCCCTCTTGGGGATAGAGATAACTTGTTTCTCTTTAAATCGTAGGTCAAAGTAGAGGGACAGAGAGGAATCAGGGAGCAGGAAAGGAGAGAGCCTTCATATGTATTTTTAGTTTCAAGTGCTGTGAAAATGGCTCATAGCATAACCAAATGAATTTTGAATATTTTTGGTCCTTCCAATACTTTGTATGTGGAGGAGCAAGGTCCTCATGGCTGACACCATCTATTTCAGCCTTAAAAATCCCTGGACTCAGAAACCACAGCCATACTGATATTTTGCCAGTGAACCTCTGGTTGACTCAATCTTGGCTCACACAGTGGTGACCTTCTTTAAGGACTCCATATTACTTTGGGGCATTAGCTGCCCTGTTGTCTAGATAACACCTCATAAGTTTTTAATGGTTTTAACATCAGGGCTGGGGGAGTTTTCCTGCACAGTGGTGGTAACATCAAGTATTTATCTAGATTTGCTTCGGTCTCTTTCTTTTTCTTTCTTTTTTTTTTCTTTGTGTCTCTTTCTAATTCTCCAGTAGATCAACTTCACCAGAATTCTAAACTCCGTCCAGTGCAGTAAGAGTTCAGACACTAGTCAAAGCTTCATCTATGGTTTCCCAAAGGAGTTTCTCTATCCCTGCAAAATCTCCCCAAGAAAGCTAAAACTCCCTCATAGCAACTAGAACCCACTGTAAAAGAAAAAAAAATGCTGAGCAATTTTACTGTTACTTTTAAATGGATATATTTGGCATGATAAAATGAAGGAGAGGTATAGTCTTAAGACAACCTACTACCTGCCATTATTCCTCAATTAACAATGTTCTCCATGCCTCCTTCTTTCTCATGTGAACCAAAGTTCTAATGATTCACCTGAATACCGTTATGGAATCCTTCCTTTCATACTCAATATGTGTGTGCATCCCTCTATTGTCTAAAAAAGGAAACAATCTTCTGCCTACCCAGTACAAATCTTAGTATTAATTGTAACTTGTGCTGCAGATCAGAAGCTGGCCACCAGATTGGCAAGGAAGTCTTTCCACCTAGAGGAGAATTGACAACAGAACAGCATTTTGCCATCTGTATTTTACCTAGTTCCTGTTACTTAGCTTACCCAACCTCCTTAATTCACAGGCAAAACAGTGGAGGACCATTATTGCCCAGTTGATTATATAATTTGCTACTGATTCCCATAGACCTCCCTCAGATCCCATTAATGGACCTGCAAGACCCTCATCCTTTCTTTTCAAGAAAGAAAACCATGTCTGTCAACATCCCATCTTTATTACCAAAATTATCAAAAACCCTGAAGAGTTTGAGATGCTAGTCTTATTTCAAACTGACATGAAAACCTGCCACAGATTCATGGATGCTAGCAGAAGACATTAGGGTCAGAGATGAAGGACAATTTATTATTCACAGCAATACCAGTAGCAAGGGTTTCAGCATTTTTGCAGTGGTTCCTTAAAGCCCTAGTTTCCAAAGGTAACACAGAGCAAACTAGATGATACTTAAATACTACAAGAAAGGGATCCTGAACTCAAGGAATGCAAATCTTTTATAATGGATGATAAGTATGCCTCCCTTTACTCTAGAAGGAGATTCTAGTTTTATCTTCCAAGGTTATTTGCTTTACAAACATCTTTTAAAAATAGTTCAGAACAAAAGCAGCCAGTGCTTCTCTCATAAGTTGTGCAGCAATGTGAGAGACCCTTGGGAAATTGTCTCCTAACAATGACAGATTTCAACAAATGCTTGTTTTGATAAGCTCTTTATCTGTGGTATGATATATGTTCATCCTTGCTACTTCCTAATGATGGAGTGCTTTAAACAGGTACCACCTGAGATTAATGAATCTCTCACTAAGACAGAAACTAAAAAAGTAATTTTTAAAGCAAATACATTGTATTTAAAGTGCAACATTAGACTCTTAATTAGTTGCTCCTGACTCTATGGGCTATGGTCTATAGACTAGATAGCTATAAAGTGTAAAGAACTGAGCATTTCTATGTCAGGAAGTTGAAAATTTGAGCCCAAACTACAGAGTATAAGAAATGTCTATTTTATGTAATTATAGTAGATCATAAATAAAAATCATTAAATAAAAATGGTGTATATGCATGTTTTCCCACAGACTTAATGCTTCTCTAATACTTTACAGTTTGAGGGGTACCTAAACTTTTCCAAATAATCAGAGGAAGAAGGTTCATTGCTGTTTTATTTTGCTTAATTGTAGACTGTTTCTTCAAGATCGAGCACAGTTGTCATTTTCTCTAATATGCATCTGCATTCCCCCAGGCTGGGACACATGCCTTTCTTTGCATTGGTATAATGCCCAGGCTTGTCTGTACCATATTATGACTTTATGACATCACATTGGCATGATATATTTATATGCATTTCCCCCACTGGATTACTCTGGAGCTGGTTGCTTATTAATCTTCAAAACCCTGTGTATAGCTTCCCAGTTGATGCATGGCGGGTCAATATTTATGGAGGTGAACAAAAGGTAAAAAAGTCCATTAACATTGAACTTACTATTGGAAATTTTAGAGAGTTATCTCCCATAAAGGCATCTGAATGGAAAACGTGTAGAATATTTGAGTGGGAATAATCCTGGAGTTCTTAATGGCTATTGGTTTAGTTATAGCCATGTTAAACATCCAAATATTGATGCTTCTTCTGAGTTTTGTGACATCCTGAAGCATTTAAAATTATTTCATATTTATTGTGAAAACTTAAAATTTTGTAGTTTGTATACTTTTAGAAATTGATGGGAGCATCACAAAATATAATGCAAGTCCTTGTTTAATTATCAAAGTTTGGGTGTCATTGATTATATTATCCAGGACAGATTTCTCTTCTAACCTTCAGATAGAAATTTCAAAGCCTTGATTTTTCCCCTTTATCAAAAGGTTAAACTAAAGATGAACATACCTCCTTTCAGCCTTTGCCCTGATGCACAGATGCTCTTTTATCGTTTCTTCGTCATAGAGTTTTTTTTCTCTTATGTTCAGATTTCTGCTGCTCATTCATGCCTACCTTTGCATTTTCTGTCACTGCCCCACCCCAATCCCTAGTGTTATAACCAACGCTGCCAATCCTGAAGTCTGCTGCACTTCTCTCTTGCTTTTTTCCTACAATTTTTCAATTTATTTTGCATCCTATTGCTTACTCATGTTATAAAAACAAAAACCTTTCTCTAAGGAACAGCTGCCTTCTGTGCCATGAACGTGAAGCATCAAATGAAATGACGGGCTCTCTGGTTCTTGTTTTATGTTTGTTGGTTGTTCATGGGCTGAATGCAACTTCATTTTAATTGAGGGGCTGTGATTTTCTGGTTTTGTTCCAGAGCCATTTTGGAAATTTAAGAATTCTAAATTATTGAATTTTGATTAACCAAATTTTTACTATTTTCCTCATAGTAAACAGGCCTTAGGTGACAGTTTTGTCTCTATGTTACCTTGTTACATTGATGAATACTTCAGAACCAATGAAATATATGTGTTACTTAGGAAAATAAAAAGGTTGGAATGAATTAAATAAAAGACAAAGTTTAATGCGAAGCATGGAAGGTCAGGAAATGACTTTAGGTTGTTTGAAGCATGACAATGGTGAGCTTGAACAAACAAAGGAGAATATGAAGATACTGAATAACAGGAGAACCTGAAAACAATGTAGACAGGAGAGGGACAAAGAAGCAAATTATAGACTGATAAAGACAAATATTTGCCAATGCTATAAAAGGGGCCCAATAGAAACACTGCATTATACAGGAAAAGCATATATCTATAATCAGACAAAACAGGGTTTATATTCCCATCTGACTATTTACTAGCTAAGAGACCAAAGTCAAATTTCTTAGTATCTCCTACATTCTTTTTCCTATTACATAAAAATTTTGTAGAAAAAGAATGTAGAATAAGGTAATATGTAGAAATCCCTAAAACACAGGTTGGCATTATAAATTCTCACTCAATAAATGTTATGTTTTTTCCATACTTAATAATTTGAAAAGACATAATCATTTCAGTTTGTAACAAATGAAACAAGTGTACTTTCCAATTAGATAATTAGCAAGTGACATTCATTCTTATGGCCACTGGGAGGATTTTGGATTTTTCAGAATAGTAGATAGTAATGCAGGAAGCAGCATATAACAAGCACTGAAGAACAAATTAAAATCATACTTTTTATGATAATATTAAGTGGATACTTGGAAAATAAATTCTGTACTTTAATTATTATTTGGTTAGTGTGGTGTAAAAGTTTCCCCCAAGAATTAAAACTCATGAAGAGAAGGATTCTTGTTCTATCTTGGCTGAACAAAGCTCAGAAGAGTATATATCCCACCCTAACAATAAAAAAAAAAAATCAGGTGAACTACAAAATCATAACTTTTCTTGAACCCCTCAGAAAGCTGAGTTTATGATGCAAACAAATATCCAGATTTGCTAACCCATGGGTAGATCCCTCCATGAAGAAATAGGTCTTGGGGATGTTATGTGTGGCAGAGAATAAAAGAACATCTGGTCACCATACGAGTGGCTAAAAAGAAATCAGCTAAAATTTTGACAAATTGATAAAGGCTAAATGTGAGCTAGAATGACAACATAGGACCTCTGTAACCTCTGACACAAGGGGACTTTGAACTCACCAGTGCCTTCATGTGGACCTCCTTCAGGTGCTTATAAGAAATATTAGAAGCAGGGTAGAATACAAGATGGAGCTTCCCTCATTAGAGTAGGTACGGAGTAGAAGATTGGCCACCATTGTAGGTAAAGCAAAAACCCCACCCCCTCCAAAGCCCCAGCTTCCATCCTAAGCAGTTCTAGAGGACTTTGAAGTCTTTGGTCCACTGAACATCAATTCCTAACTAGATAACTAGATAAGTTCAATGTCCCAAACTAATAGGCTTAGCATAGAAGAGGTATGACCTATGTCCAGGTGTAAATAATTTTCACTGGTTTCAACTGTTTTACACCTGATTTTTGGCATTTAATAACAAATGACAAACTACACAAAAATGCAAGGAAAAAAGAAACCATTGTCTAGAGTCAAAGCAATGGAGAAAGCCAGATTTAAAGATGGCCCACTGTTGGACTTATCAGACACAGACTTTTAATATAACTATTGTTAATGTCTGAAAGGGCCTAATGGAACAGGTGGAACAGTATGCATTAACAGAGAATTTTAGCAGAAAAATGAAAACTATAGGATAGATTCAAATGAAGATGCTAGAAATAAAAGAAAATGTTATCATAGATCACAGATTCCTTCAATGTGCTTATTAATTGACTCAGTTTATCTCACAGAAAAAAAATCTGTAAACTTGAAGACAGGTCATTAGATATTAGACAAACTGAAAAGAAAAACAAAAACCAAACAAACAATAACAGAAACAAAAAGAGTAAAAGGAAAACAAAAACAAAAAAATCAGAATAGAACATCCAAGAGTTCTGAGACAATACCAAATGGTGTACTATAATGTAATTCTAGAAAAAAAGAGAGAGAGGGAGCAAAGCAAAAGAAATATTTAAAGACATAGAGGAAACTTTCTTTTAAAAACAGGCAAGATTTTTCCTGAAAAATTTTAAAAAATAATGAAAGTCATCAAATTACATATCCAAGAAGTCAAGAAAACTCCAAATAAGATAACTATGCAAACAAAGTACACATATATTAAAAAAAGGTTTTTCATATGGTACAATAAAATACCAGACAGAAACATGGACCTACATAAAAACATGAAGAGCTTCAGTAATGGTAAAAATAAAGTTAAATATCAAAGATTTTTAAAAGTTTTAATTTCTCTAAGAGATAATTGACTGTCCATAATACAATAAAGACAATATATTGGGGGTTTGTAATTCATTTAAAGGTAGAGTATATGTCAATGATACCTCAAAAATTATACAGAGTACAATAATGATTATTTCACTTATTTTTAATTCCTTGCCATTTGAACATTTGTACATGTATGTAAACAGATAATTTATGCAAATACATTTTGCATTATTCCAAAGTGTTGATATACGTTATTTCATTTGACCTTTATAATAGGTCAAACTATACCTCCATGTAGAGTTGGGGTGGCTGCCTTCTAAGAATAAAACCTAGTACAACAACATGGCCTTTTAAAAGATTATCTACCCCTACCAACTGTACATTACTTACTTAACAGATAGTGTATCCTCAGATGGTACTATAGAATATTTGTACCCTAGTAACTTGACAGGAAGTATAACTTTGACCCCATTTCATCTAGTATTCATTCAAAGCTTAGTTATGTGAATTAGCATTTTTTGGAGAATTGACTCTTGCCCCAGTGTCCAAAATTTAGCTAATCCCAGTTGCTAAGCCCACAATGTAAATGAATAAAGTGGGTCTGGGTAAGACACAGCGTCACAAGGGAAAGTGGAGTAATGGAAGTGATTGATTGACATCCTGGAGACAAAGGTGCTACTCAAAGCATGTTTTGAAGACCCAGACTGTTTTGCAAAGTGTTTCTTATGGGCCCATGAGAAATACAGAAACTGAGAGGAAGAATTTAGAGAATTTTATGGCAAGTTGGAATTAATTTATAATTGTTCAGTCTAACAAAAGAAAATATAGGTTTGTATTTTTAAATCTTGTCTTAATTTCTTTTTTCTAGTAATGTATTTGTAATGATATTTTAAAAACTGATTCATGAAGGATAGGATATTTAAAAACAAAACTAGTGCTTCATTGCAATTAGTTTGAGAGGCACTGATCCCTAGTCATTACAACTAATGAAATAAAAATAATTAGACAAATGCAATAGATCTGTAGCCAAACTTGGCCTATGGTTTTCCACTTTCTAATCCTGCCTTTTGATGTTTTAAATTCAAAACCTATGCGTCAGGAGTGCATTGTTCTCACCTCTTCCAGAACTGATCTCACAGAACATAATGCTTTGCCATTATGTTTTCAGTCTACATTGAACCCTATAAAACATATTGTTGAATGTAAAATAAGGATATTATTAAAAAATCCAGTTCACTACATCACATAGGGTTATCTATGATGATCTGCAAGAGAACTATTTCTCACACTTTTTCAAAGGAGTCATACTGATTTTATTACTGACCGTATTGAATGAACAATTCTGTCTTTCAGTGGTTTCTAGGAAGTCCAGAGTTAAGTGTATATCCCTGATAACTGTAAAGAGGTTTATGGCCTATATTTTTAAATTATATTACTTAATTTATAAATGATCTTGCTTTACTTCATGTCTCTTAACCTGCTCTGTCAGTATTTTTTTTTCTCATAAGGCATTTAAATTTGTAGCAAAGTAAGGTGCAACTAGAAAGTACTAGGGGAAAAAAAAAAGAAAGGAAGGAAGAAATTAGATACTCTAATATGATTATATATTGTATATTAAATATCTGAATGTGTCCTTGTTACCTAGTTGAAAATATTCTGTGAAAAATATCTTGGAAATTTCAATGTTTAAAATAAATGTAGCAAGAAGAAATTTACTATAACTTTCTATATGTAAAGGCAGGCAATAAATTTTATCCATGTTTCCTCCACTCAGTAGCACCTGTTCCAAAATGGGTATGAAAACTGGGAATCATTTCCTTACTATCTACATGCTCATGTGGTCTCATAGTATTTCAGGTTCCTGATTTAAGCCAGGCCCTGTCTGTAGGCAGACCATGTAACTGGAGAGATAACAGCATCCTACTGAGATAATATGCTTTTATTCCTAATGACAACCTGAGGAGTAGATGAACAGTACATATTTTTATTGTAATTGTTAGAAAACTTCAGGCCAGATTTGCATCCTGTTCAACTCAGCGTGACAATTTTGTGATTCCCAGAAAGAAGTTTCTATGCTGCTAACCAGGAAAAGAATCCAACTATTAAGAACAATTACCACGTGGTTTTCAGCTCTCTACAGTGGGATTTGAAAATCTGTATAATTAATTATACTTTATGCAAATAAAAAGAAGTTTAAAAAGTAAGCCACTCTGCTAGTGAGAGTATGAAAAATATTGAAAGCCCATTTTTTTATGAGAGGTTTCATAACCATTGCTAAACTTTGTTCTGTAATTTCTAATGTAGTGTGTTGAATATCATGGAAAAGAAAGTAATTATAACACTTTTTAGTTTACATGACCTCACCTTTAAGACTCATTGAAAACCTCTTGATCACTAATTAAAGCTACTAAGCAGTGGACTTCTATTGAAAGGAGCATTTTTTTTGGCTGGCAGGACCAAGCCATCTCTAAAATAGGGTATAGCAATCCACCGATGGAATAAAAATTGCTTATAAAAGAAAATGACTCCTCATTCAATTGATACAGCGGGGTCCAGAAAACATATGAGTCACAATGAATAACCTACCCTGGAAATTGTCCAAATCCCTGGAAAACTGTCCAAGGTCAATTTCTCTTCATCAAAATTATTCTCCTGAAGCACACAAAAAGTTTATTGACATAAACTAGGCCAGAATATATTAGATCAAGTGTAGAAAGTACATTTTTTAAACCAAACAATTATACAGATGAGCTATTTACTTTCTCAAATTTGTTTGTCTTCTGATATGCCTAATATAAATACACATATAGATACTCAAATACACACACGTTTATACATACTTATGTGCATACCAACACAAACTGCCAAATATGTAAGTATATATACAAATACGCACACATGCAAATGCAATACACATGCATACACTTGTAAATATATTTACATATAAACACACACTTAAGTAAATATATACACAAATGCATAGACACACATATATGCATGTCTAATTCCTTTAAATATTCTAAATTCAGAAAATGTCAATGCCTAAATTTGCTATAAAGACAAACACAAAGACTTTCAAGTAGGGAGAGAAAATCTTAGGGCAAAGGAGAAGACAAAGATAAACCCTATACAGAGCTCAATGAGCAGGATAAATCTGATTTCTGGTTCTAGTATTTTTCTAGTATTTTCTTATTTCCTTTTTTTTCTTTTGCTCTTTTTTTGTTTTTTTTGAAGTGGTGAGAGGCAGAGACAGAGAGAGAGAGAGAGAATCTTAAGCAGGCTCCATGCCCAGTGCAGAGCCCCATGGGGACTCGATTTCACAACCCTGATATCATGACCTGAGCCAAAATCAAGAGTCAGACACTTAACCAACCGAGCCACCCAGAAACCCCAGTATTTTCTTATTTCTAGCTTAGTTCTTGATTTTTGTGGATTCCTCCTGTTCTTTAGTTCCTTTCTCAAGTACATCAGCCCTCAGAATGAAGCAGGCCAAGGAGTAAAGGCAATCTCTGCATCTACGTGGGTATGGGTAGAAATATATCATCATAACTATTAAAAGTAGTAGAGGAGTACATCATTATTATAATTCTTATTAAAAGATAATTGTATGTGATACTATGGTTAGGCACTATAAAACTCTATTACCCACTTACATAGTCCATGCTTTATCTAGGAAATGATATCCAATATAAAATTAAATCTGCAGAGCAAAAAAGGTAGAAAAATAAATAATAAATCGTTACCTAAATGGACTATAGCATGTAAGAACAGTGCGTGTTCTTCTATCATTGGCTTGAATTATTGTCTTTATTCAACAAATGTCTATTAAATTAGCATGTGAATGTTTCAGTGCAAGATAAATGCTCTTAGACTAGCAAATGAATAAACTGATGTAAATCAATTTGAAATGCAACAGAACAGATTGGTTCTTTGTCTGACTCTTATTATTCACTAAGGCAATTGAGTTCTATGGTTGGGAAACTGTCACCTATATACTTTCACCCTTGCCGCCCTGGACCCAAACTTTGCCCTTGTATCAAACCCAGAATGCCTGTTTAATAGGTGCAAAGAAAGTTATCAAAAACTCTTAACTAGAGATGAAGAAAGTGAAATTAACCTTATTTTTCTTGCTTTTTCAACTTTAAAAGAAAAAGCTACTTTGGCAGTAACTGCCCAGTACTCAAGTGGCTTAGGTAAGAAGAGATAAGCAAATGACTTAAATAAGAGGGCACAGACAAATGAGCTACAGTTTTCTAAAAGTTCTGATCAGAGAAGAATAACCATCAACTCAATCAGCTCACATGAGGTCATAGAGTTACTAAAGGAATCTTTGTTGGAAATACAATGGTGTATCATCTTCTTTAATATATTATACACTTTCTGGAATACAAGAAACACTACTACTATAAACACATTCAAGATAGAGAGAGGGCGAGGGAGAGAGATGGTGATTTAATTATGGAGCATTATTGAGTGACTATTATTGGTATAACAAAAGATGCATGAACACTTTAAAAACATCTTATTTTGTCCCCTTATTTCTTTTTTTCCTAAGTAAAATGCTGTTTTGCATTTGTGCATGAAGACTCTTACTCTGTTCATTTCATATCTACCTCCATTGTCACCCATAACATTATTTTCTCTTCACTTTATTTGGTTTCTTCTTATCCCTTAATCCCTATATCTTCCATACTTCTAATACTTTTAGTTATTCCATTTTAATAATTCATTTTGGAAATACAGGAGTTCACAGTTTTTTTTCCAGGGCTTTGTTGTTGTTGTTTTTTGAGATTTTATTTATTTATTTGAGACAGAGAGAGAAAGTCCAAGCAGGAAGGAGAGTCAGAGGGAGAGGGAGAAGCAGACTCCCCACTGCACAGGGAGCCCGAAGCGGGGCTCCATCTCAGGACCCTGAGATCATGACCTGAGCTGAAGGCAGAGGCTTAACTGACTGAGCCACCCAGGCGCCCCAGGAATTCACAGTTTTGAAGACTAATGTGTCATCCACCCAGGAGGACTTCAAAAATTACCTTAATTTTAGGCAGATATAATATAAATATTCAGTCTGACATCTACAAATGAATACTTACGGTTTTAAATTTCTTTTATATGTTTTGAACTGAAACATTTGTACCTCAGAAAAGAGATCCTATATAAGCATAAAAAATTTAAAAAAAATTAAAAAAAAATTAAAAAAAAATAAAACACTAATTTTCATCTTTAACATGTGTTTTTTAACTAATATGTGACCTGATTTTGAAAGATTCTGAGCAGATTCCCATGCTGCAAGAATAACAAATTATGAAGACTAAATGTATCTCTGTGATTAAATAAAACCTACAGCAATGCTAATCTGATACATTGTGTCCACCCATGGATTGCATAATCATTATTATACTGCATGATTATTATGCAGAAACGCTAAGTGGCTCACGTAAATGACTGCCATTAGAATTACTTTTCCATAACCAAACTAACTTTTTGGTTTTTTTCTTCCCATTTTGTCAATGGGGCCAGTAGTAGTGATAGCTTCCCCAAATATCATGTATATTTAATCATGATTATCATTAACACAGACATCATAATATAAAGAAATATTTCCTCCATGAATAAAGCAAAATCCAGAGATTTAAGTTTCTTTTATTGAAAGGTTCTTCACTTTATTCATGGATCTGAGTCCATGATTAAAAATCCTGCTGTGGTTTGTCTGTATTTGGAGACATCATCAAGGAGACAAGAGAAAGGAAAGCACTTCTAAGCCATTCTAATAATCACCATTATTGTCCTGTCTGCTTTTACATGAAATTTATTTAAACCAAATGTAATAGCTGTGCTTCTCAAACTTTAATGTCCATATGAATCACTGAAAATGCAAATTCTCAAGTTAGGTCCTGGACAAGACCTGGGATTTTTAGGAACTCCCAGGTGAACTGCTGCTCAGAACCACACTTTGAATAACAAGGTTCTATGGAATGTTAGGTAGAGACCATTTACTTCAATGTTTCATAACCAGGAGCCTATGAATCTCCCAAGCATTCATACACAGGTTTTTAGGATTCCATGGGTCCCAAGAAATCAAATGCAAATTTTTTTTTATGTATGTGGATATGAACATATTTTCTTTTCAGGAGAGTTCAGGGTTATGAGATTCTGCAAGAGACTTATGACCTAATTAAGATAAGTGACTACCGATTTAATCTGCTCCATTTTTAGATGAGTAAACTAAGGTCTAAGGAGCCTAAAATATCTGGCTTACACAATTAGTTACAAATTTAGGACTTAACATCCAGGTCTCTGGTGCCTAACTCTGGGGCTTTTAATGGTAATAGATTTGTCTTTCAAGATTTGATTAGAGAGAAAGGAGGTTTAATAATTCAGTAAATGAATGAAGTAATGAAGGAACAAATAAACAAGTGAATATGAACATACTCTTACAAATGAGGTGTTGGGTTTTTTAATTTTTTTTTTCTTCTAGGGAAAAGCATCCTTAGCCTTGGCCTAGCTTGGAAGAGAAACTGATAGTATCAATGATATTCAATGGCTTTGATATAGAAGAAGTTGGGGAATAGCAAATGCTGGAAGAAGGAGACTAGAGACAACAAAGACAGAATTTAAAGATTAACCCCTCAACTAATCTTTATCTCTATCTGGTTAACAGTATGCAGATGCTCAATAATTAGTCTCTAGTGTGAAAATAATCAATTATTACCTGTTCAAAAAGAAAACAACTTTGACTCTTCTCTCCAGAGAAATATACTCACAAATGGTATTGTTTTTATTAGCCACTTATGCCAAATTGTGAATACAAAAAGGCAGTACAGATCCTTAAAAGAATTACTCCAGTAATAGGTGAGGTGAATGAGACAGTAGTTTAATAATGTATTTATAACATCAGTGAAACCTGCATATCAATATTGGCTAAGACTTTAAGTTGGGCCATGGTTTTAAAGGTATTAGAAGTTTCCAGACAGGATAGCTAATTAGAGGTTAATATGGACACTTGAAACATACAGGTGAGACCCGCATCCTCACCCTAGGTGTGTGCTGCCGTGAACAGGGACCAATGCTTCAGTGCCCAAAGGTCAAAAAGATGTACAACATGACAATGGGCAACCTCTGATAAAAGAAATGCAATATTTATAATCATAAGATTTTTAAGAAGTATGGCTTTCCATTTAATTTCCAATTATGGAATCGAATCAAAGGAGTAAAGACTTTCAGAGGAAAAGATGCAAAAATGTTGCAAATACTCATCAGAGAGGATCCCCTGTCACATCTGAGTCAGATGAATTCACTGCTATCTTGGGATCTAAAACATGAATAATATTAGAAAACCAAGGACACCTCAGTCTTCTGTTAGCAGAATGTCTGGCTAGCAAGGCAAACCACAAACCACTTTTTATTCTCCCTTTTTGCCATTATGCACTTAAACTATAAAGTTAATTTGAGAAAGAAAAATGTTGGAGAGTATAAGGAAAATATTAAGTAATCCCCTCAAAAACTGTTCTAAACAGTTGGCTAAAAGGTGTTTAAAGAATTCAAAAGAGGCTTGTAATTTCTAGAAAAGCAATTTTCTTCCAGAATAGTAGCTGGGTAAAAATATGTCCAAGATGTTCCCCACCAGCTGCCAGAGCTCTATTTAAAATGCAAATCTGACTAGGTCCAGTCTACTCTTCAACATTCATCAATGGCTTTTAATTGACCTCAGCATAGTGTTTGAACATCTTGAAATAGCCTTGAAATCTCTTGCTCTGTTGCTTGTTTATGTCCCAAATCTTATTTTCTACTCAGTTCTTATTTTTAGCTTTAGTAATACTAACTTGAAAGACCTCCTTTGCACCCATCTACTTGAAAACTTCTCTCTTCTTTAGCTTATAATTTCTTTGTACGTGGAGCATCCTTTTCAGCCTGGTCAATTAACTAAAAACCCAGTTATTACCTCTTTCAGGAAATCTTCCCCAAATCACCAGTTTAGGATAATTGACCCTCACCCCAATCTTCCAATATCTCTACCTTCACACTTAATGTATTATTCTAAGATTATGTTAATGTATTTCTTTCTTTCTACCTTGTATAATGTCTAGGAAAAGAAGTATGTTTTTCATCTTTGTATCCCTATCACTAAGCTCGGTGATGAGTACATAGTAGGTGCTCAGAAAATATTTGAGTGTTTTTGTTTGTTTAGCTTTATTGAGGTATAATTGACAAATAAGATTGTAAGATATTAAAGTGTACATCATGGTGATTTGATGTACCTATACTTTGTGAAAGAATTCTTACAATCTAATTAACACATCCATCGCCTCACATATTTATATTTTATTTTATATTGTTGGGAACATTTAAGTTCTATTCTCTTAGAAATTTAAATTATATAATACAAAGCAATACAACAATAGTCACCATGTTTTACATTACATCCTCAGACCTCATTCATCTTATAGTAGAAGTTTGTACCCTCTAACCAGCCTCTCCCTATTTCCCCTACCCCTCTTACTCTGGCAACCACTTTTCTACTCTGTTTCTATGAGTTTCAATTTTTTTGAAAAATTTCACATATGAGTAATACCGTGCAACATTTGTCTTTCTCTATCTGGCTTATTTCACTGAACATAATACTTTTAAGGCCCATCTATGTTGTCACAAATGGTGTGATTTCCTTCCAGTGTGTGTGTGTATAAATGTGTGTATATAAATATCACATTTTCTTTATCTGTATATCCATTTATTTCCATATTTTGTCTATTGTGAGTAATGCTACGATGAACATGAGAGTGCAAGTATTTCTTCAATATCCTGTTTTCATTTCCTTTGGATAGATACCCAGAAGTAGAATTGCTGAATAAAATGGTAGTTTTTCATTCATCCGTTTCTTGACCTTGACAAGTTTGTTCCCACTAAAGAGCCTGAGCATGTACTTTCCTTGTCCAGATTCTTCTTCAATTACCTAGCTCATCTCAAACATTATCTCCTCCTCATAGAGGCTGTCTCAGTCACTGTATCCAAAGTAGCCAAACTACCTGCTCATCATTCTCAGTCACAAAATCCTGTTCTGTCATTTTCATATTGCTTACACCATTTGAAAATTTCTCTTCTTGTTTATTACCTATCTATACTGCTACGAGTAAAGCTCCAAGAGGACACGGATCTTGTTCTTTGCTATGTCTCTAACACAGTCCAAGCAAATGATCAACAAGTATCTGTAGACCTAATGGAAAGAATAATACATTTCTTATAAAATATTGTCTGTACAAAAGTTTCTTGGATTAAAAATATGTGAAAGGATACTTCTTGGATTTTTAAATTCAGATAGTTTCTCTCTTTCCTTCTCTTTCTTTTTATTTGCTTGTTTCTCTGCTTTCTTTCCTTCTTAGTTCAAATATTTATCAAATTCTTATTACACACCAGATACCAATAACTAATGCATCATATTATATACTATGACCTTAAATAAAATATTTTTAATTTCTTACTTTTTCTGAATATTGTATGCTGTGCTGTTAGGCAGACATAAATGATTTGTCCTTGTTATTCTGGTGTGTAACATAGTGTGAGTACATAGTTGTTTAAATGGTCCATCTATTTAAGGGCCATTTAGGAGAACAAAACACAAACTATTTGAGGCTTTGAAAAATTTCAACCAAGAAGGATAACAATAAATTCATTTATTTATCCATCAACTCACTTGTGCAGTCATGTGGTCTAAATAAAGCATTGTCTAGCAGCTGGTATTCCACAAGTCAGCAGTGCAAAATCATGGCATGTTCCTGGGACTACAAGTACTCAGTATTCTTGGAGAATAAAGTTGGTAGTAGAAAAGGAAAGGAGGTGGTAGGCTGACACAGATACAGTGGTAGGCTGATACAAATAAAGATCAGATCACAGAATACCTTTAGAGACAGATAATTGAGCTTAAAGTTTATTCTGTAGGTGATGACTCCTCTTCTGTAGGATCCTGGGAAACAGGGAAGAAGAGGTTTGAAGAGGTTCAGCCCAGATAGAGTAGTCCAAATGAAAGAGATGAAGAGGGCAAAAATGGAAATGGAGGGGAGTCCACATAAAAATGCCTATTTTGGGGCGCCTGGGTGGCTCAGTCGTTAAGCGTCTGCCTTCGGCTCAGGTCATGATCTCAGGGTCCTGGGATCGAGTCCCACATCGGGCTCCTTGCTCTGCAGGAAGCCTGCTTCTCCCTCTCCCACTCCCCCTGCTTGTGTTCCTGCTCTCGCTGTCTCTCTCTCTGTCAAATAAATAAATAAAATCTTTAAAAAAAAATAAAACTTAAAAAAAAAAATAAAAAAAAAAAAAATGCCTATTTTGGAGGTGGTATTATTGGAACCTGAATGATGCAATGTGGGGATTGAAAGTCAAGAAGCAATCTCTGATGATTCCCCAGTTTGGGCATAGTGGTGATGTTCCAAAAGATAGGGGTCAGATTGATTGGGGTTGGTGTTACAGTAGTTTTTTTCATGCTGGAACTCTATCATTTTTGTTTGTTTTTGTTAACCTATAAAAGGTGTAGTGAGAGGATGAGAAAGGAAGAGAAACCAATCCATCAGAATTCTCAGGTTTTGACTAAAGTGTTTCTTCTTTGCCTGTCATTCACTGCATACTTTTCCACCATCAATTGCCCAGACCCTTAGCCTTTCTGCTCCTGTCCTCTACTTGGCCAGTATATTTCCTGATGTATGCCTATGCTTATCTCCAGTTTTCACTTCTCTGATCAACCTTGGAAAACACAGCTCTGTGTTTTGCAGTATCTTCCTCATCTAGTAGACTGCCGACTCCTTGAAGGTAGGGTTTGTGTATACCATAAAGCAGCCACCGAGGTGTCTGACATAAAATAGATATTTGATGTATTGCATTTTATTTACGTGTTCTAGAGCCACAAAAATCAAGGTGAAGGATTCTCTATCACTCTTAGTTCTTCCCTACTGTGCTTTGTAGAAGATATGATTTGTAATCTGTGTGTAAATTGCATAAATCTTGTATAAATAATTCAAAATTAAATATAATCTTGTTACTAGTCCCTGAATATAAACGGACATCTGCCCATGTTAAGATAAATATTTTCCATATGGTTTTCCTTCCAAAGTCATGTTTCTACGTAGCAGAAGAGTAGTAACCTTGCAGAGGTATTGGCAGTGTGGAGTGGGAAAAAAGTACTGGGACCAACTGACCCTGCCACTTAGCTGGCTTGTGATGGATGTAAGAAGTGCATCTTTTAACTGCTCTGAACGTTTGTCTTCTCATCATAAAAGCACATTTCTAAGGGCATCTCTCTAGCTCCAGATTTCTCTGACCTATGTTTTTTGGGTGGTTTTTTTTTTTTTGGAAGCTCTATTTAGGACCTAAGCAATCTATTAGCGCATTATAGTCACCACTTCTATCTCTTACTAATCCTGATGAGTCTGTTCTTCTCATGACCTAACCCCATTGTGGAAAAATATTATTAAAGAACAGTATTCTCTCTGATATTATGTTGCTATAGAAATAAAAAAGAATGGCAATCATTATCAGGATAATTCAGAAAAGGAAAGGTTTACTAGAAACATCCTTGTGATTAAAGCAGAATTATTTTTTCTTAAAATTGTTCTTTACTTAGATATCTGTGCATAGGGAAGATATAACTATACAGATTTATTTCATATTTTGATATCTTACTCAAAACCAAAAAATAGTGGGCATCCATAGGAAGACATATCACTACAATACCTAGAAACTTTCTATAGAATGACAAATATTTACATGATTGACCTCATTTTTTCTTTTTTTCTAATTGGATTTTTTTAAATAAAGTATTTTTCCTTAATTTCTAAAATAAAATAAGAATTCTTACCTGGTGACATGACAGTAATTTTTGCCAAGACTGGTTCTGACTTCACACTGAGTTACTCTTTAGGTTTTAATCACTACAAATGTCTCAAACAGTTGAAAAACAAACAAAAAACAAACAAAAATTTAGCACTGAGATTATAAAGAGAATGTAAGAATTATGAAAAACAGCAACATTTTATAAAAATATTTTATAGTTAAAAAAACATTTTATAGTTCTACAGAACCATAAGGAGTCCAAGATACAAATATATATGTATGTATATTTATATGTGTGTATGTGTACATGCACACACACACACACACACACACACACAACACACACATACTTACCTTTCTTAACACAGAAATAAAACCATACCATACCAAATGTTTTGTGGCAAGTTATGTGATCAACACATTTTTATTGTTTTTCATGTTTTTGCAACTAATACTCTGTCCTGAACATTATCATCAAATTATATCAATGCTACTTTTCAAAAACTTGACTCCAGACTAGAGACCAATTTACAACTCTTAGTCATTCCCAGAGTCTGCTTACACTTGCCTTCACACGTCCCTAGGTTTGGCCTGATCAAGTGAGTCAAAACTAAATGCCAGGTTGGGCCTCCAGGCACCAGGGCCTCCCACAGCCTCGGATGTATGGCGGAAAGTGCGCATCAGGGCAAACATGCTCCTAGAGGCACAATCACAACTAGCAATTTTGGACCTGGAGGCAAAACAGCAGAAATTCTACCCTTAGATGTAACTTTGGAACTCCCAACTAGGTGTTAGGAACAATGCCTGCATTTGACAGCTTCTTATTTTAATTAATAGGTGCTAAAAATTTTAAGATTGTTTCTTTAAAATTTTTCACTTTTTAATTTTCTCTTATTTTATTTTGAGAAATGTAAAACACACAGAAAATATGGAAGATTTTTACATATGCCCACTACCTAGATTCTGCAACTAGCAATTATTACATTTGCTCTGTGCTTAGATATCCATCTATTTATCCCTCTGTCCATCTATCAATTCTTCTTTTATTTTTTTTGATGCAAAGTAAGTTGCAGACATCAGTACTCCTCACCTGTACAATTTATCATGCATATCATACACTAAAGTTTAATATCAATTTATGGTTCTTTTTTTTCCTTTTGAGATACTTAATATGTATTTGAGAGATGAATATTTTAGAGGTGAATCCAATCTTAGATATAATGAGACCCTAAACATTACTCTGTCAGTAAAAACAATAGTTTACATTTACTGAGTACTTACTGTATGTGAGAGATCCTGTATTAAAGTTTTTAAGTGTATTAACCCATTGAATTCTCACCACATAGACCTATTAATATGCTCATTTCATACATAAAGAAATCAGAGCCTAGAGCAGGTAATAATTAAGACTTAATTTATTAAGCTCCCTTCGTGCAAATAAAATATGCACTTAGCATTTTATAAGTCTCTATATGGGTGATGGGCATTAAGGAGGGCACATGTTATGGTGAGCACTGAGTGTTGTATGTAAGTGATGAATCACTGAATTCTACTCCAGAAAACCAATATCGCACTGTATGTTAACTAACTAAAATTTGAATAAAACAAACAAACAAAACAAAACAAAACATGTCTATCATAGCAGTTATCAAACATCAGTCTCTGGACAAATGTGATTCTTGACTAAATTTTTATGGGTATAGCAAAAAAAAAAAATACATTTAAAAATAGTGAACTTTCATCAATCTAACTTTGAATAATTCATAGGATTGTCCTTTATTCTAAGATTATAACTCATAATTGATGTCAAATGACATTGCTTTTAATAAATTATAATAAAAATATATGACAGCTTGACAGGTTTATTTTGGTTTGTTGGTTTGTTTTGTTTAATTGTTTTATTGTTCTTATTGGGAAAGAAAATATCAATATTATTTTATTTGAATTTTTTCTGGTCTACACAATTTCCAAATCTGGGAACCCCTGATTTTTGGCACAACTAAATAAATGAAGAAATCTTATACATTAAACTTTTTTGATTTAAGAAAATTAACAAAATTATAATTATTAGTTATTCAAGAGCAGAATTGATTGAATGAGTAATGTTGCTTGACTAGCATATTCCCTTTTAACAGTTGGAAAGAGTGTTCCCACTATGCCTTTTTATAATTTCGGGTCTCTCGGGGTTCCTATTCTGACACTTGACTCTGTTATATCCAAGGGATTTTACTTTAAGAGAATAAGATGGGGAAGCTGCAAGAACATTTTTAAATGAAAAAGAGACTATGGATATCAATATCATTAAAATAATATCTAAAAAAAACAACATTCTTGTTGCTAATCTGATCAAGAATTGCCAGTCTACATGGGTTAAGGTTTCAGTCACCTTGAAATAAATCTTTTCTGTGACTCCTTTTAGTTTTGTCTGCTTTAATGTCACATTAGCTCACGCCTGCACCTTCAAAAGTAATGTCTGAATAAAAAAAGAAATATGACAGTAATTTTATTTATATCAGAATGTGAGGAAGAAGGAGGAACAAAAGTGTCATAGACATCATACTTTGTATAATTTGTGTACATGTCTCACATTCAAAAGAAAATTAATGAAGATGTGTACAAACAAAAGCCTTTATTCTTGGTGATTTTTCCATTATCTACAATTTGCTCTGAATCGAAAGAATGACTCCTTGAGCAAAGACCAAGTTAAGGCAGCATGACCTAAATAATTGTCCTTAAAGCTGACTCTGATTCCTCATTGAACTTTTTTGAATTTAGTCATTTAACTTTTGTTGGCACAAAGAGACAGACCTTATTTCACGGGCCCATTTGCGTTTACAATTACTTAGATTTGAATGGAGATATTCCAAAAATCCATATCTTTTGAAAAGCTCAATCATGCCTGATAAACTAGAGTAAGAAACAAACAAAAATAAACAAACTTTATTTTCCAACAGTAAAGCTGAATGAAATACATGATCTCTTTCTTCTTAAATATTGTTTAATATTTGATTTTTGACACAGAACCTCTCAACTAGCAAACAAGTATTAATTGAAAGTCTTAGTTTAGGCACTGGAATCCTGGCCAGTAATTTGTTTGGTTTATTTGCCTAACTTAAACATAGCTAAAATTACCTTATTTAGAATCACAATCTGTGCTGAGTCTTTATGATAAAAATTATTTTATTTAGAAATAGTATGTACAGTCCTCTAATTACTGTATTAATGATTCATATGAATTTTAAGTAATATGTTTACTATGCTAGGTTTGAAAGTACTATATAAGTTAATTATTTTAATTAAATAAAGTGGCAATGTTAGAATAAGTAAATTTACCCTGTTTATTTTAACATTAATTACTGCTGATATGTACTGTCTTATATGTTCTGCCTGCATATGAATATTTCAAAATGCTTGATATGCCACGTGACTAATTTCATTTGATAAATGAAGGCACAATATGGGAAGTCAATCTAAATTGGGTAGCATGAAAGGGGTGAAATGGGCCAGGCTTACTGTGGGGGAGAATGTCAGGACTCAGGGAGTTAGACATGTGGCAGACGGATTCTTCAGTGGGATGAGATTGGCTAAACCAGCTGATTGATTACCATAGTCAGGGGACAAACCAAGACGTGAAAACTGGAAAGCAAAAGCAAATCACGCTAGAACAAAGTGACTTGTGGGTATGTCAGAGCAGGGGCTCAGCCACCACCAACAGTCAAACTGAAAGAAAAGAAAATGGGTATTAGGAAAAAGCAAGAGCAAAAATCAAGAAGAAAGAGTAAGCTGAAGCAGGTGAGGCTAAAAGGAACTTTCTGGGTGTAAGATAGAATTTGGCCTGACCTTCAAATGTTCTTCCAGTTGTCTTTATTTTAGGTTGTTCCGTGTCAACCTATGTGTGGTTTCTGACATCCCATCTAATATATTCCCTTTGTTGATTCCTAGATAGTTAAATCTCCAATTACTTTCTTCATTTTTGAGCATATAAACCAGACACTGTACTAGATACTGATACTGCCTAAAAATCCTAAGGACTGACAAGTAGGCAATTACCACCCAAGATAGCAAATACTGTGGGACTATCCAAGGGGATATCCAAGGATCCTGCATATGGTTGTGTAGTCCTGTGAGGTAAAAGCTACTCAGCTATGGGAAAAGTAGGGGGTGAAAGCCAACTGCCAAGCTGTGCAGCCTGGTCATCTTGGCGAGGTTATTGCCATGTCACTGAACCTCAGAGGAGGGATCTTCTTTTGTAATCTGTCCTTTCCAAAGGGGCACCTTCTTTGTAGTTTGCTCAAGGTAAGTTCAAAGCTATATAGGTGTGGATGGCTACTTGAACCTCCAAAAGGCCTTCCCGGATGTAAAATACACCATGACCTAGAGTCTAATTTTCAGCTTTCTAAATACATAAATCTGATCTTGCTAAAGAAATTAGAGTGGTTCAGTGGATCCAGCTTTTGCTTTTGAGCAGCTCATTCTTTCATTGTATGTGTATATATATATATATATATATATATATATACACACACACATATATATATACACATATATATGTATATATATATACACGTGTGTGTGTATGTATATATATATATACATATGGTTTCAAAATTCCATTCCTGCCTCATTCTATGTGTTATAGTATTCAGATAAGCTGTACAATAATGTTTTCAAACTCTTCTTTGGGACCTATAGAAAAAAATACATTTTATGTCATGATCCGTATATGCACTCGCATGCCTGTGCACAACCACACATACATGCACACACACAAACATCATTTATGTAATATGTATTCTTGGAAATATGCAATGCACTCTGATTTTTGTATTTTATTCTTCTCTCTTCTATTTCATTTAAAAAAATTGTCGCAACTCACCAATTGATTTCAAGCCCCACAAATTGTTCACAAACCATAGTCTGAAAAAAATTGATCGATAACTCCATATAGTTCAACTCTGTCTGAGGCTTTGCATTTGATATTCCCTCTGCCTTAAACTCCTCATGCAGAGATCTCTGCGGAAATGGCTCCTTCTTTTCTTAAGTTTCTATTCAAATGTCACTGTTTCAAGGAAGCCTGCCTTTTTAACCCAATGTAAAGATTTTCAGCGCTATTGACAATGATACATTTATTTATTCACTTGTTTATTTTATGCCCCCTACCCACCTCTCCATAAGAGAGGAGAGCCCATTTTCTTCACTGCTGAATCCTTATGAATCCTGGCATGGTGACAAGTGATTAATAATTATATATGCTTTGTCTATTACACATGCACATTTGCTCTGCAACTCCTAAAAATTATTTTACAATGGGAATACCATTTGGGGTCAACCTGAAAAGCATTACCCAAAGATCATTGTGTCCTCCCTCTAAGGGCATGCTACATTAAAAAAAATTATTATCAAAATGAGGGGAATTAATCATGTATTTTGACTTCAGTGGCATCAAAAGAATCTTTAATAATGCTTTCCTTCCTCCAATGACTAGAAAACCTTGTCTCTGAGACAGGAAGGACACTTCTTCATACTGTACTTTAATGGCAAATATAAACTCTATCCGGTCTTTACTTTTCACTAAGCAGAGAGGGATCCAAGGTTTTCATGGTCTGAATCTTATACAGTTTGGGGGCCTTCTTTAAGAATAGAAAATGACAAATACAATACGTCCTTCCAATGCCACCCAGCAGAAAGAAAAATGCGTTGGAGAAATTATAAGAATAGTAGTCTTAACGAATTGCAGTGGGAATATCTCACTTATGCAAGTTTTACTGGAATGTATAATCTTCTCTCAGAGCTTTACAAAGGGCATGCAAGCGAGGAGGCCAATGATGTTTAAGTGTCATTCACATCACACTTTATCTGCCTCTGCTTCTAGGTGCATATTTAGTCACAAAATATGTTTTCTACACTAAAGTAAATTTCTTACAGTTTCCATTTACTGAATTTCAATCCTATCTTGTTTTTTCCTGCTTGAGACTACGAACACACTATTTTGATGAGAATTGTGGGTATTTCCCAAAATTCCTAGTCTTAAACCCCAAAATTTTGGTTTAGTCCCTGAGATAGCTAAGTGCATTCATTACATATGGATTTTGTGATTTAACTTCAGAAAGGAAATGTATTTCTCACATATAGTAGAAAAGGAGCCCTTTCTGCTCCTCCCCTGTAACTCTACACCAATATGAAAGTAGAACAAGGTCTGTGAGAGAAGAATGCCATGGGCACCATGTGAGGGGACTCAAGCCACACACACCAGACATTAAGAAAGAAATCCTGAAATCTCTTTAGAGTCATTGGATGATTACAGAGGCTGCATTTGTTTTCCATGCTTCTGTTAACAAATTGTCACAAATTTAGTGACTTAAAACAACAAAAATTTATTGTATTAAGGTTCTCTAACTCAGAAGACCAGCGCAGGCCTCCCTGAGTTAAGGTGACAGCAGAGCTCTTTTCCTCTCTGGGATTTCCAGGGGGAATCTGTTTGCTTGCTTTTTCCATCTTCCACAGGCTGTTTTTATCCCTTGCCTCATGACTTCCTCCCTCCATCTTCAGAATCAGCAACAGTACATTTCTCTGGCCCTTCTGTAGTGGTATCTTCCTCTGACCACAACTGGAAAAATTTTCTCCATTTTTAGAGACCCATGTGAATACACTGGGCCCACAAGAAAATCCAAGATATCACTGATCATAAGGTCTTTATCTTAATCATATCTGAAACAGCTCTTTTGCCAACCAGGTAATAAAGACTGGGATGAGAGGAGAGATTGGATGGTAAGTTCATATTGACATACTGATCTGCAGTGGAGATTCTAATAGCATATATTTACTCATTCAATAAATATTTCTGAATGCCTCCTGAGTGCCTGAAATGGGAAATAGGACAGGGAATTGACCTGATCTAGTGTCTACTTTTCCAGTGGGTATGATGTAGAGGCAGTAAAGCCAAGTGATAAAGAGCAGGGAACTTGTGTCAGATTGCCTACGACTGAGTCCTCATTCTGCTACTAGGGTCACCTTCAGCAAATTATTTAATCTTACTGTGCTTCATTTTCCTTTCCTCTAAGATGGACACTAAAATAAAAGTACCTTTTCGATAGTTTTGTCGTGAGTTAATACACATAGATTTCCTAGAACAGTGTTTGATATACAGTAGATTTTAAATAGATACTAATTATAATTATGGAAAGGCAAGGAAGCAATTAAAGAAAGGGTATTCTTGAAGTAAGAGATTGGCTGGTCTCAACTGGAAAGTAATGGACAGGAAGTTGAGGGGGGCATAAAGAGTCTCAGAAAATAATCTCTTCTTTACAAGTCTTCTTGTTGCTGTTCTTTGGAATCCTTAGTTCCCAGACTTCCCTATTCTGCAGCATATTTCTAAGAATTACACAAGCTAATAGTAACATTCGGTGTCCTGGCATGCCAAATCACCTAGATACCAAAACACATGCTACTCACTGATAAAATTCACTATTTAAATTGCATATTAAAAACATTTTTGCACAATTTATGTAACCCAGTCTAATAAAGGTGTTACAGTAAGTCAGTAAACAGTTCCTTCTTATTTCTTCCACGTCTCATATGAGGCCATTCTGTTTCAAAGTCAATACCCAAGGGAAACTATCAGAAATGAAATTTGAAAAGGAAGGAATTTTAACACTTGTCCATTTGTGATACAATGGAAATAAATGGGAGCTCTACCAGACATTGGCCCCAACTTTTTCAAGTTTTGGAGTGAGAAACATGAATTAGAAAATAGTTTTGAATTTTTTTCTTTAATCTCTGTTACACTTACTTTTATTATTTCTTTTGGGTTATGAATTCCTTGAGTATCTCTCTGTTTTCATGCACAGAAAGGACAGAACCAGAGACTTGGATTATAATAAAATCTTGGAGAAAGAGTAAAAGTCTCAACATACGGGCATAGCTAACATAGACTGAACAGTTATTATATAAAAGGCACTGTATGGAAATGCTATATGTCATTTACTCCTCACAATAATTCCATAAGGCAGATGCAACCTTTCATTTTTAAATTGAGGAAAGTGAGAAATAAAATAATCTGCCTAATGGAAGAAGCCAAGATATGAATCCAGGCTGTATTTGAGAAAATTTTTATTTTGGTTTATGACTGTTTATTCATTAATGTCTATCATGTTTACTAAGCACTTAATACATGCCAGACAATTTTGAAGAATGATCTCTATTCCTATGAAATATTCAATGTTTTCTTTTGGTTAGTCCATGGTGAACAACAAGATTTCCAAAAATTTTTAGAAAAGGATTCATGGTGCAAAATTAACTATATTGCTCCCACAGAACAATGATGGACTTGGGAAAATGCAGTAATAAAATTAAAAACCTACTAGGTATTTGGCACGTGTTCAAAGATTTTATCTTTATCACAAATATTAAGTTAGGCATTCCATCTGAAGGAGAAACTGACATTCGAAGAAGTTAAGTGACTTACAGAACTAATTAGTGATAGAGGCAGAATTGCCCAATATGTCCAGAGAAATATTTATCTCTGGAAATACTGAGAAAATGGGCCTGGGACTCAAATGAGGAAGGATATGCAGCATACCCCATGCCCTCTGTAGTTCTCCTCAGTGTATGTTGGCCTGTTAAAGGCTTTAGGAAACTCCTATAGTAGTGAAACCTGTTTAATATTGTTGAATTAATCATCCTTAAACTTATATGATCATCTACATAGCTTGTGGGACCCAGCGCAAAATAAAAATGTGGAGGCTTTTGCTCAAAAAGCAGGAAAAATATATCATTAAAGGTATTCAATATACGTAAACAATGAATCATGGAACACTACATCAAAAACTAATGATGTAATGTATGGTGATTAACATAACATAATAATAAAAAATAATAAAAATTATATTACCCCTTTTAAATATTAAAAAATATATATATATAATTTCTTTTCCCTTTTTTCTGCAGTCTCTCAACATGTCATGGTGTTTATTATGTGCTATTCAATGTTCTACGTAAAGAAAATTAAAATTTTAAATTATTAGCATAAGTTTTACTATTCATCTTTATATAATGTAATGCCAGTCCCAATGCAAATATGAGAACATTCAATTTGCATGTAAAATCACCCAAAATTATAATTCATATTTCATAGCTCATACATTCATATATATTCCATTGTTAAAATAGAACAATGGAAATTCTGAGAAAAATTATTTCAAGTGTTTTTATTTTACTTTTGATATGTACACATTTGACAAATGCTCTCTACTTTCAGTTTACTCATGAATAAGAAAGAACTGAAAAGGAAAGAAACTTTGGGATGCCCTATCTGTACCTTTTCTTATATGTCATTTGTAGTGTAAATGGTTGACTGATAACAGGGAAGAAATAACAGGAATAAGAAGGAATATGATAGGATTCCTTGGTTGTGTTTTTAGAATAACATTGGCTTTGGTCTATATTCAAAGCAAGTTTTGTTTCACATAGAAAGCATGGCCACTTGGTGTTGTCAGTGTCTTTCCCTTCCCTTACTCACAGACATAACACGTTTACCTTGAATTCACTTTGAGTCTCCTTGAATTCCCGTGCATTGTGGGTCCACCAGAATTCTGTGCCCACAAGGTATCAGGAAGGCTACATGCAAACAGGGCTGCAGGAAATGGTGGCCACACATGTTGCATGTTATCTCCTCTGCTTATATGCACAGTCCCTTGTCACAATTTCACTTACAACACACAAGTTCAAAAATAAAGTTATTAAGAATTTCAAGGCAGCAACCACAGAGCAATAAACCAAGGATGGAGCCCTCTGAGAGCAGAGTCCTGTGTAACTGTGCAGGTCAAAAGCCCATGCAACTGTCCCAGTGTTTAATCCAACCCAACATGATGTAAAATTCAATATTTTTAGATTATCAAAATACCATTTTTATTTCTAATAGAGACAATGCTCTTTTTATCATCATTTCTGTCAATTAAAAATGCAACCCATGTTCAGATTTGTGGTTTAGTGTTCTAGCTCTGAGAGACTACATTCTTCATTATCTAGCCCTGTGCTTTGAAGGTATCTTAAAAGGAAGAGTTTATCCTTCCCATCTATCACCAACTGATATTTCTGTAAAACACAAAACCACTTACTTGAATATCCTAGTCATGTTATGTAAATACCTATTCTCTCTTTCTCAACTTATCTCAATGGTGCTCTGGAAGAAAGAGTTCGCATACCAAAACACACTTTGTGTGGTACTAATTGAAAGGATAGCTCATTGTATTTTAACTGTGAAGATGATTGTTTCAGTAAGGAACTGATTAGAAATACTATCCCAGAGTCTTTTAATTCAATTATGGATGATAGAAGGACATATAACTGCCATGTCTCTTTTACATTTCTAGCCTTCGAAATAGTCATAAATGATTTTTGAAGAATCAATTTTTGACAATCTAGATATTTTTACATGACTTGTGTGAAATTCTCTTTTATAAACAATAAAATAATAGTAGAATTAGTTAATTAAAATTTGCAAATCAGTATTATGTATCAAACACATGACTTTTCCTTAGATTAGAATTCTGATGGGGAAAAACAAGCATCCAGACACACTGAATGTATTTTAATAAGTACTGTTGGCTTTCCAGAACCTTTTGAGAAGTGCAATTGGATTGGAAAGACTTACTAAAAAGAACTGGAAAGTCTGGCCTCCTTTGTCACTCTTTCTCCCAATCATATTTATTTTCTGCAGAGTTCTCTGCTGGTTATTCCCTTATTCTTTCACCCCAGAGCTTTTTGGAAAACTTATCAACGTTTCCAAGTGTTTGGCAATCACTGCTGCTAAGCACACTTCCTTTTCCTCAACTCCCAGTTGGTTAAATCAAGAAAGAAACAAAAAGAAAGCGGGACAGACAAATCTTGTGTGCTCCCTAAGCTGGCCAGGTTGCTGCAGAAAGGAAATGGGAGCAAGGAGAGAATCAGAGGATTTTCTAAATGGAACCAACCTGAATTCACTATGGCCACTCAGCTGCCAAGAGTCTGAAAAATGTTAGGGAGGTGATAGATTCCTATTTCTAGCGTTATACTGAAAATGAAAGGCTTTTCCTTTTTTAATACTTAAGATACATCTTGAAACATCAAGAAAGAATCTCTGGAGAAGAAAATACTTGTGAACTTTTCTTCTTGAAGGTGGTATGCAGAGAGGGATATTTGGAGAAAAATTACAGAGCAAGATAATATTTAATGAGATCAAAAAATTAAAACTATAAAAATAAAGTCTTGAAAATAATCCTGTGTCTTCACAGAATCACCACCCAGGCAAGCACATCCCAAAGCTCAGCCTTCATTGAAAATTTACCAAGAGAAAAGTAATTTTTTAATTCTTTTGAAACCAAGCACCAAGTCAGATTAATTAGCAAGACTTTTTCTTGGTCCATGGAAGATTAATTTCTACATGGATCTAAAAGATATCAAAATAACTCAGAAGTTTATAGCTCCATAAAATTAATTTATTTTCAACGGTCCTCAGAATTATCCTAGATTTTGGAGATTTTACATGTCAAAGAAGCATTAAAGCAATGCATTTTTTCCCCAACCATTTGCTCATTTCAGTTTACTTCTGTAGTTTAGAAACTTTAAAGCTATTACAGTTCACTCTTAAACAACATGGTTTGAACTGCACACGTCTACCTGTACACAGTTTTTTTTTTTATAAAGACAGTACAGGAGTGTAAATGTATTTTCTCTTCCTTATGATTTTCTTTTTTTTTTAAGATTTTATTTATTTATCTGAGAGAGAAAGAATGAGAGATAGAGAGCACGAGAGGGAAGAGGGTCAGAGGGAGAAGCAGACTCCCCCCGAGCAGGGAGCCCGATGCGGGACTCGATCCCGGGACTCCAGGATCATGACCTGAGCCTAAGGCAGTCGCTCAACCAACTGAGCCACCCAGGCGCCCTTCCTTATGATTTTCTTAATAATATTTTCATTTCTCTAGCTTACTTCATTGTGAGAATACAGTATATAATACATATAACATGCAAAATATTTTTTTAGATTCAATTAGCCAACATATAGTACATCATTAGTTTCAGATGTAGTGTTCAGTAATTCATCAGTTGTGTATAACACCCAGGGCTCATCACATCACATGCCCTCTTTAATGCCCATCATCCAATTACCCCATCCCCCTACCATATGATAATTGTCTTTCTCTGATTGACTTATTTCACTCAGCATAATACCATCCAGTTCCATCAATGTCGATGTAAATGGTAAATATTCATCCTTTCTGATTACTAATATTCCACTGTATATATATACAACATTTTCTTAATCCCTTTATCTGTCAGTGGACATCTCAGCTCTTTCCCCAATACTTTGCCTATTGTGGACATTGGGGCTATAAACTTTGGGGTGCAGGTGCCGCTTAGGATCAATACATTTGTATCATTGGGGTAAATGCCTAGTAGTGCAATTGCTGGGTTGTACGGTAGCTCTATTTTTAACTTCTTGAGGAACCCCCATACTGTGTTCCAGAGTGGATGTACCAGCTTGCATTCCTACCAACATAAGAGGATTCCCCCTTCCCCACATCTTCACCAACATTTGTTGTTTCCCGTCTTGTTAATTTTAGCTATTCTGACTGGTGTGAGGTGGTATCTCATTGTGGTTTTGATGTGTGTTTCCCTGATGCCAAATGATGTGGAGCATTTTTTCATGTGTTTGTTTGCCCTTTGTACATCTTCTTTGGAGAAATGTCTCTTTATGTTTTCTGCCCATTTCTTGACTGGATTATTTCTTCTTTGGGTGTTGAGTTTAGTAAGTTCTTTATAGATCTTGGATACTAGCCCTTTATCTGATATGTCATTTGCAGATATCTTCTCCCTTTCCGTAGGTTGCCTTTTAGTTTTGTTAATTGTTTCCTTTGCTGTGCAGAAACATTTTATCTTGATGAAGTACCAATAGTTCAGTTTTGCTTTTGTTTCCCCTGCCTTTGGAGACATGTCTAGCAAGAAGTTGCTGGGACTGAGGTCACAGAGGTTGTTGCAGCCTGTGTTCTCCTCTAGAATTTTGATGGATTCCTGTCTTACATTTAGGTCTTCATCCATTTAGAGTTTATCTTTGTATGGTGTAAGAAAATGGCCTGGTTTCATTCTTCTACATGTGGCTGTCCAATTTTCCCAGCACCCTTTATTGAAGAGACTGTCTCTTTTCCGTTGGATATCCTTTCCTGCTTTGTTTAAGATTAGTTGGCCATAGAGTTGAGGGTCCATTTCTGGATTCTCTATTCTGTTCCATTGATCTATGTGTCAGTTTTTGTGTCTTGATTACAGCTTTGTAATAGAGCTTGAAGTCTGGCTTTGGTTTTCTTTTTCAACATTCTTCTGGAGATTCGGGGTCTTTTCTGGTTCCATACAAATTTTAGGATTATTTGTTCCAGCTCTGCGAAAGATGTCAATGGTATTTTGATTGGGATTGCATTAAATGTGTAGATTGTTCTGGGTAGCAATATTTTAACAATATTTATTCTTCCAGTCCATGAGCATGGAATGTTTTTCCACTTTTTATGTGTCTTCCTCAATTTCTTTCACAAGTGTTCTGTAGTTTTTAGAGTACAGATCCTTTACTCTAAAAGATCTGTTAGGTTTATTCCTAGGTATCTTATGGTTTTGGTGCAATTGTAAATGGGATCGATTCCTTAATTTCTCTTTCTTCTGTCTCATTGTTAGTGTATAGAGATGCAACTGATTTCTGTGCATTGATTTTATATCCTGTCATGTTGCTGAATTCCTATATGAGTTCTAGCAATTTTAGGGTGGAGTATTTTGGGTTTTTCACATAAAGTATGTCATCTGTGAAGAGTGAGAGTTTGACTTCTTTGCCAATTTGAATGCATTTTATTTCTTTTTGTTGTCTGATTGCTGAGATTAGGACTTCCAGTTCTATGTTGAACAACAGTGTTGAGAGTGGGTATCCCTGTCATGTTCTTGACCTTAATGGAGAAGCTCTCAGTTTTTCCCCTTTGAGAATGATATTCACCATCTGTAGATGGCTTTTATGATATTAAGGTATGTTCCCTTTATACATGCACTGGGGAGAGTTTTAATCAAGAAAGGATGCTGTATTTTGTCAAATGCTTTTTCTGCATCAATTAAGAGGATCATATGGTTCTTGTCCTTTCTTTTATTAATGTGATATATCACATTGATTGATTTGTGAATGTTGAACCACCTTGCAGCCCAAGAATAAATCCCACTTGGTCGTGGTGAATATCCTTTTAATGTACTGCTGGATCCTATTGGCTAGTATCTTGGTGAGAATTTTTGCATCCATGTTCATCAGAGATATTGGTCTATAATTCTCCTTTTTGGTGGGGTCTTTGTCTGGTTTTGGGATCAAGGTAATGCTGGCCTCATAGAACGAGTTTGGAAGTTTTCCTTCCATTTCTACTTTTAAAAATAGCTTCAGAAGAATAGGTATTAGTTCTTTTAATGTTTGGTTGAATTCCCCCGGGGAGCTATCTGACCCTGGACTCTTGTTTGTTGGGAGATTTTTGATTATTGCTTCAATTACCTTGCTGGTTATGGGTCTGTTCAAATTTTCTATTTCTTCCTGTTTCAGTTTTGGTAGTTTATAAATTTCCAGGAATGCATCCATTTCTTCCAGATTGCCTAATTTGTTGGCATATAGTTGCTCATAATATGTTCTTAAAATTGTATTTCCTTGGTGTTGATCATGATCTCTCTTCTCTCACTCATGATTTTATTAATTTGGGTCCTTTCTCTTTTCTTTTTTGATAAGTCTGGCTACGGGTTTATCAATCTTATTAATTCTTTCAAAGAACAAGCTTCTAGTTTCATTGATCTGTTCTGTTCTTTTTCTTTCTATTTCGTTGATTTCTGCTCTATTTATAATTTCGCTTCTCTTGGCTTGGTCTAGACTTTTTTTGCTGTTCTTTCTCCAGCTCCTTTAGGTGTAAAGTTAGCTTGTGTATTTGAGACTTTTCTAATTTTTTGAAAAAGGGTTGTATTGCTATGTACTTCCCTCCTAGGACCACATTTGCTGTATACCAAAGGTTTTCAACAGTTGTGTTTTCATTTTCATTTGTTTCCATGAATTCTTTTAAATTCTTCTTTAATTTCCTGGTTGACCCATTCATTCTTTACCAGGATGCTCATTAATCTCCAAGTGTTTGAGTTCCTTCCAAATTTCATCTTGTGATTGAGTTCAAGTTTCAAAGCACTGTGGTCTGAAAATATACAGGGAATAATCCCATTCTTTTGGTACCAGTGGAGACCTGATTTGTGACCCAGTATGTGATCTATTTTGGAGAATGTTCCATGAGCAATGAGAAGAAAGATTCAGATTCACTTCTCCACACCTCTGTTGTTTTGGGATGGAATGCTCTGTATATATCTGTGAAATCCATCTGGTCCAGTGTGTCATTCAAAGCCCTCGTTTCCTTGTTGATCTTCTGCTTGGATGATCTGTCCATTGCTGTGAGTGGAGTGTTGAAGTCCCCTACTATTATTTTATTGTTATCAATGTTACTTTAATCTTGTTATTAAATTGTTTATATGACCGGCTGCTCTCAAGTTAGAAACATAAATATTTATAATTTTTAGATCTTTTTGGACAGACCATTCAAGTATGATATATGTCCCTTTTCATCCCTTACTATACTCTTTGGTTTAAAATCTAATTTGTCTGATATGAGGATTGCTACTCCAGCTTTCTTTGGATGTCCATTAGTATGATAAATTGTTCTCCACCCCCTCACTTTCAATCTGGAGGAGTCTTTAGGTCTAAAATGAGTCTCCTGTAGTCAGCATATGGATGGGTTTTGCTTTATTATCCAATCTGATACCTTGTGTTTTTTGATTGGAGCATTTAGCCCATTTACATTCAGAGTAACTATTGAAATACACGAATTAGTGCCATCGTATGGGCACCTGTAAAGTCCCTGTTTCTGTAGATTTTCTCTGTTTCTTTCTGGTCTATGTTACTTTTGGGCTCTGTCTTTGCTTAAAGGATCCCTTTTAATATTTCTTGTAGGGCTGGTTTGGTGATCACAAATTCTTTAGTTTCTGTTTGTCCTGGAAGCTTTTTATCTCTCCTTCCATTCTGAATGACAGTCTTGTTGTATAAAATATTCTTGGCGGCATGTTTTTCTCATTTAGTACCTTGAATATATCATGCCTGCCCTTTCAGGCCTGCTAGGTTTTTGTGGATAGGGCTGCTGCCAGTCTAATGTTTCTACCATTGTAGGGAAGGAGCTCTTGCCTCAAACTGCTTTCAGGATTTTCTCTTTATCTCTGAAATTTGCAATCTTCAATATTATATATATATGTATACATATATATATACAAATATATATACATACACATAAAATTTTTTGTGTATATATATATATATATATATATATATATTCACCAGGGAGATTATATTCTTTCCCCCCTTTTTTTTCTTTTTCTTTTCTTTTTTGGTTTCTGACCTTTTTGAATTTGTCTAGTGTGTATTTTGCTTGAGTCATGATTGATACTTTTGATCTTGCTCTCTCATTCATTCATTCTTCTCTGGGCAAGATGACTAGAAGAAGGAATTCACAACAAAAGAAAGAACCAGAGGTAATACTCTGTCACAGACCTAATCTATATGGATATAAGTAAAATGATCTTCTGGGGGAGATCTTCCGCTGCACCATTCTTAGGTGTCTTTGCCTGGGCGGAGTTGCATCACCTCTTGCCATGGGGCTGGGCTCAGTGTAAGCTCCTTCCCTCGCTCTATGTGGTTTTTGTTCCCTGAAAGCTTTCCACCCTGGAGCTAAAGGATCATGGCCCCCCTTCTTTGGTAAACCCTCAGAGAAAAGCAGTCTTCACTTTTGTGTGCACCAAACTCTGCAGACTCCTGTGGTGCTCACCCAAGCCAATCCTCCGAGGGGAAGGAGGAGGGTCACTACCTTTCTGCCCTTTGCAGGGTCCCCCAATCCTGCCAGGTTCTGGGTTTATGGCAAACCAGCTGAGAGCCCATGACTGGGCTCACTGACCATAGCCAGTTTCCCTGCTCCAATGCTTGGGGACTCTGCTGGCTTAGGTACCCCCATTCTTTCTCTGACCCCGGGGATCCTGAAACCACACTGTCCCACCTAGGATTCTGTCCTGCTTTTCCACCTGAGCACCTTTAAGGCAGGGATGTCCCTTACTGAAGCAGACTTATAAAAGTTCAGATTTTGCTCTCTGGGACTATATCACTTTCCAGTAAGCTGACTTATGGAGGCTCCCTCACCCTGCCATTTATCTTCCAATGTATCCCCTCAGATTCACTTCTCCACACCTCACACCTTGGAGAAAGTTGTCGCTTTTCTATTTGTAGAATTCCAGGAATTTTTTTTCTTACATCTCATGTTGAATTCATCAGTGTTCAGAATGATTTGATAGTTATCTAGCTAAATTCAAGGGACCAGATGAAATGAGGTCCCCTACTCTTCTGCCATCTTGCCTCCCTCTCCATACAAAATATTTTTCCTTGACTGTTTATGTTATTGGTAAAGCTTCTAGTCAACACTAGAATTAATAGTTAAGCGTTAATTAGTAGTTAAGTTTTGGGGGAGCCAAAAGTTAAAAATATGAATTTTTGACTGTGTGGGATTCAGAGCCCCTAACCCATGCACTGCTCATGGATCAACTGTATATCCAAGGTACTGTTGACCTGTGACTACATTAAATGGAAAAAGGAAGTTTTTCTACTTACTACTAAAAATTAACAAAGAAGAAAATCCTGAACCATTTGAACTGAGGATAACACATTTGTTAACAGACACATTTAAATAAATAATCACTTCAGCACTAGCCAAAATATCACATGTTGCATATTTATTATCAATTTTGCAAGGTTCTCTTGGAAAGCTATTCAAGATTTGGTTGTATACACCAGTAGCATAAATTACACATGATATTTATTTATTTCTAATAATAAATTATGGCTCCAGGGAAAGTGTGAAACTGTATTATTTGTAAACATATTATGATATAAGATATAGAATTAATGAATCAAACTATTCAGGTTTATTTCTCATTTTTAGACATGTCTAATACTGCTACATAAAGCACAGAGTATCACAAGGTATCACAACATAATGTTGCTGTGTTGAGTGCAGTAGCAAGACTGACTCTTTAGCTGTTTCAGGGTCCACTTCATCACGTGATCATAGCTATGAAGGTTAGAGGTCTTGTCCTTATTTTGGAGGATGAATAGACAAGCTAATTCACTCATTCTCTAAGTAAATCAACTCTTCTTTACTTAGCCCTTACTCTGGGCTAATTATGATATTCAGTTCTGGGGTTATAACAAATGAAGAGATAGATATGGTCTTGGCCTTTATGAACCGTACAGCCTAGCAGCTATTTGTAGTTTATCTGGTACTACAATCCAAGACCAAGTCCACATGCTGGTGCACAACTTGAGATGTGACCTACAGAATTCACTCCTTCACTCATTCATTCATTTAGTCAACAATTTTTGAGTAATATTGTGACCCAAACATCCTGCTAGATCTTTAGACTACATAAAGATCTAAGAAAAAAAAAATTCTTCTACTTTTGAAGGATTTACAATCTGAGAAAAACATAATAATAAAAAATTTCACAACTATCAACATTTTAAGTAAGGACATATATGACAATACAGTGAATAATATAAGAAAATTAACAAGTGAATAACACATGAAGCACCCAGCATACCAGAAGAAATTTAGGCAGAAATATGTCTATGAGAACATGGAAGATTCCAGCCACATACTGCCTTTTGATGTTGGGCATGTCCATAATCTCCTTGTATTTGTGTTTCAGTGTGTCATATGTCTGAAAGAAGGAGAAGGATAGTTTCTATCTCATAGGGTTTAAAAGTGAAGATTTCATGGGATAACACAGATAATGTGCTTAACTTACTAACAGAGAAAATACTAAGTAAATTTAGTTATTATTTTCATTTTTTTCTATCTTGATTTTGTATTTGTTTCCCTTTCCTTCATTAGATTTCAAGAGTTCCTTAAATTTCTTTATACTGTGTCAAAAATGATGTTCTTTGTCTTATTAATTTGATTGCTCTCTTTATGAATTGTGAGTGGTCTGCTTAGTGCAGTAATTAACTTATTTTCATACATGTAATGTTACAAATTTTCATTGAATATAGGCTTAGTCATATAATTTTGATGTGTAGTATACATATGCTCATTAGCTTATAAATAAATGTGACAATCTTTTTAATTTTTTCTTTGACCCAATAACTAAGGATAATGATTTAAATCTCTAGTTAATTGTTGTTTGAGGTTTTACTTTTCTTTTCTTTTCTTGTATCTGGTTCAAACTTAGATTAATATCTAATTATAATACATCTTAGTCAAAAATTATAGCACATGCAATTTCTGCTTTTATATTTATTTATATTTCCCCTGTGGTGTGGTCTGTTTTCAACTATATAGACAACAAGTATTTAGGGAAAAAATTCCTTATAGTTCTATGGCACAAAGTTTAGCATACAGTGTTTATATTTCTACTTTAATTTTGTCAACTTCAGATCAAAATATCAAAATAATATTTGAAGTAAATATGTTGAATTCTTGAATTTTAGTTCTATTTATATTTGGCTTAAATTCTATTTTTTAAAGAATGTCTCTTTTAGATATGTTGGTCTCTGCCAGTTCTTGAAGTTTCATGCCTGTTTACCTTTATTATGTGTTGTTAAATAAAATAATTTGTGCACCCTTTAATGCTTTTTGCCTTGGAAACCTGTCTTGCCTAAGACTGAAACAGTGATCAGAGAGAATAAAATAAAATTCTCAAATACCTGCATATCCTTGCTTCCCATTGGAAGGGACTAGGAAAGGATAGGTAGAATTCGGTCAACGTCTATGTCAAAGCCATATGTATGAGTTCTAGAAACTTTGTTTTTCTTTGTCAAGGGCATCAAAATAGCAGATGGAGAATCAACCCTATGAACATGCATACCAGCTTTCATTCATTGTTCATGTAACTTAGATTAATAGCTCTTAATGAATAAAAAGTGTGAGTTGTAAGACCTCTTTTGCATGACTATCACTGATTGAATTCTGAAAATATTACCAGTAGAAAAGAAAACACAACTTAATGTAAGTAAATATATCTATTATCTAAAAACTGAAACTCTTCTAATGAACCATCTAATGCAGTAATTATATTTCTCATGGTTACAATCTGCATACTTCATGATTATGTATGGAAATAATGATAAAAGAGAGCTTGGATATATGAAAACTACATTTTAGTTTTTATTATCTGTCTTTCTATAATGTTTAAAAAGTTAGAAAAGCGGTAACCTATTTTAGCTTGTGTTCACTTCTTTCATTTTTTATCTAACATTAGGAAGTGCTAAAGAGCAATAAACCAGACCATTCTGGAAGTCAGAAAAAAAAGTCTCCATAAACCACATGTTCTACACCCATTCTCTGAATAAGAAACAAACAGAAAAATAAAAACCAAATTGCTGAAGCAGTAATATTGCCACTCCCTTCCAAGAAACTCAACAATATCGACAGTAATACATTTGTTGGTTTTATAAACATATATTTGAAAAGCTCTCAGTTGTTCTTTCTCAAGCCCCTAAAACTGGGTTGAAATCTCTTCCTTCCAAAGGCTGAATTGGGGGAATTCTTTGCTACAGTTTTTGCTACAGAAAGTTAATGGAAGCACAGGATGAAAAGCAGTATATACAAGGAACGCTGCTGTTGGAGAAAACTGAACATGAGACATCAAAAGAGGCAGCACCACTCTGGATAAATCAGGTGTGTTCAGCAATCTACGAAGACTCCCTGCACCCAGCGTCCCTTACATCTCATGCTGTCTGTAAGAAAACTGTAATTACTGTACATGCCATTAGACTCTTGGGGAGGAAATCTTTAGGAGAGAGAGGGAGAAAAATCAAAGGCTACTTCTACAAATACATATAATTTAACGTAAGGAAAAGTATGGGAAAGAATCTAAAGTAAAGGTTTCACTTTCCCCACCTTCCATATATGTACTTAAGGGACCACGTATAAGATCACCTGATAACTTTCTCCTTTTCAAGGAATAGAATTAACCAAAAAGTAGCTTCTTTTGGTTCATGTTCAGAGAAAATAATGATGTATCCCTTTGTGCCCCAGGCGTCTGTGCACAAGATACGTCCAAGAAATTTGATGTGTTTGTGCTCTAATAGAAAAGACCTCGACATTTCCTAATCTTAACTTTACCACTTAGCTAACAGTGGGGTCCAGGATAAGACTGGACAAGAAGGAATATAAGGTAACAACTTATTCTAAAATTCCCCATGTCTCTTCCCTGAAAGCTTCAGCTTGTCTCCCCACATCCCCACTCCAGTCTTTCTCTTGTCTCATGTCTGCTGCCACCTTGCTCCCCTGCATTCCTTTAATCCCCTTCCTTTGTAAATCCAATTTAAGGTCTCCACATATCACGGCAGCCCCACCTGTGCGGCACTAGGGAGGGACTGCAATGAGAAGGAAGAGAAGGGGGAGAAGCAGACAGGAGAACCCAGAAAGTGGAAGCACACCAACCCTGTCAACTTCTTCACACCCTGTCCCCTCTTTCCACCAATAGGATCAAGAACAGGATGAAGAAATTGAAATATTTTCTCACCTAGACACAAACCAGCAGACATGATGGCTCACTCTTTTAGTGAGAAAGATAAAGCAAAACATTTCTTTTTTAATTTATTGCTAATAGGTTTGTGTCCTTCACAGGGTGAGAGGGGCTAATAAACTGGGAGAGAGATGACACAAACAAGATTCATTAGGTCCGTATTTCTTTCAGGGGCCTTTGAAAGTCTTATGATCTAAATGATATAAAACTAAATTTTGAAGTGACTGTTAAAGCTATTTATATATACTAGACAATTTTCTCAGGATTTATTCTTTTTGTCTCTCAGACTCTCACTAGAGTTCAGTCATGGAGTTTTACTTCACACATGTGGATAAGCCTCCAGCCTCTCCAAACATTTTAAAAATCTGTAAATGAAAGACATTTAAAAGGAATTCACATGATCTCATCTGGACTGCTCTTGATCTTGTTTGATATTCTTTAACATTCTTTTTAGAATGGGTCAGTAGCAGAGGGGCTGTAACTGATCTCCATATTTCAGCACTGGGAACGTGAGGCACTCTGCGTTGGGTTCAGTTCTATTCTGTTACGCTACTCCCGTTTGTCAGTAGGTAGAAACTTCTCCCATTCCCCAGAAGGCAGTACCTTCTGTGAATAGTTGCTTTAGACAAGCATTCATTGTTCAGAGGGTTTGATTCCTCACTGAGCAAAAGCTACGGCATTATAAAGATGCCAGTTTAAATTTTTTTTAAGCTTGAATTTTTTAAAGCCAGAAAGGAACCCTCACTGTTGAGGCAGTCATGAAAGAAAACCTCTTTTCACAACCCCTGAAACAAGTGGATGAAGAGAGTAAGAGTGAAAGTGCAAAGACTGGGAACCTGGCTTTTTTCCAAGAAAAAGAAAAAGCCACAGTTAGAAGAAGTAATTGAACACTTTGGAAATCCCTTTGAAGACCTAATGCGGTGGAACTTTTTTAAATGAATAAAAGCTAAATGCATAATAATTCCATGTAAGAAAATATAAATGAATGTTTGAAGTAGTAAGTAATGAATTTATAAATGTTTAATGTAGTGAGACCAAGCAGTAGCACCCCTTGGTAATGTGTATTTAGCATTAGCAATGTTGTTACGTGGAGGAGACAAATGAAAAACCTGGCAAAATTTTACCACTTGTTATTTTGTGTCTTGAATGCTTTGCCTGGTTCACAGTGATGGTATTAGTTGTATCGATCATCCTTATTCAGTAGAATTCTGTGCACTTTGCAAACTGAATTTTGAACATGCGTTCAAAGGCAAAATATTCCACTCTTTCGTATTGTGACTAATGATACGTTAAACAAACTTATATATTACTTACAATAACAGTAGAAGCAGTTGCATTTACATGGAGAATATAGGAATAGATTTTAGCTCTGTTAATAGACCACATAATATGAAATTTTAATATCTTGCTATATGTGGTATTTCTTAGTAAAAAAGGTATGGAAATCATCGATATTTGAAGAACTTTGATATAAAAACAAATGTGTGTCGAGGACACTGGATGTTGAGATCTAAAAAGGAAAGACCCTTGAGTGTTTGTCATGCTGAAGGAGAATGTGTTTTCTGCTAAATCTGGTATAATATGTTGTGTTTTTAGTAGATAGATTGGTTGCAGGTCATCTTCTTGAAATATTACAGTGTGTTTAGTTTTTGCTTTTGTTTTTTGGTGCCAACTTTCTCTAAACTCATTTCTCTGCCTCCATCCCAACTGACTCAATTTGCTGAAAGTCAGAGAATAATGTTACACTCCCCACCTGCACACATGCACATCTGCACATGCACAGACGAGCAGGCTAACAGCATTCTGCTTTGGAGCAACGACTTAACTTTGGACCATGTAGATGCTGCAGAGGAGTAATGGTCACTTAACACATCGGTGTCTAGACAGGAGGAATAACTGATATGGTGGAGTGTGACAGAATTCTGAATCAGAAAAAATAACAGTAACAACAGAATCTTAAGGTTGGAAGGGAGTTTAAAAATCATCTAAATCAACTGTCCATCACATTACATTACCTTTCACTCTGAGGCTCATTTCTAACTGGTGTTACCTTGGAAAACCACTAATTTCTGATTCTTATTTTGAATTTTGTATGTGGATTGATTTCTCAGCCTACCCCACAATATCTCCTCCGTATGGAAAAATGTTACCTCTTTTTTTTTTTCAAAGTGTGAAAATAAAGCAACAAGACTGATTTTCTTTTGTGAGTCATATCCGATCTCTAAAAACAGTTCCTAAAATGGAGTTGCCAAAATATTCCATATCATGGCAGCATGGCTGGAGTAAGCTTATGAGGTAAATATGCTCAAAGATATTTCAGTATTCATTTTATAATCTCACATATCTCTATAATCACATGCTGAACTTTAATACTAAACTTCAGTAACTTTAATACTAAAAGACATGCATAAAAACACATTGTGTTTATTGTTTAGACAGAACAATAATATAATTTCTTTGTGAAGAGATCTCATTTGGTGAAAGCAGAATCTGACAAAATTTTATCTTGTTCTCATTCAATTACTTAAACAAAAGGAATGGTCCTGATCTGAATTAAAACTCTGTTTAGTGTCAAATTGAACAGATGCAAACTCACTTATGGAGGGCCTTTTCTTGGAAATAAACTCTTTAATTCAATAACTATCTAATCCCTGAGTATTCCACAGAATATGAACACCTAGTTAAATTCATTTTAAGAACCAAAGAGTAGTTCATCAATAACATTTACATATTAATTTAAATTTAATTATACAACATAAAACCCTTAGAACCATTAAATACACAAAGATTATTTTGAATTAGGTGTTTCTAACATCATTAATGTTTCTAACATATTAATGTTAGTATAATATTCAAAAATAAATTAAATATTTAAGGAAATCCTTATTGTCTTATTCCTATTAAAGGTTATTTGGAACTCAGCATCTACAGAAGAATTACTAGCTGGGCATTTATTGCACATAAATCACAGAATTCAATTAATAAGAAAGACCTTTATAACACTGAAACAGAGTTTAAACAAAGTAAATAAGTGTTGTCATTTTGATTTGTTTTGCTTTGTTTTGGCAAAATTGTTATAAAAGTCCATAAATATAGGCTTGTGAATACACATTACAGTGTATTTTATATCTAACTAGTATTAAACTTTCAGTTCACTAGTAATCCATGGATTTTATCACAGAGCTATGGGAATAGAAGAGGACATATTACTTTTGATCTCATTTTAGAATTTACCTATTGTGGTACATGAATATTAATCTACTTTATAATGGTGCTGTTGAAGTAGATGTTACAACATATTTTAGTAGATCATTCTAGTATTTAACCACATTTCCTGGTAAGAATGAATTTATTATCTATTGTTCTTTAGAAGTCTCATGATGCTTCTTAAACTCTATTCTCTCTGGGGATGGGTAAATTCTAATGATTGTGCCATCTATTATTTTAGAGATCATTAAGCTTTCTCTGCTCTAGATATTTTTAGCATTCGCAGTTTCTCATGTATCTAGTTTTACAAACTCTTTCACTCTTTATAATGTTCATTTCATATTTGTCTTTACCAAAAAACATCTGCTTCTTATCTGCTTAGAATAACCTGCTTCTTATCACCTTCGAATCATTCAAGGTCTCATGGAACTTCTTGATGCTCTGTATATATTATTCTCTTTTTTTCTCATTTTATTTTGTGAAACTGGCTTGCACTATATGTTTCTGAGATCTTTTTCTTGCCTGTTATGTAACTGCCAACCAATGCCTTGTGTTCATGTTCTTCATTCTTATAGTATCTCGCTACTCTACATGGTTAATGTTATTTATGTTGTAATCCTCTCCTCTTGGATGCTTATGATCTAATCATATTTAATTATCAACAAACTCAGAAGGCTTTTAGCTTCCCCTGTTTTATTAGAAGCGATTTCCCAGACTACTTCTTCCCAGGAAACTAAAAAGAAAAACTGAGCCAATGCCACTGTCAAGTTATAGAAAACAGAAGCACTATGTATTATCTAGCAAGCCAGGGATATATTCTGTCTTGCATGATCTATACTCTGGAACTCAATTTGATCTTAATCATTTCAATGGAGTGGCTGAATTAATTTAATAATTTGACTTATAATTGTGTCACAGTTGGAATAGTGTTATGATAGTGTTCTAAGTGCCTTCGGTTAATTTATCTCTTTTAATATTGGGGAGGAAAGAGTTAAAGTAGCTGGCCTATGATCCATAAGGATACTGTGGGCAGAGATGGGGAGCAGGCAATTTGGTATAATCTCCTTAGAAAAAGCTGAACCTGGACTTTTTCATAAATGAACCAATACTACTCAAGAGAAAAGAGACCTTATCTATGGAATTCTCTTAGCAAGGATATTTCTGGTTTAGGATTATGACAATGAACCTGGAATCTGTGGATTTATGGAGAATGGGAAATAGGGAAACTTGCTGACTCTCTGAGGTGTCAAATACAGATATTTCATAACCTAAATGCCCCATTACTGGGTGAAGCAAGTAAAGGCAATGAAGCATCACAGGGCTGCAGATGGATGAAGTTATGGATCCATGGGTATACAAGTGGGGAGCAATCAGTTTTACCTTTGGAGAGAGAATTCGGAGAAGGATCCTGCAGATATCATCAAAAGTCTTTGCACAAGGTAGATGCATCAAACCACATCAGCCAATTCCTTAGAGAGTAGAACATAAAAAAGCTGCCATGTAGATTCAGGCTGGAAAGTAACTCATGGGGAGAAACTATATAAGTAAGCCAATTAAGTAATTTTTTTTGTTGTTTCAGCTCACTGGAAAAGTCTCAAAGTGAGACAAAGGTATGACTTGAATGTTTAAGCTAGCAAACTCTTGGTTACACTATCAGAGTTGCTGCATATCGGGATCCATTAACAATTTATAATGGCACAATTGCTGCCAAAGTGCACAAGAGATTTGGGTGTAGAGATCCAGAAATACTGGCATCAAAGTGGAACAATTACATCATATTTTTGTTAGCTCAGGTTATCCACTACTGAAGAACTTGCTGGTCCTTACCAGCTGTCTATGACAGGGAACACATCCTATACCTCACTATTAAAGTGATCACCATGGCATTTGACCCATGGTCTCATATGTCCCTGGGAAACAAGTTATCTAAGAGCTGACCACTGCTGTACCACCTGTCTTCTAAGGATGAGTGCTGAATGGAGGTCACAGAGAACATAGTACAGGATCATGTGGAAAGCGATGAATGTTTCCTTTGAGGATTGATATCCCATACTGGCAATGTCCAAATAAGATTTAACTAACATGCAAGTGTACAGTAAAGACAGCAATGAAAGAATGAGGAGGTGGATGGTATTATTAGAGCAAGGAGCTTTTAACAGTCTTTTCACCTCCGATTAGAGAAGCTGGCACAAGGTCTCCTCCTTGAAGTAGGCTTTCTTTGGATCCCAGCACACATACTTATCTACATTCCAAAAAATGTATATGTAAAAGTGGTTCTAATATATAAAAATGTCTGGGTCTTGAATCAATTTGGTTTATTCTCTATGAATCTTTCAGCTTATTTGTGAACAAGTTCCTACCAAAGCCATTCCTCATCTTTAGTTTTCACCTTAACAAACATGTACAAATACACACACACACACACACACACACACACGTACACACCGTTCTTTCTCCTCTCCACTTCAGTCTGCATTAGATATTCCTAAAGCTGAATGGCTAGGAAATCCCACCATTGAGATATCTAGTGTGCAACCAAAGCAATAAGGAAGATTATTTCATATTTATGAAGAAATGTGGGCATAGAACAATATTTCTCAAAATATGTTCTTAGATTGGCTACATCAGAATGCCCTAAACCTCAGAATCTCCTAGACTATAAAAAGGTAGATTCCTTCGCCTCATGCCAGATTTAGAGTAAGAATCAAGAAATCTATATTTTTAGTAAGTATTCCATGTAACTTCTTAGAAAAATGGATCAGTAGAAAGAACACTGGTTTAGGTGTTTCGGGAAAAGATTATTATCACATGAGTGTTTTTCCTTTCTTTATATCTAAGTAGATTTGGGAAAGTTTTGAAAATGTCCTGGGCTTTAGTTTCCTCTTCTAAAAATAAAGCAATTAAATTGGATAGTCATAGAGGACTAGTCCAGGTGTTCTTAGTACAATTCATTATCTAGTTATTCAGATTAAATGTTTTAAATGAATTATCAAAACAAAAAAAAATGCTCTCTTAGATGATTTGCCTTGCAATTCCATCATTTCTAGTGTGCTCTGGGAAGATTCCTATTGCCACAAGAGCAGCAAAATGTGGGGAAGGAAAAAATATGTTTAGTGAGGGGAATGCCAATGCTTACATATTCCTGGCAACTTGCTCAGTACTCTAAGGAATTGGCAATGGTGGCTACTCCATCTAATAAAATGGGATGTGATCAGTATGTTAATGAGCAAAATATTGTTGTGCCTCTTTGAGCTCCAAGTCTAAAAACTTGCTCAGGAATTTATATGCAATTTAAAGAAATTTGAATTTTAAAAAATGTTAGTATTTGCTTTTCTTTCCACACATTTTTCCTTTTTGTGTATATATATATAACAGCCACAAAACTGCTATAGGCCTATTATATTTTAGTTTTAGTCACAAGCCGCATGCCTAAAATACTTTATTTGAAAATTTGGTCCTGTATGTCGTAAATTACAAAATTGATTGGAAATCTTTAGTGAGAAGACTTAACAATTACGAGTTGCAAGATAACAGAAAGAAATAGATTGTTATCACAAGATAATGGCCACTGACTGTGAGATAAATGTCAAGGCAAAGTCATGGCAAAGTCTGGCCATTTATCAAAAGTAAACATTGAAGAAAAGTAGGGTACATTTATCAAGCAACTGTTATAGTCCAAGAATTTTATTTTTCTCATCGTAGTTGATGTATGATTTAGATGCTGTCATTTCACCTGCCAGATGTTTGTGCAGCTAAATGACTTGGGTCACTGCTGCCTTATTTAAGAGTTACACAATCTTGATTTTTGAGTGATGATTTTGTTTAGTCCAATAATACCTTATAGTAAGAAAATAATTAAGAATGTTAATTGATTTGGCTTAGTTTTACTTTCTTTTTCTTTCTACTTAGAATTTTTTTGTGCCCTCATCTATTACCTAAAAGTGGCTTAGTAAGATTCACATTAAAATGCATGTTCAAAGGATCAGTAGGGTAGAAATTCAAATAAAAGCTATAACTGAGGAGAGAATTATACTCAAAATTATTTTAGTATAGGCATAAATATTCTAACAAGCAGAGCGATCGCTTCTACACCTCTTGTACCTGACATGTGTGGCCTGTTGAATCACAGTGTCAATTTGATACTGCCAGCTTTATTGTCATCTATAGTCATTTATACCCATCACCTATCCTAAATTACTGTAAAAAGAGGCCACTATTCTCCTGATTTAACAAGTTCTATATTCTAACCATGATGGTGAATTTGGAATCCATTTAACTTCCATAAACCAGCTTCCTCAAATGGAGAGCAAGCCCCCAGTAATTACAAGCTGAGAAGGCATGGGGAAATCTTTATATAACTTATACAAGTACATATACTTTATTTCCAGAACTACTTTGTGATGGCATTACTTAGAGTATAGAAATACTAAAGATATTTCTCTACCACCCTGTAAGTATTCAAGGTGCCTGAGTATAGTGTACATATTTTAGAATTACCCAATTCCTGCATCTTGCACACTCATCCTTTTTCAGGTGTAAGAGAGGCTGATCTGGATTAACGAACATCATGGACCATAAAATATGATTACCTAAAGCTTTTAAGTCCTTCCTTCATTGTATCCTTCCTTCATTCATCCATTCAACCAAAACTTATTGAGTAGTTGTATGTGTGGGATATTATATATTGTTAAGGTAAAAAAATATATAGATGAATACTATACAATCTTTCCACTGAGAAATTCCTAGCCCAATGGTTATGGATATATATATATATGTATATGTATGTATATTTTTTCCATTAAACTGGAGATATGTGTGTGTGTGTGTGTGTACACACATATGCACATGTACATGTATGTTTAGGCAAGTATAAGTAATTCAGTACAACTGTGAGCATATGTTTGTGGTAGGGTGGAGGAGCAGGTGGGAAATGTCTGGAAATAGAAAAAACTTGGGGCGCCTGGGTGGCTCAGTCAATTAAGCATCTGCCTTCCACTCAGGTCAAGATACCAGGGTCCTAGGCTCCCTGCTCAGAGGGGAGCCTGCTTCTCCCTCTCCTACTCCCCCTGCTTGTGCTCTCTCTCTCTCTCTTTCTCTGTCAAATAAATAAAATCTTTAAAAAAAATAGAAAACAACTTTAGAATATAAGAGACTTTGTGTACTCTGCCAAGGAGTTTGAATTTTATCCTATAGAAAACAAAAAGTTATGGAAAGATTTTAAACATAGGAATGATTTGATCATGCCTGACTATGTTGAAGGCATCATGGAAGCAATAAAATATTAGAGATGGTAAGTATTTACCACTATTTAAGAGTTGGTGGTTGCTTGAAAAAATAAAGTGGTAGTAGAGGTGATGAGAAGGGCATTGGCTAAGGATATATAAGAGACCTAATTGACAGGCCTTGGTAAATTATTTAGTAATATAAGAGGAAGGAATGATTCAGGGATGACTCTGATGTTTTCAGCTTAGAAGCACAGAATTGTGGTTTTAAAAAAATAAATAAATAATAAAAAACAGACTTTGTGTTAAGACTTTAAAGCTGATTTTACCACTTTTTATTTTATTGACCTTGGGCAATTTGCTCAAACTCTTTGTGCCTAGTTTTTTTACTTGTAAAACCGGTATACTAATTATTTTTACCTCATCAGATTGTTGTGAGGATTAATGAATTAATGCGTGTAGTACTCTTAAAATGGTGCCTGGAATATATTAAATGTTGAATAAGTGTTTCCTATTGATATTATTATTATTATTATATATCACTATTAATATCATAGAGCATCATTATTATCACTATCATGATGCCATTACCCAAAATAAAGAATTCCAACCAAGACAGTGATTTTGAGGAAAAGATAATCCCACTTTGGACTGATCAAATATTTTATTTAAACATATAAGTTAGAAATGACAAGTAGGCCATTAGAAATGCAGTTTTAAAAAGAGATGATAGCTAGTATATCTATTTGGAAGTCATCCACATACAGGATACATTTGAGGCTATGAAATAGCTTGGGTTGCCCAAGGGGAAAATATAAAAAAAGAAAGGAAGGGAGGAATCATGACAAACAAATCAAGCTTCATGGAAATACTAATATTTAAGCAATGGGTAGATGAGCCATCATAGTACCCTGAAGATCAGTCAGAGATACAATGGAAAAATGTGGAAAGATGAGTGAGATAAACAAATAGAAAGGATCCCACCCCCCAAAAAGATGAAGAAACCTGAAGAGTGCTCATTGGAATTCAACAAATGATTTTCATGAATGAAGTAATTAACTAATTTGATAATTAGAAAGTCACTGGTGACATAGCAAGCTATTTCCATCTGTTCCTATCACATTGCTTGGCATGTGATACACTGAAAATAAATATTAGACTAAAAAAGCAACTTAAGCGATATTGGGTATGCAGTTTAGATTTCACTGGGCTGAGTTATTAGTGGAGAAATGAGGAAAGCTATGCTTTGGTAAAAATATAATTGTAGGCAGATTTTTCTATTAAAGTGAATTATGTGCTATCTAAATTCACTCCATACTATTGTTCACACAATTGTAAGGGTATATGAGTCGGCAAATTTTGTCCATGGGCTGAAGAAAGAGAAGATTCATATATGGAGAACCTATGGAGGGAAAAAAAAGTAAATTTTTTGTGTCAAATAAACTGGATATAAGCACATTAAAAAAAACAAAGATTTCCTATTCACAAGTAATAATCAATTAGAAATTACAGTGGAAAAATGACTTTATTTACAGAAACAAATGTGAAATATGATCACTAAGAATCACTTAACAAAAAATAAACGATACCTACAATATTTTGCTCGGCTTAATGGAATGAATAAACAAATTCCTGAATGGGAAGATTGGAAAAAACTACTTACTCTCAGATTTATTTACATATTTAACTTAATTTCTGTCAAAATCTCAATAGGATACCTTCAGGAAATTTAAAAATCTATCCTAAAATTCATAGAAGCAAACAACCTTTGGTAAAGTAATTTGGAGAAAGATGAGTAAATAGCTAGACAGAACAAATTATTAAACCATGTTAAAAATAATTAAAACTCAGAAATCAAAGAAAAAAATCTCAGTGAGCACAGCTCATAATAAATTATAAATTATTCATTAATTTAGAAACATAATAGCTAATGAAATAAAGAATATTTAACTTCATTAATAATGAAAGATATATAAATATAAAGCACAATGAGAAATATTCTTTTCCTTTTTTGATTAATTGATATATGAGGGGCACTTATCCTATTATATTTTACAAAAATAATAATATGCTTTAGATGTTTATGTTCTTTGTCCTTTTAATTATATTTCTATGAAGATATATTAAGGAAATTAAAATATAAAAAACATTTATTTAAATATATAGTACTTATTGAAACATTATTTATAATAGCAAAATACTGGAAGCAATCTAAATACCCCACAAAACAAGAGAAGTTAATTATGGCAATCCATATCATGCAATATTATACAGGCATTAAAATCATAGTTACATGGGAAATCATGATAAAATTTTGAGTAAAAAGCTAGATGCCTAAGTATATAAGCAATTTGATTTAAACCATATATTTAAGATATATGTAATATGTCATAGATATTTCAGCCATTTGGGGGGATCAAATTAATGCATTGCTTTGCTAAGGATATGCAATTAGAGGTTTATCAGATAGCTATTAGCCTGCTCACTTAAATTCAATATATTTGTTTAATACTACTCTCCAGACTAAAACAAATATAAGCATTCTCCAAAGTTAATTGACAAAAAATGATCTGAAAACAATGCCAGTCAATTAAAGTAGTTAATACACATAGAATAAAAATTCTTTGAGATATACTTTTGCATTTTATGAACCAATTTGAAGTAAGATGTTTGAAAGGTAATAGAGGAGTCTCCAGAATCAGAGCAGGTGGTCGAATCCTGACAGTTGATGTGTCTGCAGTAGGAATTGCAGGTTAGGGGTGTGGCTCTAGAGGAGCAGGTCCTAGAAGAGTATCCTTAAGTGAGGATGCATGTGCACCTGTCTCTGGAAGCAAACTACTTCAGGTGGGATTGGTTCTAGTTAGCTGACAAGAGATCGGGTGTTTTGGGAGGTGGGAATTGTGAGAAGGATGATGATAAACAAGATGTGAATTTAAGCATTCAAAACAATTATCACACATTTGCCCAAATATCATGATTATTAATTTTCTACTACTTTTCTTTAATCAAATGAAAGACCACAAGAAAATAACCTGGAAGTGAAAACAGTTTTGTTTTGTTTATGGCAAATCAATTATGTAGAAAATGAAGTGTAGCACTCATTTTCCTGGAGAGTATGAAGAGCACTGAGCTACAATTCCAGACACATGGAAGCTTTGACAGTTTAACCATTGCTGCATAAACAGACTTGAGCAAGACTCACAGTTGTTCTAAACTTTAATTTCCTCAACTGTAAAATAAGGGATTTGTTTTTAAATTATCACTAAAGTCCTTTCCATTCTTAAATTTCTGTGACCGTAATTCCAATAACAGCCACTTCACAGTTACAGCAAAAATAAAATTTCATTTATTGTTACCATTTAACTGTGGCACAAGATCCTTTCCATGCATTATTCTACTTAATCATTTCAATGATTTTATAAAGCAGGTTCGATTATAAGCTTCATTTTTAATGAGAAGCTAGGGGTTTGGAGAGGTTAATTAACTTGCCCAAGGTGACATAGCTGCAACTGGCAGAGTAAAGATTCAAACCCAACAGACTACAAATCCCAAACTCAGAACTCCTACACTATACTTCTTCTTTATTTCTAATAAACCTTTTATAAGAAACCAGAGCTTATTAAGAGCTTGTTGCAAGCATGTGAGATGTTCATTAAATTCACTTGACAATGTAGAAAGTTGTGTCTTACACCTGTTATTTTCTACAGCCATCTAGTAGATTATCTTATAGATATATCTTTGTTGAGTATACTGAAAGACAAGAATTTTTCTCAGTGTAACCAAACGTTGGGATCTTTAAAAAATTAACAGAGAAGATCACGTTGAAAATTCGTGGTCCTTGCTTGACATTTGCAATTTGCTGTAAGCTTGGTACATACGTCAAAATGGTATTAACATAGTTATTTCTGTAATGTCTTTGTTTGCCATAATTTATCACAAAAGGACCACATTTTTTCCTCTGAATAATTAAATTCAATGGCCGATTCAGTGGTAAAAGATAAGATTTTTCTGAAACTATTATTTTGTACTATATTTTAATTAAAATATTTTGCTATGCATAAAAAATGCACAAATGTAGCTAAATAAAGTTTATGGTTACTCTGAACTGGAAAACAGATACTTTTAGTATGATGAGCAGATCATAACTATACACCACACATAAACTTTTATCTGGCAGGCATAGTGAAGCCAGGCAGAGGTAGGCTCTGGAATAACAAAGGTGAACCACAGACTCTTTCTACCTTAGGAGTCTTTCTGTCTAGTTGGAGAGACACACGTGAACAATTAGAAAAGAAGACAAATGTTATAACTTCTAACATAAACACAGGGAACAGCACATCATCTCTTCCTGGACATGGTGGGAAGATGGAAATCAGGAGACATTTCACAGAAGATGAAATTTGTTTTGCTCCTTGAAGAAGCATTGAACAGAGAAAGGATGATATCACTGATATACATGCAAGTCAAGAAAAACCCAACAGCCTGTGCATGGGTAGTATTCAATGTAAGAAACGTAGGTCTGAATATCAATAGTGAGGTTGGGTTAGAGAAATGGGTTGAACATCAACAATATCTAGCTATTAATTAAAATTCTTGCGCAGCGCAAGAAGCGGACAGTGGAAAGGATGGTGGGACCACAAACATTAAAGAGGACAGGCTGAGGGAGATGTGCTAGTGAAGGGTCGAGCTAATGCTTTGCCAAGTTGATCGTGCTTGTATCCTTTCTCCAGTGCTACTGTCTTTGTAACCTTGAACAACCCTCATGCAGTACGGGTACCTCTTCTGTCATCTGTAGAGTAAGACAATGAAGCTAACTCCTTCATTCCCAACCTGGCCCTCAAAGGTGGTGATGGAATTAAAGCTTCATATGACTTTTCCTATTAAAAAAAAAACAGTCTACATTGCAGCTTGTTTGTGGATTTTAAATCCTACAAAATTTAGGATCTGTGGTTCAAATAATGAAAGAATCTTTACTTGGGTGAGCATTGCAAACCATTTGCCCAGATGGTTCCTAGAGTCCCTTTCAGCTCTGAAAGCTGATTATTCTGTTATCTCAGTGAATATTTGCAGTAGCTGGTTTTTTACATAAAATTTATCCTGCACCACACAATATTCACACTGTCCCCAGCCCTGAGAATGTTGCCTGCCTGGCAGCTGCAGAGGGGCCATTACACTGCAGTTTACATAGAATGTGATGATATCTGTTTTCTTTGGTTTGTTAAAATACAAACATAGCATTTAAAATCAGTCATTTCTTGGAAGGAACGCAAATGGTATAATGAAAGAAAGCCTGAGCTGTGAACATGGAATTTCCTGAAAATGCCTAGTTTATTGATATCTAGTTAGGAGTCAGATTTTTGTTCAATTATAAAGTCTCTTGGAAGAAATTAAATTAGCCTTCTGGCATGTCACTTTTCTTCTTTGTAAAATGGATAGGATCATAATTGCTCTCACCTAGTACTCCATGGAGATTTCCTTAAAAAACATTTCAGAAAGAGTCTCATTCTTTTGAATATTGGAGGTCAAAAACAGGGTATTTAGAAATAATGTGTTCAACCCTCATAACCATATTTTTTAGAAGAATATTATTTTCACCACTAAAAATTTGCTCATGTAATTAAATCAAATATTGAAACCATATAGAATATAACCATAGATTAATTCGATTTTAGTTCTAGACAGTATATATATATAAAATATGTGTATATGTAAATATATAAAATATATATATACATATATATGTAATCTGACTTATGAAGAAGACTCAGCACTAGCAAAAAGCCACTACATCAGATAAATCAGAAACACAACAAAAAATTGGGTTGTATCAGGAGCCAAGTTTGAAACTAATGATGGTGAAAATTTTGAACAGTGGGAAACAATCAAGACTGCATGTTCTCCTTGGATATACAAGTAAGAGGTAACAAAGTCATTGACCAGGATTTGATGCCAAGAAAACTTGAGAGAGCATGAAAATCCTCACATTTTAACTTATTCTTTCATATTTAGCATTTAGGAGGAAAATGATGGAAATTCTGTGCTTCAGAAATGGATCCGCTTTTCTGGTAAATAAATGTATGAGTTTTCTTTCTTGCAGAAGGAGATTTATGAAAACTCAAGTCATGTATAATTTTTATTTTCTTAACTTTCAATAATGTATTCATTTCATTATATCTTGAAAGAATTAATGGGTCATATATTATAAAGACTAGAATATTCTTGTAATATGAATGTGTAAGTGAATCTAATGGAATTGAAACACATTTTAAACCTTTAGACTCTTCAAACTGCCAATCTTATTCAGTCTGTTGCTTTCTCAGTTGAATTAATGTCAGTTGGCTGATTCCTTGAATTTCATTTGAACATAAGTCCACTGACTGATTTGACAGTAGCTCAATGAAAGATCCCTATAGGATTCTAAAGTTTAATATATGCATTAAGTTAATTAAGAGAATGACATTTCTTTTCTCCTACTACATGTTTTGCAGTAGGTATTAACAAATATTTATAGCCCCAAATATCCTGTTGTTAGAGCAGCCTTTGTTCTTCAACCTCTTAAAACATACCAGAAAAGGATACTTATACCAGCTATGCTATTCACACTGTGTCACCGGCCTATTATTTACTATAAATAATGAAATGTCTGGGAAAGTGTTCTGAAGTGAGCTGTGATTCATGACAGCCAGTTCTGTGGTAGATCACACTTCCATGGGATTCAGAAACAGCACAGATTTTCAGTTCCCTTCATCAGGAGTAAGTACCAAGTAAAGAATGCTTGCACTTTCTCCACCAAATGCTATTATTTTTAAATTGATGTTCAGATTCCAGTAAATATAGGAAGACTATTTGGGGGGGGGTTCTAAATCAACAATTATTAAAATATCTTTACAAAATATCAAGGATATCAGGTTCACTTAATACACAGTATTACTGGTAATCTGGAAATTACCTGAGGGCTTTCAAGTGACTATCGAATTAATTTATTCCTACCCTGTGAATATAAATTAGTCTTTCTTCATCGAAGGGGGCAAAATACGGACATACTTTCTGAGTTTTCATCTAAAATTGTTTTTTTAGCTAGGCCCATTGAAAAGAAAAGAAAATAAAAATTATTTCTGTAATGTCTTTGTTTAATGTCTTTGTCCACTGTTTGGACAATAGATGGGGTGCCTGCGTGGCTCAGTCAGTTAAGCGTCAGACTCTTGGTTTCAGCTCAGGTCATGATCTCAAGGTCCTGGGTCCTGGGATCGGGGCTCCGCTTTCAGCGGGGAGTCTGCCTGAGATTCTCTTTCTCCTTCTCCCTTTGCCCCTCCCAACACTCGTTCTCTCTCTCTCTCTTTCAAATAAATAAATAAATCTTAAAAAAAAAGAGAGAGAGAGGTGAACAGTAGAGCGTTCCTATGAAATCTTTCCTAATCCAAAATGGCGTAAATCGAAGAAGCAATTACTCTTTCATAAAAGCAAAAGTTCTCTTCAGATTTCTTTTGGTGAGTGAAAACAGATACTAGTTAGGTCTTTCATAAAAGCAAAGTGGCATAAAGTGAACTTTCAGATAGTGGTAAGGGGTACCTGTATTTAGCATTTCATTATTTGGGATAAAACTGGCAAACTGATCTTTATTTTTTATTCAAAAATTGAACTGCTGGGATGGACACATGTACTTGGCATTGGCTTCATAAGTATAAGATAAATGCCTTAAATTATTAACAATGTAGTATATTGTTTGGCATATGAAAATATAAACACTTAACTCCTAATAAAATGAAAATTTAGAATAGGCATGTTATAACGTTTTGTGTTTGTGTTATTATTTCCCCTGGGACAGTTGAAGTGCTTTTAATAGTAGTTACTTAGTTCTCAAAGCTACCACATGAAGTGCTTAGCAGCAAATATTGTTGACCTTGCTTTGTCAGGTTTATATTCAGATAAACAAATAGACCATAATAAAAAATCTTAATTATTAGTTCACTAATGCTTCTCTTCATTCTGTATGTTATTAATTTGTAAAATTTTGGTCCGAGCAGTATGCTAACAGAGCTTAAAACCACTGAATAGTATAAGTCTTGTAAAGAAAAACTATAATTCCCTCCCCAGGCCTTGTCTTTCCCCAGACTGGCAGCCCAGAGATGCAATACTCACAAATATACAGTATCAGACATAGTTCTAAAACAATTTCCTTATGTTGCAATGAATTAATCAATGTTTATGTTAATTTTTGACTGTGTTATGGTAAATGAGATCAGGATTCTTACAACTCCAGGGTGCCTGGGTGGCTCACTTGGTTAAGCGACTGCCTTCGGCTCAGGTCATGATCCTGGAGTCACGGGATCGAGTCCCACATCGGGCTCCCTGCTCAGCAGTGAGTCTGCTTCTCCCTCAGACCCTTCCCCCTCTCATGCTCTCTCTATCTCATTCTCTCTCTCAAATAAATAAATAAAATCTTTAAAAAAAAAAAAGGATTCTTACAACTCCATACACACACGTCCCTTTTACCTGAACTACTGATATTACAAACTTTAATTATTGTAAATTTTCTTTCTAGAGCTAACTTTTTTTCCCCTTCAGACTCCGCTAATAATTTGACTGGTTGCAGAATTCCCTGTTGACAGTCATTTCCCCTCATATTTTAATGTCTCTTGATATCCAGTGTTTATTGTTGAGAATTCAGAAGCTGTTCTTTTTTTCTGTTTCCTTTTATGTGATCTGCTCCACACCCCATCTGTAGTCTTGATTATTTACTCTTTATCCCAGGAGTTTTGAAATTTCAAGACAATGCACATTGGTGTGAATTTCTTTATAAAATTATTGTCTTAGAGATTCAATGAATGCTTATAATCATGCCCTTAGTTATTTTATTGTTGTTTTTAAAAATAATTTTTAAATTATTTCCTTTTTGTTCTATTGCTGGAATGTTTTTGAATCAATGTTGGACCTTCAGAATTGACTCTAATTTTTTTTCCATTCCAACTTTTTTTCCTTTCATTTTTATTCTTTATTCTGGGAGATTCCTGCAACTTTGTTTTCCAAAATTTCTATTGGAATTGTAATTTTGGAAATATTTCCAAGAACTTTTTATTGCTCTTTGGCTGCTCTAACTTTATAACATTCTCCTTTTGTTTCATAGATATATCTTCTTTTATAACTCTGAGATATGCATCATATGTTTTTCTCCCATGATCCTTTTTCCAGTGTGCTTGCTTTGTTCTCTTTCCTTCATATTAGAGGCTAACCAAATGTCCCATGATCCTTAGTTATACCTTCATATTTGAGAGTAAGTCTGACCAAAGATAATTGAAGTTCTTAGTGTACAGATAGAATATGTTAGGTGTGAGTAATCAAGGAGTTGGTCTTTTCATTGTAAGACATCAATATTTAGATTCTGTTCCCTACTCTTAACTATTCAGCTTTTGTAAAGAAGACTCCTCAATCTTCTTCGTGGGAGCTATATCCCTGTGACTGGAGGTCTGGGATCGAAGGATCCCACATTTACATTTTCAGACCCCCCAACTGCATCCTTATATTTAACCTTGATCCTCACCTTATTTCCTCACTGTTTTGTTTTGGTTTTGTCCCCATGTTCAGAGGCATTGTGGTTTTCTTTCTTTTTTTTTTTTTGAAAAAAAATTTATTTATTTGAGTGAGATAGAGCATCATCGGGGGAGGGGCAGAGGGAGAGAAAGAGAGAGAACTTCAAGCAGACTCTGTGCTTTCCATGGAACCTGGTATGGGGCTCAATCCCATGATCCTGAGATCATGACCTGAGCAGAAACTAAGAGTCAGACGCCCAACTGACAGAGCCACCCAGGCACCCCTGTGGTTTTATTTCTTTTGAAAATATGCATTTGGTTTGTTTTCCCTGTTGGTAGTCACCTTGTTTTTAAAGGTAGAGAAGGGGGACTAGAAAACATTAAATCTACATACATTCTTTCAACTAACCATCTATCTTCAATAACTTCAGATTTCCAGAATACCCTGTGCCTCCAAATACTGAGCTTTCCAGGTACCATAGATAAAAGCTTTTTATCATTCATTCTCTGTTCAGAAATTTAGATGGAGTCTTCCTCCATAAAGTTAAGTCAGTTACTACTCTTCTACAATTCCAATTGTCTTCTGATTTCTCTTGAAATTGTTGAAATCTCTCAGCTGCTGATAACCTTCTCTGTTTCTCATTTTCTTTGAGTATTTAAAACTTCTTATTCCTTTGCAGTCATTTTGGTGAGGTTAATGGAAGAAGAGAAAATAAGTACATGAGATCAATCCACCATTATAATAGAATATTACTTTATTAATTTTCCAGATAATGACATCATCACTTTGCCTTCTAATATATAGACAAATGTTGAGGACATCTAGGATGACAAATTTTATCATTATACAGTGTATTTCTATTGTAAAAATATGACCTCAGTCAAAAATAGGAAGATAACCAGAACTGGAATTTCAGTCCATAACCTGTGTGAAGGGACCAAAAACTGTCCTAATATAAGAAGTTACTATGGGGGGGGGGGGGTTACTATGAAAGTCCATCGGCATAAAGGGAATGACAAGATATATTTGAATATTTTAGGAAAAACTAGTTGCTAAATTTAATGAACTCTGAAAAAAATGGAAGGCCATTGTGGGAAAACAAAAATGGATTCAGCTATAAAAAAATGGAGAAACTGTTATGATTTTCACAAAAAAGAAAGCCCTCACCTTTACAACAATGTATCTGTCAATGTTAATGTTGTACTTTAGAAATTAGAATAAACCCGGGCTGTTAATTATCAAAAGAAACACAAATTTTCATGTATTTATGTCCTTAAATTGTTTTGAGAATTGTATTTAAACAAACAATGATGAATAAAATATTCATGGAGCAAATATTTAACCTTTTATTTATGCTGGTTGTTGTGATTTGTCTGTCAGTAGTTCTCATAAATAGAACTTAATCGTACTTCTAAAACAAAAGCTGGAATGTATGACATAATGATTTTTGGAAAAATGGTTATTTATAAGAGAATAAGTGTAGTTATGTTTAACTTCTTTAATGCTTCTCTAAAATCTAGGACTCATTTTAGGAGACCTTACATAAGAACAGTAAGGAGATCAATAAAATGAAATTTTCAGGTACACTTTTCCATGCCTAAAGCAATGTAGTGAAAGAATAATGGACTGAAGTGAAACAAAAACAAACAAAAAATCTATTTGCTTATTTACTAAATATATGTATAGTTTGCCTATTCCAAAAACTAATTTAAAGTAAATTGTTGCAAAGAAATCACTGTATTGAGAAAATTATGATTGCCCCAAATAAGGTATTTAAATGTTTCAATGACTATTCAAATGAACACAACTCATATATTCAATCTTGAATAGTTGGAGAACCACATCTTGGCTACACATTGCCTTCCTTTAAAATCCACTCTTTTCCCTGAAGATTGCATCTAGACTCATTGTTTAATATGAATACCATTCATATGCCCTTGACTTCTAAATTTGTATCACCAGCTCTGATAAAGCTTGTCTCAAAACTCATGTAATTAACAGCCAGCTTAACATCTTGGATATGTATATTACACATCTCAAAAATGGCATGTCCAGATCAAAGATCTTATTTCCATAGTAAACATGTTCCTCATTTGAATAACCAGTGGGAATATGTACTGTTTTTTCAAGCCCCAAATCTGGGATTCTTCCTTGATATCACTTTTTAACTCATTTTGTACATACAACCCATCATAAAATCTTATCCACAGTAAAACCAAAATGTATATTAAATCTGTTCATTTTCTCCATCCTCATTGCTAAAATGTTAATCAAACTACTGTCATTTATTTTTATTTTGTTTTAATATCTATGGAATATTTCATCAAAGAAATATATAAAGGGGCACCTGGGTGGCTCAGTCATTAAGCGTCTGCCTTCAGCTCAGGTCATGATCCCAGGGTCCTGGGATCGAGCCCCGCATCAGGCTCCCTGCTCTGCGGGAAGCCTGCTTCTCCCTCTCCCACTCCCGCTGCTTGTGTTCCTGCTCTTGCTGTGTCTCTCTGTCTGTCAAATAAATAAATAAAATATTTTAAAAAAAGAAATATATAAAATACATATGTAAATTTTAAGAAGTATTTGTCAATTAGCATCCAACTTCAGAAATAGAACAATAAGAATTGAATACCTCTACTGCCCTCACTGATCAATTTGTCCTCCATTTCTCCCACAGGTAACCAGTACCCTAAATCATATGCTCTTAATTTCTGGCTTTTTTAAAAATGTTTTCCTTTCTATATATATATATATATATATGTATATATATATTCATCCTAGACAATACATTGTTTAGTTTTGTTTTTGAAGTTTTCATAAATGGAGTTATATGGTATATATTCTTCTGCAAACTGCTTTCTCTCAATATCTTCTTTGGGAGATTTGTCTGTATTGCTATATATATTTGTAGTTCATGCACTTTTACTGCTTTACACTAGGCAATTGTTTTAGTATCTCACAATTCATATACTGATTACAATTTTTGTGAAGATTTGGATGGTTTTCAAATTTTTGATGTCTTATTCTTGTCATTTTTCATTAAAAACAATGCTGCTACATTATCGTAATAAACCTATTATGAGTATGTGTTGGGGTTTCTCCAAAGTACATACCTAGAACATAGGAACTAAGTCCTGAGGTTTTCAAATATTCAAACGCAATGGATTAAGCCAAAATATTTAAATGTTTGTGCTGATTTACTCTCTCATAACAGTGGAGGAGAATTACCGTTGCTGTACTACCTCATCAATACTCATTATGAGGTCTAACTTTTTAAATTTCTGCCAATCTGAAGAGTATAAAGAGTGTAAAGAGCCATCTGTTTGTGACTTACAGCTTGCATTTTCCTGATTATTAATGTGGTTGAGCATCTTTCTTGTATTTATAGGCATTCATGTTCCTCTTCTCTAAAATTCATATTTGGTCATTTAAGCATTTTTGTTGTTGTTGATTGTCTTTTAATTATTGATTTGTAGAAATTTGATATTTGTATTTTTGTCCAATATAATTATAAATATTTTCTTTCAGTTCTGGTCATATCCTTTTGCTAGTTTCCTGGTATCTTCTGATAATAAAAAATCATTTTAATTGAGTCAAACATCAGTATTTTTCTTTGGGATCTTGAATTTTTTGAGCTTCTTTAAGAGAACGTTTCCAAACTTTGAGTCTTAAGGATATTCTTCTACATAGTCTTCTAAAGCCTTTAAAGTTTTGCTGTCCACATCGAAATATTTAATATCTCTTAAGACAAACTTTGTGAAATGGCACATACAGGGATTTAACTTTATTTTTCCTTTTGAACAGATACTCAGATTCCAACATTATTCTTTAAACAGTCTGTTCTTTCCCATTGACTGCTACCATGACAGATCAAGTCCCCATACATGTGTGGATCCATTTTTAGATTATTTTCTTCTATTGGCTATTTCTATCCCAAATACCACACTGCCTTAATTATATAGCTAAGACTTCATAATAATATGTCTTGATGTTTTGTATAGCAAGTTTCTTCACCTGATGCTTCTTGGCTATTATATCCCTTTATTCTTCTATATACATTTTAAATAGTTTTTGATTTTCTTAAAAATCCTTTCAGTTTAAAGAAAATTATTCTAAGGCTATAATCCAGTTTTGGAAAAGTTAATCTTTAATATACTGATCCTTATTCAAAAACATCGTATAACTCTCCATTTATTTAGGATTTTTTTCATTTCTTTTAATAAACCTTTATAATTTTCTTCAAAACGGCTTCTACATATTTTACTTACCTACTTACTTTTGTTTGTTTTTAGATACTTTATGCTCTTGGTTGCATTAACAAGGGGGGTCTTTTCTTCTGGTTATCTAGTCTACCAAAATGCTAGAAATATGAGTTCTTCCAAAATTTCTTAGTTGGTTTCAGTGTTTCCACTTCTGTCTCCTTACTGTCCGTTCTCCTCACTTACTACATTCTGAAATTTTTCTATTTATTTTTTGATGTGCTATTACCTGTTTTCTCTCACCAGAACTCAGGCTGAGAGCAGAAATTTTGTCTTTTCTGGTCAATATCATATTACCAGTGCCTAAAGTAAAGTGAGCACTTTAAAAATTATTGAATAAAAAATTGTAGAATAAATTAACATGTGAGTCACATATATTGCTAACATTTCAGAATGTGTAAGTCCACACGAGGGCTTTGCCCTGCTCATAAATAAATAGATTGTCTTGTTTATTAATTAACCAAGACAGGCCAAAATCATGAAATTACAAACCAAAAGATAATATTTCTGGGTAACAGATAATATAAAAGAAGGTGATGACCATTTGTTTATTCTCTTCTGGTTTCTGTATGCAGAAAACAACACTTACAGTGGAACTTTGAACACAAGGCAGCCTAATTGTGTTGATCACAGGTCTCCTAGTTCTGCTTTTCATCTAGTATTCTGATGCCTCTCTTGCATCTTTGTGGAGTGGTGACAGGACTTCCACTTGAACCCCTTCATTATCAGGCAGCGCACTCTCTCCTCAAGTTTCCATTCCATTTTCAAGTAGCTCTAATTGTGTAAGAGTTCTTTATACCAAGCTAACTTCTACTTCTGAGTCACCATCATTGATCTGAGCTCTGACCACGAGATCTTCAAAAAACAAATTTGACTTATTTTGTCAAGATAACTCTGCATATATTTTAAGTAATCTATTAGGTAGTGTACTATTTTTTCTCTCCTTTAGCCAAAACATCTTTTTACTTTTATACATGAATTCTTTCAGCTGCTATTTCTGGAGTGTCTACCATGTGCTAAGCATAGCAGAGATGAGCAATAGTAATTTGAGAATTGCTTTTTGCATGCCATTATATAACTCCCAAAATTAAGCTCTAACCTTTCAGGATGTACTTGTCAATTCAATAGATATGTAGTGGAGACTTTGGGCTTCTTAATTCTACCTATGATGATGAGATTGTTTTTCCAAAAATTGCAGAGCAATATTGAAAAATTTTTAAATAAGACACTAAAGTGTTTAATCACACTAAAAATTAAGCTGTATAGAAGATCATATCTTCCCATTTTCTTTTAACATCCAAAATAAGTTTGGGTTGATTCTCCACAGAATTCTGTCAAAAAAAATCCTAAATTTCCTGGAAAGACAATCTGGTATATTTCAGAAGTGTTATATATATTTTTTAAAACTAAACTTAGCTTTCTGATGAAGAAGAAAGGATTTTTGGATAAAGGACTAAAACCAAAAATTATATTATATTTCAGTCTTCAGTTTTGCCCCTAATTTGTCAGTTGAAAATGTTTATCTAAATTTTCCAGAGTTTATCAATAAACTTTCAAAGTTGACCTTAGCTGAATTTTAAGCTGAGTAACAATTTTTTTAGAATGCGGGCGCCTGGATGGCTCAGTTGGTTAAGTTACTGCCTTCAGCTCAGGTCATGATCCTGGAGTCCTGGGATCGAGTCTGGCATCAGGCTCCCCGCTCAGTGGGGAGTCTGCTTCTCCTCCTGACCCTCTCCCCTCTCATGCTCTCTCTCACTCTCTCTCTCAAATAAATAAATAAAATCTTAAAAAAATAATAATTTTTTTAGAATGCAAAGTTAATTTTATTACACACCCATTTGGGACTGACCACTCTAATACTCAGCTTTTAACAAATTAGATACTAAACAGATACACACACGTCCCATAGAAATGAGACAAAGCTGACTAGTAGTAGAAAAGTCATAAAACTTATACATTCAATGGAGAGGATTTTGGCTTATAAATCATAGAAATTATCTTGAAGCCCCAGATTCTGAGAGTTGCATTCATCATACTTACCAGCACATTATAGTCCCCAGTATCTGCAAGGTTCTGATTACTGATCCCCATTTGTTTCCTCCCATTCCCCACAGACACTCATTCTAAAGTTTGATATATACCATATATTTCTGGTTATATATGTATTCTTGCAATATATACAGTTTTGTGTGTGTGTGTATATTTTTAAATTAACTTATAAGAAGACATTATGATGCATAGTATAATATTTTCAGTTTCTTGTTTTATCTAAAAAGATCTATCCAGGTAACTGAATGTATGTAAAGATTTCTTTAGTTTGGCTATTTGAAAAGACTCATCAGACTCCACAGAGTATACTCAGCTAAGACTTTTATTTAAATGCAAAATATATAAGTACAACAACAGAAAGAGAGTTCAGGCAAGGTTTGGAGATCCCAGAGACATCCCATGTGCAAGGTGCCATTATTGGGAAAGCTCAAAATAGAAGCTCCCAGGGAAGCCATTTTATATCCCTTTGATGTTGCTTGGTTTGATTTTTTTGTTTGTTTTATTTTGTTTTTCATGAATCAGGAGCAACCCTCACCAAGCACCAAATCTGCAAGTACTTTGATCTCATACTTCCAGCCCTCAGAACTATGAGAAATAAATTTCTGTTGTTCATAAGCACACCCAGTCTTATAGCAGCCCAAACTGATTTAAGACAGAAATTGGTACCAAAAGTGTGGTGCTGCTGTAAGAAATGCATTAAAATTTGGAAGTGGCTTTGGAACTGGATAATGGGTAGATACTGGAAAAGTTTTGAGGAACATGCTAGAAAAAGCCTGTATTGCCATTAACAATTAAGAGTAATTCTGGTTTAGACACATAAACAAGCCAGGCTTATCAAACCTGATCAGTTACAACCCACCAGCAAAGTCCCTGAGGGTCTCTGGTACATCATAAATCCCACTGCCCTTATCTTGGCCAAGAGTAGAAACCAGACACCCAGGTGTTCCTGAAATAGTTTCCCAGTACAGCTATAAATAAATTCTACCTTCACAATACATATCTAGCTTAATATTTCTAATTATTTGCTAGTTTTTTCATGGCTTGCGATCTTTAAGCATTTTTTAATCATTCCCCTACAGATGGACATCAAGGTTGCCTTCAGTTTTCAACTACCACAGACAACACTGTGATGGATGTATTCATACATATCCTCTTGTAGACCTGTGTGAGTTTCCCTCAGAAGCTCAGGTGTTGAATAGCTTGGTCATCGGTGGGGCAATCATATAACTTATTGTCCATACTGAAATAACTTTGAGAGTGGAAGAGGGCATTATTAATAATTATTCTGGAAAAGCAGCATGAACCAGAACTTGGGCAAACCAGAGTATAGAGTCTTCTGAATCATAGATTGCATGCATACACTTAAAATATCAGTCTCTTCTCCAAGGAATTTAAAAGGTACCTCTCGTCATACTTCCTTGACAATACTTAGCATTTTCAAATTTCTAATTTTGGAATTTGACATGTTCAATGTTCCCTTCATTTTCATTTATCTCCACCTATTTGTTTGCTTCCTTTCTTTTAATTTGGGATTCACAGCTTTTATTTTTTTTCTACTATAAATGTTCATTGAATGTCAGATTTAGACTTAGAAATTCTTTTCCCTCAATTTGTCACCTATTAACTTTGTCTTTGAACAGAAATCCTTAATTTTGATATAGAGAATCGATTAGTTTTTTCTTTTTTGTTTTTTACCTTTAATTGTGCTATATGTAATTTGTTTAAGAAGTATTTCTCCATCTTAAGGTCAGAAAGATATCCTCCTATATTTTCTTCCATTGACTATATGGTTTTGCCTTTCATAATTAGGAAATATAATCCATCTGGACTTTAATTTTGGAATTAGCATAAACTAGGAACCCAACTTTATTTTTTTTTAATGAAAAGCTCAGTTTGACCACAGAGTTCTTGACTTTGTTTCTAACCTTTAATCTCAAACTAAGAAATATTCATCTATCAAGAAGGCTTGCATTTTCTCAGTTGATACTTTCCTCTACTTGGCCTCTCTTTTTAGCCCTCACACAAAAAGAACAAACTGTCTGCATTCAGGTATTAAAAGGCACGTGGTAACAGCGGGACCCTGTTGTCACAGAATATAGGTTTCGGGCAATTCATGAGTGTGCAGCCTGCCAATTTTTGGTTAGCACCTGTGCCTCCCTTATAACTGGCAGAGGTACACATGCCTTCTCAACACATGGTGATCAGAAAGGAGCCAAACAATTATGCATGTGGGAGAAGATCAATTCTTAGCTTTTGTTCTTCCTGTAATACCAATTTTTGAAAATCCAGCCCTCATTCTTTGATGGAGAAAAATGTCACTCTCATAGTCTCAGAAATTAAGTTAAGGGTTTGCCTTCTTTTGGATTATTTGAATGTATTTTGTCATCTATTTTTATCTTGGCTTATTAACCAAAATTCTTTGTTGTTGCTTTAGAATTTAGAGCATATGCCTTTACTTATCAAAATCTACCTTCAAGTAATATTGTATCACTTTATATATAGTATAAGAACATTACAATAGTAGACTTCTATTTTTCCCCACAAACTTTTGTGCTATTGTTATGATACATTTTACTTCCCCATAAAAGTTCTAAAATATGTTGTTTTGTTTTTACTTTAACCAGTGAATATTCTTTTATAGAGATTAAAATTAATAGAAAATTATTTTTTATTTACCTATATATTTATTACTTCTGGTGCTCTTCATACTTTGGTATAGATTCAAGTTTTCATCTGGGATCCTTTTTGTTTTCTTTTCTGCTGAAGGACTTCCTTCAATATATCTTATAATAAAGATGTTGGTGGTAAAGGTTTTAGCTTTTATATGTCTGAGACTGTCTATTTTGTCTTTATTTTTCAAAGATATTTTTTCTAAGCATAAGATTCTGGGTTTTGGTACTTTAAATAGTTTCTCCACTGTTGTTGGGCTTTTATTGTTTCTGATGAAAAATTTGCTATATTTCTTATTTTTATTTTCAATACATGATATGTCTATTTCTTCGACTACTTTTAAAATCTTCGTTTTTGAGAAATTTCATTGTGATATATCTTGATACACTTTCCTCCATATTTTTTGTTCTTGGAGTTCATTGGACTTCTTGGTTCTCTAGATTTATCACTTTCATCACCTTTGGGAAGTTTTCATTCACTTTTCTTCAAAGTTTTTTTCTGTGTCTCCCACCTTTTGGGACTCCTACTACATATATATTAGACAGCTTAAAGTTTATCAGAGCTACTGATGCCTTGTTCATTTTTCTCTGTTTGTGTTCTATCCTGAATAGTTTCTACTGCTATATCTTCACTTCCATTCATCTGTCTTCTGCAGTACCCAATCTGTGGTTTATTCCATTGGGTGAAATTTTTTTTAATCTCAGAAATTGTAGTTTTGCCTCTAGAAGTTCGATATGAGTCTTTAAAAAAAATCTTCTATGTTTCTAACATGTTCAATTATTTCCTTACCTTTATTAAACATATGGAACATCTTATTTTCCTCCTTCCTCACATTCTTTGTTGTTTGTTTTGTTTTAATTGGATGCCAAATATTGTAAACCTTTACTTTGTTGGATACTGCATATTTTTGTTTGTCTATAAACATTGTTGAGCTTTATTCTGGAGCACATCTAAGTTATTTGAAAACTGTTTAACTGTTTCCTTTTGTTAGATGAGACCAGGACAGCTTTTATTCAGGTACTAATTTTGTTCCCAATGCTTTTTTGAATACTCTTCACAATGTCCCGTGATCTGTGAGATTTTTTTTCCCCATTCTGTCTGGTGGAACACAAACTATTTGTGACCATATATGAAGTTGTTTCCTCTCTTCTTTTTGGGTGGTTCTTCTTCTCACCAGGGGAGTTTCCTCATACATATTTGCTGATTAATAGTCAACTGAGGGGGCCCTCTGCTTACCTCCTGATATTTGCAATGAAATTCTTTCCTTTCAGATAATCATCCTGAGAACTCTAGCCTATTGGTCTCCCTGAACTCCTAACTCTGTCTCCTTAACTCTGGAAGACCACCAAGCTCCACCTAGTTTCCCCCTCCTCATGCTACAGCCTGCAACCTTTCACCTGACAAGAATCTGTGGGAAGTTTATAGGGCTTGTTTTCTTCCCCTCTCTCAGGGATCACTATCCTGTGCTGCCTGATAATCTGATGTCTAAACTGTTGTTTGATGTATTTTTTTCTCTTTCTTTTTGTTGTTGTTGTTTCAGTCTAGACTAATCTGGTCCATATTCCTGCATGTAGGCCAAAATGTACCAGTGGTCTGAATTTTTAACAGCAGAGACAAGGTCTTATCCCGGACAAGATGGGAAACTGAGCTGAGCTTTCAGTATATTACCAAGGGGCACAAATGTCTTTCTATCCAGTAACTTGTATTAAAACAGTACCTTGCCAGCACAGAGAAGTACCAGGGGAAAATCTACATTCACAGGTTAGAGCTCATCATCTTAACCCTGTGAGAAGACATAGCTTTGCCAGTTTAAGACAATCTAACATTATTTGACTCCTAATACAATGCAATAAGAAGTGTAGAGCATTATCTATGCAGTTTTGCCATAAATGTTCAACCTCAGTTTAACTGTGAGAAATTCAATACAGAATTGGGGCTATTTTATGAAATAAGATACTGTATTCTCTTCAAAAACCTCAATTTTGTGAAATAAAGCAAACAACTAAAGAACCCAAAAGTCAGTGGGATAATTTCAGGTTAAAGAAGACTAAACAGTGATAATAGCCAATAGCAATGCATGAGCCCTGGTTGTATCCTAGCTCAAAAAAAAAAAAAAAATCAGTTTTAAATACATTTTGGAAGCAATTGTAAAAACTTTACACTTGAATGCCATAGTATATGACATGCCATTATTGCCTTTTTGAGGCATTATAATGGCATTGTTGCATGTTAGGGAATGTTCTTTTTCAGATATTTAACCTGAAATTTTTTTAAAGATTTTTATTTAGTTATTCATCAGAGAGAGAGAGAGAGCACACGTGAATGAGCACAAGCAGGGGGAGCTGCAGGCAGAGGGAGAAGCAGGCTCCCCACTGAGCAAGGAGCCAGATGCAGGACTCCATCCCAGGACTCTGGGATCATGACCGGAGCTGAAGGCAGACGCTTAACTGACTGAGCCACCCAGGCACCCTAATCTGAAATGTTTAACTGAGAAGTGTTATAATATCTGCAATGTGCTTTTATGTTAAGGAGACTGAGAGGAGAGAGAATGAAGAGAACAGATGAGTGAGAATTGAAAGAAAGAAGAAACAAATATGGAAAAATATTAATCAATGAAGCTAGTTGAAGGGTGTGCAAATGTTCTTTGTACTAATGCTTCAACATTTCTATCAGTTTGAGAATTTTCCAAATTAAAATGTTTGTAGGGAGGAAAAAAAAGTTTATAGGAAGGAACAACACTAAGATAGGATGGTCTTATAAACAAGTTCTTTAAGAATTTAAAATTTTTTAAATCTTTAAGAATTTTTGAGGGAGAAAATACTTTGAAAAATAAAATTTTCAGGGTGCCTGGGTGGCTCAGTTGGTTAAGCGACTGCCTTCGGCTCAGGTCATGATCCTGGAATCCCAGGATGGAGTCCCACATCCGGCTCCCTGCTCAGCAGGGAGTCTGCTTCTCCCTCTGACCCTCTTCCCTCTCGTGCTCTCTATCTCTCATTCTCTCTCTCAAATAAATAAATAAAATCTTTAAAAAAAATTTCATACTAATTTTATATCATGAGTATAACCTTGAACCTAAATCAGATCAAGATAGTTTTAAAAAATGCAAATTTTAGTATGCTATTATAAACATAATACAAAGATGGTATTTGATAAGATATCACATTATAACCAGTAGTTCAATAAAAAATAATACATTATGGCTAGGTATATTTATCCCAAAATGCAATGATATTTTAACAGTAAAAAACTGATTGACACAAACAATGAATCATGGAACACTACATCAAAAATTAATGATGTAATGTATGGTGATTAACATAACAATAAAAATGTTTAAAAAACTGACACATTTACCAAATTAACAGATCAAAGAAAAACTTGTAATCATTTAATAGGTTCCAAAATATTCTTACAATATAGTTCTAAATGGCAAATAAAATGCAGGACCTAGATCTGCATACATCTTCATGAAAATATAATGAAACATAATGTTGTTGAGTATACCAATAAAGTTACATCTGATACCACATGTGTGAAATTTAAAAATGAACAAAAGTAGTTATCCTGTTTCTGGCTACATATATTTAAAGCAGGAGTATAAAAATGTGAATGTTGAGAGCATATTCCCTGCTTATGATATTCCAGTGGCTTCTCGTAACTTTCAGATGAATATCAAAATTTTTACTATAGATTCTAAGGCTCTACATGATCTGATTTGTGCCCACATTTCTAGAATTGTCAAATATTACACTTCTCGTAGTTGTGTGTGCTCCACCCTTGCCTGGCTTCTTTCACGCACTTGAACGTGTCATGCTACAACCCCCTATAGGTTCTTTTCATGTTATTTCTTCTTTCTGGGATATTCTAGCCTTACTGCTCCTCTTTACGCAATTTCTATTCAGCTTTCATCCCTTATCCCATTTCTCCTTTATTCGGGAGGTGCATTTTACTCTTCTATTTTACTCTTATAATATTCCATACGATTCTTTCCCTCTGGGCACCATATCAGTTATTTCTCATTTATTTATGAAGTTGTATGATTAATATCTCTCCTCCTCCACATAAAATCAGAGACTACATCTTGTTTTCTAATCAGCGTATCCCCAGCTGTTACTACAATTCTTACACATGAAAGGTGTTTACCAAATATTTATTAAATTGGTGAGTGAATTAACAGTCACTTTTTCTTCATAAAATATGTTTATTGAATTGTAATCCCTTCGAAACATTTTTCTTTCTGTGGATTATTCCATGCTCTTATTTGTCTTTCCCATGTGACTACTTCCACTGGATGCAGTTTGGGTGTCTGTCCCTGGGTGAGAGGGAATGGGTGTTATGATTGACAACACCATCCAGACAAAGGGGGTTGAATAAATCATGTTCCAAACAAGTAGTAAGGATATGCCAATACCGGCAATAAACACATAAATGTTAAGAAATTGCATAGAAGAGTTAATGAATTATGTATTACAAATTAGGATGTATAACAGAAAACATCTCTGCAGCAAAAACTAACACTGAAATATGTCTTTCTTTATGTCTATTTATGAGCATTTAATTATTCTTCCTAAGGAAAAAATAAAAGTGGCTTCCAAGATCTTAAGTGAATAAGGATCCACAAAAAGTAAGTTTCTAAAATATTATTTTAGCAGCTGTTTATAATGAAGAGTGAATGAATACATTATGGCAGCTCTTTTCAGCCTTTTCATTCTTTCAATTTAACAGCCATTTATTGAGTATCTTCTATGTGTAAGACATGGAACATGCACTGTGAAGCATGTGATAAATAGGCAACAATTTGCTGAAGGAATCTAAGGTCAAACCACAGAGTTAGAGCATCTAGTGTGTACATGCTTAACCAATATGTAAACAAAGGATAATAGATGAGTAGTCATGTACTACATACTCTCCTTCCTTAGTAGAAGGGGACTTCCTTGAGAGCGGAATAGTTTTAGTCATCTTTATAACCTGGTACCTAATACAGTGCTGGGATCATACAAGCACTGATGTGATCATAAGAGCAGCATCCTAACTCGAGAGAGCCTTGTGTGCTTCTCTTTCAATGCTGCTTTCATACTTTGAGTAACTTGGAATTGGCCTTAGTGAAGTATTTACACTGTGGAAATCACCAAACACTACAAATTGGATCTTTTTCCCCGAGAGCTGGTTGTTAAATATTTACCTGCATACCACTGCATAAAAGACAGTTTTTTAAAAAGATGTTTGGTGCAGGAGTGAATGAGTTAGTGAGTAAAATTTATAGGAGAGAGGTTATAGCCCAAGATATCTTTTAGTTCATTTGTGATATAGAGGAGGTGAGAAGGTGAAAGCTGATAATAAATAATTTCAATGAACATTACAAAACAAACAGAATAAAAATTAAGACCCTTAGGATAGAATACAATCCAATTTCCTACTCTGTGAGGGAATTTTATAAAGAATCATTTTTATTTTTATTTTTTTTTAATCTTTTATTGTTATGTTAATCACCATATATTACATCATTAGTTTCTGGTGCAGTGTTCCATGATTCATTGTTTGTTCATAACACCCAGTGCTCCATGCAGAACGTGCCCTCCTCAATGCCCATCACCAGGCTAACCCATCCCCCTACCCCCCTCCCCTCTAGAACCCTCAGTTTGTTTTTCAGAGTCCATCATCTCTCATGGTTCGTCTCCCCCTCTGACATACTCCCCTTTTCTTCCTCTCCTGTTATCTTCTTCTTTTTCTTTTTTCTCAAAATATGTTGCATTATTTGTTTCAGAAGTAAAGAATCATTTTTAAAAAAGTATATTCAGTAGGGTACCCGGGTGGCTCAGTCGGTTAAGTGTCTTCCTTCAGCTCAAGTCATGATCCCAGGGTCCTGGGATGGAGCCTTCCCTCTGTAAGGCTCCCTGCTCAGCAAAAATATAGTATTAGTATAATAATATGTATTATTGTGTACTTTGTTGAAGTCTCCTCCCTGTCCCTCTGCCCCCCCACCCCACTTGTGCGCACTCTCTCTCTCGCTCTCACTCTCTCTCTCAAATAAATAAAATCTTTTTAAAAAAATTAAAAAGGATATTCAACAACTACCAAAAATAAAACCTTCTAATGAAAGGGAATCCTAGGAAATTAGGTAAAGCTCTACTTCTTTCTGAGATTTAAAAAAAAAAAAGATTCACATTTCTTCCCAAGTATAGTACCCTACATAATGTATTCTCATTTTGTATTTCATCACTGTGTCTATGACTCTTCCATTAGACAAATGCTTTCTAAATTTTTTTTATTTATTTATTTTTGAGAGAGTGAGAGAGAGAACACAAGCCAGGGGGAGGGTCAGAGGGAGAAACAGACTCCCAGCTAAGCAGGGATCCCAATGGAGGGCTCCATCCCAGGACCCTGAAATCATGACCTGAGCTGAAGGCAGATGCTTAACTGACTGAGCCACCCAGGCATCCTCCTAAATATTTTTAAACTACCATTTATTTAAAAGAATCACCTCCATGTAAAAATGCAATGACATATAAAGTCGTTCACACAATTCCTGGAGGAGCACAGAAGTTCAAAGTTCTGTCCATAGGCCTGGGTTAAAAAACAGACATAATGTACTAGAATAAGAGGACCTTAGGGGCTAGCTATTTGTCAAATTCATTTCCTATTTCCAGCATGAGTCTGGCACACTGACACTTTAAAATAGAAAGCACAGAGAAAAAATAAGATTTCTAGATTGAATGAATGAATGAATGGAATGAATGATTAGTTATTTGAGATGCCCATTACTGCCCCTGAGATCTCTTTTACAAAACACCTTTCATTTTGTTTAATGTTTATTTATAAAGCATGATTTTCAAAACATATAATTTTTATATCACAGTCCTCTGATAATTTTCCACTTTGCATCATTTATAATACCAAACTGACTGTCTCCCCACCCACCATTCACCCCCCCACCCCACCTTGGAATATATAGTTCTAATTACAGTTCAAGATTTCATTAATGTTCCAGGCAATGATGCCATCACTCATAAGCATGATGATCTTTCATTTAGCTAAAATTCTAGATCTTGGTCACCTGAAAGTCTATTAAGCTAAAGTCATTACATGTTTCTACTTCCTCAGTGGACATTTAAACCTAACTCTATATTTTTACTATTTAATTTCCTTGTCAGTTTCAACCTGTTCTAATCTATGAAACTCTTTGTAAGTTACATGAAATAGTAGCTTGAACTCCCCATTTACATTTATCTCTAAATTTATTAAGTATGCCAAATAATATCATATCATCAAATAATTGATTTAAAAATGATGCAAAGAAAGGTTCAGTAATAGAAACCAGAGGCCTCCTGCAGTATGACACAGAAATATTAACCAGTATCATTTCATAGGAAAGATTTATCAGCTAAAAATTCAACAAACTACACAATAATACTATCCACATATGCTTATCTTAATCACAAAGATATTAGACATTATTTCAAATGTTTTGTTGAAATCTAGATGATTCAGATGAGGCATCACATCATCTGTGATATTTTTCCCTGACATTCAGTGATGCATACTTTCTTTGTGTTCCCATGAAATTCTGTGCAAGTCCCTATCATAGTCCATACCACAATACACCAAATTTCCTTTCATATCTGTCTTTCCAAGTATTCTGAAGTCCTTGAAGAATGAGTTTGTGCTCCCTGTATCTCTGCATTCTCAGAACCTTGTGAACAGTAGTCATTCAGTAAATATTTGTCAAACTGTTAAGAATAGAGATATTCTCCTATGTTACCTCAGAATGCAGAGTCCTGTACAAAGTTTGCAATTTTCTCTGGGTTTATTCTAGGATGCAAATCACCAAAAATAATTCACAACAGTTTGTGGGAATAGATGAGCCAGTTCACCTCTTTGTGCCTTACTTAGAACATTCTTACTATTTTAAATTCATGCACATATGGAATATGTGACTTGGTTCTATTACAGAAAGATAATTTCATCTTTTTAAGGCTAAAACTGTATGTGTTATTATGGTTATTTCTCTTTTCTTCCTTTCATACTGCATCTTTTGTATTTCTTTTTAAAATGTCAAAAACAGTATCTCATTAACACCCTCTCAGAGAACAGTTGCCAATGTTTCCATTCATAGACTTGATACTTGGAGTGCCTACTTCCAAATCATAAGAAAATTATAAAATGCAACAAAATCACAATGTCTCTGAATATTTATGCACTCAGGTATATAAAATTTGCATTGAACTTTCTGTTCTTTGCCTGATACTAATTCATTTATTAAGTATTTGGAGAATAAAATGCCCTTAGCTTATGGCTGCCTTTTGATGGCCAGACACAGATCCATTTTTTCCAAAGCTAATGTATATAAGAAGATATTCACAGATAAAAATATCTGCACACAGGTTGAATAATTAGCATCTACTACAGACCTAAAAACTCAAGGGAGGGAGAACAAAGTGACCTTGTACCTTATGTGTAATCTTTACTAATTGAACTCTAAGCTAGCCCTTGAGATTTTTATGCAGTCTGCAACAGAAAGACCAGTGGAATACCAATAGATCCTCTTATATTTATTAGTTCATTCTGCAAATACTAAAGTGGGGTGAAAATTGATTCAATTCATTTGTAATCCACTACCAAAGGGGGAAAAGTGATTTTTAATCTCATCTTAATCCACTTACATATACATGGAAAAATAATATTTCCAAGGAAAATCAGGAGAATGTTTTTAATAGCAATGGGCACATAAGAATTTTACCATGTTTGTAATTTCTTACCATCTTATAAAATTTCTTCAAAGAAATTATAATTTTGAATTAAAAACACTAATAAATATTTATGTTGAACAAATATTGTGGTTAAGGTGTTTTTATGGGCCCCAAGAATACAACATAAATAATATAGCCAATGTCCTAAAAAATCATAATCTAATGGAGAAACAAAATATTGAGAACTCACTTATTCAAACACAAGGTAAAGTAAGGGAAATATTTGACATCGATGTGAAATAATGCTATGGGAGCTTAGAGGATTCAATGATGAAGTTTTATAAAATGGGAAAGATTCGAGCTGTGCATTGGGGGATTAGCATAACTTCACGAGTTTTAAAGGATATTCTAAGCAAAACCAAAAATATGGGCAAGAGCTCTGAAAATATCTAAAGATATAATGTAATTGAGAAATGGAATACAGCCCTGTGTAACTGGGCTAGAATAAGGAGTCATGACAGATAAGCCGAGAAACGAAAGTAGTAGTTAAATTTTGAAGACCTTTCTTGCCATTTTAAATTATTTGGACTTCAGCTTCTGGCAGTGAGGAACTACTGAAAAATTTTGAAGTGTGGAATGGCATGAGTTAAACCCGAATATCTATCAGGGTTTTGGAATGTTTTCATTGGTGACAACACAGAAGGTTTAAAAACAGTAATGTGGAGTGTAAGTGTAGTGTTAAGTGAAGAAGTTCTTGGTTGTGGCAATGGAAGTGGGATTGAAAGCGGGGGAAGATTTATTAAAAATTAGAATTAAGACAATGTTTGAATGAAAGATGAAAGTAGAAGTTAAGGAAAATAAAGATGGCATTGGGGTTGCTACTCAATATTACTTGTTCATAATTGCAACCAAGTGTGCATTCTTAAATATTACTGTTTTATATCTTTAATTTTAATGAGTGTTCTGAATCCTGAAAAATTTTCAGTTTATAAATCTCTAAGTAATCTTTTCCCATTCATGCGTATGTGTGTTTTATTTTACCAAAAGATCTTCAAGAATAATTTTTCAGAGGAAACTAAATAAATAAATAAATAAATAAATAAATAAATAAATAAATAAAAATTTACATTTCATTACATGACCAAACATTTCCTTAAGGAGATCACAGTTTTTTTCCTTCATTTGGGGAGCAGAGGAACAGTCTTTCTCCTTCCCCATTCTCCTTTTCTACGTGGTTAGTGTCTCCAGGAATTCATCTTTTTAGCTTATGATAAATAAAGAAATGTATCTATATTATATAAAGATATATTTGACCTAATTCAGTTATTTCAGTTCATTTGCTGTGGTGTGTGTGTGTGTCCGTGTGTGTTCATGTGTGGGTGGCAAACATGTATGTAAAGCTTCAAAAGGTAATTGGTGGACATTTCAGTAAAACACAATGAAACTTCCCTGATTTATCCAGTTATATGCAGATAACAGTTTCCTAATATTACATCAATACATAGAAGTAGGTAATGGTGTTTTTGCAAGGATCATTGTTTATTTTTGGAAAATGACATATGCTAGTGAACAATTTATCTTTAAAGGATGAAATATATCATAATCATATTCATTAGAATGCCAAAGTAAGAACTATATATCAGAAAAATAAATTTATAAATAAAGCACTGAGTTCATCTAAGTTTTAAAAAAATGGATTATCAGGTCAAAACCATTCATTAAACAGAATAAACCATATGATGTTATCTCCTTACTAGGATAATTTTCTGATACTTGCTTCTTTTTCCTTTTATGCAAATCCTAGAATCTATCATTGCTTTGGGTTATTTGTAACCAATAAGATTTTCATGGTCAGATGCTTCTTTTTAAGAAGAGTTATAAATTCTTTCTCTCAAAGCAGTTCCAAATGGTGCATGAGTCTACCTTTGAGGCACATTCTGCTACAATAAAATCACCTTTAACTTAGAGTTGTATATGTGAACAGCCTTAAATGTATGACTTGGTTTATAATTGCATATGGCTCACTGAATTTGAATTAAATTTTATAAATACAGTTGGGTTTGATAGCCACATCAAATAGCACATAGAAATTATGTGTTTTCTCCCATTATGCCAAATTTGAAGGAAAAACACCTTCACATTACACTAGAGAGAACAGTTTAAGCTTATAATCCTCCCACACATCCAGCAACACTAGAATATTTGACATGCCAAACAAGCCAATAGAGATTACATATTGAGGTGGGAAAGCACTTTGAGGAACAGACAAAAGGTGAGAGTGACTAGAACAAAATGAGCAAGACCAAGAGAGTAGTAGGCAGGATCAAGACCCCCTTTAACAGTCAGCAGGAGACACATAGGCTACCTGCTTTCAGCTCTGCAACATCAGCTGAGGCCGTGAACAAAGGATGTATGTATGTGTGTGTATATATATATATGTATGTATATATATATATATATATATATACATACATATATATAAAATTTTGGCCAGTCTCCTTCACCATGCTAAGTAAGGAGCCCGGTGAATAGTTCATAAATATTATCATGCAACAGCCTTATTTAGGAAGAGTGTAAGTTCAGTCAGAACATATATACACATACATATATATGTATGCAATTTTTTTGGATACTTCCCTTCTTCCTCTCTGCCCTTAATTTCCATCTCCCAGGTGAACAGAATTATCATGCCGCCTTCTTGTTATTCAAGAACTCATCACTCTAGCATCCCAACATTACTTCAAGTAACTCCTTACTCAAATCAAAGTTAAATCTATGAAGATCGTGTTAAAATCACAGGGCTGTTGTAACAAATTACCAAAACCAGTTTGCTTAAAACAATAGAAATTTATTCTCTCAAAATTCTTGAAGTTAGAAGTCCAAAATCAAAGTGTTGACAGGGTCAGGATCCCTCCAAATCTCCAAAGTCTCCAGGAAGAATCCTTCCTTGCCTCTTCTAGCTTCTGGAGGTTGCCGGCAGTCCTCGACGTTTCATGGTTTGTGGCAGCATAACTCCAATCTCTGTCTCTGCTTTCACGTGGCCTTCTTCCTTTTGTGTCTCTGTGTCTCCACAGTTTTTCTTTTTATAAGAACACAAGTATTGGATTAGGTACCATCATAATCCAGTGTGACCTTATCTTAACTCCATCTCATCTGCAAAGACTTTCTTCCCAAATAAGGTCCCATTCACAGATACAGAGGGCAGATACTGAGGGTTAAAACTTCAACATATCTTTCTGGGGGCACGATTCAATCCATAGTAGGGGAAACTAATAGTTGTTTAGAAGGACTACCAGATCCTATATCAAAGTCAGAGTAACTCTAAGGTTTGTTTGCATTTTTAAAGGACCTTGTAACACAAATGTATCAATAATGAATAGACTCATAGGGATCAGAACATTCTTAGCACCTGCTTCCTGAGTTTCCAGCTCCATAACCTTCAGCAAACCCCACAGCTCAAGATCTACCTCAAGACCCACTTGCCAGAGTGGACCAGCTACAAAATGAAGAGGAGCTACTATGCAGAAAACTTAGGCTGTGCGTCTTATTTTTTTTCCTTTAGCAATGTTTTTGGTTTTATGATAAATATTTAAGTATTTTCTTTGGCTCCAATTATATGAATAATGGCTTTATACTTCATTTTAATTTTTTCATATTATTGTGGATTTAGATTTTATGTATGGAAAACATAAAGGATATCCAGGCAAAAATTTTGGCAACAGAAAACTACACAAATGTAAATGATTTGGGGAAGACTGGATTTCTTTTCTTACAAAATACTTCCTAAGTGTGATGAAAAGAACGAATAGAAACAAAGCAAAAGAGTCTTTGCAAAGTTTAAGTCAGATATTCTGGATTCTTCTGTGCTTGCTTGGTAGAGTAAGTATGCATTCACAATTCTGAAGGACTTATCCCTGATTGGGGTAAGGACAGAGGATGTGATAACTTTACTTAGGCCCTTAAAATCCTGAAATTCAAGTTTTAAAATTATTCAAAAGGAAATGAATGCATTTTAAAACAAAGTGCTTTTCCCTGTATGCAAGATGTTTTTCAGAGTACAACTTTGTCATAAAATTGGCCTATACCCTGAACAATAAATGTATTTCCTTTTTTAAATAACTTGGTTTATTCATAAATCACATGCGATCAATACATAGTTCAAGTGATTGTACTCAATGTAGCAATTGCAGCTAAAATTGGAATGGATTCTTTTTCTTTCTCAGAACATTATTTGTTTAAGAATCAGAATTTAATAAGAAATTCTGATTTTTAAAAATCTTTCATCAGTTTTAATACAACTTTAGAAAAAAGGAAATACATTACTCTAAATTAAGTTGCCATGGTATAAAATATCCATTTACATTTTTGTTAGGTTTAGCATTTCTTCTTTGTTGATTACAAAAAATATATTATGCTAAATTTTATTATTTTGATTATTGATTTCCCAAGAGGCTTTGTTCTGAATTAAGAAGCTACAGCTTAAGTTTTATAATTAAAATTTATAGTGAAAGATTTATTTTTCATGCAGTTAATTTATACTCAAGAAAAAAATTAATACTTATTTAAGTAATCATATGAGTTTCTATGGTGCCTTTTATTCAGCTGTTTTGAACACTCTGTGTTAATAGGTCGCTCGGTTCTTGTCCCAGATGTACCAAAGAATTGGAGATACAAGACCAGAATGGGGCGATAGAGTTTATTGAGTAGATAAGTAGATAAATATAGCACCCTTTCAAAGACAGAAAGTGGGCCACTGCTGATGCAAGAGAGGCAATGGCACTGAGAAGCTCTAGCTGCCCCTTTTTTAAGCCTACTTTGTGTACATGTAAATTTGGCTTTGATTGGCATTTTTGATTGACAACTGGTGGTTACATAACATTTCGGTTTTTGCGCATGCGCCTACCCATAATGCATTCTGTTATAATTGTATTTATTTATGTAATGTACACTTATCAGTTTCTAATGAGCTTTTGTAGTGGACGTAAGGGAAAGTTGCTTCTCTTGTATGCATGCTCAGCTCTTGGAAGTCCCCTCGTGGCTTTTGAGCTTTCTGGCTAGACCTTCCCTGTTCTGTTAGATCTAAGAGATAGCTCTGAAAGTGTGGCTGTTAACCCTCGGGGGTGGGTCCAAGGGTGTGGCCAGCACCAGCTTTATCCCTCCTTGTTAATGCCTAACTAACTGCATAACATCTGGAACTGACCTAGCTGTGACTTTTTACAGTGTGGCCCCCCAAACATATGCACCAAATTCTGGGAAACAGAGGGCTTGTTATATGTGGAAATTCTAGTCTCTACCCAGACTTATTTATCAGCAACTCTAGAAAGGTAGTACATGAATCTATTTTTAATAAGCCATTCACATGATTCTCATGTTTATTAATGTTTGAGAACCCAGGATTAAAGGGGACAGACTGGTGGATCCTTATCTTTTCAACACTGGTGATCTCTAGGCTTTGCAGTTTACTGGGAGAACCTGTTCAGTGGCTGTTAACTACTTCCAAAGGAAGTCGTCCAAGGGACATAAGAAGAAGCCTGAACCACCTCCCAATGCCCCCAGAGTTTGGGGAGCCTGACCAAAGATAGCAGGCAGCATGCTTGGAGTCCAAGAGAAATATTCACAGATTGCTCTTCCCTTCTTCCCTCTCTCTCCCCCGTCCCCCTGCTTCTCTTCTGTTTTCCTTCCCTCCTTTACTATTTTCCTTCTGTTTTCTCAATGCCTTCACTAATTTTGTCAGAAGAATTGGGGTGGAAGAGGGTGTCCAGAGGACAAAGACGGCTTATCAAAAACCCTCCCTTTACCCACCGACCTGGCTCAATCCTACTGAACATCCTTACAACAGGTGTTTATAAAGGAAAATGTCTTTTTTGTTGTTGTTGTTGTTACTGTCATAGATGAAAAAGAAAAGAACCAGTGTCACTAGCCATCTGTCCCTGGTCTGTCTCCCATCTTTGGTCCCAGTCAGGTATCTCCTTTAGATGGGTGTGACTGAGGATAGATATAAGTATCACGCAATCTTTATCTTGACTTTACTTCCTAGCTCCCATTTCCAGATTCTTCTTCCAGGGAGGGTTTTAACAAATAGGATCAGAAATCAAAACACCATCTGAACAAGCAAGAAGTGCACTTGCTTTTTGGGAGCAGCCACTGGAGCTCAGCCCAATGCTCATCCTGTTCATTACAGCCCCTGGGCTACCAACTGGCCTGTCTTTCCTTGGCCTGTCACATCACAAGTCAGGGCTTATCTCTCATTGCCCCTTCCCCTGAAAAACTGCCTCCCCTCCCAGCAGAACTAGAGAAATACAGAGATGAAGTGCTTAAACTTTATTGATTCAATTGAAAGATATGAAAAATGAGACCATTTTTAGATCCATATCTCAGTAAAATTTTTTAAAAAGTTCATAATGGTCTAAACCAGAAGGTGGCAAATATGGTTCAGGGGCCAAATCTGACCTGCTGCTAGTTTTTGTAAATAAGAGTTTACTGGAACATAGCCACAGCCATTTGTTTATGTATTATTTATCTGCTTTCACACTACAACAGCAGAATTGAGGAATTATGACAGAAACTATATAATAGATGAGAACCTATAGACATCCTTGACTTCACCTTTTGGACTGTAATACCTAAAGTATTTACCATCTGTTTCTTTAGTGCACAGTTTGCTAATCCCTGGTCTATATCAAAACATTCTTACTTTATTTGTCCAATTTCTGAAGTCAAAATATTCATAAATTAAATTCCATGGAAACATTTCCCATAGCCATAGAAAATCTGAATAGACCAATTATTAGTAAGGAGATTAAGTCAATAATCCACAATTTCCCAACAAAGAAAAACCCAGGACCAGATGGCTTCACTGGTAAATTTTACCAAACATTTAAAGGAAAATTAATACCAATCCTTCTCAAATTCTTTCAAAAAAGCCAAAGAGAAGGGAACACTCCCAAACTCATTTTACAATGCCAGCATTATCCTTATACCAAAATCATAAAAGGACACCACTAGAAAGGAAACTAAAAGTCAATGTCCCCAATGAATATAGATGCCAAAATTCTCACTAAAATACTGGCAGACTGAATTCAGCAGCACATTAATAAGGTCATTGAACATGATCAAGTGGGATTTATCCATGGGATGCAAGGATGATTCAACATACATAAATCAATCAGTGCGGTTCACTACATTAATAGAATGAAAGAAAAAGAATTATATCACTTCAATAGATGCAGAAAAAACATTTGACAAAATTCAACATTCATTTATGATAAAAACTCAACAAATTAGTCATAGAAGGAACATATCTCAACATAATAAATGCCATATATGACAAGCCCACAACTAACATCATACTCAATGGTAAATGATTGAGAAGTTTTCCTCTAAGATCAGAGCAAGGCAACAATGCCCATTCTCACTATTCCTATTCAACATGGTTGTGGGAAGTCCTAATGGAAAAAAAAAAGAAAAAAGAAACAAAAGATATCAGAATTAGAAAGGAAGAAGTAAAATTGTCTCTTTCTGCGGATGATATGATTTTGTATATAGAAAATCCTAAACAGTCAACCAAAAAATGTTAGATCTAATCAACAAATTCAATAAAGTTGTAGGATACAAAATTAACATACAAAAGTCAGTAGCATTTCCATAAACTAACAATAAATTTTCTGAAAAATAAACAAATAAATCCCATTTGCAATAGCATCAAAAACAATAGAATATTTAGGAATAAATTTAACCAAGGATTTGAAAGACCTATACACTGAAAACTATAAAACATTGGTAAAAGAAATCAAAGACATATAAATGGAAAGTATTTTGTGTTCATGGATTGGAAGAATTAATATTGTTAAAATGCCAATACTACAAAAAGTCATTTATAGATGAATACAATCCCTATCAATTTTCCAATAGCAACTTTTTTATAGAAGTAGAAAAAACACTCTTAAAATTTATATGGAACCACAAAAGACCCTAAGTAGCCAAAGAAATCCTGAGAAAGAAGAACAAAACAGGAGGCATCACACTTCCTGATTTCAAGCTACACTATAAAGCTATAATAATCAAAACAGGCCAATGGAACAGAATTGAGAGCTCAGAAGTAAACCAAAGCATATACAGTCAACTAATATTTGACAATGGAGACAAGAATACCCAATGGAGAAAAGACAGTGTCTTCAATAAATGGTGCTTGGCACTCACATGTAAAAGAATGAAACTGGACCACTATATTACAACATTGGCACAAATTAGCTCGAAATTACTTAGTCATTAAGAAAAAAAGGAAATCTTGCCTTTAGCAATGACATGAATGGAGCTAGAGAGAGTGGTATGCTAACTGAAATAAGTCGGTCAAAGAAAGACAAATACCATGTGATTTCACTCATATATGGAATTTAAGAAAAAACAAATGAGCAAAAAGAAAGAAAGGTAAAACAAGAAATGGACCCTTAACTATAGAGAACAACTAATGGTTGTTCTAATGGTTCCCAGAGGGGAGGTGGAGGGAGAGATGGGTCGAAGAGGTGATGGGGATTAAGGAGTGCACTTGAGATGAGCCCTGGGTGATGTATGGAAGTGTTGAGTCACTACAGTGTACACTTGAAACTAGTATTACATGTATGGTAAGTAACTAACTGGAATTTAAATCAAAACTTAGAAAAAACTTGAAGTGAATGAAAGACTTAAATGTCATATATGGAAAACAATATGGAGGATCTTCAAAATATTAAAAATGGAACTACCATATGACTTAAGAATTCCACTTCCGGGAATATATCCAAAGAAGAAAAAACATATCTGCATCTTCATGGTCATAGCAGCATTATTTACACTAGCCAAGACATGAAAACAACCTAAGTGTCTATGAGTGGATGAATGGATAAAGAAGTTGTGAGCTACAAATATTATTCAGCCACAAAAAATAAAGAAATCCTACCATTTACAACAACACAAGTGAATTTTTTTTTTAAGATTTTATTTATTTACTTGACAGAGAGAGACACAGCGAGAGAGGGAACACAAGCAGGGTGGGGTGGGAGAGGGGGAAGCAGGCTTCCCGCCGAGCAGGGAGCCCGGTGCAGGGCTCGATCCCAGGACCCTGGGACCGTGACCCGAGCTGAAGGCAGACGCTTAATGACTGAGCCACCCAGGCACCCAACACGAGTGAATCTTGAAGGTTTTATGCTAAGTGAAATAAGTCAGACAGAGAAAGACAAATATTATATGAATCATCTTACTTACATGTGAAATCTAAACAAAATAAAACAAACAAACAAGAACTCAGAAAAAGAGATCAGACTTACGGTCACCAGAGGTGGATGGTGGGGGTAGGGGACTGGGAGGAAGGTGGTCAAAAGACACAAACTTCCAGTTATAAAATAAATAAGTATGGGGGTGTAAAGTGCAGCATAGGGAATACAGTCAATAATATTGTAATACATTTGTAAGGTGACCAGAGGGCAACTATACCTTTCATGGTGAGCATTTTGTAATGTATATATATGTCAAATCACTCTGTTGTACACCTGAAACTAATATAATATTGTAGGTCAACTATACTTCAATTAAAAAAGAAAAGGTAAATCAGTACTAGGATGTACTGTACAATGTGATGACTATAGCCAACCCTGCTATATGACGTATAGGAACGTGGTTAAGAAAGTAAATCCTAAGAGGTCTCGTCACAAGTAATTTGTTTTTCTTCTTTCTTTTTTAATTGTATCTCTATGATTTGATAGATGTTAGCTGAACCTATTGTGGGAATCATTTCACAACATATGTAAACTAAACCATCATCCTATGCACCTTTAACATATACTGTGATGTATGTTAATTATTTCTCAGTAAAACTGTAAAAAAAAAAAGATTCCCCATACACATGTTAAAACGTACTATATTCTTTTAACCAGCATAAGATAAATATCTGGAAATAACTGCTTTAATCCCAATAACCAGAACAGCATCTATCATAGTAGGGATTCAATAAATGCTTGGTTAAATAAATGAATCTTTAAAAATGTATGTACATTTTGCACATGATATTTATTTTAGAACAGATTTATTTTTCCCAAATCTTTGAGTAAAACAAATGTTCCGGGAACAATGCACAATGAGATTTATAGTATTGTTTCAAGCCCCCGGTGGGAGAACCTCAGTAGTTTGCCCTGAAGGTTTCTATAGGTTTTAAAAGCAACCCTCCCTCCCTTCCTCAAAAAGTGCGTGTTAAAAATATTCTACAGATAAAATATATGTATAAACTATGAACTAATTTCAAACATCTTCTATTATAGCATTTACTACCCTGTATCCAAGCATAAATATATTTTAAGTCCTCAAGACATTGATGATTATTAATGGTCCTAAATGCTTCTAATCCCTGTCTCCTACAGCAGCTCAGGAAGTAGAAGAATTTGCAACACTCAGGGCTAGTTCTCTTCCTCAACGACAATCCTGTTCTGTGCTGTTCACACAGATCTGCTTCATATTCCCCTAAGGAATAAGGGTCAGGGCAGATCATCCAAGCCAGCTACATAAGAAGAAGGAAACAAGAGGAAAGCCTAGCCTGAGAAAGAATTCGGACCATGAAAATAATCAAGGAATTATAGAAGCAAGCACAAAGCATACACTCTTCCCATAATCACTCTTTTTTTTTTTTTTTCCAGTTTCTGCACAGATACAAACCGAGGAAGGTGACCATTCACCATCTAGCCACAGAGTCAATTTGCCCCACAACAAAACACTCAAGACATCATTTCCCTTTCTCTCCCCTTTCCTCCTCAGTCACTTTGTGCTTTTAATTTCAGGATTCTTATTCCTATTTTCACCTAACATAAAAAGCAAACCAACATTTTTATGGTGAGAAAAAGTATTCCTTTTCCATGTAAATTATGCAAAAAAAAGTCCTTTGTGACTAAACTATCCAATTTTGGTCTCATGAGACAGAACTGTGTGGCCAAGAGTAGGACTCTGGAATCAGTCTGCTTCTGTTGCGGGCCAGTTGTACCATTTGCAGGCTGGGTGACCCTGGACAAATGGCTTAACTTCTCTGTGCTTCATATTCTTCTTCTCTACAACTGGAATAGTTATCTCATAGGCTTGTTGATAGAATGAGATTATGTATCTAAAACCCTTAAAATTGTGCCTGGTATATAGTAAGCACTCTTTTATTATGAGGTGGTATTATCATTCGTGTTGATGAGGTTTAAGGTTTTAGCTCGAGACCCTCCAAAGGCTGGCCCTTGCTCCCTTCTGCTCACACTGCCTATCTCTCTGCTCTGCTGAAGCCATTGAAGACATTTAGTACAGATTTCTTCCCTTCCTCCTCTTGACTAGGAACTCTGCAAGGACAGGAGAGTATTTTGGCCACCCTTTTAGCCATAGCACCTAGCAGCTGTTAGATAGGACACATTTTTTAAAATGCATGTTGAATTAAAGAAGGCTTACGGTCCCAGTCTAGTAATTCTGAAGTCAAAAAATTCTGTTTAAAGTATAGCCTCAGGAATTGGCTCAGTGACCTCTTCTGGCAGCAAATCTCACTACTATAAACTCATGAAGGGATTGTCTTTACTTGTTCAAAATTCAAGGTCCTTTCAACACAGGTGGTGAATTAAGAAACTTACTCTTATTAATGAAATTCAATTTTGAATATATCTGAGCTGTTTCTAACAACATCATTCAGAGTTCTCCAGAGTTTTCTTCTTTCTGAGAAAAGTAATGCTCCATTTGTCTATTTCCCTATTCTTCGATTTATAAGAATAATATAGTGCTTTACGTAATCGTTTATATTGTCTTTAATCAATTGGTTCAACATATATTTTTTCATTATATAAAACAAATGTCTCCATATTTTTACCTTTTAAGTAAATTTTACCCAAATTGACTGAAGTTATCTTACATAAATATCTATGTAATTTTTGTTTTCCAAATTGACCTTTCGCTAAAGAAAAGCACATTGCCTACTGTATCATGAAGGCTCAAAAATACATTTGTATTTGTGAAATGGTGAAATCAATGGGTAGGATTTTATAGTTTATTCAGATATATCCCAAATCCAAACACTTCTCTCCATTGTCACTGCCACTAAATTTATAATCCATCATCTCTCAACTCAACGTCCACAGTCACCTTTAGACAGGCTGCGGCTTCTAGGCTTCTCTCTCTGCTAAATGTTTTACAGAACATCTGAAATGATGTTTTAAAATTTTCATCAGGTCAGACTAGTCCCCTGGTCAAAACCTTCCTATGTCCACTGTACCGTGAATAAAGTCTGGACTCCTTACAATGGCTTATGAGGCCCAACGTCACCCGCTGCTACCTGCCTGTCAATCATTCCTCCTCCTGCGCTGCACCCCCCACACTCCTATGCCCTGGATTACTACACCACAGGCACACGGGGATTTTTTTCCTCTTTGAACATTCTGTGCCTATTCCTTTGTAACTAGTGTCCCCTCTCCATGTAATGCTCTGTCCTGAAGGTGAGGCTGCGTCCTTACCATGGCTCAAATGTGACCTCCTTCACGAAGCTTACCTTCCCTGACTGCCTCTGCTCAGCATGACAATTCAGTCCCGTTGCTGTGGACCACTCTGCGGCTGACATCTCTCCCAGTCAGTTATCTCTCAGCTTCGTGGGCCCAATGGCCCTGCGAATTCAGTCTGCCCAGGATCTTGGCGTTCGGATCCATCAGTCTCTGCTGTTCCATACTTTGATGCTTCCCTCTTCCGACACCTGGTTAAAGCAGAAAATCTCACAGACCTCTGTGCCTGAGTCGTTTTGTACCTGTAGGCCCATTTTTTTTTTCGTCAGCTCATCATCCATGTCATAAATAATCTAGGGAGAGCTGGGATTATAGGCTGGGCTGTTCCAGCCATGGGACCCTCGTGACACTACTGGGTCACCACATGTTGGTATGGGATTACTCAGCACAGTAATCTCTTCCCAAAAGCATAAGCAAAAACACTGAGCATTCCTTCAAGTAGGAGTTCCTAGAGCTACTCCCCCTAGAGGTCTGGTCTCAAGAAGCTGGGAGGAGAAAACAGCCGCTTTCCTCTTCCGCTCCGCTCTTCTTTCTCTCCATCTTTTGTGAACTGCCACAGAAATAAACAAATAAGGCCTTCTTATTGCCATTTCTACATGATTTCGAACTCCTTTATATAAAATTATATGCAAAAGTAGTCATTTATGCTCGCTGACACACATCAATATGAAAAATAAAAATCAATGAATCATTTTTAATGTTTCATCCTTAAGTTACAAAGCCTCTGGATCTGAGCCAGACCTCAAATAATAAACTAATCCACAAAGTCTAGTCTTTATATGTAGAAGAGAACTAAAGGAATTTAGAAATCCTCTCTTTCTCCAGGCATTTGTGTGTTTCAGTCTTTGTGCCCAACTCTTGTTTTCGGTCAGGTCATGATCTTCGGGTTGCGGGATTCAACCCCATCCAGGGCTCTGCGCTCAGCATGGAGTCTGCTGAAGATTCTTTCCACCTCTCTCCCACTTCCTCCTCTGCTCCTATCCCTGCGCGCTCTCTCTCGCTCTCAAGTAAATAAATAAATAAAATCTTTAAGAAAAAAAGAAATCCTTTCTTTCTCAAGATTGCCTGACTTTAAGCCATATGTCAAAATAATCCTTTAAATAACAGAAACTGAGGGTCTTGTCCCAGCTCTACCCTCCATCAGGCAGATGCCTTAACTGCCCTAGAAGGAAAGACAAGTATATAGGAAAGCAAAAAAGAAAAAAAGAAAAATGCATATTGTCATGTGACTGGCTTAGACAGAAACGTAGAGAATGAAAAAGAATAATTGTTTCCCTGCATGTAATGCAAAAAACAAAATAAAGATAACTTTATTTAGGTAAGACTTTATAAACAAAAATACTAAGAATAACTCCATAAACTTAATTGTTATTTATTCAGCTAATTAAATTATAGCCATGATTTGGGAAATACACACATGCATACACACGCATACACAGTATACACAAATCTGAGTTTCCAAGTAGATAACTCAGGCCACTTGTTGGCTCTCATTATTTGTTCTCATTCTGGGTAGGATTTTAAATGTTTGATTTTGCTGACTTGCCAGCAAAGATTGTTTTGAAAGCATCAAAAAAGATTGGCATTTGATGCCGAGGCAGAAAATCATTAAAAAATTGCACAGATGCTCTAGTATCATAAAAGTCTGGAACCAGTTGAGATAGGTATAAATGCCCCTTCTCTATTTTTCTTAATTTGTTAAATATGTTGATCTTTTATGTCAAGATTTATAACCAACACATTACATTTGTTACATGAAATAATTGTGTTTGTGGTTTCGCTCATTTAACAATTCTAAGCCCAGGATATATATGGTTTCAACACAGAACATTAATCTCCCTTACAAAACATTTCATTAGTTTTTTTCCAAATTGGCCTTCAAACAGTACTGAAAGCAGATGTCTAGGCAGAATTATCTTTAAACAGTGTCCAGTAAACAATGTACAAGTGAAGACTTTTTTGAGTACACACTTTTAAATTAGGGTTGGATTTGACCCCAGTTATACCTTCCAGCTTCTTATATAGATGGTTCGTTTGAATTATCAAAATCCTTAAAATGAGGATAATAAAACCCACCTTAAAATATTGCTGTGATGGTTAAATATCAATCAAACACAATACAAATCCTTCAACAGCTGTTACAATTTATAGGCAAGCTATTCATCTATGTTTTATATCTTTGAGAAAGAATAGTTAAGATTTTAAAGACAAGACAGAAATGCCAGATCTGTACTCCATATTTTTATTACCGATAATATATTTGAATCCAGTATTAAAGTGTAAACAGGCAGGGGGAATGCCAAATTAGGGAAAAAGATATTTTTCTATTAAACATAAGCCAAGGCTATGTGTATATCCAGAAAGAAATCTGACTGAACTTTGCTTTAAAACCTACTGACTTCAGGAAGAAAAAATGGATTAGAAGTTTGGGGGACATACAATGAGAATGAGATTGGCATGTGTGTGCATGTGCGTGTGCCCCACAGTGCATGCACGCGCATGTGTGTGTGCGTGTGTAGATGTGTGTGTACGTGTACTGGGTATGGAATTCCTAACCACCATTTACTAACCTCTAAGTTTGGGAAGTTTATGTCCTACAGCAAAAAGACATTTTTGACAGGGAATACATTCATATAACACAGTTTGTGAAGGCACTCTCTTAAAGAGAAACTAAATCCACTCTTTATTTTATTTTAAACTATTCCATAGTTCCACTAGATTTGTTCTCTGTTGGGGTAATGTAAGTGGGTCAGTTTCCCACTTTGTATTAAAGAGAATCTCCATTCATTATAGAATAAATAATTCAATAAGGTTTGAAAGCACTTGCCTGCATTTTACAGCCAATCATGTTTGTGGGCAAGCATCTTAGTCTATTAGAGCTGCTGTAACAAAGTATCACAGCCTAGGTAGCTGATAAACAACAGAAATTTATTTCCCATGGTTCTAGGGGCAGGGAAGTCCAGCATTGTGGGTGTTTGGTGAGGGCTTCCTGGTTCATAGATGTACATCTTGTCAGTGTGTCCTCACATGGTGAAGGGGGCAAGGGCACTGTCTGGGTTCTCTTTATAAATGCACTAATGCTATTCAGCTCCCAATACTATCACCTTGGGCATTAGGATTTCAACATTTGGGAGCGCCTGGTTGGCTCAGTTAGTAGAGCACATGACTCTTGGTCTCAGGGTTGTGAGTTTGAGTCCTACACTGGGCTTGGAGCCTATTAAAATTTAAAAAAAAAAAAAAGGGGTTTCCATGGAACACTACATCAAAAACTAATGATGTAACATACCGTGATTAACATAACATTAAATAAATAAATAAATAAATAAATAAATAAATAAATAAATAGAGGTTAAAAAAATAGGATTTCAACACAGAAATTTGGGGAGGATACAAAAATTCAGACCATAGCAGCTGGAATACATCAACATGAAAATTAAAGATATTTGGACAAATCACCTAATTATTTGGTCTTTGGTTTTTTAAGCATCCAGATAATTCAGTAACCTCTTGTTTTCTTTTTTGGTTTTGTTTTTGTGCTACGTGTACAATTTATTTTGTCGGTAGAAAACATAAAAAATAAAGATGATGAAATATACTTTGGTTAACAAGATATATTATTTCCTTAGAGTTTCAATTACAGCATTCATTCTTTTTAATAATATTTTTCTTACAATGCACCTGGGAGGCTCAGTAGGTTAAGCATCCAACTCTTGATTTCAGCTCGGGTAATGATCTCAGGATTGTGAGAGAGCCCTGGGTTAGGTTCACTCAGCACAGAGTCTGCTTGTCCCTCTCCTTCCCCATCTGCCCCTTCCCTCCCTTCCCCCCACTCACTGTCATGCTCCTGCTCTCTCTAAAATAAATAAATAAATAAAATCTTAAAAAATATATTTCTCTTATTATATATTCAAACAATTCACATGATTCAATAGCATTTTTCTAAAGACTAATGAACTTATATAAACGAAGAGCACAATAATATATAGAGAAAGATCTATGTTTGAGAGGTATGTAATTTTTTTTTTTGTTTTCTTTTGGTTATTTAGCTGCATATATAGTACACCCAGTATATTTAACTAACATACTTTTTTTTTCTTTCTTTCCCAACAGGCTTAGGATGCAATAATTCAAGATTTTTATAATACAGTGAAGTAGCTTAACAACTGCTTATGTGCTTCCCATGATATGTTCTCTATATTGTAAGTATATATTTACTTTGATGCTGGCGTGATTGTGAGAGAAATGTGTTCAGTTAGAACTTATAGGTAACCTAGATTGTGTCAGAATTATTATAGCTAAAACTCATCCAAAGTCTAGAAAATTTGTAGAAGTTTATCTTATATGAAGAGATATTCTGTAAATTTAGATTTAATGTTGTATCAAAGTTAAAGCTTAATATAATTATCTGTTGTGGTAGAAAAATATGCCTTTGAGGTTTAGTTATATTTTTAATAAATATTTTACCTAATATCCTTAATATTTCTATACTATTCTTTAGTTTTCTATAAATTTTTAAAAAATATTGGACCTGCAAAATTTTATGCTAAAGTATTAAAATCTTGAAATCATCTTTTTAAAAATATAATGTGTAATATCGCTTCATAGACAGGCCAATTTCTATATTAGCTATCTTTTCAAAAATGGTTTTAGTTTTGGCAAGATAATACCTACAGCACTCAATCATCTGTGTGTGTGTGTGTGTGTGTGTGTGTGTGTGTGTGTGTGTGTGTAGTTTCTTTAATAAGTTATATAAAAAAGAGAAGAAAACTGATCTTTGCTTGGTAAAGGAAACTCTTACTATTAATTTCACATCGCCAGAAAGTAAAGAAGGGAATCAAGGGCTGGGATACGAGGCTGTTTTTGAGTTCAGTACTAAGCTGAAAGTACTAACTCACAGCAGTAGGAAGGAAAGGAGGTAGCCCAATACCTTTTCCTCACAAGAAAATAAGCCAAAACTAGAGCTCTTCAGTAATCAGAAGTGTCCCCAAACTTTACGGCATGGTTAGGCCATCAGGAGATGCTGTTCCTTAACAACACTTGATAATGCCAGACCTGCAATACTCATTCCAAGCCTTGCTCTCCTTTCTCTCATCCCTTTCTTTGCTGGGACCCGGGCCTGAGCATCTAACCTCTACCACAGGTGACTTGAAACTTAGTGAGCCTTGATCTCTCTCTACAAAAGCAGGAGAATGAGGTGTGACAGATTATACTGTGGAGGCTGGAGTGATGGTAGAGAGGTTATTAGCATGTCATTTCAGAACACTGAATGCTTTTTGAAATAAAATATAATTTAATACACAATATGTAGTTCTAAAGTAGTGCTATCTAATAAAAATATAATGTGAACCAAACATGTAATTTAAATGTTTCTTGTGGCCACATTTTTAAAAAAGTATAAAGAAGCAGGTAAAATGGGTTTTAATAATATATTCTATTAACCCTGTATATTCAGAATACAATCATTAACATGTGATTGATGTAAAAAATATTGAGACCTTTTATGTCCTTTTTTTTCACACTAAGTCTTTGAAATCCTGGGTGTACCTATAGCACATATCAATCAGGACACTACGTTTTTATTGGATATTCTTGATTTATATTTAAATTTCATAAAATTTACAGTTGAAAAAAGTAGATTCACAAAGCCAAATTGTCCCACATATACTTAAAGTATTCCAATAACTAAATTGAGTATCACTTTTTAAATTTAAACTAATCAAAATTAAAAGTAATTTCCTCTGTCATACTCGCCACATAGCAAGTACTCGACAGTTCCATGTGGCTAATATCTACCATGTTGGACAACTCTTTTCCATAAAGCCATAATTCTGCTACCTAATGAATTTTGTAGGTTGATGTCAGAACACACCAATGAAGCTTATAACTTCAAAATTTTAATGAGAAAAACATGTCAAATCCTACACTTGTGACTTAAAATGAAATTTTAAGCACTCTCATCTTATCCATGAGAAATTATAGATGAGAAAATATACAAAGTCTAAACATTAAGACTGTAATGCACATGGGAATTTGTTTTAAATTTGCTTCAGTGTAAATGCCCTATTGTAATTGAACAAATTAGCTGATCACAGCCCTTTCCATTACAACGAATGATTCAAAAACAAAAAGCAAAATAAAATTTTTAAAGATGTTTCTGTCAAATACACTGTTAAAAATGAAAATATAAACTTCAGACTTACAAATCATATATCTGATAAAGGATTTGTATTTAGAAATTATAAAGAAGTCTTAAAACTTAACAAAAATAAAACAACCCAGTTTAAAAATGGGTAAAAGATATGAATTTCACTAAAAAGATGTATGGATGGCCAATAAGTATATGGGAAGATGTTCAATGTCATTAGTCATTAGGGAGCTGCAAATTAAAACCACAATTAGAAACCACTAGACACGTATTAAAATGGATACAAAATTTTAAAAATCTGACAATACTAAATGCTGGTGAGCATGCAGAGCCACAGGGATTCTCATTCATTGCTAATAGGAATTTAAAGTGGTACCAACACTTTGGAAAATTGTGTGCCAGTTTTTTGTAAGGTTAAATATACACTTAACCATATGATCCAGCAATCCCATTCCTATGTTACCCAAGTGAATTTAAAATTTATTTTTACACAGAATTTTATATGTGAGTATTTATAGTATTTTTATCTGTAATTGCTAAGACATCAAAATAACCAAAATGTTCTTCAGTTGGTGAAGGGATGAACAAACTATAGTATATCTATACAATGAAATACTACTGAACTATAAAAAAGAAAGAATTGTTGATTTATGCACATCATGGATGTTAAATGTGTTTTAGAAAGAAGAAAGACCCAAATGACTGAATATTGTATGATTCCATATATGAAATACTAGAAAAAGCAAAATATAGGAAAAAAAAAAACAGATCAGTTGTTGCCAGGGTTTGGAAGATATGGGAGAGTTGAATATAAAGTGACAGTATGAGGAAGTTTTGTGGGTAATAGAGCTGTTCTGCATGATACTGCAATTCTGGATAAATGACTTGCTTTCATCAAAACTTATAGAACTGTACAACACAGAATGAACTATACAGTATGCAAATTAAAAATAAGAAAACAATTCAATATTGAAATAGACAAAGATAGAACACAGACTCTGACAAATGAATCTAACCAAATTACAAAAGTAAGACTGAACCTTTTTTTCCATGGGGAAAAAGGATCTAGCCTACGTAACTTTGGGTCTTTCAAGAGGACAAAGACTAAAATGAATAATGCTAAAGAGAAAATAACTGTACATAGACATTGTACACTCCTTGATAATTCTCTCCCGGCAGGAGTACAGGTGAGTAATTATGTAACCACTTTGAATGTATATTAGGCTGGAGCACATAAATAAATAAATTGCTGATAATGGAAGCTAGGTTCCTCATTGTCAGTGAAAGAAGTTATAAATAATTGAAGGGAAATAGCTAAAATTAAGAGTGTAGTGGTAGATTAGAGACAGAGATATCAATACGAACACACTTTTATTTAATATGCCTACAAATAGGTGTAAAAATAACTATGGATATGTGTGCATACATGGGTATACATACATACTATTTATTAGCTCTACCTACTGAAAGGTCCTAGAAGTAGTAACACCACAGTAGCAATGAGCACACCTCATGTCCAGATTTTAGTTACTACATACCATTCTCCTATTAAAAAAAGGAATCCAGGGCACTTGGGTGGCTGTTGGTTGGTTAAGTGTCTGACTTTGGCTCAGTTCATGATCCTGGGGTCTTGGGATCGAGTCCCCCATCAGGCTCCCTGCTCAGCAGGGAGTCTGCTTGTCCCTTTCCCTCTGCCCCTCCCTCTGCACATGCTCTCTCTCTCTCTCTCAAATAAATAAACAAAATATTTTTAAAAATAAAAAAGGAACACAGGCCATCAAGAAAAATGACTGATTTGAGAGATAAGGAAGGAAAAAAATGTAGTTAAAACTCAAATATCTTCTAGTGTCAGAAAGTAAAAAATGGCAAAAAAGTGATTAGGCCATGTCAAAAAGACACAGGAGCTAACCAGAAAGAGTTCCCAGTGACCAAAACTGAAGCACTTTGTGCAATAATATAATGATTGTATTAGGCTATAACCTAGTGAACAAAATAAATATTGATGAATTCACACTGATACAAATAAATGATTGAATAGAAAGATAAATGATGGAGAAGGCAAAAATCTTCCTTACAGAAAAATTCCAAATAATATATGTAGATACCTCACCCACCTCCCAGGAGGCAAAGCTTAATTCCTCTTCCCCTGAGTGTGAGCTAGACTTCATGCCTCAAAGAGTATAGAAATGTGGGAAAAGTTAAATTTTCCATGGAGAAATGTGGCAGATACCACTTTCATTGAATGACCAAGCTTAACATTTCCAAAATAAGTTATGTTCACCCCTGTACTCTGGTGTGATATGATGAGTACACTTCATTTCTGTTATATTCTTTCCACAAACCCAGAGCTCCATCGTAATCTTGAGAAAAATATGAGACAAAGTTAAAACTGAAGCATGTACTACAAAATACCTTACCAGTATTCTTCAAAAGTTTCAAGATCATGAAAGACTGAGAAACACAGCTAAAGAGATAAGAGAGACATTATAACTTTATGAAATGTGGCACCCTGGATTTGATCTTGAAACAGAAAAGAGTGGGAAAACGTGAAATTTGAATAAAACCTGTAGCCTAATTAATATTATTTTGCCAATGTTTTTAGCTTTGACAAATGTACCATGATTATGTTGATAGTGGGACAAGCTGGTTAAGAGAGTTCTCTGTACATCCTGGCAACTTTTCTATAAGTTGTTATATTATTTATAGAGATATTATTTATACTTCTATTACTTATAGATATATTTGTGTCTATGAATTATTATAAAGATCTTTGAAAATGAATTACAAGTTTTTAATACTAGGTCAGTGATAAATCTACTTTTAGAAAGAGTCTTCTCTTATGCAATCAAATCCATTCTACCCCAGCAATAAGCACATCTTGCCATTTTTTGGCTAAGTTATTAAGAACCTCTGCTCTTTATATGTCATAAAAATGTTCTTTCATTACTTAAAATTTGAGAATTAGGAGTTCTTCACATATATTTGCATTTTTAACAATTCATATTACTTTAAACCATCCAAGATGATGGTTGTTTTAATTTGTAATGCTGTAATTAAATTTAATTAAAATTAGATTTAGCCATTTGGTTCCATATTATTTGGCAATACAGCCTTGCTGGTCACATAGGCACAGCAACCTGACAATCATTATGACTGCCTGTAGATTTTATTACATAAAAGGATATATGTTTAGACATAGGAAAATCAATAAATCACCAAAATAATCCTAATGCTTTTTTAAAATTGGGATAGTTAAGGGCTTGTGTACCTTATCTAACACAATAATATTGCATCACAAAGCCAAAATCTCCTTATACTTTTTTAGGAGTTTAAAGGTTTCTTTATACACATATGACATTTCAGCCTTACAGTGAGTATGCAAAGTAGGAAATACAAATAACATTCTTTAGTTATAAACAAGAAAAGAAGTCTCTGCCAGGTTTAGTGACTTGCCTAGAGGCAGGCAGCTTGTGAAGCGTTGAGCATCTATGTAGACCACACCTGGCTTAACTCTGAATCTTTGACCTTTGTACCACATCAGCAAGTCTGCACTATAAGGACATATTCTTATTTGTTAGAGTATATTCTGTTTTTCTTAACTTCAGAGATAGTCAAGCTTTTTTCCTTAATTTAAAAGAAATTTTAACAAATTGTACACCACTAAAAGAAAAAGTTATTATTCACATTTAAAGCGAAAAATTCCACCTGAAATATCTATTTTCTGTTGAACTTCAAAATCCAATCTAGTTTACTAGATGGAACTCACTTTGCTGATTTATTTATATTATACAAAAGTATGCTTTCACTTTAAGGAAATCTAGTGAATGGAACCAAAAAATGTCACAAAATACATAAACTGAGAAGTGATTTATTTATTATAAAATGATCATTTGTCTCACAAAAGCATTTATCATGTCTTTTCTTAGATAACAATCTTCCCTGGTACAATGTTGTTAGGTTTATACATAGTATTTCAGAAGAAATAGATTTTATGAAGCAAAACAGACCTACCCTTGCACATTGTGATCCTTGCCTTTAGTATTTGCATCACTATGCTTATATGTTGCAGTTGCTCTAAGAGTAATCTGATAATCCATAGGCAGTTTTAATGTGGGAAAAATTTATAGCATACTCTCACTTGTCCATAAATCAGGGTTTCTCCCTATTGCTTTCTAATCACAATGCCAGCTTCTAAGGGAACTTGTTTTATTAGGTAATTTGAAAATACTTTATTAGGCTATTTGAGAAGCTCTTGAATAAGAGAAGATGATAAACAGTAAAAGAAGATACATTGATAGGAAAAAAAAAACCTATACCTTCAAATAATAGTATAGTAGGTACAGAAGATGTGCAAAATCGAACTGATCCATCCTATGTGTAAATCCCATTTGGCATCTTTTAGAATACGTAAATATACGTTGAAAAGAAGATTCCAAATCTACCTCTACCATATCTGAATGCTTAGAGCTCTCACTATTTTCTTTTTTCTAATCTAAACTCCTTCTACCATCATAAAGGACTATTGCATTTTTGTTTGTTTTTGTTGTTGTTCAAGAAGTTATTCAGAAAAGTTCTTTTTTATAAGACCTCTCTCTTTTGTACTAAGCCTTCCTACTGTACTGCTTGGTGAATAGTGGTTGCTTAAAAATATTTGCAGTATTGAATTTCTAAATAAAATACCATTGAGTACATTTTTCATTTAAGGAAACTAGGCTTAAGATGTCAGGTAATTTCAGGAGTAACTGGGGTAGCATGAGTGTAATCACAAGTGTGATTGGCTTCGGAGTCCTGGTGTTTGTGTAGACTGTTCTATATGCAGACACCTATATGATTCTAGCCTGTAGGGTAGAATACAGATTGCCAGATGGATGCCTGGATGAATGGAGGAGGGAGGATGGATGGATGGAAAGACAGAAAACCTGTTCTGTTACAGCTCCGATATCTCCCATACCATGGATAATATTTTATCCAAATGTAGAAAACATGTTTAATGGAATTGGGAAACATTGTTGATAGAGAATTCCACAGAACTCAGATAATAATAATAATTTGGAGAAAACTGAGGACACAATACTTGTACCCTCTGTGTCCAGGAAAACTTACTGCTTTATTTGGGTTACTCCAAAGAAGTACATTTACCTTTCCCTTGATAGTATGGTCAAATCAGTGCCAATGGAAGAGTGTACCTATAATAATGGCCACTTTATATTCTTTTCTTGTCCCTTTAATGATATATCTTTATTTTGAATATGCAGATATAAGCAGCTGTAAGACTATACTTCAAATTATATGCTCTGGGGGAAGAATTAGTAGACAAAGATGTCTGGAAAGTCTGAATTTATTATTGTCAAACTGGTCTTAAATTTTTATTTTTAGTGACTAGGATTTCCCTGTAGCTATACTATAAACAGAAAACACTTCACAGTGAACCAACTCCTTTAGGAAAAAATACTGCGGTGTAAATATTTATGTAAGTAAGTACTTAGAATAAGTAGAAAGAGATAAACATAACCTAAACTTCTTTTTAAAACCATGCATATTAGCCCTGTGAGATTTCTAGCTATCCTTATAAAATAAATTACCATTCTATGCATTTTTCGGTCTAATTTTAATTGTTTTCAATGATCTCTATTTGGTTTTCTTTCCTTTTCAGTGTATCTTCCTATTAAAAAAGTTAATCTTTCCTTTCATTTTCTATGTCTCAGCACTTTTTAAAATTCATATTATTTTTGTACTTGAAACACAGTAGGATGTTACTTTAAAATTTGTGACTTTAAATTAATGTCATTTACACCCCCAAAAAAATGAATATAGTGATTTCTCCATTCCTATGTCGGAATATCATAATCTATCTCAAAATAAATCTCTGTGTTGCCACAGGCATATGCTCCCTTGGTTTTATGGATACACAATGTCAAATCTTCATTATGTTCAGTGCAGAGGTTGAAGATGGAGAGCTGTCTTCCATGACAAAGTGAGGGGAATTTATCAGTAAATCTTCGAGGAGGAGAGAATGAGCGATGTGTTGGATGGCCCAAAGTGATGATCTGTGTTCAATATTAACTTGCATACTCTGCTATAGTATAACACCTCTCCCTCTAAAACTTGAGAAACACCCGCTTCTATGCCTCCACCAAGTGTCAGAAGGAAATTAAGAGACTGAGTTCCACATCCAGGTCAAAGTAGAGGGAAGGGAATATTTATGGTAAATTAGACATGAGTAGAATTTTTAAATTTCCAGAGTAGGAATTGAGAGCACTAAATAATCAGTAGCTGATTAGAACCTTGGAATTCTCAAAAATCTTTTGGGACATTGGAATTTCCATAGACTATGGGAAGGTTGGCTAGGAACTTCAAATATAGAGACCACAATTTATATCTAGGTTACTTTTGTTATTGCATAAATATTAAAGCAATATTTTAAAAACTCAATAAAAGGGCGCCTGGGTGGCTCAGATGGTTAAGCGTCTGCCTTCGGCTCAGGTCATGATCCCAGGGTCCTGGGATCGAGTCCCGCATTGGGCTCCCTGCTCCTTGGGAGCCTGCTTCTCCCTCTGCATCTCTCGCTCTCTCTCTCTCTCCCTCTGTCTCTCATGAATAAATAAATAAAATCTTTTAAAAAAATAAAATAAAAATAAAAACTCAATAAAAATGTATTTCACCCAGAATCCAACCACCCCACAGTTATTTGTCCATGCTTCCTTTTATTCCTAATTCATATTTACACATAATTTTACATGGTATAATTATAATTTTTGTTTTGATTTTGGGCTCAATCCCAAATCCTAAGCACTTTAACATACATATGCATTTTTTATAAGTATCCTTATAATGACTATTTACTTAACTCCTTTCTTATCCTCAACATTTGGATGTTCGTGGGTTTTCATATATACAAACAACAGTTTAGTATAAATATTTAATAAATATTTTTGTCCTTATTTCGGATCATTTTCTCTTGTAGAGGAAGTAGATTCTGACTTAAGAGTCAGTCTCTAGATATTCAGAGTATAACTAGGTATGTGGATTTGGAAAACGGTTTTAAACTTTCTAAGCCTTGTTTTCATTAAATTCAAATGGAAATAAAAATAGAACTCATTGCAGGATTGTTGAAAGCATTAAATGCAAAAATGCATAACAAAGATTTCCCAGTGTCTGAGCAAATTTCTAGAAATTAAACTATCAGGACTGAGGACATGATTACCTATATTCTTCCCAAGAGTGTTGCACAAATTTTTAACTTCCAGAGTATTCAGCTGCCAAAAGGATGAACACTGGCCCTTAATATCTTAAACAAAAGACCACATTGCTGAATTTATTGCTAACTTAAGGAAGGGAGAACTATACTTCTCAGAGCAGAGAAGGCTGCTGATATTATACAGGGTTTGGGTTTAAAGTGGAATTCAGTGACCGGCAGACTTCCAGAGGAATTGGTGTATTGATGTTACTTGTAGGAACATTGTTTCTTAGGTAAGAATGTTATTGATTAACTGACTTTCATTAAGTGTTCTTCAAAGTGAGTCTTTTTCTGGATCAACTGACTTTCAAAATTTGGGATTGTTACTGATTAGTTGATTTGCAAATGCGTGTTCATCGAGGTACATTGCCATTAACTGATCAAATTTGTGTAAAATCAGTTCAGATGATTTTGAGAACTGCCAATAACTGAGTAAGCAGGTTTAAAACTAGTCCTGATAGTTACTTGCTACCACAAGTAGCTGCAGAAACTCGGCCATTTTTGAGGCGTGAGGGAACATTTTATTCTCAAGCTATATTTGAAACAACCATATGAGGAAAAAATTTCATAAGGAAAATGATGAAGGATGCCAAGAAGTGCTCTCAGTAAGGAAGACTAGGAAATAACTAGAAGTTTGCTCTTTTTTTTTTTTTTTTAATTTATTTATCTGACAGAGAGAGACACAGGGAGAGCAGGAACACAAGCAAGGGGAGTGGGAGAGGGAGAAGCAGGCTTCCTGCAGAGCAGGGAGCCCGATGCGGGGCTCGATGCGGGGCTCGATGCGGGGCTCGATGCGGGGCTGGATCCCAGGACCCTGGGATCATGACCTGAGCCAAAGGCAGATGCTTAACGACTGAGCCACCCAGGCGCCCCTAGAAGTTTGCTCTTAATGCAGTCTTCTGATCGACAAGTACTACATCAGTATCACACAGTGAAATAAATGGAGAAGGTTAGTACCCATTGAATAGACAAGGGAAACTCAGATGGAAGTTACATAAGTTAATAAAGTTCTCAAAGAAAACTTACTTCCTATTTCACTATGAAAAAAATAATAAAATTTTACATTTTGGTGGGATTATAAATGTCATCTTTTATTAACCTTTTTAGATCACAGAGCTACTTTTCTCTAAATGTATACTTACTTAGAGTATCTGATCTTTGTTTTTTGTTTTGTTTTTGTATCTGATCTCTCCTTCTAATATAAACTGTGCTGTTACTTGCTGGTATTTCATTGTAGAATAGCTTCCATTTCCTCTCAGAAAGTTGTCCCTGCCAGTTCCAAAATCCTTTTTTGGCTCTCATCCTCCTAAATTTCCTTCTCCTCCTTTGTTAACAATTGTGAATACTTCTTCTTTTTTTTAATGATGTTCAGATTCTGAAATACTGGCTTCTCTTGATTTTTATTCCACCCCTTCTGTTCTTCTATCATGCAAAACTAAATTTCCTCCTCTCTTTTTTGGTCCAAAACTTCCCAAAAAGATCTAAGTTCTATTATATTCTCTCTCTCTCTCTCTCCCTTTTCTGAGAAGTATCTTAGTAGGTTAGGTGCAGGGTAACTCATTGCAGATCATGCCCATGTCTTCCATTCTGTCATTCTTCTACAACCCATTCCTGTGCCATGAATAGATGACTCATTCCACCTTGACCTCACAAAAAGAGCTTGTATTCTGGAATCAGACAAAATATCAAGAAATTCCCATTTCTTCCATTTATTGGCTGCTGTGACCTTATGTGAGTCATTAAGTTCTATGCATCTTTCTTTATCTGTAAAATGTGAATTCCAGTACACAGGATTGCTATGGTGATGTGATAAAATTACATATAAGAAGCACCTAGCACACTGTCTCTACCCAGGAGGAATAAAAAATAATGTATCTTCTTATTCGTGTTTATTTCTCATGACTTACTGCATTGACTTTTCCTCAGACTTGTATAACCAAAAGACCCAGGAGACCCAATGTCAAAAGCCCAGTGTCTTTGTCTGTAAGGATATTGGGCAGTTTATCTAATTTTACTCATTTAGGAAGAGTAATAATTCTTTCTGTATCTTAACTTCATTGTAAGGATGACAAATTGAAGTGTGATAATGACTTACAAAAGTACTTATAAGTATTATAATAACAATAACTGTTAGCATTTTTTATTTTTGGCAACACAAGACATTGTGTTGGCACTTAATTTATCTATATATGTGAGCTCAGTCATTACAATCACCTACCAGAGAGTGAATATTCTTTCTAATATTTATGTGAGGGAACTGCAGCTCAGAAAGATGAAGTCACTGGGCCAAAGATACGTGTTTAAGAGGGACCAGAGCTGGAACAGAGGTACTCTGAACATTCACCCTTCTCTTCAGAGCCTTATGCAAATGTGAAGGGTCACAGTTGCATTCAGTCAGTGTCCTTTCACTAAAATGTTCCTTGGCCATTATTTGAATTGTGTCCCATCACTGCCTAGCCCCTTTTAAAGGTGTCTGTTAATTCTCCTAAAGACATTTTGGAATTAGGTTCTATTTGAGGTTATAGCTACTTTGTTTCCATATCATTAAATCCTAATTCCCTTTTGTAATCTCACTGTTGGGATCTATACTAAGTGCTAGAGGGGATTTGGAAAAAGGAAAAGAAGGGAGGAAGGAAGGAGAGGAGGGAGGAGTGGGAGGGAGGGAGGATGGGAGGAAAAACATACAGAGGTGGTGCTACTTCTCAGGAATGTACATAAGCTTTTCAGGGTAAAGGTACACCTGAGCTCATTTTCCCTCCTGCTCCATGCTGTTGTCAGGGTAGACTGTCCCCTCCTATCACCAATAGTGCTTAAGCCTCCCTCATGTCTCTCCCCCAGGTACAGATTAAAACTGTTCTGCAACCTTTGAACATTATTCTTTGCTTCCCTAAAATTCTGAGTCTTTGAAAGTGCTCACTCAAATAAGCAGAGAATATTTATATGCATACCACCTTTATGCTATCCTGTAGATTCAGGACACATTGAAAATTGTCAATTATATGCAATGAGTTAGGCTTTGGTTCATTTCAAAGCAGAGTTCTCTTGCCTCTGTTCCCACCTAGAGATTGAGTGTGGTCTCTATATACATACATTCCTATTCCAATCTGCACTTGAATTCATGTTCTTTGCTATTATAAACATGTTTATTTGATCTAAATGAATTCCATGGAGACAGAGGCAATGCTGTCTCTGCACTCTTTAACTTTCTTGTTGGAACGTGGCCAGGCAGTGAATGAGAAATATAAATTGGTGATTAAAAAGGAAATGAACAATCATCTGTACTAATATTAAATAATTGAACAGAGAATTTAGATCTAAGGGTCAATGCTTGTTAACCTAAATAATAATTCTTAAAAAACCATTTTTATGAAGAGTTTCAGATTATTATTTAGCCTGAGAGGTAATAATTTCTCTTGCTAGAAACTAGTTTTCCTTTGAGTAATTGTAAAAGACTTCTTAAGACAAATTTAAAATCAATGGATTTAGCAAGTAATAGGCTCAACTATAAAATTATCAAAATCTTTAAGGTAACAGCAACAGACACTATAAACAAAGTAAATGCTTTTAAATTTAAAAACTTAGGAGATATTTACCAAAATCATATTAGACGAAGACCTAATTTTGTAAGATGTGAAAAGTGCCTAAAAAAGAATTTAATTAAATTACAAAAAGAACACAATAAAAGGGAGCAAATAAAGTATGAACAGTCATTTCATAAAAGAAGAAATAAAAATGATCCACAAATAAAGGAAGTGAAGTTCAATCTTACCAAATAATAAGCAGGGAAATGCAATATTTGTGTTTTTATGGGGTATTTTTTCATTGGTTTAATTTTATATGGTTCTTACATCCATTGTCAATCAATAGAAGAAGACTAAAATATATAACAGTATATGCTTACTAATCAATACTAAGCAACCATTGAAAATAATTTGATAAATATATAAGGACAGAATAGTGTATCAAAACTACTCAGTATAAAAAGCAAGTCTTAGAAAAAAGTAAGTACAATGACCTCAGTTACCTAAAAAAAGCATATGCATGTACGATGCATATAAAAATATAAAATATAGATAAAGTTAATGAAAACGCTCTAAAAGGATATATGCCAAACTGAAACAAAAGTGGTTATCTATGTCTGGGACAGGAGAGGGGGTCGAAAGAGTGGAAAAATTAGATTGGGTATTAATGTTTACTTTTTTTCTGAGTTGTTTAAATTTTAATAATAAAAACACACTTTTTATAAATCAGGCAAATATAGATACTACATAGTAACATGTTTTCAGAGAAAATTCATTGAATTATTAGTTCATTAATAATAGTGTTCTCAAGAGTTGATATTTTTAAATATTTCTCTTTTTTTCCATAAGTAAGCCTTAGTTACGTATTTTTTTATCATACTGGTAGGGCTTAACGTTGCCTGGAATCAAGTATTTTCAGTAAATTAGAATCATTTGGAAAAAAAAATATCAGGTCCTCCTCAATAACACCACACTGCAGAGTGGGAGAGGTGGTGAGGATCTCAGTCAGCATGTTTGTTGGAAGGCCAGTTTCTGACCTTTGTATTTGAAAAATATTTTTTTTATTTGACAAAGAATGAAAAAAAATTAAAATTTTCTTTTCTCTACTGGAAGAGAAATTCTTGTTGGGTAATCTTATAAAACATTAAAAGAGACTTAATCTGTATCCATGTAGTTTGAGCACTTGTATTAAATAAGATGGAAGGAACATGGCACCTGGGGTGGATACAAATGTCTCAGTAGAAATGTGTGGCATACACCACCAATTACATGTCCTCCTTACCATCCACCTTGAATGGCTCAGTAACACAATTTCTGAGTCTCCATGGGTTGCTTGAAAAACTTAATAGACCTCTATTCTTTTGTGAAAATACCTCTCAAAAAGGAAGAAATGGAGATTTCCTGGTTCTTGGACATTAAAGAAATGCTGTAGATTCCCTTCTAATGAATGAGCCTGGGTGAAACTTTCAGGCACTTCAATTGTTTCAGTTATGAATATCCAACCTGGCTCTACATATTCCTTCTCAAAGGGTACAGAAATAATTCTTATTTTTCCATAAGGGTGATGAACTAAAATATTTTTCCTTCTACACAATTTGAACTGAACTGCATATACATGTTTTCATACTTAGTGTAGGGATAGAACAGTTGTTCATTATCCTTCTAACCCATTCTAAAACTGTCTCTTATTTAGTCAGAGGAAACTCTTGGAACTTCGGCTTTCTTCTCTTTGTGACAGTGTAACCTTGTCACCTGCTATTCTATAGCCATTTGTGGACTATTTTAGAAGTTCTTTGAAATTTAACATTTTTTCCCTCTTTCCAAGGTATTGAGATAGCATAGTGATTTTTTCCGCTATAGTGATTATTTCTAAAACTGAATGAATAATAGCACCAACCTCATTGTGCCGACTTGAGAATTATAAGAGATGATGTGATGATGTATGTTAGTGGAAGGCTCAGTACCTAGATTACATGGAACGCTTAATAAACAAGAACTGCTAGTGCTATTTTTTTCTTCTGTAAATTCCTATTTTCTCTTTTATTCTAAAATATCACTACAAACTGCTATACTTTGCTCCTTTTCTAACTTAAATTTGATGTTTCTTCAATTACATACCAACCACCTGTGTGAAGAAAAGTGAAAACAAAACAAAACAAAAATAGAACATACCATGACTATTTCCAAAAATTCAGCTACCTAGCATTGCACAAACAACACTTGGAAGGATGGTTTGATTTTCCTCATTTCAATGTCTTTTTTCTTTCCTTCTTTTCCATGTCTACCTTTTAAGTGGCTGCTTGCAGTAACCAGTAAAGTTGTATAGGCTACAAGTGTGGTGATGTCATACTCCCTCCCCTCCACACACACACGCATAATCGCCTTTGTTTCAGATCACTGTTGAGCTTAATCATAATTCTTTAACTGAAAGGAGGAATCAGGCATTTGCTTCAAATTCCCTGGGGAGAAAACTCTATCAAGACAGCTTATTTCTCATTCTACTGCTTCTCCACCTGTAGAGGAGGAATGTGTTTGTTTAGTAACCTTAGGGTGGCCAGGGAATCCCAGCTTTCACACATCCATTCCCTGATTCCTCTGGGAGTCACTCCCACAAATCCCCCAAAGAAATCAAGATGGAAAAAATGTTTCCCATTCTTGTTCAGATATTACAGAAACCAGAAGTAGTCATCTTTCTCCTCCACCCTATTACATGGGAAGTTTCTCACCTGTTCCCAATCAAACCATCTATCTAATATATGAAGAGGAATCAGGGGAAAGGAAGCGATCTAAAATTTACAAATTGCCTAAAACATATCAGTAAATTACAAGAATTATTTTTGACTATCATCACAGTCCTATGAAGATGGTAATATAGTCTCCATTTCTCCTCTGAGTGAGCTTCAGAGATGTTAAGAGATTTGCCTAATTCCCAACATGAAATGGAGCAGAAGAAAATGATGCCATTTTTCTATTAATTTTAATTTCCTCCTGACTCCCTACAAAATCCCCCAACTCCCCGTGATATAGTGTATTTTTCCACACTAACATTTGCATCATTTTTTTAATTTTATTTAAATTTTATTTAGTTAACATACAGCGCAATATTGATTTCTGGAATAGAATTCAGTGACTCATCACCTACATACAACACCCAGTGCTCATCACAAAAAATGTCCTCCTTACAATCCTTCCCCCGTCTATCCATCCCCTCACCCACCCACCTCCCTCCCTCAACCCTCAGTTTGTTCTCTACTATTAAGAGTCTCTTATGGTTTATTTCCCTCTCTTCCTCTCCCCATCCCTTCCCATATGTTCATCTGTTTTCTTTCTTAAATTCTACATATGAGTGAGATCATATAGTATTTGTTTTTCTCTGACTGACTTATTTATACTCTAGCTCCAACCACATCATTGCAAATGGCAAGATTTCATTCTTTTTGGTGGCTGAGCAATATTCCATTGTGTGTGTGTGTGTGTGTGTGTGTGTGTGTGTGTGTGTGTGTGTGTGTGTGTATACTATATCTTCTTTATTCATTCATCATTCAGTGGACATTTGAGCTCTCTCCATAGTTTGGCTATTGTTGATAATGCTGCTATAAACATTGAGTTGTACCCCTTTAAATCTGTATTTTTTTATCCTTGGGTAAATACCTATTAGTGCAATTGCTGGATCCTAGAGTAGCTCTATTTTTGACTTTTTGAATAACCTCCATACTGTTTTCCACAGTGGCTGCACCAGCTTGCATTCCCACCAACAGTGTAAGAGGGTTCCCCTTTCTCCGCATCCTCGCCAACACCTGTTGTTTCTTGTGTTGTTGATTTTAGCCAACCTGACAGGTATGAGGTGATATCATGGTTTTGGTTTGTATCTCCCTGATGATCAGTGATGTTGAGCATCTTTTCATGCGTCTATTGGCCATCTGAATGTCTTCTACGTTTGCATCATTTGATGTCAGAACAAATATGATAATTTTTGTTTTTTTATGTTATTTGCTATATTTTCTTTCTACAAGTACTAATAATTTATTTAGGGTAGGAACTTTCCTTCTTTGCTAAACACTTTTTTTTTAAATATTCAACATCATTCAGGGAAATTGAGTAAAAAACAAAGTTCGCAAGAATTTAACATATCTGCTCTTTCTTTCCTAATAAGCTTTTATAAGCTGCTCCTGAGAATGAGCAAAATGTCGGTTCTTTCGCCTGAAATAGAATGTAACCTTTTTCAGTTTCAGCTGCATGTTATAGTCTGGTTATCCTGTGTAGGTGTGCATTCCATAGCAGAACAATCGTTCAGGTAATAGAGGAAGACGAATTAGATTATAGAAAATGGATATAGGAGAGTATCTTTAATATCTTCACAAAAATGTTGAAAATTATCCATGGACTGGTAGTCAAAGTGGAGGGGTGGCAGTTTGGAAGCTTGTCAGTACTCTCCTAGATATGTTTTGTTGGCTATTTCTGCTAACTCAACTTTATTTTGTTTTGTTATGTTCTGGTTTTGGTGATTTAGACACATTCTATCTTTTTTTTTTTGGACACATTCATTTTTTTGAAAAGATTTTATTTATTTATTTGACAGAGAGAGACACAGTGAGAGAGGGAACACAAGCAGGGGCAGGGGGAGAGGGAGAAGCAGACTCCCCACTGAGCAGGAAGCCGGAGGCGGGGCTGGATCCCGGAGGCGGGGCTGGATACCTAAGCCGAAGGCATACACTTAATGACTGAGCCACCCAGGCACCCCAAAACATTCATTTTTGATATGAGGAAATACTTTATAGTATGTTTCGAGATACTTTAATAGAATGTGCTAAAATGTAAGAAGCATGTATCAGTTCCTATAAGCTCTCTCAAAAACTTTATGAAACAATCATCCTGAACAAAGTTCTGTTTGCAGACTCTTATTCTAAAAATGCAAGACAAATAATAAAAAAGCGTATTATTTTGTCTGGTTCAGACAACTTTTCCTTAATATTCTTGCATATACGTGGACAGTACAGACCATTTGTGAGCATGTGCATTGTGTGTGTGTCTCACTGTAGGTCACAGTCAAAAACTTTAAATGCCATTGTCCAAAATGATAGCACCAGAGAGGTAGAACTCTTAAGAAACTTTTCCCACATTCAGAACCCAATTCTTTGCTTAAAACACTATCTTCATTTCTGCGGTGCTTTGCTTTAATAACTATGAAAGCAGTTAGCAGAAGAATACAAGGATAAAACAAAACTCCAAAAAGGAAAATAGTAATGAAATCATTGCAAACACTTGAGTATTCAATTTTTTAGATTAATTTTTAAAATAATACATACATCTCTTAAAATTCAGTTAATAAATAGGGATAGCAGACCAGTAAGGTTCAGACCTGAGCACTACAACTTGCTGGTTGAGGAACCCTGGACAAAGTTATTTAACCCCACTAGGCTACACATCCTCATCTATGAAATGAGGATAAATCTACTCCCTGTCTTCTCAGATAGTTAACAAAATTAAGCTGTGTAAGGACTTAGTACTTCACACGTAATACATTTTCAACAACTTTTAACTATTAGTTCTACAGCTCTGCCAAAAGGATTACAAAGTACTAATTTATAGACTGACCTAATATTGTTTTATCTTATTTTATCCAGTTTTGTATGCTTATATAGATTATACCTTTTCAAAATTATTTGCAGAATCAGTAGTCTTTCGAGGAAAAAATAAATTTTGCTTTTTGATCTTTGAGAGATATTCTTTATTTGTAAGTTCCTATGATCCTATGTTGGACAGCTATAATTTTACTTTACTTAATTTTTACTGTAGAATTTTAATAGTTGAACTAAATTAAGAGTGATTTTTAAAATGATTTCAGACAGATATGTTTAAGTGCTTCCCTTTTCATGACTCTTAAATAGAGAAGCCCCACAAATATGAGATTGACAAGTTTTTAAAAAAATATCAGATACATGGGGCACCAGGGTGGCTCAGTCAGTTAAGTACAGATGACTCTTGATTTCAGCTCAGGTCATGATCTCATGGTCCTGGGATCGAGCCTGGTGACAGGCTCCCTGCTCAGCAGGGAGTCTGATTCTCTCCCTCTGCCCTTCTCCCTGTGCTCACTCGCTCTCTCTCTCTCTCTCAGATAAATAAATAAATCTTGTAAAATTACCAGACACATAAGTTTTGGAGAGAGTTGAAAGACAGAAGTAAAGAGAAGAGATATAAACAGATAAGAAAATGCATTCTAGGGGCGCCTGGGTGGCTCATATGGTTAAGCATCTGCCTTCGGCTCAGGTCATGATCCCAGGGTCCTGGGATCGAGCCCCACATCAGGCTCCTGGCTCAGCGGGGAGCCTGCTTCTCCCTCTCCCTCTGCCTCTCTCCCTGCTCATGCTCTCTCTCCCTCTCTGTATCTCTGTGTCTCAAGTGAATAAATAAAATCTTTAAAAAAAAAAAAGAAAATGCATTCTAAAATAAAATTAGCATATGCTCATTATTAAACTGCAGCTAATACCAAAAGATAAAAATAACAATGTTAATATTTTGGTGTATAGGGTTTAAAGGTATAGTATGTGCATACCCACAGCTAATAGGTTTTTTGTTGCTGTCATTGGGGTCACACCGGACCTAAAGTTTTATGTTTCTTTTGTGACTCTATCCTGGATATTTTTTATGTCAACAAATATAAGTCAATAGCATTGTTTTAACTCTATAGTATTCTATCCTTTGTTTAGACCATATTTTTTAAACCCTTATTCAAAACCATTTACCTTATATCTTATACTTAGAGATTGCAAACAATGTTTCCATCCTTGTATGAAGCTACCTGTGTCCTTCACTAAATACTCCTACTTCAGTTCTCAAATGTAGCCACCAATTATTGAATGACAACAATGTGACAATCACAGTAAAAACATTTTATATATAAAATACATAATATATATGTTATTTCATATACTTATTACAATAATCCTGTGAGATAGGTACCAGCATTAATGTCATTTTACCAGACAGGGTGACTGAGGATTAATACAGACAAATAACTTGACAGAAGTCCATGTAAAGCTAGAATTATAACCAATACAAATTGATTCCAAACCCATGTGTGTAACCATTTCACTATGCTACCTATCTCCTGTGGTATATACATCTTAACTTTTGTTAGTATTTCCTAATTTGTTTCCAGAAATTTTAAGTTAATTTTTGATGAATAACCTACATTCTATTTTGTGGGACAACTGCAATTCAGTTGTCCCTAATCCCCAATGCATTATCTATTATGGAATCTTGTCAAATAGCTGCATGACACATTCAAATCTCATGGCATTTTCAAAAAGGGACAAAACATGCTATTGCTGAGGAGTTTGTAAAACCAGTTGCAAAGTTAAGAACTAATATGTTGCCTGGAAACAAAAAAGAACAAGTTATTGGCAAAATCACTTTGTCAGATGACTTTACTGAATGCCACGTAATATGAACTGCAGACAATGTCATTAAGAAACTATTGTCTGAGTCTTCTGGCTGATAGTTTTGTCCATAGTTACCAAAAAACTCAGATGTTTGTGGTAAAATCAAATGTTAGCCTGTGTATGGTTCATATATATGAAGGACATTTCGTTCACTGCAAATTTGTGCTAGGAGAGAAGAGATATTTCTTTAGTTACTGCTTATTATTCTTTGGAAAAATATTGTAGCCTCAGACAATATTCTACTGGGATTAGAGATGAGTAAGCACAAGTTATTGGCCCCAGGGAAGGTTTTAATAAGCAAATGGCCAGAGGCTGCACCTTAGTGCCAATACTTAAACTGCTTTCAGCCAGGGACCAGTTGGCCGGCCAATCTAATTAATTCTGACCATAGCTCAACATCAAAAGAAATAATGAGCAATGGAAATATGAAAAGATTATGGACAGTAAGTATACAGTGTAAAAATATGCACAGCAAATGTAAAACTCTCCTTTTCTCTTTGACAGTATACTGGCTGTTGAACGGAGAGGTACTTTTGAAATGAGGGCAAAGAAACAAACATTTCTTCCCAAACCATACTTCCATGTGTGTAATTTCAAGTGACTTCCTCAAGCAGCATATCTCAATGATACATTCAGTGTCTAGCATAGACAAAATCATTTACTCATTGACAGAAACATGACTTTTCTGAGATAAAGATAACAGGATCCCTTAAGACCAAAAGAAAATCCTGCAAAATCCTGATAGACTGACTTTTTCTAATACTTGATGATTTTCTTTATCTCCTAGTTGCCTGAGGAATATATTGATGTGTTCCTATTGATACACTGATGTAAATGGATGTGATATCATTGGGCATATTTAAAAATCACATCCATATGCTGTATTAGATCATGAAGAAATCATTTCAAAGTAAAATATCACCAAAGAGTTTATTAAAAAGTCATTTACCCTTGACTTCTGAATAGTTGAATGAGTTGAATCATTTAACCTTTTAGCTTTGAGCATGATATGTTGACTTAATATCTGATGAAGCACCAGAAATTGGATTCAAGAAGAAATATCTCAGCATTCAAAACTGCTTAACAAATCTTCTGAATGCTTGCTATAAATCTTAATAGATATAATTGAAAGTTTAGATTTAATTTTACTAAGAAACAGAATGCATTAGTACCAATTTATCCTTAAGTCAGATTTAAACAGCATCTTCTTGCAGTTATGAAATGATTATATAATGTCATCATATTTTATCTTTATATTTTAATTGTGATGAACATTTTAATGTACCTAAAATCGGCAATCATTTTGCGTACTAAGTATCCATTAAGTGGTCTGCAGATGCTAAAAGATTGATGTCATGCTTAGGAATAGCTCCTTCACAGCCCTTGTACATTATCTTAATGCTTTTTACATTCAGAAGAGAGCAAATTTTACTCCAAAGAAATATAAAGAATCATTTAAGTATTGTGAAGTTGTGTGGGTAGGAGGTTGGGGACATTGTTGGGTTTTAAAGCAATAGGAAAAAAGAAATAAGTATCATCATACTTTCAAATCAAAAGCTATTCTCACATTTCACAAATAATTTAACATGACTTATGAATATAAAATTTTAATATGACATGAATCAAACTTGATCTTTACAGCATATAGACTACATACTGAAAAAATGGAATAGTGTATAGGCACATGGAAACACAACAGTTGCTAAACCTTTGACATTTACCTTTTCCGTATGCATCAAGCCAAAATTTAGATTCATGGCCATCTTAAATCAACTAGCAAATATTTATCAAGAACTTATTAATTCAGAGCATATTGTAAAATGCTGCAGGGATGAACCCATGAGATGTGACTTTTTTCCTCAGAGACTTGGTAGTTGTATTTTCTTCTTTCTCATGTTCTAAATTTCTCCTTTCACATATGTTTTCATTTGGGGTGGGGAGGGGGGTGGTATAGTGATCTTAAATGGTAGTGGTCAGACCATTTGCCAAAGGACATGTTTTTTTGGCCAGTTGTATTCCTTAACAAAAATCATTCCCAGATTCCTTTTCATTCCTTAATATTCAGTAAATACTATTCCATTCAAAATGTAAAGGGATTCTAATACCATTCTCCAATAAATGAAACCAGGGCTCTTTGAAGGAATGGCTGATTTCAAGGCTGGGGCAAGGAATACACAAGATGAGCCTGAAGGATCTCATTTACCAGAAGTAAGGAACTGTTCAAAAAAAAAAATAAATTAATTAAAAAAATAAATAAAAAGGGGTGCCTGGCTGGCTCAGTCATTAAGTGGCTGCCTTCGGCTCAGGTCATGATCCCAGTGTCCTGGGATCGAGCCCCACATCGGGCTGCTCCCTGCTCAGTGGGAGGCCTGCTTCTCCCTCTCCCACTCCCCCTGCTTGTGTTCCCTCTCTCGCTGTGTCTCTCTCTGTCAAATAAATAAATAAAATCTTTAAAAAAAAAGAAAATAATTTAAAAAATAAATTAAAAAAATAAAAGAATGGGAGCCTATCAAAGGAACCAACTGTAAGAACTCGTAATGGCCAGTTTTTTTTTATTTATTTATTTGACAGAGAGATAGAGAGCACAAGTAGGCAGAGTGGCAGGCAGAGGGAGAGGGAGAAGCAGGCTCTCTGCTGAGCAGGGAGCCGGACATGGGGCTCGATCCCAGGACCCTGGGATCATGACCTGAGCCGAAGGCAGCCGCTTAACCGACTGAGCCACCCAGGCGCCCGTAATGGCCAGTTTTGAGTAAAGTAAAATAGAATAATTTTATCAACATAGCAAATGCTGTAGTATTACAGTGTAACCCAATGTATAAAATGAATATCCACTAGTGCATATTTATATGAATAAATGTTTAAATAAATAAATGAAAGAGAAAAGACAGTCTCTTATACAGAAAAAGTCCAAATAATTTGTGTAAATACTCTGTCCTCAAGGAGAGGGGGCATAACTCTCAGCTCCTTAAATGTGAGCTGCCTGTAATGACTTCTTCTCAAATACTACAGCATGGAAATGTAGAACTTGAGGAACTTTACAATGTTGAAACCTGATAAACACTACCTCCGTCAGGTGGTGAATGTTATCAGTCATGGTAAGTCATGCTGATAGCATGTATCCTTGGTATAGTGTGATAAAAATGGCACTTCATTGCTCTCTTTGGTCTTCCTCCCCAAATCCCATAATCTCACTCTAACCAGGAGAATAATCTTAAACAATCCAAACTGAGAGTTATTCCACAAGATATCTGACCAATACTTCTCAATACTTTAAGGTTATTAAAAATAAGGAAACTTCGAAGAAACTGTCACAGCAAAGAATTGCACTTAAGGGCACATGTTAATATAACGTGGTATCCTGGATGAGGTCTTGGAACAGAAAAAGAACACTGGATAAACATTAAAGAAATCTGAATGAGGTATGGGGTTTGGTGTATAATAATGTATCAGTCTTGGTTCAATAGTTGTGACAAATGAGTCATGGTAGCATAAGACATTAACAATAGGGGAAACTGGATTTGGAGTACACAAAAACCCTCTGTCCTATATTTGCAACATGACTGTAAGTGTAAAACTATCCTGAAATTAAAAGTTTACTTAACACACTATATATGACAGGCTACCTGAAGCTATAAACTGAGGAGCTCTATGGAGCATCCCAGGAATACTAAAAGAAGGAAAGTGGGTCTCTGTGTGCTCATAACTAACTGCGCACCTGTTGAACCACTGGATTGTCCTCTCAGTTTACTGGTTGGTGGATATTCTACATACTTGTCTCCATTCTTATTGCCTCTTTCAATAATAAACTACAAGAAAGTACAGATGTTACCTGTTCTGAATCAGTCCTGCCCTCTCTTAATAAAAAAAGAGGGCAGCAATAGTTTTCTGGTACAGAACTAGGTATTAACTACCTTTGGGTAAAATGACTTTTAGAGAAAGAATCTTTAAATGACAGAGGCAGGATACTCTTAACAAAGATGAGGTTTTACTTGATTTTCATTCCTTACTTTTTCTTTCATGTGCTTCTATTTTTTTTCATCGGTTGTCTTATTAAAATAGATCCACATGCTGACAATGCAAAATGATAGCTTCCAAAGGAAGCCAGGCAACGGAATATTCTTGTGTAACAGCACTGAAGCACCTATGTGTTCTTTTTTTTTTTAACACTACTTATTTTATAAGGAAAGTGAAATTTGAAATGCCATTTCCTAATGCAAAAAAGAGAGAGCAAATGCTGTTGGCACAGATTGTTAGCAACAAAGTTGAGGACACACTGAACAGGCTGAACTTATATTGGTGTGTAGTCTATCAGCAATACAGAAGCGGTCAGGACTGAGTTGGATTCCTTAACAAAGCATCCTGTTCCTTCCTGCCTACCTCTTATATCACTTGTTATTTTAACATACAGACATTTTCAAGAGTCTACAAGTGAATTCTACTAGTCAAGAAACCCCATCCTTTCTGCAGCATGTGTTACCTCTTTTAAAGCAGAAGTTTCTCTTTCAGGAATACTTAAACACAGTTTGAAGTGTTCATGTAAAATTTTCAGAGAAGAAGTGTCACCATAATCAGACACCATTAAAGCAGAGGTCACTTTTTTCAGAAAAAAAAAATCATTAACCAGTTATTGATTGCCTTCAGTGTGGAAAATGCAAAACTCAATTTAATCTCCATGTTTAAAAAAATTGCCTACTGGCTGGAAATTAACATGATATGTGCTGGAGAATAAGACTTTTGCTTTGTAAGCTACTTTCAACACTGAGAATATTCATATTCTTCCATTTTAGTGTTCAGCTATCTAAGGTATGACATGCATTATGTGCCGAAAATCTTGACAGAAATGCAGTTACATTTGAAAAATAAAAGAAATGCTTCATATCCTATATTTACCTTAGAATTGGGTAATAATTAAAATAAAACACTTCAATTTTATAGAATATCAATTTTTCTTTACTAAATCTAGACAAATACAGGTTTATTTTTATTTCTTTGGTTAGAATTAAAGAGATTTTTCAAATTATCCCAAAAGTATTATGTTTGTGACAGGTTATCTATAATACAATGTGGAAGCTATGCTTTAGTGATTAGTTTCTTTTGAAATGTCCTTTTCTTATTGGTTTTTAGACTTTAACGATATTGATCCTGATGATAACATCTAGACAAAGTATATAGGCTAGTAGATCATTTTCCCAAATATTGGAATAGTACTAGTTCTAAGAGATTATTAACTATTTTATGAAAAAAGAAAAAATGTTCCATGATCAAATAAATTTCAGAAATATTGCCTACCATAGTCTCCTCTAAGTTTCTTTTCATTAACATATGAAAGGTTCTGGTAAATCCCGTAGAAAGGATGTCTGCCAAAAATATTTTGAGAGCAGTAGGAGTAAGACAGCAGAAGCAAACAGCATCCAAATTATGAAGAATCTTTTATGCCTTGTTTAAAAGTTTGGAACTTCTCCAAATTTTCTTTTTAAAATGACCACTGTAGCAATAATGTGAAGGATGAATAGAGACCTATTTAGAAAACTTTTTCAAATCAAAACAAAACAAAACAAAAAAAAAAAAACCTGAGCAAAAGTAGCTACAATCATATTGGAAAGAAGTAAAAAGATTAAAAATACATTAGAGAGAAATGGCAGGATTTGAAGATTCTCTGAGTGTCAGAGATTAGAATGCAAGAGTGATTCAAGTTTATGGTTTTGGTGGTTAGTGGATGTTGGAGCCACTTACTAAAATCAGGCACATAAAAAGAGCATCAGAATTCAGTGAGATAAAATGGAAAATCTGTTTTCACATATGTCGAGTTTGAGGTATCTGTAGAAGATCAAGGAAGAGATTCCCAGTATATAGTTGATAAAGAACCACGGAATTCAAGGAAAAGGCCTAGGCCATGGGCATATAGCAAATAGGTGGTAAATTCGTGGAAATTGATGAAGGAAGTCAAGAGACAATAGTCAGAATGTGAAATCTAGAGAGCACAACAGGAACAAAGAGTCTGATGACTAAGTATGCAGGTGGAAAGACAGTGAGCAGAGTCATGGAAACTAAGCGTAGAGAGTGGACCAAAAAAGAGGGAGTATGAGTTTCTTTATATATTTTTAATGTTAACCCCCTATTAGAAATATGATTTGCATATATTTCCTCCTTTTCATTTTGTTGATGGTTTTGTTTACTGTGCAGAAGCTTTTTTTTTTTAAGATTTATTTATTTATTTAAGAGACAGAGAGAGATGATGAGTGGGGGGAGGGGCAGAGGGAGAGAGTCTTCAAGCAGACTCCCTGCTGAGCACAGAACCTGTCGTGGGGCTCAAGTTAGATCCATGAGATCATGACCTGAGCCAAAACCAAGAGTCGGACGCTTAACCATCTGAGCCACCCAGGTGCCCCTGTGCAGAAGCTTTTTAGCTTGATGTAGTGTCACTGGTTTATTTTTGTATTTGTTGCCTATGCTTTTGGTGTCAAATCCAAAAAAGCATCTCCTGAACCAATGTCAAGGAGCTTATTGCCTGTTTTCCTTTGGGAGTTTTATGGTTTCAAGTATTTATTCTCTTTTGGCTTGATTTTTGTGTGATAGGGGTCAAGTTTCATCCATGCATGTGACTATCCAGTTTTCCCAGCACAATTTATTGAAGAGCCTGTCCTCTCCCCATTGCATATTCTTGTCTCTTTTGTCCTAAATCGATCATAAATGTGTGGGATATTCCTGGGCCCCCTATTCTTTACATTGATCTATATATATCTGTTTTTATGCCAATACCATACTGTTTTGATTACAGCTTTGTAATACAGTTTGAAATCAGGATGCATGATACCTCCAGTTCTGTTGTTCTTATTCAAGTTTGCTTTAGCTTTTGGGGTCTTTTGTGGCTCCATACAAATTTTAGGATTTTTTTTCTATTTCTGTGAAAAATGTCATTGGAAATTTAGTAGGGATTGCATTGAATTTGTAGATTGTTTTGGATAACATGGGCATTTTAACAGTATTTCTTCCAATTCATGAACACAAAATATCTTTCCATTTATTTACGTCTTGAATGGCTAATAGTTTTCTTATAGTGTCAGTGTATAGGTCTTTTAAAATTGATTATAGTGATGGTTGCTGTATTTAATACAACTGTAAGTGTATTAAAAACATTGAATGGTACACTTTAAAAGAGAGAATTGTATGGTATATAAATAATATCAAAAAGCTACTATGTTAAAAACAACAACAACTCTGGATTTGCTACTTGGGAGTTAATAGTGACTTCAATGGAGGAGTTCCAGTAGTGGTTGGAGTTCAAGCCAGATTGAAGAGAGTCAAGAAATAAATGAGATGAGGAAGTTAGTAACAAACTTCACCTGCCCTTTCAAGGTGTTACAACAAAGGAGATAGGATAGTACTAGCATGGGAGAAGGGTTTTTTTTTTCCTAAGTTTTTATTTGAATTCCAGTTAGTTAGGGGTGTCTGGGTGGCTTAGTCGGTTAAGCATCAGACGCTTGGTTTTGGCTCAGGTCATGATCTCAGGGTTGTGAGATCGAGCCCCATGTCGGACTCCATGCTCAGCTCAGAGTCTGCTGGGGATTCTCACTCTCCCCCTCTCCGCCCCTCCCTCCTGCTCACACTAGCTCTCTCTCAATTAATACATCTTTAAAAAATAAATAAATACTTTCCAGTTAGTTAACAGTCAGTGTAATATTAATTTCAGGTGTAAAATATAGTGATTCAACACTTCCATACAACACCTGGTGCTCATCATAACAAGTGCATTCCTTAACCCCCATCACCTATTTAACCCATCCCCTACTTACCTCCCCTCTGGTAACCATCAGTACGTTCTCCATAGTTAAGAGTCTGTTCTTGGTTTGCTTCTTTCTCTCTTCTTTTTCCCTTTGCTGATTTGTTTTGTTTCTTATATTCCATATATGAGTGAAATCATATGGTATCTGAGTTTTCAGAGACAGCTCTAGAATTGTGTTGCAAGGTGAGAACCCAAGAAACCTGGGAATTTGACAGTGGTAGACCGGTCCTTGACATACAACTACATCTCCGGATACTGGTTGTCTTCTCTGAGATTTAGCTGGCTACCACTTGGTTACTTTTATTGTAATATATAACCCTTCTCCTTGTCTGCTGGACATACCTCTCCCAATTCTAACTGTATCCCTCCTTTACTTTACATACCAGCACTTCTGTAGGGATTAATTAGCCCAAACATATCTAACTATCTAATACATGTTTATCTGTGAAAGGATATTTTAATGTCAAGGCTAAAGCAAATAGCTTATACACATGGGTATCCTGCTCATAAACTTGCCTAATAAGCTATAAGACCCTTTTAAAAACTAGTGATTTCAGAGATGAAACCAAGTATAGGAAGTTGGCACAGAAAATCAATCCCAGTAGAATTTTCTAGTCCTAAGGCAAGTTTCTAGTTCTTAAATTCATCTGTACAGCTCCTTCTTATATTAATAAGTGATACTAAAGGCAAGATTAATCTGTGATAGTAGAAGTACTTAAATTATCTTCCTTCTGGCCATAAATAGGAAAAAGGGAAACATGATCAAGTTATAAATAAGAGCAATGACCAGTAAAAGGCTAGACTATGTCAGTGTCCAATCTAAGAGAAAAAGCAGGCTGCAATTTGCCAAAAGTGAACAAAAGACCAAATCCCAGAAGAGCTACAGAGAGAAAATGATCAGAATCAAAACAGACTTGAATTAGGAGCCACTTAGAGGTTCATCATTAATGAACATAGTATGACCAGATGAATCTGATCCTAAATCAGAGGTTGTGTCTTGCTACAGAAGAGAAAATCTACTTGAAGGATCAAGATACATTATTTTGTTTGTGAATCCTCAAAAATCTCATTAAAATATACATACAACGTGTAGAGAGTAGAATATACATATTAGCACTCCATGGCTGTATATTGTGCTAATATGGGTTTCTCATTATTGTTATTATTTTCTTGTTAGTGTTATTTTTTACCTAAGAAAGAGCATTAGCTCTGGGGAGAATACATAGAATGATCAAGTTTTTATCATAATAAACTTAAAATCATAGCAACATAGTATTTTAAAGAACATTTTCACCTTGATTAAGTCGTATCACCTCATAGAAGTCCTATGATTTTGACAAAGCAGATATTTTGCCTGCATTTCAGAAAGAGGGAATTTGAATATAGGGAAGTTTGAGGTCCTTCCCTAAATGCCATAAACAGTCAATGTCACAGCTAGAAAAGACACCAAGACTATTTTAACCTGAAAGAATTCTCATCTACTACGTTGCCTCCTCATCTGATTTTGTGCATTTTTTGTAATTGCATGACCTTGGACAAGTTCCTTAGCCTCTCTACACCTATGTTCCAAGTTCCATGCCTGGAAAATGCAGGTACTGAGAGCCATTTAGTTAGCTATGAAGATGAAATGACATACAGAATGTAACTGCTCCCCTCAGTGCTGAGGAACACAGCAGCACTCACAAATACTACCTATGTTGTTATTTCGCCTACACAACAGCAGAATAATTTAGGGAAGTTGAGAGATTTCTTCACAGGCATTAATCCAACAAGCCTTCACTGAGTGTACAGTATTTGCCAGGCACTGTGTGAGCTACTGAAAAAACAAGAACACAAAAGTATAGCTCCTTGCCTTGAGTGGTTTCTTGTCCAAGGAAGGAAAGTACACATGCAAATTCCTACTTGGCAAATTGATTTCAATCAGTAAGAAAAAACAGTGGAGAGTGGGTGGTGTAGGCATCAGGCACAGAGTGGTCAGAGTGGTCTGGAGGCTTAGGGAATGTTTCCTAGAATGTGGCATTCCAGGCAGAGAGAGGAAAATGAGAGATGATGAAACAGGAACTTCTTCAGAGTGCCTAGAAAACTGTAAGCGAGGTCAGTATGGCCATGAGGGCCAGAGTAAGGATGATGAGGGCCCCGATAAGATAGAAATTAATGGTTAGCACAAGGAGATATTTTCTTCAAAGCAGGTAAGTCATATAGTTCTTTCTTTTCTTCCCGCCTCCCTCCCTCCCTCTCTTCCTCCCCTCCTTCCTTTCCCCTCCCTCTAGTTCTTCCTATCTTCCTTCTTACTTTTGAGCACCCTTTCCCCATGCCTCAACTTCCAACCCTCAGGCATGCCATATCCTTAGTATAGGTCAGTGCTAAGACAGGGCCATTCACAACTGTTGTACTATTTGTTTGTTCAACAAGATTATTTTAAAATATAAAGATATGAATCTGGTGAATGGATTGAAATTTTAGACAGTATAGCAAAGTCATGTGTCTTTGTGAATAAAGGAAATAAGTGGGAATCACACTGCCTTGTTAGAAACCAGGAAGGGGCCATATGACAGAGGGCAATAGTTTAAGCAGATTCCCCGTCCCCACTCCATGGCACGCATCTGCTTTGCTTTTGCTCTTTGACAATAGTGAACTCTGGTTGTGTACCTGTCTCAGAAAGCCTCAACTTACCTAGGGTAGAGGTAAGGCTTTCCAGATAAACAGTAAACTGTTTATCAATGTGTTCTTCCTGTCCAAGTTGGGTCTCCTGTTTCCCTCTACTCACTTCAGCACTCTCACCCAGCTATACTATGGCACCTTTTACACACACAGGCACGCATTTACATGCTCATTAATGGCAACCTGTTTATTAATCATCCGTGACTCTCATTTTTGTGGAAAGTTAGTTTTTAAATCCTCTTTCTTCCTTAGTGATTTTTTCCCCAATTAGTTGAATGAATGATGATATTTGTTTGCAGCTTCCAGTGTTGCCCATAAAGAACACCAGTTATTCATTTAGGGAAATTGCTTGATCAATGCTATGCAGGTCTATTATATCTTTTTTTTTTTTTTTGCTGATAGGAAAAAGAGTGATATGCCAGATTGAAACAACTGGAAAAACAGATTGCTGAATTAGAAGTGAAGATATAATTAGATGCACCCTCCAATAATTGGTTAGAATTGAAAGCATTTAAGTCTGTACATAATCAAATATTGCCTGGAAACATTACAGCATCCTTATTTTATGCTAAATAGATTTTTATGGAAGGGCAATAAAGAAGGAAATCTGCCTGCTAATTTGATTAAAAACACAATGGATCTCTGTTATTTCAGCTATTAAGACTCCAAATAGGAGGAGGCTGATTAGAAAAGAAGAAATTAATTTCATATTTGAGATCTATTATCAAACGTTGCATATTTTAAAGTGGAATTATTCTTAACAATTGATGTATTTTCATAATTACTCTCAGAAAAGAATAGATGTATTCCTAGCTTCTCTTTAAAATGAAAAAATCTAAAGAAATAATAGTGCTCTATCATTGGTATTTATGGGAGAAAAAAAGTAGTTTATTAACCACATAAACCCATTGTACAGAAAATACAACAGAGATTAAAAGTATTCCACTCACAAAGGCCATCCCAAAACATAGATCTGTAGAATTCCACAATTTAAAGACTATATCCATTTCCTGCTTATACTATTTACAATTGATTTATTATGTCATAGCTATCAGTGAACATGTTCTCTTTGTCTAATTATTTATTCATTCGTTAGGCAGATATTTACTGAGCATCTATAGTGCGGCAGTGTTTCTTTTCAGGCACACTGTAGGGAATGTAGAAGACAAAATTTCCCATGATCAAAGATTTTGTAATCTATTTGAAAATGGGCAATGTAATAAATAAATAAGCACAATATATAGTATGTTGGGTCATAATAAATGCTAAGGAAGACAAATATGGAGGAATATATGAGGTATGGGAATGGGTTTTGATTTTAGAGTTGGTGGTCAAAGAAGGCCTCACTGAGGAGATTTTGACTCAGGATTAGAATGAAGAAGTAAGTGAAGGAGCCATCCTTGTGGATACCTGAGAAAGCCTTTAAGCAGATGTGCAAAAGCCCTGAGGCACGCTTTTTGGAGTAACGGTGAGAAAGCTTGTGTTGAAAAAGCACATCAAAGCAGTGGCAAGGATGGGATGGGAGTGGGAGGTGCCTATTCCGTTAAGTCTTAGAGGTCACGAGGACACCATAAACATTTGACTTCTAATTAGAGTGACATGGGAAACTGGTTTTGAGCAGAAGAGAAATAACCTGCCTTATTTCATTGGATGTGAGTTTATAAATGGCAGGGGCTGCTGTAGAACATAGTTTTGTACCCTCACCTAAGTGGCCTAACATGTTTCCTCTTAAATAGGGTTCAGAAATATGTTTTAAATAAACATAGTTCCAAAGACATTTCCAATTTCCTTTTTCATGCGTATCCTATCACTCTACTGGTTTGTAGACAACTCAAGAACCTTTTAATCTACTTTATTATCTAGTATGCAGTCAACACTGAAAGTGCTTATCAATGATGCTATAAAATGTGCCTCTAATTTAAACACAAAAAAATGACACATTTGGAAACTTTAAAGGAAAACATGAGGGGTCATATCTTTATAATCCAATTTAAATATCTAAACTTCCTAAAAATAGGCTAATTTGATGAGAGTAAAAAAAATTCTCTTGATGCATCAGGCATATAGTAAACATTCTTTGCTTTTCCTCTTTGGGACTACATTTAAAGAGGAATAAATTAATTCTGTAATGCCACTTTGTCACAGAAAGAAGCCGAAGGGATTTCTTTATATTTCTATTTTATGTACCCTCTAATTCTTTTCCATGTTACCATAAAAAGAGCATTACTATTTGGTGAAAGTTTTTCATTTATTATAAAATGATGAGATGAATTTTAAATTTATTGCAAAGAACGCATCCAGGAGCCAGCTAAATATGCTCATGGGTCTGCTCCAGCCATTTTTATTGCTGTTAATTGACAAGCCCTATTGCACAACACTAAATTTGGAACTAAAAATTCTCTATCTTTGGATAGCTATAATTTAATCAAGCTTGCTTTAGCTCTCTTATTATTTCATAATGAAATATAAAATATCTTACACATAAATGCCTCTCTTCCGGAAATTAAATAGAGTGCAAAGAATTCACAGGCCAAAGAGTAACAGTCAGTATAAACACAATTACCTTCTCACATGAGAGATAAAGCCACTCTCCCTTTTTTTCTTATCCTGTATCAGAGTAGCACAATCTTTTCTCCCAGCTTGTACAATACCTATTATCTTCATTTTTATTCTAAAGCAAAAGAAAAGGATAAGCAACTGTAACTGCGCAATATAGAAATACTAGAGACATCAGCGTGTTCTCTGAGAAAAGCGAAGTTTCGAGAAGCACATAATTGCAGATCTTAAACCTAAAAACAGAAGACTTCTTCATAGATCTAAAAGCAATAGGGACATTTGCCACTAGTAGTACCCAGAGTGAAGATTTCTTCTCTCTCCATCCTTCATGCATGTGCTAATTGAAATGAGGAAGACCCCAGGGGTTGGTCAAACAATCATCTCAGGCAGAGTGCTAAAGCATCACTTGATGAATACTAGCCATGATGGATTCAGGCTTGCATAACTAATCTGCAGGACTTCTTTGAACATATCACAGCCATTCTAGATAAAAGATATTTAGGGGCTGAGATATAGTTAATATTTTAGGGGAAAAAAAGTGCATTTGATAAGGTTTCACATCAGAGATAAAGGTAAAAGAACCACTGAACGTGGGATAAAGAGCCCCAAAGGGAAAATTAGTTTTAGAAACAACTACAAAGAGAATCCTTCAAAGAAACATTTATGTTGGGAAGAAAAAGTGTTGAAGCTGGGCAGCGCGTGTGCCATTAATCAAAGGCCAGTCCTTCCTTAAAAATCATGTTTAACTCGTCATAGACCTCACAAGGTTGATGACAACTAGAATTCTTCCTAACTGCTTTTCATAGTAGACTAATCAAACACTAAATGAGAAATGCGAAAATACAGGTTCTAGTCACCGTAAATTATTAAACTACTGAATGACAATGGGCCATTAGCCTCTCTAGGTCTCAGATTCTTCCCTAGAGAATGGGAAATTAGAACTGGATAGATCACCAAGTCCCTCCTATCTCCAAAGTTATTTGATTCTAAGAGCTCTGGAGAGTTCAGAGGGTAGAAGCCAGTCAACAACCGCCATCAAAAACCAGATAATCAAAACATGAATAAATAATCATCAAAAAAGTTTCATCATTGAGTTGAATAAAGTATAAGTGCTCTGTAGTGGATCAAGAAGAGGTTCAGACTTTTTCAAATTTTACTGTTTGCTTTCACTAAAAATAACATGGCACAATCAGAAAAGCTACAGAAATGTACTACGAAGCCTACTTGTTTCTGGGTTCTGATAACGTCATTGACACTCTGAGAACAGTTAAATATTCCTAAGGCTGGCGAGGCCTTGGAGAAACTCAAATTGTAACGATTTTGTATTGTCCAAGCTATATATTGCTCTAATTATATATTTTGCATTAGGGTTGAGAAAATGTTAAAATAAGAAAAAAATACCTACTCCTATGGTGGCATGGTAAGTGAATATTTAAACAAATATGAAGTCTTTATTCTGACTCTATATGTGCATATAAATCCCAACAAAATGTTCTCCAACTGCTTTTTTGTGACTGTGCCTTAAAACTTGGGCTGTTAGATTTTGAGCTACCTGAGCAAATAGACTGCTTTCATTATGTAATTCCGTATGATCATCTTACACAGTCAGTACTCCATGCATTTTGTTAAATTGAATTTAGTTCTTCTACCACCACCAGAGTGCATTTGTTTTAATGATTGCTAATTTAGATGACGTGTAATAGAGTTTAAGATGGACAATAAAAGTATTGAAAACCACAATGGAACATTTTGAAAGTAAAACTAAAATATTGACTTAAAAATTATTCCATGATGCTTTCAACCCAAAATGGTTGAATATTTTAATGCCTAAAACAAATGCCTTCTCAGTACAACCTTTCTTGAAAAAACATTCTCCTTTCACTAAGTCACAGACATTCGATTGCCTCAAATCAGGTCTATAGTATCAACATCAGGCAAAATGTAATTATTCACAGTCATCAGCAGAAATGAGAATAAACCTTACTGAAATATGAACATTGCTAGGAAAAAAAACACAGCTCTGAGTCCCATCAAAAGCACATCTTTCTTTGCCTGAATTTTTAAGAATTATAGTTCTAGGGCAGAAGATAATTTCTGCCCACCTGGACCTTATTCTTTTTAGGAGAGATAAGACGTGTCCAATAATTACCACAAGACAGGAGAGAAAATGGCACAAATTAGAGACTTTCAGATAAAATACCATGAAAATTCAGAAGATGCTATCGGGGATCAGGAAGTCATTATAAAGAAAATAGCATGGTTTGTAGGCCTGGACTTTAAGTGTGGGAATCGGGGCTGGGAGGGCAGGAGGATCCAGCTTCCAAATACACAGAGAGCAATGTGAGGAAAAGCTGGGGGGTGAGGGAGGTGGGAGGCAGTTCCTGTGTTTCACCTGAGCCTCATAGTGTATGAAACAGAGCAGTGGGCTATAAGGCATTGGAGAGCAGAACGCCTTGGATGCCTGACACGGACACAATCATCACATGTGACGAGGCACGGAAGACTTTGAGAAGGGGAATGACAGAGCAGGAGAGTTATTCTAGCAGCAATGTGGAAGCTGGATTGAAGGACGTGATGCCAGATCAACAGCACAGCACTAGCACCAACTCCACGTGCCACTGAAAATCGACCTGCATTCCACCTGCAGCAGCAAGGCATAACAGAAAGACTACCTCTATCCAGAATACCCCAGATCTGTGAACAATTACCACCTCTCTCTACTTGAGCTCTGTGTAGCTGGCCAGGTAATAATAATGATAATAAAAGGCATACATAATTCCCTAGGATTGGGGGTAGAGGCAAGATAACATTCTAACAACTCCCACTTTGTTCCTGTTTTAGGTTTTGAAATTTTATTATAATAGCCAAGTATTTAATTCATCTCGAGGTTTGAGCTATGCCATTGGCACCAGCTTTCTAATTATCATTATCAGTGTGGCTATGGAAAGAAAGGTGTGCTTCCATAATTTAGATTTTCAGATACCAAATAGAACACTAATTGATATCTTGGATGTATGATTACCAAAGTTAGCACACTTGCTAACAGCAGGAAAATGTTTTAACCTAAAGTCATTTGAAGGCTAAAATAGATGTTAAATTGAGACTATAGAGGAAAGGGAGGAGAACCCTGCTTTCCTTGAGGCTTAACTGCTTGGAATAAACTTGATAGCGAGTCATCCTTAGGGTAACTTCTACTTCAAGATGAGTCTCATTCCGTAGATCAGGCCATTGTAGAGTATTTATAGTAGAAGTTTGGGTTTTTTCCTCCCAAATATATTACAATGTCTGGAAAAGATAATCTCATTTTAACAGAAAGAGAAGAAAATCTATCAAAGAGAGTGTGAGAAATGATACTTTCTTGTCTTTGCTGCCTAAGGTGAAGTGAAATTTTTTGTCTGTTATCAGATCAAATGCAGACATACTTTAAGAAGATTAGCATTCCTGAAAGATTTGATGGGGTAAAGACTACTTGCTGCAGTGCACTGGAAATGGTCTCACAACACAACCGTAGCTAGTTCCCCTGACAAAGGTATGCAGAACAAAACTCCCCTAAATCCTCAAGAGACCTGTTACACAAAACAGTGAACAGTGTTTTGTTATATACAGATTTCACTATCCTCCTCTCTCATGAGCTTTGAGTTCCAGCTAGGATCTTTTGGACCTAAGGAATAATTTATCCTTTGATTTCTCCAGGAAGCAACCATCTAATACAATGGAAGTTACATAATCGAGACCTCACTGTGTGCTTTGAAACTATTTTTAATCACCAGAGCCTACTTCTCATCATCAAAGGATATCTCGAGCTCCATCATTCGAGGTAGAAAACAATGGCAATCTTGAAGAAATACAAGTAACAAATTAGAAAGCTGAAGTTGCGAAGCATTCAAACAGAGATCAGAGGGCACTCTCTTATTCACAGTCCACTTGATGCCAGAATCTCCAGAAAACATTTTAGAAATATATTTAGTGCCATTGAAATTGTTCCCATCTTTACTTAGGGTGAGGTCAGCATTACGATCTGAGAAAGCCTAGGAAAGGAGTTTGTCTGTTAAAGTCTGGTGTGACCCAGGATTCTGTCCTTGGACACTGGCCCTTCTATGGGTCATCTCCTCCTCTGTCACAGTTTTACTTATTAAACACTGTATATGCTGGTGACACCCAAGTCTATAAATTCAGCCCAGACCTGATCCCTGAGGTTCGGATTTGAATAGTGACCTAGATTTAAAACATGGATGTCCCTCCCACAGGCATCTGGCACCCTTGTGGCGCCCCTCACAGAGGGTCTAAGTGCTCATTTTACTCCCAGTCTCTCTCACTGGGCAGGAGGTAGGGGGAGGCTGGGGCTATGTCTGTTTTGTTCATCCTTGGAGGCCTAGGTCCTGGACTATACCAGCTGTTCAGTAAGTATTTCTTGAATAAACGAGTCAGTGGGGTGGGACTGAACAATTCTAGGTAATTATACCTTCATAAAATATCCTGATGCAATCTTGTGTCTAGCCATTAACATTTAAGATGAAGGGACTGCACCAACACTGATCTATGTGCTGGTCTCCAGGGTCACAGAACCTGAGTCACTAGGTACTGTACTTTTAGACAATGTTTTGCTGTGTTTTTGCCTATGAATGTTCTGCCGAGTACAAACAACTGAATATTACTGCCCAGTCAGTTGATAGAGTTGTAAATTGAGAATTACCGTCTTTCAGGAGAATGTTGCCAAAAATGTATTAAAAGCAATACATGAAGAGAATGATACGAGAATTGTTTTCATTCCCGTATGAGAAGTTTAGTGAAAGCTGAGCTTTGCCTCCCAGAGGATAGGCAAACTTCATCTGGGTATCTTCTGTGGAAACTATAGAAACCTAGTTAGGAACAGCCCTAAAAGGACATAGAAATTTTAGGTATTATAGAAGAGTTATTAATTCTTCCCATTCATAAACAAAGTAGCGTGCCGTAAATCAAGCCCATCATTTTTTCCCATCTCTTAAGTGGTATCAAACTGGAGTACTTACAAAAATATTTGACTGTATTGTATATTTGAAAGTTGCTAATAGAGTCTTAAACGTTCTCACCACACATACACACACACAAATTGTCACTATGTGAGCTGATGGATGTGTTAACTAACCTCCCTTTGGTAATTGTTTTGCAATATCTACATATAAATCAAATCATTGGGGAGTACACCTTAAGCTTCCATAGTGTTATATGTCCACTATATCCCAGTAAAGCTGACAGAAAAACATTTTACTGTTGTATGTAATTGTGGGATAAATTTTCAAGAATCTAAATTCTGTAAATACCTGTAAACAATTTTTGAAGAGCATCAAATCAGATCATCTGAGAATGGATTGCTCTCAACTCATCCAGGATGTGCTCTGTGTCCTGTCAGAGCCCACTGTTTCGTTCTTTCATTTTGGCTTATTTAAATCACAGCAGGACATTAGGCATTGACTGATGCCTTGCATTCACCTATATTTTGGGGAACTAGAAAAACTGATGTAACATTTTTTTTTAATTCAGTGTATAAGGTTCCCTACACATAGACAATGTGAGAGTTATCAATACTTTCCAAATACCTTTCTAAGTATGAAATTGAGAAACATCCTGAAAAGTAAGAGAAATCAGACAGAATTAAGCTAAGAAAGTATGAAGTCATATGATTTACACTAGAAAGTTATCTGTATCTTGATAATGACCATCTCCACAAAGATCTTCACTGCAAAGCTCTTCACTCAAACAAGAAAGAAATAATAACTTATTAAATGAGAATATGAGAAATTCTGTCCCAACTCCTGAGGTCATTTATCATTATGTCTTGAATCTCATTTTTTGAGTTTCTTTACGGCTTTCAATTATGAATCCAAGAGTCATTACTGTCATTTAAAAAAAATAGAATGTCTTTATTTTTATGTGCCATAGAATTAATTTCCTGCCTCTTTCAGAAATATTTCTTTTGCTAGTAATGGCCAGCAGCCAATCTCGATCCTAGAGGAAATGATTGAATTTTTAATTTTCCTGAAGGGGGAGCTACTCCATGTATCTTTTGTTTCTAGATTTGATTATCAGACTCTATGTTTCTACCTCATTAACCTATTTCACAACTAGTTTTCAGTGGGACAAATTGGAAAAAGTGGAATAGATGGTTTCAATCCAATGGTTAATCTCATTTGACACAATATTTGCTTTTATATCTAATGATATACTTTATATTACTCTCTAAATCAGAAATCAAAGTATTTTATAGTTATCACCTTACTAATATTCATCATGCTTCTTGGAGATGGGTATTAGCAAAAATGAAAGAAATATAGGGGGGAAGTAATGAAATCATTTTCCCAAATGATGATTACTGTTAATTTTGAACTTTCAGTCCTAGAACCCTTAATTGTCTATATAGCCACAATTATCCGGCCAAGTTTTACTTTTTAAAATCATAGTATTTCTTGTTTTACAACAATACTTTTTTAAAGGCAAACAAATAGTACTTGGGTTGTTAGCTGGAAATTATATGTTATATTAGTAAAGATGGTTTGGGTTGTAAATAATAGAGGGCACATCTTAAGCTCTCTTAAAAAGTAAAAGAAATTTATTAGTTTATATAATTTAGGAGTCCAAAGATGAGGGGCTTTGGGTACAGTCTGATCAAATCTAATTTAGTTTCTTTCCAACTCCATCAGCTCTTTTTTTCTTCCAGGAAAAGCCTCATTCTTGGACTTACTTTCCCCATGATTGCAAAATGGCTCCTTGCAGTTGTGGGCATCACTTCCAACAGTACATTGTCCAAATAGAAAGAGAACTTCCCTTTTCCCAGTGGTCCAAATTAGTTGATGTGTTCACTTCTGAACCAATCACTGTAACTGGACAAGTCCTGTCTATGCACATTGGAAGACAGAGATTGACACTGAATTAGACCTCATGGAAATTCTCTCCTGAGGTCAGTCGGTCCTCCAAAGGGCTTGCCCACTGTGCAATATGGAAGGGTGTGGTGCATGCTGAGGAGGCATTCTTTCTTAACGTTTCCATAGGCTGTCTTTAAATCACAAGAGCATTCTCTCTGTTGTAGAAAAAATGGCCCACAGTCAGCAGAGAAAAGAACATCTCCACTCTATTAGCAGTTGTGGTTTACTTTCCCATGCCTTTTTCTTAATGCTCTTAGCAAGTTTATAAAGTTTTTAAAACCTGATTTCTGGGTTTCTTTGAAATCAAGAAAGTTAGTAATTGGGAGTTAGGAGGGGAAAATGATTTAGTGTCAAATGATTTATTATGAAAGCAGTCTTTCTTGTCTTTAGAGTGGGGGGGAATGAGTTATGGCCTGAATTGTGTTCCCCCCCAAATTTATAAAGTCCCATAATTACATTATCTAGTACCTCAGATATAACCAAATTTAGACATAAGGTCCTTAAAGAGGTGATTAAGTTAAAATGAGACCACTAGGGTGTGGCCCTAATCCACTACGACTAGTGTCCTCAAGAAGAAAGAGGTGCCTGGCTGGCTCAGTCAGTAGAGCATGCAGCCCTTGAGCTCAGGGTTGTCAGTTCGAGACCCCACCTTAGGTATAAAGATTACTTAAGAATAAAATCTTGAAGAAGAAGAAGAGGAAGAAGAGGAAGAGACATCCGTGACACCCACAAATGCATGACCATGTGAAGAGGCAGTAAGAATGTGGCCATCTGCAAGCCAAGGAGAGGTCCTTGAGAAGAATCCAACACTACCAGCACCTGAAGCTTGGACTTCCAGCCTCTAGAACTGTGATAAAATAAATTTCTGTTGTTTAAGCCATCAAGTGTGCAACATTTTGTTATAGCAACCCTAGCAAAGTGATACAGAAAAGTTGTTTGCTTTTTGTACTTTTAAATACCTAAATGGGGGTTTCTGGATGGCTGGGTCAATTAAGCATCCCACTCTTGATTTCAGCTCAGGTCATGATCTCAGTCAGGGTCATGAGATGGAGCCCTGGGTCTGGCTCCACACTGAGCATGAAGCCTGCTTAAGACTCTCTCCCTCTCCCTCTGCCCCACCCCTACGCCACTCTTTCTCTCTCTCTAAAAAATAAATAAATAAATAAATAGATAAATACCTAATTGTTGAAGCAATTAATTTCTAGTTTTGTTTCTTAACATGACTTTGTTAGTACACTCTAACTATTTCTGATCTAAGATTTTCTCCTGTAGTCGGTTACTGTTGTTGTATACGGCTGTATCCATTTGGAGACTATAAAGCCAAACTGTCTCTTCCCACTTTTTAATTTAGGGTTTTGTGGTTGCATTAGGAGAGCTGATTTCACAGAAGGTAATAATTACTTTGTTGCTATTCAAGGGATACTTCTCATCCTTGGTGAGGCTGATGTATTTCTCTTCACTAGTTGAATAGGTAATGTTACTAGAAAGTTTTTTAATTTTTACTCTGGTCCAGGACAGGTAATTTTCCTTCTAACCTGCAAATACTTTGAGGATCAAATCTCTGAGCCAGCATATCTATCACAATGATATCTTTCTAATTTCATTGTTATTAGGTCACCTTTCCCCATAGAACCTTGGGAATATTCTTGCTTGTTTTTGTTGTTGTTTGTTTGTTTTAAACACTATAGCTCTTTTCATTTCATCTCACCGTAAGCCCAGTTCTTATAAAATATAAATAGAAAATATTCTTTTTACTGTGGCTGCAATTTGGATCTTGAATGTGTAAATTGTGACTGCATCTAACAGAAGAAATGAAATATGTTGCCATTAAATAAAATAATGGCTGGAAATGTTAGTTTGAAATGTTCTCTCTTTTTTTTTTTTCCTTCAGTTCCCATTAAAGTTGGGTTGGTTTGTTGTTTTCAAAAAGAGAGAAAGAAATAAAGGGCAAAATTTCTACACAGAACCTTGTCCCCAAAGGAACTGCATTAACTATCCCTAGCCCTAGAGAAAGACATTATGAAATCATGACTAGCTAAGAAGGCTAAATAAGATCTGGTTATTTCCATTTGTTCTTTGATTCTGTATATTATCAATACCTTCACCTTCATTTCCTCATGTAATTATGAAATGGGTGTGACAATTCTTCTGTCCACAGTACCTCAGAAGTCTGTTACCAGAATCACTGAAAATATCACAGAGAAGGGCCTTGAGCTCCTCAAAATTTGTTAAATAAATGTTAAATAAGGTAAAATGTAAGGTATGTGGATCTTTTTATGATCTTTCTATTATTTGGATGAATTTCTTTTTGTGTTTTTCTCTTAAAAGAGATTGCCTAATAAAACTATTTGGGGATTGTGTAATACTGTTGAATCACAGACCTGTACCTCTGAAACAAGTAATACATTATATGTTAAAAAAAAAAAAAAAAAGAAGAAGAAGAGGAAGATAGCAGGAAGGGAAAAATGAAGTGGAGGGGGAATTGGAGGGGGAGACGAACCATGAGAGACTATGGACTCTGAGAAACAAACGGACGGTTCTAGAGGGGAGGGGGGCTGGGGGGATGGGTTAGCCTGGTGATGGGTATTAAAGAGGGCACGTTCTGCATGGAGCACTGGGTGTTATACACAAACAATGAATCATGGAACACTACATCAAAAACTAATGATGTAATGTATGGTAATTAACATAAATAAACAAACAAACAAACAAATAAAACTATTTGGGGAATGTGCATTGAATCAGAGTAAACAATCCTCCTAGATTTGGGGATGTTTATGTTAATTATAAGGAAAATTCTAGTTTAGAATCATTCTAGACAAATTATGACATTTAAAAATCAACCAAGATTTTAATAACTCTTTAAATGAAACAAAAACAATGTAAAGGTGGCTCAGTTAAGCATCTGTCTTCAGCTCAGGTCATGATCCCAGAGTCCTGGGATCAAACCCCGCATCAGGATCCCTGCTCAGAGGGGAGCCTGCTTCTCCCTCTACCTGCCACTCCCTCTGCTTCTGCTCTCTCTCTCTCTCTCTGAAAAATAAATAAATAAAATCTTTATTAAAAAATAATAAAAACAATATAGAAGGATTTAAACATTTAAATCTCAGAAATGCCAGTAAGGACTGTAAAGCTAATTCAACTAAGGAATTCAAAATATTATATAACCTATTTTTATATACATGTTTTCCAAAACAGGAAACTAATCTACTTCTTAGAAAAAACTACTCAGTCTTAAAATTATACTTTGAATCAATAACATATTATTATAGAACAACCCTGCTTTGCATTTTTTCTCTTTTGATTATCCAAATACGACTTGTCTTCAAAATTCACTACTGTCCTCTCTTTAGAGACAAGCTCATTGAAGAAATATCGAGATTTTTCCATAATGGTATACTGTAAATGAAAGGAATATATTTTTGGCAACTATGATTATTTTTCTCTCTAAATCTGAAATTTCATTTATATTAATTACATTATCCAGTCTATAATATTACTAATAGAACAAATATTATTAGAAAAAAATTAGGCATGGCCTCAACAATGTGACTTTTAAATTGTACTTTTGCCATCTGCTGTTTGAAGAATATATGATTAGTGTTTACTATAATTTTCACAATGTTATCCTAACTTTATAGTTCATGCATCATGTTTTTAATAAATAAGGGGACACACTCTTGCTGAGTCTATTTTTAATATATATTTTCAAAACAGGGTGAAACCTTAATAGCCCTTAATCATCCTCATATCATAATGGACATGCTGGAGAGGAGGATTTCCTCCACTGTGTAGATGTATGAAATTTTACCCGTAAACACTGTACAATGTAAGTTAAACTTTCGATGTTAGAGATACCAAATATTAATCTATTTGAATTCATGGCCTGACAAAGGGAGTTGCTAACTTCTCAGGTAGAAACTATTTGCAACAGGGCAAAATAAATTGTAATTCCTTCATCACTCCTTTTGTGACTCTAGGGACCAGCCCTCAAACAAAGCACTTGCTCTGTTGTTTTGATGATCAAATATTCTGGGGAGATGTAAAGAATCTCCAACCACTTCTGTTTCCATGACATTACTTTTGCTGGCTCATCATCACCCCAAATGTCCATGACTTCATTCTGTACTATTAGTGACTAAAATTTAAGTTCTCTCTCCTTTATCCTCTATCAGCCAACGAAGTTTGCATCCTCAGAACTTTAGCATCATTTGTAAAATTTATTCTTAAGCATTTACCCATAGAATACCTGCTGTGTCGCTGGCTTTGCACTCTGAAAGATGATGTACTAACCCTTTAGTTGAGCCAAGGAGGAAAAACATTATTAAAAGCAACTCTTCTCTAGAACTCCCTTCCAAAAATCACAGGATGGAGTAAGACATGAGAAATTAGAATATAAGATGGGTTGTATAAGACCAAATGCATTGGTAGACCTATATGTCTGTAAGATGATTTAAAACAGTGTAATTTATAGAAATGTCTCCCAAAACAGGTTTGCAGAGCCAGGGTAATTACACTCACTAAATCTGTTTCACTTGTTCTCTTATACCATATAAAGTTTCCCATGGTATTTCAAATTACTCTTTGTACCTTAAAGTATCTTCTGCTAAAGTCAGGATCCAAATTCTATTCATGTCTCCATCATCTTAATCCTTAGCATAGTACTTTAATTTAGGACCTAATAGGAAGCCAGCATCTGTTGAATAAATGAATGTGTGAATCCAGTGTTACAGTTTCATAAGTGAGCCTTGTATCAATAGGATTTCAAACATACTTATTTTTTAATGTTAGAAGTAATGCATAGTCTTGATGAATTGCATCACCAATTCATTATTTCTTAGTGATAAAGTTAAACATACATACTTTTTGTTACAACCTCAGATACTTCTTATTGCCCTTGGATAGATTTTTCACTGGTTTAAATTTATGTTATAAAAAAGAAAAAAATGAATTAGAATGAACATCAGATAAAATTAGAGAAAGGTAGAATCATCTGGACACTTTGTAGTTACATACAAGCTTTCTGACTGCCATGCCCTGTGTTTTCCAATTTAAAAGATAGATCAAAGCTTAAAATGGTGTGAACACCATGAATTTAGGTTTTTGGCATTCTAAATTAAATTTGGGAATTCTGGAATCTGTGTCAATGACGGGACTGTGGCTCTATGAAGAGTTGGGTTTAGGAGTGAGGAGGGTACTTTGCATGAAGTTCTGGAGTGTCCAAGCCTTTCAACAACTAGGTATTTGTGCTGGTGAAAGATACTACAGTCATGCTTTCTGGGTTTGCAGAATAAATAGTTTTAATTTCTATCACTGACTGTGTTTCTAGTTGAATAAGAAAGGTTTAGTTTACCTGATTTGGCTAACAGTCATTTGGATCAATCCAGTGACATAGTTGGTCACAGTAATTGGAATAATGTATACAAAAGTGGGTTAAAAGCTATAAAATGCTATAAACTCTCAAGGCATTATTTATTAAGCTGTTCACATATAATGATAAAACTTTCTCCAACTTGATGATTCACGAAATTCCTTCAAATATGTCAAAATGTGGGAAAAAACAACCTAGTAATATATATTGAATATTTTGAATAATTGTGTCATCATTTACAGTTAGATCTTAATTAATTATGGAAATGGATTTTGGTGATAGCATGGGAAAATGAAAATACAAATCTATCTATAAATACATTTGCATTACAAATGTCATTATACTGGTGTTTATTATTTACTGAATGTGGCAGAAATAAAAATAATGATGGTGAGAAGGTAATGATGATCAGAAGTGATGTGTGTACATGTGCATGAGAGAAGGGGAGAGAAAAAGATGGAGAAAGAAAGAAAAAAGAAAGGAAAGAAAGGAGGGAGGGATGGAGAAAATGAGGTAGAGAGGAAGGAAGGAAGGAAGGAAGGAAGGAAGGAAGGAAGGAAGGAAGGAAGGAAGGAAGGAAGGAAGAAGGAAGAAAAAGAAAGAAAATGAAAGACTGAACATTTTCCTAAATTATATTATGGAAAGGCAAATTATAATCACAGATAACTTCCATATACTTCTGTAGGATAAGTTAGGAAGGATACAGTCCTTCAGTAAAGGAAAATCTGGATTAGTTTAATTCTGTAACACCAGAATAGAAATAATGATTGGCACAAGAAAGACCAAGCTCAAGGAAGAGGCTTTCTAGCTGTAGATACAGATGTAGAGACTTAGATGGATACGGATATAGCTACAGATAGACCTATACCTAGAATAGATAGATATGGATGTGGATGTGCACGTGGACGTGGATGTGGACGTGGACGTGGATGTGGATACGGGTGTGGATGTGGATGTGGATACGGATGTGGACATGGACATACACACAGACATAGACATAGACAGTTGGATTTCATGTATTTGGAAAGAGAAGTGAAAAGCTTCAGTACTGGAGGTGGCTGCCTGAATGTGGGTATGAATACTCATGGACCACACAAATATTTATAGGACCTAGAGACAGCTTCACACATTTAGTTAGCCTACAATTCAAATTTTCCATTAAATAAAAACCACATTGTGTAGACCAGCAGTACCTGTAACTATGTTTTAGGAATAGAATGAATGCCGGATGTCTCAAAGAAAGTGTGACTACTCCCCTATGCCTTTAACCATGGGATATGAAGAAGGAAGGACATTGAACATTCCAGGAATTTGTGCTAGAAGATTTTCTGAGTCTCTTACTCCTCCCAACAGTCTACTCTTAAACACATCAAATGAGTTCTTAATTTCAGACAGTATATTTTCAGTTCAACCAAATGTTCATTTGATTCTTTTTATATATTTCAATGATTGAAATTCTGCATCTTTTCATCAAGTTTGTCCTTTTTTTTTAATCATAAAAGTGACAGTTCTCTTGACACCCCAAAATCCCAAGATTCTCCAGGCTTTTCTTAGTACTTGATTCAAACAGAATCCCAGGTACAGACAGTGTTGAAGACTGTGTGTTAATGTTCTAAAGTTTTGTATGTTGTCTGCATGATGTGTTCCTTTCCCATTAAATCTCTTTTATAATGAAATTGTATGTTCTCAGTAACATCCAGATACACAGGCTGGACAATGAGGCCATATAGCAAGATAGTGAAATATCACAAAGTACTAGCACTGTTTCTCCCAGGCACGCTCAACAGTTGATGTAGCAAAAGAATGGCCTTACCAAATTGAAATAAAAGCATTCTACAAACAGAATCTTTTATTTGGGGCACAAATAACTTGCGATACCAGTTAGAAAGCAGTATCTTTATCTTTCAGAGCATTTACTTATATCCACTAAACCCCAGGTAAAATATGCCAAACATCCAGGATGATGAAATGTTTTCAGTCAATAAATGTATTTTTTGAAGACAAAAGTATTTGTGTTTTCAAGTGTCAACCAGTCTTTCTGCTTAAACTTAACAATTGATTCACAAATCTTTGCTAGGGTAGAATGTTTAAAGACTTCCTTCCAGACTGGATATTTTGGCATTTTACTATGAGTTAGGGGCATTGTCTTTAGAAGTGAGGTCTCATTCTGTATTATCATGATTTGCTGATGGTTTCTTGGCTGGTACACCCAACTATCTAATGGAAGTCTCTGTGTAGACTACAAAAGCCATCAAGACCCACCAGAATAGGCTTATGGTTGTTTGGTTATCAAAATCTTTGGGGAAAAAAAAAAAAAAAAAAACCTTTGGCAAAAGTTTGGAAACCTGCAGCATCTCTGAAGAGTCTGCTGCACTGAGGTGGCGAGGGAACAGGCTGAGTGCTTGATAAATCATAGTGTCGCGGGAGAAACCACAGTGCCGCACCCAGCCCGGGATCGGCTGGAAGAGCAGCCTTAGCAAGGCTGTCTGAAGGCGGTGATGTGCTCTGAGGCAAAGCAAGGAATGAGACTTACTCTGCTTATTTCACCAAAGGTTTTCAGGGCCTGTTCTGTCCTGTAATTATATCTATTAGTGAGGGCCAAATACCACAATTTTTTTTTCATTTTTTTCTATATTCTTATCATAGGACTGTTCTTTCTTGGTCTTTCTCACTGAGGGGATTGTTATAACCACTTACCAAAATACCATTTTTGTTTGTTTGGGCAATTGTTCATTGTAGGCTCATTGTGAATATTATTTGGGACATCCACTCTTCTACATTTCTCTATGACATGCATACTCTCTTATAAACCGATGGCTGTTATTACCCCCCCCACCTCCCCACCACCCTCACTCTTCTCTGACTCTGATGCCACTCTGGATTTGTGCAATTATCCAGAAAATGCACTCCATATATCTGAGGTATTATCATATATAAAATATTATGATTTGAGCATGAATAACATATGTAAAATCTGCTCATAATCTGCTGTAGGCACAGCTGTAGTTGAGTTGGGGCAGAAGATATGTTTAGAAGCTTGCAATGTGATTGTCCTTAGAAATAAAGTTGTACTGATTTAAGTTTCCATAGGATGACAGTACTGCCATGCTCTCACTATTTCCTATCTCCAAATATGATCTGATGATAGTTACCAATAAACAGTGCCAATGACCAGAGTGGAAAGATAAGTAACAATAGATATGCCAGTCTAATCATGGAGAACATTCAGTTTTTCTGATAGTCAATTGCAATGCTCTTCAGACTTTAATATACATACCAATCACCTGGGTGTTTTGCTAGTGATGAAAATTTTGAATTAGTAGTTCTGGCTGTGGCCTGAGATCCTGTATATCTAACAAGCTCCAAGGCAAAGCAATACTGCTAGTCCAAAAACCACATTTGAGTAGCAAGAGGCCAGGGCTACACTGTTCAATATAGCGGCCACTAGCCACAGGTGACTATTTATGGCAGATCAATTATATTCTTACTGATTTTCTACCTGCTTGATCTATCAATTACTAAAGCAAGAGGGTTGAAGTCTCAAACTCTATGGATTAGTATATTTCTCCTGACAATTCTATCAATTATTGCCTCGGGTATTTTGACAATTTATTGTTAAATGCATACACGTTAAGGACTGTTACGACTTCTTGGAGAATTGACCACTTTATCATTATATAATGTTCATCTTTATCTATAATAACTTGTCTTATTCTGAAGTATGCTGTGTCTGAAATTAAGATAGCTACTCCAGGCTTCTTTAATTACTGTTAGCATGATATGTTTTTCTGTCATCCCTTTACTTTTAAGCTACCGGAGTCTTTATATTTCAAAGTAAGATTGTGTAAGCAACATATTATTGGTCTTATTTTTTTATTTTATTTTTACTGATGTATATAGAACATACACATTTAAAATTATTATTGATCCAGCTGAATTTATACCTCATGTGCTGTTTTCTATTCATTGCACTTGTTCTTTGTTTCTTTTCCTTTCCCTCATTTTTTGCCTTCTGTGGTTTTAATTGAGCATCTTATATAATTTTAATTTGTCTCTTGGCATACCAAGTATACTTAAAAAAAAAATCTCAGTGTTTTTTTAGAGTTTGCAATATACATTTTTAATTAATCTAAGTTCACTTTCATATACCACTGTATCACTTAGTGTGTAGTAAAGATAGTTGTTTTTGTTTTTTAAGATTTATTTCTTTGAGAGAGAACAAGTGTACAGTGAGAGTGGGGGGAGGGGCAGAGGGAGCAAATTCTCACACAGGATACACCCCCACCACCACCACCGCTGAGTAGGAGGCCCGCACAGGGCTTGAACTCACAACCCATGAGAACTTGACCTGACTTGAGCTGACACCAAGAGTCGGTGGCCCAATCGACTAAGCCACCCAGGTGACCCCTAAAGATAGTTTTTAAGAGAATTCTCAATCCCTCCCTTCAGTGCGTTATGACACAGTTATTCTTAATTTCATTTATACATATGCTAAAATCACCTAATGCATTATTATTATTATTTTAAGCAGTTATCTTTTAAATTAAGAATAAGCAAAATAGGAGACTTTATTTTTCCTTCATTTATTCCTTCTCTGACACTCTTCTTTTCCTTACGTCGATCCAAGTTTCTTTTTCCTTTTTTTTTTTTTTTTGATCCAACAACTTTCTGACATCATTTTCCTTAACCCTGAACACACTTCACATTTCTTAGAGGACAGGTCTGCTGGCAAAGAATTTCCTTGGTTTTTGTTTGGCTGGAAAGTCTTTATTTCTCCATCTCTTTAAAGGAAAATTTATCCGATTTAGAATTCTAGGGTAATGGGGTTTTTTGATACTAAATATTTCATTCCACTCTCTTCATGCTTGCATGGTTTCTGATAAAAAGTCCACTATAATTATCATTCTTGTTTCTTTATAGATAAGGTATTTTTTAATCTCCTCAGGCTCCTTTCAAGATTTTTATCTCCATCTTTAGTTTTCTGCAATTTGAAAGTGATAGGCATGGGTGTAAAATTACTGATGCTTTCCTGTTCATGTCCAGTCTCTTGATGAGTCCATCAAAGGCATATTTCATATCTGTGACAGTGGTTTTGAATCCTTTTGATTCTGTCTTGAGCTTTCATTTTTTTCTTTTGCTTAAATTACCCATATGTTCTTGCATGTCATTTTATTTTTTCCATAGAGCCCTTAACATATTAATCATAGTTATTTTAAATTCTCTGATTATTCCAAAATCTGTATCATATTTGAGTTTGGTTCTGATGCTTATTTTTTTCTCTTCAGGATGTGTTTTTTGGTGCCTTTCAGCATACATTATAATTTTTTGTTGAAAACTAGAAGCGATGTATCAGTTAATAAGAACTGAGGTAAATAGGACTTTTTTAAAAAACGATTTTATTTATTTATGTGACACAGAGAGAGAGAGAGAGCACACAAGCAGGGGGAGCAGGCAGAGGGAGAGGGAGAAGCAGACTCCCCACCAAGCAGGGAGCCTGATGCAGGGCTCCATCCCAGGACCCTGGGATCATGACCTGAGCTGAAGGCAGACGCCTAACTGACTGAGCCACCCAAGTGCCCCTAAATAGGACTTCAGTGTGAAATTTCATATTATTCCGGCTTGCATTTGGGCTGTGTTTAATGATTGTTACAGCTGTAGGTACCAGAGATATCACATTCTGCTAGAGTCCTTGTTTTGCCTCCACTGTTGTCTTCGTGCTCCATTTTCTCTTAGACATTTTCTTTTAAAGTTCCCTGAGAACTCTTCCTGGTATGGAGCCTGCATCTTGTAGCTCTTTCAGCTGCCATCCCCTGCTAATATACCAGAGTCCTGTTGGCAAGGTGGTAAGGTGTGGGTGGTGGAAAAGTACTCTGTAACCTTATGATTAAATCTCAGGCTTTCAATGGGCTTATGTCACAAGTCTTTCTTAGCTTTTTATTTCTTCTTAGGCCATGCAAGAAAGCTAGAGTGGGCTGGAGTTGAAGAAATACACTTCCTTCAGGTCAGATAAGGCTCTAGTAAAGTCTTTTCTCTTGGAGAGGAGGTCTTTGTAATAAAGATTATTCTAACTATATCTCATAATGATCATTTCCCCCTTCTCCTACCAAAATCAGGAGAGGGATCCTGGCTCTTCATTGGGAGAACTGGTGGGTTTTATGGAGGTAAAACCCAAGAAAATGTAGAGGTCTCACAAGTTAGGCACTCAGGCTAGTCCACATTCAGGCTCAGCAGTTCATGAAAGTTACCATCTAAATATCCCTACCAGCTTATGGCTCCAGCAGTTTCTGTTCCAGGTAAGGAGACCTTGGCTGCAATTCTCAAGATTCAGCTGTCTCTCTAGATATGAGGGTATCAGTTTGCCCTGTGACCTTAGTTCTCCCATGAATCCAAAACAGTCATTGATTTGTAATTGTTCAACTTTCCCCTTGTTTAAACAAGAAAGGAGGGACAATGTCCAAGTTCTTTACATACTGTAACTGAAACCAGAATTATTACATGTGACTACTTAAATTTAAATGTAAACTAAATAAAGTTAAATAAAATTTAAAATTCTGTTCCTCAGTCACACTAGCCATATTTCAAGCACTCGATAACCATGTGTGGCTAGTGATTACCATATGAGACAGCATGGATATAGAACATTTCCATCATCACAGGAAGTTTTATTAGACAGAACTAGTCTAGACAAATTCTCTAAAGAAATGTCATGAGACAACTAGAATCACAAGACAAAATGGGTAAGTATAAAATAAGATATTTTAGAGTGAGATAGTAGATCTTTGTCTTAGGTTCACCTTGAATAATCACTAAATGATGAAAGAAAAGTCCACAATAAAAGATATTACTAAAGAGTTGACCATTAATAGTCTATGGTATCAAGATGTGATCTCTACTTAATCCTAGCAATGAGCTCAAAAAATCTGAATTGAGACCCAGTCATACTCTAATGCTTATAAAAAGACACACCCTGATTGAAAGATTTTTATATCTCCATATATAGCTAAAGCCCAACTTGCATTTTCTTCAAGTGACCGTCACATGTGGATTTAAAGCTCTCTTCATATATTTTGTATATTTTACCTGTCAGAAACTTTAATTAGCTAAAATTTTAGATTTGGCTTGTGATTTTGAGTACATAAAAAATGCTTCAAGAATATGTGGCAATTAATTTCAAAAGCATAAAATCAAAAAGAAAAAGAGACACTGAAAGAAAAATCATAGAATTCACTTGCTTTGGAAACAATGAAAAAAATGAGATCTTTCATGCTTTTCATTTTAAAGAATGTCATATAAGTGACAGGTTTAATGAATCAAACCTTTGAAGTAATTATACTACCAGGACAGTTAAAGATGATAATATAACATTAGACTAGGGAAGCATAGTAATGTTGGCATATTCTATACATTGTGAGTTCAAAAATTATCTTACTAGCATAGTACAATAGTTTAAAATACCTTTTATTTTTCCAGAATAATGTTACATCTGACTTTTAAAAAAAGGTTGGCATGCTTTCTGAGTCACTTATAGGAGCCACAATAATTCATTTTTAACAACCTCCTTTTTTAAAGTTAAAATTAAAGGTTTATCATTTTGCTTTTAATTTTTGTTTTACTTTTATTAGTAAATGGGAACCATTAACCCTGGAATGCCACTGACTGAAAAAAAATTAAATATTCTCATACTATTGATTTTTTTTAAAATTTGATATTTGAGCCAGTGCCAGAAACCTAATAAATATATGTCACACCATACACTTTGTGACCTTTTTTTCTTTCTGCTTAAATATTTTCATTACTGAGCCTGAAAAAAATTTCCTGAAAATGTAAAATGGTTATTTTAAATTTGAGAGAGGCAACATAAGTAAGAATTTAAATACTAGAATCCTGGGACTGGAAGTTATTGGATGTGATCCTCAATTCCTAATAAACAGCTGTGAATTCTCTAGTTTTGAAAATTAAAATAATCAGGAAAGATCTTGAAAGGTCTTAAATCAAATGCCTAAGGCAACCTGAGGGCAAATATACATAGGAGTCAATAAAGCCTGTAATGAGCAGGGATGTGAAGAAGGAAACAATGGGATCATAAGACTTTATCTAAATAAAATAGGGAATGTGTTGGAAAAAAATACACTATTCCTGTGTGTTTTTCCTTTACTCGCATTACTACCACACTCACAACACTCCTGACATTAGATGGGGGGAGGGGTTCCCCACACCAAGCAATTCTCTGTGACACCAGCTGAATGTCCTACAACTTACAATTCTGACCCTATTTACCGAGAGAAAGTGTCCGATCCCACAGGTGAAGAGCTCATTCCCACAAGATTTCTCCCATCCCACTTCAGATGCCAATCCGAAGTCATAGGTCGCCAGGTTATCCTAGAGATTGGCTTGGGGGTTCCCATGGCCTCCTCCTCCTTGGATTCGATCATTTGCCAGAACAGCTCACAAAATTCAAGGAAACACTTACTTGTGTTTACCATTTAATTATATAATTAAGGATATGTAAAGGATGCAGAGGAACAGCCAAATGAAGAGATGCATAGAGCAGGGTATGTAGAAAAGAGCACAGAGCTTTCCTGTTCCCTGTTCATTAAGTACACCAATCTCCCAGTACCTGTACATTTTCACCCACCTGGAAGCTCCCCAAACCCTGTACCTTTGGGGTGTTTATAGAGGCTTCATCACATGGGCATGATTGATCATTAACTCAATTTCCAGCCCCTCTCCCCTTCCTGGGGACCGAGGGATAGAAGGTAAAAGTTGTAAATGTCTAATCATGGCTTAGTCTTTCTGGTAACCAGCTCCCAAACAAGAGTCCATCCAGAGTCACCTCATTAGAACAAAAGATGCTCCAATCATGCAGGAAATTCCAAGGGATTTAAGAGCTCTGTGTCAGGAACTACAGTCAAAGACCAAACATTAGAACAAAAGATGTTCATAGTGCTCTTAACCACTTAGGAAATTACAAGAGTCCTAGGAGTTATGTGCTAGGAACTGCAGTGGACAGATATATATATATAATTTCACAAGGAGCCAGTGGAAAGCTTTAAGCAGAAGAGTGAAATGATCTGGCTTACAATTTAAACCTCTGGCTCCCGGAAGACTGTAAGGGGCATAAAAATATAAGCAAGAAGAAGAGGCTATTTCAATATTCCAGAAGAAAAATGACAATGACTTCATTTAAAAGTATCCTTGAAAATGGAGAGAAGTAGTAAATTCTATACGTAAGTTAGAGTCAACAGTATTTCCTTCTGAATTGGATATATGTTTAAAAAAAAAGTGCAGTCCCGCAAATACCCCAAGGTTGTAGTTTGCACAACTGAAAAAGGAGTTTACCATCAAGTAAGATGGGAATGGCAACAGATGGAACAGAATTGGTCGAAGATCAAGATTTCATTGTTAAACATAATGTGTTTCAGATATCTGTGGGTTATCCAGATGGAAAGATCAAGTAGGCAGCTGAAATAGCTTAAAGTTCAGGGGTGAGGTCTGGTCTGAATATATACATTTAGTAATTTACACATATTTGTGCAACAAAAGAGCCTATGAAAACCAAGTACTAAGCTCTGGGACACTTGAATCTTGAGTGCTTAGGAAGAAGGGGTGTAACCAAGAAAGGAGCAGAGAAGAAATGACTAATAAAGAAGAAGGAAAACTAAGGGAATGTGTTAATTTAATCCAAGAGTAGAAACTCTTTGCTGGAGGGACAGAGTAATTGTATCAAATATTGCTCCTAAGTAAAGCAAAAGTAAGATGAAGACTGAGAATTCATCACTGAGTTTAGCAAATGGGAGAAGAATTTCATGAGGTACCAAGGGAAGATGTCTGAGTGGAATGCACTTAACAGGAACACAAGCAGAAGCAGCAAAGAAAGTGAACAAATAGACAGCTAGTTTGGGGAGTATTACTGTAAGGTGGAATTCAAGAATGGAGCAGTAGCTGGCCCAGAAGCAGAGTCAAGAGAAGTTTGTTTGATTACTTGTTTTAAGTGGGAAACTTCTTTGCCTTGTGATGGAAATAATGCTATAGAAAGTCAAAAACTAATGATAATGAAAGAAAGGGATTCGATATTCTTGGTTAGGCAAAAGGGGATTGGGTTTACTGTCAAATCAAGAGATTGACTTTAGTAAGAAGAAAGCTCACTTATGGCAACAGGCAGGAAGGGTATAATGGTGTGAATGAAGCTATGTCTGAATAGAAGGTGGCAGAAACCTGTTGTCTTTCACTTCTATACATATGTTGTTTCATTTAACCCTAACAGAAGGGCTTTGAGGTGGATGCTTTCATTTTCCATGCTTTACAGATGAGGAATCCAACTCTTAGAGTGTAAGTAACTTGTCCAGGATCATGCTATTCATAAATGATAGAGCTATCTGACTTTATCTCAGAGCCTTTCCTCCTGAACACCATGTTATATTGCCTCACATGATTGTTGGTAGGACACTTCTGGTCAACGTGGTTGTTGACAGTTTTGAAGATGTGACTTGTGAGCTCTTTATTATGGGGAAGTTAGTACTGAGAGATAAGACGTTTTCAAGTTGTGATTCTCAAGTTCTCAAGGGGTAAATCTAAAAGGCTTTTTAATTTGTAAAGGATCTTATTTAGTGGCATTTGTAAGAACATCACATAATGTTACATAATGATAGTTCCATCTCTAACGAAGATGGTCAATAATGGTTAGATGCTCTATAAATATTATGCAAATATTTATGCTAGAGATACTACAAGAAACAATACAAAGTGTATTTTTCACAAAGTTCACATTTTATTCAGATGAAATGGATAATAAACAAGTAAACAAATTAACAAACAAGATGGCAATAACTTCTATGAGGTAAATAAGTAGGAAAATATGAATGAGAGTCCCTGGGGAGAGGGGTGCTACCTTAGATAGGGTCAATGTAATTTTCTTTATAAAGGTGTCATCTAAATTGTGACCTGAAAAATGAGAAGCAAACCCTCTGAAAAAGTGGAGAACATTCTAGGAAATACAAAGCTGTTAGGAAGACAATAACTTGACACATTCAATGAAAAGTGAGGAGACCAGTGTGGCTGGAGTGTGGAGTGGAAGGGAGACTGGTATGACATGAAGGTGGGAAAACTGATAGTGACCAAATCTCACACCTATGTTAAAGAACTTGGATAGTTTTTTTTTTCTTTTTTTTAAATTAGTGCATTGGCAAGCCATTGAAATGTTTTAAGAGAGAGAGAGAGAGAGAGAGAGATGATCTGATTTATGCGGCCATTAGAATTGTTGCTCCTAAGAATAAGAATTAGCTTTTCCTTTGGCCCTTACACCAAGGCTGCCTATTTTTACACAGACTTGTACTAAAAATGGTGATTCTAGGCAAAACCAAAATTTTTCTCATAAAGGGTTGAAACTTCTCCAGATACTTGGTTAAAATAAATGGCTGAGACCAAAATTTTCTCCTCTGTGCAATAGAAATAGTTACTTGAATCTGAAAATTTTTCAAAATATTCACCACCAATCAAAACAAAAATAACTTTCTAGAGTGGCTTCACTCTGTAACACATGTTAAAATGTTGCCAGTCTTCTTTTCTCTCAGGAAAAATTTTATTTATTGAAAAAGTACATAATCATTTCAAATTTAGTTTCTCTCTTTAGATATTTTTTTAATTGAAGAGCTATTTTGAAAGGAGTAGGCATTATAAATAAAACCTTTTTTCTCTCATGTCCAAATCTCCTTTTTAATGCTGTGTGTTTACCAAATCTTTCTCCTTCATTCTTTAAAAAATTTTATGATTTTTAACTAATTCGGGAAAATTCTAATTAACATTTTTTTTGTGTTGAGAAAGAGAAATTAATTTCTTATGGTAAAGATGAGTGAGAGGTTACTTGAAATTCTGCCAGTCAAATAAATTTGGAATAAAGTTGAGTGAGTGATTTTTTTCATTAGCTTATGAAAAGGCTATTTATTTCCACATGTAATTATAAAACAAGTAATTCTTACTTAATGAAATAAAACCAACCCTGAAAACAAATAGGACTCATTTGCAGTTTCAACTAAATTAGATACTGAAAAATGTTTGCATTTTGATGTGTTTTGAAATGTCTAATGAAATTACAAATACAATATTTCAAAGAACAAGGATAAAAGCTTTGATCAGAGAAGGAAATGTCTGTGCATAAATAACATCTCAAGAAGCTCAAAGTCACTTTGCCATTTTAAGCTTTCTCTTATTTATAAGTCAATGATGTGAAATAATGCAGGAAAATGAGTTTCCACCCAAATCTTATGGAGATGCTAAGTTTCATGGGAATTGAGTATAAATAGTTTACAATGGGCACAGTAGGTCAAATTGATATCATGATTCATGAGAGTTAAATGTTTATTTCATAAATACAGAAACCTAAGTTTGCCTCTGGCAGGAGTTTAAATAGGTTATAAATAAGATTTAATGTCAACAGTGGGGATTTATAACAACCATAAACTGAAAACAACCCACGTTTTAATATGTTAGGATCATGAACTATATTGTATCAAAATCAAACTGTCTTCTTTTTTCCTCTAAATCAGAACAGCAAATGAACTAGTTAAAAGAAGTTCAAATGGAACAAAATCTCTTTCTCTCTTACACACACACAAACCTACACAGATATACAATCACATAGGAGTAATGTTAAGAAAATAATATTACTGTCACTTAGAATCATCGCCTTATGTGTTGAAGATAATGGTTTTCCTATGGTTTCTGTTGTAAGTTAATAAAAGTCCATACAGTATGTAATAATGACAAAGAGCTACTGCCCTGGGATTAGAAGGAAATATGTTTTTCTAGCTCTCCATTCAGACAATACATTTGAAACTCTGGAGAATGGGACATTTGGGGATTGTGCTCTGTGTCAAGTAGAAACTCCAAGACAATTCTAGTTATCTGTAAAACTCTCTCACTTTCTCGGGGTTACCCATAGCCTTGACTTAGCGTATAAATCAGTTAACAGTCTACTATTTGGGGGACAATACATGGTTCACTCCCCCTGCTCTTTTCCTTCTTTCTTCCCCCTAAATCCCCACTGTTCTAGTTTCAGTCCTTCTGAAAGTAGATCCTGAGACAAAGACTTGATGACTAATAATTTTGAGGGACATCTAATCCTAAGAAACAGAAGCACAGTGAAAGAGGAAAGATGCAGAAGCTTATCTCAGGATGCATTATCAAGTTGGCCACCAAACAGGTGGACTGGCACTCACGTCCATGGCACTGGCACATTCTGAAGAGCCTTACAAAGTGTGTCAGGGTTGTTTGCGTAGGGGATGAGACAAGAGCATTTATCCATCAGTTCCTATCCGCATTGGGACAAGGCTGACTCCTCAGATCTTAACTGCCCAACACTTTTGAATGCTTTGCAGGTTCCCAAGAATGTTCCACATCCAGTGTGTCAGAAAAGTCTCTAGGCAGTAAGTGGTTGGCAGGTGACCCAGGGAAAGGCACTGTTGGGTTGCACCTGCCACTGTTGGTGGAGGGCAGCATGGAGATGGTCACCTCCTGCAACAGAGGTTGGAGTGCCAGGCAGGACTCAAAGCAGGGTGAGGTGGGGCACAAGAGTTGTCTGAGACACCCATCTTCTTTCTCATGCACTCTAGATCTTTTTAAGCTCCATATTTAGGGCTCATTCCTGTTGCCGTTCTCTGTATCTGGATGTGATTTTATCTCGGTTGCATGACCCTTATTTTTCTGGAGCCAGATAAAAACAAAATAGGGATATTTTTAACACTAAGTACTTTAAAAATCTAAATAGCAGCTTTAAAGAGGGCTCATAAAGCAAACTTTTGTCCCTCTACTTTATTCAAGGGCTCCCATCAACTCAAGGGATGTTCATTCTTGGTTCTCCTCCATTCATCCCAGCCCTCAAATTAAGCAAGCAACCTGAAATGCCATCATGAGATCCTGCCCAAAAACACCTAGCAGAATAAAAAATTTTTCTAATACTTAAGACCATTTTTGGTTTGAATATCATTTGACAATTCTAAAGGCAGAAAATAGCTACTCAAATCATCAGTGTGGACTAACTGGAATGAATGATTTCCTCTCACTTTTTTCTTAGGGACTCTGCCATTTACCACCATATGCTTTTTTATATGCATTTTTTACTGCCAAAATGTTTGTTCCTGATTGTGTGTGGGTCTGAAAAGAATTTCAAATCATTATTTGGTCTCTATATTTGGAAAACAGCCTACATCACTGAGATATGTTCCGATTTTTTTTTTAAGTTTTACTTATTTAAATAATCTTTGCACCCAACACGGGGCTCGAACGCAGCACCCTGAGATCAAGAGTCACATGCTCTTCCAACTGAGCCAGCCAGGTGCCACATGTTCAGTGTATTAACTCTGCAACCCCTACAATCTTTTGCCCTCTTTCTTGGAAATTAGGGTCTCAACAGTGTGGGTTTCTGCATAGTATTATCAATGTTTAGAGATTGCTATCAAAAGTCAAGGCAATAAAGGACACTTGTTACTGGGGGGGCAATAAAAGTGGACAATCATTGAAAGTTTAAGGCTAAGAACTGACAACTAGCAGCTAAGAATCAGGCTTAAGTCCTTTTCTTTTCTTTTTTTTTTTTTTTTTTTTTTTTGATTTTCACCCATTTATTTACTTATGAAAACAGATTTTGTGTTTTTGGGCTAAAGGGACAGAGGTCAATAGTGCACGTGAGGGAATGTGGAAATGGAGGGTAAAGGAAAATGTAACCCACCAAAGGGGACCAGAGCTGCTGCTGTAGGAAGGTATGAACCCAAACCTGCTGTGTGAGATGAACCCTCAAGTCACAAGGATAAGGAAAGACAGGGGGGCAGTCAAGGATATCCAAAAATGTCAGGAAGGAAAGCACCACAGTTCATGGTGGATGAGTCCTGGACAGCGAACAGCCCAGACATTTCCTGGCACCTAACCCATGTTTCCCCCTTGATGTTCTGAGCAGACAGATCAGCCAGCATGAGCTGCAGGTTTTCTTCCAGATCCCTCTGGGCACATCAGATTCATGTCCAAAGCTCTGCCACAGTGAATGGTGGGTTTGCTCCCTCTTGTGTTTAGCTCCTGGTTGCATCGGGGGTCCTTCCCTGGCTGTGCTGAGCCTCTAGTAGCAGAATCCCGAGGACCACCAGGATCAAGGCAGCCACACCCATGCAGATGAGATTCTCCACTGTGTAATCCCTGTGATCTGAGGCACTGCTGGGGTCTGAGTTGTTTCAGGGTGGAGTCCCGGTGTCAGCTGTTTCTGCAGGGAAAAAGGAAGCAGATGGCGAGGAGCTGGAGACTCCTGTCCAGCCTGCCCTATGCTCTGTGTTCTATATTCCTCAGCCTGTCATTATGTAATTTGTTTTTTTTTTGGTTTGTTGTTGTTGTTGTTGTTTTGTTTTGTTTTGTTTTACAGTTCATAAACTAGCCACTAGCAGGGTTTCCTCTGCTTTCCTCCCTGGATTCCTTCAGCCTCCTTGTTTTCCTGATTTCAGACTTTGCTTACAAGTCACTGGGGATAGATTCTGGCTGTGCCCCAAGAGCTCAGGGCTTTAAGCAAGGATTAATTCTCTAGGATACATTAGAAAATGTGCCCAATCTGAGCAGTTCCAATTACTTTACTCTTATTTAACATACTTTTGTCACTATTAGGCAAGGTACTGTGGTTATTACCCCAGAAGCATTCCTCTTTTCTTTTTATAAAACACTTTTTAGAGGTAGAAAATCTAAGGAGTAAGTCACAGTTCCAGGGTCAAGTGGGAAGTCCTGGTAAATCTTCAGCAAGCTTCAAGATTCTTATTTTGTCAATATCACTTGTCCATAAGATTGTCACTATGCAGGACAAAATAAAGAGACACAATTCTCATTATTGCAGAGATTACTGTGTACTCTGAGAACATAAGAGAGTCACACACATTTACATAATCTATCATTAGGTGTGAAATTTCCCAGTACCATTGAAATATTTTTAAAAAAAATTTAAGGGCTGGAGTCAAAATAGATGGTTTTATGGAATTGGGGGAACACTTGTAGAAAATGGGAGATTTGAATTTGGATTGTTGGAGAGGGGCAGGAAATGCATTTGTTGTGAGGAAGAATACAAGAACAGTTTCACAAAACACACAGCATTCTGTCCAGTTACAGGGCATTTTTCTATTTCCTTTAGTTTATGTTGCTTTTTCTCAGATCACTGAGGGGCTGGCTCCTGCTTGTCATTCAAGTCTCCCCTTAAATATATATCATTTGATATATGTAAGCACTAGTCATTCTGTACTACTGTTTTTTATTTTCTTCAGACAACTTGCTTTTGGGGCACCTGGGTGGCTCAGTCAGTTAAACATCTGCCTTTAGCTCAGGTCATGATCTCAGGGTCCTGGGATGGAGCCCTGCATCGGGCTCCCTGATCAGTGGGGAGCTTGCTTCTCTCTCTCTCCCACTCTCCCTGTTTGTGCTCTCTCTCTCTCTCTCTCTGTCAAATAAGTAAAAAAATCTTAAAGAAAAAAAACTTGTTTTAATTGATATTGTCTTGTTTACTTGTCTTTATTGTATTGTCTGCCACCCCCCCACTAAAATGTTAGCTGCATGAGTGAAGAAAACTTGTCTATCTTCTTTAGCTGTTATATCAACGGCAACTTGAATAGCACTCAAGACAAGTTGGTAACATCATATTTATTGAATGAATCGATCATGACCCCATGATCTTACCTCTCTCTTGGTGGGAGATGAGAATTGAGCTGTCCTTCTCTCAAAGTCTGTGTGTTTACTAGAGATTTCCTTGACTATGTTCTTGTTTCATTTAAAATCTATTCGATAAAAACAAAAGAAAAAAATTGATGAATATTTTATGTGATAAAATATGTTTGCGTCTGTCTTGCAAAGTTATGAATTTGTCAAAATGGAACACCTGGTCTTTTATATTTACAATATGATAATTTAACATGTAAATCCCACAGATTTTCTTTTCTTTTCTTTAATACTATTTAATGAGATCTATCATCTGATGGCATTACTAAGAGTTTTAAGTTTTTAAATAAATGTGATTGCCACATTGTTGTCATTGAAAATGTCTTTTAAGAAATCATTTACAAAACAAAGTAGTTAATAATTTATTTGTTTGGATTGTTTAGTTTTTCTAAAGAGAAATGTGGGATTTTATTCTGTGAATCAAGACTGAGGAAAACACAAGAAATGTTTATTAGGATTTCTTAAATGGGGGATTTCCTCCACTGGTTGAGACAGAAAATATGCAATCTTGTGGCCCAGTAAATATCTCACTTGCTTTTGAAGTCGTACACCACCACTTACCCGACTTTAAAGGTGCACAAGGAACACATTAGGGATTGAAGTAAAAGAAATGTGATTGGATAAATGCAAATTCTTCACCACTCCAAGAAACAACTCAAATTAGTGTCCTAACAATCACAACTTTATATACAAAGAGCAGCACATTATTATGAAGAGATGTTAAAGAAACTTAGATTACTATTAAAGAAAGGATAGCTAAGGGTTGTTAATAACTGGTTTCAAGAATATAAAAAGCTCTGTAAAAAGCTTGACCAGATGTTTTCCATCTACATGGAGACAGAATCAAATTAAATGGTGGCAAATTACAACAAGAAAGATGTAAGTTATACCTAAAAAATTTTCTCCACTGGAGAAGGCTATTGAAATGGAATAGTCATCTTTCGCCAGTTAAGTATAAAATTACTTGGAGGCAGAGGTTAAATAAGATAGTATCTGCTAGGGTTTTTCTCCTGGCAAGAAATAGATGCAAAGGTCCCCCCCCAAAAAAGGCTAACCACTACCACAATAACAAGATATACACATTATAATTTTATTTTTCCCCTTTCATCATTATGCCTTTATTTGAAACCAGGAAAAAAAATGATAAAAGGAACACAAGAAGCACACCTAGATGAAAGAGGTTGAAAAAGATGAAAATGAATGGGGAAGGTAGGAAGAATTCACAGAAAATGATTTGTGAATAGGAAACCCAAGGACTTCTATACATGCCCAGTTCTGAAGTCCTGGACAAATTATCTAGAAAACATCCCAAACATAAGTTCCTTGAAATTGAATGCAAACTATTTTATATACATGCTTTTTTCTTTTTTTCTTTCTTTTTTTCTATTTTTCTTTTTTTTTTTTTTTCTTATAAGGTTTAACTATTCATCTGTTCCAGAGGGCTGGTTGACTCTGAAATGTTCCGGGATCTTACACTAAATACTTCGGTAGACTAATTCAATTGTGTTACTCTGCCATAACAATTAGGAGTTAGCTAGATTGCAGGACTTTTTTCCTTGAAACTGGACTTTGAGAGAATGTCTCAGCAAGGATTGAGACTCTTTCCGGGACTATTTAAAGCTAAAGAAATGCCCTTTTGGTTCCCACTTCCCTAAGGCTATAGTTTAGGAGACAAATCTTGGAGCTCATCAACGAAAAAAAAATGGTGCCTCTCTGAGGCCATGGCCCCATCACCTTCCCATCTAGCACATTCGACTCTGCCTCTATTAAGTAAAGGTGAGGAACTGTATTTTCATTTCTTCTCTGCCTCATTCCCACCTTCTGTCTCAACTAAGTACATTCCCAATACTACATTGCCTGCTAAGAATTATATAAGAAATATGGTCACTTTGAAGGAAGCAGAGAAAACTTAATATAAGTTCAGCCACCAATTCTGTAGCTAATAGCGATGGTTATTTACATACAGATGTCTTGGGCGTGCAGTTTCATGTAGATGTAACCGGCAGTAAAGAGAAATGTAGAGTTTGTCACTTAAAACTACTCGGGCTTTTTACCTGTGCCATCACATATCAAGAAAAATAAATAAACAAATGCACATTATGTTTTAAAACAAGTTCTACCTGATGTTTTAAACCAGGGAGTTGCAAACTTTCCACAGAAGGCCAGATGGTAAATATTTTAGGCTTTGTGGGCCAAAAGGTCTCTGCCACTGCTACTCAGCTGTGTCATTGTAGCACGGAAGTGGCCATAAGCAATACGTAAACGGATGGATGTGTCTGTTTTCCAATAAAATTTTATTTACAAAAATAGGCTATGGCTAGAGTTGGTCACTGGGCATATAGTTTGCCAGCCCTGGATTGAAACGGTTCCTTTTGGTCATTTAAATTTTTTATTCTCTCCAATATTCTCTCCTTTGCCCCACTTTTCTCTAAACCTCAGATAAAGCCCAAGAGAAAGAGGGGAAGCATCTTACAGTCTGACATCTTCCTGTCCACCTGCTACCAGTGGGGAGTCTGCTTCTTCCTCTCCCTATCCCCCTGCCCACTACTCATGCACTCTCTTTCTCTCTCTCTTTTTCGTGCACCTGCTCTCTTTCTCAAATAAAAAAAAAAAAAAACTTTAACTAACTAAAAAAATAAATACTCTCTTACAACCATACCCACCAAAAACATTTAGACAGAAATCTTTACCCAGAGCAGAAGCAATTCTTGATAGATAGCCTTTGTTTGCTTACAATGTGAGGCAGGGTGAGGGATCCTCCCATTTTTAAAAGGACTAAAAAAAGTATCAGACTTAAGAACAAACTTTTGGGGGCGCCTTGGTGGCTCAGTCTGTGAAGCCTCCAACTTTTGGTTTCAGCTCTGATCATGAGCTCAGGGTGGTGAGATTGGGCCCCCAGTCGAGCCCCCCCGCCCCCCAACAGGGTCTCTCCTAGAGCACGGAGTCTGCTTGGGATTCTTTCTCTCCCTCTGTCCCTCTCCCTCTGTCCCTCTCCCCACTCCTGCATGCAGGAGCTCTCTCTTTCTCTCTCTCTCTCTCTCTCTCTCAAATAAATAAATAAATCTTTAAAAAAAGAACAAATTTGTGTGTCCACCTACACTTGCCATTTGGTTTGGGTCCCCTGGCTACCTAACTTCCCTGGGCTCAGGTATCCGGGACACAGTGCGGTGTGTTGAAGGAGAAGAGGCACTAAAACAATGTTAGCAGCATGGTAAAGACAAGCTGCTGCTTCCATTCAGTACCCAGGCAAGACTTCTCTCTTCAATTTACCTTTCTATTTGAATTTTTTAATTTTAATCCACTGGATGATTTGATTTTGGACTATATTTCATTTTGAATTCTCACTATCACAGCTTCCTCATTTCATGAAGAGAAGAGACATTGTATTATGGAAAGTCTTGACCCGGAAGTCAAAATGTGTGGCTCGAAGTTCCTATTGTGTCACTAAATATGTAGTATTAGTGATAATTTGACTTTTACATATCTATTTCATAACTCTATCAAGCTATAAAATGAGCCTGTCAGATTAGATTATCACAAAGATTCCTCCCAGCTAAAAATTGTTTCTTAATTATTTTCTATTGCCTTCAACACAAATGCTCACAAATCTCCTCATCTTTAGTCAATGTAAGTCTTGCAAATATTTCCATTGTCAACCACCTAACAATCATTAATTAAGGAGACTCTAACTCCAGGCCTTGAATAATGCCATCATTTTTAGAAATAATTATTTATTAGTCTCAATTTCTCATTCAATTTATTATTTAACTGAAATATAAATAGAAAAGAATATGAAATATAATATCTAAGGGCTTCCTAGCCCTATCAGTATGTTAATCATTTAATATAATAAACAGTAAAAAAACGTCAGTCTCCCTTCTCACTGTTTCTCAAAGCAAGTGATTTGGTTTTGAACTGTGCCTAGGTTTGCTTCGCATCAACTCTATTGTCAGCAATTCATGGAATCACATTTAAGTACTGTATTCTTTTGCTTTAAGGATCTCATTTATATTTAGATTTCACAGAGTTGCCATTTAACAAAACAAAACTTTTGCAGTTTCCGTAGCTTTGGGATTTCTAAAGCATCTGAGTCTTCTTTTATACCATGAGGAGCAGAAAACCACTATCTTAAAAGCACTGAAATTGTTATGGTTGGAAATTTCCAGATATCGGGAGCTTGAGTATCATCATCTCATGATGCATATGACCATGGAAATTTGTTCTTTCCACTCCAAAGAAAGAAAGAAAAAGCCATAAGTTCATAATATTTGTTTGAACATTCATTCATCCATTTATTTATTCACTTACTCATTTGGAAGACACTTATGACTCCCATGTACCTGAAACTGTGTTAGGTAACTATAATAGGATGTCAAAATAAATTTGGTTCATGGTTCTGTGGAGCTTTGGGTCTAATAGGGGAGGAACACAAGCAAATCAACCTTGACCTCATTATAATATAAATGCGTAGTTAGGGAGATACACAGCAACTATGGGAGCAAAGAGGAGGAAGTCTTTCATATTAAGATAATATCTTTTAAAGTATATATTATCCAATAGGATTGTTATCTTATTGTGCTACTTGTTTCTCTGGTTTGTGAGTTCTTCAAGGGAGCTTAAGATATTGTTTTAACATCCATTTATAACACTGTGTCATATAAACATAGAAACTTCAAAAATATTTAATGAGCATTTGTTATATACAAAACTTTGGGTTGGTTAGTTTGCTGGTTGTAGAAAGAAATGGAATTTCAATACATAAGAACAATGAAAATTAAGAAAATGAAAATGACTGAAAAACCACTTACTTCCAATGAGCACACCTGAAAAATATGTTTTCAGAAATTGAAGGTCAAAGAGGGGCAAAGCACATCAGAGAAGATGAGTTTCTTAATCTCATGGAGCCAGATTTGCCTATTGAGCATACAGTTTATGACAAAATAATTGTCTGGTAATTACTGTAAAAGATGGAACAAAATCAAATTAAAATGGAGCAAATTGCTTTTTGCATCGTGGCCAATGACAAGCAGTGACACATTCACGCTGCAAAATGCCACTTTGTTTTTCTGAGAAGTGACCGGTTGCTCAGTGTTTAAGTGACTAGGTTATTCCATGTGAAATCTCCTGCAACTGCGTCTCTCAGAGGAAGTGCAAAGTGTATTTCCACTACTGCAACATGTGGCAATTTAGTATTCAGTAATGAAAAATACTTCTGAAGCCAGACACATGCATGTGTAGCAAATACCACAGCTGATAATTACCAAATACTTGCTGTGTGCCAAGGTCCGTTCCAGGTAATTTACGTGTATCAATTAATCTTACATGCACAAATCTGGCAGGTAGGTATTCTTATTTTTAGATGAATAACTGAGACCTGGAGAGGTTGAAGATGTTGCCTGACAGTCTCATAGAGAGCCAAAGGTAGAGCCTGGTTGGAAAATCAGCCACTCGGTGTCCAGAGGAAGTGTTTTCAGTCACAGAACCACGTGCCATGTGTCCTGCATCGTCCAGAAGCCAGTTGACGGTCCTCTTTTTCATATTTTTTAAAGATACAACCTAGCACTTATTTCACATAGCATCGAAGTAAAAAACAAGTTTGGGTTAGATGAACGAACACGTTGTGAGTGAACCTGTTGTTATCTTTATAACTACTACACTTAGACCATTTTAAATTTAGAGAGAGACAAATAGATGACATTGGAGATCTACTGGTGGCTGAGATACCAAAGGGAAGACATTCAGGATTTGTTTCTCTCCTTTTCATGCTCAGAAAAAAGATTTGTTCACTACACCTAGTGATAATCAGCCCCATTAACATATACACACAGGTAACTGAATGGTGAGTTCATTCATTCAAGAAGAGGGATATGACTTTTTGTTGCTTTCATTTATGTAAGAAATATTTCTTGAGCAATACAATAAAGTAAGAGCTGTGACATTCACAATAAGAGCGCTGTGGAAGTAAGACTTCAATGAGGAAGTGCAGTAGTCTGCTAGGGCTGCTATAATAAAATACCACACACGGAGTGGCTAAAACAACAGAAATTTATTTTCTCACAATTCTGGAGGCTGCAATTACAATATTAAGGTGTCAGCAGGGTGGTGTCTGGTGCTCACATGACCTTGTGGGTTTGCAGGGCCATGGGAAAGAACAAGAGTTCTCTGGTATCTCTCCTAAGGTCACTAATCCTATCAGTTCAGAATTCCACCCTATGACCTCATTTAACTGTAATTAATTCCTTAGAGACTCCATCTCCAAAATCACTAGGGATTAAGGCTTTAAAATATAAATTTGGGGAGGACATAAGCATTCAGCCCATAACAGGAGGTAATGCTTCCTCTAACTCCTCTAAGGATAGATGCATAAAACTAGACCCAGGGAAGTGACATAGGGGCAAAATCAGAGGGGGTTACTGTTGCCACTTTGCTGCTCTTACGGTTTTTAAAGTACCATGTGCAATGAGATGTTAACATATTGGAAAATCTTGATGTTGTGGACAATTCTGGGAAAGTACAAATGATCGAAATCAATTCAGGTAATATAAAAAAAATCAAATACATGAATAAAAGAAATTGCAAATGTTACCAATATAATGTAGTACAATAATATAAAAAAGACAGGGATCAGGACCAACTGGTTTCAAACTCAAGAAAAGACAGACCTAATGTTACAAAAGCTTATCAATCACGCTATCTGCTACATAAAATAAGTAACATTGTTTAACATTTATTTCACATTTACACTTTGTTAGGAATTACGCAATTCTTGTATTATTTCATCTGACTTTTTATAGAGGTATTCTAGCTTTAATACCAAAAGTTAATTAAGAAGGCCCCATAACAAAAAAAAACATAATCACTTCTGGATATGTATGTAAAAATGCCCAAATAAATAGCAGCACTAATTCGAACTGAAAAATAGTGTCATACAATAATTTAAGGTAGATTTAAATAAGAAAATAGTATCATAACACATCTAAGACCTAACAAGAAAAATCGATGGACACTTACAGTAGAAGAAAGAATATTTAATTAAAACAAGGAAACAAAAAATTAGGTGTAGTAGAAAACAACTTCCTTAACATAAGAATAGTATCTCAGGGTGCCAACACTCAACCTGTTGAGTGTCCGGACTCTTGGTTTCAGCTCAGGTCATGATCTCAGGGTCCTGAAATCCAGTGCAGTGCTGGGCTCCACACTCAGCAGGGACTCTGCTTGAAGATTCTCTCCCTCTGCCCTGCACCACACACATGCATATGCATGCATGTGTGCGCTTTCTCTCTCTCTCTCTCTCAAATAATTTTTTTTTTTTAAATAGTACTCTAGGGTCATCTGGGTGGCTCAGTAAGTTAAGTGTCTGCCTTTGGCTCAGGTCATGATCCCAGGGTCCTAGGATGGAGCCCCAGGTCAGGTTTCCTGCTCTAATAGCAAAGGACAATAAAAGCATGAAATGTTCCAGAAAAAATAAATATATATGTAAGACACCACCAACTTTTACTTTGGGATATGAACAATTTTAATACAATGAGTACATTTTCATTGAGAAGAATAAATACTTTCAGTATGCCATTATTTCATATACTTTAAATAAACATGATGAAATATTTCTTCAAAATACTAATCAGATTTAAGGATGGACTTGACAAAAATAAGTCTGCTTACTGGAAAAATAAACAAGTGATATACAATTGAAGAAAATAATTATAGGGGGAAACTAATATAAACAATTTAAAATATGCTATAAACACTACAATCAACAGATGAATGGAATGGAGTGGTTTCCCTTGAGATAAATTCAGACATACACCTGACCTGGAATCGTTTATTTGTTTTTGGTTTTGTTTAGAAGGGGAGTGGGAGGGGGCAGAGAGAGAGAGAGAATCTCAAGCAGGCTCCACACCCAGCATGGAGCCTGACACAGAGCTCAATCTCACAACCCTGAGACCATGACCTGAGCTGAAATCAAGAGCTGGATGCTTAACTGACTGAGCCACCCTGGCACCCCATGAAATTGTTTGATAAATAAACCATCATAAAAGAAGGTACAAAGATTATGCAATAAATATTGTTTGGGTATTTGAAAAATATATTGGGTATTTGAAAAATATATTCAGTTGTATATTCAGTTAGTATAAAACCAATTGCAATTAAAACCTAGAATAGCATAGTGATTTGACTGATCTTTAGTTATGAAATACGGTCTAAGTATAAATACAAACAGAAGCAAAAGGAGAAAGAGATATATACTTGACTGTATAAAATTTAATTTGTATATTAAAAATGCAAAAAGAAAATCAAAGGACAATCTACCAAAAACTTTGAAATATGAAAATGAAAAGATATTGTCATTGATACATATAACTGATAAAAAGTTATTCCAATTTAGGGATGACTGGGTGGCTCAGTCAGTTAAGTGTCTGCCTTCTGCTCAGGCCCTGATCTCAGGGTCCTGGGTTGAGCCCCTCTTCAGGTTCCCTGCTCAGTGGGGAGTCTGCTTCTCCCTTTCCCTCTGCCCCTTCCACTCTGTCCCCTCATCCCCCCCATCCCCACTCATGCTCTGTCTCTCAAATAAATAAAATATTTTTTTAAAAACAGTTTGGGGCACCTGGGTGGCTCAGTTTCTTGAGCCTCTGCTTTCAGCTCAAGTCATGATCTCAGGGTCCCGGGATTGAGCCCCGCATTGGGCTCCCTATCCAGCAGGGAGTCTGCTTCTCCTTCTGCCTCTCCCCCCCAACTCATTCTCACTTGCTCTCTCTTTCTCTCAAAGAAATAAAATCTTTAAAAAAAAAAAGTTCTTCTAACTTAACAAGTTACACAGTAACAGCAATTTGGAAAATAGACAAATTCACAATCCATTTTAAAATAAATACGAATGGGGCGCCTGGGTGGCTCAGTCCTTAAGCATCTGCCTTCAGCTCAGGTCATGATCCTGGGATCTAGCCCCGCATTGGACTCCCTGCTCCGCAGGAGCCTGCTTCTCCCTCTCCCACTCTCCCTGCTTGTGTTCCTTCTCTTGTTCTGTCTTTTTCTGTCAAATAAATAAATTTAAAAATCTTTAAAAAATAAAATAAATATGAATAGCCAACAAATATAAGCTTACATCACTAAGTCATCAGGGAGAAAAGTGAATTAAATGAAAACAACAAATTACATATTCCCTATCAAATGCAAAATAAGCACATATACCTTAAAAGTTAATACTCAGTATGGTTAAATTCTGATAAGAAGAGTTCTTTACTTTAAGGAAATACATGTTCTTATGTCTTTTTAAAGGATAGATGGCTTTGAAATTGTTCATGCTCTTTTATCCAATTTTCCTGTCTATAAATCAATCCTAAGGAGATTATCAGAAATATAATTATAGATTCACTGTATAAATTGCATATTGTGGTAATAATTATATTAGAAAAAAGTGAAAATAGTATTTATGACCAACAATAAGTGAATGGTGAATAAATTAATAGTATATTCATATGGTGAAAGGTTATTGGACCATTAAAAATCAAGTTTTTTCAGGGTTCCTGGGTAGCTTAGTCAGTTAAGTGTCCAATTCTTGATTTTGGCTCAGGTCATGATCTCAGGGTTGTGAGATCGAGCCACCACCTGCCCTGCCCTGCCGTGAGCACCTTGCCGAGCCCCATTATGAGTCCCACATGGGGCTCCACACTTGCATGGAGCCTGCTTAAGATTCTCTCTCTCCTTCTCCCTTTGCCCCTCCCCCTGCCAAGAAAAATCAAGTTTTTTCTTGATGATATGAGCAAATGATCACAACTTAAAGTTAGGTTGAAAAAAAAAGCCAGGAGAAAAAAATTTTTTGAATCTATTAGTTCTCGCTATTGTTTAAAAACATTTGATAATTGAAACTAAAGAGGTGGATAGTCAACTAAATAGATCTCTACAATAAAGAGTAGAAAGATACACAATATAATGTTGTTATATCTGTGAACTGGTTCACAGACTGCTTCCATTTATTGCATTTTGCATGTGTATTTTCAAAATTGTAAAACAAGCATTAAGCTAATACAAAGAATCAGGCTGCCATATGAAACTCATTTCCATCAAAGATTGTGCCCAGTATGAAAGTACCAATATTTTAAGGACACAATCAGTCATGAGTCAGGGAGAAGTCTGAAATATCTCCATAGGCCCTTCTTTTGCATCATACCTGGTCTCGGGTCCAGAATAACAGAAGTCCCCAATGTCACTCAGAGTAGGGAGCATTTAAATTGTAAAACATCTTTATTTTATACTTTAAAAGTTTTATAGCTTAGGTGACACTCTCTAGGGAGGCATGCCTCATAAATCCATCCAAGTTTAGGTTTGTTTACAATAAGCAGTCCTAAACCAAGAAAGTCTTCCTCAAAGTATTTCATAGATAAGAATTGTCCCTTCCAGCAAATATGATTAGTCTGTTGTCTGAAGGTCAAATTATCATGTTTACAAGGACATTGAACCAGATCACCTGCCTTCTTAACCTCCCACTCCCCAGGAGCATCTCCCTGGTAATCAGGAGAGATCACAGGCTAGCTGCTTTAAGTCCTTCCTCCTCAACATTGTTTTACAATAAGACTTTTTTGAAAGAGAGAAACTAGAAAAAAGGAAAAGAGAGTCACAGTGTTTACTATGAATTGAAGGAAAACAAGACCATTATCAGTGAAAACAGTTAGTGGCTCATTATAATAATCCAGGAAATAAGTGAAGCAGGTCTAAACAATGAAGTAACAATAGATAAAGTGAGTGAGGTTTGCTAAATACTACAGCATTTCAATTGATTAAGTGTAATAATTGACTAGATGTTGGGTAAGGAAGTTGAAGGAATAAATAATGACTCCCAGTCGGAGGCTTCGGTAGGTGTATGAATGATGTGGCTATCTGTGGAGAATAGAGAAAACAGAGGAGCAGTGTCTGGGAGAGTGGAGGTTCTTTAATAGAAGATGAGAACTGTGATTATATTTAAATTCCAATGGAAAGCAACCCTGAGAGACAGAGAAATTGAAGATTAGGAAAAATCAGGGATAAGAAATAGAATGAGGTCACTTGACCTATTTAGATTTCAGAATCAATGAGGAGGAATCAGCCTTCCGTGACAAAACAGTTGTCTTTTCCAATGTGGTGGGAGGAGAGGCCATAATGCTGTTCTCTGTTGATGTCTTTTCTTTTTCTCTACTATGTTCGCCAAATATGGTACTTTCTTCTGAGTCTTCAACTACTTGGTGAACTGAATATTCAAAAGATTATTTATTAGGAATGAAATCAGAATAGGAATGTTAGATGACCCTTGAGGAGAAAGAAGCCACTGGGGCCAAGCTGAGAAATGGTGATTCAAAGGAAGTCCTCCCCACAACCCACCCTCCAAGGATTGGAGTATTTGTATCTTAAAATTAAGGGTTTTTTACTCTTGCATCTTTTGCTTCTAAATTCCTCATTTCTACCTTTATTCTAATATCATCTTTGTTAAGTATCTTAATCAATCAGTTCATTTTCAGATTACTCAGTTGCAAGTTGATTAAACTTGCTTCTTTCCTGAGATCCCTTTAGCCACAATTTTATCATAGTGTCTCTTAGGCTGTTGGTTTCTTAGCGGCTTATCCTTTCTGTTTTAGTTCTTACTGGCCTATTCTCTTACTGTAGATTTGACTTGAAGTTTCAGAATCTCTTCATTAACTACAGTGATGTGTTTTTATTTAAACCCCGTGAAGCTGGTGCTAATTAGTTTCACATGAGTTCAAAAGATGATCAGCCTGTAAAATTTGGTGTGATCCACAAACTGTTGCCATGGCAATGCCCCATCTAACATAGTGTTTACCTCTGTAGGTAGATATGTTCTTTTATTATAGCAACCTTCTTCTTAGTACCTGTTAACATCTTTTGACGTGCACGATGGTGTGTTGCTTTGTTTTCATTTTTATTTTTGTAACTTGAAAAGCAAGAATTTTAATGTTGGAGAAAGTGTGTAGGAAAGAGCTGAGGAACATAAAGCAGTTTGTTTCTCATGGATCTATTTCCTTGCCTTGGACACTGAACTAAAGCCTCCACAGTTAGCAGAGAGAGGACAAGAAATTAAGGGAAATGTTGTGGGAAAGATATTGTGAGTGTGTTGACATATTCAAAGCTGCTAGAGTCAGTGACAGAGTTTGATTCAGATAGTCTTCCAACTGTAATGGGAACCCAGAAACTCTGGCACCCAGAAGGTCAGAGGTCAGGGGACAGCTGGGTTTGAGATTCTAGGCCTACACATTTGATGGTAGGAGCAGAGTGAGGCTGCATCAATTGTATTCTCAGACCTGTGGTAGCCAAATGAGGAAGAATGACAGAGGCGGTGGATGGGGACTGTTGCTGCCAGATAGGTTTGGGTCCATATGAAACTCCCTCCCATGATCTTATACGAAAACAACTGAAGGATACCTTAAAGAGATTATTGATAGTAAGACTGATGAAGTTCAAACAATCATAACACAATCATTAAAAGCATATGGCCCGGGCGCCTGGGTGGCTCAGTTGGTTAAGCCTTCGGCTCGGGTCATGATCCTGGAGTCCCGGGATCGAGTCCCGCATCGGGCTCCCTGCTCAGCAGGGAGTCTGCTTCCCCCTCTGACCCTCTTCCCTCTCGTGCTCTCTCTCTCTCATTCTCTCTCTCTCTCAAATAAATAAATAAAATCTTTAAAAAAAAAAAAAAAAGCATATGACCCTGTGTAGTAGTCCGCTGGGAAACAGAGAATTTGGAAAGTAAAACTTACAGAAAAGAAATTCTTTATTCTGTCTTAAGTAATGGTTAAATATGCGTAAATCCTTTAAAAAATGTTAACTGATGACATTGTGTGCACAAACTCTGGGATATAATTGGAATTTTTATTAAAATGATTATTTTTCTCTACCTTTATTATTTTTAGGCAACCTGGCTCTTTAAGGTTGGTGAATTTTCAAAGCTGACTCAACAAAGCAGCACCTAAGGAATTCACCTGAAAGAGAATGTAGCTATCAGGGAATACAACTATCAGAGAGGCCTGGATTACCAATTGCAAATGTGTCGATTATTCTTTATATTCCTGGAATTGCTTTATAAACAGCCTAATAACAAAACAAAGCTAGACTCCTCCCCTGCTCTAATTCACCCATCTGCACTCTCTTGGGGACAGGAGGAGAATTATCTAAAACTTCTGGTTTTCTGTTTCTGGCCATTGGTTTCCAGGATAAGAGTAGAGATGAAGTGTTGGTGATCTAGTTTGTTCTAATGAACAATAACTTCAGAGCAATATAGATCATAAAATAAATTTTAAATCCTATAATTCACAGAATTCACAGCTTTGCAATTATAAGCTGGAATTCTCAATTCTTAACATGAATTTTTAGAGCAACACTTTTCAGACTCAAGTCATTAGTGTCCACATCTTGATTTATCACTTACCGGTGTGACATGAGCCAAATTGATGTGCATCAGTTTCCTCACCTCTAAAATGAATGTAATTATAGTGTATATTTTATCTCATCATCATGAATTTAAGAGAATTACTATTTCTTAAGTGCTCAGAATCATGTTTGGCATATAGAAAGTGAAATGTATTTATTTTTTAAATGCACAAAAGAAATAATTTTTTCCTGAAAATAAAATGATAAAATTTATTGAAAAGTCTTAGCCCTGTTCCTGGAACATTGCAAATGCTCAATAATTGTTAACTACTTGGTCACTCAAAAAAAAAAAAAAAACATTTGTTGACAGCAAGGATATACCAACTCTGACTAGGCTCTAGGGATTGAATACTGAGGAAAAAACCCGATGCCTATTATATGAGCCTTGTTACAGCCAAACAGAGGCAACAACACTAATCAAATACACAAATATAGGTACACTAGCTACTGTGGTAAGTGCTTTGTAAAAATGACAGATAGTACCATGAGATTTGTACTAGGGGCCTTTGATTTAGTGTGTATGTAGGAGGGTGAGTGTTGGGAGGTTGTCAGGAATCCTTTCATAAGCAACTTCCAGTGGAGCAAAAAAGAGGAAATCAACAAAGAGAGGAGGGAAGTTGCTCCAGGGAAAAAGGGAGAGCTGGTACAGTGACTCCCTCAGGCCATGCCGGGAATGCAGAAGGGAACATGGCAGCACTGAGATTGGAGGCAGAGGCAGGTTCCCCATCATCCCGGGCTGTTTAAGCTACAGTAAGACTTTTTTACTTTATCTTAAAAGTAATTGGAATTCATTGAAGAACCTTATACAGTATGATCCACGGTTTGAGAAGATGACTCCACTGCAGGGATTCTTAAACCTTTTGTATTTCAGAATCATTTAGAGGACTTTTTAAGATGGATTGTTGGTCCACAGCCCAGTTTCTGATTCCTTATATCTAGGTTAGGGTGGCAGAATCCCCTTTCTTACAAGATCCCAGGTGATGCTGATGCTGTTGCTGGTCTGGTGACCACACTTTTCAGAACCACTGGTCTACTGCATTGTGAATCAAATCAATTGAATGGATCAAAAGTGAGTGCCAAATGTACCACTGAGAAAGCAAGGTCATAAGTCTATACAAGAGGTGATAGATGCTGTACCTAGAGAACTAGAAAGAAGTCAACTAATCTAAGGAATATTTAGCAGGCATAAATGGTACTAGGTAGGGTGTGGATTTGAAGGACAAGGAGATGTCAGGAAAAAGCTACTCTACTTTGTCATCTGGAAGAAAAAAACGTCTCATCTTCGGAGTCGGGAACACATAGTAATATATCAGCTCAAAATGAGAGTTTGGGTTTTGTTTTTGTTTTTTTTTTTTAAGGCTCCCCTGACTTTCATTGGCTGGCTGCTATGGGCTACAATCTGACAATAATTAATAAAAAGCACTGGTGCTGACAGCCAAATTATGGAAGAATGTTGGCCTCAAGGAATTCCAGAAAGCATGTTCTAGGAAGCTGCCAGAGAGCACCCCTGGCCCTGCCTGTGGTATTCCCTCAGGAAGGTAGCCCAGGAGCCAAGAAACACTTGGTCTCAGGGTCAGATCTGATTGCTCTAGCTGCAGCTAAGGCCGGTAAATAGAGCTTCTAAAATGAATAAAGACAGTGACTGAGAAGTAGTGAGTACAAGTAGGAAGAGAAGAAAGCAGATAAAAGATCAAACTGAAAAAAGTTAATCCCTGAATTGGAAAGAAATTTCAAAGAGAGTGAATGTAGAGACTGCTCATGACGAGTAAGTTCGCCATGCAGGAAAAGCAGCCTTTGGCTGTTTGCACACCAAAGGAAACCAATGCATGAGACAAAAATGAAAATGGAAAGAAAAGAGAGACATTTTTGAGCAGTTTGAGGTAATGTCCTTAAAGAGGAAACCACTGCAGAAATAAATTAGGGAATTCTTGTATGTGCTAGAGCGCATTCTGAGGAATATTCAGGAAAAGCATGGGCAACCATTAAAACCGGCATATTTTGGAGGTAACCTCTCCAGTGTTTGGAGGAAATAAAAGAGGTTCACCCATGGAAATACCAAAGATAATACCCAAAGGTCTTTGAGAAAGGTTGGCAAACACAAATTTGATAGCATTCCAAAGATCAACCAATGTCTTCTTGACAAAAAGTAAATGGCATCTCTCCCAAGGACAGAAGGCATTTGGCTCAGAATCTAATGGGAAGAACTGTGAGGACTCAGAGCAGGAATGCCCATGAGAAAGGTTCAGTGGAACGTGAAGTGTCAAGGGAATCTTTGAAAGTGAAGTGATGAATATATAAAGTTTTACAGTACCTCGAGGCAGAATATAATTTGGTATATAGTATTGAAAATATAAGACATTTTTATTCTTGGAAAGGATCTTAGCATAAAAGTCATAGGAAGAAGTAAAAGCGAAACAAAACAATAACAAAAACAACCCCTCAAAATAAATATGGGCAATTAAAATTATGAACAGTCAGGGTAATATTCAGAAGACTTTTGCAGAATCCATATTAATATCATGACACCAAACACCATAATGATTATGTGAGGAACATCATTGTTCTTTGAACTGACCAAACAGATTAGTAATAGTTCAATTAGATACCACCTACCACCAAATACCTAAATTCTGGGTGGAGTCCATAGCTTAACATAAAGTGAAGAGTTATGTTTGTTGTTTTGAGAATTTATATGTAGTTTTTTTAATCCACATAATTATGGACATATTTTGAAGGATTCTAGGTATATACTTCTTAAGCTTCAGGAAGAAAAAAAGAGGAGGTGAGATAATTAGTTGGGTTTTTGTTTGTTTGTTTGCTTGCTTACTTAAGGTTTGTTTTGTTGTGGTTGTTTGCTTGGATTTGTTTGTTTCAAGTAATAAAAACAATTATAATTAACATAGACAAAAAGGAAATTATTGCAAGTTTATGGATAGCTCTTAGAACTGAAGGAATAGCTGAAGAACGAAGCCCAGGAAGGCAGGATCCCAAGCAGCAACTTGGATGCAGGTAGTAGAGTTTACATAACTGTCTTGTAAGGGAGTCTTAATGTGATTAATCAGCTCCAACATTTTCCATCCTGACTCTTCCACTCAAGTTTCCAAGTCCCAGAGACAGAGTTTGAATGATCTAGATCTTCTGCCCAACGTTGGTTAGGAAATGGGGAAATACTCTGCAATCCCACAGATTGCACACAGGTGGAGAGGGGTAGTATCTCAATAGAAAATTGGGGTATTATTATCAGAAGAAGGGAGAGTGATTCAGACAGTGAAAACCAACAAATATCTGCTATAGAATCCTGTAAACATAATATGTTCATAGAGTAACCTTTTGTTAAAAATGTGATTCCATGAACTATTGAAAGACCCTGTTTGTATTCATTAGAAATTTTATATTATATATTTTTCCAGAATTTTTTAATAATGAGTTATGTTTTGAACTTAGAGGAGATGTGTGTGTGTGTGTGTGTGTGTGTGTGTGTGTGTTGTTAGAAATGGTAATAATTTGCATAGACATAAGAAGGGTTTATTATTCCAAAAGAATGTCAGCTATGGTGGGAGCTCTGATTCTTGACTATAACTGAGAGCAGTAACATAATAGCAAACACTTACATAGTGCTTTCTCTGGTCCAGGCACTCTCTAAAGCACTTTACAAATTTTATTATAACAGGGAAGAAGTCACAATGAATGACAATCATTATTTTTCTTTAACTATTTCTAACTTTAGTCCACTTAATTTGTCAATCATTCATTTCTGGTCTTGGAAGCTGGTCTGAACCAATCAGAAGATCCCTAAGTGGATCCAAAGTTCTGGTCTTTACGTGGATGAAAAGTCTTACCATTTCAAGAATCATCCCACTGTGCACCACACAACAAATAGAGAATAGGTGTACTACACAATGATTGGCAAACATGTTGACTCAAGACCTCCTGAGGGCATAAGGGAAACTCTCTTCCAACCCCACACACCTGCTACCGTGAGCCAGAGAAGTGGGTTGAAGAATGAGGGGGGTGGCTGCTATCTAGGAATAAAGTCCCAAGGAGCAAGTTAATACCCAAACATCTTCTTCTGTCTTTTAAGTTTTAGGCAGTATTGAATTCTATTCTAAATATACCCATTTCTTTCAATGTAAAATAAGGATTCAACACACACACACACACACACACACACACACACACACACACACACACCAAAAAAAGCAGAATTACCATTCCTTAGAGAAGCCTCCTATTCTCTTTGGTTTTACATTTCTCTCCCTAATACCGTGAAGCATATTTATGATGTGAGAATCACACTTGAACCTCTTCTATTCCAAGCTTCCTTCTGTTCTTTAACTCTCAGTGGAACATTCCCACAGTGTGACACAGAAGATTGTTTCTTAATGGAAAGCAGAATTGTATGCACACCAAATCCCATCAAGTTATACTTTTACTGAAGATTTTGTTAATTCTTAATTGTAATGTCTTTATTTTTTTATGGTACTTGAGACTATCAAAAATAATTGTGAATTTATAATTATACTATTTATTGTTATAATTTGCTTTATGCTATAAATGTATTGCTCTCTCTGGTGAGAGCTTAAATAACACTGCTGTGGGTGCTTTAAAAACAGTTTGTATAGATTAACAGTTCAAGATGTGTTGGGTATCCAACTGAATTTTAGTTATGAGGAGTAGGTTTGAAGGTTCCTGTCAAGGGGATGTCAATTAGGCTCCAAGAGGCAAACTTTCCTAACAGTTTCTGTACAAAGCAGGGGTTACTGAGTAACTGTCCCTACTGTTCAGTAATTGACCCCATTAGCAATGAAAAGCTGAGGGGAGAGGTGTGCAGAGAGTTAACAAAAAGAACCTCAATACAAAATGTCCAGGAAGCAGAAAAACTGAGAGGCACACAATGAAAAGAACATTGTTTCTTGCCTAGTGACCTTTTTTTTTTTCATTTGGCCAAAAAAGGAGTCATGGAATTAAAGTGTACTAGATAGATGCCAACTTTAACACATGACAAAGAGAAGCAAAACTAGGAGATTTTGCTCATGTTACAGATGTTTAGAAATATCTGTATGTCAACTGTGATGGTAGTTATTCTCTAAAGGTATACATGTTAAATGCACATAGAAAGCAACTAAGTATCTATTTCTTCATTCACACTTGGCTCATTCTTGCTTATCTTGTTACCAAGGATTTTACCTTGCACATGGTAAGGATTCAGCAATCCACCCACTCATTCATGCAATATATATATATATATATATAGCATTTCTTAAACACCTACTGTATTCTGGTGATGAGGATAAAGGAGTGAAGAAACAAAACCCTTCATAGAGCTTGCATTCTGGTTATTACGTTCACTAGCTGCAACCTGGAGAATCAGTGAACATAAAATGTAGTGCTCATGACCCAAACTGGAACCAATGATCTGGGTTTGTTTGAAAGTGTGCTCTGCCACTTCTGAACTGGGTGACCCCGGGCAAGTTTCTTAACCGTTGGAGGCCTCAGTTTCTTTATCAATAAAATGGGATTACAATGAGGTAATATATGTGTTTGTGTGTATATATATGTATGTATGTTAACGTAAGTGCTAAGATCAATGTTTGACACTACTAAGTATCATATAAGCATCAGGTATTCCTGTTAAGGGAAATTGCTCTAAATTTAATGCATGGATAAACAGTCCTCAATTATAAAGGGTAGAGCCCAGAGAAATCAAGACAATAAAACTTGAAGTGCCAAATGCACCTCAATAGACAATTGATGTTTGTATTATTTGTTCAAAGAAGATTGTAGAAGGTGAGAAAGAACATAACCCAATGGTTAAGCTAGCTACTTATATCTCTGGCCTTCAGTTTTTTCTTTTTCTTTTTTTTTTTAAGATTTTATTTATTTATTTGAGAGAGAGCATGAGCAGGGGGAAGGGCAGAGGGAGAAGCAGACTCCCCACCGAGCAGGAAGCCGGACCTGGGGCTCAATCCCAGGACCCCGGGATCATGACCTGAGGCAAAGGCAGACATTGAACCAACTGAAGCACCCAGGTGCTCCAGCCCTCAGTTTTTTCATCTGTAAAGAAGAGGTGATAAAAGACTTTCTTGATAGAGGTTCTATGAGGATTAAAGGAAATGATGTGTGCAAAGTGCTTAGCATAAGACCTGGCTGAGAGTGAGCAGTTACTGAACAGGGGTTATTAAAGTTGTAACCTTACTGCAATGAATTGACATCATTTACTTAGTTTTTGCCAATTGCATTTCAATTCAAAAAGGACTTAAAACTTTTTCAAAGAGGACATTTCTCTCTCTCTCTCTCTCTCTCTCTCTCTCTCTTCTTTCGAGAGAGGGAGAGAGAGTGCAAATGAGTGGAGGGGAGGGGCAGAAGGAGAGAGAGAGAGGGAGATAGAGAATCTTAAACAGGTTCCAGGCTGTGTGGAACCCAAGCGTGGCTCAATCTCACAACCCTGAGATCATGACCTGAGCTGAAATCAAGAGTCAGATGCTTAACCAACTGAGCCACGCAGGCACCCCATCAATGAGAACATTTCTAAACATCATTAAACATTGGTCTCATAGGAGAAAAACACTTCATTGCTCAGTCAAATCATGTATATTAAAGGTTAGTATTACTCCATTAAAAAAGAGATCCTTCCAGTAACTTTCCTTAGTCTGTAGATCCCAGAGTCTAGTAAGAATTTAAAGATTGTCCAACTAGTTAAATTTATAAAGTAGGATCAAATGTACATGAACCTACATAAACCTCTTGAATTGTGTCATAATATATTTAATACTCTTTATTGCCAATGTCTGTATCTGTGTTCATAAGTGAAATAGACTTTTTTAACTTTTTATATTTTCTTTTGGTAATAGGTTAATAATGGGCTTCACATAATGAGTTAAGCTTCTTTATTTATTTTTCTGTTTCCTAGAATATTTTTAAATGACAGTGTTCTCTATTCATTGAACAATTGATATCATTCCTACAAAGCCATCTAGGTCTACTGTTTGTTTTCAGTTATCATTTATCAATTCCACTTCACTAACTGCTATTTGTTTAATAAGAATTTCTTATTAAAATTGGCATTTTTCTAGTTGTGCAGATATATAACCATCCGTTTCATCAGTTTTTCAAATTCATGAGCATAAAATTACTCCATATGGTCATTTCTTATTTTTTTTCTGTTGCATAATCATTTGCTCCTTTTTTATATTTAAACTGAATTTCCTAAAACAATAAAATAAGTTGAATTTCCCTTTTTCTTGATTATTCTTGTGTGAGGTATATTTTAGTATTTTTTCCAGTTTTATTGAGTTATAATTGACATATAACATTATATTAGTTTAAGGGGTACACCATAATGGTTTGATATATGTGTATATTGCAAAATGATTATTACAGTAAGTTTAATTCATTCATCACCTCACATAGTTACATGTGATGTTATCAACCCTCTCAAATTTCTGCTCTGAATTTCAATGATTTCAATCCTTATCTTAATTTTTTACTTCTTATTTCTTTAGCTTTGGCCCATTATTTTTTGTCCAGCTTGTTCAATTGGCAATTTTGTTAATTTCCCAAAAACTGTGCAAACCTGTAAATTTCCTTTAAATAAAGTACTGTTTTAGCCACATTCCACCAAATCTGTCATGTAGTGCCAACAATGTCATTTAGTTCTAAACAGTTGAGATTTCTTTCATAGTCCTTTCTATTTTCTCTGTAGCTCAGGAGTTAATTAATAGTTTCTGAACATATTTGGTAGACACTTTTTTATTTTCCTTTTGTTATTGACTGGACAGGGCTGAAGCTAAATTTGATGGTAAGTCTCAGTCATTGATTCCAATAATTCTGTTCTGGGAGTGCTCCTGGATATAATATCCAGAATCTGGATTCACAGAATCAAGGGAACTACCTAGGGAATGTCATATGCTTTAAGAAAAACTTCATAACAACAACCAAAAAATGTGATTTTTTAAATGTTCACATAAATTTAGGTAATTAAATAAAGAACAATTTCTCCCTTTTTTCTTGAAGGAAACCTCTCCTGTTTCTACACTAGCTTTTGATCAAGATTTCAAAATATTTTAATGAACATGAAATTGATAGACCACATTATTTTGGTGAAAAGAATAATGTATTTCAGAGGATCAGTAAGAATTTGATCAAAAGACAGTTTTGCAAACATATTACATATTTTATCTTTGTGTTCATATTCATAAGAAGACATGAATGTCAAAGAGGAAAAACCTTGAAGACTCTTGTATTAAAAAAAAAAAAGCCTTAATTCATCTTATTAGCAGGAATCTGCTATAATTCACAAGATCAGTATTGTTCTCCATGAAACATATTTCTTTTCTTTTGAGAATCCATTTATTTTTATTATACTAATGTCATTTTAATGCTAAGAAAAAACTTTTTTTTTTAAAGATTTTATTTATTTGACAGAGAGAGAGAGAGCACAAGTAGGCAGAGAGGCAGGCAGAGGGAGAGGGAGAAGCAGGCTCCCCGCTGAGCAAGGAGGTCAATGTGGGGCTCGATTCCAGGACCCTGGGATCATGACCTGAGCCAAAGGCAGCCTCTTCACCGACTGAGCCACCCAGGTGCCCCAGGAAAAACTTTTTTTAATGCCCTGATACCACATGAGACTGTTTTTCTAATGCCACTAGAGCATTTTATTATCACAACCTAGTATTTTACTTTATCAAATTTTTGCATCAGTGTACTTTACTAAAAAACAAAACAAAACAAACAACAGATATCAAACCAAGAGCTGCCATCTTTTACAAGAGGACTATTGTGATGCATTTTTGGCAGGGAAGATGAACTTATATCAAGAAACCAAAACAAAACTTTTTTTAAAAAAAGTTTGGTTTCTACTGAATTCTATTTGAACTGCAAAGTTATATTACAGTCTCAAAAATGCACTAGTAAATAATTATAATAATTACATATATATAATTAATAATAGTTATATAAACTAAGGAATGGTCACAGATCTGATGTGGTTTCAAAGTATTAAGAATTTTAGTCATAGCCTTGGTGATGCTCGTCTTTGTGCCAGCTTTCTAGAAACAAATAAAAATATAACAGGTAAGGATGACATTGAAAACAAATGTAACCAGGCTGGAAGATATGCTGGCACACTTATAACAAATTCTGACTCATTATTTATGGAGTTCAGGGGAAAGTTCCTTTCAAAAGCAGTTTCTTGGCTTAATAAAAGCTCCATTTTTCTAATGGTTTATAAAACACTAAAAAAGGAAAATGCAACTGATTTTGTGATTAAGTGTATTTTGAGATGCATCACCTGTTAATCTCAAATTATATTTATGATTAACTTTTCATCACTACCCCTAACTACCCCTCTATTTTTCTCTTTCTGTTTCACAGAAAAAATTATGACATCAGCATCCAAAGGAATTCTCCGCCCATTTTTAATTGTCTGCATTATCCTGGGCTGCTTCATGGCATGTCTGCTCATTTACATCAAACCCACCAACAGCTGGATCTTCAGTCCAATGGAGTCGGCCAGCTCAGTGCTGAAAATGAAAAACTTCTTCTCCACCAAAACTGATTATTTTAATGAAACTACTATCCTGATTTGGGTGTGGCCATTTGGGCAGACCTTTGACCTTACATCTTGCCAAGCAATGTTCAACATCCAAGGATGCCATCTCACAACAGACCGTTCTCTATACAACAAATCTCATGCAGTTCTGATCCATCACCGAGACATCAGTTGGGATCTGACTAACTTACCACAGCAGGCTAGGCCACCCTTCCAGAAATGGATTTGGATGAATTTGGAATCACCAACTCACACGCCCCAAAAGAGTGGCATCGAACACCTGTTCAACTTGACTCTGACTTACCGCCGTGACTCAGATATCCAAGTGCCTTACGGCTTCTTGACGGTGAGCACAAACCCCTTCGTGTTTGAAGTGCCAAGCAAAGAGAAGTTAGTGTGCTGGGTTGTAAGTAACTGGAACCCTGAGCATGCGAGGGTCAAATATTACAATGAGCTAAGCAAAAGCATTGAAATCCATACCTATGGGCAAGCATTTGGAGAGTATGTGAATGATAAAAATTTGATTCCTACCATATCTACTTGCAAATTTTATCTTTCTTTTGAAAACTCAATCCACAAAGATTACATCACAGAAAAGCTCTACAATGCTTTTCTAGCTGGCTCTGTACCTGTTGTTCTGGGGCCATCTAGGGAAAATTATGAGAATTATATTCCAGCAGATTCATTCATTCATGTGGAAGATTATAACTCTCCCAGTGAGCTAGCCAAGTATCTGAAAGAAGTTGACAAAAACAATAAGTTATACCTTAGTTACTTTAACTGGAGGAAGGATTTCACAGTGAATCTTCCACGATTTTGGGAATCACATGCATGCTTGGCTTGTGATCACGTGAAAAGGCATCAAGAATATAAATCTGTTGGTAATTTAGAGAAGTGGTTTTGGAATTAAAGTTTTCCATCATTTGCACACTTGGAAAAATTATTTTGGTGAGCTATCATCCAAGTTTTGAGGATAAGAAGAGAGACAACATTTTGCTTTTGTGTCACAATTTATTTTTATCACTCTCTCTTGGGTGACATGTATATTTTGATGGAGATTTCTGAGAGCTCAGCATTAGCAATCACTCCCTTTGGTTTTAAATTATCCTGTACATACCCAATTATGTGCACTGAAAATTAATTTATTCTTTGCTACCATTTGTAAACATTGTTTTTCACATTTTGTAGTTGTTTGTAGTGTAAGTTTGTGATATGATTGTTGTTTCTACATTGATCAGCTATTTAAGCTATTTGGGAGATGAAGATGCACATCTTAAAATATGAAATATTTTCACTAAATATTATAATCTCTAGTTCCAAGTTTGCATAATGTAACAAAGGAAAAGCATTTGTAATTGAGTTCTAAACCTCTTTGACTTCAAAGTGAACAAAGTGTGTGGACTGTCTCTATTTGATCTACTTTTTACCTGTTCACCACATTTTTTGTGAAGGGAGAGTTATTCATGCAGTGAATAAGAAAGATAGTGAAGCAGAACTGTTTTATTCAGGAAACTATTAGACTTCTCATTTATTTTCATTAAGCTGACTTGCAAATGCAGCCAGCCACTTGTTCTCATGATCTTAAGTTAAATTATTCAAGTATTTTTAAATATCCAATTTTGGGGGATTTGTAGAACCTGGGAAATAATCCTGACAACACTTACTATCTAGGATAGTTCCCTTCCCAGTCCTTACACTTATAATAAAGCAAATAATTTCCTCAAATAACAAAGGAAAAGAATGTGTATAGATACAAATCATATTTATAAGTGGTACATTTATGTACAATTTTGAATAACATATAAATTTAAAATATTTTTTCTAAGCCCTGATATTTAAAAGTTTCATTTTACCATGTGGACAAATAAATAGACAAAACATTTTAGAGGTTTGCCCTATCATTTAAAAGAACCTAAATAAAACTATCATTAAGGTGTTATATATAAGATATTAAACATAATAAAGTGAAGATCTATAGAAAACACACAATGCTAACCCAGAGTAAGATCTCAATGCACATTTATTGAATGAATAAATGAATGTCATTGAAAATCATGGGAAAATTTTTGTTTGTTTCAATAAAGTGACAGTTCTAGCATAGAAATATTAACTGGAATGATATTTTTTATTTCATTTTCATAATTATTCATATATAGCACATGTGACCATGGCCCTCAGGGCTTTACAGAACCAAAATAAACTTGTCATTACACTAAGTTCTTGGAAAATTCATCCCTGAACCTGCAGTTGCAATACAGCAATTTTCCTCTGTGAGGTTGAGAGCTGAATATAAGCAGAGATTAGTAGGTGAGAAAAGATGGGATGTTAAGGGTTCTTCAAGAAAAGCATTTCCCAACAGAATCTTTAATGACTATTCCATTCAGGCCAAAAACCCATCAAAAGAACCAGAATGTTGTGATGACATCCTTTTGGATCCAATTGTGACTTATTCTAATAGTCCTGTTACATGTTAACATTAGCAGAACACAAGTCCACCATCTTCTGCATCAAATGGAAGTTAGATAGAGGCAAACTTGAGTTCAGTAAGTAGGAGCTATGTCCCATACCCCAAACTGCCTTGTGTGGGAATGAGCTCTCTGGAGAACTAGAAGGATTGGAACAGAGGAAGATCCTGTCATTAGATGGAGGACTGTTTGATCCTCAGGTTCATTTCTTTACCCATGTCGAACAGGCATGTTGTGTCAGGCAATGCCCTAACCAGAGCTAAAGATGAACAAAGTACTCTCACTGCCCTACAGGAACTTACACTTAAGTGGAGAGATACACGAAAGCTTTCTTCAAGTCTATGTTTATGCACGTACTCCTCTCGGTGGAGTTTATATGAGTCACTGCCGATATAATGAAAATAAGATAGCAAATTTCCCTAATTGCTCAGGGATTTGACATATTTCTGAGCTGCAAGCTTTGTTTACTCATTTGGCCCAATGTAGATTTCCTCCATATTATCTCTTCTAACCACACTGCATCAAGAAATGGTGTGTCTGTGTGGATGCCCTCCTAGATAAGGGCAGATCTCACCCATGTTTATTTCATCAGGTTAAAAAAGTCTAATTCATACATTTACACTGACTTTGTCATCTTTTTGGCTTACAAAAAGTATAGGGTTCTAGACAGGTTGCATGGCTAACATGTTTAGAAAGCACCTGTTTTCCTCAACAGCAGCAAAGCATTAAGTGTCTTGACAACCCATTTTGGCTGTGGTGGGTGCTCATGATTTCAAAGAACTGAGAAACCTGAGGGCATTGCCTCTCTTGTCAACTATGAATTTGGTCTTTTTTTTAGACCGACTATAATCACATGCTGATAATATGACCCAAGTCAAAGCAATAATACTAAGTAACTAACTGGCACATCTATCTATCTGGGACCCACTACCAGGTCCCAGAAGAATAATTTTTCTGAATTTGAAGTGCCAAAATGAATGTGTCAACTTACCCCATCAGTTCTGGGAGCATTTATCTGTAATTTTAGGGCTAGACAAGTATTATAGCAATGTTTACAAACCAATCCCTTTATTCTATTTATGGGTTAACGAGATCCAGAGATAATATTTATTCAAGAAACATGTTCACACACACACACACACACACACACACACACACACATACACACACACACACACAGAGCTAGTGACATAGCCAAGATTGGAATGTAAGGGTGCTGTATCTCTTAATTCTATGTTCTTTTTCATCATAGTCTCACCTAACCATAGAAGTATGTCTCAATTCCTGCCTTATTGGTCTAGTTAGGGCCTATGGAATGGTACACTCTATGTGGGAAGCTCTTTGACTTTTGAAAAAATATATAGTAAAACATCAAACTTGTTAGCATTCTTTCTGTTTTAAGTATTCTAGGAGTTGAGCTTTAGCAGAAGAAAATGAACTTTCACTACGTTTTAAGTGAAAGGCAACCCTCGAAGATGGTATATGGTTCTTAGGCACTCCATTAATAAATCCCATGGATTGTAATTATTTTAATGGATATCTCATGGTGAAAGATGTGGATTCAACAAAATCAGCTTGCTCTTGGTTATAAAAACAAATAATGATGCCAAGGGATAAAACAGAAGAGGCCATTTAAAAAGTTTTATTCCAAAATATAAAAAAAAACCTATTAACGTCAATGGTCTGAACATTTAAATATTAATTATTATAGGTCCTCTTAGTAAGAATATATACTGAATTCTCCATATCCAGCAGTATTATAAATTCTTTAAAAAAGACATTGACAGTCATATTACATGACAGCCATAAATTTTATAATATGAAGTGGAGACTAGAAAAATATTATCTTAGTGGGGAACCAATATCAGCTTAAAATTTTACATTTACTACATGAGTCTTGATAATCCTAGAACATGCAGATATGTTTTCTGTTGTGAGGGCTTAGAAAGCTCAGAGCACTTGAGGCATAAAGTGACAGAATATTCAAGAATTATTTGCTGAGGCTTTAAATTCTTGCCTCCAATTGGAGGTTAAATATGGTAAGAATAGGAAATTATATAATTGATATCTTTTTGATTGCCTATTTTCAAACTAGATTCCATGAGCCTTAAGGTAATGCCTTTGCCTTTGTCTAAAAAATGTCTTTGAATGAAGTAATGCTACCAAAACAAGGTTTAGGTCCTTACATTATAACCTTGTGTTTAACCAGATCTTTGAGTTCCCTTGAACGCTGATCTCATTTAAGGGAACTTCTTAATGAATTAATTACAAACAAATTATTAAATATAAAAACTTCAGGATCTAAAAGATAAGCACAGTGCCTATCACAGAGAAGGATTGCAACAAATATTTGTTCAATGAATTGCATTGGAGGTCATGCAGAATTTTATTTAAGTGTGATAACAGTTCCAGCTTATTGGTACCAATTAGAGATTATATTTTATATTTATTTCCTTGATCAGTTTACTGATTGGATGCAAAGGAAGGCTTAATGTCTTTCCACTCTTTCTGCATCCTAACACCCCAAAAGAAGTAACATTTCAAGAAAGATTTAAAGGATTTGGAACATGTTAACATTCTATTCAAATATGAACACCAACTGTTTCTAATAGGAAAGCCAATTAATATTTGAGGAGAATATAAAGTGCAAGCACTGTGAAGGGCACATATTTATTACCAAACTATGCACGGAGAGAGATGCAGTTTCTTTCCTCCCTAACTGCACTCCTTTGTACTACAAACATCAGTCAATTAAGATGATATTTTTTTCTGGATGTCTCTCATCTAAAGATTTTGTAGCATTTTGCAAATGGGTAAGCTCAACTATGATCCAAAGTGTTCTCCCTCTCAGTAATTCATATTGAATGCATCCATATTCATTAGCATTATATAGAGCTCTCAAAAATCAGAGAGAGCCTGCTAAACCAGACAAAGCTAGGCTGGGTTATAGGTTCAACAAACTCATTTTGAGAAATTCAGCTAACCTCCCTGGACCTTGTTGTTTGTAAGGCTCCTTCTGACACTGTTATGATCTAAACTGACCATATGCATGTATTTGCAAATGAAATTCCAACAACGATCTAAATTGACCATACGCGTGTATTTGCAAATGAAATTCCAACAACCATATCATTTTTTGGAGGTAAATATTTCAAACAGATTTCCCTCTTATTTCTCTGAATAGACACTTAAGGTGTAAAACTGATTATTTAAGTTAATATGTGGAAAGAACCTAATCCAGTGCTTGAAATACAAGTGCTCAATTAACTGAACTTCTTCCTTTAACTCCTTCCCCTCATTCTCTACCTCATCTTTTATAATTCATGTACTCACGATTCACTGAGACCTTAATTGCCTACAGAAAACCAACCATAATGAGCATTATTTTAAGATACTAAAAATTTTTCTATATCATCCACATTCTTATTACAATATTTTACAACTTTTTATCAATGCAAAAATTTCAGAGGCAGTGGGCACAGGGCAAATTCCCAGATGACAAGGAGACAGGGAGCCTAATTTGAGTAAGCCAGATTGAATATATCCAAAAAAATTTAGTTATTCTTAACTCATAGTTACTATATATTTTTCCTTTGATCTACTTTGAAAATATTGTAAAGAATTAAAAAAAAATCTCTCCAACGTCAGCTGTCTTTGTCAGTGTAACTGAAAATTTCAGCCTGGTTCCTGGGTCACCAGACCTGGAATCACCAGAGGTATTTATGAACAATACTGATCCCTTGACCCTGCTCAGGCAATTCTCTTCAAACAAGTCCAAAAAAAAACATGCTTTTAATACATTTCCTAAGTTAGTCTGCTTCACGCTATAATTTATAAACCATCCTGACTAAGCCAGGGGTTCTCAAACACATACACGTCTTTGGAACTTCCTGGGTCAGCTGCATAAGAATCATTTGAGAAAGTATTAATAATATACAATTTCTGATTCTCTGGGTCTGAGATGGGAGCTGGAATCTGTATTTTAAAAAAATCTCCCCAGATAGTTCTGATGTGTTGTCAGGTTTGAGGTCTATGTCATAGCCACCTATAAAATGGAGTGTATTCTGTTGTTCAACTGACACAAGCTAATGTCTTTAATTCACTTGGAATTGTCCTGGATATGTCAGTAAAGTGTTTCTCTCCTTTAAGAACCAAGATATTCTATATGCCTAATTATTTCATGCATGAGCATGGTACTTACTGGCTAACTAATCCCTTGATTTGGGGCAGATTATCTACAGTCTCCAAATCTTCTTTTAAGTTGTGAGTGGTTTAGAGCAGTATTTCTCAGGCCTAGATGCACATATGGATCACCTGGAGGAGATTTTAAATTGTGGATGCCCAAACCCCATCTCCAGCGATCTGATCTTATTGGTTTGAAATGGGACCCAGAGACCAACAATTGTAAAGACACTTTAGATGATCCTAATGTAGGGCCATCTCTGGGAACCACCAGTCTACACAAAAGACCTGCTCAATTTGCGACCTTGAAAGAATTATTAGGAAAAGAAAAGTTTATATACCTTGAAAAAATATCTCTCATTCTCTTTTTTAGGTTCTAAATGCATGTTTGTATTTTGCAAAATGAAAACTGGACTATTCACTTACTAAGATCCTTTACAGCCATAAAATTTTATGCTTCTGTGAACCGCTAATCCACCGTATGTTTAACAGAACCTCTTTCCAATGTCCCAAAGCCCTTGTTTGATGGGTGGAAAAGTAATTTGCAGTTGGTATATAGCAATGAGCTAGCTGCAGTACCTGGAGTTTTGGTGACTACGGATTTACAACTCAATCTCAGCTCTGCTGCTCCCTAACTGTAGACAAGCTACTTGACACATCTTAGCCTCAGATTTTGCTTCTGTAAAGTGGAGGTAGCAGATTCCTGATGTGTGTTTTTTTGTGTGTGTGAGAACAAATGAAATAACACTTAAGTGAATAGACACTGTGTTCAATTAGAATCATTTATTATAACAAAATATCACTGTGAGGAATTCAAAACTATTTCCACAATTTCAGTTCTAAAACTGAAAATGTTAAGCAGACAGCTTATAAGAATCATTGCAAACTTAAGGGGTACCTGGGTGGCTCAGTCGGTTAGGTGTCTGCCTTCAGCTCAGGTCATGATCCTGGGGTCCTGGATCAAGTCCCTCACCAGGCTCCCTGCTCAGTGGGGAGTCTGTTTCTCCCTCTCCCTCTGCCTCTCCCCCTGCTTGTGTTTGCTCTCTCTCAAATATATAAATAAATGAAATCTTTAAAAAAATAAAAAAGAATCATTGCAAATTTAAATAAGCCAAAGGAATAATCTTCAGGAGAAGAGCAACAAATATCTATAGTGTGGAAACATGCATTCACATCTTCTACAATTGCTCAGTAATGGAAGGGGTGTGGGCGGCTGGCTGTGGGAGCATATAGGCATTATTTGCATTACTAAACACAGACACTATTTCTTAAAATAATTGGAACCCAAGCAGGCCTAATTTCCCCTCACTGTTATGAGCAATCAGTAAATTAGCAGTCAATTTAGCTTATTATTAGTTGCCATAGCTTATGTCACAGGATGGAATAGCGGAAGATTCTCAGAGGTGATTTTCTGGTAAGGACAGGGGCCCCGAAATATTCAACAATCTGATTTAACCCAGCATGTCAGCTCAGCTGCAGAGGCAGCTAATGACCCAAGTTAAGAAACAGAATCAAGCCTTCATCCACTTTTCCCAAAGTTAAAAAAATTCTAAAGTCTTTTTAAAAATGTTAGAGTATAAATTCAATAACCAAGAATGTATTTGTTTAGTGGTGCAGAAATAAAAGAATTCCTAGCCAGACTGTGATTAAGACTGCTCTAATTGCTAATTGCATAATAAATAAAATTTTGACACGAATAATCTCAACTGTTCATTTGCACAATTTCTAAATTGTACTTTAATTAAGCAAAAAAAGTAAACTTAAAGAAATTTTCTACATTTATGTGTCAAAAATGAATAATATCCAAAATAGTATTTTTAAGCAGTTCCCAATTGTCTCACTTTAAAGAACATTAGAAATGTTTATTGCAGATACAACATTAGAAAACTTCAAAAATTAAATTATTTTTATGAATTATCTGGCAACCAAATTTTTGAATTAGTTGTATACATAAAGTGTGTTAAATTAAAGCTTGCTGGAATCTCGCTATGAAAAACAAATATAAATTTTGTCTGAAAAATTCTAAGAGTGATTTTTTTAGAGGTATGTTAACTCTGGTGACTCTTACTGCACATTTTGATTAATGAAGGTGCAGGAGTTAGAAAAGCAGGCTCACAGACACAGTACCCAGACTAAATTAACAACCCGGTACTAGTCATTATGCAAGAAATATGTGCCAGAGTTACAAGAGTGCATTCCCCATCTCGGATTGGCCTCATTAGCCACCTTCAGTCCCTCAGATGAAACAATCCTGAGGATGCCATCCTTGTCCAAGGCCAGATTGCCAAAAGAGAGCTCACGGTCATCTAGGAAGGGATATGTGTCTCCAGGAACTACAGTGAGACCCAGGCTTGCCACACACTGGTTTTCTTCTTTAAGAGTCTTGAACCAACGAATAATGTCTGGTTCTATATAAAAGTAGCAGTCTCCTTTTTACATGATAGATGGCCTATCTCAAATATTTTACATATTATTTAAAAATAATGAATCAGAGGACAAAGACTATTGTACTTGAGACCAGGAGTTTACCGACAAGAAAAAAGAAATCATTTAGCTTGTAGATGCTTTACATTTGAATCAATGAGGTCTCTTGGACTGGGGGATGTAGCATTGGAAATGGAGATAGAAAAACATGGTGAAAATAATGATATCTTTTTTTACTCTTAAATAAAAAATTTAAATCTCTAGAGCTATCAGCATGATGGCAGCCTTCAAAAGCAAAGTATTTATTCATGTGCACCTTTTCCCCTCTTTTCTCTTTTCTTTTTTTTTTTTTAACTTAAGGTTGGATTTAGTAGGAGTTAGGGTTAGTGGAGTAATTGTGACAATATAAAAATACCATTTTCATAAATCATACATAAGATGAAGGTAAAAAAGGAATGTTTGCTGGAGAAAATGCAACTGGTCAGAAGTATCTGAGTGAAATTATTGAGATTAATCATCTTCATTGGAATAATGTAGTTTATTCTGAATCTGAAATAACCTGTGTGTATAAGGAGGTTTTTAAAGGGAAAAAGTAAAGAGCTAACAAGTCTCAATGTAGATTCCAGCTCACAAAGCTGCAGAAAGGAGGAAAAGAGTAGCAAACTAAGGATTAGAACCCAGATTCCAGGTGGTACAATCTACTGCATGATTCGATAGCTTTTTTGGTTCACTGACTTCTCATCAATCAACAGTGTGGTGGACTTTACATTAGAGTCACCTGAGAAGCTCTTATTAAATCTTGATTTCTTGATTAGACATTCTGGTTTAGTTAGCCTGGCACAGAGCACAGGTTGCCATATACTCTTCTAGAATTTCCCTTCTTTCCTTCTTGCTCTCTTCCATGTGGCCATGTCACTGCTCTGGGAGCCATAAGAAAGAAGAGAAAATAGTTACCAGGCAATTTCCTTAGAAGTTCTAATTAAACAGTTACTAAAGAAGAAAGCTGCAGTGGAGTTTACATGTTTTCTCTCGTCTCATTTCCTCAAGAACACACACACAGACACACATTAAGCCTACATTTTTTCTATGTAGTTCAAGTGTAACTTTGAATAAAACAATGTACACTCAAGTAAAGAAGGTCAAAACTATCATGGTGAAACAAAATGTGCCAATTCTAGCCAATATGTGAATTGTAAGGGTCAGTAATCCGTAAACTATTTGGGTGATAATTGTATGTTTTATTAATGTAATGTGATTTTGCACTATTGTACTGTCATATTTAAGCAGACTCTTAAAAATACTCTGAAGCCTAAATGCCAAATGTACAGTTTATAGTTCATGTTATTTCTGATAAGGATTTAATTGCATTGTGCTAATGGTTGTTTAATGCTATTAACCTTCTGTATGTGTATAATTGCAATGCAGACCCCATAGGGTTGTTGTAAGCACACTAATTAGTCATCTGGATTTTTATAGATAAAATCACACATTGATCAGAAACCACTTTTCTACTTATTTTTTTGTAGAGTATTTTTCCACACTTGAAAAGACATGATTATTTTATATCAAACATCAGCTTTTCTTTAAAATCTTATTTTAGTAGCCAGTGCATGTTTGAAATAAAATGTGTTAGAAATTATATGAAGATATTAAGGTTGTGTTATATTAGGTGAAAAAAAATGCATGCCATTGGTGAATCATGCAACTTTAGGGGGGCATTTACACTGCCAACTCATATATAGTCTTCGTCTCAGTCCTTGTGCGTGATTTGCGTCCTTTCAGAAATTCTTTTTAAACTTGAGTAAAGTGAAAGTGTTATTCTTAGTGCTAATGAGCCAATAGAAAATGCTGCTTTGCTTTTTTCTAACTTGGCAGCATAATGTGGTAAAATTCCCTCCCACCCCCAATTTTGTTCTTGGAGTCTCTTGTTGGCAATAAAATACAAAAAATAAAATCATTTGTTGGCAAATAATACAATTTACTGCATAGCAATTTATTATTATGAAAGCATGAAGATATGAAAAATATCATCTTAATCAGTTCCATACTATGAACAAAATATTCTGGTAGCTTTTTCTACAATCGAGAAGAGTATGTCTTTTTTTTTTTTTTTAACACTGCCAAAATCAGTACTACTGCCAGGGGTAGGGGGGTGAGGTGTGTGGGAGTGGAAAACACTTGAGGCCCAGTCTGTACAACACTAAATTGGGCAATAATGTAGAACATCTAGGCAGTGTGAACAGCCGATCAGTATACTCGGTAGAGGAAGGGGGAAAATAATTTTTCTTGGTAACTCGGGTGATTAGGAAAAAAAATATATTGTATAGAAAATAGGACTTTTGGCTGCAAAGACCAAGTTTCTACACCATGCTGATAATTTGTAGTACTCTTTGGGAACAGAAATTACTCCATTCAGTGAAGTTTTTGTTTATGTTTTTATTTTTGTTTTGTGTTCTTTCTCAGAAAATATACTTGTGCTTTTGAAAGGGCTTAATTCCAAACAGATAACATATGTGGACTAATGACCACTTCCCAAATGAAATTAGACATTCATCATAATATAGTAAGGCTAGAACATAGCACTTAGTGACTTAAAACATCAATATAAGCATTTATAAGCATTTATACTGTTGGAAGGTAATTTTATTGCTATGTTGTTAAAACAGTAGAGATCCTATTTATACATTTATTTATTTATTTATTTACAGACGTTTGGTTCATTCAAGTTCAATTTTAACTGCCTCAGTGAAGTTAGTAAAGAAAACAGTAAGAAAAGTTGAGTCTACTATTCCAAGTGAAAATCATGCAACTGAGTCTTGCTACATCCTGGAGTAAAGCATTAATCCAAATGCTGAGTAGCCAGTCCCGGCAGTGTGGAGGCCAACTTCACTGACCAGGATGTTGTATGTGTATGGCATTCAACAAACAATTGATCTGAGCTCTTAGTTTGCTACCATATTGTTCCCTTCATCAATTCATCTTGTAAATAACATGTTATGGCAGCTAAGCAAATATTTTAATAAGCCATGCAAGGCAAAGTGCCATAGGAAATCTGTATATTCAGCTATTTGAAGAACTTGTGGTTTCCACAAATTAAACTGGAGATGTCATTTGAAATTTCCTTCCCTTAAAAATGTCATTGTAATGTGGATTTCTGGCCCATTGATGTCTTTCTGGGTTTATAAATATATGGTGTGTTTGCTATAGTTACACTCTTTTGAAATTTTGTTCAGCAATTAATAGTGACTTCAGCAGTTTGTGCTAAGATCCCAAGGCAGAAATAAATGTATAAAGGGTTTGAGCCTGTATGTGTAAGAAGAAATCTCTTTCCTCAATCATATTTCCTATATTCAATGTAAGTACTTCACTGATTTACCACTGGAGTTATTCCTTGGATGTGTAAATAATGATGTTCTATTCAGGCTTAATGAATTCCTGTACTGTGAATATTTAAAATAAAAGAATTCAATTAAATGTGCAATAGTGCTGGTTATTTATAATACTTACATTCAAAATCATTCACTTGAGAAGATTCATTTTGATTTACATGCAAATCAGGATTCCCTGTATATATTGAGTTAAAATTTAAAAACAAATATATTTTACAGATTATACATTTATTACAAATACTAAATCAAAAAATGGCAGTCAGTGTACATATGTAAACTCTTCTACACTAGTTTGTTTCCTTAATTTTGCATTGTTAATGGACTTGGGGCTAAAATTAGATCCATTAATGGTTTGGGCTTATGTGTGGAGAATAGGAGAATCTATCCAACTCTTGATTTTGCCTTGATCCTGGCTTGAAAGATGCTTCACCACACAACCTCAGTTCTCTATTACTCTGGCTACTCCCCTGATTGTTTTTACTCAAGTATATGGAATCAACAATTACCAGTAGCCTAAAGTCCCAAGTGTATATATCCATTTTGAACTTCTCTTTTCAGCCATATGCCTCTAACTTCCAATTGTCTGTTGTCACCTCACTTCCTAGAGACCCACTGCCTTGGATAGCCCACGAGGAAAGGATTTTAACGCCCACTTCCCCTCTAATCTTTCATGCACTTAATGGCATTATTACAAATTATGTTGCCCAAGACAAAAATTGAGAAATCATTCATGATTCTTTTTCTTTCCTTTCCCCCACATTTACTTGACCATGAACTATCTCTTATGTATATCTCCTTTCTTCTAGACCACTGCTCTTGCCCCATCCAGTTATTGGGGTCCTTAACATTTCCTACATGGACTAAAGCGATAATTTCTTTTTTTTTCTTTTTTTTTTAAGATTTTATTCATTTATTTGACAGAGAGAGACACAGCGAGAGAAGGAGCACAAGCAGGGGGAGCGGGAGAGGGAGAAGCAGGCTTCCCGCCTAGCAGGGAACCCGATGTGGGACTCGATCCTAGGACCCTGGGATCATGACCTGAGCCAAAGGCAGACACTTAACAACTGAGCCACCCAGGTGCCCTAAAGCGATAATTTCTCAAAGGCTTGAAAATCATCTCTCTACATTACCACCAGTGAGAAAAACAAAGAAAAGGTGATAGGAAGACAGAATTCAGCTATAGTGTTGATGAGCCAATAATTTTTTCAAAAAGTCATGCACTTGTTAGGATCATTCCTTGGTTAAGCATTGTTTTCAAGATATATTCCTCAATTGGTAGCAAGTTGCATACACTTCTTTGATATTTGGCTTCTACCAATTTTTCTAAGCTTTTCCCTTGTGATGCTCTAGTCATGTTTGCTCTCTGTGGTAGTTCCCACACAATCCAGAGCCCAGGACTTTTTTCTGCCCAGCAAACCCTCAGCATCCTGAAGATTACACTCAAGGGTCACATCCACTGTGATGCAAAATATATTCCATATTTAAAATCTATTTCAGAAGTTTCAAAGTCAAGACAGCAGGTAAGAACATCAGCATTTTCATGGAAGAAGCGAGTTGTGAAATAGTCCTTGAAGAAAGAATTCAATTAGACAATCTGAAAGGATGTGTGGATAGAATTTACAATGGAAATATGAACAAAGTCTTGGAGGCAGGATAAATCAAATAAATATGGCTAATTTTAGTGGTATGTCTATGAAGAATAATATTAGATAAAGCATTAGAATGTTGAAAAAAAAAGGTCAGAAAAAGAAAAGAATATGGAATGCTTGACACTTAAACTGACAAATACAGACTAGGCTGGTTGATTTGAAATGATTTATACTGCAGTGTGATATATGAAAATTTACAAGCAGATATACAGTGTGAGCGAAGCCACAATGCACCTTTCCAAAACTCTAAATCATGAAAAAATGAAAACAAGCATCATAACATCTTACCCATCCTCATGCTCAACTGCAATGTGTTGTAATGAATAGGATCTCTCTTTAACTGAAACGAGGCCATGTGATGTGGTGGCTTGAAGTATCTGGGTTCTGGAACAAGACACCAACATTCAACTCTGCTCTCTCACTACCAGCTGCGTGGCTTTGGGAAGGTCATTTATTTCTTTTCACCTCTGTTTTCTCTCATGGAAGACAAGCATAATAACACTTTACTTATAGGATCTCTGACGATTAAATGAGTTAATATATATAAAAGACATACAACAGTATCTGACAAAGTAAGTACTCGGTAACTCTTAGCTATCATTTAGAAGCAACACAAACTTTTTCCTAAACATCTTTTCTTCAGTTCCTCCAGTCTCTATTAAACTGTATTGTCCTAAAAATATATTGTTTTTGTTAAAGTCTTCTATCTCCAAATTACTGCTCTGTTGTTGGGTAGGCAGAGAAAGTGGTTTTCATCGCAGAGAAAAGTCAGAAAATATGACTGGATGTATGCTAGAGACAGGAAGAAAACTGAACGTTTGATAACCTACTCTCAGTAGCCAGGTACTCTGAAACACCAAAAGTTCCTTGTAGAGCAGACTCTGCTTTGGGAATTACCATATCTGAAGTAAACTGGTGATAGCTGTAACTCAGAATGTATCATATAAGCAGGCTGACAAGCTTCCCTGAGCGTAGAACCGGCTTGAGGGAAACTGAAAATTTCTTTCTGGATAGGAAATTCAGTTTTGCTCTTCTAGTCTTTTCTTTCCTCTTCATCTTACACTTTAAGAGGACTTCTAAATTGTTTTTAAATACCTTTAACAATGGGTATGTTGCCATAAGTCAACAAGGAAATAAGCCCAATTCCCAGAAACTGGCAGGGCCATGAATCCCTACAAAACACAATTCAGTGAAAAAAGAACAAAGACATTATTTTTCAAGGTTAAGCATCCCTCTAGTGTTGCCAGATACTGCCAGAATGTAAAATATTCAGCCCCAAATCAATAGCTAGACCTAAAACTCAGGTTTTAATTAGGCAAATTGTAATCGCTTCAAGTAGAAAATACTATTTTTAGATTTTATGCGCTTAGAAGCACAAGAAAACATTTGCATGACCATTTGGCCACTCATTAAATTTGTCAACATATGTTATTTATTTCAGTAAATGATATGTTTGCCAATGATCATTCTGCATCTGAACACTGCATCAAATAGGTTAAATTTAAATCTATGTCCCAAATTAGACTAGTGTCAAACATTCCTTCTTTGTGGTTTTTATTGAATAAATTTTGGATAAATGATCAGAAACATTTGAAAAAATGCTTCACAAAATATTCATCTTTTGAAGATTCACAAAGCACTTTCATATATTAAAGTGACCAGGATGTCCTTCAAAAAAGGACTTTGTTTACTCTTAAAATTTAAGAAGATAGCAGGAGAGGAAGAATGAAGGGGAGTAAGTCAGAGGGGGAGATGAACCATGAGAGATGATGGACTCTGAAAAACAAACTGAGGGTTCTAGAGGGGAGGGGGGTGGGGGCATGGGTTAGCCTGGTGATGGGTATTAAAGAGGGCACATTCTGCATGGAGCACTGGGTGTTATGCACAAACAATGAATCATGGAACACTACATCAAAAACTAATGATGTAATATACGGTGATTAACAACAATAAAAAAATTTAAAAAAATTAACTCAGCAGTTCTTAACTATATTTCATCATAGAGATGCTGTTTTTCCATAATGCTAATTTGGATCACGTAAAAGTAGTGGTCAAAGTAACACTCTGAAAAATGTTGCTCTAGGGCCAGCTACTTTTTGCTCTAATGCAACCTGTGATCAATATCACCAGACACTTGAGTCTGTGGGTCCTTCTCGATACCTGCCTTTGCTGTGGGATTGTGGTGCACCTTTGTCTGGTCTGCATCCCAGCTACTGGGTGACTCCATATTCACCTTCCACGCCCATCTTGGAAATCAAAAGTCCTCTCTAGAGGGTACCCAGTTAGCCGCACCGTCAGAGTTTCTGATCTCCTTCAGGATTTTTAGTCTAGGTGCTCTAATTAGAACTAACTAAAACTCTTAACAGTTTCATTAGATATTTGCCAAGACACCTCTGTCCATTGAATTCCCTTATCAGATTACCTAATAAAACTATTTCCCTTGTAAGTTATATGCAATGGCCAAGAAAACTGAAAGATCACCTTATATCTTCAGATTTGTGGATGATGAAAAAGAAAAACACTAATCCTGACTGTGGTACAAAGCACGTTGACAATAGTGAGTTCAATTAAGCAAAATTCTTGATCCTGTGCCTTTTCTGCCCCTCACCCTAATAATCTGCAGCCTTAAATGCCTTTCAGATATGATCTTATTCACCACAGTGAGACAGAGCAAACAACAGAAACCGAGACCTCGAAACAGTTCTGCCAACGGAAGCAGGGCAGGTAATAGAGAGGCAGATGCAAGTTTTAGATGATAAAAGAACGTTCATTCCAGGACCTAAAGCATTATGTGATTTCCACAGGTTGGGGCAATAGACAAGAAATGATAGTTGAAGACCAGGGAAATGATTAAAAGAGGGCAGAGGAAGGAGTAAATACATCTCTATATGTCAAAGGGAGCCCAAACAGGGAGGCAGAACATGGCACAGAAGGCAGGAGCAGATGTCCGGAAGACGAGAGTGAAGGAGGGGTGGCTGGGGTCCTCTTCATTTGAGAGAAGGTTTGTAAAGATCAGACTTGTATTCTACGGAGACCAGGAGCGACATGACGTCAGGGACTCAGGAGAAGACTGGACCAAAGGAAGAACTCAGAAGCTCAGTGAGCAGAATGGATACCAGAGGTGAGACCCCCGTAGCGTCTTTGGCAGCTCCTTAAGAAACCTGATCAATTTTGTTAAGTCTCTGAGCTTATCTAAATGATGCTCTAGATGCTCCTATATAAGAAAAGAAAGCCAGGAACTCTAAATTTCCAAAAATCTCCTAGTTTATCAATCTGGTCAAGTAACTGAAATTTTTTTGGCTTATAAAGACACTCCTAGGGCAAACATTCATTCCAGCAAAGCTATAGACAAACACTGGTGTGATTTTGAGAACTACATTGTCATCAACTCTCTTCAGATGAGCCCTTTCTCAAAGAAACAGCTTTTAACTGTTTATTCCTAGAGAGGAATTAACTCTGTTGGAGTTACATTTTTACCCAAATAGCCATGTAAGAGATATACAGAAAAGTGTTTATCAAAAGCAAAATAATCTACAATATTTACCTAATTTTTCTATTATAAAATTGACATACAATTTTTATTCTCTGCATTAAAATATACTTTAGGAGATCTATTTTTTTTAAATCTTTGTCTTCAAACTAAGCAAGGAAATAATACAAAAAATAATTGTTTTCCTCATTTCAGGAGCAGGAAAAAGTAAACAGCATCAATATAATAATCATTTTAATGTAAAATCATTCAACTGTCTTTTCTATCTGTAGGTCTACATGTATATGTGTACAGGATAGTGTTAATTTCTTAATGCAGCCTTTAAGAATTGCATTTCCATTTTTAAATCCTAAAAAGCTTTACAGTTTAAAAAGTGGCTATCCAAATCTATTTTCTAAAATGGTCAATCATTAGATCATATCTTCAATCAGATCTAGAAATAAAAATGCCAATATACCTCTTAACCAGTGTTTTGAAAACTGTAGAATCAATGTTTAGAATTTCCGGTGAATGAAACCACAATAATATAATTTTCAATAAGTCTGAAGTTTAAAATTCCCCAGTTTTAGTACTTTAAACCCTCAATAGTAACTTAATAATGTGAAATATGCAGACAGAAATCTTTATTCTATCTCAAATGTAACAGTAGCCACCAATTTTATGTTAGAGTATTTATTTCACCTGGATTCTTCAGAAAACTTTTGCAATTAATCAGCTGTAGATTCCTATATACTAGATGATTTCATAATGGATACTCTCCTTATAGCCTCTATAAATTGATGGCAAAATTATTTGCAGTTTGGAAATAATTCACAATAATTAATTATTATATTAATTATTATACTGATTCACAATAATTTATTATTATATTAATTAAGAATTTACTTCCTTAATTCACAAAATTTGCCTAGAGTCCTAATATTTCATTTGTTTCAGTTAAAATTTTCTAACCAGTTCCTTATGAGCCAGCCATATTATTACCTATTTATTAAATAAATTTAAATGCAAAATACAAAATTCACCATTTCATTAAAGTAGATTAAGCTAGCACATTAATAATCTCTGTTGACCCTATCCTGAGTTTTATTATTAAAGCTATTTTCTGACTTCCAACTTTTAAACATGATGTAAATGTGTATCATGTTTCTTAGGCTCTAAATAAAGGGTGTATTTTTTTAAGCTACTAGCTATTTGTCAAATAGAGTTAAAATAAATCCCAAGATTGTATTGATTTATTGATCGATACTTTTGAAATATGAGAACTTGAGATTTTACCAAGGTTTTTTTTGTTGCAATAAAATCTGAGGTATTTTAATTAAAATTTAGGTATTTCTGGAGAAAATGCTAATAAGATAAATCAACAGGAGCTAAAGTAAGCCAAAAGAAACCTAATGAAAGTTTTCTGAAGTGTGGTTTAGCGAACGCACAGTGCCAAGCATCTCGAGAGCGGGACCAGGACAGGGAAAGCCCGCGGGAACTTCCAACGGTGCCCCGCGGGTGAGTATGTCTTGGGTGAGTATGGCCTCCTGCATATGTGTCCTGAAGGGGCGTCTGTGTTTCTGTATGCTCGTCTGTATGTGTGTATGTCTGGGGTGTATGTGAGGGGGAGGGGAGGTCCTTTTCTTTCTCTTGGCTTCGTGCTTCGTTCTTCTCTCTGGGCAGATAGGATTGTAGAGCACCTCAGTATGCCTGGGGGGAAAAGAAAACTCCTCGATCCAAGGTTTACAATTTGGATCCAATCATACACAGGCATTCACTGGCTGTTTCCTACTTAGATTAGCTAGCCCCTCTACAGGTAAGGGCTCAGAGCTAAAAACTAATCCATCCGGGCAGACTTCCCTAGAAAGGCTACCATATCAAAAATCTCTGCAGCAGTCCCCCCAAATCCCTAACAAATCTCATAGTGATCCCAGGAGTTTTTACTCTAAAATAAGTTCTGTGGTCAGGATGTATATGATAATAATAATATTAATAATAAATAATTGTTGATAACTTATTATTAAATATATTAACCATATCAATTAGACTGATATATATTTCCTAATAATTATAATAATATAATTATTTGTTATAATTAGTAATAAATTATGATGATTAATAATTAATTAAATGAAAATAATAGTAAATATATATTGAGAGTTTTCAATCATCCAGGCAATATTTTAAGTCACAGTTGACTCTTGAACAATGTGGGCATTGTTCCCACCCCCACCCCAACCCATGCAATCAAAAATCCATATAACTTTGACTCCCCAAAAACTTAACTGCTGTTGACTAGAAGCCTTACCAATAGCATAAAATAACTGATTAACACTTATTTTGTATATGTACTATGTACTGTATTCTTACAATAAAGTATGCTAAAGAAAAGAAAATGTCATTAAGAAAATCATAAGGAAGAGACATTACATTCACAGGACTGTACTGTAAAAAAAAACCCATGTATAAGTGGACGCCTGTAGTTCAAGCCCTTGTCATTCAAGACTTACATGTACTTCACAGGTATTATTTAATCCTTACAGCACTCTACAGTTCCATTATTACCTCCTTATTCCCAGCACAGAATTGGGACACTCATCCAAGTTTGCACAGTTAGAAAGTGGTAGAGTTGGCATCTGAGGCTGGGCCATCTAGCACCAGGGCCTCAGTGCTTAACCACTAAGGTCTACTGTTCAGAAACAATAGGTTAAATGAAGTTGAACCAATGACTGATTGATTTTTGTTGTAGGATTTCTTACTACTTTTAATTTGTTACTGTGAATTATGAATTCCCCAGAGCAAGATACACCATAAAGTTTCCAGTGTTTATAGAACCATCCACTTTTTATTTTCATGGGTCACCTAAAAGCATTGGTAGACCATTCTTTGGGAAATGTTGCTATAACCTGATTTTACTCTGGGTTAATAAAATTATACATAAGGAACAATTGAACCATAAGGAAAGCTGAACAAAAGTTAAGTTTATTTCTTTGCAGTTTAATTTCAATTAGTTATAGAATTCTCTTCTTATGGATTCTAAAATTAATGAAAGTGTTGACATGAATAGACAAAATCAAATTGTTTGCATACAGTCAAAGCCCTTAAGTTATTTTTTTAAAAATCAACAGTGAAGAAAGCAGCTTATTAGTAGACAAATAAATGGAAGCAAAATGTTACCTAGTATTAGTCCATGCATGGGACATAACGTTCCAAGAATTCATACGTTCAAGGAAGCAGGAATTCAGGAAGGGTATCATTTAGTTAAATCTTTTGGTGATAAATTTATGATGATTTCAAACAGAAGCTAAGGAAATAGTTTTTTCAAGAATTAGTGCATGAAAGACAGTCACTACCCCCTCTTACAAAATAGTGACTTACTCGTTCAACGAACATTTACTTAGCACCTACCAGGGGCTGGGAAGTGTCCTTTGTTTTTAGAAGACAATAGATGGTAGATATTGGGGAGGGTATGTGCTACGGTGAGAGCTGTGAATTGTGCAAGACTGTTGAATCACAGATCTGTACTTCTGAAACAAATAATGCAACATATTTTAAGAAAAAAGAAAAAGAAGAAGATAACAGGAGAGGAAGAAAAGGGGAGTATGTCAGAGGGGGAGACGAACCATGAGAGATGATGGACTCTGAAAAACAAACTGAGGGTTCTAGAGGGGAGGGGGGTAGGGGGATGGGTTAGCCTGGTGATGGGTATTGAGGAGGGCACGTTCTGCATGGAGCACTGGGTGTTATGAACAAACAATGAATCATGGAACACTGCACCAAAAACTAATGATGTAATATATGGTGATTAACATAACAATAAAAAATTAAAAAAAAAAAAAAAAAAAAAGAAGACAATAGATGGATAAGACACACATTCTTTCCTCATATTTTTCGTGATGTATCCTCTGATCACTCCTACCTGCAGGGGAGAAACCACATTCAGAGTGGTGAGAAATGCACAAGAGAAGATAAAGAAAGGCTCCAGAAAAGGAACGACATTTAAACTGGACAGGACAGGTATTCGGAAGAGAAAGGAGTACACGCTGAAAAAAAGGAATAGAAGGTCTTCCCCATGAAAAGGGGAGGTACAGAGGAGAAAAAAACGATTTTGTTTAATTGGAGCCTTGTGTCTGTGAGGGAAGAACAAGCAGTGAGACGTTCAGGGTTTGTAGAAACCAGTGTGAGGCCCGAGGCTGGGGCAGAGCGCACCCCGCCGACCGCGCAGCATGTTGGTGCCGCATGGACAGGTGGGGCTTGCAAGCTCTCATCCGGGGTTTGGTAAACAATGGCTCTCCACCCGCAGCAGTTTTGCTCCCCAGGGGACATTTGGTCATAGCTGGAGATACTTTTAATTGCTGTATTTAGTGTTATGAGAATTTAAAAGATCTAAAGTAATACTGCTTTTAACATTTAGGACAGTGACTGTACAGCAGCAACACACTGCTTATTAACATTTAAAGGGAAAGGTATTGTCAGTGGACTAAATATTTCAGAAAAACTTTTCTGATAAACATAACTAAAAAAAGACAGATGAAATATAAAAATCATCTTCCCAAATGTATCAAGTAGGTGGGCGGTAAGGAATTAAAATGCCACGGGAAAGGATGGGACCCAGAGATTTTTAACAGGGCAATGTGGAGCATTTTGCCAGGGGAGATTATCCAATCATAAACTGGTCATCACCAAAAGCTGAACTATTTTTTATTTTATGCATTTTTAACATCATTACAGGTCTTGGGTGACAGATATCTGTCTCCAGGACTTGTGAAGTGTGTACTCCTGCTAAACATCACAGACTGTTTTGGGTTGGGATCCAAAGAACCATCCAGGATTAAGAGGAAAGAAGGAACCCAGGAAAGAAGTTTTTGCCCAGACTACAGTCAGGTCCTCTGTGCAGACCAGAAAACTTCAAACCCAAATCTCAGTGTCAAATTATGCAGATTAACAGTGAACCCAGAAGCCAGCAGAAGCAATAAAATCTTCTTTAAAGGAAGGTAGTCATCCTGAGCTGTCAGTTTTTTCTATAGATAATTTTCCTGATAGAATATCCATTACACAAAAATAAACAGACAAATAAGGAGATTAATCGTAAATGAAAAGCAAGCAAAACTACTTCTGAAAATTCAGCAAGAATGGATACAAGAACCCCTGAGTTGAGGACACAGAGAGAGCAGAGTACCAAATAGGAGAGAGCTAGGGAAGGAGACACAGAGAAAGAGAGAGATAGAGAGACCAAGAGATCCAAAGATCTACAGAAGAACCCCGGTAAATATTCAGCTGAGTGTGGATCAAAACATTTATGTGAAGAAATTACCTGAGAAAAACAACCTGAAAGGATTAGAGGGAACAGTCCTTGAAAACAATACAACGCTGGGACTAGTTTAGGTTCCTGGGCCTGCCTGCTAGAAAGAACAGAAAAACTGAAATTCATAGGATTTGGGGTAGAGTACTCAGAATGTGGTGCCCCAGTAGGGGGAAATTAGTCCTCCACTAAAGGCTTCTCTGATTCTAACACAGCTCAAAAGTGAGGCTTGACAGAATCAAACTGTTTCTAAGCAACCCGTGTCCAAAACAAAGCTCAGGAGCATTGGTAAGGATTAAAAAATGTCTATTATCCAACAAGATAAAGTATACAATACCTGACATTAAACCAAAAGTTAAATCTAAATTAAACAGAAGAGGGGCACCTCGATGGCTCAGTCCTTATGTGTCTGCCTTCTGCTCAGGTCATGGTCCCAGGGCCCTGGGATTGAGTCCCACATCGGGCTCCCTGCTCGGCGGGAAGCCTGCTTCTCCCTCTCCCACTCCCCCTGCTTGTGTTCCCTCTCTCACTGTGTCTCTCTCTGTCAAATAAATAAATAAAATCTTAAAAAAAAATTAAACAGAAAAAAGTTGATAATAAAGCTAAGAACAGAAATTAAAGAAATAGAAAATTAATAGAGAAAATCAATGAAACCAAAAACTGGTCCGTGGAGATGATTAATAAAATGGAAAAAATTCTGACTAGACTGAGCATGGAAAAAAAGACATAAATTACCAATATCATAAATGAGAGGAGTCACATGACTACATATTCTGCAGGCACTAAGAGGTTAATGAGAGAATACTGGGAACAACCGTACCATATGCCAAGAAATTTGACAACTTGTATGAAATGTACAAATTTTTTAAAAGACACAAACACAATTCATTCAAAAAAAAAGAAAGAAAGAACCTGAATAACCTAATAACAGTTTTCAAAAATTGATTTTGTTGTTAAAAACCTTTCCACAAAGTAATCTCCAGACTTAGATGGCTCATTGGTAAATTCTGCCAAATATTTAAGGAAAAAATAATGCGGATTCTACACAAATTCTTTCAGAAGTTGAAGAGGAGATGTTCTTTTTCTTGATTGCAGTGATGGCTGTAAGTCAAAACTTATAAAATTTTACACTGTAAATGTATGCAGCTTATTGTATGTCAGTTATATCTCAAAAGCCTATTTTTAAAAGGTTTAAAAGACCATATCCCCAGTTTCCACAGGAAAATGTCCAGCATTTAGAAAGAGATGCAAACAAAAGCAATATTGAAATGTTGCTTTGTGCCTCTCACCAATTTTGAAAATAAAAAGATCAAATAAATGCTGACAAACTTGTGATGAGACAATATGGTAGTATATATCAAATGTCATAGTTTTATTTATCCAATAATCTTTGCTGTTATTGTGTGTTCTAAGAAAATGATTTCACAGAGAAAGAACTATTTTGACCAAAATGTTTTCTTTATTACGTATAATAGGAGAAAATGGAAACAATTCAAACACCAAACAGTAGGAGAGGTTTCGTAATCATGTTGCTGTACATGATGAAACAAATGCCTCATAAGTTAAAAAAACAAAAAGTGACAAGTGAAAACACAGATGTCAATATTATACATATGTTATAATTGCAACTACTTTTAAATGTATATTTATTAATGAGAAAGACAACAAAGTCTGGATGTAATATGTCAAAAATAGTTTTGTTATGATGGGGACAATATTGGTGATTTAAAAAATTTAATATCTCTGTTACATTTGTTTTAATAGAAATAAAAAGCACTCTACTTGATCTAATGTAGGTTCACTCTCCATACAATTATTAATTCTTTGACAAAGTTTTATGTTAAGATGACTAATTTACACTAATTCATCTATATTTTTCTTTCTTTTTTTTTCTTCTAATCTCATCAGGGATCTGAAGTACAGACTCCAGCCACAGCACAGTGTGAAGCCCTGAATAGAGGATGATCTCATCACGATGACATTTATCAGCTGAGCTAAGTGGCCATGAATATGAATGCAACGAAGAGATTGTGACTGAAGAAGTTTCTGCTGTGATGGCTGCATTCCGTTTTGCACACAAAAAATAATAAGGCTTATGAAAAAGTAATAAAAGCAGTAACAGTAAAACTCTGCACAGTTAAATATCCCAGAAATTTGCAGATTTGCATCCAGCGTCTTGGTCAATTGATCCTTCTTGGAAACAGAGATCTTCGAATGTAGTGGTTTCCAAAAGAATATCGTTTGACCAAAAATTGAGTCCAAAGATGAAGCTTTGTTCTCATTTCTCTAGCATCTCTCTCTTTCATCTCTCTTTCTGTCTCCCTGTCTCTCTGTCTGCCTCTCCAACTCTCTCTCTCTCTCTCTCTCTGTCAAAATGAAGGAAATATCTTTCCAGCTTCTTCATCTGTCCTCACAGCAGCAACACCAAATAGCTTAACTTTGGAGAAAACAGTGTTTCTGGAAACCATAACTTCTGCATATTGCTGAAATTTTCTCTTTAACTACATGAATGCTTGTTTCTGCATGCTTCAAACATGTTTGCACACTAGGAAAAAAATCACTCAGAAACAGGCTCTACCTGCCTATTTTTATATTTACCAGTCACCTGAAACCAAATTTGCAACACAGAAACACATATTCACATCATTTTAGTTTTCCTACTAGGTTATCCATCTTAATATGCTGCTACCCCATAATGCATTGGAAGTCCATGGATCCTTTTACAGATGTCATACAAGTTTCTTAAATCTTCCCATTTGTAAATTTAGAAATGTTCAGTACTTACCTAACAGGATAGCTTGAGAACACATGTTTATAATATTTGGCATAGTAACATATTTATTACTGTTATCATTAACTTTTATAGACAAAAGATGAATTTCTAGGTAAATCAAACCTATTAGAGCTAACTAGCTATTTTTGACACTACCATATCAGATATGGATTGTTTTTTCATTACATCATGAAATTTAAGTTTTGATTATCAACATTAATAAATTCGCCTTTGTTAGAAATACAATGTTAAATGAAAACAGTTGCTTCCAGTACTTGGGAGAAGTTGACCATTGAGGGGAATGTATAGACTCTAAACTGATGTTAACATTAGTGCTTATCTACTAGTGTGTGACACAAAGCTACCATTCACAAATCATTGTTAAAATGAACTGAAAACCTAACTTGAGAATACAGATAACTTAGAAAACATTCATCAACCCAATTTAGAGTCAAGAATAGAATCTACACTACAAATAAAATTTAAGGAGAATCTTGATTCATTTATGGAATACTTTGATGCCAGATATATTTCACAAAGTAACCTTCAAAAGTGATCATGGAACATTCGAGTAAAGAGAAAAATTAATAAATAACATAAAATACCAAATGGGCACATTAAAACAGAAACAGACACTCACTGCTTCATTAAGCCAAGGAATCATCTCAACCACTTTGTCAAGTTCCTTCATTTTACAAATAAGAGTTCAGAGAAATCAAGAGGGTTTTCAAGGTTACATAGTCCATGGTTGGCATAATCAGTACTAAGTCTCTTAATTTCTAGTATTATGTTCATTCATCTTCTGTATCATGCTTTTATATCATGTCAGGTAAGAGGAGGCACAAAATGGAGCATGCTGTAACCATATAGACTATGGTCGAGGCCAAATGTTAGCTGCAAGCCAGAGCACAGAAGATATTCCCAAGTGGACTTTTTTTTTTCCTATTAAGAAATATTCATAGTAGCCAAGAGCAAGTTAAACTATCTCATATATTACATGTTTTCTTTCTTGTCTTTCAAGCCAAGTTCAGCCAAAATTTCCATATAACTGTGTTGAAAGAATAACACCTTAAATGAGTATTTTAAATAAATTTGCCATTTTGACCCCCAAAAAATTAACTCATTTATCCATTCATTTTCCATGCATTGGTCATTAATTAGCATTAGGTCTTATCTTTGTATTATATATGAAAAGTAAGGTAAAACTACAATCTTATTTAATTAGGAGATATTCATTTAGTTCTTTACTAAAAAAATCTTCCATAGAAACTGAAAAGTAAGTAATAAACTCAAAACATTAATCCAATTATCTCCTCTCTGAGAGCTAGAAGAGATGTTAGAGATTATTGAGTTCCAGTATTTAATTTATTAATGAAGAAACTATGACCCAGAGATGATTCACAGCTGTGAGCCCAGAAAAATCAGTTCTTATGGCTTGCTTCAAGCCCCAGGATTGGGTTCTCAAGTTACTAACTGCATAACCCTGCACCCTGCATAATTTTACTGATAATGTTTTCAAAAGGAAAACATTGTAATCTAACTTTAGAAAGTGTAATAAACAAAATAGGATCTTATACAATGGCAGTGCTGCTGCTTACCTAGGCTTCCACCTTAAGCTACATTTCGCGAATATGTTAATATACATCCCAAAGCAGGTCCATCTTAGAGGAAAGAACAAACCTGACCATTGACAGAACAAAAAATGTGAGGATACATGGAAATAATTCTTTTAAAGGAGAAACTTGATGTGTAAAAAGTAGAAGTGCCAGTTTTTGAGAAGTAAATATATTATGAGGCAGGTGCTTACCACGGATTACAGAGCAACTCAAGGAGCATTATTTACTAGAGAAAAAAAAAAGTAATCACAGACAGAGGGAGAATCTTCTTTCATGCATATAATTAGCCTGGAGGTTCTGGTGGGAAAGAGAAATGAGGATAAAAAGATATCTTTAATAAGAGATAAGGGAAGTCACTTTTTCTTCAAATACCAGATGGCAAAATCAGTAAGCATGGGGTTTTCCATACACCCGGGGTTCCCAGCACCACAAGTAGGACAAGATGAGAAAATAAAATCCTCTATAAACACCTTAAGTTACACACACACACACACACACACACACACACACACACACACACACACACTTTCCTAAGGATAGAAGGCAGTTCCCTAGAATGATCTTGTTATTAGAACTTACAACAAATTCACCACCCACCTTCTAATCCAGTTCCCTCCATTCTATTTCACCTTCTCAGGAACTAATACAAGATCCTAAAAATTTGTCTATGTACCAGGAGATTAATTCAAAACTATCGATGTCACAACATAAAAAAAAAAAAGCAATAAATTCATTAATGAATCAGAATGAAGGAACAATTATCAACACCGACAGATACTTCTGTCCATCATAGTCTTTTTAACTTCAAAAAACAAAACAAAATTTAATATCATAATTCAAAGATCACTGGATTTGGAATAACTGGAATATAATTTATGCTTTCCCATATATCCATAGTGGGTTATTTTTTTAAAGATTTTATTTATTTATTCATGAGAGACAGAGAGAGAGAGGGAGAGGCAGAGAGAGAGAAAGGCAGAGGGAGAAGCAGGCTCCCAAGGAGCAGGGAGCCCAATGCGGGACTCGATCCCAGGACTCCAGGATCATGACCTGAGCCGAAGGCAGACGCTTAACCATCTGAGCCACCCAGGCGCCCTCCATAGTGGGTTATTTTAAAACTAAGTTTAATTTCATCATTAGCCTAGAATTAATAAATATGTTTTTTGGCCAGATGTTCATTGGTAATATGACAAATGATAATGCATGTACTTATAGGCTGTCTCCACTAGCATAAACAACGCAGATGCACATACATTCCGGAGTCCTGGACTGTTCTAGGATATGGAAACCAAATCTTCCTGGCTCAGGATGGCCTAGGGGACACAACTTCATCAGAAGAAATACCTTCGGGGCACCTGGGTGGCTCAGTCGGTTAAGCATCTGCCTTCGGCTCAGGTCATGATCCCAGGGTCCTGGGATGGAGCCCTGCATGGCATCGGGGCTCCCTGCTCAGTGGGGAGCCTACTTTTCCCTCTTCCTCTGCCTGCAGCTCCCCCTGCTTGTGTGCTCCCTCTATCTGCCTCTCTCTCTTAAATAAATAAAATTTTAAAAAAGAAGAAGAAATACCTTCATTTTCTGTCATTATGCATCAGTGAAAAATGCAGAGCACTTCCCTTATTTGCTTCATAAGACAACCCTGGAGTGTAAATCCAAACAACTCATTTTCAGATGAAGAAAATGAGACCTCTAACCGGAAGATGTGTGTGGACCACACAAGTCAGCAACAACAACTACAAAAGATTAAAAACTGTCCCTTAACTATCCTACATTGTGTATGTTCTAACACACAATACCTCATTCAGTGACTCACATTAGTCGGTATGTGGTTGAGTTTCTCCATTCATTTTTGATCTAGTAACCTTGAGATTTTACACCACTTGAGTTTTATTACCTAGAAATTACATCTAATTTATCTCCACAAATACATTGGAATCGAATAAATGTAGTGTAAATCAGTAATCAGGTGGCTTTAAGACTGCCTTTTAATTAGACCTGTGGTAATTTGTCTAACAAATATATCACTGTGTAATCAAATTAATGTATACAATAAATTCTAAAGTGTCTCCTCTACCATTGGAGGCCGTAAGGCACGATGCATACCAAACAGTATCAAAGTGTTCTCTGAAAAAAAAAAAAAAAGTGTTCTCTGGTCTGCATATTTTCTGCAGTGAGTATTTTTTCTTGTTAGGGAGTTAGTAACTAACTTAAGCTACATGCATATTCCCCCTATTATATGGGTAACTCAAAGCCATTGCATAACCAAGGATTTCCCACATAGACTTTGAGTTATGCCTTCTGCTAGTAATACCTTGTCTAGCCCATGAGGCTTTCTGTTATTAAAAATTCTCATGGGCTTATTCATGAGCTGTGTCAAAGGGCTTCCTTGTCAGCTACATCAGTCCACCTGACAGAGATGATGATAGAAGTTGGCAGAAGGAGAAAATTGATCAATGACTCCTTCTTGTCCAAGAGATTTCAATAGAGAGACAAAAGCATCCAGTAGATTAATCCTGTCAAAGCCCATGAGGCCCCCTAAACCTGCAAGAAGCAGGGTCATTTAGGGAGTGAGCAGGCCTGTCTTCAGCTCTCAAATATGTGTGCAATTTGCTTTTCCATTTCTCAGAGGCATCTTTAGTAAAATGGAGTTAATGCTGTGTCTTTCATCATAACCTAATAACTTAGTTCTGTTCTTTAAATACTCTTTACCCCACTCTGTTTAAGACATCATAGTCTGTCAGCTACTGAAGCCTTTTGATTGTTGGTTTCTTCAAAGCATATTTCTTGGGCTTCATTTTCTTGAATTAGTTAGATAAAAATATCGTTGTCTTATATTGAATTTAGTGATTATTAGCAGGTCTCATTAACTTCAATATAGAATGATTTTTGTACTCAATCTAGAATATTATTTAAATTATGGTATTATTATTACCATTACTATTAGTATTGTTGTCTGTATCTAAAACTATCTCTTTAGGGTGTATACCATGTGGCACACTATGCCGATGCTTCCCTTTACATCATCCAACTTAGCACTAAAAAAAAAAAGGAAAGAAAAATCTTATGGTGAGTATTTTAGCCATTCTCCAGATGTAGAAACTGAGCTTCAAAAAGTTAAGCTTTTTTAAAAATAACTTGGTTAATTTACTGTCAGAATAGAACTCAGGTTTGTCTGACTCCAGTATCCTAATCTATTCAGCAATGCTGATGTTCTCCACACCGGTTTTGAAGTGTCTTATATTAGGATTTGAGAGCTCTGTTTTTCCACTTCATTCAATTACAAATTTAATGACTATTTTCAGATACTCCTAAGTGCCAGGCAAGAGGTAGACACTTGGGACACGACGGAGAGGAAGACAGACTTGATTCCCAACCTCACAGTTTGCAAACCCATAATCACACCAATAAATAGAAATCGTCAACCAAGACTAGTGCTATGAAGAAAGAGTAGTTTCAGGAAGATGGGTATTTGCAATGTCTGCCAGGGTTTGGAGTGGGGGCAGGGGTAAAAGCCATTTTCAAGGAACATGGAAAGGCTCAGTGACCAAAGCTACACTGGGGCAAGATGCGACTGAGCATCTGTGGGAACAGGTATGAGAAGGACAGTGGCATAGGGAGTCAATGGCATCCTGCTATGAATCAGGAACCCTGTTCGATGGCTCACATTAACCTGCACAATCAACTCTCACAACTGTGTGTAGCAGGATGAATTATTAGCCTCCTTTTACCCATATGCAAATGGAAATTATATGACTACCCAGGAACAGAGCCAGGAAGCCGAAAGTCTGAGAGTTGAATTTGGGGCGCATTTTCACCACATTACATTGCCCGGGGATTGCCTACCAGGCGGGTTGCTTCGGAAAAACGCACAAAATGCCAGCTAAAACTGCAGGAGCGATTGGGTGCCTGGCGTTAAGCGTCCTGGGATGCTTAGGTCATGATCCCAGGGTCCTGGGATCGAGCCCCGCATCGGGGTCCCTGCTCTGCAGGAAGCCTGCTTCTCCCTCTCCCACTCTCCCCGCTTGTGTTCCCTCTCTCGCTGTGTCTTTCTCTGTCAAAAAATAAATAAATAAATAAAAATCTAAAACTGCAAGTGTGATTAAGAACTGCTTTGTGACAGAGTCCCATTGACAAACCCCTTAGAAGGACAGGAGCCAAAGGTTGAAAGAGGAATCTATCAAAAGCGACAATCATTTTTAAAATTATCAGTGACATGAAATAAGGCTTAGATGCAAATTACAACAAAAAGTATCAATCCTTGCCTCTTCCCCTTTTCTCATGCTAAGCTCCAATTCAATGCACACCTTTGAAAGGATTCATTCTAATCACCTGTCTCAGGGAATGCTGACATTTTCACGGTGGTTCTCCCAAATTGCTGCAGACGAGAAACCTAAACACGTACAAAGCAGTTGTGTCACTAAGGATGACGATAGCTGCAAATGTCTCCAAATGAGGTCGTGCAGCTGCGTAGCTGCTGAAATAAATTCATTACTCCTCACAATATAAAGAAGTTTGATTTAGGAAATGCGGTTCACTTTTACGGAGATGTTCAATATATCCTAAAACTAAAATCAAGATGTTTATACAAGACCTATAGCCTAAACTCACATAAGATTCCTTGTCAGAGATCCCGTGCTTGTTTATGAAAAGGTCTTCTAGAGCACAGCAGAGGAGAGTGGAGATCAGGGCCTAAGCTGCTTCAAACTCATGGGTTTAGTCCCTCTAGAGACTCTCCCAAGAGGCCGCCCAGCCTCAAGATCAGCGCTGTTGCTGAAATAATCTTCCTCCCTTCCTGTAGTTATTTCTAAAGCCCTTCCTCATTCCTCAAGGTCCAGTATAAATAATGGATATTTTAGGAAGTTTCCCAGATGTCTGACTCAGAATTATTTTTCCTCCCTATACTCCCATAGGACTTTTTTCTACCTCTACTATTACACCTATTCCAATATGACATATTAGAAATATATCCTCTCTCTCCTCCTCACTCTACAGGAAGCTCCTGAAAGTTATGGATGATAAATTTCTTCTCCCCTCGCCCTGCTCAGCACAGAACAGTGTACAAAGACTGTAGTAGTTGACTTGTAGACTCTCTTTATCTTAAGGGTCTCATTCTGTACAGACACATACTTGCTTTCTTACTGACAACTATTTACCATGTCTGCATGACTTTTGGAGATATGAATATAATTAAAATGATACTATAGCCAACTTAGGGATAGCCTATTCTTTTATTGTCTTCATATAGCGCCTACCATACATAATGCATTTAGTGAGCACCACACTCAGAATGACAACACACAAATAGCATGCAAAATACTAGTTTAGTCCAACTAGAATATTCCCTAGATTATGGTCACTTCCATGTGTTCCTACTTCTGTTCCTGTCTCTGGACAGTGAACTGACTAATACTGCTTGATTAATTATGGAATGGAGATCAGGATTCAAACAATTCTCCAGAAGTACTTGGAGTACAAAACAATATAATTTCTAACAGAATTGTATCTAAATATTGCAGAGCCAACAGGAACTTTGGAAACTGTGAGACAACCCTATTGTATTATAGATCATACCACTGAAGCCAGAGGAACAAGGAGAACTGCTGAACATGCTTTCAATGATGAAATCAGGACCCCTGACTCCCATCCTGCTGATCTCCAAGATCTGATAGTTATAAAATATAAAATGTTGCCTTTATTAACTCAAGAAGATGTTTCCATGATTTTAGAATATTTGGTCTAAGTATTTCTTTTTATTTTTAAATCAACTTTATTGAGGTATAATTTGTGTGCTACATCTCGTCTCTGTTTTAATTATATATTTCTATGAGTTTTGAAAATGTGGACAGCGGGGTGGCCATCATAAGAAGACGGAGAGCATTTCACTCTCACCAAAGCATATCCTCAGGCCTATTTTCAGTCCATCTCCATTCCACCTGCTAGGCTCACGCAACCACGGATGTGCTTTCTGCTGCTGTAGAACAGTTTTGCTTGTTTTAGAATTCCATGCAAATGGAAACATTTGTTATGCAGTCTTTTTTGTCTGTCTTTTTTCACTTAGCATAATTTGAGATTCATCAATGTCGTTGCCTCTATCAGTAGCTGTTTTTTTGTGTGGGGGAAATTAACACAATTCCAGACTTCATTTGGATTTCACCAGATTTTTCATTTGTATGAATTGATCACTAAATGTAGGGGTATGATAAATTGCACTGGTTCGATAAAGAGTGTAGTTTTGGGTGAGACAAATATAATTGAGACTGGTACTGATTCTTATTTTAACTCATATTGGCTGCGCATGACCCAGGGACTTTATTCATTCCCCTGCACTTTAGATTCCTCATCTGTGAAAAAAGGATAGTAATCTGCACTTCAGGGTTGTTTTTCAGATTAAATGAAATAGTACATGTGCATATTTAACTTACAGTAAGAACTCAATAAATGGTAAATAAAATTAGAACATAAATAGGGGAAAATATAGAACACTATATAAATTTGACACAAGACACAAAGAATCCACACAAGATAAAACTAGCAGAACTGAAGGCATCAGCTAATTAATTCAATAAATACTTACTGAATGATGACTTTGTACCAGCAACAGATCCTAGGAATTCAGTGTTCCCTCCACAAAACTTATACTCTAAGAGGAAACAGAAAATTCATTAAGATATATATATATGTGTATGTCAGGTGGAGAGAAGTACAATGAAGAGAACTAGAGCAGATTAAGGGAAGGGGGTGCTATATTATATTAGATAGAGAAGGAAAACCTCTATGAGGTGATATTTGCACACTGAATATACGTCTGAATCAATTGAGGAACCAAGTCATGATTTGGATGGGAAGCATTCAAACTCAAGAGAAAAGCAGATTAAAATGCCACAAGGCTGGTATGAGCTTAGCACGTTAGAGGAAAATCAGAGTCCCATGGGGCTGAAGTAGCAAACAGGGGTGAAAGTTGTAGGAAATGGGATGAAGAAGTAGCCAGAGGCCCATCTTTATCAATGTGTACAGGCCATGGGACTGTTTTAAATTTAATTCTAAATGTGATAGGTCACAATGGAGTGTTTTAGCAGGAGATGGACATGATCTGATTTATGTTTCAAGGACATCTGCATCTTCCATTTCTAACAATAATGGCAGAAAAGATATAAAGAAAAATACATCCAGGTACAATGTATTTATTTAAAAAATTAAAAAGCAGAGGCAATGTAAAGGAAATCCACTAGGTTAGAAACAATTAGAATCTATACTTTGAGCCTTGGAACTGCATTAAGCCTGGAATTGTCTGCCCATGCCTGGCAGAGGAGAGCTGGGATTGAACAAATGGAGTGCACTGAGGACAACAGAGAAAGCCTAGCACTTCTGACTGGAGAACACTGACGACACTGGAGGCCCCGGAGGAGAGCAGAAAATAGACACCCAAAGGGGGATACAGTGGAGACAAGACCAAAATGTGAATTTGACTCTGGGTTTTGTGGGAACAAAGAAAAAATAATTTACCCACTGAGATTACAAATCCATAATCACACAGGTTTGACTCTGATTTCATAGTAGCCAAAGGACCCCAAAATAATCCAAGCTGAAAATTTACCATTCCTGTTTCTAGTATTTCCATGCTCCAGGCAGAAACAAAGGGATGAAGATACATAGAACTCAACTCGAAGAATTGCCACAAGTTTCCAGAGATGCGGACTCACAATAAAAACTTACTAATGATATAAGGAGGCAGGCTGATATTAAAATCACCAACAAAAGGAGCGCCTGGGTTGCTCAGTAGGTTAAATGTCAGCCTCTGCTCAAGTCATGGTCCCAGGGTCCCAGGATCAAGTCCCACATTGGCCTCCCTGCTCAATGGGTAGTTTGCTTCTCCCTCTACCCCTCCCCCAACTTGCGCTCTCTCTCTGCCTCCACTTTCTCTCTCTCAAATAAATAAATAAAATCTTTAAAAAAGAATTTTAAATGAATAAATAAAATCATTAACAACAACAACAAAAACTATGCTATCTGCCCAAATAGAAAGAGGATATTAGAATTGTCCAGTATTAAATAAAAAAAATAGTTTTGATGTGTACAAACACATAAGGGACAGGATTATATGTATGATGAGGGAAGAAAAACCTATCAAAATTGACAGATAGGTTTGAAAATGAACAAAAAAAAAATAGAACTATGAGACAGAAGCACACAACAAAAGCAATGTCATGGGTTAACACAGACTACAAAGGGCTGGGAATAACCTGCAAAATGATTCTAACAAAATTACAAAGCACACAACCAAAAGCTAAACAGGTAGGAAATGTGAAGGAGGAATGAGGATGTCTACTGTAAGACTTAACAGAGTGCCAGAAGGAGAGAAGAGAGAGAAGTAGTTGTTGAGAATTTACCAAAACTGAAGGAAGAGTGGTGTGATTTTCAAATTCAGTAAACTGAATGAAACCTAAGCAGGGGATATTTCAGAGAAATCCACCCCAAGTTATATCATAGTGAAAACACAAAACAAAAAAGACAAAGTATTAAAAGTACTAAAAACCTTGTACATAACAAAGTTAACATAAAGCAAATATAATTAGATCGATAGCTAATTTCTCAATAGCTATAACAAAATTTAGAAAATTCTATATCAAGATATAGAAGATACTAATTGTCAAACTAGAATTTTGTATTTGGTCAACAATCTTTCAATAGGAAGTTTGAAAAATAAATATTTTCAGAACCCTCCCAAAAGAGATAGATTATTGTAACTGGTTCATAAAAGGGAGTTCTAAGACACCTACTTAAGAAAGAAGGAAAATGGTCAAGAAAAAAATGTCCAAGATTTAAAAAAAAAAAAAAATGATGCAGAAAGGAAAATGGCAAGTTTGGTAATAAAGCTGTTCAAGCATTGATCATATTATAAAAATTATAATACCATTGGTATATAGGATATAAACATAAAATATAAGGACAAGTAAAATGAAAGAACAAGAAAAAAAATATATATCTGTATAAAATATTAACCTCAGAAATTAGTATAGCCATACCAGTATCAGACAAAATTGATTTTAAGGCAAAACTTTTATTAAACAATAGAGTTATACATATTATAAAGTTTCAATTCACAGGAAGATAAAATTCTAAAATCTTTGTGCACTTAATAATAAAAACTGAAAGTGCATAAAGCAAAAACTTGTAGACTTCAAGGATAAATCAATAAACTTAACAAATAGATTAAGTAGACAAGTGAAACTGGGGAAAAGCCTGGGGAAGAGTTTTAAAAATCACAATCAACTTTCTTGACTTAATTGGCATGTAGAACCACCACAGCCAACAAATGGAGAACAATTTTTTTTTCTCTAAGTACATGGAACATTTTTAAAAATTGAGAATTTACCAGACCCCCCCCCCAAAAAAAATGAATCTCAGCACACTTAATAGAGTCTGTATCACAAAGCACATATGTTATGGACTACAATGCAACTCATTTAGAAATCAATATGTTCAAAACAATATACTTAAAATTTTAAAATAAAGCTCTCAATAATTCGTGGATGAAAGAAGAAATAATAAAAGAAGCTAGAAAATAATTAGAACCATATTTATAATAGTGAAAATATTTCTTTTAATCTATTGGATATAGCCAAATCAGTACTTAAGAAAATTTTATCCTTAAAGATTAATTTTGGAAAAGAAATAAAGCTAAAGTTTAATGAGGCACATAAGATACTTGAAAATAAAAAGAATGTAGAAATAATACATATTAGGAGAAATCAATTAAGTAAAAACATTTTAAATTACATTAGAGAGCATAATCAAGTCAAATTTGGCTTTTGGTAAAACTAATATATTCGCCAAACTTTTGCAATATTGATCAAAACTTAAAGAGGAAAAATACCAAATTGTCATTCATTAGGACAGAAAAAGAAAACATAATTCCAAATTCAAGAGAGATTAAAACATAACAAAAGAGTATTATGAATAATTTTAAGTCAATGCATTTGAAAATGTAGGTGAAAAGAAGAAATTCACCTCAAATATAATTTACAATATTGTCTTAAAACAAAACTAGGAACCCCAAATTGTCTTAAAAAAAAAGAGAAAGAATAAAACAAGATGAAACCAGAGAGGGAGACAAGCTGTAAGAGACTTCTTAAGCATAGGAAAGAAACTGAGGGTTGCTGGAGGGGAGGGGAGGGGGGAATGGGGTAACTGGGTGGTGGGCATGAAGGAGGGCAAATGATAGAATGAGCCCTGGGTGTTGTATGCAACTGATGAATCACTGAACTCTACCTCTGAAACTAATAATACACTATATTGTTATTTGAACTTAAAATTAAAAAAAAGAAACCCCCCAAAAATAAAAATAAATAAATAAGAAAATGAATCAGTTAAAAATCTCTCCACAAAGAAAACACCAGACTAAATAATTTTATAGTCAAATTCTACCAATTTTTTGAGAAACAGATTATTCTAAATTACATAAAATCTAATGAAGCTAGAAGAGGAAATACTCCCTGATTCATTTGAGGGAATACTCCTTAACTCATTTCAAACAGCTCATATCATCTTGATTCCAAAAGCAAATAAGGACAATATGAGAAAAAGCTCCTACAGGTCAATATTTCTCATGTCTGTAGATGTAAAAAATGAAAACAAATCTTAAATTCAAAGATACATTTACAAAATAATTAACAAGTTTGTTTCATTCCAATAATAAATCAACATTGAGAAGTCAAATAGTTTATTTCACCAAATTAATAAGGGAGAAAATAAATGATCATCTGAATAAATGCAGAAAAAAATCATTAAAGTTCAAATATATTTATGATTTAAGAAAACAAAATTTTAGAAAATAAGAACATAAGAAACTTCCTTATTCTGATGTTACCTAGAAAAATAGCATATTTGCCACATTCCAAAATTAAAAATTGAAAGCATTTCTTTAAAATTAGGTCTCCCACCATTACAAACTATGGTCTCCCACTACAGTTTCAGAGTGCAACTATGAACAAAAGATACAAGGATTGGAAATAAAGAAAGATCTGTCATTATTTGCAGGCAACATGATTTTCTGTGTAGAAAACCCTCAAAATATTTAAAGGCAAATTATTGGATTTAATAAGAGAGCAATAAAGTTTGCTGAGTATAAGATTACTTAAAAGGACAGTTAAATTTTATTAACTAGGCAGAATTAGAAAGTGCAGTTTGGTAGGAATAAAAATCTACAAAAGATATATAAAATTTTGTGAAGAAAATTATAAAATTTATTAAAATAAAAAAAGACCTAAAGGGAGAAATACACCATTTCATGGATAGTAAGTCAATATTTAATGCCATTTCAACAAAAAAACAAATGGGATTTTTCATGGTACATGACAAGCTGATTCTAAACTTTGTGTGGAAGAAAAAAATAAATAAAATTTATGTGGAAGAATGAAGAGCCAACATTAGCCAAGACCCTAGAAAGAATAACCAGAATAGAAGACAAAGCTATCATATATACAAGTTTTCAAAACGTACTACAAAGCTATAATAATTAAGATACATTGTTACTGGCACAGAAAAAGACAACTGAAACAATAAAACAAATTGGAGAACCCAGACATGTTTGCCAAAGAATAGAGATGACATTGAAAATTAGCGGGGAATGGGGCACCTGGGCGGCTCAGTCGGCTAAGTGTCTGCCTTTGGCTCAGGTCATGATCCCGAGGTCCTGGGATTGGGCCCCACATCAGGCTTCCTATTCAGTGAGGAGTCTGCTTCTCCCTCTCCCTCTGCCTGCCTCTGTGCCTGATTGTGCTCACATGCTTGCTCACTCTCTCTCTCTGTCAAATAAATAAACAAATAAATAAAATCTTTTTAAAAAAAGAAAATTAGTGGAGAAAGGATGGCATACTCAAAATGATGGAAGCTGAAGATGTATATATCGATAACTCAGCCTTTCCAGCCATATCTCTCTTAGAGAAACTCGTATTATGTACATTGAGAAGTAGGTAAAATTATATTCATGGAATCATTGTTTCTAACAGAAGATAAAGATGGATGGATGGATGAATGAATGGCTACAAAAACAAAAGGCCCATCAACATAGAATGTATAAATGGATCGTGGCATGTTCTTACAAGGGAATAATAGACAGCAGTTAAAGAATAATTTATAGCTATAAATACCAATATTAAAGAACCTCATGATATGTTTTCAAATAAACAAGTATACAATCAGACAAAATAAGAAATATATTGTTTAGCACCGCATATATATGTGGCAAAATCTTTAAGAAAATTAAGGAAATTATTGACCCAAAATTCTGAGTAGCAGTTGCCTCTGGAGGAAAAAGAGTGACCCAGTCAAAAGGGAGACACAGAAGCCTTCAAATGTGTTGCTAATATTCTGTTTCTTAGGCTGGTTGGTGGACATATGTGTGTTTGATTTATTATTGTTATATCAAATATACATACAGTACATATAAAATATGAATTCTATAATATTTTATTTCCTGTTTTATAACTGAAAGGTAACAAAAAGAACAGTGTTGCTTTGGCTGAGCTGTGGAAAATGGATTACAGGAGGGGACAATCATAAATTGAGATACCAGGAGTCTAGGCAGAAGAGGTTGGTGTCTCAGGAGAGGATGGTAGAGGTGATGGTAGTGAGAAAGGATTCATTTGGGAAAAGATATAAAGGGCAAGCCAACAAGAGTCGCTGGTGTGAGACCGAATATTAAAAGAGGAATCAACAATGGTATTGAGGTTTTTGGCTTCAGTAACTGGGTGAAAATTTGTGTTACTGAAATGGAAATTATTAGGTGACAGTTTATTTAAAATTTCAATGATAAATGACACTATAAAAAGGTAAGAGATAAGTATATGAAAAAAATTGTAGCTTATAGAGTATACAAAAGATTGTTGTCCATAATTTATAAAGACTTTAAGAATCCCGAAGAAAAAGAATAAAGTCACAAAAAAGAAAAAGATGGGCAAACGATATGAGCAGACAAGTCACAGAAAAAATGACAAATATATGAATAGATATTGTCCTTAGTAGTAAGCAAAGAAATGCAAATTAAAACAGCAGTAAGATGTTATTTTTCACAAATATGTTTGGGAGAAAAATTAAGTGACAATTCCGGTGTTGTCAAAGGAGAATCTATTAGAAATATGCTGTCACATTTTTTATATTGATTTAAACTGATATAAACCCTTTTGGAGGGTAATTTGTATATGCTTTGATTCAATAATTTCACTTTTAGGAATCTTTTTTACAGAACTACCATCTTGTGTATAAAAAAACACTTGTAAAATTATATTTATTGCAAAATTATTTTAATAGTGAGAAATAGTAAATAAGCAAATTTTTCAATGGTAGGATGATGGATGAATACATTATCATTATAAGGTCATCAGAAAACTCTCCCCTTAGGGTCTGAAATCCTTTTCATATAATTTCCTACCACCATTTTTTTTCCTTTTTATGGGAAGAGCATTTTATCTTACTTCATTGTTCTACGTGAATTTGGCACAGTCATTATTCATTTTTTCCTTTTTTTTTTCCTGTAAGAAGTTTATATATTTGCACTGAGGAGGAATGAATTACATGTGCAAATTCTCAAGGTTTATGTTATTAGGGACTCTGCTGACTCACTTTATTGAATATATATTTTTCTAATCTATTTATAAAACATCAATACAGTTACTTAAGGTCTAATGGAATTCCCTGGGACTTGACACTGGAAAATTTTCATGCTGTAGATGTTCACTGCTTCCTCAGATTTACCCTCCAACCTTCTCTGCTCTCCAGAATGACCTCTCTGGTTCTTTTTTAAGCCTATGATTTTTCTTTAAGGTATTTTTACGTAGATATTGGCTCTATGCATTTTTCAAGCTAGCCATTCATGCCAGTTTATGTTATATATTGACACATAAAATCACTATCTTTTCATTTGTTTTATTCACTACACCTACCAAGTCATCTGGTATAACAGGCAGAACAATGGCTATGGGAGCTTTGTCAGTTAGGTGGCTAAGCAAGTTCTAACTGAGGTAATAATTGAGTAGAGACCTGCATAAAGTACGGTATTGAGACTGTGCAATGTGGAAAAAAAGCATTTCAAATACAGAAAACAGCAAGTGCAAAGGACTTAAGATGAAAATTTTTAGCATTGTGATGAGTGATAAACACCAACAAAATACTGTAGCTAGAACAAAGTAAGGTAATAGTGGTCAGACGCAGCGTCAGAGACATAAACAGCGGCAGATAATGTAGGGCTTTATAGGCCATGATGAAGACTTCAAATATAAAGCAATAGGAGGTTTTTGATGATTTGATTCACATATTTAAAGGTTTACACCAGCCCAGCTTCTAAGTGAACTGACATTAGGGAGGTAAGAATGCAAGCAGTGAGGTTACCATCAGCTTAGTCCAGGATGGAGGAAACTGTAGCTTAGACTAGAGTGTTGAGCAGCAGTGGTGAGTAGTGGTTGAATAAAAGCATATATTGAAGATAGAGCCAACGAGTCTTGTTAATAGATAGATGTGTCATCCTGACACGAAGGATGTTTCAAATCTTATGTATTAACCTCCTGGGAGAACTGAATTTCTGGTAGTGACTGAAGTAAACAGGGATGCCAGGCATGATGGAATTATTTCGGAGGATCTTTTAAAGATGAGTGAACACCCACTTCTAGTTATAGCCTCTTCTTTGAGCAATGGCTTTGCTTAAGCAATTCTGTAATAGTCATTTCAGACAATGTTTCAGTAGAGACAGAGCAGGGTAATGGGGACACAAACTATCACCCAGAGTGCATGAGTCTCCCAGACGCCAGTTAAATTCTGCTCTGGGGTGCCTTGAGCCCAGAGAAATGGGAGTACTGCAAGGTACTCAAGGAGCCCTTTTTTATCCAAATAAGGTATTCCACTAATTCATCTCTACATAAAGTCGATTCAGTTGTCCACCAACCTGTGAAACTTTTGTTTGTAAGCTAATTTTTAATACTCTAACAATAACAAAAAATTGCAGATCTTCATCAAAAAAAGCTGTCTTTTCTTTCCCAGTAGCACATACCAAGCCATCCTTTAGAGAAAATAATACTCAGTCTTTAGAATATAACAAACATCTGTCCTCTCTGAGGTTTTCTTTATCCTAATAAAAGTATAAAGAGCAACAGAATAACAACACTTTATTCCCCTGTGGAGTTAAACCTATTCTGTGATGAATGTATGCTGTTTGACAATCTAGTACCCCTTTCTTTGCGAATGGCCCCATCTGTATTTAGTATGATTCCAGTGGGACTGTCCATAAAAGAGGTATCTTTTCCTCAATGGTGGTGGATCTCACCCAGGATGTAGAACCAGCCAATCAAAACACCCATCTCTCTGCCCAAAGTGATTGGTAGCTTGTGTCCCAAATAGCACTTATTCACAGTTCACTGTTCACTGTATAAAATATTTATCAAATGGGTAAGAAAGAGAGACTATGACTTTTCTTCTAAAATTAAAAGCTATAAATTTAATCTGAGCCAGTGGTCCTCATTTCTACCACATTGGGGAGAGCCTGAGAATAGGACAAACGTGGAGAAATGGAGAGCCAGGGGATGAAGTGAACTAGAGCCCTGACCACAGCTTGGAACATACGAATCCATATGCGTCTAAACAAGTTTCATCGTTGGATTTGTTATTTGCTTTATTAAGAATCTATTTCTCCATAATAAATTAGCCACAGACACTGTAGCTTAAATGACAGACATTTATGATGTTACACAGTTGCTGAGAGTCAGGAATCCAGGAGGGGACTAGATGGGTGGTCTGACTTTGGATCTCTCACATGTTCCAGACGAGATGTCAGCTGAGTAGAACATCATCCGAAGGTGTGACCAGGGCTGGAGGATCCTTTCCAAGGTCCATTCTCTCACATGGTGTTGGCCAGAGTTCGTCACTGACTTTTGTCAGGAGACTCCAGTTCCTCATCACAGGGATTTCTCCTAAAAGCTGCAAGCATGTCCTCACAGCATGACAGTTTCCCTTAGCATGAGCAAATCCAAGAGACAGAGCAAGGTAGAAGCCACGATGTCTTTATGATTTATCTTCAGGAGTCATATACCATCATTCCTGCTGTCACCTATTTGTCACAAAGACCAACAGGGTGGCAATATAGGAGGGGATTATACAATGGCTTAAATGCCAGGAGGTGGGGACTGCTGGAGCCTTCTGCAAGGCTGAACATCCAATTGTACAAACAAATGCTTTCCCTTTTATTTTTAATCCTAAACTACTTTGTTTTGGGTTTCTGTCACTGGCAGCCAAAATAGAGTTCTACCTGATACAGAATCATCAACCGATCCCATTCCTCAGAAAACTCTGCTCTGGGGGCGCCTGGATGGCTCAGTAGTTGAGCCCCAGGTTGAGCCCCAGGTCAGGCTCTGTGCTCAGCTCGGAGTCTGCCGGGGTTTCTTTCTCCCTCTCCCTATACCCCTCCCACCACCCCCACCCCTACTCTCGCTCTCTCTAAAATAAATAAATAAATCTTAAAAAAACAAAAACAAAAACAATAACCTCTGCTCTGTTTTTAAACATCTTTAAAACAGAGGCCAAAGGAAATAGCCTAGAATGAGACCCCAAGTACATTAGTAGTATTACCATCTGCGACATTTGACAAGTCATAGACTTTCTGAGCTTCATTTCCATCCAAAAACTATCTGGACCATACTTCCTGCCACTGTGAAAAATGAATGACCACAAACAATATTGTTATTATTTTTTAAAGGAATAGAACATTTAAAAGTTCACAAATTTTTCACATCTATTTTTCTATTCAATGATTATAACAGTCATGAAGTAGATGGGTCAGGTATAGCTTTCAGCATATTTCAGATGAGGAAATGGAAGGAAAAGATTATTATTAACCCAAGGTCAATGTACCCCAGCTGGTAGAGTGGCATACCTAGAGAGCCAAGGCATTTGCATAACCTCATCTCTATCAATCTAGTTTGTACCATATTGTCCCTCTGCATTCTTGCTCAGGCCTGCTGGCCCAGCCAAAGCATTTCAACCACAATAAATGTTCCCTTCCTACTTCAGCATTAGCTTCCTCCTGAGAATGTGACTAAGCCCCATTGCCTACTTCTGTGCAAGCTTAACAAACACAGATTGTACTCCAGTCTCAATATTCATTCATTTTAAGGCCTTCATTTATGAGAAGTTGATACATAAGCTGCATTTTCAAGTGTACACTTTCCCAAGACCACATTCTAAGTTTATTTACAAAGAAAGAAAAACTTGCCAGGATGCCACAGAACCAAGGACAGGAAAAACATTCTTCTTGCTTTCCATTATAAGGTGTTAGAATTTAACAGAAGGACTGCTGTAATAGGAAGATACCACACGTGGGTGCAGAAGGAAGGCTGGTGTTTCTCCTGAGAATCATCAGAATGTTTTCTTGTTCATTTCCTTAGAATGAGTTGTGAATATCTGCAAAGTGAAGCCTCTACGGTATAAGAGGACAGTGGTGCAGATGCATAGAATAAGGTGTGACAGTCTTTCACTCCCTTACACAAGTTTTGGCTTGCGCTTTCTAATATAAGCAGGATACAAGTGTTAAGTAAAATTGCTCCATGTACAACGCAAGGTGTTTTCATTTAAGTTTCGTTGCATTTTTTTCTGACATATATAATGCAGTAAATCAACCAATAAGGAAAAAACACAAATTCCAATAAGGCCTTCAGATATAAGCCATGCTCTCTCTCCTATGAGGTTAATTACTTCCCCAGTTTTTTTTTTTTTTTTTTTTTTGGCTAAAATCTCAGTCCCTTTTCTAATCTCCCATATAAATTTCCTTCAGTTTCCTCCCAAGACAGCACTGCATCTCCCTGATTCACAGTAAGCTTTTACACATTTTGTAAAGCATTATCATCCTAAGGGAATTAACTCCCTTCTTACAAAATCACTGAAAATACAGAAGGAAAAGGCCCGCTGATTGTCCTTCTCTTTGGGTGGCAACAGCGATTTTTCCCCATTACATAGAAGTGATACAAAGAACAAAATTCAGGTACTCCCAGCCAGGCAAATCAACCCACAGGAAATTATATAGGAAATTACATGGTAACATCCAAATTTTGTGTGTTTATCTACAGAAAGGGCGTCAGACTAAGTGAATTGAAATGGCTGGCTTATCACTGAGGCATTTCATTTATTTAAAAATACTGTGTGGTGAACCTGGAAAAGCAGAACATTTTGATAAAGATTAAATTTCACTCTTTTAAAACTTATTATTATCAACAGATTGCCCAAACTCGCTCCTGACCAGCATTCTTTCCTTTAGCCCCAATCTTCTTATCCATCATGGCTTGCAGCAGCACACAGTGAGGTGAGTAAAGCATCTGCCTGGAACAGAAAGATGCTCAGCACAGAAGGGAGGCCAGGAGGGTGTTCTATTAGAGAGGGAAATTAAACAACAATTTTAAAATGCTCAAAATTCAGTGACTTGGTGTCTGTGGATATGAAATAAATGAAAATTTTAAAAAAGTCCTTCTTATGAAAGTGGACACAAAAAAGAAGCTAACTTGTCAAAATGCCATGAATCCATAGACAGTAGAATCTGCAAATAAATTCTGCCAATGGATTCTGCAAATGGAATCTAATACTGCAGAGAAAATGAACAAATTGCAGCTAAATACAATCACATGGCTAAATCTTAGGAAAATAATTTTGAATGGCAAAAGCAATCGTAGAATAATACATACAGTATGATGCAACTGAATCACATAAACTTCAAATATTTATTAGTCTAAACAATATATTGTTTGAGATATATGCATAAAATTAAGCTATATAGAAAAACAAGGGAATAATAAATCTCAGATTCGAGATGGTCATTACATCTAAAGGGTGAAGGAAGTGGGATGGGAGGAGTACCTGTGACCTCAAGGGAATGGGGTTTTTTGGTAAATTGGGTGGTAGAGACACAAGTGTTCGTTGCACATCACTTTTTAAAATCTTTGCATGTTTTCAGGGCACCTGGGTGGCTCAGTCGGTTAAGCTAAGTGTCTGCCTTCGGCTCAGGTCATGATCCCCAGGTCTTGGGATCAAGCTCCACATCAGGCTCCCTGCTTCTCCCTCTGCCTCTGCAGCTCCCACTGCTTGTGCTCTCCCTCTCTCTCTCTGTCAAATAAAATCTTTAAAAAACTAAAATAAAAAAAAAATATTTGCATGTTTTAAAAAATTTCCTTTGGATTTCATTTATATTTAATTTTTACAAAACAACTTTAACTAATGTCATGTACCTTAATAGTGATTAGCTCTTGAACAAGCCCTGATCTTCTAAAGAAGAAATAGGTCTTGAAACTAATACTCAAACTGAGAAGACAGGGTTTTGGGCCTCATGTTTTTAGATTTGGATGTTGAGGGAGGATGTCTAGAATATGCTTCTGAAGGTTATTTGTTGAAGTGGTGCCCGGTACAAAGAGGAAAGCCAGAAATGGGAATTGCTAATTTCTGGGAAAGCTAGAAAGTCTGGAATTCTCAGGGAGAAAGTCAAGTCCTTAGCTTACACAGTTATTTTTAGTAGTCTGTTTCTAATAGAAATTATTAGCTTTTTTTAAATGAACATATTCTATAAATCCATATTTTCTAGCACTATATAAATAAGTAGCCCCTTATCTTAATCTACGTAAAGTCAGGAGTGGACCAGAAAATCTCTAGACCCATGCACTAATCACAGATTTATGGGAATCAACTGTTGTATAACTTATTCTCAAACAGAGAACAAAGAAGTGACAAGTTACTAATGTACGTTTCCATTCTGGAAATCAATCTCTAGATAAAGTTCTTATTTTTGTTTTAGCTGCACATTCTGAGTTATTTCTGTTGGAAGGTCTGAAATTTCAGGTTACTTCTGAGACCACTGTCAAATTTCCCTTCAGTATTCAACAATATCCCAGAAGCATTTGATCTTTTGGATATGGGGAGAGAAAAACTTACCAATAACATAGTTAACACATAATTTCGTACCATATAATAATGCCTGTCCTAGGTTAGAATTTTCATGAATTCCCAGGGCAATTTTTTAAACATTAAAAAGGAAGATGAAATCCAATTTTATGTTGGTCAGTATACTGTATGTAGTTGTAGTTGATCAGAAGCAATGAATGTGAGAAAATGATCCTATCAATTTCCAAGTGATTAAAGGGAAATTTCTGGAGATAAATATAAATATATGTAAATATATATATATATATTTAGTATATGTCCAATATATATATTCAATTTACATATAGATTATATATATGCACAATTTATACATGTATATAAACACTAAAGGTGGAAAACCAAAGAAAAAATCACAGAATAATAATCTAATGAACTAAATTAAAAATATCCAAAACATTATCACTATATTCTATTTATAATGAATGAGTGGGGAGGTTGATTAGAATGGAAGAGTCCCTGCCATATATATGTAATATAGGTACATATTTATATATAATGTATACATTCAACACTCATATATATGTAATATATAATATACATATATGCTTTACTCTTCCTAGTTATTACTGCTGGTGTGTAGGATGCCACTCCATTCTTCATACCCGCGTGCCTTCTAAGGGTCTTTTAAACTCATGGGCCAGCTCCTGTGTATCAAACACAAAAGCTGTGTCATTCAGAAGGGTAATTTTTATAGGAGAACAGTGACCAGTTGGGAGAAGAAACAAACGGATGCGTTCTTTCCACCAACATTGCCTTTTCACATACTTTGTTAAGAAGGCTATCTCCAAAAGTCTGCAGGGAGAGAATCCTGACCTAAAAATCTTAACATGCTTCCTAGGATCAACCCAAGTCTTGGGTGAATGGTATGGTCAACCCAGATGTCTGGGACTGTATAAGAAAAGGTCTAGGACAAAATTAAGATTCTGAACCTAAAAGAATATAGAACGGGATCTTAATCCTGCTAGCATTTATATCTCCTAAACTTCTGGTTGTTCTTTAAACACTGAAATCCTTGCCGATAATGAGGTCTGGACTGAGGCCAGTTTCGACGCCCTCCAGGCATATCCGCTTGTTGCTTTCAGAGCTGATTCATTAAGTAGTTGGTCCTAAAAAAGGTAAGGATTGTTACAACTAAGAATACCAATGAGGCCTAGCCAGGCTTTATTGCAAACACAGGATCGGTCTCTTCTTTGTATTGCTTTCATTGTTTGCATAAAAGTAATCCAGAAATATTTTTCTCTCAACAAAATACATGTAATACATTTTTAAAAAATCATTGCAAAGAATATCTGGTTTCTCACTTAATAAAACATTAATTATGCCCATCAGCATTTTGAGCAACCTCTTTTTGTTAACATATTTGACCATAGGATTATGCATCCGTACATTTATTTCACTCAAACCAAAGCGGAAATTTCCAGAATTTCCAAGGAATTGTTGTAACATATAAATATATCCCTTCCTTTTACACAAAGACTCTTTAACATTAACTAACATGAAAACACAAAGCAGGGATGAAAATGAAATTCATGATTTTAATTTCAACCTTAGTCACCATGTGAGCTTCCCCCCCCACCCCACCCCCCAGTTTCTCTAAAAGAACATTTTAGGCAGAGAAAAAGTAGAACTATCTACTAACAAAAATCTGTCTGGGTGTGTGGAAAGGGTAGAACTCACTCGGCAACCTTCCTCCCAGGGATATAGCGTTATAGTGCCACAGCCATACATTTGGTCTAACGGTTCTGCCAACTGCAAGTGGGATGTTAAAGGTATAATAATGTTGTCTTTAAAGCATTGTACTTGACTATCCTCAGACCTGTGTCCCATAAAATTAGAATCCTTTTTCCATCAACAGCTAGCAGGATCCCCAAATACACATTGAGAGCAAGTGAAAGTGCTTGGTAAGCACAGGTGTTCAATGAGTGTATGAGAATGAATGAACCACTGACCTGCTTCTAATGGTGTGGCTGGGAAAGTGTGGATAACACGAGGAGACCGAGGCACATCTCTGACACTCGGTTACTCTCATGGTCTCTTCTGGGTAGAATTAAAACAGAATCAGAAAATGATGAGCTGGCTCTCCTGCCTCTATCCACAACCTAAAAAGGCACATGCCCAAATGTATCTTTTTTAGAAGTAACAGTACAACAGCTGTGAAGTAGGTCAAATGTCTTTGAAAATAATTTTCATAGAGGAACAGTTTGAAAATAAAGTGGAAAAAATAAAATTGCTGATGGTATTATAAGAACACTTGTTCCAAAAGTGCCTATATCACAATATCTATGAAAAGGATCTGGAACAAAAATTCCATAGAGTTAACCTATAGTAATTTGAAACTTAACCTGTGAAGTGATTCTGATGTATATAGCAAGTTTGCCTAGGAGGGAAAATGTATTTTGTTTCATATTTTTAAAAAATCACTTCTTAAATGTTTGGTTTACCCCACCACAAAAAGTAGTCACTGGGAATACATAAGTTACCATTTAATGGGTACATACTTTTACAGTAAGTCTCAGCCATCTGCTTCCTCCTTTAATTATGAATTCAAGAAAGACATAATTCACTGCACATGGTACCGAAGGTTGATGGGAAGCATTTAAGTATTATGTATAGATTCTTTCTAAAATGTTCCTTCTCAAGATAACAGTTTTCAGACTTAAAACACAAATCAGGGGAATAAGTAACTTACCTTTGAAAAACAGCAAATGCCCATAAAAGAAAATAGAAATTGACAAGAGAAGAAGCTTTTTGATTAAATCCATGTTTTCAGTCTCCAACTCAGAAAACCTTTTTCGATATCAAAAGTTGCAACTATAATCTTGATTTAAGTACTATTTTCAGTTGGGATTCCTCTTTTCTTTTTTTCTTTTTTAAGAGAGAGAGGATGCCAAAAACTTCTCCATTTGTTTCGCACTGTTTCCCTAGTGTGAAATTGACAAGAAATAGGACAAAGCTAATAACAGGGAAGATGTAAATTAACAACACAAAAAGAGTATTTCTGAGCTTTTATTTCGACTGAGATAAATATTTACTGCTATTGTCGTACCTTTCATTTGTCACAGAGACAATACAGCTCATACTATAAACTCTCACATGAAGGATTCATTGTCATTAATACAGTGAGATAGCAATTCATACAAATATATCTTCAAGATTCTCTTCTCCTTATAGGGAGAATGGCTGATAAATGGCAGTAAAGCTTCATGGAACAAACTAAAGAGAATGGCCTTACTTTTTTATGGGCAACATTAGAAATAGGTTTACTGAGCTAATTCCCCAAACAGGAGAGCATTATATACCTTTAATTGTCACCCTTTGAAGAATTTCACACTTCAGTTCTCAAAATTAAGAAAAGTACCCCAGAACTTTATAGTGCTATATTTTCTTACATTTCAATCCACCAGGATCACATTCATCAAATGGGGAGAGGGGAGTGAGGGAAGCTCAACATAGCTTTTTAAAAAACTACACAAAGAGGGGCGCCTGGGTGGCTCAGTCGTTAAGCATCTGCCTTCGGTTCAGGTCATGATCCCAGGGTCCTGAGATCGAACCCCTCATCTGGCTCCCTGCTCTGCGGGAAGCCCGCCTCTCCCTCTCCCACTCCCCCTGCTTGTGTTCCCTCGCTCACTGTGTCTCTCTGTCAAATAAATAAAATCTTTAACAACAACAACAAAAAAAACTACACAAAGAAATTTAAACTTTTCTGTTCCTCTGCATGTTCCTCTGAACAAAAGAAGGTCAGTGGAGGGTTTTGCTGGTGTCCCAGACTGTGAGCCAAATTCCTTCTTTGTCAGACGTGGCCTCCAAGGGCACCCTCTAACCATATAAGACCCCATTAGCTTCCTGAGTACTGCTGTACCCGTGTCCAGGAAGATTCCCGGCTACTTTATACAGCGCTGGTGTTTGGTTCTTCTCTCAGACACTCACTCTCTTCTTCAGAGGTAAGTACAAACCTCCTGACTTCTTGTTAATGAAGTAAACAGATAAAACAATTCCATAGAATGTAAGTTTGAGAGGCAACAAGGAAAGGTACGATGTCCTCTGTTATGTTCCGACTGGGAGACAGGATAAGGATTGTAGTTTCTTCAAAATCTTTCCTGTTCTTCATGATGAATCAAAGAAAAACACTATTAAAACAATAATAAAATTTGGGCTTCACACACAGAGGAACTTTTGTTATTGCTTCAAGTTTTTATTTAAATTCCAGTTAGTTAACATACAGTGCTCTATTGGTTTCAGGAGTAGAATTGAGTGATTCATCACTTACATGTAACACGCAGTGCTCAGCACAGTGAGGAATTTTTTAAATATAAAAATATTCATCATAAAAGGGGTGTGATGAGAGAGGGGCATCAGAACACGTGCACACAGATGTTACTGGTACAGGAGTGTATTGGTTCATTTTGTCAAGAAAGCCACTTGGCCGTATGTATCAAGAGTCTTTGAATACATTTAATTGCCTTTGAGTCAGTAATTCTGCTTTGAAGGTTCTGTCCTAAAGGGGAAAAAAATCTGATGTGTAACAAACATATATGCTATAGGAGAAGCTGGAAGCAATATGAGCATTCAACAATGTGAGTGACAAAATGCATTATGGAGCATTCTTGCCTGCGATGTTGTGTAACCAATAAAGCGGTATTTCCCTGAAGTATTAAGGACTTAGTTATGTGCTCATAAGAATGTTAGGTTAAAAAGATGGGATACAAAACCGTGTACCTCATATCTATACATATACGTATCTACACATGTTTTATCTACATACATTTATGAATATATTGTGTTTTTGTATATGCATATAATGTTTTTTAAGGATACATGAAACATTATATAAACTTTTGCCTACATATGTATATTAAATGATATGTCTATTACAATATATTATGTAGGTCTACATATATTTGAGGTAGTTACAAATGCCCCAAATATTACTAATTTTTGTTTCTAGGTATTAGCATTATACATATAAGTGGATTTTATCTCCTTTTTAGTCTCTTTTATATCATCCAAATTTTTATAATGAAGTTGCATTTTTTTTTTTATTTAGAATAGTAAATGTTAAAGCTTTCTGGCTTAGTAACCTGGAGTTTCCCCATCTCTCATAGTACAGATCACAGTGACTCCATAATTTTGAATAACCCAGTTAACTCCTCCAATTGGGAAGGACTAACACCCAGTATTAAATTAGCTTGCAGGAATGGGGCAGGCACTAGGGAGTACAGATGTGCCTAGAAGTGGAGAAAAAAGTCTAGTCTAGTAAAGGGAACACTATATCTGGAGACTAACAGTAGCCACAAGGGGGCGCCCAGACAGGTCCTAGTCTGCACTATGACAGTCCCACTCAGAAAATGTCCTAAAAGATGGGCTTAGGAGGAAGGACAGCTGGGGCTTCAAGAACAAGGGCTCTTTAGAGACCAAGCAGGATAGAGAGACATCAGCTGCTCAGAAGACTATCAACGGGTCATCACATTCCAGCCACTAGGACAGAACTTCAGTCCCCAGGGATACGGGTAATAGGAAAAGCAAAATGAAAGGGGCATTGGAAACAAAATAAGGCAATAAATTTCCAGAAGTGTAATTTAAAGTAACAGTGAGCCTCAGGATTAAGGTAGAAGTGGGATATGGTCCTGGAGTTAGAGTCATGGAGCTAGGATTCAGGTCAGAGAAAATTACAAAGCAAGCATGGTATTGCTTGAAATGTAGAGCATTTCAGGGACAGGCTTAGAAAAAGGAGATGGTATTTGTTTTTAGACATACTGTGTTTGAAGGGATAGCAGGAAAATCGTGTAGAAATAGCTAACAGACAGTTGACCTGGAAATTAGGTTTAGATGAGAGCTCTAACTGAAGAAAACACATATTTGTGTTCACTGGCCCAGAGCTGACGTACTAGCTATCATCGTTCTCCTCCCCAGATCAGTAGGCCTCTGCTTTTCTGTGCCCACTAGGCACCTCAGGAGGCTGATCTCTGTACACTGTTAATCCCACCTCGTTTGCCAGCCAGCTTCAAATTGGGTTTGGCACATAGAGGGCAAAGACAGGAAATTACAGGGGTGGTAGGAGCAGAGAGTGGTCAGGGTCTTTCTTCCCTGCTTCCTCCCTGCTTTGAAGTCTGGTTTCTGACAGTAGCTGTGTCTCCCCATGAGTACAGTTTGCCTGTAGCAGTTACCTCCTGCTGGGTTTTAGGCCTCCCTGCATTCTTGGAAGGAAGTTTGCCCTTTTCCTTCAGGCCTTGAGGTGAAGATAATTTCCTAAAACCATTCCTGTCTGGGTACCATGCCATCTCTTTTTTGAGCCCTTAGCCCTGCCCACACCTCTCTATAAGTGTCTTCGTATGGGTAATCTGGGCATAAATTTAGTTTCCTGATAGTTCCATGACTGAATCAGATGATGAGATAAATTCTTCAGGGGAAATTTTTAAGAAGTGTCTATATAAAGAAAAGATCCCTCTTTGATCCAGAGTGTCAGGGACTATATAGGGCTGAATATTGACACTTGGAACTTTGCAGATATGGACAAAAAAATGCTAAGGAATTGTAGGGAAGCAAGATGTTATAATGTCACAGAACTGATGGAAAAAGGGGGTGAAGAAGGTCTTAGTCAATGTTGTGGAATGCTGCAGACAGGCTACGGATAATCTGAATAAGAAAACTGGCATTTATCAGTTAGGCACTAGTGACTTTTAAGAGAAGAGAAAATCTTAGCGTATAAACAATGGAGGGCATATTTTCAAGGGGTGTGAAAAAGGAGTGAGTGAAGATAAATCTTGAACAGAAAATAGATTCCATATTTTTGGATGCTGAGGAAATAAGAGACTATAAAGTAAATTATCCTATAGTACAAGATAGGTGAACATCTGTTTGTTTCTTTGTTTTCAAAATGTGAAAGAATCAAGAGTGTTTGAAGGCAGAGAGAAGGAGAAAGGAAGAAAATGAAAAGGGGATAGGGTTGTGATGAGGACATTAGAGACAGGGTCAGTGCAAAGGTAGAGGGTTTTGCTAAAAGCAGGATAATGTCTTCTTCTAGACTAAAGGTAAAAGTAGAGATTGATAGCACATAGAAATAGTTGACGTTCTGTCTTGAAATGAGCCACTGTTGAAGCCGGTGTGGAAGGTAGAAGGTAGAAGGACCTTCCACTAGCATGAAGTCTCATCCATCACGGTAGCTCAATTCTGGGGCATCTGAGGCAGGAGGCATGTATAGGTCCCAGATATCGTCACCCTGGAATCCAATGATCAAAAAGAAAAATGTGCACATATACCTCATTGTATAATATTTAGAAATTCTTTGTATTAATATTTGCATAAAATCACTGTGAGACACTAATTCTGAGGTCTGGTTTATAAATTCAGTCATTTCCATACTCGGTTAAGTGATATATATACCTGGAAAAGACACTTGACAAAAATATATAGATTCAAATAGAAAGAGTGTTTCACTGGCTGCTTCCACTAAAGCATGATACCTTTTTTCTATCTTATCCATCACAATAGATAATTATGAAATTGAGCCGGCAAATTTTTACCTTTCATCAATCAAAGCTTATAAAACAACAAACATAATGTTCCATTTAAAACAGATATAAAGCCTACAAAACCTCTTCATTTGGGTAAATTTTAAAGGGATTAGAAAATTCTGTTTCTAGATAAGCGGAGGTTAGTGTTTATAGGTTATATTCTTACAATTGTTTTTGTCAACAAAGCTATATAACGATGGGAACATCTCCAAGTTTCTATTTTCAAAATTCGTTTGTAACACAAGTTCATTTTCTTGCTTATTGTTAAAATATCACCTTTAACTTGAAAAGACAGATTATGTGCTTTTTTTTAAAAAAAGAAACATCTTCCAGGTAGTGATATACCTCTTCATCTCTGAAAAGGTCAGCAAATTTGGGACATCGGTCTTTTTTAAAAGAAAAATCGTATCCTTTTTTTAAGTTGTTAATTCCTTTAACTACTTGCCTTGAGACAACTAAAAAATTGTGGTTAAGAAAGATGTTCATGGTCACTCCTGTTGTGTTAAAAAAAAAATAAAGAGTTCTGCTTACACAAATTTTTATTTTTACAAAACTAACTACATTTATAACATTGAAAATGGCACAATTTCACTTTCAAAGTCTTCTGTTCCAGTAAGAGAATGAATGAATTTCACTTATAAAGATATCTCTATAACTATAACCAGGAACCTTAATTACAATTCCAAATAAATCAGCAGTTTTACCAGTGGTTGTATGTATATATTTTGTCCATAAAACAAAATAGTTGTAGTTAGTTCTTTTAATCAAGTTATTTATACTGAGGTTATATCTGTTATGGGACATCCTCCTTTGATCGTTCACAAAAGGAAATATAATCTAGCAAGTACCACAGCTTTAATGTTAGCAAAAGCCGTATGTTTCTCCATCTGTATAGCAAACTTCCCCAACTACATGAAATATATTTTAACAACTTCTTTATCAGTGTTTCCCAGACATTTTCCAATAGAATTTTCTGACAAGGAATGGGTTTTAATTTGTCCCCATGTGAATTCTCCTGTATGGTAAATCAGGAAATTTTAAATCAGGAAAAAAACAAATGTTTCCCTACTTGTACATGGCATGTGCCCCTCACTATTAGGAAACCTCAAAACTGTCATCTAAGTATTTATTATAGTTGATTAAATATTACAAAGTACTGAATTATCATATGACCCTAAACATTACTGAAGAAATGATCATCTTCCAGATGCTTAGTTTTTCAATGTCCTGTTACTCATGATGGCTTTAGACTATGATTAGCTAATATCTAAGGCCTAGATAGATATTAAGGACAGATTCATCCTTAATGGCAGTGCACGTAATTAAATTTCAAGTATTGTCCTGAAAATTTCAATTATTTTTTTATCAACATCTCAAATACTATTATTATGTTACTGGTTTTAGATCCTAATGTGGCTGAAGAAGAGCCAGTGTTTTAGAAGTGTGAGCTCTGATGTTTCCTTATTGTTTATTTGCACTTGTGTTATTAGTAATATGCTCAAGTTATGATTTCTTCGCAGCAATCGTTTTTAAACCATTTGTTCGATACGAGAGGTTTTGTTTCATTAAAACTGGTTAACATAACCTGCAAATCCAACTCATCAGGCACAGATAAGTTGCAGTAATCCCAATTGGCTGAAATCAAATGAATGCACAAAGAACTTGTGTTAACACCTTTGTTTTAGGACACCTGCACTTCCCTCGGAATCACTCATGGTGGGTGGCCTATGACATATGCTTGCCGAGAGTGCCAGGGTCAATCTTCAAGTTAATTATTAACAAGTCCTAATAGATAAACTCAGCTACCCTGCTTTGAGGACCACTGGTATAGATGACCCCTTGAATTCCATCTTGTCATAATGACTGCATTTGTAAAAACGTTAAGATGGCTCACCTAGAGCCGACATTTCATTTTGACCCCATGCCTTTAAAAAACTCCTCTGATCCCAAGCACTTTTAAATTGGTCACTAAATGATTTGCAGTCTGCTAAGTTAAAATTCATATATACATATACATAAATCTTTAAACAGAGCATACAAATTATATTTTCATTGTTAATAAGAGATATTTTGCATACACGAGAAACAGCTTCAGGTTTGGGGGAAGCAATATTAGAATCGCATATATTAGTCAGAAAACTATTTCCACAAGGAACACTTATTTTTATTATACTCTTCCTCCCATTTTCTTTAACATTAGGAAACACCTTCAGTAATTGAATGAGGTAGCTGGCCATTTCCTTTGTTCTTTATTCAAAGCAACAGACTCTAATTCAAACCAAAGTACTCAGTTATAATGGGAAGTCACTTTAAATGTGATTTTTTACCTCCACGTAACTGTATCATGGTAGTTGACCAGAGTTCATTGTCATTTTTACACCTAAAGGGTTAAGAAAATTTAAGGGAAATTATAGTTCATTTGCTATTTCTAACATGTGTTAAAATTCACATCCATCTCCTAGTCAATTGATGTGTATGAAACAGAAAATGCAGTATTAAAAAAGACTTTTATGTGACTGCTACAGAGAAGTCTATCATCTCGAGGAAACCTGGAGGTGTAATTGGTCTAACTGTGCCTAAAATAAAGCTTCACGCTCGGGTACAGCGCTGGCTTCCAGATTTGCACAGGTGTTCCTACTATCTTAGGTTCAGGCAACTAGGCACCCTTTCCCTTTTCAATGTCATTTATTGAAAACCAAAAGCCTAATTAGTCATTCAGTCAGTCACACTATCATATTGCTCACCTTATGTAAGCATCATAAATAAAACAATTTACATATTTTAGATTTACACTTTAGCAAAGATATCTAGGCTCCTTACAACATCAAAGTTATACTCAATTAGACTGAATTCATAGGGATCAAGAAATCGGGCAGGCTTGTTCTTGTGCCCCTGTAGCCAAATAGCCTCTAAAAAGGCTAAAGACAGGCATAAAATCAATCAAATTTTTGGAAAGCCTGGGGAGGTTGGCACCTTAGATGTTAGACAGTTGGAAGCCAGCGAGTGCCTTTTCTAAGATCCTTTCCCTCAATGCTAGACAAGGGGAAATTTCTCAACTTCTTCATGTGATCTCTGAAAAAGAAAAATTAAGTTACAGCACAAGAGGCTGTGTCTGCCTTTGATAAAATAAAACTAATAAAAAATTAACAGTCTATAACCCAGAATTTTGACAGCTAAAAGTCAGATTATTTCCAGTAAAGCATGCATTTCTAGCTTTCAGTCGAGAAGTTTTTGGAAAAAGAGTAATTCATAAAATAGTCTTTTCTCAATATTATTTTGATCAGGAACCTCTAATGAACCATAAAAGTCTCTACATGGTCATTTAGCTTTATTTGTAAAATTACACGTGCCATTTTGAAGTGAGTTTTCACAGAAGTTTTTTGAAAGAATGTTCACATAAAAGCATTGCCTTAAAAAAAAAAAAGTGCAACTAAGGGCATGGCTGCAACAAATTCTTTTTGGCTGGGGCAGGTGACATCAGTAAGCAAAGCAAGCAGGTTGAGGACATTAGAACGAGACTGGGAATGATCCTAGAGAGAGCCCCATTTACAGAGCTCTCCGACAGTACTCAGCTTCGTTCAACGGCTGGCCCAGGCTTCCCAAATCTTCTGATTATTCAAAAGAAACCAAAAATCTAGAACCAGAAGTGAAATCTCCCAATTTTAATTGCTAGCAAATAATTTGATTATTTTTAAAAAGATTTAGGTATGCCAAATGAAATATATCTCCTGCCAGGATTTGGCTCAAAGGCCACCCGTGTTCAACTTCTGGCATAGAATCCTATATTGAAATAAGTGATAAGAAAATAAAATCAATGGAAGTAGTAGATTGTTATTACTCACCATCGTCATCAAGAGATGAACCACACCTCAATCAGAGATCAAGAGAGAGCATTGGCTCAGGCCAGGAAACAAGGAAAGGAGGAGGGATTTGATGTTATCCTGATGATACATTCTTTGAGACACCATCATGGGGAGAGAAGACTTTTGAGAGGTCAGAAATTCCTGAAAGGAATTTAAACCTTGCACTGACCTCAAAAGAATGATTTAAAATGATGGAGTTTAAATTAATTTGAATAAGCATGTTTAAGCTTTTTTTCTACACTTGGCAGAAATAGAGCTTGAAAGAAGAAATCTGCCAAAAAGATAAGAAAAGCTACATTTCAACACCAATATCATTTTTGACTGGTCAAATTGAACACACTGCAGTTAACTTTTTATTTTTCCATCTTTTCTGAGGTTTAATTAACAAATAAAGTTGTATATATTTGAGATGTATGACTTGCTATTTTTGTATATGTATACATTGTGAAATAATCATCCAAAGTTAGCTTTTTAAATCTTTCATAATATATGTTTCTCTTGGGGCACCTGGGTGGCTTAGTCATTAAGCGGCTGCCTTCGGCTTGGGTCATGTTCCCAGGGTCCCGGGATCGAGCCCCACATCAGGCTCCCTGCTCGGCGGGAAGCTTGCTTCTCCCTCTCCCACTCCCCTTGCTTGTGTTCCCACTCTCGCTGTGTCTCTCTCTGTCAAAATAAATAAAAAATCTTTAAAAAAAAAAAATATATATATATATACGCTTCTCTATTCAGCTACTAAAATTACTAAAAATATGAAAAAATAAACAGACAATATACCAAACGCCATTAAGATTTGGGGGTAATTAGTACTCTCCTTCTGTTGGTGAAAGTGTAAACTGATAAAATTACTGGAAAAAGTGCTTGTCAGTATCTTGTAAAGCTTAACATTTATAATCCTTACAACTCAGCAATTCTACTTCTTTGTATATATCCAACAGAAGTGTTTACCAAATATCACATACAAGAATGTCCACAGCTATAGTATTTGCAGTTGCCAAAAAGAAGGAAAAACCTAAACGCCCATCTACAATAAAATGGATAGATTGTGATATATATTTACACAAGAGAATCCTACAGAGTAATGACAATGAACCAACTATAACTACTCAGAGCAGCATGGATAAATTTCACAACATAAGACTAATCAAAAGAAGGCACACACAGAAGAGTACAAACCATAAGAATCTATTTCTAAAATACTTATAAACAGGCCATGGGGCGCCTGGGTGACTCAGTCATTAAGCATCTGCCTTCGGCTCAGGTCATGATCCCAGGGTCCTGGAATGGAGCCCCGCATCGGGCTCCCTGCTCGGCGGGAAGCCTGCTTCTCCTTCTCCCACTCCCCCTGCTTGTGTTCCCTCTCTAGCTGTGCCTCTCTCTCTGTCAAACAAAGAAATAAAATCTTTAAAAAATAAATAAATAAATAAATAAATAAATAGATAAATAAATAAATAAATAAAACACTTAAAAATAGGCCAAATTATCATGGCAGAAGTCAAGATAGTGGTTAACTTTGGGACAGGTAATGACTAGGAGGGGCCCAAGGGAGCTTCTGAGATCCTAGTAATAATCTTTTTCTTGGTACAGAGTCAGGGTCTTATTCACAGGTGTGTTCATTTTCTAAAAATTCACTGAGGGTATACTCATAGTTTTTGCTCTTTTATATATATATATATATATGTATGTATATATGTTATACTTCAATACAATTTACAAAAAGCAAAAGATAGGGAGTACGGAATTTACATTTTATTCTTAGTATTATATTTCCTAACAAAATCTGTAAATTGAATGCTATAATAAGTTACAGTAAAGTACATAAAAGAGATTTAAAATTTTTTAAAGATCTATTTATTTTATTCGAGAGAGAGAGCTCCCAAGAGAGAGTCCATGCACATGAGTGGGGGGGAGGGGCAAGGGAGAGGGAGAGAATCTCAAGCAGACTCCCCACTAAGGGCTCAATCTAACGATTCATAAGATCGTGACCAGAGCCAAAACCACCAGTCTGATACTCAAACAACTGAGCCACCCAGGTGCCCCAAGAAATATACCCTAAGAGATACACATTTTTATGATGGATCTGTTTGGGGGATCCATGACTACCCTCAAGATAGGTGATTTGCCAGGACTCACAGGGCTCAAAAGAAGGTTATACTCATGGCTAAGGTTTAATACAGCAAAGGGTATAGAGTAAAAGCAGCAGGAAAAGATATGTATTCAGCATGGTCCAGAGACATCAGGCACAGGCTTTCAAGTTCTTCCCCATCCAGAGCTACACCGGATGTGCTTTCTTTCTAGCATTGAACCATAGAGACATGTACAGAGTGTCTCTATTCAAGGAAGCTGTGTTTAAATGTCAGGGTCCAAGACGTTTATGAAGAATTGGTCACATAGACACATTCTGCTATGTAACCAGATGTGACAAATGAAACTCAAAACCCCAACAATGAAATCAGGTGCATATTATCAATCTTGATGTTTGTGCAAAGCAACCTGGACGGACTGGTATGTCACAGGCCATTGCTCCCTGTGTACATAGCAAAAACATCATTCGTTACCGTAAAGAACTTTTGTGTAGTCACATTCCCAGTGGTTGGCTAAGGGTTAGTCATGGTCCTAGGTTTCCTAGGAGACCTGCAAGGACTGAGCAACTGGCCCTAACTCCTTCCTCACAGGATCCTAACAATTTTAGATCATCCCCTCAATTGTAACTCCTTTTCTGTCACATTGCTGGCAATGAGACTATTAAGCCCTATTTGTGGGCTTGCATGGACAGTAGTCAGTCTCCTCCTTATTTCCAAATTTAGGCACAATTTTACTTTTTATGGAAAAAAGAAACCCTCTTCTGTGTGAATCAAGAGTATTATATTTGAAACAAATGTATGTATTAACTATCAAAAAATTACAACGGTTTATATAGAAAACAGCCAAGTAATAGGTGAGTTTCATTCGGCTGGGGTCCTTTTTCCTTTTCCAAATATAAGTGACCTGGGTTTGGATTAAAGTAGATAATGTGTATTGAGGTTAAAGTCATTTTCTGAACAGAATACTAAATATCTTTCAACTTCCAGGGTAACTGTGACACTTACCACACTTCACAGTTGTTTTCTGTCTTCTCACTAATCCTAGCCATTGTTTTTGTTCTTCTTCCAAAACAAAAAAATACGGAGCATTTAAGATATCTGCATTAGCTCTCTTTTCATTGCTCTTTGTATGCATTCTCATTGCAACACAGACACATATACCTTTTTTTTTGTTAGACTCCTTTCACATTAGTCTCCTTGCTACACTGTCTTCCACACTGAGGCAAAGGACATCTTTTCTTTTGAAACTTCAACATCTAGTATAGTATGTTTACATACATACAGTATGTAAACAACAATATATGTTGAGTGAATTATAATTTTTAAAAATACATGTTATTATAAATTTGTCCAAACCCATAGATAAATAACGCCAAGGGTGAACCCTAATATAAACTCTGGACTCTGCATGATAATAATGGGTCAATGTAGCTTCATCAGTTATAACCAGTGTACTTCTCTGGTGGAGCGATGTTGATAAAGGGAAAGGCTCTGCATGGGTGGAGGCAGGGGGCACATGGAAAATCTCTGTACATTTTGCTCAATTTTGCTGTGAACCTAAAACTGCTCTAAAAACTAAAGTCTATTAAAAAATTAATCACAAAGCTTTTCACCATATTGGAAAAGTTCTGCTACCATGTAAACTTAAGTGACACTTGCTTTGAAACTCAGACTTTGATAAAAATGGATTTTAAAAGACTTTGTAAAGTAAATCTGCTCCACAATACCCCTTTTACCATTTCTCAAAATCATGTCCTTGTTTGAAACGAAATCCTCTTGGGAATCAACCATGTCATCAAGAAAACCTGTCCAAGCACTCAGGTTAAATTTGTGCTATCTCAGAAATAGCAGTCAGTCTTCATAAAAAGCATTGCCAACATATGTAATGGATGTAAGAAGCTGCAGATTGATGCCTTTGAGCTAAGAAATTAATTGAATGCACCTCTGTGTTCTCCCTGATTCACTGCATACAGCTAATAACCTACAAGATAAGAAAACATATGGCCAAGGAAAAAAGTGAGCCACAGGTACCAGTGCTTCTGGGAACGGTCTTGTTATGTACAGAGGAAATTGATGTGGCCCAATGAAGAATACAAAATGAGATTAATCTCTTGAGAGTAAGTTTAAGAAATACTTTAAAAGATTTATAAGTTTTCCTTCACAAAACTTACTCCAACTTCAACCTCAATTTGAATATCTCATGCTTTGGATTACAGCAGATCCTATCTGTCTGTAAACTATGCCCAGAGAGCTTAGTGTTGTTTCTTAAAGTGATAGAATTGTAGGGGCGCCTGAGCGGCTCAGTCGTTGAGCATCTGCCTTTGGCTCAGGTCATTATCCCAGGGTGCTGGGATCCAGCCCCGCATCAGGCTCCCTGCTCAGAGGGAAGACTGCCTTTCCCTCTCCCACTCCCCCTGCTTGTGTTCCCTCTCTCGCTGTCTTTCTCTCTGTCAAATAAATAAATAAAAATCTTAAAAAAAAAAAAGCGATAGAATTGTATGGAGCAATTCCAAACTACTTCAAATCAGATGCTTAGAGTGCAGTGTAAGAGGAGACCATATGTGTGACACATGCAGGGAAAGCGGGTATCTTGCCCCTAAATAAAATGATCACAGGGCAAAGAAGATAAGAGCACCTCTGACTCTCTGGCTATCATATACTCTCCTCCGTTGCCAGAAATTAGGCATTAGATCAGAATTTGAATAGCTGAATCTCTGAACTAAAAGATAAGCCATTTAGTATGTAAGGCAAACAAGGGATTTTTTTGTTGATATAACAGGTCCTCATTTCTCTCTTCGTTCATTTTCCTCAGATTTATGCCTTCTACATTCACTCTGTTTTGGTCCCCTCCATGCCATGACTTGACCTCTACTTTTCAATGACCCATCCAACAAGAATTTATTGAGCATACACTATACTGCTCTATACCTTCAAGATGAGATGTGGAATACTCGAGAAAACAAGAAAAATATGTTTCCCTGTTATCTGAAATCTCGTTATTCAAGGCACTCATACCAAAGAATGTAGAAAATAATGAAACTCATATTAGTATTTGCCAATTAAAAATTGAAAAAATATTTGATAATGAAAAAATATTTGAAGAATTGTGTAACCCAAACAAAACATTAGCTACTATAATTAAGAAAAAAAGAAAGAAGACAGAAAACCTCGAATTAAGAAAGGAGATTATCAGACAAAAGCTGAAAAGAATATTTGGGGTCCATGTTAATATATTACAAATGTTCAGCGGAATACATAATTTTCTGGAAAAGAAAATCAACTCAAAATAGATGAATTCCAATCCTAACAATAATATTGGGGAATTTTGGAAAAATTGTTAGAAGTTGAATTCCCTGAACGCTGGCATCACCAAGCAGTTCAAATGGCCGATATTTTAAACTTCTTTGGAAGCAATCATTTCCCCACTAAGTGAAATGTTACAGAGAATAAACAGTGGGAATGATTCCCAATCCACATAAAGAAGCATAGCCTTGATATGAAAAAGTTATAAATATAAGCAAAGACAAAAACTGACAGCTGACCACAAGAAGTAGAATATCTCAAAAGCACCATTATAAAATTAATATGCAAAGTTTAAACCAGAGACAATATTTGATGGGTAGATGAGAGAAATATAGTGAAAATGTAAAAAAAAATTATACATCATAATGAAAACTAGCAAATGACATGAGTTGGCAGTACCAAAAGTGTCTAAAAGAGGAAATATAAGTAACAGTGATATATTCAGCCTTACTAATCAGCTATATTAAAATTTGGATAATAAGATTCAAATTTTGCCTATCATATTGGCGAAGATAGTTTTGAAATCTTGCTTGTCCAGTGAATACCATGGACAAGGGTGCTGGGAAACCAATACTCTCACTCTGCCATTGGAATCATAAATTGTACATCCAGCTTTTTTAATGTTTGCAACATGCATCAAAATTTGAGCATATACCATTTGACATGGCAATTTAATTTCTAGAAAATTGACTTAAAGTAATAATCATTAAAGTAATTATTAAAGTAAAGCACATCCACAAGTTGCAGGTAAAATGATGTTTCTTGCAATATTATTTATAATAAAAAACATTAAGCAATCTAAAGGTCTAACAATAGGAAACTGATCAGGCACATTATGAGAGCTATTTAAATATCATATTTACTTTGTCTATAAAATGCCGTTTAGTGCTTATAAGTTATGCAACCATAGTATAGATCCAAATTTCAAAAAACTTAACATATGTGATATCTAAGTGCATGTATGTGTAGAAATAAATATATATCAAAATTATTAGCAGTGTCCAATCTTTGGATGGGATTGCTTACTCTCCCTGTTTTTCTTTATTATTCACATTTTCACCAAAGAAAATCTATTACTTTCATAATCAGGTATTATAATAATAATACAGTAATAATGATGAATTCAAGAAGTAAAATAGAAAATCCTGATTCTAAAATTTGAGAGAATTGTGGTACTTCCTCTGGGGATTTACAAGTGAAGTTTTGACTGACAGCTTTCAGGAGTAATTGAGAAACAGAAACCAAGGGAATTGACCAGATTCCTTGTACAAAGATATTCCTGCTCTACTGCTCTGAGATCCGGACTTCTCCTTTGGTGGTGATTCATCTCTAAAGGAGTCTACAGACATCTATTATGAAATACTCAGCTCACTGCTGCTTGAAAAGAAATAATAGAGACACACAGAGCAGGACGTTAAGGAAGGACACAGCTCTACACTTAATTTAAAGTTTCTCTAGTTTTTTAAAGACTAATCCAGAGAAAGACAATTTTTGTTTCAACAACTGCCATCCAACACTGATATTTCAGACTAACATAAAAAAGAAAATGCAAGGAAGAAAAATGAGTGAAATACACATGTTCTGCTGCAAACACAAAGAAAACTAAAAGTGGCTTGCCAGTGAATGAGATTTCCTAGAGTTAAGAAGTTTATGAGTAAGTCTGTCATTAACAAATCTGGAAAGAGAGCTGATGTTAATCCTGTGGATCTGTCAAGTTCTCATTTTCTCTGTGTGCCTTTTTTCTTCCACTGCTAAGTCTCCTCTAATTCCAAAGCCATGAAGAAAGGAAACCAATTACTAAGAGAAAATGAGACTGGTGCTAAGAATGTTTTTCTCCTTTGATTTTGATTAGTGGCTTTATGTGACCAGTTATTTTTAGCTATTGGGTTAAAGACACTTCGCTGACATAATTCTCATTGGATATATTTCTTCCTTTTTATTTATAGTGCTTTTGAACATAGAATATAGTACATACCTTTATAATGTATGTTGGAAAATTCATATGATAGTGAATATTGATATAAAATAAGCAAATTCAAATCAGCCAAAAATTGCCTTGTGGTAACTGAATTACATCTAGTGACTTGAACTACCAAAAAAAAAAAAAAAAGATGCTTTATTTCATTAATCAGTTAATTTTTAAAACCGCGTAGTTATTGGGCACCTGGGTGGCTCGGTCGTTAGGCATTGGCCTTCAGCTCAGGTCGTGATCCCAGGGTCCTGGGATTGAGCCCCACATCGGACTCCCTGCTCGGCGGGGAACCTGCTTCTCCCTCTCCCTCTGCCCCTGCTTGTGTTCCCTCTCTCGCTGTCTCTCTCTCTCTGTCAAATAAATAAATAAAATCTTTCAAAAAAATAAAACAAATAAAATTGCCTAGTTATTGATCCAAATGAGGATTATTTTAATCAAACACGAATCCTAGTTTCCTATAACTAGCATGAACATTGTTTTAGAAGCTAATGAGTTTTATTGGCCCAGCTATTACATAAAATTTTTCTTGGCAGCTGTACCTACGCATTTCTTGGTTATTGTTTGCTAGTACAAATACAAATAAGGGGGAATTTGCAAATGGTAACCTTAATAAATATGTTTAAAACAATTTTCTCACTGAAAATAGTACAAATGCAATTTAATTTTAAGTAGAATAAGCACATGAAAAGAAAAATAAGGTCTATCTTTCTATTTCAGATAAAACCTATTACTAAATTTCCAGCTAGCAAAAACAAGAAATGCACTATAGCTGAAATGGAAGGTATTTTCCCAGAAACTTTGGTGATATTGTTATTAAATATTAGCAAATTCTTGAGATCAACCTATCAGGAAACAATCATTTTTCTCTATTTGTACCCTTGAGAATGAGAGAGGCACAATGTTATTGTGTCTTGCACAGAATGGTTACAAATTATAAACTGTCAAAATCAAGACTGCAGATTGCAAATAAAAAACTGGACCATCTCAGATTGGAGTCTGAGTTATGTTCCCGGGAGGAAAACCTGTGATTTTCTATTGGTTTGAGTAGATTTTAAAATGACCTATTCTGGACAAATGTCTTCTGTGGGGGGCTTAGAAAAACAAACAGTAAGATTTAGTTGAAGTCATTCAGAATTCTTTTTAGATGTTTATTTATTACAAAATACTCAGACCAGGATTTCCCAGAAAATTTCCTTGTAAGGCTGTCAGCAAGTAGCTGAGCCATATTCGGCACTTATCGGAACATCACAAGTCTACTGAGAGAGACTTTTACATATGCATCAACATGTAAAACTGTGAAGAATATAATGAAATGGAAAATATGGTCCCTGGAACCTTGATGTACTCAGTAATATCTTCATCTGGTGCTAAAACATGTGAGAGCAACATTTGATGAAAGCAGCTATAGGCTGGGAACACGGAGGTGGTTTTCACTCGATTTTTCTTCTCTGTCACATGCTTCTCCAAACCTGGGAGTTACAAAGATAGATTCAAAGCAACAGGCATCCTGATGACTTTAACAATACAGGAAGATGTTTCAGGAACTTTTTAAAACACTCAGACATTGGGTTAAGATACCCAGTGATAACTAAGCTTGCCTTCTGTTTCCAGCATGGATACAGAGTTTATATTGCCTATCTTTTACATAGCTATGCCTAGCAGACAAAAATAACATATCTCATATATATCTACAGGCAAGTTTGCTATACGATTTTTTTAAGAAAAAAAAACTGTTAGGAAAGGGTCTTTTCTATAAAAAGGAATCAGGTCAGCTGTTTTGAAAGGTCAAATTCGATTTTGATGACACCAGAGTATTCTCATCCATATAAAGAACTAATTGCAAGAGAATGGTTCATGCTGTTAGAATCATAGTGACTCTATATTTGGAAAAGAACACAAAATTGTTAGGTCCTTGCCAATGTTTTTCAAATTAGGGTTCATCTACATATTGCAGGTCTGCAATCCAAAGATCATCTAAAAACAAAGATATTCTTAATCACCCAAAGGAGCACCTTATAACTACCATGCAGTTGGAAAAATCTTAAATTACAGTTGTGTTTACAATCATGTAAGCTGTAATTTTGAGCCTGTGATTTTAAGAGAACCCTGTCAGTCTATTTAATGGCCAAAAACATCAAGGTGTCTAGCAGTTTGAATAGGGAAAGGAAATGGGAGAAATGAGTAACTACACAGTACAGAAAAGATAAAATCAGAAGAATTCCTGTCTTCATCATCAGTACCTTATTAGTGTTGTTTATATCAATTTAATGTCAGCAAAAATACATCATTTATCATAACATGAAATTATTTAGATTAACCCTAGGTTGATAACTTGATAAGCGCTGACAAAAACCCAAGAAACCTTTAGAGGATTCTATCATACGTCTGAGAATTTACTGAGGAGAGAAGATTCTTTGAAGGAAATATGTGGGAATAGAGAATGCATTGGTATTTCTTCTCCACTCTATGCCATTCCCCCAGTCCAAGGAATGCAAGACTGGCCTCTTATTTCCTTCTAGATGTTTGATGAGCTTCAAAAAGCCATATTCCCACTTAAGATTAGAGCAGAGTACTGGAGATTTCTCTGAAGCTTGGGAATGAATGGAGACAGTTGCTTGGCACCAGTGAGGATGAATCCAAAGGTTAGAGACTGGTCCAAGTGATCCTAATCGTTGAATGGGGATAGACAACACAACTGAGAAAAGCCTGAAAGTTCAGAGCTTGACAGAGTGAGGTGGCGAACTTTCCTAAGGACCAAGTGAACACTCAGAAGTTAGTATGGCCAGGATGATATTGAAAGAACCCTACTAAAACACCCAGGGGTGTTGTTCATGAGGATAGGAGTTGCGAGTTCTTTAGAGCATGTGTTATCAGCATCAGGAAATGATACAGTGTGTAGCACTGAGGTAGGGCTTTGTCCGTCCCTTCTCACCACCATTTTCCATGTCCCAGACCCAGAGGAAATAGAAGTCATAGAGGTGAGGAGCAGGCCATGAAGCAGAGAAAGATAGAACAGAATACATTCCTTTCTCTATGGGGTCTACAATAGTGCAGGTCAGGACTAAATGGGAAGAGGAGATAAATCAACAGACACATGAGAAAGTGCTCAGCATCACTTGGCATCAGGGAAATCCAAATCAAAACCTCAATGAGATACCACCTCACACCAGTCAGAATGGCTAAAATTAACAAGTCAGGAAACGACAGATGTCGGTGGGGATGCGGAGAAAGGGGAACCCTCCTACACTGTTGGTGGGAATGCAAGCTGGTGCAGCCACTCTGGAAAACAGTATGGAGGTTCCTCAAAAAGTTGAAAATAGAGCTACCCTACGACCCAGCAATTGCACTACTGGGTATTTACCACAAAGATACAAATGTAGGGATCCGAAGGGGTACATGCACCCCAATGTTTATAGCAGCAATGTCCACAATAGCCAAACTGTGGAAAGAGCCAAGATGTCCATCAACAGAGGAATGGATAAAGAAGCTGTGGTATATATATACAACGGAATATTATGCAGCCATCAAAAAAAGAGAAATATTGCCATTTGCAACGGCATGGATGGAACTAGAGGGTATTATGCTAAGTGAAATAAGTCAATCAGAGAAAGACATGTATCATATGACCTCACTGATATGAGGAATTCTTAATCTCAGGAAACAAACTGAGGGTTGCTGGAGTTGTGGAGGGGTGGCTAGGTGATAGATATTGGGGAGGGTATGTGCTATGGTGAGCGCTGTGAATTGTGTAAGACTGATGAATCACAGACCTGTACCTCTGAAACAAATAATTCATTATATGTTAAAAAAAAAAAAGAGAAGATAGTAGGAAGGGGAAAATGAAAGGGAGGAATCGGAGGGGAGACAAACCATGAGAGACTATGGACTCTGAGAAACAAACTGAGGGTTCTGGGGGGGTTGGGGGGATGGGTTAGCCTGGTGATGGGTATTAAAGAGAGCACGGACTGAATGGAGCACTGGGTGTTATACGGAAACAATGAATCATGGAACACTACATCAAAAACTAATATGTAATGTATGGTGATTAACATAACATAATAAAATAAAATTAAAAGAAAAAATTAATCTAATTCATAGCAGTTAATATTTCATAAATATATATTAAATTTATTTCATTGACATTGAATTTTTAAAGAGGCTGAATTTTTTTATTTAGCTTGGAATTGGTTGTATAGATATGTATATTTCTTTTCAGGCCCACTGAAGAATATCATTAAAAAATTGTTAAATAATTTTAAAATTATAGAAGAGCCACAAGTACAAATAACTTTTTTTCTGAATCATTTGAAAGTAAGTTGTTAATGCAATCTCCCATTATTCTCAAATATGTCAGCATGCAATTTCTATAAACAAGGATTTTTTTCTCACATAATTATAATACAGCTATCAAATCAAGAAATCAATCTGATACATGACCAGCATCAAATCCTCAGACTCCACTCAATTTTTCCAGTTGTTCCAATAATTTCCTTCATAGCAAAAAGATCCAGTCCAGGAGCACATATTGCACTTAGCTCTCCCATCTGTCTCTTTAAAACCCTTCAATCTGAGAGTGTGTCTCTTTGTCTTTCATGACTACCTTCACTTTCATGATCTTGGTACTTATGAAAATTATAAGCCAATGTTCTATGGAATGCTCTATAATTTGGGTTTGTCTCATTTTTATTCATAATATGATTTGGATTATATGTTTTCAGCAAGAATATCACAGAAGCGATGCTCTGTTCTCACTACACTCCACCAAGTGGTACATGGTTTCAGTTTGTCCCACTACTGTGATGTTACCTTTGGCCATTTGATTAAGGTTGTATTGGACTTTCTAGGACCTAAAAATGGAATCATTCTAACACCTGAAAGTGACCAGAGAAATTATGTCCAGTAAGCCATCAAGGGCTAAGAAAGAAAATCTCATGTAGTCTGTTTAAAGGCAATCATGAAAGCTAAAATGAAGGCATTATCTACATGTACTCTGTAGAATCAAACAAAAAAAAAAAAAAAATGAAGGTATTTCAAAACAATCTAACCCAAAAACAGGAAATATCTGTTTTGGTTTTCATTTTGTAGTTTTATAGCTGTTAATGATTTATAATCTGGTTTATATTTTGTTTTATGGATATACTTACTTAAATAATATTAGTAATGTTATTATAAGATTAATTTTAAATACTGAGATCTGGGAGAACATGTTTTTAAGGGTCCATACATGACCCAAATTTAGAGGGAAATAAATCTAACAAACCATTAAAATACATTCATATTACATCTAAAAAATGTTGAGTTCCAGAAAGGGGGAGGGACTTCAGTTTTCTAGTGACAGATCCAGAAGCCAAACAAAATCCCACAGCTCAAAGCCTTGTTCTCATTCACTCAATAGGCAATCTGCCAGTTGTGTGAAATTCCCTCTTCTCTCATAATCTTAGTAACAAAATAATGTGAATTAACCACATACTATGTGCCAAGAATTAACCTAATTATCATATGTATATCATTTCATTTTCCTCTCATAACAATCCCATGAAGGAAGTCTTGTCTGTATCTTCATTTAAAATGTAAAGTAACTGAGGCATGACAAAATTTTTAAAAATGTACCCAAAGTTACATGATTTCAGAGTAGTGAGCAGGCAGTCGGACTGCTGAAGCAAGCATTATTAACTGCCAAACCACACTCCCTCTCTGCTGGCCCTCTTGAATTCTGCTCAGGGAGTTCTTACTGCTCTGTGTTGAAATTATCTGTGTGTGTGTGTGTGTATTCAATTCTCTGACTTGAGTATAACCCCCTCAAGGAAAAGAATCGTCTTTTTCATATTTTATCGTGTGTCTGACATGATGTTGGACACAGGAAGGAGTCAATAAATACCGTACCCGAATTAATTCAAATTATTGAATAAAAAGGAAGAGGAAAGATTGCTAAATGCAGAAATCAAGATGAAGCTGGAGGTTAGAGCATGCAAATTTGACCGTAAGAAAAAAGGTTTTAATTCATGGAAGGGTCAAGTGAAGGTTAAATTTCCTAAGTCCTCTGTAGGAGCCCTCTGTGGGGGCTTCCATCAGAAGATGGAAATATTAAACTCCATAAAACAGATATAGAGACAATGGCACTAAGAAAGGAAGGATGTGGGTGAAGTGGGAGATGATGAAATGACCTGACAACAGGATTAAGAATTAAGTATCATGATTGGTTTTTCCATCGTTCAGAATCAACTTGGAGGAAGGCTGAATAGTTCTGAGGACTTCCGGCCATGAGTCAGATCTTGTGTAAAGCAATTACACTGGTGGGGACCCAGCCCAAGATAGGCAATCATATCAGGTTGATAATTTTGCCTAAACTGACCTAATTGGTTGACTGATTAAATTGCCCTGAAAAGTTTTTCAGCAAACTTGGTTGCATACAGATGTAATCAGAATTGACCAATCAAAGATCTGGTGTTTATTGAATGTGTCTGTGAACTAGGACATCTACTAAAGAAATCAACATATTTGAGGGAATTTGTAGCTCTCAGCAGGTGTTTGGCTACTGGCAATAAATAATTATATCACTTCTTAATATTCTGTACAGTTACTGCTTTACTTAACAGATAATATAAAGAATGCAACAAGGATGAAAGAATAACTATTGCATTCGGGTAAAATGCTGGTTCAGAAGCAAATTTTAAAATAGCCAGTTGCAGAGCCTACTGGCAAACAGTTCAGAAGTGTGTTGAATCCTGCATCCTGTTAATGCAGTTGAAAGGAAGAAATGGGTTGAGTTATGAAAAGGTAGAGAGACGACAATAAAAAAGAAAACAGGTCATATAACCTGGAACAGTCCATTGAGGGGCTTGTTGCGGAACACTGGAGGTCTGGCTGTGAAAATAAAAACCTCTGACAATCCTGATTAAATCTAAAAACAAAATAAATAACATAGGAAAACACAGCCTCCATCATTAGAAGGCGAAAAGTAGATTCTTTCAAAAGAGCAAAGGGTCACATTTTCTGCAGTTGAATTGCTCAGCCAGCGGTTTGTAGATTTGGTATTAGGGCGAGGAAAAACTACCTTGGGATCTGACCTCCCAGAGAGGCTCAAGCAGCTGCAGGGGTGGATCTGAGGACCTTGTTCCAGTGGCTTACTCATTGACAAAGACTGATTAGTGAAGACGATCAGAGACAGGGATTTACTGTGAAGCTTGGTCAAGCCCGGGGTCATTTTTCCCCGAAGTGGAAAAATTTTCACATGGAAGTGTAATTTCAACATTCTTTGTTTCCCAGGATAGAAAACAGATCATTAGCCATCTATACTAACACATTCAGTAGAACTATGAAGATGTGTGTTTGCATGAAAGATATAGGAGAATGTGTGTTGTTTATCCTTTGAAAGTACGCGCCTTTGATGACAAGGTCTGTGCCTTTCTTTAAGTCTGATTAGAACCTAGGCTTGGCATGGGCTGGTGGCTCCTATAAATATTTGAGTGATTCCCCTGGTCCTTGAATTTTTGCCACTTGATGAAAAGGAAATATTCACGGCTAGAGCTCTCCCCAGAAATCCCTGAAAGGCAATGGCTCCTCCAGAGAAGTCTGGCTGGTTTTCACATAGAGCTTCTTGTCTCCATTTTTCAGCACTGAAAGCAGAATGGGAAAAGCTGAAGGGAGGACAGGAGCCATCATTCCTACACTGTCACACGCTATGGCTAGGGCACGTAAGCCCAGCAGTGTACAAGACTAAAATTCCAACCTCTGACTCCACAAATCAACCAAGGCTCTTGTGCCTGGTGCTAGCCCTGAGTTGCTAGAAGACAGAAGCCGCCACTCATTTATTTTCGTTGTGATAGAACAGTAAGTAAAGTAAAGCCAACTGTGCTTTAGCATTTCCTCTCCTGATTTCAGTGTCGAGAAAGATTAAGCAAACAAAATCTACAAGTAGCTAACAATGATCCCAAGAATAGTCTTCTCAAATATGCTCAAAATAACACAATATGCCACAATTTTTGCATGTGTTCTTTAATTTACATAATTTAAGTAAATGATTCCCACTCCTTAATGATTCTGCAATATGCTTTTTGCATTCAATATTATGTTTTTGAGATCTGCCCAAGCTGATATTTAGCCTGACCTGCCTGTCTAGCCTGCTGACAATGGGACAGAACTGACTTTACTAAAAGATAATTGGGTAGCATAATTCCAAATCAGGAAACTCACCTACACAAGAGAGGTAGCCAGATGCCCAAATTCAGAAGCAAATATCAAAGTGAGATGTGCCATTGACAGCTTCCCCAGTCACTGTAGATATTACCAGCTGATCAGTTGCACTCTGAGACTGCTTTCCTAATATGGGACTGAGGTCATTTGAGATTTTTTTCAGCTTTAGAAGACATACCACATTTTTCTTCCCTCAAAGCCCATCATTAAAGTTTAGATGCGATGTTGGATTGGGTCCTGCCTAGCAATAAACATGGCTTTGACCCAGCACTCAAGCTTTGGTCTTTGAATTTTTATTTTCTGGTCCTAGTTTATTCTACATGCTATATAATATTCCTTTGTGTGCATCTTTCAAGATTTATTTCTCTGTTCACCTACCGATGTCTATTTGGGGTTGTTTCTGCTTTCTTTCTTATTACTATTACAAAAATTGCCACACTGAAAACTATTGTTTATGTCTTCCTGGATACCATACCACAATGATATGATGACAAAACCAGTCCCAACAATCGAAAGAAGTTCATGTCAGTTATTCAGTTAAATATTCAGCTAACATTAATGTTTTACTCTCTTAAATGTTGTCCTCTCCTAACTCCTTTACAAGTCCTTGATATCATGGTCCCACAATATTTGTTCTGAATAAATATTGGGACTTGCCTTGTTTATAAGTATATTGGTACTTAGGGGGTTCATTCAGGACCCATTTCTAAGGATCTGTTTCTGAGGTGCCCCCACCTGCAGTTCCCTCCTATGGGACATTCTGTCTCTGGCCAGCAAGGTGTGACTCCTTCCCTCAGTTCTCAGCTTCTGGTGTGCACCACACAAACTCCATCACGGGGGCTCTTTCATCTCTCCAGGTTTCCTCTTGGAATGAGGGAGCCTAGAGGAAGCACAGATTCACCCCAGTGCCCCTGAAACTCTATAAAGAACAGTATGTGATGTTGGCTCTGCCACCACAGGTCTGTCCTCAGTAGTCTCTCATCTTTAAAATACCTTTCAAGGACAAAGTGAAATCCTAGCTTTCTGTCCCCCAAATTCCAAGAGACACCAATCAAATTGGTGGTCTTAAAGAACCCATCATTTGTTTGGGAATAGAGAAAAACCTAGGATAATTCCAGCAGTTCTCAACTCAAAGAAACCCTTTTTCTCCAGTCTTCTACTTTTGCAGGATTCAATTCCATGTGTAGTCTGGACCTGAGAATGAGTTAAACAAGGAGAGGAAAAGTGGTTTGACAAGCTCTCATCGTGTCCTACCCCAAAGGTCCAGCACCTGTTGTTCTGTGTGTAGTCACCCCTGAAACTCCCAGAGGACAAGGTAAATACACTGCAATAGCTTCATGCATAGGTTTGCTAACTTATCTCTGTTTGCCCATGATGTCCTTTATTAGTAGCTCTCATGATTATTCTTATTTCCATTTCTTTCATTCTGAATTGTATTTGTTTCTTCTTTTGTAGATCAGACTTACCAATGATTTTTTTCATTAGTTTTTCTTTTTAATTTTTGATTTTGTTGGTCACTTTTTTGGTTTCTGTTCCCTGTTTCAGAAATGTTTGTTCTTTCACTTGTTAATCACTATTAAGTTCTAGTTTACTCTGTTGCTTTTTTCTTTATTTCTGAGTTTAGCTACCACTTTTTTTCAATATTTTTGTCATAAATGTTTAAATGTATTCAAAGATATAAATTTCTAAGTTCTCCCTTGGTTAAATCTCACAAATATTGATAGGTAGTATGTTTATTGCATTCAGGAGTCTGTAATTTCCCATGAGAGCCTCCTTAATAAAAGCAATACTTATTTTAGGCTCCAAATATACAGAATTTTTTTTTAAAACTCTCCTTTATGGATTCTAACTTTACTGAATTTCAGTCAAAGAACCTAGTCTTGGTGTCATGCCGGTTCTTTAGAATGTACTGGGGCTTCTTTTGCAGCCTTGTATATGGAGACTCCCATGAATGAATTAAAGGAATCTGTGTTTTCTATTGGGCATACATTTTTTACATAGAGCTAATATTTTCTTATTGTGTTACCCAAATCTACTATATTAAGAATTTTTGTCAGCTAGGTTTCTCAATTTAAACCACAGTTTCGGATATACCTATTTCTCCCTATTCTCACCATTGTTGGTTTATGTTTTGGGGCTGCACTGATATTCTGCAAATTATGTACGTAATTATTATAGCTAAGATTCCTTTTACCAGTAAATAGCCTGCTTCTTTATTCTTACTAAACTTTCACCTTAATCCTTACTTGATGTATTATTAAAATAAAAATTTCGCATTTCATTCAGACTTCTCTCTTCTTCTCCTCCATATCTTGGTTCAAGTGTGACCTTTTCAATAAGGCCTGTTTTAACAAATTACAATCCCCTGGCTTCTCTACCCCTCCTCTCTGCTTTACTTTTCCCCTAACGTTTGTCACGTTCCAAGATACTATAGAACGTAACTACTCATTTTGTTTGTCGTCTGTCTTCCTGAATTAAAAGGTCAAAAATATGCTGAGCAGATATTGGGTCTGTGTTGCTCCCTGCTGTATCACCACACCTGGAAGAGGAACAGACACTTGGAAGGCATTCCATAAAAATTTGTTGAATGACCGGCGGCGGCAGCGGCGCATTGTGCCGACATGGCAAAGATTAAGGCTCGAGACCTTCGCAGCAAGAAGAGGAGCTGCTTAAACAGCTGGAAGACCTGAAGGTGGAGCTGTCCCAGCTGCGCGTCGCCAAACTGACAGGCGGCGCGGCTTCCAAGCTCTCCAAGATCCGAGTTGTTCGCAAATCCATCGCCCGTGTTCTCACAGTCATCAACCAGACGCAGAAAGAGAATCTCAGGAAATTCTACAAGGGTAAGACATACAAGCCGCTGGATCTGCGACCCAAGAAGACACGTGCCATGCGCCACCGGCTTAACAAGCACGAGGAGAACCTGAAGCCTAAGAAGCAGCAGCGGAAGGAGCGGCTGTACCCGCTGCGGCAGTACGCAGTCAAAGCCTGAGCACTGGCGTCAGTAAAACACAGACAAACAAACAAACAAAAATTTGTTGAATGAATGAATAAATAAGCCGTCCCATATCCTTTGGTTTTAAATGCATGCCCTGTAGATAACGGTGTCAGTTATGTGCATGTTTGTCTGAGGCCCCTTCTGTATTCTCCTGTGTGCTGGAGGGGGCTGGGAGTCTGCAAACGACATTTCTGGGGATTCTTACCAACTGGCTTCCTGTCAAGTTCTGCTGAGGGGGTTCCTGAGAGGAGTTTGTAAGGTGGAAGAGGAGACAAGTACCTCTCATCCTGCTTCCGGTTTCCGGCAGAGTCTCTAAGCGGCAGCCCCAAGAGAAGCAGCGACAGAGCAATAGTGACCACGGCACAGCCACAGACGACAGCATTGGTAGTAGCCACGGTGTGGCCTCTAGTCTCAGGCCTGGCCAAAAGGGCAACTCTGTGCTGCATCTTGAACAGGTTGTAACAACTAACTGTCCAGCAGTTCATCAGCAGGTGTAGACTCTTGGGCTTGAGGGAGAAAGTGTCAGCAAACATCTGATCCCTGAGCGTCACTCCTTTTATTTTGCTTTTGCTAACCATCTTCTGCATTTTGCTCATCCAACATCTATATAACCAATTTCCTGCTTTAAATCCCCTCTAAATACTCAGAATTTTTTTCATCAGTGGAATCTTAACTGATACAGCAATATACTGCTAACCCTTATTTGAAATCCAATCTGTATGTCTCTATCTTTAGATTTTTGAGTTGAACTCACATTTACTGAAACTACTCATAATGAGATTTTCTTCTATGTCATGCTTAGTGTTAGATATTACCATAGTTTCTTTTTTTTTTTCTTTTTTCTCATTTCCTTTTTTATATTAGGAAGGTAGAATTTTCTTAGCTGGTTGAAAGTTCTATTTTGTGACTTCCAAAATGCATATATTTTATAATGTAATATCTTGAAAATCAAGGTGGGTTTTGCAGTCTGTAGAGTTTTATGATCACTGTTGGCCAGGTAGTAAAGTTATGCCATAGTTGTCATTCCCTGAGCATGCAGGAATATCAAAAGTGCCAGCATCATTACCCGCAGAATGGATGTCAGCAGTTCTAAAGAAAATCCTAGAGATAAGTGGTGGAGAAAAGAAAACTCTTAACCTCTAGGAATGAAATGATATGGGAAAAGAGGTTGACAGAAGAGGTGAATCAGACATACTTAGCCACATTCTCAGGTACGCCTGCTCTACCTGCAAAGCAATTTTACTCCTGTAAATTCTTTTTTTTTAAATTGTATTATGTTATGTTAGTCACCATACAATACATCATTAGTTTTTGATGTGGTGATCCACGTTCCATTGTTTTTGTATAACACCCAGTGCTCCATGCAACACATGCCCTCCTTAATACCCATCACCAGGCTAACCCATCCCCCCAACCCCCTCCCCTCTAGAACCCTCAGTTTGTTTCTTGAAGTCCATAGTCTCTCATGGTTCATCTCTCCACTCCTGTAAATTCTTTATAAAATATTCATTGACACTCTTTACAGAACAGAGATTTATTTTGTGCAGAAAAACACAAACATCAATGATGTTAAGAAGTCATTTAGAAAAGTTGGCCTCAGTGTGAAGAAGTTTTATGAAAATGTTAACTGGTTTTATTTTGGTCTTTCCTCTTTATATGTTTTATAAGAATGATAATGTCTAAAAGATCTCTCGCAATACGAATACAAATTCTAACTGATAAGAAAGCATTCTGTCTTGATTGACAACCCCTTTTTCAGACTTGGCAGCATTTTTTCTTCTTAGTGGTAAATGAAATAATGGTGCATCTTATCATCGATGGCATCTTGAATTCTATGTAAAACTGCAGACATATTATTTTAGTTTACGTATGAGTATGTCTAATTAAAGCCCAAATTTCTATTTATTTTTAGCTATCAATTTCTTAAATTTATGTATATCTATGTATTTTTTGTAAACTATTCTCAGCCCCCACTGATTTCCAACAGTCCTCGTACCACAAGTCATCACCTGGAATTTTAATTCTGGACTGTTATGGAGTTTTTGTCTGTTTCTGATTATTACTTATTAAGGCAATAATAACACTAGGTAGGCTATAATTCCATGGATTACTTCCTCTTAGATCATTTCTCTTTTTGCCGGAGTTCTTTCTCCAAGAGCAATTTCAAAAGTGGTCTTTGTGTTGCGCATTTTCAGAGCTTCAATGATCTAAGCCTCAGAAAATGAAGATATTTAATTTTCATAGCTAAATATTATTTATTTGAAAAAATCTATATTCAAAGTTACTTTCCTTCATACTTCTTTCCCATTTAATTGTCCAATTCATCTGGAAAATAATTTTCACCATCCCATTTATTAAAGATATCCCTCCAGCATTGGTCTGTAATGCTTCCATTAGCAGGTAGTTAATTCAGAGATACATCAATGCATGTTCCATTACATTTTAATGCACATTAATTATTTTGTCAGTACCACACTATCATTGTCAGGGCTCTTACAATATCTCAAGATGTCAACTACCACTTCTGGGTCATCTTACCTTCCCTTGCAACCATTCCCCCCCACCTTTATTTGTGGAGGATAATTCCCAAATTAAAAATGGCAAAACTCTACACTATCCTGCAAGATGTAAGATTAAAACAATGAAGAAAACCAAAGAGCTGGTTTTTGTCTTCCCCAGCTACCAGAAGTGAGCCTATAAATAGAGATGCAAGAAAAAGAGGCAAATCTTGGAGTCAGAGAGGTTAATAGTATAGAGAAGATGACTTCTGCCTCTACCCTGATTGTCCCCATTCCCAGAATTTCCCTTGTAGTTTGAAACATGAGCTTAATGAGCACTTCTCATCTGAAACTCTCATGGAGACTGGTGCTTAGCCAACTTGTGCAAAAGAAATATAAACCCAGATAAGCAAGTACCAATATGTATGTAACACAGACACACACACACACACACACACACACACACACACACAGACACACACACACACACATATACATCTAAGTACAACATACGGGCACCTGGGTGGCTCAGTCGGTTGAGAGGCCAACTCTTGGGTTTTGGCTTAAGTCATGATCTCAGGGTCCTGGAATCAAGCCCTGTGTCAGGCTCCACACTCAGCAGGGAGTCTGCTTGTGGATTCTCTCACTCCCTCTCCCTCTACTCCTCACCCAGCTCACTCTCTCTCTCTCTAAAATAAATAAATACATCTTTAAAAAAATAAAAATATATTAAAAATAAAAATATAAAATACAACATAGCTACATAGAGATTCAATTAAGATAGAGGGAGAGAACGTTTAAAGAGCTCCACAAAAGTGCAAGAATATATGTGTTTTCTAATAGGAATGGGCCCTGGGCCAGTTTGGAAGGTTGACAGCTTGGCAGAGAATAAAACCAATTATCAGTAGAACTTTGGGGGTCACACTCCAGGGACTGCATCTCTAGAATCCTCCACAGCAAAGAGTAGGGCAGGTGCCCAGCTGGGTCACCAAGTGCACCACAGGTGGAAATCGACAATGGGTATACCAGCACCACAAACCAGTCAGAAAAGGACATGAGCAGCTGGAACCCACGAAGCTTTGTGACCTAGCTTGGGATACTTGACAATAAGGACTCTGACTCTGATTTTAAAATTATCTGACCAATGAAATGAATGATATTGCTTACTCTGTTGCCTACAACTAGCTCAAGAATAGAGTTGATACTAGTTGAGAGATAAAATAGAGTACACATGTTACACATATTTGATTGATGACTTGGCAGTTAATTCTTATCATGTTCTAATAGAGGCAATAATTGATATATTTATTTTTTCAACAGTCCTGAAAAATAAGTTTGTAGTACAAGTCAAATGCATGTAAAAATGCATACATTTAATCCAAAACTCCCCAATGTCTAGGAACCTATTTGAGAAAGCAATGTCCAAATATGCTTATTAAGATGTGATTTTTTTTGTTACAAAATTTAATTTTATTTTAAACCAATATTTAATAATAGAAACATATGATTATAAATTGAATACTGTCACCACTTTAGGCATCCCCAACACTTTATAGTGATGTTCTTTAACCCTCTTGTTACCAAGGAGAAGTGTTGTTGCAGTATCTAATAAATGCTTGGATGTTTTGTTTACTTTAAAATTTTAATTACAAATTTCGAATTTTATACCACTTTGGTCAGAAAAAAAAAAATCTACCATGAATAATTTCTGCCAATTGAAATATTCTAAATTTATTTTATAGCTTGATGTGTAATTTTCTGTGCTAAAGATTTCACTGGAAATTAGAAAATTGGCTTTGCTCTCTCCTTTGAGTTAAAAAGTTTATATACAAACCAATGCTTCATCTTATTAATCATATTATTCTAATTTTCCATATTTTTCTACTCAACCTATCAATAGCAAAGACAGTTATCCTAGATCATTTGTGTTTCTATTTTTTCCCTAAGCATTGGTCTTTAAAATATATATTTCGATATTTCATTAAACATCACCAAAAAGAACTCATGAATATTGTATTTTTATTTAAATATGAATAACAGCTTTTAGCTCACTTAATTAATTTTGCCTTTCATTCTCAATTTGTCTGAAATTAATACTGCCACTGAAACTTACTTTTTTAATTTGAGAAATGTTGCCTATTTATTTTCAATAATTCTGATTCTATGTAGTTTTATGTGTATGTCTTAGATAACTTTGTCTTCAAACAGCTAGTCTTCAGTCTTCATCTTCAATAAAATGCTAAATCTGATTATATTTATTGACAAAATTTGCATGCTTTTCCTTACTTTGTTTTATATTTTCTCTTTCGGAAGAAGTAGTTTTTAATTTTCTTCTTCCAAAAGAGAAAATGTTTTCTCGTTCCTATGAATTTCTATATTTTTATGGCTTTTCTTTTTTTAATTATCCTTAACCTTTTACAAAGTTAACAGTCTTAGTTTACTTGACTTAATGATTTTTTAAAAAAAACATGCTTTTATTTTTCTTTATTTCTCTAACAACCATCATCATCAAACAATGATTTAACCATGTTGGAATACAATTTTCAACTATCATATTACATAGCTTGGATTTGAAACTATCACTGCCTGAGCCAAGTGCCCATGCTCTGAACATCATTATTTTTTTCAAAAATATTGACTTGTATTCAGGGTTTTTTAATATGTATTAAGTTTTAAAAGTACTATTTAAAGTAATAATTTAGATTTACCTGAATGACTTTTTGATATTCACAACCTGGTTTGGGTTTAATTTAATTATTTATTATTGTATTTTTAACTTGGATTCATCTCCCACTTGACTAAGATATGTCTTCAAACAAAAATTTTCAAAGGGACATGTGTAATAGTTTGGGGAGATCTCTACATAACCAATAATGTCATTCTTGTAAATAACAACTGTCTAAAGCAAAAGTATTAAGTCATGAATATATTCTCTTCAAATCCTGTAAAAATTGGTATTTATAGAAAGGAGCTATAATTATGAGTAGGGGACCAGCCCTTGCCAAAGATGTAGGTATCAGTGCCCACTCTTGGCAATGTTCCCTGTGGTAGGCAACAGGATAATGGGCCCCCAAAAAATGTCCTAATGCCTGGAATCTATGACTATGTTACCTTATAAGGCAAAAGAAACTTTGCAGATGTGATTAAGTTATAGATCTTGAGATGCAGAGATTGTCCCGGATTATCAATTTGGACTCAACACTATTACAAGGATGCTTATAAGTGAAAGAGAGAGGCAAGGACAGGAGAAAGAGATGTGATGATAGAAGTAGATAGAGTAGATGTGATGATAGAAGAATAGATAGTGAGCCATGAACCAAGGAATGTGGTGGCTTCTAGGTAAGGGAATGGATTCTTCTCTGGAGGCTTCAGAGAGACTATCACCCTGACAACACATTTTAGAACTCTTTCTTTCAGAACTGTAAGATATTGCACTTGTATTGTTTTAATGTGATACCTTTGTGGTAGTTTGTTAAAGCAGTAATAGGAAACAAATATACACTCCCTGCTAATGCCCTTATCATGGCACACCATTTAAGTCCATAACAGATTGAGGCTGGTTGGCTGAAATAGAAAGAATTCCTCCCTCCTACATACATAGGGGATCTCGCTCCTTATCAGGGGAGGATTCAGATACTCCTCCATCATTTTGTAATGTTTAAATGCTATAATTATCAACAATGACCAAACTATGGAAAGAGACCAAATGTCCATTGACTAATGAATGGATAAAGTCATATATATGGAATAGTACTCAGCCATCAAAAATAACGAAATCTTGCCATTTGCAAAGTAGATGGAGCTAGAGTGCATTATGCTAAGCGAAATAAGTCAGTCAGAGAAAGACAAATACTGTATGATTTCACTCATATGTGGAATTTAAGAAACAAAATAGATGAACATAGAGGAAGGGGGAAAGAAAGAGAGAGAGTGGGAAACAAACCGTAAGAGGCTCTTAACAATAGAAAACAAACTGAGGGTTGATGGAGGGAGGTGGGTGGGAGAGGAGCTAAACAGGTGATGGGTATTAAGGAGGGCACTGGTTATGAAGAGCACTGGGTGTTATATGTTACTGACAAATCACTACATTCTACTCCTGAAATTAATATTAAAATATATGTTAACTAACTAGAATTTAAATAAAAATTTGAAAAACAAATATTTGAGCCTTTGAATAATAACTGTTTTGTAAATCACCCTACGTGTCCTGGAATACTATTGAATTCTTCCAAAATAATTCCTTAAATGTTGGTTGCATTTCAATGAAAATCAACTGGAATATTTTAATAAATTATTTAATAGATGGAGCACTAAATAAATAAATAAGTGCTATTTCTACAAGGTCACCCCAATCCCATGATAATCTTCACAGTCCCCGGAGTGCTTTTTCATTTCCAGTGGTTAGACCTACTTGTTCCCACCTTACAGGATGGCATTGACACTTTGAATATTTGCAGACATTACAGCCAAATACCATAAGTTTAGTTTGCTTCCCATCTGAGCTCTATAGACAACCAGATACATACGTAACATCCAGGACAGGCAAACAACCCTCAGCTCACCATCAAGGCTCACACACTCCTCCAGTCCTTTTCAGAATAACGTGGCCAAGGTAAAAACTCCTGCCCCAGTTTCAGATAAGCAGCTGCCTGTCTTAGACACTGCCATTCTTCAGGTTTCAAGGGAGGGTGGTTCCCTAAGTGCTTCCCTCCTTTGAATGACCATGCTCAGCCAGAATACTGTTTTGGTCCCCCAAAGGTGTAACACTTTAGATTTACTCATGTTTTATCTTCCTTTGGTATAAGAGGGCCAGATGAAGATTATGTTTGCTATCAGATGCATGCTTACTTCAGGACCACTGGCCATATGCAGAGGCCAGCCCACTGGTCCAATCCATTTTCTAACACCTAAGTAATGTGGGTATCAAGGGCTTCTTTGCTCTTCCATGTTTCCAAGCCTTGGTCCAGGCTGGCTCTTCCCATTCAACAGGTTTCAGCAACTTGCGTCTCAAGAGAGTTTAAGATTTCTGTCTTTTTTCTCTTAGGAACATCCAAGCTTCTTCTGCAAAGTTGCCAAATTCTTTCCCTACAAATATCAACCTTCATATATCAAGTTTTAAAAGGATAACTAAAAATTAAATTTGATTCACTGGAACACCTGCCGTGTACATATATGCATTGTCAGAATGATCTTCAAAAGAGCTTACTTGACCACCCAAGTCTCACAAAGATTTTATGTGTAAATCATCCTCATGGTTTTTGCTGGCCCATCTTCTCTCATTAAGATACAGCACTGCGTCTACAGGGCTGAAGAGAGAACTGGTATACTAAGACAGATACACAGGCTTTGTTTCCTATTCCCTTCTATCTCTGTTTTAAATGCTCTATTGAATGTTCTTCTGTCACCCTCTCTCTGTTTCTAACTCTTTGTACCCCTCCTAGTGTTGGGTCATCAACCCACTTGGCCATATCCTTGATTATCACTTTGAATTTTGTGTCATAAAACATCTTTACTTTAAGCGTTTACTGAAGAGTATAGAGTTTATTGTAAAACACAGATAGTATGTTTTTAATCATTTATGATTATATATTTTGTTATACATGTGTACCTATATGTATACTATTTTGTACATAGATATATATCACATATAAGCATAAAAGATTATATGAAAAATGCTAACAAAGCTGTTTATAAATAGTGGATTCTTATGTAATAGAATTTTTTTACTATATGCTTATCTTTATTACCTAAAGCTTCTAAAATAAACATATATTATTTTACAATAAAAAGTCAAGCTTTACAAAAATTCTTAAATGCTCAGAGTTATCTGTTCAGTTAATCAGCATTGAGTCAACCATTTACTCACCCAGGTTTTGAGCACTTACTATATGCTGAGTAATACAGCAATCGCTGAGTTAAAACAGTGAACACATGAGACAGCTCCGCAACTGAGCCAGCAAGCATATCCTATGCATTACAGATATAGGCAAAGCACACAATTACAAAAGAAGCCACACAATTTAATCAGGAAGTACAGCTGTATATAAAACTGGTGTTTTAACATCACATGGGAGATAAGTGATCAAACTTGTCTTTTGGGGGATCTTAAAAATAAAGATGGGCAAGATTTAGATTAATAATAGTTGATGATTACCTAATATTCTCAAAGGATACAAATTTTCTGTAAATGCTTTCTTCTGAATTATCTGTTCATTATTTAATGTTTATGATAAAGTATTTTAAATATTTGTGTTTATCAAAGAAAATATGTGCTAAAATATCCATATTCGGCAAACTACAGCATGGTATATATCAACTTTTCAGAACAGTCCCTGTGGCTATGATGGAGCTTCCATGTTATATTTCTTCATGACCTTTTATCTGCATCTCAGTCAAAAAACTATGAGGAACTTAAAAACTTCACGAGTGATGAAGTCGCACACCAAAATGATGTCATGATTGGAAATGGAAACAAAGTTGATTCATTTGGGTCAAAGGCTAGGAAGGAGCTAGACATGAGAAGGAACTTTGTATGAATCAACACCTGAATTCAGTATGGAATGTTTAAAATAACTAATGGGTAAAGCAATTAGCTATTAACTAATAACTAATCAGTTAATACTTATTAATCTGATAAGAGTTCTTAAAGCTCCTCCTGGTTTACAACAGAACTTGATGTTGAGTTCTGATGCTTCGTCTTACAAAAGAAGAAAAATGCAATAAATATGCAATTTAAAATTTCTTTCAATAATGCAAATGAAATTTAATTTTTCTACCACACAGTTACCCACTTTCCCAATGTTTTTCAAGCTTAGCAGATTAAGAAACATGAGTGAGAAAATGTAGGTTTTATTTGGTTATAAAGGTTCGTTGACTAATTGGAATTTTATAAAGTATTTTTCTACTCGGAAACGTGGCACCACAACATATTCTCAACTTCATATCATACAAAGCAAGATATCATCTTCTATTTTTCAAAGCAAGGAGACCCATAGCAAAGGGAATATGGGAATGATATGAGCATTAAAAATATGAGTGTATGCCTTACAGTAGTATGCTTCTAAGGATGCTCCTGCTACACAGTATTTCTCTAATACCAGCTGGATACTAACCACGGGTCATGCCATTTAATCCTCACAGTAACTGTATGAGACAGGTACTACTTCCGTCCCCATTCAGATATGAAGATAGTAAGGCACAGAGATACTAACTAGTTTCCTCGAGGTCTGCCATCTGGTAAATGGTAGGCTTTTTAGCTGCTACGTTGGTATCACTTCTTTCCAAGAACTTACACCCTTGAATGACTCTGTGGCTTTAGGCTATGACAAAGCACAGACCCATGTGATGTCCCTGGGACTGATCCCTGAACCCTCTGACTAGCTCTGCGTTCATGGGTGCCAACAAGTGCAGCTTCTAGACTCTCTGAAAACCTGAAGCAATCCTTCCAGACTTAGGCTATTTTCTGGGACAATTATTGAAATGGCAGAACTTTATCGTGCTTATTAAAGCACCACGTGAGAAAACTCGGTGAGAAAAAGGACTCGGTTGGAAAAAGGACAATTTCTCGGTTGATGTGGCTTACACAGACCAGGTCACTTTTTGACATTTAAAGTTCAATATTTAAAAACCGAACTGAGGGGGTGCCTGAGTGGCTCAGTCTTTGAGCATCTGCCTTCCGCTCAGGTCATGATCCCAGGGTCCTGGGATCGAGTCCCACATAGGGCTCCCTGCTCCTCTCCCTCTTCCCCTGCTTGTGTTCCTGCTCTCACTATCTCTCTCTCTCTCTCTGTCAAATAAATAAATAAAATATTTAAAAAAATAAAAACTGAACTGAGTTAATAATTTTACTTTATAAGCAGAATACAAATTTATTTCAGGCAATGAATAGGTAATAGATACAGATTACCTCAAACGTTCATCCTCTACTTAAATGAAAACCATCCCCAGTTTGCCAAGTTTCTCACATAGATTCATTTTTCCTCTAAGTATAAGCATTAGTGATTTAACTGATTCCTTAAAAAGTATGAATTTTTTTCCAGATTATGGATAGAGTCTTACTGTCCTAATACATGTCGTAGTTAGCTTATAAGCTTTGACCAAACAACAGTACCTCATGATAATTAAAATAAAATTTAATTATGCCTATTTCATATTCATAAATTCACAGTCAAGGTCTTACACATTTTGAGGATTTTTGGTTTATAGGTAAATTGATAAAATGCCCAGTTCCCTTTGTAAAACTCAGTTGAATATTTCACTGCTATTTTGCATTATTAATCGATAAAAATGAACTACCTCAAGAGAATAGAAAGGTAATTTTTCCTTTATTTTACCTTTTCTCTTTCACCAAAAGAATGCCACATATTGTTCACATAGCACTAAATTACAAACATGAGGAGGTCTATTAAAGAGACATATACTAAACATTTCAATTTCAGAAATCATAAGGGCAAGACAATGAGGATGTGTCTCCGGTTCATCAAATGAGGTGTCAGACATCTCATGCCTCACAGTGAGCAGGTGATTATTTCTGAATTGTACATCAACCCAAGTCTCCAAAAAGCTCTTTTTTATACCAGCTGCTAAATGATTAATAGCATTGCATTGATAATTTTCATAAAAGACACTGCTGAATAAGAGAACACTGTGTCAGAGAAAATGAGTTTGAGGATCAGGGAAACAAAACACTTCTTCATAGTTTTACAAGAAACATAGTGAGTATTGAGTTATATGGACTCTATATCAGTTTCTCATAGTAAATAAGCATGTGCCAGTCCAATCTTCTTCATTATAATATGTTAGGAAGTTTATTTTCAATAGTTTGCATATATACATACATACAAATATAATCTTGACTACATAACTTAGACTGATGATTTAGTGCAGATATTGAAATACATATATATTTTTCACTTTGAAACTTTACTATTGACTTGCTTTGTGGCTTTTAATGTATCAACCTTTTCATCTTCCCTACCATTAGCGAGGTTGTCTGTTATGGTGGGAAAACCATGGACTTTTAAGGCATGAAAAAATCGACTTAAAACAGAGCCCCACCACTTATCAATTATGTGATCCTATGCAATTTACTTATATCCCTCCTCAGCTGTGAATGGTCAGCTTCCTAAACCAAGAAATAACAAAAATCACACTAACCCCATTAGATTGAAAGAAAATTAAATTGAATCTATAGGTTTTGTCAGCCAGTGATATAAAATAAAATCACATTTTTTATAGTTCTGAAATTCTAGTGGCTCAAACCAGCATCTTTCCACTTAAGGAAATTTGCATTCTCAAAAATGTCTTTGGTCCAGATAATACCAAGAATCTCACATTATATAGATTTATTCATGCATTTGCCATTGTAATCCACAACAAAATATTAGCAAATTGAATCCAACAATGTATAAAAAGAATTATATACTGCAACAAACTGGGATTTATTCCAAGTATGAAAGCCTGGCTCAACATTTTAAAAATTAGTCAATGTAATCCACCACATCAACAGCCTAAAGAAAACATAAATCATATGATCATAACTGAGAAAAAGCATTTGACAAAATCCAATACCCATTCATGATAAAAACTTTCAGTAAACTAGGAATAGAGGGAAACTTCCCCAACTTGATAAAGATTATCTAGAAAAAACTTACAGCTAACATCAAACTTAATGGTGAGAGAGTGGACACATCTCTTTAATATCACACAAAAAAGGGTGTTCTTTCTCACCACTCCTATTCAGCATCATACTATAAAACAAGAAAAAGAAATAAATAGTTTATAGATTGGAAAGAAAGAAATAAAACTGCCTTTTTTCACAAATGATATTACGGTCTATATTAAAAAACCCCAAAGAAAATGTAAAAAAAAACAAAAAAACAAAAAAATAAAAACAAAAAACAAACCCAAAACTCCTGAAACTAACAAGTAACAATAGTAAATCACAGTGTAACTATACAATGTCAACATGCAAATGTCAGCTGCTTTCCTATATATTTCCGATATGCTTTCCTATATCCATATATATATGAAATTAAATATATGTAGTTTACAATAACACTCCCCAAAATGAAACACTTGGGCATAAATCTAACAAAATATGGACAGAGTTTATATGTGAAAGAAAAACACTGGTTAAAAAAATATAAAGAATTAAATAAATTGAGAGATATATCATGCTCGTGGATTGGAAGATCGAATATTGTTAATATGTCAATTATTCCCAAATTGATTTATAGATTTAACAGAATCCCAATCAAAAGTCGAGCAAGCCATTTTGTAGGGATCAACAAGCTTATTCTAAAATGTATATGCAAGGACAAAGTCTCTAGAATAGCCAATACAATATTAAAGTAAAAGAACAAAATTGGAGAACTTGAATACTAGGTGACAGAATTTGCAAGAAGTCTATTATCTCAGAAAAAGAATCATTTTCAAGAGTTACATCTCACTTCCCTGAAAAAAATACCTATCTTAGCATAAACAGAAGGAACAGTATTCAGTAAAAGCCATGTTGTAAAAAGTGTTTCACTATAACAAAAATTTAATTCCACTGCTGGTGAAATTATTCTCTGTATCAGGCAATAAAAAGATTACTTGCAATCTAGGTGACGGGTGAGAATTCGAACATATCAAGTCAGAGGATAAAAATTTGGGAAAGGGATTACTATGAGGTTATAATAAAAGTAAGTTGGGTATCTTTAATACCTAAGGTTAAAAAACTTACATGAAATCCTAGCTGAAAGGCTTGATTTGGGGATTCTTGGTTGACACAACAGCTAACAGACAGACTGTAAGAATGGATCCAAGCAATAAATAAGTGTATTTAAGAATAATCTTCTGGGAAATTGTGTCAGAAATTCTGGGCCCATGACCTGAATCCATAACCTGAATTTGTAACGTTAGAGAATCTGATGGGCTTCTATGGACATGATTGATTTGGTTTACTAGGCTACATGCTACCTTTTCATGTGCCTCCTGTTCTCAAAAGCCAAGAATTAAAAATCACATCACTCAGGCTCCCTGGCAGCTCAGAGTCCACGTATGAAATAGTTTCTGCCAGTTAGACATAATCTCAGGAGACTTGGGAGGTAGAAGTGAAGGAGAGGACACCCTCTGCCACTGTATTTTCCTAACAAGCAGATTTATTTTTGTAGAACAGAGAGCAAAGAAGCTATGGCAGCCGAACTCGGCATTTCAGAGTCTAGACATCAGTTTCATAGATGTTGGAACAAAACTGGGTGGCACAGGTGCCTGCAAAATAGGAATTCTCTGGTCCTGGGACAGCAGTGGCTTGTGTTTACATTTAGTAATTCTAGTTGTGCCCAGCTTCTCAACCCTTTCAAAAATTTTCCTTATATTTCCTTATGTTCAATATGTTTCTGTGTAAAAATCCAGAGTAGTTGCAGTTTCTAAACCAAATCTTGACTGTTATTAATATTAGACTTACTTTTTAAATTTTAAATATTTTAAGATCATTTGAGTTGCACTTATATTTATAATGTTATATATGTAATTTTTCTTTAAAACAATATTTAAAGACAAAGAAAATATAATTTCCTAAATCCATATGTATAAACTTCTAGGTTCATAAGACATATTTAAGAATTTATGAAGTCCCTTTCATTTGAGTTTTGCCTCTGTCTTGTTCTGCATATAATTGTGCTTAAGAAAATTAGATATATTAGATTTAAGATTTTAGCATGAAATAGCTAAAAGTAGTCATTAATCAACTATTTCAATTGTACTAAAATCTAGGGAATTTAGTCTGGTAAATCTATAAGCAAATTGAACATTAATAGAAGAGAAATAAAATGAGCACTTTAAGCAAAGAATTAATAGATTGGCTTTAAAAATAAGATGTGTAAGTTAAGCGTAAAGAGTTGGTTTTTATAGTCAATTTATTGAAGTTATAAATTTTAACACAAATCACTGTCAGTACCTTTTTTATACACTAAAGCTTTCTCCTCCCAATGCTAGGCACTAAAAACCAAAGAGACAGCCCATACGTTTGGACTTCATCTTTTTCTTATTCCAACAATGTAATTCGTTTCCACTGTGCAAATATCTGCTATTTAAGTAGTCTACATGTACAATAAATACTTGTCAGCAAATTCCTAGAGCTTTAATAGATTTTGATACTGTGCTCAAGTATATCTTAATTTTGTTGTATTATTTTTTAGGAAATTTCATGACATCATGAGGTGCCAGTAAAAGAGGAATAAAAAGGAGACTCATGACAGCATATAATTAGTAATTACAATGAAGACACCTATTATAAGTGTAGACATACTGTAGATATACAAAACAGGGACAGAGAAGGAATGGACTCAAGAAAGCAAAAGGTGAGGCTGAAAAGTAATAGCTAGAGCATTCAGGAAACTGCATTCACCAATGCCCACAAGCCCAGCTCAATTTATATGCTTGGCCTATCCTAGCATCAGCCACTGAGACACACCAGCCATACCAAAAATGTAGCCCAATTCCCCAGACTTCTACAAAATCTGATGTTATAGCAGTGCTAAGAAAGAAACAAGAGATAAATAATTCAGTATAGGGCATGTAAGGCATTCAATCCAAACTAAATGCAAGAGAGCATGGTAAAACCAAGTTTGGGAATGGGAAGAATACATAGAAAATTTGCCCCCAGCAGGTGTGCCAATGTAAAAGACTGAAGAAGACAGGAAGACCGAAATCAACACTGTGGGAGCCAACCGGAGATGGTATTGGCTCAGAAGAGATGGCCTTCTGATTATCAGATTTTGCACCTATAGAATGTTTACAGAAAGAGTGAAAAGGAACTTAGCATGTGTTCGCCACTTGCCTTTTAATTTTCCAAAATCGTACTATGAAGGAGATAGTATTTCCATCCAAAAGAGATAAGAGATGGCACAAATTAGATGATCTAGAACTTGGGCCAGGCTGCCACTGATTTTATGACAATCACCTAGGAATTTACAAAAATACTGATGAAGACATTGTGATATTCAAAGGTAGATAAAGTAGATTCTGAGGATTAGGGAGGTACTGGTAATAAGGTAGCTCACAGGATTTGGGGAAATCATTTATGAGTGGACAACCTTGAGGAGGACTTCAAATACCAGATTTAGGGTTATTTCTTAATAGTAAACCATAAGGTCACTTTTTACAGTTACAATTATTTCTCCCCACCCAACAAAATGTCATGTTAAGTTTCTTAACAATGTCTGTATATTGATATCACTTCTAAGCAGGATTAGGAATTGCCTACAGAATAAACAAATGAAGTGTGCTCCTTGTGTAGTCTATATCTCAAATTAAATGGTGAAGTGTTGCTATAGATAGAGATGTTGCTATAGAAATGTATAGTTGAAAAATGTGCTTCTTGACAGTAATGAAATTGTCTGCTTTTTAAATGTGCTCTGATATAAAAGTCATAAGGCAACTTTCAAATAATTCTTTTAAACATTTCATTCAGTCCCTTTCTGGCAATGGCACACCTTTGGAGTTATTAAAACTTTAGCTTTACTTGTCAAACCCAGACAGGTACTGTATCCTCTTAAAAAAGAATCGAAGCATCATGTAAAGACAGTAATGCCATCAGAGATCTGGTGTTTGAAGGTGAACCTGTCATGAATTCTAAGTGTGGCTCAAATAAAGTCATTCTCTGCCTATGTCAAACCAGGGCTCAGATAGTAAGAATACCTGTGTTCAATGAGGCTTAATATTTTGTCAGTCATTTATCTTCACATTGAAAATATACTGTCAACCATAAGTCAACTTCTACTAAAATGAATTACAAACCTCCAGGGAAAAGTTCTCTCTTCCCCAACCATGAAGTATCCTCAGAGACCAAAGAGATCATTTTCCTTTCCTCTTTTAACTAATGAAAACTGCAGTACCCAGAAATTCTCTTCAGTGTGAGTAAATATCAAATAGATTTGTTTTTCCAGGGTTTGTTTTTTAAAGGGCGTGTTTATAACTTATGTGTAATATTTAATAACTAGAACAAGTATAGTAAATTTCCATCTATTAGGAATGCAAATAACCAAAAAAAAAAAAAAAAAACCTCAGGTATCTGGTGTTTTAGATAAGTTTTAATGGCCTGAAAAAGTTAACATGTCATTTCCAGAATTTTCAAGAAAAATGGATTATAAATAAGTTTCAAGACTGGGATTTGTCTGTTTATTTATTAGCAGAATAATAAAATATCATTAAAGACAACTGCTCTTGACACCACAGATGTCAAACAAGGGACACAGAGGCCACTATGGAATTGAAAACTATGTGACAAGGGTGAGGGAAAGGAGACATAAATTTATTCTTTGGTATATTTTATTATGTGAGGCAGGGCAACTGGAACAGTAAGAGAAGAAAATAGCTCAGGGGAGGGACATAAACATAATCGTAAATCTAATCAGAGCTTTGAGTAAGGGCAAGTTGAAGAGTGTTGTGGGTAATGGGATTACCCACATTCCATGGATCTCAGAAAATTGTGTTGGGCATGTTGATCTCATACATGTAGAGTAGCTGGCAGATGGTAGATGCTCCATAATTTGAGTAAACTGAACTTTATATGAAGATGACATTGGATGTCTGCCATTGACCCATGCATATGGGTGACAGAATAGGCTAATAGGGACTTGGGTCTCAGGCAGACTTTGGCTTAAACCCTAGTTCCGCATTTTTAACCATGGAAACTCTGCTTTTCATCAGGTCACTTGATGTAACTGACTTTAGTTTCCTTAGGTATAAAGGGAGGTTAATAATAGGATATGCTATAAAGGGCTGCTGAGATTAACTAGGGTGGGTAGTCTATGAAAAACATTTAGCAAAGTCTTTTGCAAACAATAGACTCTCAAAGAATGGTATCTAAAAATGTGCTGATGTTTTAAATCAAATGACTTAAAAATTATGTTTTATATCAAAATTATTTTAGACTTATGGAAAACTGACAGAAGATAGTACACAGATGTTTCCATACACTGGGAGGGGGAGTCTACAAACATTTTCTGTAAAGGATCAGAGAGCAAATATTTTAGCCTTTGTGAATGAGAAGCCCAATGTTTCAATTACTCAACTCTGCCATTGTAGAGTAGAAGCAGCTATAGATAATACGTAACATGAATGAGTACAACTCTGTTCCAATAAAATGTTATAAAGACTGGTGATGGACTAGATTTGGCCCACCCTCTAGACTTTATTCAGATATCTCCAATTTTGGCAGTAATGTCTTTTCTGTTCTAGGATTCAATCCAGGAAACCACATCATCATACCTCCTTGGTCTCCTCCAATCTGAGATAGTTTCTTGATGTTTTCTTGTCTTCATGAATTTGACACTTCTGAAGAGTACTGGCCAGGCATTTTGTAGAATGACCCTCGATTTAGTTTTTCTTATGTTGTCTGATGATTATATTGAAGTTATGACTTTTTTGGAAGAATATCAAAGAGGTGACATTCCCTTCTCATAGCATCACACTGGGTACACATGACTTATTACTGGTGACATTAACTTTGATCATTGGTTAAGTGGTATCTTCCAGATTTCTCCAATGTAGAAACTATTGGTTTCCTTTCCAAGCTCTATTTGTAAGGAGCAAATTACTAAGCCTGGCCCCCTCCCAGAGAGGGGAACAAAGTTCCACATCCTGGAGGGAAGACCATTACTATAGAGCGAATGTGTCCCCTAAAATTCATGTTCAAATCTAACACCCAGTGTGATGGTATTGAGAGGTGGGACCTTTGGGAGGTGCTTAGGTCATGAGGATGGATCCCTTACAAAAGACACCCCAGAGAGCTCCCTTCTTTCATGCAAGGACACAGCAAGAAGACAGCCCTCTATGAACCAGGAAGCGGGCCCTCACCAGACATGGGATCTGCCAGCACCTTGATCTTGGAATTCCCAGCCTCTAGAACTATGAGAAATAATTTTTTTGTGTGTGTATAAGGCACCCAGTTTGTGCTATTCTGTTATGGTAGCCTGTACAAACGATGACAACTACTAAAGAATTTGTGGACATGTGCTAAAAACACCACAGTAATTAATAAATATTTTGGTGGAGGATATGCAAATGTCCTATTAATCCTTAATATTTTGTCCAGTAATTTCAGCATTTATCAATGTTTCATTTGTTTCCCTGCCCCAAATCCAGAATCAGACATTCCTTCAAGAAGCTTTTGTGCATTGTATTTAAAAAAATTAATATTTAGAAACCAAAATCTGGGTGCTAGTTGTGCTTGTTGTTACTGGGATTCCATGCTCTAGAGCCTCTCAGAAAACAGAGCAGGACATTCAAGTATGTATCTTCATACATGTACATACATATATCTATAATTTAGCATTACCAAAAAAATATAAGATTCCCAGTTAAATTTAAATTAGCATAAGTATGTTCCAAATATTGCATGGGGTATACTTATATTAAAAAAATATTTATCTGAAATTCACATTTAACTGGATGTCCTGCATTTTTAGTTGCAAAATCTAGCAACCTAGTTTTATCTCTGTATATATTTTTCTGAATATATATGAGAACAAACATGAGTTCATATTGATATGATCACACAATTCATTCTAAACTCCCTCTGATTTTTAACTTCTTTTTCTAACAGTGAGATATCTAGCTCTTGGTGTATTTACTTATTTGTTCAATCCTACTTTACATGTAAATTAGTTTGAGGATAGTGAAACCACACCCTTATGAGAAATAAATTTATTAAACTACAGTTTTTGTGGACAGTTTATGCTTTTAGCTGTACACTATCTAAATGAAACAAAACATTTTAGGTCAGTTCTTTTCTTCCCCCACTACCTTTAGTGAGGATATGTCACGCATTTGTAATAGGCTTAGGATGTATTTGTCCATGTCTTCATTCTATTCTGGGATCCTCAAATCTTGGCTAATTTTTTTATTTGCATATAATAAAAGTTATGTTTTGCAGTTTACAGTTCTGAAGGTATTGACAACTGAATAGAATCATGTAACTACCACCATGGTACCATATAGAACAGCTAAATAACTCTACTAATTCTCTTATGCAACTTTTATAGCCAATCCTTATTTTCTTTCCCAACCTCTGCAACCACTGACCTATTTTCTATGCCTATGCTTTTACCAGAATGTCATATAAATAAAAGGTTACTATGTAGTATTTTGAATCTGGGTTCTCTCATTTAGAAAAGTGCATTTAATATTTACTCATGCTCTTGCATGAATCAGTGGTTCATTCCTTTTATTGTTGAGTAATATGTTATCATGTGGATATACTATAGTTTTCTTTATCCATTTACATGTTGAAAGCTACCTGGATTGTTTACAATTTTTAGACATTACAAATATTCACATACAGATTTTTGTGTAAACATAGGTATTCAGTTCTCTTGGGTAAATACTATGTTTGAGAACACTGGGCCTTGTGCTAACTGTGTTTGCAATTTTATAAGAAACTGATAGACCTTTTTCAGAGTGGTGATATCATCTGCATTCCTGCCAACAATGAATTAGAGTTCTTACTGCTCTGTGCTCTGGTCAGTGCTTGGTATTGTTAAGCTTCTCTTATTCTAGCCATTTAGTAGGTTTGAAGCGATACCATATTGTGGTTTTCATCTGCTTTTCCCCAACAAATCATGTTTGTTAAGCATCTTCCTATATGTTCATTTGTAATTTGTATACCTTCTTTGGTGAAGCATCTGTTCATATTCATTGCCCATTTTTAATTTATTTTTTAATTAGATTTTATATTCTTTTTGTATTCTGGAAAGAACTACTTTATTGGATATATGATTTGCAAATATTTTCTCTCATTCTATGGTTTGTCTTTTCATTTTCTTAGCATTGTCTTTTATGGGATAAAATTTTAATTTTAATAAAGTACAACACTTATCAATTTTCCTATTATGGACCATGATTCTGGTGTCATACCTAAAAACTCATTGTCAAATCCCAATTGACTCAGACTTACTCCTTTGTACTCTTCTAGTTTTATAGCCTTGCATTTTTCATTTAGGGCTATGATCTATTTTTAGCTAATTCTGTACAAAGTTTGAAGTGTGTGTTGAGGTTGTTTTTGTTTTGTTTTGTTTTGTTTTGTTTTGTTTTGCATATGATTGTACAAATCTTCCAGCACCATTATTTGAAAAGACTATCCTTTCTCTGATGATTTTCCTTTGTACCTTTTTCAAAATGAGTTGACTAATATAGTGGTGTTATTTGTGTGGGTCTATTTCCATGCTCTCTATCAAGTTTCATTAATGTGTATATCTCTCTTTCCACTAACATACTGAATTATTACTGTAGCTTTACAGTATGTCTTGAAATCAGACAGTATGTCTTCTAAATTTATCCTTCTTTTTCAAAATTGGTCCTAGTTCTTTTGGTTTTCCATTAAGTTATAGAATCAGCATAATGATATCCAAAAAAATATTAGTTTTCTGGGGCTTTGGTAGGATTACACTAAATTTATAGACAAATTGGAGATAATTGACATCTTAACAATATTGAGTCTTCTGATCAATATACCTGGTGTAGGTCTTCACTTACATAAGTATTCTTTGATTTCTTTTATCAGAGCTTTGCAGTTTTTAGCATTTGTAACCTTCACATTTTTTGTTTAATTTATACCTGGTTCATTTTTTGAGCAATGGTAAGTGGTATTTTTTAATTTCAAATTCCAACTGTTCATTGCTGGTATATAGGAATGACTGATTTTTGAATATTGACTGTGTAGTCTACAGACTTGCTAAACTCATTTGTGTACTCTGTAACTCTGGTAAAGCCCATGGGATTTTCTAGGCAGACAATCCTGTTGTCAGCAAATATAGATCATTTTATTTTCACCCCTCTAATCTATGTCTTTTATCTCTTATTCTTGTCTTACTGCATTGGCTAAGACTTCCAGTGCATTGCTAACAGTGACAAATTCTTGCCTTGTTCACACCTTAAGAGAAAGCATTCAGACTGTCAACACTGAGTATGAAGTTTTCTGTAAGTTTTCTATAGATGTCCTTTATTAGGTAAAGGAAGTTTCCTTTATTCCTAGTTTGCTGAGGATTTTTTTAATCATAAGTGGAAATTGAACTTTGTTGAATATCTTTTTGCATCTGCTGATATTGTCATATGGTTTTTCTTATTCAGTCTGTTAATATGGTATATTACAATGATTTTTCAATTTTGAATAAGTCACTCCTTGGATAAATCGCACTAGAGTGTTATAACTATTCTTCTTTTGTATATATTGCAGGACTTAATTTATATATATATTTGTTGAACATATTTATGTATATGTTCATGAGGGATATTGGCTTCTAGTTTTGTTTTTGTGTAATGTCTTCTTCAGGTTTTGACATTAGCATAATGCTGGTCTTATAGAATGAACATAGAAGTGCTCTCTCCTCTTCCATTTTCTGAAAGAGATGTGTAGAATTGGTATTATTTCTTCCTTAAAGATGTGATAGAATTTGCCAGTGAAAACATCTGGGCCTGGAATTCTATTTTTTGGAAAGATTTTTAACCACAGTTTAAATCTTTTGTATGGATAGAACCATTCAGATTTTCTATTTCTTCTTGAGTGAGTTTTAGTAGTTTGTATGTTTCAAGAAATTGGTCTATTTCATCTTAGTTGTTGAACATATGGGCATAAAGATGTTTTTAGTAATCCCTTGCTATCTATTTAAGTAACTGTGGATTTGTAATGATGTTTTATCTTTCATTCCTGGTATTATTGTATGTCTCCTCTCTTTTTCTCCTTAGTCTTGCTAGAGGTTAATCAATTTCATTGATATTTTCAAAGGAATCCTGCATTATAGCCTTTACCATAAAAATAACTAAATTCTCTCTCTGGTATTTGACCCATCTGTATCATATCTGAGTCATGATTTTTTTTGTTGTTGTTACTTTAGACTATTTTTCCTTGCTTGTCATTTACTGCATAATTATTGTTGAAGCTGTATATATGTGCAGGCCTGTTGATGCTGAGATAGTACATTTTATGCTTGAGGATAAGCATAACTTCGCTTCTGCTAGCCCTTCAGTGAGGGGTTTTGTGAATCTGGTTAGGAGATGGGCTGTGTTTGAAATTTGTTGTTGCTACAGTTACCCACAATGCACCAGACTCCAAATTCCTCTTCTGATAATTTGTGTTTAGAGTGTGGGCTCATAAGAGGCTTTTACCAAGTTTTGCTCCCCATTTGGCTTTGGGTGTCCCCTTTTGGTGCCCCCCAGGGAGAATCTCTCTCAGATATATTCCACTGTTTTTGTTTATCTATGCTTATCAGCCTGGAGGGGGTGGTCTGGAAAGGAGGCCTTCTCTAATGTTCTGATTAAACCCGTCGTTAGGCAAGCACCGTGAAGGTGCCCTGGGCTTTGTGGTTTTCCCCACTACTCCCGCTCTTCCTCCAGCTGTATGTAACCTGAGTCTAGCGTGTATTCCGGCCCTTTTCTCAGAGGTAGGATGTTTTCGCACCCTCTTCTTTCTTCTCCCCCGAATGCCAAGGGTTGCCCCCAGTGCTCCAATGCGACAGATTTTGTTGCTCTTCACTGTGTGTATCAACGCTTTATTCCATAAGGAAGATAGAGAACACGGATCTAAAGAACAGCAATGATTGCTGTTTCCCTGGCTCAGCCACAACCACAGGGAACTTTTCTCAGGATTTTCCCTAATGACCCCTGAAAGTATTTGGTGGCTTTCATGGAGGAAAAGACAAAAGAGGGTACAAACCCTCATGTCTGTTGCCCCCAGAGTCTTCACACTATCACAATAGCCCATATTTGGCCTTTAGCAATTCTTTTTTAAAAACATTTAGCTACATTATCTTTTTTTTAATTTAATTTTATTTTATTATGTTAGTCAGCATACATTACATCATTAGTTCTTGCTGTAGTGATCCATGATTCATTGTTTTCATATAACACCCAGTGCTCCATGCAGGATGTGCCCTCTTTAATACCCATCACCTGGCCAACCCATCCCCCCACCCCCTCTCCTCTAAAACCCTCAGTTTGTTTCTCAGAGTCCATAGTCTCTCATGGTTCGTCTCCCCCTCCAACATCCCCCCTTCATTTTTCCCTTCCTTCTCCTAATGTCCTCCATGATATTCCTTATGTTCCACAAATACTTGAAACCATATGATAATTGACGTTCTCTGCTTGACTTATTTCCCTTAGCATAATCTCCTCCAGTCCCATTCATGTTGATGTAAAAGTTGGGTATTCATCCTTTCTGATGGCTGAGTAATATTCCATTGTACATATGGACCACATCTTTATCCATTTATCTGCTGAAGGGCATCTTGGCTCTTTCCACAGTTTGGCTATTGCGAACATTGCTACCATGAACATTGGCGTGCATATAGCCCTTCTTTTCACTACATCTGTGTCTTTGGAGTAAATACCCATGAGTCCAATTGCTGAGTCATAGGGTAGCTCTATTTTTAATTTTTTGAGGAAACTCCACACTGTTTTCCAAAGTGGCTGTACCAGCTTGCATTCCCACCAACAGTGTAAGAGAGGCTTCCCCTTTCTCCACAACCTCTCCAAAATTTGTTGTTTCTTGCCTTGTCAATTTTTGCCATTCTAACTGGTGTAAGGTGGTACCTCAGTGTGGTTTTGATTTGACTTTCCCTGATGGCTAATGACGATGAACATTATTTTTTCATGCATCTGTTAGCCATTTTTCCAGCTTTCTACATCTTTGAGCTCTCAGCTGACATTTTAAAGATTCTTTAAATGTACTCGAGGATATTGCTAAGATTAGAATGTCTTTACTCAGCTCAAAGAGCATCATGATTTGCAGTGATACCACAGATATGGAAATAGGTAAGTCCTTATGTTACCAATATATAGGTTGGCAATAACTATGGTATCAGTGCATATGATGGTAAAAAAAATCATTCAAAATTTAATTACAAAATCTAATTACAAAAAGATGTTTTTGCAAATGCTAATGGCTTAGCTGTTCCAATGTGGAAATGTACTTTAAAAATAAAGGTCAACAACACAAGGAATGAATTTCATTAGACTTATATCAACAATTCTATAAGAAAGAAAAACTATAACATGGTATTTATTTACAAGTAGTGTCACCATATGAGTTGACAAGAAGAAAACTTCAGAGTGTAGGCATGGCACTCAGAAAAAAATAAAATAAAATGTCTAAGAAATCCCAGGTTAATGCAAAGGGAGAATTCATATAGCAACTTCCAAATCACCCTCCAAGACACAGCCAGAGAAGCTCAGTCTGATTACCACTTTCACAGGAAGTCTGGATGCATTTATGTTTACAAGGCGATCCCAATAGTAGTTTATATCTCAGCTTTATATAGCCAATGCATGATATTACAAAAATATTTACAGATAGAAAATGCTACGTAGGCTTAACAGAAAAATAACTGTTATATATCAACACAAGTGCCTTCAAAGGAGTGGGGATATTGTTACATTGTACTCTGAGCATTTTTATGTAGATTTGCTAGTTTGGGCCAGGAACTAGAGGTAAACGTTGCCCTATGTAACAGTGACAGGGGAGTGAAAAGAAGCAATTGAAAGGTCCAGAGAAGAGCAAGGAAGTTGGCAGTCAGCCAAAGTTCCACCTGGGCAAGAATAACCCACTGTGGTTTCTAAGTAGGAAATAAATTTTGTGAGTGTAAGTTATTGTGAGGTGATCAAGCTGACCCTTTAGTAAAGCTTTAGTGAAAAAACTGCTTCGTAACTCTCTTTTATCCATCGTGCTTTGGAGTGTTATGATCCCTTGGTAGAAGCCATTTCCACATTTGGATCAACCCCGGGGCAAAGATAAAGGACTTCGTTGGAAAGCAGGAATCAGTCAAAGGGACTTAAGAATGAAAGTCCCTTCAGCTCTTTCCATAGAAATCAGCAAAGACTCAAAAGGGCTTTTAGATTTTCAGTTGCTCAAATGAGGCGGTCTTCCTTTGCCAGCAGCTGTATACTTGTGTGTTTAATGCTTTGCAATACCTGAGCCTCACCACCCACTTGTTCATAGACTATATCATTCATTTGGACAATCAGGAGAAAATACGTGGTATTTGTGTTTATGATAATGCAAATAATAATAATAAAGAAACTGCTCCCTGTTTTATCCAGGGCCGCGCCGCTCCAAGCACAGGAACCACAGAGTCTCCAAAGGAAACATGAGGACCCAGGACCTATGGAACAAAACATTTCATAAAAAGTCACTCATCACTGTAACGCACTTCTGCTGGTTCCTGATGTTGTTTACAGCACATTTTTATTTGTGAGGATCTCATTTTTTTCTAAAGATAACCCAATATTTGTATGCAGTACTTGTCTCAGAGAACTCAGGTCTGACTCCAAACCCAAAGTGCTGCCCACTAACCCTAACTGTCTCCTGCTCACTTTATCATCTCTCCCAAGACTGCCCACCTACAGGCATACAGAATTATCAGGCATAGGTACTGATATATTTTCAACATTCTCATTAGTCACAAGGAAAAGAATTTTTAAAGTTCCCTGAGAGGGAAAGAATACTTTTCCTTAAGCATGAAGTGATTAGCTAATTGCATTTAAAAAAACTGAAAATTGGGTCTCCTGGGTGGCTCAGTTGGTTAGGCAACTGCCTTCGGCTCAGGTCGTGGTCCTGGAGTCCCGGGATCGAGTCCCACATTAGACTCCCTGCTCAGCGGGAAGTCTGCTTCTCCCTCTGACCCTCTTCCCTCTCGTGCTCTCTATCTCTCATTCTCTCTCTCTCAAATAAATAAATAAATTCTTGGAAAAAAAACTGAAAATTAAGGACTTTGAACAATGTCATTCAATATTGAAAATTCTTGGGGTGCTTGGGTCGCTCAGTTGGTTAAGTGTCTGACTTTTGATCTCAGATCAGATCTTGATCTCAGGGTCATGAGTTCAAGCCCCGCATTGGGCTCCACGCTGGACCCATTTATTATTCAGTAAAAATAATAAATTAATTAAAATATATATATATGTAATTCTTATGGATACTGACAGACCATCAACTTTCTTTTAAGCATTCAACTTCACATTTACTGTAATTATAAACAAAGTAAAGGACTGTGTTAATAATACCTTACAAAATATTTCAGAACAGAACAGAAATTATTAAAACTGTACAACAATATTTCAATAATACCTCTCTGTGGTGGGTTATCTGTAATTTTCACTTCATAAATTTTGCTTTGGAATTTTCCAGTTCTTTTCCAAGTTATGTGGATTTAACCTGTGAACTAAGAAAAGTTGGTTGTTCCACAATTAGGTTGTTTGTGGCAGATACCAATATTCTTTAGTTAAAAGGGTTTTCCTCCCACACAGCCTAACTGTTCTATAATTTTTTTAATTTCTTTCCTCCCACACAGCCTAACTGATCTATATTTTTAAAATGAAATATTATCTTAAAAGTAGCCAAGAAACTATTGACTGTGTAAAAAGGCATGCTATCAGGTAAACCAAAAGGACAAAAGCTTGGAAGCAAGAGTCTATCTGTTTTAAAATAGGATCTTTTAAATAGGCCAAAATGATCACTTTACAAAGAGATCAACTAGTCAAACTGCTTAATTTTGCAAATGAGAAAACTAACACTGGAGAGGCAAAACAACTTTCCCAAAGTCACAGAGAATGGGATGGCCAGAAGCAGAGCCCAGGTCCTCTCTCCTTCAGTCCAGTCCCTGACATTGACCTACCACAGAAATATAGCCTATTGGATACGAAATAACTTGTGGCCTTTCATAAAGGTACCTCCTGCCATTACCTTCTCCATTTGCACATCTTAACAGGTGTCAGGTCTAGGGAATAAAAAATAAACTAATGAACCTTAAATCCGTCCTCAACTCACACAGTTAAATTCCTTCCATCATTCATAGGCAAATGGAAAAAAACAAACGAAGAGAGTATCATTCTATTTTGTCCAAACAGGGAGGTAGGTTGCTGTGTATTGAGGAGAAGTAAATTTCTATTTTAACAGCTGGCTCCATATTCCCAGAGAGAAGTGCCTTTGCCTAGGAAATACCTTCATATGACTTTGATGAGGGAAACACCAAGGCCTGAGAGTATATGTTCTTTATGGAAACAGTGGAGTAAAATACAGCTAGGCTGTTCAAAGTAGCCATTTAACAGAAATTTGGTACTGGGGGAAGAAACTATGGAAAGGAAGAAAGAAGTCCAAACATAGGATATTAGATAATATGGATAAAAGTAAGAATGTTGGTGATAAACACTGACATTTAATTTAATCAATTCTACTTGCTAACAAGACACATTTTCTTTATATAGTGACAAAAAACTCCTAAAATCAGGGGGAAAACACCAAAATTTATTGCACACACAAAAGTTCTGGGCAAACGGGTATCATTAGAAAGAGGTTATGTGGTTCATAAATGGCATGAATGTGCAAAAGATTCTAAAAAAGTGATACTGGTGCAAAAATATGTTGACCACAGAAGGAAAACCTATGGCTTTGCAATTATGCAAAAAATAAATAAAATGGAATGGAATCTGACACATATGACAGGCAAGGACTAATCTCAATGTTATATGGATTCTATCAATCACACAACAAGCATGACTCAAATACTTAAATGGTCAAAGAACATAAGAGGTTATTCAAAAGAAGAGGAAATCCAATTGTTAAGTAAACATTTAAGAAAATATATAACCACATTATTGACCAAAATAATTAAATTTCAAAAATAGTGTCTTTATTACTTGATAAGTTGGTAAAAGTAACTTCTTTCATGATGATACTTCCTGCTGACCAGGATGTCCCTTCTTCACTGGGATACAATTAATTTGGTTATATTTACAACGTACACTGAAAAAAACCTTTACATTGGTACTTTTCTTAGAAAGCAAAATCGCTATATTTACCCAGAATCACAACCAAGTACATACACTTTGACCAGTAATCCTAAGGAAATCAGAGTGTAAGAAACAAAAACAAAAAACAACTCTAGGTTACATGTGGTTCAAAAATAACAACAAAACCCAACCCAAACATCCAGAAAATAAGGAGAAGTAAATTATGAAATAAATCAATGTACTGCCATGCAACAATTTTAAATACTGAATATAATGACAGCTTAGCATATAATTTTAGATAAAAATATAGAACAGAAAATATAACTTAAGCTCAGAATATACGTGCACATATATGTACGTGTAGATGGATATATATTTAAGCAACAGAGGGAAACATGGTAAAGGTGAAAGCAGTTTCTGAGTTAGGGTGAAAGACATAGTGAGAATAGTCTTCTAACTCCTTTATTGCTGTGAAAAAAAGTCATATGAGAAATACACGGTTTTTAGGAGAGAGGAGGTCATATTGAATAGAGCTCATATATAACTCCTACTTTTCTAAGCTATACCATTTTATCTGTTGACATATCCCCTCTCTTCATTAATTAAAAAAAAAAGAAAAGCTATATTCTGTACTCCAAATTTTCATTGTCTTTACCAAACACAGAAAAGCCATTCTAAGCAATACTTCTTAGAAGTAGTTCCTCTCCAAGCAATAGTGAGAAATACGGCCCTGATTAGGCATCTAAACACCAAAGTTGACAACAATGAAATAACTTATTCTAATGTGAACTTAGACATGCCCTGATATTAGTAACTCACCTTTATGAATTACAGATGCTAGCAATTTTTTAAATTTAATTTGTTAATTTTTTCATCTATTTATTGAGGTTCTATTATTTATACCTAGCTATGTATGAGTGCTAGATGTGCCGCATTTTTTCCAACAGTTAGTATTATTTGAATTTTTCATTTTAATCAAATCTGATAGCTTTGTAGTGGTAGAACTTTGTGATTAATACCAGGTGCTATTTTAGATGCTTTCTTGGTAACATCTTTTAGTCCCTAATCACCCCATCTGGAAACTGAAGCATGAAAAAAATGTCAAGCTAACATGAGAATATGAGCTGTCAGCCTGCGAAGCCTGAGCTCTTGACCTTTGTGATGGAACTGACTCTACAAGTACCACATCAAGTCTCTTGGTAATTCTGCAGATTATTGCACCAGGTTGGTGGTTCTAGTGAAGGAGACTAAAATCAATCATTCTTTTCCCATTAGCTCAAAATACTAATCAAACTAATGTTGCATTTTCTCCCTTTAACCTATGACGTCCATAAAGCTATCATTTAAGCACTAAGAAATTAGCATTCAAGTTAAAATATCAGTTAACATGACTGATGAAACAAACAAAGAGAAATTCTAAAGCTGTCATCCAACTATAATTATATACAATTTAAAGTTTTAAATCATAACAGTATGATGAATGCCTCCCTTAACACACCTATAAATACATTTGAGGAAAGCTGAGAGTTTAACCAGTCCTGAATGCATACTAATTTACTTTTTCAGCTGTTCTCTGTAGAATCAGTATCAGGATGGTAAACAATTTTTACTAGCAATGTACAGAAATGAAGTCAATAACTACTTTCCCTGTCTTCTTGTTGATTTCTGTCTATTCATTAAATAAAACCAAAGTCTTAAAAATTCCAAATTTCATAATGAATTGTATTATATTAGATACAGTTTTTTAACTTTGTGTATCTCTACTAACTGTTAATGATTTGTTGCTTCTTTCTGTTATTTAAATGAGAGATTAAAAATGCCTACCACACCAGATAGTAGTTGGAGTCTAACGAACATGTTGTAATTCAAGTTTCTACAAGTGAAAAATTAACTTCACATTTAATTCATAATCTAGCGAAAGAGCAAATGTAGCAATTTATTTTGCAATTTCCATTCTGAATTTTGGTTGGCAGTGCTGAGCTGGAGTGTTAGGAGGAGGTGGCATTCAAGAAGGCAGAGTTCTTTAAATATATTTAGACAAAAGTCGGGGAAAGGGAGGTATGGAAATAGGGAATCACAAGGAAAAAAAGATTAACTTAATTTGGGAAAGAAAAACATTTCCATTTAGGCTTAAAACTCATGTATCAATAATACTGTAGTGTTTCAACTGCATAGTATTTTAATGCATGTATATTAATAGCATTTTTCTATTGTAAATGATAAACATTTATGGAAAGTTTACTGCACGGTTCTGTGACTTCTTTCATGTCTGGGCCATTAAAAACTATGACCTTGTACATAGGCTTGAATGGACATCTTCATGAGCTACTTCAAAGGAGGTGATGAATAATATTATTCAGGTAGCTCATTTCACCTGCTAATTTTCACAAAGTACTAAGTAGTATGAAGAGTAACAGAGCAAACAAAGAAATCACAAGCTAAAATCAACACAATTTTAATAAAGAGTGGCATATATGTTCTCTAGGTGTAATACAGAAAAACACTGGTATTTCGCAGTGCTGAAAATCCAAAGAAAGACAGAAAAAACTAAGTTCCATTACAGAAACTTTAGTCTAGAATGGTCTTATATGATGTTGAGATCACCATAAACAAGGGTCTATTTCAGTTTCTGTTTTCTGTTTTATTTTAAGAGAACCCAAATGGGCAATTAAATCTAATTTCTTAATTTGTTCCACAGTTACATATTTGAATGACTGGGGAAATGTTGTATACTATAGTCTTCTATAATATTCCATTCTTAACTAAAAATTAAACTATCCAAACTGAACTCTTATGCAGTGTTTGCCTATGAATCTTTCCTAAATCAATCCTCAATCCATCATCACCATCAAGTAGATATAATCCTAATGTTAATATTTTAAACAAGATCAGAGTTGTATATCTATCATTACGTCTGAACTTACTACATGTAAATTAAATGGTACATTTGATAATCAATATTGTGTTTTAATTTATTAACCTACATAGGTCTGACGTACTGTTATAGGCATGAAATTATATGCTTCCTAAAACTTTCAAGAAAGTTTGCAAGTTTCAAATATCTTCTCTCTACTATCAGATACACAAAATATCAGAACTTTCTCAGTAATAATGATGTAATGTTAAATATAATGCCATTAGCAAAGGTTAGATAATTCTTAATAAAAAATTAGTTAGGCCATTAAAATCTATAAAGTAAAATCTTTTCTCATATAAGTCACATGCATAAATCAGATTTTTTTTAAATGAACTCTTTAGAACAGCTTTGTGTTCATAAGCAAAATCAACTTGAACTAAATCTATTTCCCCATGATATAGATTATTATCAAGCAGATCCCTAGGCTATAAATGATCTATGTCCTTAATATAATTACAGAAGGACTCAAGGTCCATGTATTTTTTTAAAACTCTAACCTTTAAAATTAACAGAAAAAAGGAAAATTCTCATAGAAATTTTCACTAAGCAGCAGACATTGTAAGAGAAAAAAGAACTTTTGTAACCAAATTAGGTGGATGTTTTCAAGTAAGATGTAAAATTAAAAAAAAAAAAAAAAAAAGAAAGGATTTCCCACCAGAGCCTAAATCACAAATCATTTTCAGAGAAATCAATGTACATTCCTTTCTGTGTCTGGGATTTCAGTCCCTGATACAATACATCTTTCTAAAACAAATGGAACTATCTCATACCCTTGCTAATAGAAAACTAATGGTAAGTTATGCCTCAGATACCTTATTTACAATATTTTCATACTTATTGCTTTATATCTCTATACAGCTTCATTTTTATGTTTCACTGGATAATTTCTAAGGAAAGAAAACCTGTTCTAAACCATTGGTTTTGTGTACTGGAAAACATATATTCACTATATATCATGGCAGATTTTTAAAGGCAATTAGAATCAATCAACACAAGTATAACATAAGATTTGCAATGCTTGAACTAGTCCTTAATAATTATTTTTAAAAAGCATTCACATAGATCTAAGTGACATTTATAATCTTTCAGAGTTGGATTTGTTCTGGGAAGGGAAATAACAACAGAATAGGATTAGATGACTATTGTACTTTCATCTCTAGCGTTGAAATAACTTTATGTTATTTATATTGAAAGGTAGTATTATTGCTACATTTTGTGGGGGTGGTATCTAGACACTGATGTCAAAGAACCTAGAATCTAAGAGAAAAGGTAAAACATTCCCTCCAATAACTCTAATACAAGATGAGAGTTAAAAGCACCCACAAATCAAGTGCTCATAAAGAGCTATGGAAATGTGGAGGTTCTTTCCTGCTTGGGAGAAGCAAGGTCTGGGAAGAATGCCCAGAGTGAAGTGGCTTTTGAACTGGACCTTGAAGGGTTAGTAAGAAAACAGAGTGTCAAAGGGCATGAAACTGTTCTTTCACAGAACACTTTCTAATGCGTGGTAACATCTTATGGAACAGAGTACGAAGAAATACCGGCGTGGGACATAGCACTGTACAAAACCGGTAGCCATGGGCTCTGGGAGAGAAGTAGGGGCAGGATGTGAACAGTGTTCATTGAGAGTGGAGAAGGTACGGAGGGTCCTAGGCGGAGACCTGTTATAGAGGGAGACTTGGAAAAGCCTTGGTAACTGTCTGACAAATGAGAATGAGTGGATACTCAAAAGTCAGAGTAGGGTCCATGCTCCCACATGGCCTTCAAGAGTGAAGAGGTAGCATCACTGTTTCCACAGTGGCTGGAATAAACAGCACCACACGTGAATATCACCAAGACAGAGATCACAGTTAAATTGCTTCCAATCTCTCTCCTTGGTCCTCCTATCTTAGTCTTCTTCGCTGGTTTCTCCTATACGCCCTTGTTCCTTGAGTTGGAAGGGCCAGGGATCAGTGCATGGCGGGTCTCTTCTCTCTTCTGTCAGTCCTCACTCCCTTGGTGATCTCAGCGCATTCTCATTCTCAGGGCATTGAATGCCATTCTTATGCAGATGAATCTCAAATTAGTATCACTAGCTGAGAAGTCTCACCTACCCCCGAAATTGTCTGTATGCTATAGCCACCTCAGTGCCTCACAGACTTCTCAAATTCAACATAATTTAAACTGGTCTCCTGATCCCTACTTCCCTGCCCCTGAGCCTACACTACCAAATGTCTTCTTGTTGGGGTTAATGTAGAGCATGAAGTCAGCCATAATACCTGGCTTGCTAAAATGTAACACGGAGGCCACTGAGGGCGAGGGAGGGTTTCAGAGAAGGGCATGGGCCTTTGGAATGCTGAGGCCTGCGTGACCACTCTGCCGTAGGAATGCCCCGGGGAGTTGACTTCTCCGAAGCTCTCTTTGCCCCAACAGCGCCCCTGTGATCTAAGAGACGTATGCATTGTCCCTTAGGCTATGTTTAGCAGAACTCGTAGAACACACAGATTAGCACATCGTATCTTTCCTGTAAACAGATCCTCCCAGTTTCAGTAAGACTCCTTGTCACACATCAGGTGCTTGAGAAAGTGATAAAGATTTATGATTATCCTGAAGGACCAATAAAGGCAGGAGCAAAGAAGAGAAAAGGGTCTTCATCTCTGAGCATTGACCCCCTTGCCTTCTCCTCTCTTTCACGGCAAAGTTTGGAGTCATCTTCCATCCGTCTGTACAGGGATTGCTGGCCATTTCTGGCATCTTCCCTTCCAGTTTCTCACGCGAAAACATTCCTGACCCCATTCTTTCTCTTTTACCCCACATCCAATGCTTTGGCCTTCTGTTGGGTCTTTTAAATTTACCCAGAATCTCACCTACTCTCCCAGAATCTCTTACTCCTACTCTCATGTGTGATGAAAATCACTTGTCCGGCTCCTACACGATGTTCCTCTATGGTATGTTCTAAAGTAGAAAAGCCAAAAGGATCCTTTTAGAACATGCTTCAGTTAAGATGACTACTCTGTTCAAAATCCAGTGATGGCTTCTTGTTTCATTCAAGATGAAAGGCAAAGCTCTAATAAAACTCAAGTCTCCACATAGTTTTCCTTCTCCTCCTGGGCACCTCCCTGACCTCATCTCCTACTACCCTTGCCTTAGCTGATTCCACTCTAGGCACACCAGCCTCTCTGCTCTTTCTCAACTGTGCTAGGGAAAATCCCACCTTAGGCTTTGGCACTGGCTGTTCCCTCTGCCTAGAATGGGCTCCTCCAGAAGAACTATGGTATTGATTCTTATCTCCATCAAGTTGGCTCAAATGTCACATTCTCAATAAGGTCTCTTGAAACCACCTTGTTTGAAATTACAACCAGCTCTCCCACCCCGCCTAATATTACCAATCTCCACTATCTTGCTCTTTTTTTCTATTTCCTTCCATGAAATTTATGGAACGAAATTCGATCATACAATATGATTTAATTATTTGTTATATTTATTTTTTATTGTGCATCTCCCTCTACTAGTAAGTAAGCTCCATAAGAGCAGAAATACTTGCTTTATGCACCAAATCCCTAGAACAGTAATTGCCAGAGGAAGGGTTTAATAAATACTTACTAAATGAGTGAATGCACTCTGAAGTAATCTATTGAGATAATTTTTCTCTTATTTTAACTACTAATGTAATTATATGATATTTATATATTGATTTATTAACATGGTAATATTTAACTGTGGTTGCAATCCAAGGAAAATTATATTTATTTGTGGTTTTATATATATATGTGTGAATATAAAAATATAAAATATATATAATATATAAACATAAATAATATATATATTTAAACTGTATTCCCTAAAATGTTTTTTTTTAATTTTCGTATCTATATTCAAAAGTAAGATGGATGTGACCTGATTTTGTGTCATCTTTACAGTTTGGGCGTCAGGCTGTGTTTGATCTTTGAAAAAAGAGTGGAGTACATACTATGGAGTTTTGGATGTGGGATACAAATTTGCCAAAAATTTCAAGACAATTTACCAGTAAAGTAAATTCAGCAGAGATTTTGATGATTTCTCAAATTTTTTGCCATTTTTTTCTACCTTCTACTTAAGAAAACTTTGGAAGTATACATACCCATATATGTATTTCATAGGTGTATGAACTCATAGGTATATTAAAGTATATGGATACTTTCTAAATATGTAAGCACACAACTTAAGAGCTTGCAATGTAGCTTTGGTGTATTCAGTATTTCAACTTCCTCTCAACTAAAATGAAAATAAACCACCCAACAAGGATAACCTGATTTTATGATAATTGAGGTTCATTTTATTTAAATTCCAGTTGATGTTTATGCAAACAGGTGCTTTGGTTCTCTCTCTTTAAGAATTTAATGATCTGTAAACACACGCCTGATAAGGTGCTACATAAGAGGATCCTGTGATACTTCTGTGGTGTGAGGAATTCACTGTTGATGTAAATAATTTCATCTGCTAAATTAAATGTTTAATAATAAAGTGTTTAGGCTGTGTAAAGCGTTCTGTTTAATAATATGGCCGAGCACCTCCCAGATTTGCCACATCTGTATTTTTTGAAGGACATCAGGCTACTAATCTCTAGTTTCTCCCCCAGGGAGTTTTCACTCATCAACCCTCTATCCTCTGCCAATCTGGATTACTTGTTACGTGTTACATGTTCTCAGAGCTTTCTGTTTTTGTCCTTTAGCACTTTTTTAGCACCAAAATTGTACTTTTCAGTTATTTGTGTAATATTACTTAAAACTCAGAATGCAGGCTCCATAAATGCATAGACTGTGTCTGTCTTTTTTACTTGTTGTATCTCTGCTATCAGTTTTAAAATCTGAAAACTTTGGGGTGCCTGGGTGGCTCAGTCAGTTAAGTTTCCAACTCTTGATTTCAGCTCAGGTCATGCTCTCAGGGCTGTGAGATTGAGCCCCACATCAGGCTCTGTGCTGAACGTGGAGCCTGCTTGAGATTCTCTCTCTCTTCCTCTGTCCCTCCCCACCCTTGTGCACTCTCTCTTAAAAAATAATTAATTAATTAATTAAATTAAAATCTGAAAACTTGTAGACCCTCAATAAATGAATGAAGATTTTATTCAGCACATACCAAACAATACCATATAGTGCTTAATAGTGTAGACTTTGGAGAAATAAAATCTTGATTTTGTGTCTCTCTCTGCCATTTTGTACAAATAGGTTTCCTCCAAGGAAGTTCATCTTTCTGATACTCAGCTTCCTTATCTAGAAAAGAGATATAACAAAGATCTCTTTCCTCATAGGATGATTGTGAAGCTGAAATGAAGTCATGTTCCTGAAGGGCTCAGCACGGTTGACAACTCTCAAGATACAAAATGCTGTGGCTATTATTTTTAGGGTCATTATTGAACACATTATTATTATACCTTCAATCCTAATCGAATCTTTCATTAATATGAAATAAACTTCACAATCCAACATTATTTGGTTTGTGTTTAAAATATTTCTCTAGAAAATGTTCTGAAAGTCGATTTCTCTATTGTTAAATTTATCTATTTGCCGTGAACTACCTCTATTTGGCCCCCCACAATTATTAGATTCTTCAGATGGCAGTATTTCCGATGGCCCAAGATACTTAAAAGACTGAAGAGGACTAGAGATCCTACTCACTACCCGGTAATGGTTTGGATATTCTAGAGGGGTGATCTGAATCCTGCCACATCTGCCTAGATTAACAGTAAGTGGTATAAGAACAGTCATATGACCTTTCATAGGCAGCTTGAGGAAGTCCCAGCAACCTGTCATTTGAAACAGTTTCCTGCACCTTGCAAGATCTACTTGAGGCAGATGTAACAATGTTCTAGAGCAGAATCCAGCCAGGTGTTAATCTGAATCAGGTGACCAAATTCATTTTTGTGATTCATCTCAGGGCTAGGATACCTCTAGGGATACTACTCCAAAAGTAACAATGACCTTCTTGATTTTAAATCTTATTTATGAAAAGACACTGGTGCTTGATTAGTATCTCTAGCTAATCCACAAATCTTAAACATCAGTAATTCCCTCAAAGAAATGATTTCTCACATCCCTCTATACTGATTGGTAAGCTATCTAACTCTAACCAGAGATAAAGAGAGTCGACTTGCTTGTAGCTACTAACTCTGGAACATGGAATGAAGACTTTAAATGAAGTCTTTCAAATTCTGACTATTCTCTCACCCACCCAGCAGCTCCATATTAACCACTCTGGGGTGTATATAAATCAAAACTCATATACACAGCATTTACTAAGCTGAAATATTTTAAAGTAAATTAAAGCAATGTGATGTGTTTACTAAATCATCTTACATTTAACTCTTCACATCCTGGAGATATTTACTTACCATTTCTGTCCTTCACTTTACATCTATAATATGGGGATAATAACAGTAATTTTCTTACAAGATTGATGTGAGTTTTGAATAAGTTAATACCTAGTAAGCACTTAACTTAGAACGGTGTCTGGCCTATACTGAGATTCAGTAAATTTTGACAGCAGCAGCTACTACCACTGTTACTAACCACTATTACCATTTTATAATTATTAGTATTACTGACAATATAAGCAGATTTTTAAAAAAGTCTTTGGGCTCTAGGTTGTAGTTCTTTTGGACAATATTATTTTCCCCTGAGTTCTCAGGATCCTGCTCCCTTTTTTGTGTCACTTAATTCTTTCTTGGTTTCTATGTTCCTTTTTCCCATTTACCCACTCATGAATAAAAAGAAATCTCCCTGGAGAGTATGGTCAGGATGTGTGGATTACCCACAGCTTCTATACAAAATCTCTCCTGGACTGCTCAGGCAAGTCTCCAGGACACTGGGGACTCATGAAGAAATCAAATTTCCCCTTTCAGGTTGGAAGCAAGAATGTGAGTCACTATGTACTGTTTTTTGCCTACTCTCCAGATCCTCTGAACCAAAGGACAAATGCCAGTTACCCTTCTGGATGTGAGACCAGATTTTAAGCCCCCAGAACAGAAGCTCCCAATTCATGACCCCAAGCTTACATTTAGATATCAGAAGTAGTTGCTTGTCCTACATAATGCTTTTGTTGTTGTTGCTTTTGTTTGTTTTACATAATTTTAAGTCAAAATTAAAAATGGAGAGATCTTTCAAAGACTGAAACATTGGACCTAATGCCATAAAACTCCTAACATAAAACAGAGAAGAAGCTCATCCATATTGATCTTGGCAATGATTTTTTTTTTAACATGACAACAAAAGCAAAAATTAACAAATGGAATGATAGCAAACTCAGGTACTTCTGCCCAGCAAAAAAAAAAAAAAAAAAAAAAAAAAACAACCAACAAAATAGAAAGACAACCTGCAGAATGGCAAAATTTTTTTGTAAACCATATATTGGATATAAGGTTAATAGACAAAATATAGAAAGAACTCAGCTAATTTAATAACAACAACAACAAAAAAAAAACACTTTGATTAAAAACTGCGCAGGTTAGCTAAATAGATATTTCTTCAAAGACAGTAAAATGACCAACTAGCACATGAAAAGATGCTCAATACACTAATCATCAGGGAAATGCAAATCAAGACCATAATAAGATGCCACCTCACACCCATTAGAATAGCTGTTATGAAGAAGACGAGAGGCTACAGGTACTGGCAAGGATGTGCTGGAAAAAACCCTTACACAATGTTGTGGGAATATAAGTTGGTTCAACCACTGTAAAAAAACAATATGGAGGGTGCTCAAAAAAAATTTAAAGAAAACTACTATAGGACCCAGCAATTCCACTTCTGGGTATGTACCCAAAGGAAATGAAAATAAGATTTTGACAAGATATATGCAGTCCCATGTTTATTACAGTATTATTCACAATAGCTCAGATATGGAAACAACCCAAATGCCCATTAATAAATGAATGGATTGAAAATATGTGGTACAAAAACACAAGGGAATATTATTCAAACATGAGAAAAGAGGATATCCTTCCATTTACAACAACATAAATGGACCTGAAGCACATTACACTAAGTGAAATAAGTTAGAGAAAGACAACTATTACATGATCTCACTTACATGTGGAGTTTTTAAAAGAAATCTGTAGGGTTCCTGGGTGGCTCAGTCAACAGAACATGCAACTCTTGATCTCTGGGATCATGAGTTCAAGCCCCACGTTGGGCATAGAGATTACATTTAAAAAATAAATTTTAAAAAATTAATTAAAAAATAAAAGTTATACCTGTTAAAAAAAAGAAAGAGTGAAATGGTAGTTACCAGAGGATGAGGTAGGGGATGATGTTTAAGGGTACAAACTCATAAGGAGTAGTAAATAAGCCACAGAGATTTAATGCACAGTTTAATGAATATAGACATTAATATTATACTTCAGTTATGTAATGTGATCAGTAATCACATTACAAAGTATAAATGTATCAAAGTAACTGCTGTATATGTTAAACTATACAATATCATGTCAAAATTATTCAATAAAATTTTTTAATAAAATAAAAAAGTTTGGAAGATTTTCCACTAAAAACCACATATTGGATTTCTCTTGAAAAGATCAAGCAACAAAAGAAAAAAGTTGTGTAGAGCTGAAGAGCAGCATCCCCCTTCCAAAAAGCATGTACTGTCCCAATTTGTCCCAGTACTTCCACTGGTCATGTCCTCCCCACCATAAGGTCAGATGGTGCTTGCAGTATATATCAATGGTTCTGCTATTTCGTTTCTTCTAGTACAAATATCTTTCTTGTACTCAGTCTACCTGTATTTGTACCCATGCCCTCTGCCTTCCTTAGTACGAAAATGGATACAATGCTAGGCAGTTCCTCCTACTGTCAACCCTCCATTTGCCATTCTGTAGGTTGTCTTTCTATTTTGTGGTTGTTTTTTTGTTTGTTTGTTTTTTGGTTTTCTGGGTTTTTTGCTGGGCCGAAGTACCTGAGTTTGCTATCATTCCATTTGTTAATTTTTGCTTTTGTTGTCATGTTAAAAAAAAAAATCGTTGCCAAGATCAATATGGATGAGCTTCTTCTCTGTTTTATGTTAGGAGTTTTATGGCATTAGGTCCAACTGCTTGATACATGAGTAGTCTACCTCCGGTCTTGTTCCCTTTTCAAAGCCACTTCAGTCAGGCTTTTATCCCCTCTACTCCACTGAAACCATCCTTGTCAAAGTCGCTGATAACTTCCATCTTGCTAAAACCAAAAATCAACTCTTTGTTACCTTAACTAGACATCTCATCAGCATTTGACAAGGTATTTGATAATCTTCATTTAAATACTTTCTTCTGTTGGTTTCCATGACACCACACTTGCATGTTTTCCCTCCTTAACTCATTGACCCCTTTCCAAGGCTTTTTTGAAGGATTCTCCTCATCTTATCTGCATTCTACAGTTTTTTTTTTCCCCATTCATATTTAATTCCCTGCATCTCATTTCTGACACCTCTTCTCTTCTTCCTCACACCACGGGCTTTAAATATTCCTTTATAATCTGACAACTCTCGGAATTCTCTAGCTTTAAACATTACCCTGAACATCGCACTCATGTGATCCAGACCGATTCAACATCTCCGCTTGACTACAGATAAGGCTCGCCTGTCTGCATCCAAACTCTTGAATTTCTTCAGACCTACTCTTGCCTCAGCTTTCCTCATCTCAGTAAAAGGAACCACAATTATCCACTTGCTCATTCTTGGCTCTTCTCCTTTCCTCATGCCTGATATATAATCTCTCAACAAATCTACTGGCACTTTCAAGACATTTGTCTGAATCTGATCACATCTCATTGTGGATCACCACTACAGACTACGTCTTTTTTCAAGTAGACTGCAGCAATAGTTATTCAACAAGTCTCCCTGCTTCTACTCCCATCTTCCTAGTCAGTTTTTCACCATAGTGACCTTTATAGGTGTTCAACCATATCATGTTATGTTCCTGGCTTAATACCATCAGATGGTTTCGTATCACTAGGAACCACCTCCGCTCAGTTTGAATAAGGCTTTCCCGGATTTAACATGATAGTCTTATGTCCCAGGAACTTCTCAGTTTTTGGCAAACTGAAATAGTAGGTCACCCTGCCTACCATATGCAGAATAAAATAAAATACAATGAAATAAAAATCTTTACCATCCACCAATTGTATGACTTATTAATGAATTATTTCTACTCATTTAATATAGAGACATCCAACTGCTTTGCTAATTATATTAAAAGTCTGGTCCCAGTAGCATGTGAGTTTTCAGCTCCTGCTCTAAGCCATGCTACGAAGCTCAGGACATGAACACTGTTGTATTAGATTAATTTCAGGTAGATAGAAGGCCTAAGCTGTGCCTGGCATTCAGCTACTGAGCAGTTAATGGAAGCTGTTAATTAACCAAGAGAATATAGTTAGAAAGAGAACTAGATTTTCTGTCAGAAGCTTTTTTTCTTGATGAAGTCCCAATAGTTCATTTTTGCCTTTGCTTCTTCCCTTGCCTTTGGTGATGTTTCTAGGAAGAAGTTGCTGCAGCTGAGGTCAAAGAGGTTGCTGCCTGTGTTCTCCTTTAGGATTCTGATGGACTCCTGTCTCAACATTTAGATCTTTCATCCATTTTGGGTCTATTTTTTGTGTGGTGTAAGGAAATGGTCCAGTTTCATTCTTCCACATGTGGCTGTCCCATTTTCCCAAAACCATTTTTTGAAGAGACTGTCTTTTTTCCATTGGACATTCTTTCCTGCTTTGTTGAGGATTAGTTGACCATAAAGTTGAGGGTCCATTTCTGGGCTTTCTATTCTGTTCCATTGATCTATGTGTCTGTTTTTGTGCCAGTACCATACTGTCTTGATGATGACAGCTTTGTAATAGAGCTTGAAGTCCAGAATTGTGATGCCGCCAGCTTTGCTTTTCTTTTTCAACATTACTCTGGCTATTTGGGATCTTTTCTGGTTCCATACAGATTTTAGGATTATTTGTTCCATTTCTTTGAAAAAAGTGGATGGTATTTTGATAGGGATTGCATTGAATGTGTAGATTGCTCTAGGTAGCAATGACATCTTCACAATATTTGTTCTTCCAATCCATGAGCATGGAACGTTTTTCCATTTTTTTGTGTCTTCCTCAATTTCTTTCATGAGTATTTTCTAGTTTTCTGAGTACAGATTCTTTGCCTCTTTGGTTAGATTTATTCCTAGGTATCTTATGGTTTAGGGTGCAGTTGTAAATGGGATCGACTCCTTAATTTCTCTTTCTTCTGTCTTGTTTTTGGTGTGTAGGAGTACCACTGATTTCTGTGCATTGATTTTATATCTTGACACTTTACTGAATTCCTGTATGAGTTCTAGCAGTTTTGGGGTGGAGTCTTTTGGGTTTTCCACGTAAAGTATCATATCATTTGCGAACAGTGAGAGTTTGACTTCTTCTTTGCCAATTTGGATGCCTTTTATTTCTTTTTGTTGTCTGATTGCTGTGGCTAGGACTTCTAATAATATGTTGAATAGCAGTGGTGATAGTGGACATCCCTGCCATGTTCCTAACCTTAGGGGGAAAGCTCTCAGTTTTTCCCCATTGAGAACGATATTCACTGTAGGTTTTTCACAGATGGTTTTTATGATATTGAGGTAGGTACCCTCTATCCTTATACTCTGAAGAGTTTTGATCAAGAAAGGATGCTGTACTTTGTCAAATGCTTTTTCTGCATCTATTGAGAGGATCATATGATTCTTGTTCTTTCTTTTATTAATGTATTGTATCACATTGATTGATATGTGGATGTTGAACCAACCTTGCAGCCCAGGGATAAATCCCACTTGGTTGTTCTGAATAATCCTTTTAATGTACTGCTGGATCCTATTGGCTAGTGTTTTGATGAGAATTTTTGCATCCATGTTCATCAAGGATATTGGTCTGTAATTCTCCTTTTTGATGGAATCTTTGGTTTGGGGATCAAGGTAATGGTGGCCTCATAAAACGAGTTTGGAAGTTTTCCTTACATTTCTATTTTTTGGAACAGTTTCAGAAGAATAGGTATTAATTCTTCTTTAAATGTTTGGTAGAATTCCCCTGGGAAGCCATCTGGCCCTGGGCTTTTGTGTGTTGGGAGATTTTTGATGACTGCTTTGATTTCCTTAGTGGTTATAGGTCTGTTCAGGTTTTCTATTTCTTCCTCATTCAGTTTTGGTAGTTGATACATCTCTAAGTCTCAATCACCTCATCCGTATTTGTGCCACGTTCACCTCTAGGGGCATGTTGTCAAGAATAGAATTAGGTACTAAACTCAACACCAGGATCGTGCACCTTCTTGCAAGATGGTAGAAAAAAGGATGAATCCTCATCTGCCTTAACTATGTGTATGACCTTGATCACATTACCCAAGTCTCTTCCTACAAGTTCCTGAAATAGATCTTGAAACAAAAAATTGGGTACAATGAGTGTAGTTGGAATTTTATCCCAAATATGGGAAAAGTGACACAGAGAGGAGAGACAAAGCTCTACAGTGTCTGAATGAGCCATTACCACTCTGGGCCTCTGTCACCCAATCCTTCTGGAGATCATCTCATTAATCCTGTAAAGTATACCTCAGAATTGTCTGGCCAAGGGACAGCACAGCTGGGATAGTTATTCACTGATACTTTTCTCTCACTGTTTGAGAGTTGCCCCTGGCACTTCAGAGCTGCTGTGCGCATGAATGGAAAAGTGCCTGAAGTGGAAAGTTGTCAGCTTCAGGTGAACTCAGTGGTGGGCTCTGGGGATGTGGAGTAGGAAATCAACAGCATCTGTTACAATAACCAATCCCAGTTTTGACTAACTAGTCTATAAATAAAAATGCCTTATCTATTAAAAAAGAAAGAAAGAAAGAAAAGAAAACATGGGTTCTGGTCTTGGCTTTGCCACAGGCTAATTATATGACATTCAATGAGTCCCTTATCCTCAGGCATTAGGTTTTTGGATTTTTGCTTTTGTTTTGTTTGTTTGGTCAGTTGGTTGGTTGGTGTTGTTTAATCTGAAACAAGCAAGTTAGGTCATAAAATTGTCTCTTAGATTCCAGCTCTACAATTTTTAAATGACTGATTCTCTTTTGCTTTTTCCTTTGAGCTAGGCATTCATATTTTTAAGATACAACAGTAATAAGTGTACAATCTGTGTGAAACTGATCTATTATGGATGCCACAAATCAGAGAAAAACAATGCTGGCTACATATTGCCTCTCTCACCAAACCTAGGCAGTATTTTTTGCATGATTTTTAAAGAGATTATTCAGTGAGATGCAAACTGGTTAAAATTACTCATGTCATCAAGCTTTTAGCACTTCCTTATGGTTCTGTTTACTTGACACTGTTGAGCAATTTTTTGGATGGTAGGATAAAGTTTCCTTTGCTCAATTTCCTCCTATTTCTTTTCATTATTCCCTTTTAGATCAGAGAGCGTTCTCCTTACCATCTTGGTGCTTACTGTTTTTAAAGATTTTTGTAGTAATGTGCCATGCCCCAGTAGCTTTCTAAACTAATTTCAAACCCCTGGAGCTTCATGGAAATTTTGTTGCTTACATTTTTCCAGAGAGGTAGAATGTAAATCAGGTTATTAATATTTCAAATCTAGCTTCATGATACCATATTTAAAATTCTATTTTTGTTTTAAGTAGAATAAACTCCCTCATATATTACATTTCTAAATGGCAAAAATACTAAGGAAACTAAAAAGTCATATCTCCTGCTGTGTCGTTTTCACTGCAGAATGGAAAGAAAGTGTCACCTAGCTAGTTCATAGTTTGATGCTTCAGAAAACCTACCACAGCTTACATTTTTCTTTTTGTTTTTATTTCACATTATTCATTCTCCCCTAATTTCCCCTTAACTATAAACCTTGCTTATTGTTATGCTCCTTGAAATATAATTTCCCTTGCTATTTAATGTTAATACATTCCTCTCTTCCTTCTAGGTATTTAGCTCTCCATTTTCTTGGTTATGTCATTACATTTCACTCATTTTATAACTCTAACCATTCATTTGTAGGAGAATCACTTTTTCCTTTCCTTCCTGTGAAGGATGGATGATAATTGTCTGTCATCAGCAAGCTTTATGAATTTGTCTTGGCTGTTTTGTTTTTCAAGAAGACACTTAATAATTCTCAGTATTACTGTAGCATCTTTCATTTTATAGCTCACTGTGCTCCTAAAATTATACAATTTGTACTTATATAACAGCCTTTGGAAATAATTAAATGGTGGTATGCATTTTACAAATATTTAGAAATGGGGATTATAAATAATTCTATGCAGCAATTAAAAGTAAATTAGTCTCTTTCTTTGGAATGGTTAATCTGGTTAGGGCATGGCCCACCTACGAGTATCTTACCTTTTGGGCTTCCTTTGTTGTTGTTGGGTGGCAGGGATCTTCAAATAGGCTTATGTTTCAGTCATCCCCCTTTAGTGCTGGAGGTGGTTCTGAGTGTATCTAGAACATGATAGAACCTAATAAATGTTAGTTTCCCATTTTTCTGAGCAGATATTGAGATGCATTCTGTTTCCTAGAACTAATTCTTTTTAGTAGAATTATAAAAAGTATGTACACATAATATGTCATAGGATAAATTTCTCATCCTATGCCACTGTGTGATTATCAGTAATGCTCATTCTGTCTGTGTGTAGTGCAATGAGATAAAAAACATGTACACAAATGATTAAAATCCACTGGGAATGTTGTTTCTAGAGGTAAGAGTGGAGTGCAGTGAAATTACTAGAGATGAAATCATACATTCTACCTAGGAAATTCAATATTTACAAAAGAAGCTAAGTTTTGAGCATTGTAGTTTGCATGGCAGAGAAGAACAGTATGAGTAAAATCAGTTCCGAGCAAGTGTAGCAAAAAATCTGAGTAAAGTCAATAAACTTAGTAACAAGAAAATGAAATCTCTGAAGTTACTGCAAGTGAATGACAGTATTTTAATTATGCATATGATGTCAAAACCAAGGAAAATCTATACATCTAGGATACAAAAAGTATAGCAACTAGAGAAGTTCAGAACATCTATTATTTATAACTGAACTATTTTCCCATATATTTCTTACTTTCGATCCTACTGCCAGTTAATGCAAGCTCTCATCACCGTAATTCCAAATTCCCAGTTGAATAATCTAATTAACTCAGTTTGAGAGAAGTGGCCCTCTGTTTAACTCCTTCAGCTATCGAAGGTCCAGAAAACAATGCTATACTATGTTCTTTGAAGAGGATTTGAGTGAAAGCATTTTCATAGGCTTGGGGACATGTATGGTAGAGTGATCCGCTCCTTAGAAGGAGAATAGTGGCTGATGAGATTGATAATTTAGATATGGATGAAAATAGGAAAGACTATTATTCCAATCACTATTGCTATATAACAAGCCACTGTAAACTTAATTGTGTAAAAGAACAACCATTTTTTGTATTCACATACTCTATGAGTTACAAATTTGCATAAAGCACTTTAGGAACAGCTTGGTTTTTTTTCACGTGGTATCTGGGGTCTCAGCTGGGAAGACTCAGTGACTGAGGATGACTCAAGAGTTAAGGGCTATAATCATCTGAAGTGTGCACTCACATGACTTGTGGTTGGTGCTAGCTGTGGCCTGGCACCTCAGCTTGAACTGCAAATCACACATACGCGTGGCTTCTCTATGTGGCCTCTCCACGTGGCTGCTTGAACTTCCTTAATCTCTATTTTGATGGAGAAAAGGTTTAAAGAAAAATGAAAACTTGGGAAAGTGTTTACAACATACAGGAAAGGGAAAGAGTTATGCATAATTTTTTAAAGTTTTTAAACTTTAGTTTAAAAATAGTGAGAAAGTAAAGACCTCCAAATAGAAACTAAAGTGTATTAAGAAAAGAAAAATTACAAAAATCTGGTAGGTGCATGAAAAAGTATACAACGCCCCTGCCATGTAAAGAAATGCAAGTAAAATAAAAATAAGATAGCTTTGTCTTCACCTATCAGATTGGCAAAGATGAAAAACTGGAAGATAACTCCACTTATCAAGAATGTGAGGGAAAGGAAATTCGGTTTTCTTTTAGTGAGAGGACAAACTTATATAAATTTTCTGGAAATTTCATTACAATTTTAACTGCATAATCTTCAGCACAGCATTTTAAATCTAGAAATTTATTCTCAGGAAATTCTCAAGCAAGTGCAAACATGCATATAAAATGTCATTCAAAATAGTGTGATTTATAATCCCAAAAAATTACAAACAACCTACTCTTCTAAAAGTTTAAGAAATTGGTTTGGTGGAAGAGAGAATTGTTATATATGCAGGTTTTAAAATAATTTTGTAGGTGTAGGGGTGCCTGAGTGGCTCAGTTGGTTAAATGTCTGCCTTGGCTCATGTCATGATCTCAGGGTCCTAAGATTGAGCTCCATGTCCAGCTCCCTACTGAGTGGGGAATCTGCTTCTCCCTCTCCATGACCCCCTCATCCTTACTAGTGCTCTCTCTCTCTCTCTCAAATAAATAAAATCTTTTTAAAAAATAAAATCAATAATTGTGTAGATATAGGGGTGCCTGGATGGCTCAGTTGTCCAACTCTTGATTTAGGCTCGGGTCATGATCTTAGGGTCATGAGATCGAGCCCAATATGGAGCTCCATGCTCAGCAGGGAGTCTGCTTGAGATTTTCTCTTCCCCTCCCCCCTTCTCTCTCTCTAAAATAAAAAATAAATAAATCTTTAAAAAGATAAAATAATTGTGTAGATTTATATTAATTGACATAATCTGTCCAAAATATTATAATGATCAAGACAGAAACTAGCTTACAAAACATCATGAACTAATTTTTGTTAAATTATTTATTTGAAAATGTGTATGTATGTTTAAATGAATAAAAAGAACAAAAGGCAGGGGAAAAAAGACTTAACCAAGAAATGCACATTTGAGAAAATGACTTAGTCACTTATTGAACAAAGATTGAGTGCATATTTTGTTACAGGTATTTCTCTGGGTACTGGAAACAATGGCGATGAAGAAAGCAGACAGAACCAAAACTTGAAAAGTAGAGTGTGGGTGTATCCAGGCAGGTTCTTGCCCTCTCCAACCCCGTAAGAATATTGAGCATTACTAGACAATATTTTAAGCTCTTTTTAAAAATTACCTAGTCTGGGGCGCCTGGGTGGCTCAGATGGATAAGCATCTGCCTTTGGCTCGGGTCATGATCCCAGGGTCCTGGGATCGAGCCCCGCATTGGGCTCCCTGCTCGGCGGGGAGCCTGCTTCTCCCTCTGCTTCTCTCTCTCTCTTTCTCTGTCTCTCATGAATAAATAAATAAAATCTTTAAAAAAATAAAAAATAAAAAATAAAAATTACCTAGTTTGTTTTTATTTTAATTCCAATATAATTAATATACAGTGTTATATTAGTCTTAGGTGTATGATATAGTGATTTAACAATTCCATATATCACCCGGTGCTCACTACAAGTGTATTCCTTAATCCCCATCACCTATTTCATTTTTCCCCCTACCCACCTCCCTTCTGGTAACCACCAGTTCTTTCTCTATATATAAGAATCTTTTTTTTTGGCTGGCCCCTTTTTTTCTTTGTTCATTTGTTTTGTATCTTAAATTCCGTGTATGAGTGAGATCATATGGTATACATCTTTCTCTGAACTATATCACTTACATAATCCCCTTTAGATCCATCCATGTTGTTGCAAATGGCAAGATTTCATTCTTTTTTATGGCTGAGTAGTATTTCCTTATATATATATATATTATATCCCACCCTTCTTTATCCATCCATCCATCCATGAATTCTTGGGTTGCTTCCATTATTTAACTATTGTAAATAATGCTGCAATAAACATAGGGATGCATACATCTTTTCAAATTAGTGTTTTCATATTCTCTGGGTAAATATCCAGTAGTGGAATTACTGAGTCATATAGTAATTTTATTTTTAATTTTTGAGGAACCTCCATACTGTTTTCCACAGTGGCTGGACCTGTTTGCATTCTCACCAACAGTGCACAAAGATCCTTTTTTTTTTCACATCCTCACCAACACTTATTGTTTCTTGTGTTTTTTGTTTTAGTCGTTCTGACAGGTGTGAGGTAATATCTCATTCTGTTTTTATTTTTGTTTTTGTTTTTGTTTTTAAGTAGGCTTCATGCCCAGTGTGGAGCCCAACATGGACCTTGAACTCATTACCCTGAGATCAAGAACTGAGCTGAGATCAAGAGTTGGAAACTTAACTGACTGAGCCACCCACACCCCCTCATTGTGGTTTTGATTTGCATGTCCCTGATGATGAATGATGTTGAGCATCTTTTTATGTGCCTAGTGGCCTCTGTATGTCTTCTTTGGAGAAATGTCTGTTCGTATCTTCTGCCCATGTTTAAACTGGGTTATTTGGTTTTTGGTGTTGAGTTGTATAAATTCTTTATATATCTTGGATACAAACCTTTTATTGGATATGTCATTTACAAATATTTTCTCCCATTCAGTAGGTTTCCTTTTGGTTTTGTTGATTGTTTCCTTTGCTGTGCAGAAACTCTTACTTTGATGCAGTCCCAATAGCTGATTTTTGCTTTTGTTTCCCTTGCCTCAGGAGATATATCTAGAAAAATGTTGCTATGGCCATGTCAGACAGCCTGTGTTCTCCTCTAGGATGGTTATGGTTTCAGGTCTCACAGGTCATTAATTTATCTTCAGTTTATTTTTGTGTATGGTGTAAGAAAGTGGTTCAGTTTTTTGCATGTAGCTGTGCAGTGTTCCTAGCACCATTTGTTGAGATTTTTTTTTCCCATTGCATATTTTGGCCTCCTTTGTCAAAGATTAATTGGCCATATAGTTGTGGATTTATTCCTGTGCTAGTAACATACTGTTTTGATTACTACAACTTTGTAGTATATTTTGAAATCCAGGATTATGATACCTCCAGCTTTGTTCTTTCTCAAGATTGCTTTGGCTATTCAGGGTCTTTTGTGGTTCCATGCAAATTTTAAGATTATTTTTTCTAGTGCTGTAAAAAACACTGTTGGTGTTTTGATAGGGATTGAATTAAATCTGTAGATTGCTCTCGGTAATGTGGACATTTTAACAATATTTGTTCTTCCAATCCATGAGCATGGAGTGTCTTTCCATTTGTTTGTGTCATCTTCAATTTCTTTCATCAATATTTTATAGTTTTCAGAGTATGGGTCTTTCACCTCCTTGGTTAAGTTTATTCCTAAGTATTTTATTATTGTTGGTGCAATTGCAAATGGGACTGTTTTCTTAATTTCTCTTTCTGCTACTTCATTATTAGTGTATAGAAATGCAATGGATTTCCATATATTGACTTTGTATCCTGCAACCTTACTGAATTCATTCATCAGTTCTAGTAGTTTTTGGTGGAGTCTTTAGGGTTTTCTATACATAGTCTTATGCATCTGCAAATAGTGAAAGTTTTACTTCTTCCTTACCAATTTGGATGCCTTTTATTTCTTTTTGTTGTCTGATTGCCGTGGCTAGGACTTCCAATACTATGTTGGATAAAAGTGGTGAGTGGACATCTTTGTTTTGTTCCTGATCTTGAGGGAAAAGTTCTCAGTTTTTCACCATTAAGTCTGATGTTAGATGTGGGTTTTTCATAGATGGCCTTTATTATGTTAAGGTATGTTCCCTCTAAACCTACTTAGTTGAGGGTCTTTATCATGAATGGATGTTATACTTTGTCAAACACTTTTTTTGCATCTATTGAAATGATGATATGGTTTTTATCCTTTCTCCTGTTGATATGATGTATCATATTGATTGATTTGTGAATACTGAAACACCCTTGCATCCCAGGAATAAATCCCACTTGATCACAGTAAATGATTTTTTAAAATATATTGTTGGATTAAGTTTGCTAATATTTTGTTGAGGATTTATGCATCTACCTTCATCAGAGAGACATTCCTTTCTTTTTGTCATGTCTTTATCTGGTTTGGGTATAATGCTGACCATATAGAATGAATTTGGAAGCTTTACTCCCTCTTTTGTTCTTATTTTTATGACTGTCACTTTAAATTTTATATCTTGCATGTTACTTATCTCCATTTCATTTAGCTGTCTTGCTGTTATTTTGTCCTATTCTTTCATTTGAGAAATATTCCTCTGTCTCCTCATTTTGGTTAATTCTCTGTGTCTGTTTCTATGTGTTAGGAAAGTCAGCTATGTCTCCTGCTCTTTAAAAGTAATGGCCTTATGAAGAAAAGTTCCTGTAGTGCCCTAGAATGCAATGTCTCCTATTCACTAGAACCCAGCACCTGAGGGGTGTCTCCTATGTGTGTTGCATGTGCCCTACTATTGTAGTGGAGCTGCTTTGTCTACAGTCCTGTCATGCAATGGTTCTCTTTGCCTACTGTGGGCAGAGTTCGGTCCCTGTGTTGTTAGCGGGCCAGTCTGGGGCCACCTTGGGCTTGACTTGGGTCAGACCAGGCATTTGCCAGAGCTGCAGTAGTACCAAACTGCAGAGCACTCTCCCTGTGCTGTTCCCCAAGAAATTTTCATTGCTAGGCTGGGTCTGCAGTTCCATCATATGTCTGCCCCCAGCTCACTGCTGGGGCCATAGTCAGACTGATGTGTGTGATTATCTTCCTCCCTCCCCAGGGCAGGAGTCACTTTGGAGTGGTGCGGTCTCTTGTTGGAGCTGCTTGCACAATGCCAGGCTTGTGATGCCACTTTGGATGGATTTTTGTCAAGAGTGTGTTGCAGGGGGTTGATCCACAAGAGAACATGGGGGGGTGGGCATTCTTTTCAAGGCGAGGGAGAGAGTGCTTGTGCTGAGCTGGTTCTGGCAGATGTCCATGTATTTAGGCTGGGGGAGGGGAGGGGAGGGAAATAGTACCCATCAGCTCTTTTGTTTTTGGACAATTCTCCCAAAGATCACTGCCACTCTAATTCTGTTCTGAGATTAGTAAATATATCTTCCCATATACCCCAGGTATTTTTCAAACTGCTTCTTCTATGCTGTATCTCAGCAGGACTGTTGCTATGCTGTCCCTTTAAGGACAGGGACTCAGTTGTTTATCACCCTCTGGCTCTCTCAGAGCCAAGCCCACTGATTTGTAAGGTTCCATGTGTTAAGCCCCACTTATTGTAAGAACTCACAACATTAGGCTCCTCTGGTTTTCAAAGCCAAATATTATAGGGATTTGTCTTCCCTGTGTGGGCCCCTCATGCCTAGGGTACCTACTCTGGGGTCTGCTCTTCCCTCTCCACTCCCACAGCATCTCTCCTTCCTACAGACAGTCCCACGTGTTAGCTTACCTTCCAACAGCACCCTTTCGACCCACTTCAATGTTGCCACATTTAGCTGTGGAAAGTCTGTCCTGCCAGTCTTCAGGTCATTTCCTGGGTATTTACACTGATGTGGATGTTACCTAGTTGTATTCATGGGTCAAGGTGAGCTTAGGACCCTCCTACTCTGTCATCTTTCACAGAAGTCTGAGGCCATATTTTTAGCTCTTTGATGGGGATTCAGAAAATGGGCATAGGAGGAAATGAGGAGTGCTTCAGGAATGGCAGATAAGTCCATTTACATATTGAACTAGGAGCAGAATGTGTTGGTTATAGGACAAATAGTTCCTGGATTTAAAGAACTTTTGTTCATGGTTTTTGCGAAGAGTGACATATAAAAAAAGCTGGGGTTTGTGTTTGCAGAGGACGGAAGAAGGAATTTATGTATCAATGTTGAGCTTTTCAAGCTGCTTAATACCTGCAAGTAAAGATTTGTGTTTTTTCCAAATTACTTCAGGTTCTCATGCCTGGTTTATGAACAATAGAATATATAAGAACCAGAGAGTGAACTGGGGACCCTCAACCTAATCGGGGAGTCAGAAGTAACTGAGATTATGGCGTCTAAACTCATATTTAAAGATGAGTATCCAGCAGTAGGCAAAGATCTCAGGGAAAGGGATCAGCATTTTAAAAGCCCCTAGAAAAAGTCTATAAAGTACCTTAAATTAGGCAAAATAAATGTAGTCTGCTAAAGCATTCAAAGATGTATCAACAAGTTCTAGTTGAAGGAAAATATGGTTTAGGAAATGGTAGGACAGCAGGACATGATATATACCTTACAGACATGGATTTAGCATATAGATTTGATTTGAGGCTTTATACCCAGGCCTAGAACACGATTTGGAACATGGTTTTCTTTAAGAAAAAAAAAAAGATATCGTGTTCATGAATTGGAACACTTAATATTGTTCAGATATCAATTCTTCCCAACTTGATCTATAGATTAAATGCAATCCTAATCAAAATCCCAGCAAGATATTTTGTAGATATAGATAAACTGATTCCAAAGTTCATATAAAAAGGCAAAGACTTAGAATAACTAACACAATATGGAAGAAGCAGAAAAATTGTAGAACTTACACTTCTCTATTTCAAGATTTACTATAAAACTACCTTAATCAAGACATTATCATATTAGCTAAAGAATAGTCACATAGATCAATAGAATAGAGAAACAAAAAATAGACCTACAAAAACAGTAAACTGATTTTCAACAAATGTGTGAGAGCAATTCAATGAAGAAAGCATAGTCTTTTCAACAAATAATGCTGGAACATTTGGACATCCATATGCAAAATGGTGAACATAAACACAGACCTTTCACCTCTCACAAAAGTTAACTCAAAATAGATCATAGATCTAAGTGTAAAATGCAAAATTATAAAACCTCATGAAGAAAATGAGAGAAAATCTATGTTACCTTGTGTTTGGTGATAAGTTTTTATATACAACATTAGAAGCATGATCCATGGGGGGGGGGAAATGATAAATTGGACTTTAATAAAATTAAAAACTTCTGGGCATTAAAACACATAAACAACTGTGAAAGGGCAACCCATGGTTAAAATGGTAAATTTTATGCTATGTATATTTTATCACAATTAAAAATAATTTAAAAAATTTAAAACTTCTATGAAAGACATTGTTACAAGCATAAAAAGACAAGCCACAGCCTCAGAGAAAATATTTGCAAAGCATGTATCTGATAAAGACTTGTATCCAAAATATACAAAGGATTCTTAAAACTCAACAGTAAGAAAATCAACAACCTAATTTTTAAAAGAGCAAAAGAAATGAATAGGCACCTGAGCAAAGAAGATATACAGATGGCAAATAAGCATATGAGAAGATTGTCAAAGGCATGTCATTAAGGTAATGCAAATCAAAACAAAGAGATGCAGCTACATACTTTTCACTGCTACAAGGCTAAAATCCCAAATTCTTGAAATAGCAATTACTGGCAAGGATGTAGAGCAATAAGAACAATTATTCCTTGCTGGTGGGAATGCAAGACCCTATAGCCACTTTTGAAGACAGTTTGGAGGGTTCCTACAAAACTGACCAGAATCTTATCATATCATCCCATAATCCCTCTCCTAGGCTGTTTACCCAACTGACTTGAAAGCTAAGCCCACATGGGAACTATGAAAACTCCAAACTGATTTGGAAACAGACACCCTGCCTGGGCCATTGGTAGAAGGAATTATCCTTCACAAAACAGAACCAAAGCTCTTATCTTGCATAAAAAATAAGACCTAAATTCACAATATCCATGAGGTGCAGAAACCTTGAATAAGAAACTAGTATATAGTCCCAAACTGGTTGACCCAATAGCGTCCTGGTAACAGTGAAACTGCAATATGGGCACTTGTAAAATCCATGAAATGCCCAGATCTTTTAGAGCAAAAACTCCCAATTGAGACAAACTCAGGAAAAGCCATAAGTGGATAATTCATACTTCATACTAAGAAATAGAGATCAAACAGATCAGAAAGAGATTTTAAAATATGTTTAAAATATTCAGAGATCAAGGAAGCAAGAGAACACATGAAGAATAAAGATTTTATGAGGAAAAAAAACACAGATGTATTTGAAAGGAATCAAGTGGAGATTATGGAAATAAAAATAGTCAATGAAATTTTTAAAAAATTAATAGATATGTTAAACAGCAGGCCTATTAAGAGACCAAACCAAACCAGTTGAGAACTGAGAATGTCTGCTGCATTAATCCACCAAAGAAGATGACTGCTTGAATAAGACAATGGCAGTGAGAGTAGAAATAAGTGGAGAAATTTAAGAAGGACTTTGAAAGGAGAATCAACAAGATTTGGTAATGTATACTCCAGCCTCCCAATACATCCCTTCCTGACTTAGAAGAGAGGCATCCTGGCTGTGGTTTGAGTTGATGTGGAAGCTTCTTCATGATGCCTGGCCTGTGGTAAGTACTCACTGATACTGTTCATTGTGGTGTTGTTGTCATTTTATTATTATTACCATTAAAGCGTAGGCTGCGGTTAAAAGGTAAAGAAGGCAGGCAGTGAGCCTCTTACTAGGGAACGTGGAGGCTGTCTTTTGTTGCTTTCTATTGTCCAGATATTTTAAAGGACAACTTGGCACTACAGAGTTGCTCTGCTTCAGTCACACTGAAAAAAAAATTGACTGAAATATGAAATAAACCAGATACCTCGGAAAACATACATCATTGTTTGTAACCATTTACTACATGATTAAGGGAGAAACCCAAGTCAGCACTAGAGAAACTGGATTATTAAATCAATGAGGCTGGTGCGGCAGCATGAAGAGCAACCACGGATTATCATCACATCACGATGCTGACACAATTTAAAAAATTCAAAAAGCACGTAGAAAAGAAAATCGTAACAAAATTAAAGAGACGTGGTTTTAAAGATTTCTTTTAAAAATATGCAGACGTGATTTCTATGGAAAAATTTCTCATCAAAGTAAGAAATAACTTTTATGGGAATATGCAATGCTCAACAATGTGCAGTAAAACAAGCACACTCTTGCATTGCTGGAGGAATAATTATATATACAGTTGTAAAACATTGTCAGCAAGTTTTAAGAGGCCGAAGAACATTTATGCTTTTTAGTGTAATAATTCAACTCCCAAGAATTCACTCGAAGGAAATTGCAGAAACGAAGAAATATATGCATTGCAGTGTTGTTTCTAATGGCAAAAGTACTGGACACAATCTAAGTAGTCAATCAAAAAGTAGTGGTTGTAATACATGGTATGGTTATTTTAGACTATTACATGGCCATAAAAATCTATTAATAAGCAATTTTAAATAATCGATGCACTGATTATTCTCCATTTGTTCCCCACTCTGCTAGAGCCATTCTTCTTTGATCTTCCGTTCCTGTCCTTGATCTGTCGACACTCTGAGAAGTTGACTACTACAAACTGCATCATGCAGATTCCTTGCCACTTCAGTTTCCATGGAACTCTAGAAAAACGTGGTATCTTTCCTTTGTCCTTAAGGCCGTACTGCTCCCTCCTGTTGCTGTTCTCTGATGCCCATCATCCCTTGTCCTTAATCCTAACCACACTTCTGTATAGAGGCTTTTAATGAAAATCTCTTCATTAAAACCTTCTTAGTAAATTCTATTTCCAAACTGAGATGCATGTGAACTCTTATGTTATAAAACTGCATAGTCTGTATGATCTAATGTAAAAATACACAGAAACACTTGTAAAGAAACACATGAACATGTGGAGAGAAGCTTCTTCTGAACAGTAGGAATATGATTCATTTCTTTCATTTGTTTTCTACTTCTTAAGATTTTTAAAATAAATAAAGTATATGTAATTTGTTATTTCATGTAATTATTATTAAAATTGCCAGTAATTCTTTTATGGTAGAATAACAACTCTAAAAATTAGATGAACATATTTTAAGTATACTTCTTTTCAAAAGTGGGTTTTTTTGACATTCAATAGATTTCCGATATTTCACTGTTTTTGTTGTTGTTGTTGTTTATTTATTTATTTTTAAAGATTTTTATTTATTTATTTGACAGAGAGAGAGAGGGAACACAAGCGGGGGGAGTGGGAGAGGGAGAAGCAGGTTCCCCGCTGAGCAGGGAGCCCGATGCGGGGCTCGATCCCAGGACCCTGGGATCATGACCTGAGCCGAAGGCAGCCGCCTAATGATTGAGCCACCCAGGCGCCCCTATTTCACTGTTTTTTATAGAAAGTTTCCAAGTCCTGTTGTCCACATCAAAATAAATATTTTGACAGAAATTATTCTTACTTTTCACTTTTGACTGAGACCTTTTTATTCTTGAAAGGGGAAGATGTGATATCTAATTTTGTCTCTGCTTCTTTGGGGACAGGAACTTTAGTTCCTGCCACTGAAGACGTTTTCATTACATCTAACTGGGCAAGTGTTCTTATACTCTTCACTTTCTTGGTTTTTAGAGAACTCAAATAATGTACCTCTGCCGTCTTTGTTGTCATTGTTACTGTTGTTACTCACTTTCTTCTCAGGAAGATGGAGTGACTTTTCTGACCGGAAGCATAGGAAGAATAACTAGACATTCTCCACCATCCCGTTTCCGTCTGAAGCCAGCCTCCTGGAGACCATTAGTCTTCCTATGCTCTTTCATGCTGGAAGTGGTACAAGAGGCAGCTCTGGTGAGTGTGATGGAAGGGGATCCACCCCAAGTCCGGTGCTTTCTGTAAGTGGGTGAATTCACCCAAATCCTGGGATCCAGGTGGCAGGCCCATTTGACTAATGGACCTAAAGCCACAATCTGCATCCTGGCCTCTAGCAGTGACAAAGGTGATATTTTGCCTGACATATTTACTCGTTTGTTTTATTTCACAAATTATTTGGTAATTATGTGGGAAAGAGAGATGTTATTTTTTGGTGGCCTCCTCAGAAATTGCAAGACATAGTTCTTTTACAATCATAAGTGTGTGTGTGTGTGTGTGTGTGTGTATAAAATTTTTACTTGGTAGTCTTGGTTTGAGTATTGCTATATATTGTCATAATGCGGATGCCAAAGGGCCTCACACCATTCTTAAACAGTCCATCACGACTTCTTAGAGAATGCAGAAGGTCAGACAGCAAAAAGGAGAGTGAAGATCACTTGGAGAGCTGGTAACTCCCAAACCTCAAGAGTATGAACGCAGTTATTGAACTTTATGTAGATGTTCCCTTCCCTCTTGTTCTTTCAGCCCTGGAGTCCCTCAAAATGTTGGCAAAATAAGTATTCTGTATTATTCTTCTTAAAACTTTTTTTTTTGACACGGCTCAGTAATACACCACTTAGGAGTTAGGTAATCCGGCTACCCTAATATAATAGATATTTCTTCTAAATATCAAGATAGTAAATTCGATGCACTATTGCCTTTTTGGCTCCCCGTATCTTAAGCATTAGTCATTCAAATAATGTTGAAATCTTTTATTAGTAATTATATTAATTCCACTTGAATAGATCTTCATTTCATTAGTCACTGTGTGCCCTTATTTTCTTCTTAAATAAAATAATTTTAGTGAAATAATTTTGTGTCAATTTAGATTTTATTGTTATTGTTATTATTAATGCTACATTTTAATGTTACATTCATTATGTGATCTGTTAATAAAAATATACTAAAGGCAGGCCATTAATCCATTTCTTTCAGAGTTCATGAAAAACTGATATACTCGCTTGACAATTTGGCAGCAAGAGATCATTTAGCATAGGACATATTTCACACCATATGATGAAGCATGATCATTCAGGTTGTGTGGAATGGATGAAAGATTGTTCATTAATCCCACAAAAGTGTACTGAGTACTTACCATGTGTCAAGTACTGTGTTAGTTACTGGACCCTAAAGGAAAAATTATACAAATGGTATACATTAATTGAGTGATCACACAAATGATTATATAATGGTAAATTATGAAAAATACAATAAATAAAAATGTATAATATGACCAGGATTGTCAGGAAAATGTAGGAAAACTTGACAGATAGCTTCATAATCCTTTACCCTACAGTTAATAAAAGTTTTCAACCTCTAAAATTTACTTCTTGCCTCTAAGTTGAATCACTATAGGAACTTACAATTTTTTTAAGATTTATTTATTTATTTATTTTAGAGAGAGAGAGTGCATGTGAGTGCATGCACAAGCAGGGAGAGGGCAGAGGGAGAGAAACTCAAGCAAACTCTGTGCTGAGCACAGAACCCAATGTGGGGCTCGATCCCAGGACCCTGAGATTATGACCTGAGCTGAAATCAAGAGTCAGAGGCTCAACCAACTTAGCCACCCAGGTGCCCCAGAACTTGCAATTTTTATAATCAACTGTTTCCTTAAAATTCACCCAAAGACAATTATATGACAAAAACATTTTCTTTCAATGTTATAGGTATTACAATCCGGATATCAGGATACCTGATCTGCATATATGGCCCTTCTAATCTCCAAAAGGAGGCTTAGGAAAGTAACTTTGTCTTTGTGGGCCCCAGTTGGTCATCTTGCAAAATGAAGTGTTATCCAGGTCATCTCAAGGACTACACCAATCTAAATTCTCTGATCTATAACTTAAGAGAAATATATAGAGTAAGTCTGTGCCTGTCATATAGATATTACCTGTCATATAGAAGATACAAGAATGTTGATGTTAAGTGAAAATACAGAAGTGGATCCCTTTAGTCCTTCATTAATATATCACTGTGTAGAACTACTACATGAGATGAAAACAGCAATTGCTTCCTGTTGTGAATATAGCAGTTGATTTTCCTGGTATAAGTTTCCCAAAGGCACATCTGTTCTTTAATGGAAGTTGGGATGACACATACTAAATAATGAATAGAAGCTAAATTAAATTGATTTATATATAAATAGTAGCCACCAAGATTTTCCTCTTCCTCCAGATTAATGTAATGCTGGCTATACATACTTGTAGAAACATTCCATTTCCTCAAAACACAAAGAACATCTGTAACTACCTTTTTAATATCTTTCTTCTCCACTACACAAGGTATCTTATTCACTGCTGCAATAATTTTCAGTGCATTAACAAACAACCAAACTTAAAGTCTGAGAACAACAAATCTATTTCTTCCTCATGATTTTGTGTTGACTAGAGCTTGACCCTACTGGACTCAGCTGGGCTTGGCTAAGCATAACTCCAGGTTGTTGAGTTTATGTCTGCTCCACATGTTCCTCATTCTGGAACCAAGACTGAAGAAACACTGACTTTATGCAGTATGGTTTTATAGCAAATGACAATAGTGCAAGAGGAAAAAAACTCATGGTAATACCTAAGCTATGGTCACACCGTGTCTTCTGCCTGCATTTCATGGATCAAAGCAATCACATGGACAAGTGCAATATCGATGGAATGGGGAAGTATCTCTGCCCACATGATGGGGAGAGGAGGATGAATTAATGAAAAATAATAAAGTCCACGACAGCTGCCCTACACTCACCACATAGCACAGCTAGCTCATGGCCCATAGTGGATGTTTAATATTTTTTTGAGGAATTCATAAAATTTGATAATATGTCATTCATCTTCCCAAAATTGTTCATATTATCTTGCCTATCTTTGTAATACAAATGCATTTTTCACTTCATGTGATAATAGTACTTCATTTAAAACTTTAATTTCCCCCAGATTCAGCATGGCCCAGGGAACAGTTTGTCATCATATCCTTAGTTCCAAGTTCAGTGGCCTTCATATAGTAAATATTCAATATGTATTTTTTAGGTGAACAAAAAAATAAAGGGATGAATGAGTCCATGAGCCAAATGCTATATGTTTTTGTTTTTGTTTATGTTTGTTTTTGAGGAGTTTTTTTTTTGTTGCTCATTTACAAATAGTAAAGCTAAATTTGATATCTAGTAAGTGGTGAATCCTAAGGTATTCTAGCATTACCTTCTACATAAATCAAGAAACTAAATACTCCCTTTTGTGAACTCTACTTAAATGTTATGTTGTGTGACTTGAAATTAGTTTTGAAAGCCAAATATACCCTACTGAAATTATATGGGCACCATGGAATTGGTCTCATAGACCAGTGATTTTCAACCCTCATACTTTAAGGATGATTATCATTATCTTAAATTTATTGTTCACTGTCTCATGGAGGTATCTTGTTTTGATACATTTGCCATTGCTTTTCAGTAAAAAAAAAAAAAAAAAAATTCTTTTCAAGTATCTATTATATCCAAACCTCTGATATACAAGATATATAAGAAACAGTTTCTTTTGTTCGGGGTTTGCTATCTGTTTGAGTAGATATGCTATGTTTCAGAATAGCTGCAGTAATATCTGTGAGTACAAAATGAGTAAAACATAAACCCATAGGAATTTAAATAAAGGACATTAGATCCTATGAGAATGATTAGGAAAACCTCATGGAAGAAATAGAATGTAATTGAACCTAAGAATATGAGTAGAATTTCCATAAGTGAATTCGAGACAGAGGGTATTTTAGGTAGAAAGAATGTAATAAATAAAAAAGCAAAAAGTATAACACAGCAACATTGAGAAAGTCAGAGTTAAAGCTGTGTAGGAAAATAACTAGAGATACGGCTGGAAAAATAAGTAAAGAACAGATTGTGAATGAAGACATAAAATGATGAACTAAGGATTACCAATTTCATTTTGTAAGCATTGTAGGCCCACTGACATTTTTCACAACGGAATGTATCACAGTGAATGTATAGTTTTAGGACTATTAATTTGGCAATAATATAGACAACAGATTTGGAGAGCAGTAGTGCAGATGCACTATTAGGAGATATTTTAATCGTTATTAGGAGTATATTTATTATTTATAAATATTAGGAGAATATTTCCATCATTAAGATATGAGGTAATCACACCTAAATGAAGGTAGACGGCTATAGTGTAAGAAAGGACTAATTAGTAAGTACAAAGTCAGATGTATTGGGACTAAAACAAAGAGCAGCATGGCATAGTTTCATTCATGGTCCTGGAATTCAGATCAGAGAACACTGGGGCCAAAGTACTGAAAGAATATCAATTTGGGCTAAGACCTCAGCCTAAAAATGGAAACAAGGGAAAGGGCAAGGGCTGGTTATTCCTGAGATAGGCATGATTCCTAAAGTATGAACAAATCCAAGAGACTTGGCTCAGGATGTGGGCCTTTTTCACCAGAGTTCGAATTGAATAGGGCATCTAGATTGTGGGTTTTAGAAAAGAGAACCGGTATGTTCATCTAAAAAAAAAAAAAAACCGCTAAAATTGGACAGAATGTATTAAGTGAATAAATTGAACTAATATTGACTCTTCTGGCCGAAACTAAAAGAAATTTTTCTCATTGGGAAGTTTGAAAAATTCAAAATGATGTTTCCAGAAGCAATGGGATGGTAACGTTCACTGTTGTCATGCAGTACAGGCTGAACAGAGACATGCACCTGAGCACCAGGGCTAGAAGCAGAAGGGACAAGATGATGGCGATTGACTTCAGGGAGGTGAGACTTACATGGTCCATATTGAAAATTTGTGAATTCTTATCAAGTGAAGAATAATTTGCATGGTCTTTGAGAACCAGCCACTTACTCTTCATCAAAGAAAGGCGTGTTCCATATCCTAAATCTTATTCAGATTATGCAATTTTGAATTTTCTAATTCTTGCTCTAGCAATTTTTTTCTGTAGTAAGATTTCTAACGTGAAGTAGCAAACATACCAATGAGTCTACATACACAGAGAAGCAGGGAGAAGAATGCTAGGGTGGTATGGGGGATCGGAAAGAAGAAGAAGAGGAGGTGGAGCTGGAAGAGGAAGAAGGAGGAGGAGGAGGAAGAAGAGGAAGAAGGTGAAGGAGAAAAAGAAAGAGGAGAGAGTTTTTGTATTAGGTTAAACTGAAATCACTAATCAAAATATAATAAAAGCACAATTTGCAAATGTAAAGACAATATATCTAAGATATAGTTCCTTCTCAAAATGACATTTTTAAAATATTTTCATTGCTTATGGATTATGATATCACCATGTAGAATATTATCAAGTGATGAATTTTTCATCTATGAATATATCCATTTGTATGATTCATAGCCCCAATATACAGAAGCCTGACTTCTATGTCACTGAGGGGAGATTTTAGATGCAGCACTATGCCTTTGTTCCTTGAAAACTTGTCAGCAGATACTGAAAATAATCATGTATGCTCTACTTGCTTCTAGGTTCAAGGATACCAAAAACAAGATTTCTTCTTGTTTGTTAACTGAAATTTTTCAGTGTAGAAGATCTAATGACACAAGAGTTAGTGGCAAGATAAATCGTTTATTATTAATTGATCAGAGAACTACCAAAAAAGCAAAATGCCACAACAGCAGTAGGTTTCAAATATGTGGGCATCTACCAGATGTCTAATGCAAATGAAAGCAGTGCAGTACATCTGTGGTCACCATCAACACATTGAATTGAATTTCTCACTCACCTCTCATTCTCCACACCTACCCAATCTCCAAAACACTTTTTACTTGTAATCATTTTTACCATTTGGACTTTTTCTGTCAAGTTTCTTAATTCTATAAATCTCTTCCACTTTGATCTCTCTTTTGGTTTTTTGTTTTTCCAAACATGAGTAAGAGCAGTCATGCATAAGAAAGAAATTTAGGAAATGCACCAATTTCAAGATTGACTTGTTGCTTTCTTGCCTCTCCACCCCAACCTTAAAGCTCACCAGCAGCATTATTGCTTCATAACTAGGAGTCAACAGCAAAAACATACTGAGTATGATTGTAAATCAGTGGGGAAAAATCTAATAAACTCTGCCCAGTTGGAACTATCATCTCCTAAAATATTCATCTGAGTCAGAATCTCCTTTGGAATTTATTAAAAATACAGATTCTTTGGGATCTACTCCCACAGAGATTCTGATTCAGTAGGTCTGGTGAAAGGCCAGAAATGTACATTTTTAACATGCTGCCCAGGTGAACCAGATGTATGGCCTTACACATTGCAATTATTATTCTAGAAATTGGAGGAATCAATACTTCTTGGTCCTAATTTGACTAACAAAATAATTGATAGCAGAATTGATAGCGATGGAGACATAAGGAATAAAGGTCCAGGGTAATCATAAAACTCACAGTACCTCAGAGGACAACACAAGATCAAAATTAGACCTCGTCCTTAGACATTAGGACTTCAGATTTCTGAAAAATAAGAGAAAAATAGATTGGATCATGGGAACTAAAAAAACACATTTCTTTCAAGTTGCTGCCATGTACACTAAACTAAAATATGATAGGTCCTACTCATTCCCATTTTCAGCCCATAACTGCATACTTTTCCAGTTCTTTCACTATTTTTACTATTTCCTACTTTACCATCTCTTTCAAACTCAATTGCTTGGTCACCCTTACCTCCATGTCTATAAGCTCATTAGTTTCACTGTCCTCCCTAAATTCCAGCCCCAGAGTCCTTCATTTCACCAAGCCTATTGTCAACACCTTCAAGTACATGTCATTGTTGCCCACACTACTTGTTTTATTAAATCCTTAAGGTAAGATGAACCAATCCTGGCATCTACTTCTCTGCCTCCCCTGATCACCACTGAACAAAAACTACACAGTCATGCATACTGATGCTATTACAATATAGGACTTTTCCCCTCCTCTGGTCTTTTAACCCCGTAACAATCTTTTTGTATATTTCTAGTCAGTTCTGACTCTTTCCTCACAGTAGCTACACTAAATCTTCACCAGTTTGCTTGATGACTCTATTAATTTTCTCAACACAAAAAATAAAGTCCATCACACATAAGCTACTTTAACTTTCCATTGCACTGCACGTAAATGTCCATGTCTGCATCTCCACCAAAGACTTACATCTGTATCCACAGCTGTGTTCATCCTTTCCCTATTCCCTCTTATCCCAGAAAAAAATAAGTGCTTCTAAACAAAGCTAACAGACTTATCCCATCTTCTCCAAAACTCTGTGTCATTAATTTTACTTTTTTAAAATCTGTATCCACCTCTCTTTCTCCATTGTCCCTTCTTCATCATATTTTCATGACTCTCCCATATTTTACAAATGCTCACCAACTCTGCATTCTCCCCTAAAACAACTTTTCCTCATTCCCTTACTTTTGTTGGAAACTCATAAAATGAGGATTTAAGCTCTATTTTTCACATCTTCCGTTCATTCTTTAGCTCTCTACATTCCACCTTATTACTCCCTTTACAACTCCCATCTTTTACTCAAGTTGATATTGCTAACATCAGCATTGACCTCGTCATTTACAGACTCAGGGAATCCTTCTCATTACCTATCCTACTTAACCCTGGTATTGACATGCTCTGCTCTTGTGCTCTTTTCCTTTGGGCTCTATGACAGCAGTCTCCCTGGTTTTCCTTTCATTTGGCTGCCCCTTTCCTAGAGTTGTGGGCATGGGCTTTAGAATCAGACTATTTCCACCACTTACCAACTATTGGACCTCTCTGACCCTAGCTCCTTCCTCACGTATAAGGGAGATGCTAACAATATAAACTTCATAAGGTGGTTGTGAGAATTAAATGACAAAATATGTTATAAATGCTTCACAATACAATGTCTGATGAATAGTAATGCGGTGCAGTAACTGGTAGAGAGTGTGCTATTAATCCATATGTTGTGTCATTGTTACTTTTACTATTATTATCGTAACTATTCCTTACATCAAAATTTTTCCAAATGAATCCTTTTTCATGTTTGTTAAAATATACATTTCTGGGCATCACCCCAAACCTAACAAATTGGAATCTTTGGAATAGATCCCAGTAATATGTATTTTAAGAATTTCCTTGGGTGACTTTTCTGCTCAATGAAGTTGTAGATCCACTGTCTTGTCTCCTTCTGTTAGTGGGGACCTTGGTATCAGACGGACCTGAGATCAAGTTTAAGGATAAAGACTTGAATAAATTGCTTCTTTCTTACCTTTAGTTTTCATGTCTACAAATGTAGCTTTGTACCATCAACTACATAAATATTTGTTCAGAAGAGAAAATTTGATTGTGTATATAAATGGTCTAGCACACTATTCTTAATATAGACCACTGAACAGATATTTATAATACACCCCACTTTCATCTTCAAAGGTGAAAATAGTATGAATGTGACATAGAAAGCAAATCCTCTCCCACTCTGTGTACCTACCCCCAAGATGTATCTGTGTACATCTTCTCTAAGGATAGAGCTTTAGTTGCCTTATTTACTGAGAAGTCCAGTAAGTATGACAATAAATTAGAAGGCAATAGAGCAGGGAAAAACTGTAAGTATGGCAGTAACTTAGAACCAATAGACCAGGAAAAATGGAATGAAGTTAAGAGTGTCAGGTATTACGAAATAAATTTAAAGTAAAGACTAGGTCATTTTGTCAGCTAGGTCCCACCTAACAGTGGATATTTTCATGTGTTGAAAATCTCCAGCACAATCAGCATTATGCTTGCTCATGTAGAAAATCCAGAGAGTTCCAGATTTGACCTCTCCCCGCAAGGACCTAATATCCAATTGGGTTAAAAGACTAAAACACATGAAAAATAAGATACAGATTTAAGCCATATTTTTTATTAAATTAAACTATAATCAGCACTTACCATGTGTAAAGTCATACTATTTGCTAAAGGTGGTTCAGTTGCTTAAATATCTTATAAATAAGTAGTCAATAATGATAATCTGTATAGATAATATAAGGTAACTCAGAAAGTGGTTAATATGGTAATAACCCCTCTAAGTTTCCATATTAGAATTTCTGTAGTATCAAACTTTTAAATTCTCTCCCGGTTTCATTGGTCTGGGTCTGGGGGGAGGTCTTTGTAAGATTAAATACTAAATTAAATGTATTAATTTCTCCTTTCAGTTGTGAAAGAGAAGAGACATTGCCAAAATAAACATGATGTGCTCTATGGGGAAATAGGGAACCGGGATGCAACCTGAAATGAGGCTTTGATAGCTAAAAAGAAAACAGGATTGCACTCAGGCCAAGGAAACATCAGCAAAGGCATAGGGGTGAGAATGAATATGGCATGTCCATGAAATACCAAGAAGGCCAGTAGGACTTAAGCAGCTACCTAATGTCATGTTACATAGAGAGGATACGAGTAGACATGAGAGAGACTCAGAAGCCTGACAAGGAATGTAGATTTGCTTCTATAAAACAGGATTTTTTTTAATGATGACAAAACAATGAATTATATTATTCTGTTAGTCATGTTCATTCATTCAACAACTAGCCACTGGCAGTTAACATAGTCAAAGCCAAATGCTAGGCATTGCAGGAAATAAAATTGAATGAGACATAGTACACTGTTCTCAATGCCACTGAAAAATTAGGACATAAGATAATGACAAAAATCATTATAATCACAGCAGAATATAAATGCTACCAGATAGATCCATGATATTACTAGGAGAGGAAGTAGGTAGCTTATGAATAGCAGTAACTCATGATATTTGAATGGGACCTTGAAGGATAAGGGTTATGTAGGTAAAGGTAAGAAGAGAGGACTTCTGGGAGGAAAATAGTATAAGCTGAGGCTGCCCATTTCAACAAGCATCACTTGCCCACTGTGTGTCAGGTCCTAGATTGATACTGGAGTATAAGTAAGTATCATAACCTCTGCTCTTAATTGCATAACAGGCAAGCAGAGCACTTGTTCTCAGGAACATTTGGGGAGTTCTATTCAGGCAAAGCATATATACATGAGGAAGTAATAGAATGAAGCTGGGAAGATAAATTGAACCAATATATTAATGAAAGCCTTAAATGCCAGATCATGGGCTCAATGGAAATCTGTTCCTATCATTTTTAGCAGGGGAGGGAAATTATGAGAATTGTATTTTGGGCAGTCTAAGCTAGGAGGAATGTATGGAATAGATTTTAAAAGAAGAGACTTTAGAACAAGGAGGTTATTATTACACTAATAAAGTATGGAGTGGTAATAGCCCAGGATAGCTGGTGACAGCAGAGCATACTGAGAACATGGTAATGCTCTAGCCATTTGCTAAGAGCTTACATGAATCGTCTCAATCAATCCTCCCAATATCCCTATGTTACACATACTGTTATTACTCCCTATTGACAGATGAGTAAACTGAGCACAAAGACATTAAGGAACATGCCCATGTTCTACAACGACTAAATGATAAAGCTTAGGCAGTCTCCAGAAATTGTACTTTTTAACCATTGGCTCTGGAGTCAAAAACAGATATAAATTTTTGAACTTGCATGTCTAAGTGAAAAAAAAAAATAGCTCAATTAACAAATACAAGGAGGTTTGGGCGCCTGGGTGGCTCAGTCGTTAAGCGTCTGCCTTCAGTTCAAGTCATAATCCCAGGGTGCTGGGATCGAGCCCCGCATCAGGCTCCCTGCTCCGCGGGAAGCCTGCTTCTCCCTCTCCCAATCCCCCTGCTTGTGTTCTTTCTCTCACTGTGTCTCTCTCTGTCAAATAAATAAAATCTTAAAAAAAAAAAAATACAAGGAGGTTTAAATACTTTTTTCACTTAAAAACTTTACCAGCTAAAAAAAAGTTATATCATTCCTTTCCTAAATCACACTGATTAAAAGGTTTAGTGGTTTTCAAATTCAATAATAGAATTTTAATAGCAGAATGTATCTCAGAGAGTACTTACTCTAACCTCACAACTTTACAGGAGAGGGAATTGAGACTGAGATTAAGGGAATTGCCCAAAGTCAAAAAGCTAGCTAGGGATCGAAGTCAGATTAAAACCCATACCTCCTGTTTCTGGCCTACTATAATACAGTAGTATCCTGATTTTATCATATAGAAAAGGATAATATAACTCTTCTGTTATGGTTTTCATAGCAAATATATGGAAGATCCCAATACAGACTCATAAAGGGAGAGTAGTTTTTACTATAAATTCTAGAAATATATATACTTGATTGCATAACTACTCACTCAAAATCACAGTAGTAAGTGTATTAACAATTACGCCCATTTTTCATTTTAACGGTCTTAACAGATAAATTTATCTGCAACAGTGGATTTTCAGGCAATGATGCCAAATAGGTACATTTCTATATTATAACAAATCTTTAGTGAGCAAATAAATAAAAATCCGTATACTACTTGTTATCTCACAATGATAATATGGATTTGTTTTGTTTTGTTTTTGATTTGGCAGAGTGGGAAGGTGGAGGGAGCACCAGAAAGTGTCCAAATTTGAAATGCATTGCTATCTGGAGTGCACAGCTTTCCAGAACTTTTACCTTTTTTTTTTTTTTGCTCATTACCAGGTGTTTCCCTTTGCAGCACCAGAGTCGAGCATTGATAGTAAAAGCATGGCCAGACCAATTTGCTCTCATTTATCTTGAGCCATTGCCAGACTCAGAGAAAAAGAACAAAAGGAAGCATATCCTTTTCATGTATTTTTAAATTGAATGATCTTCCGTGAAATATCTTCATACTATTAAATATGTTAGAGAATGTCCTACATTGATGTAGGACTAAAATACCTTTGAGAAATCTGTGGGTTCAGGGCTAATGGAATGTGCCAAGAGGGCTACCATGCAAGCAGAGAGACCACACTGGGAGGCTCAGAGAGTAATGGTGTAGGCTTCTCTGTCGGGAACAAGACAAGTCCAAAGAATAACTGAAAATAGTCTGTCAGTTATTTCCCAATGGCCCTCCCTAGCCACAGGTTAGAAAAATAAAAAATAAAAGGAGTTTGAAGTAAGAAGAAAATATAAACCAGGCAGGTTGTAAAGAAAAACTTGATTGACTTCAAATTCATTGGATGAGCAACTGATTAAAGATGAATGCATAAATACCAGAGAGTTCACATCCCTGGATAGAATAAGAAAGAAAGAGATAAGAGAAGCATACATTCAACTGGGGTGGAATGAAGGGGGCAAAAAACGAGAAAAGCAAATAAAATTTAAAAAGCAAAAGGAGAGGAGAAAGAAAACAAAAAAATTAAGCTGACAGGAAGGAACATATGAAATGCAGCTGTGATGCTCATTTGCTCTTTTAAAATGTAAATTACTTGTGATTTTGAAGTCAAGGTCTTGATATTTTCCTGTGGAAATATAGCCATGTACACTTAAATAGTCTCTTCTACAAAAGAGAGAAAATTAGGAGAGATAATGTAGTTTTACTGCAAGGAATTTAAAAAATAGTCCTAAAAACCTCAAGGCATTTCAGTGTAAGTTGTCTGCAATAGACAACTGCTTTAAAAACCTCCAAATTTCCTAAGCTGATGTAGGCACAAAGAGAGCCAGGGACTTGGTTGCCTGGCAACCGCGCTCTTCACAGGCAGCTGGAGTAAAAGGAACCGCCTGGTGCCAAGTGGCCTTTCACCTGCTTCGTTAAAGGGAAATCAAACTGAAAGCGTTACTTTGCAAGGGCCAAAGCGCCCCTTGAGAACCAGAGGCTGGAGAAACCCTCCTCTAGCTTCACTTTGTTTGGGGAATCATTTGAAGGGGGTTTTCTAATGCCTCAGTAATCAGGAGTGCTTTCTGTCTCCTTGCCCCCTCCTCTAAGTACCACCCTGCATATAACAGGCTGTGAGCTTGGTGTTCTGACGTTGTATACAAGGCAAAGCCATCGTTTTAAACTTTTCCCTCCAAACTGATAGTTAAACTCTGAAAACCAGGAAAAAGTCTTGTCACTCTTTGAGTGACAACCTTTCAGGAACATCTCCCCAGTTTTTCATTAGATTTGCTTCCTGATAATACTAGGACTAATAAAATTTATTCACGATGAAAAGAAACTTAGAAATAATTACAAAACTATTTTGTGTTTACATAAACACCTGGTGACCGAATTTAGTTTAGGAATCTACTTGGCTGGCTATTTGAGTGGAAATGAGAAAAGTGCCTGGAGGTGATTTCGTATAAAGAATACAGAGAGTTCCCCCCAAAAGCCCATTCCTAAAATGTATTCTTTTTTTTTTTTAATTTATTTATTTGAGAGAGACAGAGCACAAGCAGGGGAAGGGGCAGAGGGAGAGGGAGAGAGAGAGACAAGCAGACTCCTGCTGAGCGGGGAGCCCAATGCAAGGGTCCATCCCAGGACCCCAAGATCATGACCTGAGCTGAAGTCAGACGCTTTACTGACTGAGCCAACCAGGTGTCCCTAAAATATAAAGCATTCTAATACACACTTTCTTCTGTGGAAATTTTAGATTTTGCTAGAAAATGTAGTTTTGTAATGGCAAAACTTACAGCTTAATGAGTTAACTCCCACTTAGTCCAGCTAAATGAGTAACTCCCATTTAGTCCAGCTCTCTTACAATCAAACAGTAAAATGGGAATGGAAATTGGACAATTAGTTGCATAGCAGTCAGAAACAAAGCACCGGAGAAAGTAGTGGATTCTGGTCCTCACCCCAGCCACTCCGCACCACACTGGCATTTTAACTTGAGTAGGATAGACATAAGGAATGTACTTCATTTGCATTTGGATTTTTTCTCCAGGTGACTTCTGAATAAAAACCATAAAAGTATAATGTCAAACTTTTCAGGTTATTCAAAGTATATGTATTTATTTTAGTTTTATTCACTACCAGTATGAAGTATAGTTATTTTTTATATCTTTTATAGCACTTATTCACACTTATTTCTTTATCTTATTGTACTTTACTAAAATATGCTTTTTATGTTCAAAATTGTGTGTGTGTATATGTACCTATATATTCCATAATCCACCTCCCTACTCCACCTCCAGAGTTGAGGAGGAAATGTATTTTTATTCTCCACATGACTTCTCAAGGCAGTCTTCTGCGATTGTCAGTAGCTATAGAATCACCTAGAAGACTTTGGTCAATGAAGGTGAAGAGGTGTCAAGCAGCTAAAAAGAAACAGAGAACAACTCATAAGCATTCCCAATACCTCTCCCAGAGGTCAAATCAATTACTAAAGACTTGGATAAAAGTAGAGAAGAGTGTAATCTTGCTCCAAGCTGAAGACACATCTGACCCAAAGTTTATGGCTTTCACCTTCTCAGGAGTGGCTATAGGAATATTAACTGACATTATTCCTCATCTAATCTTATCTTAAAAAGTAAAAACTCCTAGAGAATGTATTATGTGAGAAAATATAGTATATATTTGGGCGACCAGGGATTCTTAAGCAATTAAATATTTAAGCAGAAGATTATTTTCTCTTCTACGATGGCTAAAGTGTTTTTGTAATAATCAAATATTAAAACTTTTTAAAAATAGTCTTCATTTACACAGTTAAAATGGAAGATGATTTTGTTTTTCTTTATTTTAAAAACCTGGCACCATAATTCCTTTGGGGAAAAGCAATTTAGGGTAGAAGGTAAGACCCTGAGGCCTTAGGTTATCTCATAGGTTCTTAAACTTGCCTACATTAGTTGGGATCACCTGGGGAAGTTTTTAAAAATGCTGATTCCCTCCCTACTCACACCCTCCTCCCATCAAGGCTGTAATCTTGATTCCACATCTGAATCAATTCTATATGAAACAGCATCAATATGTGCCCAGGAACTTTTAAGTTAGCTTAGATTTAAAAGTTTAAAAGATGTCATTTTCTGGGAGATGGACTTTAGGAGATTAATTACACTATTGCAGAAAAAAATGAGCACAGTGTTTAATGTTATTTATGCCTAATTGCTTGCCTGACACTAGTGTCTTTCTAGTCACGCGCTCATGTAACCTTCCCTTCTAATGCTGAATCTTAATGTTAATGTCCTAAAAAAAAAGTTAAAGGGGCAATTAAAGCTAAAAAAAATTCTAAATTATATAGAAGTGTAAGTAGTAAAGAAAATGTTAGCTCTTACTGTTAGCATCCATGTAGGCTACACTTTGGTAGTGGAAAGTCCTATCAGCTATGCTGTAACCGTACAACTCCAAGTTCACACAGTTTACTTTATAGAAAATAACATAAGCTGAGCAGTTTTTGCCATAAAACCATATATATATTTCCTTAAGGTGTAATATTTTTTCTGATAGAATTTTTAGGTATGTAATATTATGCCATCCCATGAAAGAATGATCAATGTTTTTAATAATTCTCTACCTCTAACATTATTGATGAAAAACAGTGATTTGTGTACAAGAATTAGGATATACCTTTTGTCATTTGCCACCACACACCATTTACAATAATCTGTAAATTTCATCATTCTGTACCTAAGAATAGAATAAATTCTACACCATTCTATGTTACATCTGTTCACCTGACTTACAGCTTCAAGTTGAGAAGTTGGTGCTATTGCTACCTAGTAATGAGAGATACACTGGATTTTCATTTACTGAAGTTCTGTTTTTGGCAACAAACTGTCCTTCTGACCTTTGTCCCTGAATCCTATAACTGTTAGGGTTCCTAGGTTCAAGAAAGAAAAATCAATTCTGTCTAATTTAAGCAGAAATGGATGTTACTGGAAGGATGTAGGATATTAAGAATTGTTAGAAAAACTGGGTATCAGGCTCCCAAATCAGGCAGAAACCAAGCAGACAGGCAGAAGAGCATCAGGCGAGGTCACTCTGCAAAACCAGTCTGGTCAGAAAGCCACCATTAGCTCCACTACCCTAACAACGGTCCACTGCTGCTGTCACTGGGAATTACTGGAGAAACCACTGGATACCATTGTAGTCACTCCTGTGCATTGCAACTGGCACTATATTCTAAACTGTCCCTCCATCTTCATATTGACTACTTTAGAGTCAATGTCCCCATCAGAAGCATTAAATCTGCTGAGCTAATATCACCTACTCGTATACCTTAAATGCCAGGGGTAGAGGGAAAGAAAGTTTGTCCTCCTTTGGCTTCTATAATGGGAGCTGGGGCTCTGGATCCAACCAAGATTTTAGGAATTGAATATTTCTTAAACTACAAAAGGGGTTTGGAAGATGGACAGCCAAAAAAGGAGGAGGCATCTTTGTACCATATTTCCCAAAGACTACACATGTGAACAGAATCGTAATTCTGTCATAATGGAGGCTGACATAGAGGGGAGCATCCATTCCATGATAATGAATTTGTAGAATCAATTTCAAATATGAGGAACAGACAAAATTACCATTAGTTAATTTTGGATGACTGACTCTGGGATTAGGTACAAGTTTTGTGTTACTATTTTGATAACTGTGGCCAACATAGGTCATGAAAGCAAATACCAGGAGCCTTAGACACAAGCAATAAATACAGTTACCAACATGGTATGGGTACCATTTAATGGGTAAAAGATTTGATGGCTGAAAATTGGACAGTATTTCTGATGAATAGTGATAACTACACAACATATCAATATTTGTGTGATGCAAGTAAAGTAGTGGTTAGATGAAATTTTGTAGTTTTAAGTGATTATATTATAAAATAAGTAAGATTTGAAATCATATCTTTAAGAGTCCATGTTAGGAATCCGGCAAAATATGAGCAAATGACAAGAAAAGCAAGTAGAACAAAGAAAATAAAGAAGATAAGAGAAGACTATAAAATAGAAAAATCATTAATTAACAAAACTACAAGTTGGTTCCCTGAAAATATCCATCAATGTAATTCATCTTTTTAACAGAACATAAAATAAGACAAAACCGTCTCAATAGCTGCAGAAAGTATTTTACAAAAGTCAATACTTATTCATGATTTTTTCAAAATCATTCAGAATATTAGTGATAGTAATAAATGAAACTAACAAATAACAAAGGAAATACATAATAAGCATTTGAAAAAGTGCTTAACATCATAAGTTACCGAGAAAATTCAAGTTAAAATCACAATGAGAGGGGCGCCTGGGTGCCTCAGTAGTTAAGCATCTGCCTTAGGCTCAGGTCATGATCCCAGGGTCCTGGGATCGAGCCCCGCATCGGGCTCCCTGCTCAGCAGGGAGCCTTCTTCTCCCTCTCCCACTCCTCCTGCTTGTGTTCTCTCTCTCACTGTGTCTCTCTCTGTCGAATAAATAAATAAAATCTTTAAAAACACACAATGAGATAGCACTACGCATTCACTGGAATAACCAAAATTTAAAAGACTGAACATATTAAATGTTGACAAGGATATAGAGGAACTGGAACTCTCATACACTGTGGTGAGAATGCAAAAAGATGGCCATCACTGCCGAAAAGAGTTTGGCAGTTTCATGTCAAATGAAACACATCCTTACCACATGACCCGGCAATTCCACTCCTATGTACTTACTGGTAGAAATGAAAACATATATCCACACAAAGACGTGCACTTAATGTTCATAGCAGCTTTATTCAGAATAGTCTAGCACTGGGAACAGCTCAATTGTCCATCATTAAAAAAAGGGATAAACTGGTATTTTATACAATGGTACGCTACTGAGAAATAAAAGGTATGAGTTACTAATATGTGCAACAACATATGAATCTCAAAAACATTTTACTTAACAAAAGAGCCAGGAAAAAAAGAGAAGGCGAAAACCAGTCCAAGGTGACAAAATCAGAAGAGTGGTTTTCTTGGAGTTTGAGAGGGTTCATTAACCAGGAAGAGGAATCAGAGAACTTTTTTGTAAAGAATATGTTCTATATCTTGTTATGGATACAGCTCATGGGTATATTATTTTTTCAGACCTCGTTGAATTGTGTCTTTATGATTTATATGTTTCAATTTATATAAATTTTACTTCAAAAAGAAAACTTAGCAAATATTAAACTCTAATTAGTAGGTTTGCTTTGCAGTTTATCAATTTTGAAATGCTCTTTTGTGTATTCTAGGCTTCAGCAAGCGAATAAATATATTGAAGATAACTGGAAGAAGTTTTCTCACTTACACACACACACACATACATGTATGTTTTCTATTCACTGAGAAGGCAGAGGAGTAAAGACACCAGTAGCAATGGCATGCCTACTTTCCAGGTCTTAGTTTCTAAATTTATTCTCCACTAAATGGAACCAGGATTCCCAGGAGAAAGAGATGATACCAGTGCTAAGACATGCAAAGTAAAAGATAAGTCTGGAACATCTTGTTGTGACAGAAAGTGAGGAAGTAACGAATAAGGGAACCTATTAAATGAACACAGGAGTCAGCTCAAAAAGACTCATACTGGCCGAATCTGGGACAATTTGACCACCAAAATAAATACTGATAGTAACGGATTATAACCTAGTGAGTAAAATAAGAATCCATGACTCCATACTGACATAAATACATAAATGAATAAAAAAATAAATGCAAAAAAAGGAAATGCACTTTTTATGGTAGAATGCAGACCAATAAATGAAGAAAGGGGGATGGAGTTAGAAAACCATGAGCCGACATCAAATCTAGTAGATAAAAGTTTGATGAACAGGATATTACACAGTCTCTCCACAGGCTACCTATTAATTAGGAAGGGAAAATAGTGACTTTCCCATGGAGGAACCTGGTAGACATCACTTTACTCAAGTGATCAGAGCTAATATTACTTAATATTAACATGGTCTGAATCATGTGCCCTGATATGATTCAGTGAGAAGGCTAAGATAACACTTCAGTGAAATTCCAGATAAAAATGCATAACCTGAAACTAATAATTTTGAAACATCATATAAACTCAAGTTGAGGAATATTCTATGAAATAACTAATCTATAACCCTTCAAAAATTTAAGACCAGACACATTAAGTATGGCTGATGATCTGTTCCAAATTAAAAGATACCAAAGAGACATAAAAAATAAATGTAATCCATGCTTCTGGTTTGGATCTTGAATCGGGAAAAAAAATAAGGAAATGTTCTCATTTTGATAACTATGTTGTCAAAAGGTAAGAGAAAGAACATGCTATTAGGAAACACAGTGAATTATTTAGGGGTAAAACTTGCGATCTCTTCAACTTACTTTTATATGATTCAGGAAAAATAAAATAATATGCAAGTATACAGAGAGGAAGCAAATAGGACAAAAGGAAAATAATTGAATTTGGGTTATGTGGGTATTTCTAGTTCCCTGTACTATTCCTGAAATATTTCTGTAAGTTTGAAAGTGTATCAAAATAAAAAGTTACAAATAAATAAATAAATAAATAAATAAATAAATAAATAAATAAAATGCCAGGAACTCACTCTTCTACCACCACATCCCCCCAGAAAAGCTGTTACACAGGAGATCAGTGAGTCAAAAAAGAATAGTACAAAATTCCAGGGTTTCTAGCTCCAGGGTCTTTATAGGGTAGTTGCTAAACTTGAGATGGAAGAAAGCTCCTCTTTTGCCCTCCTCAGAAAGGACCCTGAAGGTAATACATGCCTTCATCTCAAGTCTGGTTCTATTTTGACTGATTGCAAGAATAGGACTAAGGAAGCAAGAATCAGGCTAATTATTCTCCTGCCTTAGGAAAAAAATCTTTCATTGTTGGTGAAAGAGTTTTGATGCATTTTTTATGAATGATAAAGAAAATTTTTTCTAAAATAGCTGGATATTTGTAAGCCTACAGTTACGCTGAAGACTCAAAATGCACACAGCAGTTTGAGCACTGTCTATCATTAACTGTGTGAGGTTTAAGCATTCTGTTTAGTGAGATCAAGATTCTTTTTGTTTGAGAAAAAAAACGACTGAATTTGTTGGGAGTGGGATCCCGGGACATTTGCATCCTTTTCTTCACCAGAACATTTTTCCTATTCATTTGTATCTTGTTGTCCACAGTCTTTATGTCAAAAGGTACAGCATAGTTTTTACCCACTAATGAGCCCTGATCAGAATTTAACCCTTGTAGGTGATATTTACACTGGAAAGGATACGTATCCTTCGGATATGCCCTGAGTAAGTCTGAAAAAATCCACAGTAATAAATTATCCATTCTTTTCCAAATTTGAAATATTTATTGGAAGTGACATTTCCTGTCATTCAACTAGACATAAGATGCCTAATATATAAACTTATCAGCAGAATACATACTAATAGTCTTGCCATTAGCTAAGGCTAGTACCTTGTGGGATGAAAGACACTCCACTCATATGTCTATTTTCTTATTGTTGCTTAAAAAAATTTTAAAGTAAAGCAGCTAATTCTCATTGGAATAAAAATTTGTATTGGACATCTTATAATTATATTATTCTTTATGATCTCTCTGATCTTTGGTTTCCTCTTTTGTAAAATGGAAATTAGAAATATTAAATGAAATAACATATATGAAGTGCTTAGTACAATGACTGGCACATAATAAATGCTCAATAAATGGATCCATATATATATATATATAAATTATTTTATATTTAAGTTAAGACTACTATACTAAACATGTGTTTATTAGCTCTGAGATCAAGAAACTAGAGATCTCAGAAAAATTTTAGCCAACACTCAGCAAAACAAATTGGGAGATAGAACCCCAGGCTAGTGGCATGCAGAGAGGTTGGTGAAAAACAAGTTAGTTTCCACCACCAGCCCCTTCAGAAACCCGGCAAAGCACAGGATTTGGAAGCATCTGATACAGAGGAAGGCAGAAAATTACAGAGAATAAAACAGTTATGGGGAGGGGTGAAGGAGGGATACAGAAGATAGGCTGACAGCCTATGTTCAGCACCTTCAATTTCCCTCTTCCACTTCCACACACTGAATACAAGTGGTCAAGTACCTTATCCCCAGGGACAGAAAGGCTTAGGTATAAAGGTTTTGTCACTGAAAATATTGAATAGTGGAGATAAAATCATTGGAATATGAGGCACATAGTAGAGCAAGGATGAGGTACATAACTGAAAATAAGAGTAATTACTAAACCACTGTAAACATGACAGACTGATCCCAGGACCTGCCCCACCCTATACAGATGATTGGAAACCAATGGGCAGGCCCCATGTAGAAGAGTGGAGAATTTTTTTCTGGAGAAATTAAAAGATTCCAGAGATTGACCTCCTTGCATGGATGTTTGAGGCCTGAGTGACTGACCATCATTCAGACCAATTTCACAAGAGTGAGAATTACTCACTGCAAGCACCAGAGGTCACAGAGCTTCCAATCAAAATTTAAGGGCCTTGTTGTTAAATAGGAATGGTCATCAGGGATCAGGAAACATGTGCGGAGTCTCCAGAATGTAAGAGAGAGGCCAAGTAAGCAAACCAAGAAAAGAGATCCAGAGAGAGAGAATGCATGAAATGCAAGAACATTTCAAAATTAAAACCAAGCTACAAATTAATGTATCAGGGAGACAGAATTTTTTGCATCAATAAAAATGGATGTCACTTAGAAGGAAAAACTAAAATAACATAGTTGAAACAAAAATTTCTACAGAAGCCTGAAAGTAAACAAAATGTCCAGAAGAAGGAAAATAGGAGAGAAAAGCTAAGAATTAACAGCATCAAACCAAGAGCTCAAATGACTAATTACTATGAGTTTCATAAAGAGCATAGAAGGAAAGTCATGGGGATAAAAATATTTTTTAAAAGCAGACTTTTCCAAAACTAAAAAAAATGTGCATTTCCAGATTAAAAGAACCCAAAAATGTACCAGCACAATTATTTTTTTATATATCCAAAACAAGGCATATTATCATGACATTTCAGAATACCATGTTAAAAAGACAACCCTAAACAATTAATAATAATAATAATAATTTTAAAAAGAAGTCACATCCAAAAAGTAAGAATCAGAATTACATCAAGCTTTTCAACAGCAGCACCTGATGATTCAGAAGGAAAGTAATTTTCAACCTAGAATTTTTTCATTCAAGGATAAGAGTAGAATAAAGATATTTTTATATATGCAAAGATTCATAAAATTATCCTTCCTTTCTTAAGCATTGTTGGAAAGGAGCACAGAATGGAAAAAAATAATTCTACACAGGCATTCGTGCCAGAGTTTGACAAATAAACTGTTTCCTTATAACTTAAATACTAGCTTATCTGTGATAGTAAGGGAGAAAGAGGAACAATCTATAAATGATGAATCAAGGCAAAATTTTAAGCATAGTATTTAAAATTACAAGGTAACCAATACAGAAAATAAAAAGTAACAAAATTTTATTGAAAGGAAAAGGGGGATAGTATAAGTGAGATAAATTTTCATTTATCAGAGAAAGTTCATATAATGTTTGAAATCGATACTCAAAAGTTGTTTCATAAACATATCTTCATATGCCTATAGCTGGAGTTTGGATCTATAATGACATGCCTGAAGAAAATGCCCATTCCCATCTTCCCATGGAAACCAAGTCCTAAGAGATGACAAATCAAGAGAGATTTTTAAAATTCCAGTGAGTTGTCAGAAAGTGTGCATTAGGCACCATGACTTAAGTATTAGGAACACATTGTGGTTCCAGGGGCAGCAGAAACCTGCACTTGAAGTGGATCACAAGGATCCCTGGCTGCCAAAGCTGGTGAATTCATCGTGAGCAGGGTATGAAGAGAATACAGTCTACCCATTGGCTGTACCGATTGGTAAGAAACTAGAATAAATATTGAGAAAATGCCAACACTTAGAGCCTATGACACTAAATATGGTTCAGCTGTAACCCATGGGTAGGCCCAGTGGAGTATCAGTAGGAGTATCTCAGCTGTCTCTTTCTCTTCAGGAGGCACAAATCAGTAGCTGGAGCAAAGGATAGCAGAGACTCTGATCCTGATTATACGGGTCATTTCCACCCACACCACCCACTCCCACATTTGGAGCCAAATCTCTTTTGGAAAATCTGAGAGCCACAAGAAGTAGGGTGTGCTGAGAGCCTACCAGTCATTTTGATGAAGCTATTCATTCACTGGAAGTATATACAAACTGCTAAAGCAAGTCTTCCTTGAAAAACTTCTGATTCGAAAGACCTAACGGGAATTTTTATATCTGAGATCTAAGATTATCATTCACCATATTCCTGAAAACAGTTCTCTCAACACTCCCTGATGGAGTTGTGAGAATTCTCTGGACCCCAAGTTGGATGACAACTATAGGAAGCTCTTTGTGATTATCAGCTAAACCACAGATGTCCGCAGAAACATGGCTTTTTTCTGAGTGACATACCCTGCAAACACCAAGCTTTGTGAGTGAGAGGCGTCTCAGTAGGACAGCTGCAGTAAAAGAGGCTTCAGATAGCATATCACGTTGTACTTTCTTCAGATTATGTTATACACACACCCCACTCACATCATCCTGTAACATCTGCATGAGTCAGAGGAAAAAGACAACGCTACAATCAACTATAAAAGATAAAACATGATAGGGCATGAAATATAAAGTATATAATTTGTGATTCGAAAGTCTGAGTTCTGTTTGTCCTGCAACGGTACAAATATTTGCAAGTTCTTAAACCAAGGATCCTGTGGAGAGATCTATCGTGAATATAAAGGATTATTCGTCTCTAATTATCATTCCTTGGGTCTGTAGTAACCTGTGAGGAGCAGGAGATCTTGCGACATGCTCCATTTTAAAAGCCAAGTTTGTCTCTGGTTGTACTGTGATACAACCAACTCTTCCGTCTTGTTTGTAGATGATGTTCATTTTGCCCTTGTCCTGTTCCCAGATTAAACATTGACCTTTAAGGGAAAGTGTAGCTTTATGCTTCCTCTTTGTTTCTCTCCCTCAGGGGGCCCTCCTTCCCTTCCACTCTTCCTGACCTCTGAATGTTGATCCCTGATCCCTCTGCTGAGAAGACCCTTCCCTTCCAGTCTCCAACCCTTTCCCCCTCTATGTGGCCAGATTGTATAGGCTGTTTCAGAATCTGGCTGCAGTATTTAACAAGGTGATACAACAAATTATTCCAAACTTGGTCGCTTAAAATAACAATAGCAATTATCTCACAGTTTCTGTGGGTCAGGAGTCTAGGCATGGCTTAACTCCCAGGGCTTAACTCAACTGGAAAGGATCTTTTTTAAAGATTCAATTCTTCATAGCTGCTGGACTGAGGCCTTGGTTCCTCATCAGCTGTTGGCCAGAAGGCCTTTCTTGGTTCTTTCTATGTGTACCTCTCCAGAGGGCATCTCACAAACTTGCCGCTTGCTCTGTGAAAGTGAAACAAGCTATAAAGCAAGAGAGAGTGCGAGTAAAATGGAATTCACTCTTTTGTAATCAAATCATAAAAGTAATAGCTGATTAATTTTGCTGTGTTCATCTCATCAGATGCAAGTCACTAGACCCATTCAAGGAGAAGGGATTATCCAAGGGTGTAAATACCCAGAGGTGAGGATCACTGGAAGCCATTTCAGAGATAACCCACCAAGCATGCTTGGAGTAAAGGGGAGGGCGAGTATTTGCAGAGATTGGAGGAGAGAGAGAGGGTTGGGAGCTATGTCAGAGCTGCCTACCACCCTGGCTGTATGGCTTGCCCATTCCAGATCCACATCTATCCTTTTTTGTCTCCTTTGATTCACCCTAGACTCTCACTGTGTCTTTACCATGAGGTTCTATACTCTTTGAACCCTTGGTTTTAACCATTTTTGCCCTGATTGTCTAATTTTCTCTCCTGCCCAGTAGCTAACACATATATGTTGGTATATGCATAGATTATAAAGCATTTACCCGTAAGGAACTGAGTTTCAGAAAGAGATATAACCAAGAGGCAGAAAAGCAGTGGTCAGAGAAGTAGATAGTGCAGGATCATAGCAATGAGTGGTTTTAAGCATTCAGTGGTCAGCCTTGTGTCTTCTACTCAAAACTGGACTCACCAAATCACCATGCTCGATCTAGGGTATTATTAGTAAACTGCAGTGCTTTATCACTGGGTTCTTTTGTAAGTTTAACAAGCTTGATATAGTTGATGTTCAATTACTATAATAATCACAGAGAGTTGTAAATCTTAAATAGAAAAATATCACATTTACTTTGACTATAACCATAGAAACTGGATTAATATCAGTCCTCTTTGCTTATTAAGGTCAGGTTCTCACAGTGGTTGCTATGGTTGTGTTTGATGGCTTTCATTGACTGCATAACAATTAGAAACATTTTCCTGAGAACTAATTTTTCTGGTAACCAGGGACTGAAGCGAATTAAGGTCCAGCCACATTTTGTACTTTGATCTGCCATTTCTTCCACAGTCACAGTCACAGCTACATACAAAATCAATCAGCAGATTTATGTCATGTCATCTATGGCTTTCCAACAAATAGCTTATGAAAACACCTTTCATATGGATAATGACTAGAAGTGAAAAGTGGACGGATTCCCAGTAATTACAGCCTGGTGTTGCTTTAATCGCCAGTAAGTAGTCTATCGTTAAGAAACCTTACCTGCCCAGAGCAGGTCGGGACACAAATTGTGACTAAAATGAGGAGACAAATGGGAAAAAGAAGAGATAGTTATTTTACTCCACCTTGTATATTTCCCCCTGCACCACACCACACTGTATTGCATTTGTGTGTCTTTTCATTTAAATAAAGGTATTTAAGTGACAGCTGATGAATGGTGCATTTGTATTCCAGGACCACTCTCTCATAGCTTCGGATTATATACAGATGAAAAATAGCCCATATGGCTTTTGAACAAAATGAATGGCTGCAAGCTCTGAAAAATGCTAGTGGAAAGGTTGGCATACTGAAAGGTTAATTAAAATTTGACTCTGCAGGATGGATACTTTTATTTATAGAACCATCGGCTGATTTTCAGCAGCCATGTTTTCTTCTAATTAAAATAATATGAAGAGCTAATAGCAATCAGCTTAAAGAACTGAATATTTTAGAGAAGGGATGATTCATAGGCTTTTCAATAACCATTTTACAATAGGTGTCTCCACTAAAGAGCACATAAAACATTTGCATTCAGCCATTGTCTAGTTCAAATGTCAGGAAATATTAAGTTGGAAAAAATGAGGAGTAAATTATTTAAAGTGGCCTAAAATAGGTCATTGATATTATCATGTAAATTTGATATTTCCCTAAAGGTTCGGGAATCATTCTCTTATAACATAAATTCTGAGAAAGTGGGCCATTAGAAGCATTATTTAAAAAAATAGGAATTTCCTTATACATTCATATAGATAACAAATTGGTAAATAAAATATTTAACAGAAGCAAAAGCTTGTCATGGGAACATTATGTACACATTCAGACAGACACAAAGATGATAGATAGATGATAGATGATAGATAGATAGTGATAGATAGATGATAGATGATAGATAGTGATAGATGATAGATAGATGATAGATAGATGATAGATAGATGATAGATAGATAGATAGATAGATAGATGATAGATAGATGATAGATAGATAGATAGATAGATAGATGATAGATAAAGATATCTAGATAGATACAATAAGAATCATTTCATCATAGTAACTTCTGTAAGATTCAGCAAACTTTTCCCCAAGTCATTGAGAATGACTAAAGAAACAGATAAAATCTGAAGTGAAAGATGGAAAACATGAATAAATAACTATATATGAGAAGTAAAGTCTTTAAAAAAAGAAGAAGAAAAAAGAAGACGAAGGAGAAGACAAAGAAGAAGAAAAGGAGCCTATTGGAAATGCACACGTCCCAAGTAAGTATACACTCCCACGGGGACAGAAGCAGCCTGGCCATCCCACTACTCCTCACCCTATTTCTCTTTTCCACATCGTCCTCAATAACAAAACTCTTGAATTTCAGCTGGGCACACCACCTGTTAGAATCAAGACTCCACATTCCCACCTACTGCAAAGCTAAAGAGGACCAGTGGTTTGGCCCTGGCCAGTGGAATGTAAGGAGACGTGGTGGCTGAATGTTCTGCGAAGGGTCCATCCTCGTCTTTCCCCTTTCTGCTGACCAGGACGTCGATGTCTGCGCTCCAGAAGGAGCAGTCTTCTAAGGTGATGGGTGGACTTGGGAATGCAATGCTTGCAAGGCTGAGGAGTAAACTAAAAGAAGTCTGGGACTCTAATATCGTGGAGGGTCAAACCACTCCTGGATCACTCTTCTTAACTTGTACTTTAAGAGAGAAAGCAATTTCTACCTTTTAAACCCACTGTTGCTCGGTTTTGCTGTCCCTTTAGGGTGAACCTAAATCCTAATTAAATACACTCTAAGGTGTGGATTTATTCTAGAGAAACAAGTCAAGGCAATATCTCTACAATATAAGACACACTGCCTAACTTTAAAAACCCAAACATAGAGTCTCCATGGAGAAACAGAAGTGCACTAGACCAGTTATTCTCAACTTCCGTTGTGTATCAGAATCACCCAGAGAGCTTGTAAAAACACAGAAACTCCCAAGCCCCCAAAGATCTGATTCAGTAGGTCAGGGTGGGGCTGAGAATTTGCATTTCTAATAGCCTCCTGGGTGATGCTAATGCTGCCTGACTGCAGAACACACACCAGGTCTCACAGCTCCAGAACACACCTCCACCTCTAACATATGCACATTCTGTAAGTCCCACAGCGAGATACAACTGCTCCTTGCCCTATCATCAGGATATTCTAATTTCTAAATGTCATGCAAAGCCACTTTTAACATCCTGGAATACCTTACCATTCACCTAACCTCCATACCTTCATTATTTTAAATTGACTGGAGCTTACAAAATAGCTAAATGAACATAATACAAAAATCATGTTTTTTCTTCATTATTTATTGTAATACATTTATTTCAAGTTCCACTTCAGAAATCAGGTAAAATATAAACAATCAAATTATAGAAAAGGGGCTTTCGGGGGGGGGGGAGTGGGTAATGTAATTATCTGACCATTTGTTTCAGATCACCTAAGGACACTTATTAAAAGTGGAGATTCTGGGCCCCATCCCACACATACTGGAATTGGAGTACCTGAAGACAGGGCCTAGGAATCTTTTATTTAACAAGTTCCCAGGGGATTCTGATGAACCCAAATGTTTGCTAATCACTGATCTTGTTGTTGAAGTGCCATCAGAGACACTAGCTCAGACTCCTGGAGGATATTTTTCAGCATGACTGAGCATGAAACAGACAACCAGAATGATCTCCATAAGGCTGCAGGCAAAAAGACTGAAACCCACTTGTAGTAACCAGAGGGTGAGATAGCAAGTATTACCAAACAAAATTATCTAAATAATGGAATCCTTCCATTGAACACTGTATGTGAAAGCTATTTTTACCACTAAATTCAGGCTACTATATGAAATCCCACCCACATAGTCACAAAAGGCATTGTTTTATAGGAGGCCTTTGGCAGAAGACACGAGGAGAGATGCTCATATCGGGAAGAAAGCTGAGAAAGTCACATCCCTATTTTTTTCAACATTGCACAGACCTAAGAGGTAGCAAACAGATAAGAAATAAGACATACAAATAGCCAACAGGTACATGAAAAGGTGCTTAGCATCACTAATCATCAGAGAAATGCAAATCAAAACCACAATGAGGTATCACCTCACACCTGTGAAAATGGCTATCATCAAACAGAGAAGAGTTGACAAGCACTGGAAAGGTTGTGGAGAAAAGGGAACCTATGTGCACTGCTGATGGGAATGTAAATTGGTATGGAAAACAGTATGGAGGTTCCTCAAAAAATTAAATATAGAACTACCATATGATCCAGCAATCCCACCTCTGGGTATATATCCAAAGGAAATGAAACCATTATCTTGAAGAGATACCAGTACTCTCCTGTTCATTGCAGCATTATTCAGAATAGCCAAGATATAGGAACAACCTAAGGGGCCATCAACAGATGAATGCGTAAGATAATGTGATATAAAGATAGCAGAATATTATTCAGCCTTAAAAAATAAGGAAATCCTGTCACTTGCAACAACATAGATGAATCTGGAGATCATTGTGTTAAGTGAAATAAGCCAGACAGAGATAGGAAACACTACATGGTATCACTTATATGTGGAATCTTTTTAAAAAATAAATAAAAAGTCAAACTCATAGAAACAGAGAGGAGAAAAGTGTTTGCCAGGTGGTTGGCGGGGTGGGGGAGAAATAGGGAAAGTTTGGTAAAAGGGTACAAATCTCAGTTATAAAATGAATAAGGTGTGAGGATCTAATGTACAACATGGTGCTAACACTACACTATATAACTAAAATTTCCTGAGAGAGTAGGACTTAAATGTTTTCACCAAAAACAAAAGTAAATATGTAAGGTGATGAATGTGTTAACTAATTCATTAACTCCATAAGGGGGGATCTTTTCACAATGTAAATGTGTATCAAGTCATAAAGTTGTACACTTTAAATAGCTTATAGTTTGGGGCGCCTGGGTGGCTCAGTCGGTTAAGGGTCTGACTCTTGGTTTTGGCTCAGGTCATGATCTCATGGGTCATAAGATCAAGCCCCATGTTGGGCTCCACACTCCGTGGGACGTCTGCTTGAAGATTCTTCCTCTCCCCCTACTCATGCACTCTCTCTATATCAAATAAATAAATAAATCCTAAAAATAAAATAATATAAATAGCTTACAATTTTGTCAATTACGCCTCAATAAAGCTGAAAAAAATTTAAAAATTACATTTTTTAGAAAGAAATAATAACCAGAGCAGTCAAAAAGCTGATTCTACCTCCTTAATATCCCTCCAACCCACCCACTTATATTGAGTTCCACCCTCACACCACAGTATTGGTCATCATCATGTCCCCTTGACTCCTGCCATTACCTCCTACCTGGCCTTCCTCTCTCAGCCTTACTCACCTCCAACCAACGCTTCACACTGCCATCAGAATGACTCTAGACACACATCAGATCATGACACTGTACCACTTAATATCTTTCTGGACTCCTCATGGTCATGAGGATCAAGTCCAAATCCCCTAGCATAGCGAAAGCCCCTCATGCAGTTTTCCTTTCCTATGCCTCCAACATCATCCCTCACCAACTCCCTCTAACTTGCAACACATCTAACTACTTGCAGTTCCTGACGTGTGCCCCACCCTCTCATCTTCAGGCTTTTCCCTCGGCTTGGAAAGCCCTCTCCACAAATCTCTACCCACCTACACCTTTCCTCCCTGGATAACTCCCACTCAGCTGTCAGGACTCTGTTCAGGTGTCATCCCTTTCTGGAAGTCTCATCTGACACCCCACCCTGGCTGGGATTTTCTGTCATTGTTATCTCTGAAGTCATCTTTCTTCCTTCCTTCCCTCCTTTCCTCCTTTTCCTTCTTTCTCCTCTCTCTTTTCTTCCCTCTCTTCTTCCTTCTCTCCTTCCCTTGCTCTTAATATACATACTAAGTGAATAAAATTGCTATTTCTTAGCCCAAAATTATGAACTTGCAACTCCCAGTAATTGTAAACATTTCTGGATCATAATTCATCTTTGATATACTTTTCACACTCTGTTATATGATTTGAAGGACTATTGAACAGTGGTGTCCTGAGGAAAACTAAGGAATAGAGAGTTTGCCTTGGTGCTCATACCATGTAGCTTTCAGGGTCTCCCCATTTGTTTTTTTTTAAAGATTTCATTTATTTATTGAGAGAGAGAGACGTGCACAAGTGGGGGGGAGGGGCAGAAGCAGAGGAAGAGAGAGAATCTCAAGCAGACTCCATGCTGAGCATGGGGCCCAAAGTGGGGCTCAATCCCACAACCCTGAGATCATGACCTGAGCTGAAATCAAGAGTTGGACACTTAACTGACTGAGCCACCCAGGCGCCCCAGGGTGTCCCTGTTTTTATGCCTTCACTGAACCAGAACTTTATTGTTCCCACAAGACACCTATTAACAGGACTACACACACACACAAATACACGTATATATCCGTGTGCGGACATCAGGAAGCAACCAGATGAGCATGGCATGTGGACCTTCGAAGAAGAGGCACTGTCAGAGAACAAGGTAAACCAGAAGATAAATGCGGAAAGAATTGCCTCAGAGGCACTACTGGACTCAATTCTATTTATGATCTCAGCAGTATTCTATTATTCAGGTACTAGTCAGCACTTCCCTGTGCCACACACCAAGCCAGCCTATTATAAACAGCCCCAGGCCAGGAAGAGATGCAGTTTACTTAATTAACTTAGATGACCCAGTGTCTCCACCTCCTGCCATCTCACCTGCTTCCACGTTTGTGTTTTGGCAAAATCTTCAGCACCTCTCTGGCTCAGCTCTCTGATGAACATTCGCTGCTGGCATCCAGTCCTGGCTTTCCACACGTGCATACCCTAGGTCTCAAATACCGCATCATTTGCCACCTGGCTTCTCTATTTTCCCTACATTTCCATGATTTCAGATTTTTATGCCTCATACCATTATGGGTACATCAATAGGAGAAAAGTTTTCGAGCTAAGCCTTGGCAACACTGGTGTTTGAAATTTCATTTAACTTTTTGTAAAGTCGACATAATTCATGCCATGTTGTGGACTCAGTGGCTCTCTAAAAGTTCCAAGTTAAAAGGATCTCTTCAGGTACTGCCAAGTAGAAACACTGGAACTGATCAGATAAAGCCATCAGATTGAGGAACCCCATAATACTTGGAAGTGGTTCCTATTGGTTTGTAATCTCTTTACAAATTCCTCATGGATTTCCTGATCCATCTGTCACCTGGTCCACCAGGCCTCATATGAATCTGGCAATATCCATATGATGGTATTGATGTTACTGTGGTTTTAAATTACTTTAAATGTTTGATCAATATTGATTTTGAGCTACTCTTTTATTATCAATATTAATTTGGAATTAAAAAATTCAACTTTGCATTCGTTACTGAGATTTATTTCACTGATCCTTGCATAAGAAGAATAACCTTCTCTTTCCTAATCTTATAGGGTAAAATATAAACCTACATGATGAATGGAAATATTTTTCTCATCATACTGGTCACCCTCTTAGGAACTATCATCTCCTTATAATCTATACTTTGAAAAATCTCTTTGTTTTATAGTTCAAAGCAAATTCATCATAGAAGATGTCAGCTTAGAGCAGAGGGCAATAGATGCCTCTTTATCCAAAGACCAGGAAAAGCATTAATTATAAGAGAATGCAGCAAACCTCCCTACTCTGCTTCAGAAACTCTCTTAGTTCTTTTCCTTTGGGATACAATCTAATGTTATGTATTCAAATTTTGGCCCCTACTGTTAAAAAACTGATAATAGTGATGTTCCTCAGAATAAATCTATCAAAAGTTTATTCTAGCACAAGTGACAGATGATAGATTTAACCAGCAATACACCCACTTACACACACACACGCACACACACACACACACATACACACACAATCCAGAGCTCATGGGATATTAAAATATATATTTAAATGATCTATTCTCAAGTATAAAATCAGAAGACTGAATGTCAATGAAACTAAAGTTTCTTCTTTCCTTCCTAGAAACTAAAATTTCTAAGTTTATTAGAAATTCAAAATTTCTAAAACAATCTGTTTTCCAGTGGTATTTTTCCCTTTTTATCTCATTTTGACAGTCAAAATTCTGAGGTAAGAGAAATAAGGTAAAATTTCTATTTGCTTCTTTGGTGGTATTTGAGGAAGTTGTTTTAAATGTCAGTTGTCATAGCACCAGGGCTGTGTTCCAAGGCTGCCTGTCTGTCACACAAGACTGTTACTAGTAAAAGTTCCTCTCCTTACCTTAGCCATTCTTACACTGATAATTATACTGAGAATCTTACTGCTGATCTATAAACTAAATTTTTCTGGCTATATTTTTATTAGAGAAAATAAGGGCTTATGTTGAATTATTGAGTCAAAACATGAAATGCCTTGGTAATTTTGCTTAATTCTCTTTTACCCTTGTGACTGGAACTGCTACCTCTTATTTTCCTTGATCCCACAAATACACGTTTGTTAATTTTTCTTTTTTGTTCTTTTTCTGCATTTTTTGTTAGATCTGTATAAGTTTTTTCATATTTCAAAACAAACATATGTCCATGAATTCTGTGAAAGTAAAAAATGTTTTCAGTAAGGCCTCTGGAAACTAAATGCTAATTCCCACATTACAATAAGAAATCTCAAAAGATGTAGGATCTACAGAAAACAAATACAAGCACAGAAGATGTGTTTCTCTGAATATGCTAGTTTAGAAATGTATAGTCACTTAACTCAAGTTTAAGGAAGACTTTCCTGTTCCCATTCCTAAATTCTATAGTGAATCCAATTCCATGTGAATTCATTTTCATGGGGAAAAACTCCACAGTTGGGGACCATTTGAGTACCATAAAAAAAAAATCAATCCAGAATAATAACTGAGTCAGTGGTAATAATCGTAATAATAATAATGTCACTGATAATTTTCTAACCAAGGACTATATGTTGTATTTCTGTTAAAGCTAATAATAATAATATTGGCACTGATAATTTTCTAACCAAGGACTATAGGTTGTATTTCTGTTAAAGCTGTTAGGAAATCCTTATGTGGCTTTTTAAGTACCGGGAAAAGATTGTGAACCTATCTTTTCCTCTCCTCCATACCTTCTCATTTCCAAGATTAGTAGGTAAACGAGCCTCCCATTCTATATGTCTGAGGCTACATCATTGAGTCCTGTGTGACTGAAGCTGAAAACTACAGCAGAATGATTACACTCAAAGAGCACTCTCATGATCAATAAATAGACAAAGAAAATTTAACGTCAGTCTCCCCATGGCAGTAAACTCGCCTGTTATTTGAGTAAATCAGGGCCATTTATTTAACAAATATTTATGGAAGTCCTATTTTTTTAAAGATTTTATTTATTTATTCATGAGAGACAGAGGGGGAGAGAGAGAGAGAGAGAAGCAGAGGGAGAAGCAGGCTCCCAAGTAGCAGGGAGCCTGATGCAGGACTCGACCCCAGGACCCTGGGATCATGACCTGAGCCGAAGGCAGATGCTCAACCATCTGAGCCACCCAGGTGCCCTATGGAAGGCCTATTTTGCGTCAAGCTATTTTTTACTCCTGGGGCTACAAAATCTGATAAGTTAAGCTTTCTGCCCCCATTGAGTTTTCCATATATCGGGAAACACAAATCAATGAATTGTCTGACAATCAGGGTCACCCTGTAATCTCTATTGAGTTGTGAGAAAGTGACACCTGTGAAGACAGATTAAATTAAGTTCAAATTTCCCTCTGCCATTCACTGGCTGTGTAACTCTTAGAAAGTCATTTAACCACTTTGAGCCTTAACTTTTGCATCAGGAAAAGAAGGATAACAATACCCTGCAAGAGTATTATGGAAATTCTACTTAGTCGATAAACATTTCTTGACAGGTACTATGTGTTAGGCACTTTTCTAGGCCTGGAATATATTATGAACATAGCAGAGATCCCTGCCCTTTTGATGCTTGTGTAATTCAAGAATATTGCCTGCTGGGGCGCCTGGGTGACTCAGTTGGTTAAGGGGCTGCCTTCGGCTCAGGTCATGATCCCAGGGTCCTGGGATCGACCCCTGCGTCCGGTCTCCCTGCTCAGTGGAGAGTCTGCTTCTCCCTCTCCCTCTGCCTGCTTCTCTGTCTACTTGTGCTCTCTCTCTCTATCTCTCTGTCAAATAAATAAATAAAATCTTAAAAAAAAAGAATATTGCCTGCCACTGTTCAATAATAACTATTGTCATTACTATAGTAATACAAAGTATTTAGTAAGTTTAATTCAAAAAGAATAAGAAAATGTTTACACTCTCAGATTTTACAATCAACAATAAGTAAGACAAATAACAGACTGAAAACAAGGCACCTAAAGATACAAAATTTAGAGTAAGCATTATATGCAAGGTTGAAATGTATCTGTTTCAAATAAATACCAGGAATATGAATTTGAGTAGAATGTTGGGATTCATACTCAGCTATGAGGGAACAGTCAGAAGAATTCAATGTGAGCTCATGTGGTGAGAAGGTTACTGTCTCATGTCTAATCAACCCAGGAAGGCCAACCAAACCATGTTACTCTCTGTTCCAGAGGCTGCACATGGTCTACAGCACGGGTTCTCTCTCACCTCTACTGAGCTAGCTCCTGTTGCTGCTGGAAGTCTAGCTGACTGGCTCTGGAGACCAACACTATGTCTTCAATATGATACCACCCCTCTAGGAGACCAACCAGCCACTTTGATGGCAAATTGATTATTTTAGATGTTGTCTACTCCAGGGGGGCAGCAATTCACCCTTTAACAAAATTAGCACATATTCTGGGTATAGTTTGCTCTCCTTGTGTGGAGTCCTTTACCAGATCACTCTGTAAGGGCTTACAGAGTGTTTATTATCATGGGATCCCTTGTAACATCACTACAGGCCAAGGGACCAACTTCACAGGAAAGACAGCATGATGATGAACATACACACAGACTTTCCTGGTCCTACCACAAACTTCATCACTCAAAAGTTGCTCTCCTAATTTCACATTGTAATGGCCCTTTAATAGTCTAGCTGAGATTCCAGCTTGTGTGTGCAGTGCTGTCCTTCAAAGTGCAGTATATACACTGAACCAATGTCTATTTTACAGAGTTATATCCCTGGTCTGGGAACCAAGGTGTAGAAATAGGGGTGGTTTTTCTAAATGTCACTCCCAGTAATCCACTTGGAGAATTTACACTTCCTGTTTCCACAACTTTTGCCTCTGCTGATTGGCTCTGGTTCCTGGGGATAGAGGAGGAGATACTTCCACCAGGGGCACAGCAAAGGCTACAGTCAATCTAAATGTATGTCTTATATTTTTAAGCAATTTTAAGCTCCTCATGCCTGAATGCCCCAAGGTAAAAACTAAGAGTTGCTATACTATATTAACAAGAGTAATCGATAATCAGCTACTCCCTGATTATTGTGAAGAGATAGAATTGTTGTTAGATCATGGACAGAAAGTCTGGGACTCAGCGAAATGATTTACCTTTGAGCACTTCCATATGAGTAACAACTCTTAATGGACAATTTTAGCAACAATTGCCTTACAGAGGTACAATAACCACAGTCTCGGATACCTCAGGCATAAAGATCTGGGTTACTGCACTCACTAAGCATTCTAGATCAACAGAAGTGCTGGCTGAGGGTGAGGAATATATTGAATGGGTGGTAAATAAAGTAGGTGATGACTGTGAATTGTGGCCTCAGCATCAGCCCCAGCATCAGAGAGTATAGCTTGTCCTACAAATCTTTCTATGTAAATCTTTTTTGATAGAAATTTTGAGTGTTCACCAGCCTGAAGAAGCTATCACAGGACAGAGTGAAACTTAATAGGAGCAAGAGTGACTCTAAATGGTGAAGGGATGGAGTGTAGCCAAAGCTGTCAATACCCTGGTGTTCCTGACTTCCACACATCAGTATCTCCGTATATCAGACAGCTTTCTCCAAAGCCTTGGGAGAAAGCATTAGGCCGGAAGCACCAGGAATCAACACCATCTGGGAACCATTATCCAACCATTGACAGAAATAAGGTAGCCTCTTTCCCTTGTGTGGGATACTTTTGAGGTGCTTCTTCTACACCATATCCCCGAGTTTTCCTTTGAAATTAAGCTCTGTTAGCTCATAGTAATAGCTGGTTGATAGCACACCTATTATTGCTATATTTCTTACTGTCTCATTTCTTCATTCTCTTATCAGTGTATCCTGCACCTTGCAAACAAACTGCTTGCACTCAAATAGTTTTCAGGTCTGCTTCTGGGGAATCCAAACATTCCTACCAGCCCCACAACACTCCCTAATACCTAGACTCTAAGATCCTTAAAGGCAAAGAATATGTTAAGTGTATCTCCTACCCCTAGCCCAGTGCCTCACATATAAATGCTGGTCAATTAATATTTATTCTACTTGTACTGCATTTTGTCCTCTTTTGGATTAAAGAAATATGTCTAATTCATTTTCCCCATAACTAAGTGTGTGCTTTATGTATTCTTTTACTATTACTGTACTACTGAATTTTTTTTTATTTTATTTTATTGTTATGTTAGTCACCACGACCATAGTCATCATTAGTTTTTGATGTAGTGTTCCATGATTCATTGTTTTCATATAACACCCAGTGCTCCATGCAGTACATACCCATCACTGGACTAACCCATCCCCCCACCCCCTCTTCTCTAAAACCCTCAGTTTGTTTCTCAGAGTCTATAGTCTCTCATGATTCATCTCCCACTCCAATTTCTGCCCCCCTTCATTTTTCCCTTCCTTTTCCTAATGTCCTCCAGGCTATTCCATATGTTCCCCAAATAAATGAAACCATATGATAATTGACTTTCTCTGCTTGACTTATTTCACTTAGCAGAATCTCCTCCATTCCCATCCATGTTGATGTAAAAGTTGGGTATTCATCTTTTCTGATGGCTGAGTAATATTCCATTGTATATATATGGACGACATCTTCTTTATCCATTCATCTATTGAAGGGTATCGGCTCTTTCCACAGTTGGGCTATTGCGGACATTGCTGCTATGAACATGGGGGTGCATATAGCCCTTCTTTTCACTACATCTGTGTCTTTGGGGTAAATACCCAGGAGTGCAATTCCTGGGTCATAGGGTAGCTCTATTTTTAGTTTTTTGAGGAACCTCCACATTGTTTTCCAAAGTGGCTGTACCAACTTACATTCCCACCAACAGTGTAAGAGGCTTCCCCTTTCTCCACAACCTCTCCAACATTTGTTGTTTCTTGCCCTGTCAATTTTTGCCATTCTAACTGGTGTAAGGTGGTATCTCAATGTGTGTTTTTTTTAATTTTATCATGTTATGTTAATCACCATACATTACATCATTAGTTTTTGATGTAGTGTTCCATGATTCATTGTTTGTGTATAACACCCAGTGCTCCATTCAATACATGCCCTCTTTAATACCCATCACCAGGCTAACCCATTTCCCCACTCCCCTCCCTTCTAGAACCCTCAGTTTGTTTCTCAGAGTCCATAGTTTTTCATGGTTCGTCTTCCCGTCCAATTTCCCCCCATTCATTTTACACTTCCTACTATCTTCTTCTTTTTTTTAACATATAATGTATTATTTGTTTCAGAGGTACAGGTCTGTGATTCAACAGTCTTGTGCAATTCACAGAGCTCACCATACCACATACTCTCCCCAATGTCTTTTGATTTGAATTTCCCTGATGGCTAATGATGATGAACATTTTTTCATATGTCTGTTAGCCATTTGTATGTCTTCTTGAAAACTGTCTGTTCATGTCTTCTGCCCATTTTTTGACTTGATTATTTGTTTTTTGGGGTGTTGAGTTTGAGAAGTTCTTTATAGATCTTGGATATCAGTGCTTTGTCTGTAGTGTCATTAGCAAATATCTTCTCCCATTCTGTGGGCTGCCTCTTTGTTTTGTTGACTGGTTCCTTTGCTGTGCAGAAGCTTTTTATCTTAAATCCCAAAAGTTCATTTTTGCTTTTGTTTCACTTGCCTTTGGTGATGTATCTTGAAAGAAGTTGCTGTAGCCAATGTCGAAGAGGTTACTGCCTATGTTCTCCTCTAGGATTTTGATGGATTCCTGTCTCACATTGAGGTCTTTCATCCATTTTGAGTTTATCTTTGTGTATGGTATTAGAGAATGGTCGAGTTTCATTCTTCTGTCTATAGCTGTCCAATTTTCCCAGCACCATTTATTGAAGAGACTGTCTTTTTTCCATTGCATATTTTTTCCTGCTTTGTCGAAGATTATTTGACCATAGAGCTGAGCGTCCATATCTGGGCTCTCTATTCTATTCCATTGGCCTACATGTCTGTTTTTGTGCCAGTACCATGCTGTCTTGGTGATCACTGCTTTGTAATATAGTTTGAAATCTGACAACGTGATGCCCCCAGCTTTGTTTTTCTTTTTCAACATTTCCTTGGCAATTGGGGTCTTTTCTGATTCCATACAAATTTTAGGACTGTTTGTTCCAGGACTTTGAAAAATGCCATTGGAATTTTGATCAGGATGGCATTGAAGATGTAGATTGCTCTGGGCATCATAGACATTTTAACAATGTTTATTCTTCTGATCCATGAGCACAGAATGTTTTTCCGTCTTTTTGTGTCTTCTTCAATTTCTTTCATGAGTGTTCTGTAGTTCCTAGAGTATAGATTCTTTACCTCTTTGGTTAGATTAATTCTGAGGTATCTTATGGTTTTTGGTGCTATTGTAAATGGAATCAATTCTCTAATTTCTCTTTCTACAGTTGCATTGTTAGTGTATAAGAAAGCAACTGATTTCTGTGCATTGATTTTGTATCTTGCCACATTACTGAATTGCTATATGAGTTCTAGAAATTTGGGGGTAGAGTCTTTTGGGTTTTCCACATAAAGTATCATGTCATCTGCGAAGAGAAAGAGTTTGACTTCTTCTATGCCAATTTGAATACCTTTTCTTTCTTTTTGTCTGATTGCTGTTGCTAGGAGTTCTAATACAATGTTTAACAATAGTGGCAAGAGTGGGCATCCTTGTCGTGTTCCTGCTCTTAAGGGAAAGGCTCTCAGCTTTTCCCCACTGAGAATGGTCTTTGCTGTGGGGTTTTCATAGATAGATTTTATGAACTTGAGGAATGTTCCCTCTATCCCTATACTCTGAAGAGTTTTAATCAGGAAAGGATGCTGTATTTTGTCAAATGCTTTTTCCTGCATCAGTTGAGAGGGCCATATGGTTCTTCTCTCTCCTCTTATTAATGTGTTCTCTCACATTGATTGATTTGCGAATGTTGAACCACCCCTGCATCCCCGGGACACTTGGTCGTGTTGGATGATCCTTTTAATATATTGTTGGATCCTATTAGCTAGGATTTTCTTGAGGATTTTGGAATCCATATTCATCAGGGATATTGGTCTGAAATTCTCCTTTTTGATGGGGTCTTTGCCTGGTTTGGGGATCAAGGTAATGCTGGCCTCATCGAATGAGTCTGGAAGTTTTCCTTCTGTTTCTTTTTTTTTTTTTAAAGATTTATTTATTTATTTATTTGAAAGAGAGCGAATGAGAGAGAGAGAGAGCACATGAGAGGGGGGAGAGTCAGAGGGAGAAGCAGACTCCCCGCTGAGCAGGGAGGCTGATGCAGGACTCAATCCCAGGACTCCAGGATCATGACCTGAGCTGAAGGCACTCACTTAACCACCCAGGCGCCCTGTTTCTATTTTTTTGAAACAGCTTCAGGAGAACAGGTATTATTTCTTCTTTGAATGTTTGGTAGAATTCTCCAGGGAATCCATCAGGCCCTGGACTCTTGTTTTTTGGGAGGTTTTTGATCACTGCTTCAATCTCATTACTGGTTATTGGCCTATTCAGGTTGTCAATTTCTTCCTTAGTTTTGGTAGTTTATAGGTTTCCAGGAAGGCATCCATTTCTTCCAGGTTGCTTAACTTATTGACATATAGTTTATTGGCATAAACATTGTTTCTGTTTCCTTGGTGTTAGTCGTGATCACTCCCCTTTCATTCTTAATTTTATTAATTTGGGTCCTTTCTCTTTTCTTTTGGATAAGTCTGCCCAGTGGTTTATTGATCTTATTAATTCTTTCAAAGAACCAGCTTCTAGTTTCGTTGATCTGATCTACTGTGTTTCTGGTTTCTAATTCATTGATCTCTGCTCTAATCTTAATTATTTCTTTTCTAATGCATGGCTTAGGCATTGTTTGTCACTTTTTCTCTAGTTCTTTAAGGTGTAAAGTTAGTTGGTGAAGTCGGGATTTTTCTTTTTTTTTTTTTTTTTTTGAGTGAGGCTTGGATGGCTATGTATTTCCCCCTTAGGACGGCCTTTGCAGGATCCCATAGGTTTTCCACTGATGTGTTTTCATTCTCATTGGTTTCCATGAATTGTTTAAGTTCTTCTTTGATTTCCTGGCTGACCCAAACATTCTTGAGCAGAGTGGTCTTTAGCTTCCAAGTTTTTGAATTTCTTCCAAATTTTTTCTTGTGATTGAGTTCGTTTGAAAGCATTATGTTCTGAGAATATGAAGGGAATAATCTCAATCTTTTGATATCGGTTGAGACCTGCTTTGTGACCCAGTAGGTGGTCTATTCTGGAGAAAATTCCATGTGAGCTCGAGAAGAATGAGTATTCTGTTGTTTTAGGGTGGAATGTTCTGTATATATCTATGAGGTCCATCTGGTCCAGTGTGTCATTCAAAGCTCTTGTTTCTTCATTGATTTTCTGCTTAGATGATCTGTCTATTGCTGAGAGTGGAGTATTGAGGTCTCCTACAATTAACGTATTATTATCAATATGACACTTTATTTTGGTTAACAGTTGGCCTATGTAGTTGGCTGCTCCCATGTTGGGGGTGTAAATATTTACAAATGTTAGGTCTTCTTGTTGGATAGACCCTTTAAGAATGATGTAATGTCCCTCTGTGTCTCTAACTACAGTCTTTAGCTTAAAATCTAATTTGTCTGATATAAGCATTGCTACCCCAGCATTCTTTTGAGGTCCGTTGGCATGGAAGATGGATCTCTATCCCTTCACTTTCAGTCTGGATGTATCTTTAGGTTCAAAATGAGTCTCTTGTAGGCAACATATGGATGGGTCCTGTCTTTTTATCCAATCTGCAACCCTGTGCCTTTTTATGGGAGCATTTAGGCCATTCACATTGAGAGTGATTATTGAAAGATATGAATTGTCATCATGTTGCCTGTGAAGTCCTTGTTTCTATAGATTGTCTCTGTAAATTTCTGTTCTATATCATTCTTGGGGTCTTCTTCTTTTTTAGAATCCCCCTTAATATTTCTTGCAGAGCTGGCTTAGTGGTCACATATTTTTTCAGTTTCTGCTGGTCTTGGAAGCTCTGCATCTCTCCATCCTCCAACCTAAATGACACCCTTGCTGGGTAAAGTATTCTTGGCTGCATGTTCTTCTCATTTAGTACCCTGAATATGTCTTGCCAGCCCTTTCTGGCTTGCCAGGTCTCTGTGGATAGGTCTGACATTATTCTGATGTTCCTCCCTCTGTATGTAAGGAATCTCTTCCCCCTAACTGCCCTTAAGATGGTTTCCTTGGTTCTAAGATTTGCAAGTTTTACTATTACATGCTGGGCCGTTGGTCTGTTTTCCTTGATCTTGGGAGGGCTCCTCTCTGCCTCTAGGACACGAATGTTTGTTTCATTCCCCAGATTAGGGAAGTTCTCAGCTATGATTTGCTCAAATATATCTCCTAGTCCTCTCTCTCTCTCCACCCCCTCAGGGATCCCAATAATTCTGACATTGGAACATTTCATGGCATCATTTATTTCTCTAATTCTGTTTTCATGGATTTTGAGCTGTTTCTCCCAGGCCTCCTCTTTTTCCTTCTTTTCTATCAATTGGTCTTCCAGGTCACTAATTCATTCTTTTGCTTCATTTACCCTAGCTGTTAGAGTATCTAGATTAGACTGGATCTCATTGATAGCATTTTTAAGTCTGCCAGTTCAGCTTTCATTTCTGCCCTTAGAGAGTCTATGTTGACATTAATTGATTTCTCCATTCCAGCTATTGTCTTCATAACTGTTACCCTGAACTCCATTTCCAACATCTTGGTTATATCTGTATCCATTTGTAAATCTGTGGCTAAAGTCACAGTCTCTGAGTCTTTCCTATTTTGGGGGTTCCCCCTCCTAGTCATTCTGTTGAGGGGTGGTTGAGGGAGTGTACAGATTCCAAATTATTGACCACAACCCAAGCAAGATGCACCTGTCTTATAGGGACCTTAGGGTTGTCAGCCTCTTGTTTTCCCAGCCTGTCTTCTGGGGGAGGGGCCTGCCCTGCTGTTACTCAAGCAACCTTGTTTGGGCAGAGTTGCCCTGCCCCCTATGAGGGGGGATGAGCTCAGGGAAAACTGGGTTTGGGGGGCTTTTGTTCTCTGGCGGTTTTCCCTGGTGGCTTTCCGCATCTCTTCCGAGAGTCAGAGCAGAAGAGACCATTTCCAAACCTCTGCCTCAGAGCAGAGAGATTGCAGTCTGTTCTTCAGTGAGCTCTCCAGGCCGCATTATCTCTGTTTCTGTCTGTGCAGCTAAAAACTGCAGCATCCTGGGTTGTGCGGCCCTCAGCAGCATTCCCAGTCCTCGCCTCCAGGTCGGGGCACATCTCTGCCCTTTGTGCCTCTAAAACCTCCAGCTGATCCCAGTTCACACGCACAGCCCCGCTGCTCCAGGTTTCAGTCTGGGGTCTGCCTTTCCACCACTACCGGTCGGCAAGTCTGTCCCCCAACCCCAGTGCGAGAGGCTTTCCAGCACCAGTGGTGCAGGATCCTGAAGGCTCCCTCCCCCTTCCATTTATCTTCCAATATCTGCCCGTGGAATCACGACTCCCCACTTCATATCTCAAAACCAGCTTCCTGTGATATTCTGTTTATAGAGATCCAGATATATCTTCTTACATCTCAGGCTGATTTTATGGGTGTTCAGAGTAGTCTGGTAGATATCCAGCTCAATTCAGGGGACCAGTTGGAATAGGGTCCTCTACTAATCCTCTCCCATCTTTTCCCTGCCCAACTGTTGAACCTGAGGCTCTGTCACTGCCTCTCTAGGTGGTGAGTTCCTCTCAGGATCCTGGCTTCACAGTTTTTGCATTCATGAGCTTTCAGGCTTCACTTGAGCATTTCTTTCTCCAGACAGGGTCTGGAAATTGCTGGAATCAGACTGGGTCCAGTCTAATAAGGACTGCATCAGACCAGATCCCACAGCTGCCTGGGTCGATGTCAGCTGGATCCCACCTCAAACCGGTACCCACGTCAGACTGGGTCTCACATCAGACTGGGTCCCATGTCAGACTGAGTCCCATGTCAAACTGGGTCCTACATCACACTGGTTTTCCCGTCAGACTGGTTCCCACATCAGACTGAGTAAACCTACTACTGGACTATTATCTTTGATTACAGCCTGACTACTTGATTTAATAAAGACTTATTCATGTATATTACCTTTCTTAAACATTTTTGTTGTTGTCATTTTTGTGTATTTTAATTCTAAATATATTTCAGACCCATAAGACATTATTATTATTATTCCTTCAAAGACAATATTCATTTATATTTACCTAATATTTATTCCTTCTGATATATTTCATTTCTTCTTCACCTCCAATATTCCATCTATGGTCATTTACCTTTTGTCTTATAATCCCTTTTTGGAATTTCCTTCACTGTAGGTTTATTGCTGATGAATTTTCAGTTTCTGTTTCTATGATAAAGTCTTTTTTTGTCCTCCCTTCCAAAGAATATTTCCTTTGGGTATAGAATCTGTGTTGGTAGTTTTTTTTTTTTTTTTTTTTTTTTTTTTGCAATACTGTGAAGATATTATTCCTTTGTCTTCTGAGAAGCCAACTGTCAGTTCGACATTGTTCCTTTAAAATATATCTTTTTTCTCTGGTTTCTCCTAACATTTTACCTTTGTCTTCATTTGCAATAGTGTTACTGTATGAGATTTTCCTCATACTTATCCTGTTTGAAGGCTTATACTTTTGCATGTATGGTTTGATATATTTCATCAAATTTTCATTCATATGTCTTCCCAGATTGCTTCTGCCCCATTCTCTCAGTCCTCCCCACAAAAGACTCCAATTGCAGACATTTTAACTACATGTCACATGCCTAATATTTTCTTTTCCATTGTTGCATCCTTTCCATCTTATCTCTCTTTGTTTCACTTTGGATATTTCTTCTGACCTGTTGTCCAGATCACTTTTTCCTTTATTTCAGAACTGCATCCAATCTGCTGTTAAAGCCAAAGATTGCATAATTAATTTTATTTATTTTGGGTTTTAGTTTTAAATTTCCATTCAGGTATTTCATCATTTCTAGTCCTCTAGTTAAATATGTCAACTTGTCATTGAATGTCTCAAAATATTAACACAGTAATTTAAAAAACTTGTGTCTGCCAACTTTAATATCTGCAATTTGTTTGGACATGTTTGTTTTTTGTTGGTTTTTATTCAATTACTTTTACTTTTGTGTTTTGTTACTTTTTTATTGAGTATTGCAAATTATATGTAGAAATATCTAGAGATCATTTGAAGATATAATAATTTTTTTCTTCATCCAAAATTGATCTGCATTTTCTCTGCCAGGAATGAGTCTAAAAATATCCCCTTAATCCAATTATGGATGAAAATGATTTGAAGGTGAGGTCAGACCTTGCAGGAGCTAGTCTTTGTTATTTTTACCCTTCCTCTTAACATGTAGTTCTTCAGGGTTTCAACTGACAGCCTAGTTTGTCTGTGGGTATACTTCCTGGTTGGTCAATTTCAGTATTTGTTCTGCTAATTCTATGAGGGTGATAGAAGTCCTGCATAGCTTCCTAGGCTCTCAGTCATTGCTTTCAAATTGGCAAGTGCACTGAGGGAAAAAAGCAGGACCAAATGCCTGACACACACTTACCTGGCCTTCCCTTTTCTTCATGTCTTAATCTGGCCAGTCCTCTCTACCAAGGTAGCCCTGCAATGCCTTCAATCAGATTTTTGGTTCTTATCCTTCCAACTCTTGTCTTTGTTTTACAAATCTGTTTAGGTGTTCGTCATTTGTCCAAATTAGCTAGCTTACCATTTCTGGAGGCAGAAGTCTTTCAAATAGCCTATTATTAAAAGATAATAAAGAAAATGTGTTCCAAAACCCAAAGAGTAGCAGAAAGTGTTGTCTAAGGAAAGTTAAATATGTTAAGTAGGAGACCAAAAGTTAGAGAAATCATCTATAAGAGGAAGAGAAGTTTAAGAGATGCAAATGATGATCCCTAAAAGACAAATATGAAATATTCAATCTATAAAAGTAAGAATTCCAAGATAAGATGAATGGAAGAGACGAAACACTTAAAAAGCAAAAAGTTGATCAAAGAATGCTCTTCTTCACTAAAGAAATCCCTAAAACTCAGAGTTCTAGGAATAATCAATGAGAAAAAATGTATATTTAGATGTATTCTGATAAAATGTCTGAACCCGGAGATTGGAAAAAAGGAAAAAGAAAAATTTTCCATGCACAAAGAGAGTAAATGCAATCTTTGTTAATGGTAGGGGAAGAATGATTATTCCATGAAGTTACCACTCATTGTTTCCTTACATAAAAGATACTGAAATTTATGTTCATTTGCATCTTCACAATAATAAAAGCCCATACTTTTAAATTGGCATCTAAGTTCATCCAAAATTTCTTTTGATTGATTACTGCTTGCTATCAACTTAGTGGTTGTGTTTGGAAAATCTATCATCTTCTTTGTTGCCAAGTTCATTGCAGGAAGCTTAGGAATAATGCCTGCATCTACCACAATATATGATGATTTCATAATATTCTCAATTTCCTTATGATGTTTTGTAGTTACACTTTGTTCTTGATTGTGCTTTACACATCCAGGTTTCAAAGAGAAATATATTTTAAAAAATTTTAAAAGGTAAATGAGGACACTTAAGTAAGGTAAAGAAGAAGTAAAATAAAAGGTAACGACTAAGGATGTTTTTTTGAAAAGGGAACTCATTTTGATTGGAAATTAAAGGGAGCAAAGTCCTATGTTTATAAATTAACATGTATCAAAGCACAATTTCAGCACAAATTTTAATTGATCAATTGATGGAGCTGTGTTTGGTTGGTTGATAATTAATTAAAATGGAGGAATGAAGCAATGTTCCATGAAGTGGTAAATTTTATTTTAAAAAAACAGCTATATGGACCCCAACAGACTTAGTAAACTATCACAGAGCCCAGCTTCTCTGTCTGACAGACTTACAAAAGTTATGAGAGTGGATGGCATGATAATATGTTTTTAACACCATGGCATACTCCACTTTGTTTCAAGTTTTCCATATTTGCATATTTTCTTTTTTCCCTCTCTTTCTCTACCTCTCTCTCTTCCTCCATATCACACACACACACACACACACACACACACACACACACACACACACACACTATACAAAGATACATACAGAACTGGGATTCTGTTGATTTCTTTGTAAATCTATATGACAACAAAGATTTGACAATATTTCCCTAAGTCTTCAGAGAAACAGCATTCCAGTAAAATAAGTCATCATTTGCTGGGTAAGATAAACTTAGGTAAGGAATACCCCAGGAGTATGTAACCTCAGTTCAAGAAATCTCATTCTAAATAATTTGTGTTAAAAAGGCTAGGAAACAATGCTAAATATAAAGCCTAAATGAGAAGATGATTGAAACAGCATTGTGCAGGTTTATGAGCATAATAATTAAACACAACAATGCTGGAATGAAACTGCTTCGGCTTGAATTTCAGTTCTTCAGTAAACATTCTCTCATTTTTGAGAGAATTGTTCAATAGAGAGAAGAAGCTTCAAATATGGTATAAAAAGTCAAAAATAGCCATTAGTACAATAAAAATAGAAAGTAGACTCTCCAACTCACCAGAGGAGAAAAACAAGCCAACACACTGAGTCCAAATTGGAGTACAGGAAAGAAAAAAAGAGAAACTAGGAAGTCTGAAGAACATAAAAGCATATAATAAGTAAGTCAGAACAAGGTATTTTCCTCATCTTCGTCCCATTCCCCCATGTTCCATTCCTGATTCCTAGAAAGTGCCAACTCTCTTCTGGATTCCTGTTACATATGTAAGCAAGGAGAAAAAAAGCAGACATTTGGTATTACAACTACAGGTAGAAAAAGAAACCAGGGTGCTCTTAGCATAACGGTGCATGGGACATATGTATTATAAGATGTCTGAGTAATATGTTAGATTGCTTTACAGCTGCCCCCACCCACACAATCCCAACCCTATCTAAAATAGAAACAGAGAGAACTGAATAATAATTCCCCTGAGATTGAGGAAAAAACAGGGCCAGTGGTAGCTGGGAGATGGGAAGAGAAAGCAGAGAAGGTCAAAAGAAGCAGAGGTTTTGAATTTCCCAATAACTATGAGACTGGAAGCCTCATAACACAGCTCCAGAGTTGAGCTTAAAAAGCTGGAGGCACGAGATGAATAGGGTAGGGGAGCCATTCCTAAATTCCCCTGGACTCTGTAGGTTGGAGTGTCTGACTTGAGACTGAAGTGCTGCTTTATGCCTCCTTCTGAATCCTATAAGCATTTGCTCAACTAAGAGTAAGAGCATTTAATAGTGAAAAGTTCCACCCCTTCTAGCTGCTAGGAAGGGCACTGGAGCCTCAAACGTACACAAAAGTAAAATTTTTCTGATAAATCAGCATGTATCTTTGTGGAGAATATCTTCTTTCATTTGCCTATAGAGCTCTGAAAAGAGTTTGCCTTCTTAGTAACTATGTATCCTCAATATTAACACATTCCCTGACCCCTTTTTCGAATGTTCAACAACTGGTCATTCAACTCCACTGAGTAGAGAGTCTTCCAGTAGCCAGGAAAACCAGCTTAGAGAGTCCAGCATTCTGGGATGTTAAATGGTCTGCCATCCTTCTTGAGACGCTCCTTTGGGTAGCTTGACCTGTCCTGAATTCCTGATACTTCCTTTCTGTATTAGCAACAAATCGCTAACCATAAGAGGGCACAACTAAACATGGTGCCAATGCCTTGATGTTTTAATTTTTCTTCACTTTCATTGCACTCCACAGTGTCAAGGCAATTGATTAAAAATGCCTCCTTGGGGTGCCTGGGTGGCACAGTTAGTTGAGCATCGAGTTCTTCGTTTCTGCTCAGGTGGTAATCTCAAGATCATGATATCAAGCCCTGCGTTGATTTCCATGCTCAAAAAGGAGTCTGCTGAAAACTCTTTCTCTCTCTCTCTCTCGCTCTCCCCTTTCTCCTCCCCCTTACCACACTTGTGCTCGCTCGCTCTCTCTCAAATAAATAAATAAATATTTTTTTTAAAAAGAAAAGAAAAGAAAATTCTTCCTTGTGTATGATACTGTCTATGGCCCTTAGTAAGGCTCTCCACAGAAGGCAATATCAGTGGTCCTTATGAATCACAGTTTCAAATTCATATATCCTAGACACAGCTACAGTTTGCTCTAGAGTTGTCAAAAATCCAGTGTTTCTGAATCTATGTTATTCAGTTTTTAAGATCTATTCATCATGACAAAATGCAATCTAGTATTCTGGACTGGATCCTGAAACAGAAAAAGATTATTAGTGAAAAAGCTGGTGAAATCTGAATGAAGTCTAGAATTCAGCTAAAGTGAAGTACCATTAGTGTTTTGACAAATGTACCATGAATGATCAGTTGTTAACTTTAGGGGAAATTGGGCAAGAAGCATACAGGAGCTCTATGTATCATCTTTCTTTCATTTTTTGGTAAATCTAAAATTACTCCAAATTAAAATTTTATTTTTTTAAGATTTTATTTATTTATTTGACAGAGAGAGACACAGCGAGAGAGGGAACACAAGCAAGGGGAGTGGGAGAGGGAGAAGCAGACTTCCCACAGAGCAGGAAGCCCAATGTGGGGCTAAAATTTTATTTTTAAAAAATTTCTTTACTCACCAGGCCCAAGAAGTAGAGAGTTAGAGCCCTGGATAGTAATTGGAGAAAATTGCTAAAATAAGCCACTGCCTTGTATATACTAAAAGTCTTTGAAGGAAAGATAGCAACCAGTAGCAGTGGCAGCTCTTCAGTCAAGATCTTCTGAGGAAGACCCAGATTTAGTCTGCTCTAAAATTTCATGTAAAAATTTTATGGTATTCTGTTTCATTAAATTAATCAACTTTCTTCTAGTAATGAAGACAGTGACAACTTTTTTTTTTATGTACATTTATGTATTGCCCCCTTAAGGGGCAAAATCAACACAATAATCCAGAAGAATAGGACCTATTCACCAGGTTCTATTCATGAATGAGATCTCTTACAGTCATCTCATGCTCACTAATGGAACTCTCAGGCATGGCCAATATAAGGGAAAGATCAAATCTGTCTATAAAGCAATAAATGTAAGTGAGTTAAATTCCCTCATTCAATCACAAAAGGCTTAATTTGGGACCTGAAACAATAATAAACTAAATACATTTTATAAGGAAAATAATCATGCTGAGGGATTAAAAAAAAGAAAATGGCAAAATAAGTTCATACTTTGAAAACTGTCTCTGTTTCAGAGATATACAAATGACAGAAAAGTAATATAAAAGAGAAAACCAAACAACTTAACAGTTAAACATTATGATGGACTAGAAATGGACAGAAAAGCAAAATACTGTGTGGGGACCAAATCCACAGAATGGCTGGCCTTTAGGCCAGAAGCTGATAGTGGGGACAAAGGAAGCCCAAAATTCCTACATAAAAGTAATGCCGGGCTCACTTTGAAGCCAGGGTCTATGTTTTGGCTATGCCAAGTCCTGAAAGAAAGCTGAAAAATAATAAATAATTAAAAATGTATATATTCTTGAAGAATGTTGCCTAGGATTATAGTCCAAATTAGGGAGGCAGAGGATTTAGAACAGCCTCTAAACCAGGACCTAAAGCCAGGAAACTTTCTCTCCCCCACCACCTTAACTCTGTATTCACCTTCCTCAACATCATCATAGGAAACTCGCATTAAAAAAATTATATAACCTTGTTCTAGATTGGAACAAATGGACTAAGTGGCGGCAGCAGCAAAACTACTCCTCAGAGATGGGTAATAAAAACAAGTAAGAGGAGAAAAACTGCCACATACAAGGGGAAGGATTATACATGGCACGTGCACCAGGGGATGAAAATCTTGAGGGTCATTCTGCCCATCTCATATGTATTATAGATTATTTTGGGAGGAAAGTGCATGTAAATTTTTAAATTTGTTTTAAAGATTGTATTTATTTATTTATTTGAGAGAGAGAGAGAGAGAGAGAGCACAAGTGGTGGGGAGGAGCAGAGGGAGAGGCAGACTCCCTGCTGAGCAAGGAGCCTGATGTGGGGCTGGATCCCAGGATCCTGAGATCATGACCTGAGCTGAAAGCTGATGCTTAACCAACTGAACCACCCAGGTGCCCTGCATGTAAATTTTTTTAATTAAGATGTTGGAAATAAAAAATTTAGCAATTGGAATGAGAAATGAAATGGAGGGGATAAACTTTATAGCGTACACAAATCGAGAATTAACAAGTAGGAAGACAGTACTGGGAAACTCACTAGAATGCAGAGCATAATCATAGAGATTTATAAAAACACAAAAGACTAAGATTAAAACTTATTTGTGGGTTGATAATAGAGGGCTATACTCAAAAACTTTAAACAATCTTAATAATATGGTAAGGAATTTTTAACAGATAATTAAAGCATAACAAGATCCCTGTAGTCAAGAGAAATATGAAATAATGAATAAATGTAGATGGCATTCTAACTAATATAAACACTAATCTTAGACCATAGAATAACACAATCTTGCAATCTGTTTAAGCAGATTGTTTAAGCAGAAAAAAACTTTCCAAATACAAAACCCCTAGAAATGAGGGATAAAATTTAAAGTATGAGCTCATTAGTGGCCTACAGATAGGATAGTGAGGATGCCAGACCCTGGCATAGAATAAAGAAGAGTATGAAGACTGAAGGAGATAATATTCAAATAAAACTACTATGTGCAATCTGTGTAGCCATCTCCAACTATTCCTCTTGCTGGGGCCCAGAGGACATTGCCTTTACCAAGGTATTAACAAATGTATTGGTGTGGGGAAGACCAACATCCTCTAAAAGCTTTATGGTGGTTGTTATCTATAGGATAGAGATGATGGTTGCAGATGTCATCATAAAATTGGGCTCCCTAGTTTCATTTCCAGATGGATAGAGACCAGGTGGCACTGTTTAATCACTAGAGACTTGCTGTGTGCAATTACTATAATAAGCCAATGGGGTGGAGCAGTAATCAAAGTCTTTTAACCTAAAATGATCTCTGGTGGTGGCTAATTGAGTATGAAAATTCTGAGGGATAAAAAAAATGGGCGGACATTAAAATACTGCTTGACACATAAAAGTGAAAAAATTCTAGGTCTAGCAGCAGAAACTTGATGTGAGTCACTATAGTAAGGACAAAAGACCATAAGTGGCTCTTAAATTTAAGACAGTTCTCAGATCCAGAGTCCCTTGATGGGGGCTTGAGGAAGACCCTGTACATGGCCACACATGTTTATTAAACTCTTCCTCCAAGCCCTCCCCAGAGGGACATATGGCCCTGCACTAGGGTGACTGTGCACTGGAGAAAGGGAAATACTCAGACATTCAGAGGTTAACAGATACTATTCTGAACTCACGTTCACCCTCAAAGCCTGGAATGCCACCATGGTCGGACAGTCAAAAGGGGCTTCTGGAAGTAAGGTGACAGATGAAGGTTTGGCCCGAGTCCATCTCACAGTTGATCCACTGGGACTGCAGACCCATTTTGTGGTTATTTTCCTCCAAAATGGGGTGTCCACATATTGGTTCTATAACACTGAGTGTAAGGGCCATTACAGTAAAATCCCCTTTACATCTTCCCCATTATTGAAAGCAGTACTGTATCCCTGGATGGGGCAGAGATCTGGCAATCAGGAAGTAGTAAAAGAAAATGCTTTTGAAATGCATATGCATGCCCAAGAGAGATGAGCGAAATCCCCTGAAGGTTCAGAGACCGACCACACAGATGAAGTTTCCAGAGGAGCAGTGGTCTCCGGCAGGTCTGCACTTGGCACTCCCACCATCAGAGACATGAAAGATGCAGAGGTGATGATTCTTATTATATCCCATTTTTACCCTCCCATTTAGCTAGTGCACAAGCCAGATGTATGTTCAGGGATACCTATGCATTATCATAAAATTAATCAGGTTGTGACACCAATTGCAGCTGGTGTTCCCAATGTGGTATCATCACTGGAGCAAATCATCACAGCCCTTGGCACCTTTTATGTAGTCATTGACCCAGCAAACATTTTCTTTTCTACACCAGGTAATAGAGAAAATTAGAAGTGATTCACCTTCACTCTTTTACCTCAAGGCTATGTGAGCCCTTGGCTCTCAGTCTGATGACCTAGAGGAATCTCGATTGCCTTGATATTCCACAGAATATCATGCTGGTTCATTACACTGATGACAATATGCTAATTAGACCTGGCGATCAGGAAGTAGTAAAAGAAGATGCTTTTGAAATCACATGCATGCCTAAGGGAGGTGAGCTAAACCCGCTGAAAGTTCAGAGACCTACCACACAGGTGAAGTTTCTAGAGGAGAAGTTGTCTCTGGCAGGTCTGCCCTTGGCACTCCCACCATGAAGAAAGAGGCACAGTGCTTGGTGGATTTTGTCAGATTTTGGAGAGAATATATACCATATTTGAACGTGCTGCCCCAACCCATTTGCAAGGCTATATATAAAACTGCCAGGTTCTAGGCAGAGCAAGACAGGCCTCAACACTGGGCACAAGCTGTGGTGTGAGAGGCACTGCCATTTAGGCTTTATAACCAAACAGATTCAGTGATATTTGAAGTGATGTGGGCAGAGAGAAGGCCAAAGAGAAGAACCACAGCACAGATTTTAGGGTTTGGGAGTAAGGATATGCTAACTCCTTCCAACACCAGTCCTCATCTGAAAAGCCGGTCTTGACTTGGAACTGAGTCTGGCAGAGACAACAAGATACCATGTGACTACATGACCAGGACTGCCTATCATGTACTAGACCCTTATTTGATGTGCCAGGTGCATTCAAGATTAGGCTCCAGAAGGTCTACACAGCTTAAGTAAATTGCATGAGTCAGTGATTCGCTAATGGCTATGGGTTAATGGTTATGGTTTGCCTAGCTAGTCAGGGACCTTTAGAAAGGTGAAGATTGATGACAAGATCTGAGGAAAAGGTATATGGATGAATATAGTGGCCATGAAAATGCAAGCTCAGTTCCCCTGCTTTAGGGAGCATAACTGACTTATGGCTCAAACTATTTCTTTTCTGGATCTACCACCACATTCTTGTCCAGGCCCCAATTCCCATGGGCTGCCCTAAGTCAATGACTTTGCTAATGGATACAGACCACTTCCAGCAGACACAGGACCTTTTCAATGGAATACTTAGACTCAGGGACTGTCTCTCAGCCTGCACAAATTTTCTGGAATTACATTGCAGTCTGAAACACTCTATACACATTGCCCCTTCCTTCTCACTCTCTTTCAGAGACATCAGGCCTACAGTGAAGGCTTTCTTCACCATCTCTAGTTCCCTCCCCTTTTTTCTTCATGGATATATTTATACAATAAATCTCCTACATTTTGTAGAAGCCTATATTTTAATATTTTGATATTCAAAGATACCAGTTCATAATCCCTGAAATCTGTAGATGTACCTTATTTGGAAAAAGGGTCTTTGTGAATAGTTAAGGATTTGGGGATGATGGATTGATTACCCTGGTGGGTCCAAATACTATTACAAATGCCCTCATAAGAGAGAGGATGAGCAAGATTTGACATAAACACAAGCAGAGGAGAAGGCAATGTGAAAATTAGCAGTGAGAGAGAGAGAGAGAGAGATCTGAAGATGCTGGTAATGCAAAGGTATGGTAGAAACCACCAGAAGCTAGAAGAGGCAAAGATCAGATTCTCCCCTAGAGCCTCCGGAGGGAGTGTGGTTCTGCTGACAACTCAATTTCAGCCCAGTGAACCTGTTCTCAGAACTTCCAACCTCCAGAACTCTGAGAGAATAAATGTGTGTTTTTTGAAACTACTAAATGTACAGTAATTTGTTAAAGAAGCCATAGGAGACCAATACACATGTCTAATTCTGTCCTGGCCCCTGCTTCCTGAGAACCTGAACAAACAAAAGAAGCAGTAAGATGGGTTTGGGGGATGAGATCTCTCACTGCTCAGCAGGCAAAGATGATGCGGCCCTGAGTAATACATGGGACATGGATAGTCCCTGGCATAAGGCAGCCCCATTGCTAACAGTCATCAATAGTGACCAGAAAGACATTTGGAAGATAAAGAGGAACAATACTTACAAAGACAGCAGAGTTGGTTGATTACAGGTATATTGTATTGCTAACTACAAAGGAATAACAAGAAAATAAACGCTTTGAAAAAGCAGTTAAAGGATAAGTGTGAGAGCCTTTGGCCTGTTTAATAGCTTATAAAGGGGAAGAGAAGACACAGTTGAACAGGAAATCGAAGGTTTGAAAGTTAAAGTGTCAGAGCTCCACAGATGATTAAATACTCAGTCAAGGAGGGTCTGCTGTCCTAAGGTCGGGGCCCTGGGTGGAAAAGCGTGGGACCCTGACCCCTAGGACCCTGTGCTAGAAGATGCTGCAGAGGCCTCACTTCTCTCAGAAACTGCCTGCCCTTCCTGTCCCGGTTGCCAACCTGCTGGCTAGGATTACATCCCAGCATCACCTGCGTGGGGCCGCGCGGGGCCTGACAAAGGAAAGAGACTACTCACCCAAGGAGCGGCAAGATTTAGCTACCTTACACCAGCAGGAGTCAGGAGAGTGAACCAGGTATTGGATTTAGAGCGCCTGAAATGTAAGACTGGGTAAAAAAAGATTTATTTACTTGGGCAATTTTTCACAGCATGAGAGCTAACAATTTGGCAGGAAGCTCAGGGAGTGGCTACACTTGTTCTCAGAGCAGCTCCTGGAAGTCTAAAAAAGTGATGGTCCCTTCTGAACGAGGTGGGAATGTCTGAGTTGCCTGAGAGGTAGTGAAGAATAAAGGGGCTCAGAGAGGTGGGTGAGCTGGAATAAATGTATTAGTTAAGGCCGGAGTACTTATCAGAGGATTATGTTCCACTGGAAGAACAGGATAGCAAATACCGTGCCATTCAGCAAGGCCACGAGGAAGGCACTGGTGAGAAGCATGCCAGCATCACTAAGAAGTTGTTTGGTGGTGCCCTCCCTGCAGGCGGGGGCTGACTGTGGGCGAGGCAGACCCAGAGCTGGGTTTGTTAATATCCATGGCGATGAGAGTCCACAGGGTGGTGCTTAGGACCAGAAGCCAGGAGGTCACGATGGCCTGAACAACTAGCAGGGCCAGAGGGACAGCCTCGGGACTTTGACCCACAGGGAGCTGTTGAAAGAACTTGACACCTCTAGGGGCAAAATAGACCTGAAGCCAACAGTGGAGACACTTCCCTTCGACACCCAGGTACAAAGGTGAGAACAGGACAGCAGGAAAATGAGGGCACTCACTCCAATAAAAAGTCACAATCTCACTCAGACCCCCAGGCCCAGAGCACATTAACGGAAGAGATGGACTAGATCGGTCCAGTTTTAAAGAAACTGAGACACAGGCAAAATAAACATCATTCCCAAGATCACACAGCTAGTGTGTCATACGCTAAACTCAGGAAAATATATTTGCTATATTTATGACAAGGTGTTAATAGGTGAAGGAATCAATAAAGCAGGTAAGTACAAAAAAATGTGCAAAGGAATACAAGTGATCAATAAATATATGAAAAATTTCATAAACAAAGGAACATAAAGCAATTTGTCATCATATTAAACTTAATCAATAAATATTTTCAAATACTAATATGCTGAGCTAAAATTCGGGAGTATAAAACATAGAGCATCATTTCTGGAGGTAATTTTCACTACATTTATAAAATACTTAAACCTTGGGAATCTTCTGATTTCTACAAACTATACGCTTAAGAATTTATTTATACACAAATCATCAGACATAGGTATAAGAGTTTATTATAAAGACAATTGAGCATAAAATACAACTGGAAAATTCAAAAAAAATATTCTTAATGTTTAAAAGGAGATTGGTAAAACACTACACTATAATCATAATAGAATAATATAAAACCATTAAAATTATATTATTAAATAATATTCAATTATATAGAAATGTTCACAAAACATTGGTAGGCATGAAATGGTGGATTCAAAGGAATTTTTATATTGGTGTGTAAGAGATTTTACCCAAAGAATGTGAAAATTTTAAAAGTCCATAGAATTGGTGGGGCTAGACCTCAGACACCAATCACAGCAACACCCTCATTTCTTTGGAAAATCTACTGAGACCTAGAAAAGTTAATATTTTAAAGTAGAAACAAAAGAAATAGATTGGGAGTAATTTTGACATCCAAAAAAAGTATATGTGAATTATAAAAGAATTATAAAAGTTTATGCCAAAATGTTACTAGTGTTTACTTATCTGTAGGGTATGTGGGTTAATAATTATTTCACATATTAAGTTTTTCTCTATTTCCATTACTTTTGCAATGAACATGTAGAAACCAACAAGGGATGTTGTTTTAAAATATTTGTTTGAAGAATTAACATGTGATTAAAAGCCCTCTGTTTCATAATTCTTCTCAAGATCTGCCTGCATGTACCTGAGAGTTCTCAGGTGGGCATTCATTAGCATTCACACAAATCCTTTAAGCTCAAAATTACCTTGGTCAGGATGCAATCTAATTTTTCTTTAAGATATAAAACAATTACCCCATTGCATGAGTAGAGGACTAAATTATATGAACACCGAAAGTATATGAATAAAATTGAACAATGAAGTAACAAAACCCATGTGACATACTTAGCTATCTATAGAATTGTTATTTTGCTGCTTAAAAAATAAACCTCAGTTAAAATGGGGTTACAAAAGTACTATAATTATTTTTTCCATAACCAAATTAAATTTTGAATTTTCCCTCATTATATTGTATCTGTTATGAACAGAGATTTCCAGTTTTCCCCAATGGCATTTACTATTCAGTGCTCTTCACCATCATCAGTATAATCACATTCACACTGACACTGCACTGACACATTAGAAAAACCAGGCCCTGGAGTTCCAACACCACTGACTCCCACCTCACACCCTAGTATTGACATTAAACATGTTCCTACCCATCAGTATTCTCCCAGGCCCATGACCACAGTCTGAGAAATCTTTGAGCACCTAATAACCAGACCATCCTGACAAGCCCAGGAGCGCTGGGCAAGGGAGGGCTTTAAGGCCCTTGGAATTTTAGAGAATGGGGCCATAACTTATCCAGAGTGTCAGCTCAGTAAGTACAGGCAGTTACAGGAGGTGGCAGGAGAAGAGAGAATGAGTAATGGCTCTGCATTTCTGGCACTTGAGAATTTAAGGACTGAGAGATCAGAAAAGAGAGACTTGCATTAAAGAACACGGAAGACGGAAGCTAGCGCAGGGACTTGACTTCCAATCCAGACTCTAGGGCATTCTACAAGACTACAGTGGTTTTACCTTCAGGGTCAGTCTTAAACCCAATTTAATTCAGGAATAAAGAGGCTACTTGCCAAAAAAATGTTTCTAACCATTCATGCCTAAAATTATTTTACATACACAAAGTAAGCCTTTATTACCCAATGAGAGAAACACAATAAAATGCTAATACCAGGAAGAGTTCATCTGAAGAATAAGTGGAAATTGTATATAGATTAATAGAATTCTAGGGCTGGACCTTCGAGATCAATTATAGCAAAATCCTCATTTTATGATGAGCCCACTGCAACCCAGAGGAGCTATATTATGAAGAGTAGAAGTAGATCGTGCAATAGTTTATTAAATCTCACAACACCAGAACCAGAAGTAACCTTGAAATTTTAAAGATTGTTCTCTTTTTTTTTAAGATTTAATTTATTTATTTGAAAGAGAGCACACATGAGTGGGGGAAGGGGCAGAGGGAGGAGCAGACTCCCCGCTGAGCAAAGAGCCCAATGTGGGGCTCGATCCCAGGACCCTGGGATCATGACCTGAGCCGAAGGCAGACGCTTAACCGACTAAGCCACCCAGACATCCCAGAAGACAACATTCTTAACAAAAGAACTTATTCTTGTGGAAATGGTAATATCACAATCTGAAAAAAATACTTTAAATACACTATGTCTACAAATACTAGACTGTCTACACCTTCGATCTTATCCACTAAGAACCTCTTCTGATTCTCATACAAACGAACTTAGATCATTCAATCAGTATGTCAATATTATCATTTTTTTATCAAAATTGCCTTAGAATTCATAGAGTAGACCCTAAAATGATGCATAGTATAAATCTCTTTTACCAACTTAATAAATACAATAGAGTGATAACATTCTAATAAAAATGATGAAGTATATCCCACAAGAAGGAGACAGCAACAAAAATACAATAACCACTTATCCACATGAATGATGAGTTCATAAATTACAGAACTGGCCTGGTAAAGCCTGTGAAAATTTTCATAACTAAAGATTAAAATCAAGATTTTTTTTAATTCCTTCTATTATCACAACTGATATGAAAGTGTTCTAATCAACACTGACTTCAAGCAAAATTCTATGTACTGGCTCTTCAAATACCTCCTCAATTAAAGCATTATTTTTTTTCATAAATCACACCTTCTGTTTAAATTACATAACCATATCTGGATGATTTTTAATCATTAGAAGATGATTTTTAATTATTCCCTGGAAACTCCATGACAAAATTATTCAAAAAGTAGGTTTTCAGAGGCTTGACATTGCCAAGTGCTGCATCCTCCCTTCCTCACCCTGTTTCTAACAGTTAAAGAAACTCATAATAAAGTGGTTGGTGCAGAGCATATTAAGCTAATACCTTCTACTCCAGAAAAAAAAGTGCACAGAAGTTAACTTCTCTCCCACAGCTTAAATTTAGGAAGGAATTTTTTCTAAGATTATTGGAAAGAAAAAGGCTACTCATATCGTTTCTACAAAGAGTGAATATTATTCATTAAAATTCTCAACCATCTGGAAAAAATAATTACTGAAGAAGTTCTGAGGGCTTTAAGAAAACGTTTCAAGTTTAAGGAAAGACAGTGAATGGAATTCTTTCTTGTTAATTTATCCAGCAATATTAGAGTATCAAGCACGTTCATTTCCATCAAACACCTGGCCTCCCTGACATTTGGTGCTCTCCCAGACATCTATCAAGATATAGTTCAGATTTTTCAGCTTTCCTCATTTATGGTTTCAGGAAAAGATCCTGACACTGATTTTTGCATATGACTCTGATTGACTCCAGTGGGAGTCCTGCACACAATTTGGTAGTACAAAATGATCCCTAGCCTAGCGGTCTATGCCCTTCCATAAAGATATTTTATAGTTTCCAATCACAGCCTTTTATTTCCTAAATCATTTGCTCAGATCTTTAGAACTTTCTCCCTGTCTCCTATAATATTTTAAAGCATAAACTTCAAAACTTGGGTAAACTATTTTTAGTTAATCTTAATTCAATATTTCCTTAACACAGTCATTATGGCCTCAGGTGCCTAGAAGATATGAACACTGTTACTGACACTGACTTTCCAAAAGAAAAATTATGAATTCTAATAATCATAAGATTAATTCACAGTTTATAGCAATGCTGTTAATGAGAGCAAGTAGTCATATACTTTTGTTCTGTTCCCAATAAGCATGACTTGTTTTTTTCACAGGAGTTTGTCAGTTAGGAGGAGTTCTGCTTCAAGTAACGAAGTATGTGAATTAAAGCGGCTTGATTCAGAGCACCTGGGTGACGCAGTCCTTTAAGTCCAACTCTTGGTTTGGGCTCAGGTCATGATCTCAAGATAATGGGACTGAGCCCCGCATCAGGCTCTGTGCTCAGAAGCAGAGTCTGCTTGGGTTTCTCTCTCCCACTCTCTCTCAAATAAATACATCTTAAGAAAAAAAAAAAGAATTATTCTAAAGTGGCTTGAACATCAAGGACATTTTAGTGTCTTATCAAGACTCTTTGAGGTAGAAGTTTCAGAGTTGGTTACTATAGCTGCTCAAAATTGTCAGGGTTCTGGGTTGTCTTCTCTGCTACTTTATTGGCTCTCCCCTTATGGTCACAAAATGGCTGTCACACTTCCAAGTGTCTTGCCCTCACACCACATCTCCCAAGGCATGAAAGAAGAATGTGGGCTCCACTTCACTGTTGATTCCCTGGAGCTAGAGGGCCTGAGTGGGATTTCCACCTTCCCTGCTCACATTTCAGTCATATATCTGAACAAAATCAGAGATTTGTTTACAATGAAGTGGGAGGAAAATTTATAGGACAGCCAGTCAGTAGAGTCTACAGGTGGAACTCCTTACTCTCCCACAATAGAAGTCACATTTATCAGCTATTTGGTGTGACTATTCTTGGGGTAGTCACATGTGTACAGCAAGTTCCTGACAAAGATAGAGAGTATGTATGTACAATGCCCAGGCACTCAACATGCTTTTTCTCCAATCAAGGACCGTATTTTTAAATAAGGCAACTATAGTCTGAGATGCTGAGATGACTTATGGAATGCTTCAAGAACACCTAATTATCTTCTCTTTATCAATAACCCCAGCATTAGCATGTATTTTATTTAACTGTGCATCCATTTATATAAATGCCAATGGTATAGACTTGGAAAGATCTTCAATACACTTGCAATGGGTGAACTGTATAATATGTAAATTATACCTTAATAAAGTTGCATGCATGTACACACAAGCACACACTCAAAAAAAAAAAAAAGGTAATTTGGCTTTTGTGTTGGTGCTCTGTCTTGAGATAATTTCTCTTGAAGCCAGCCGTCATGTTGTGAGAAAGCCCAAGACTGATGGAGAGGCTATGTATAGATATTCCAACAAAAGCCTCAGCTAGGCCCTTGGCTGACAGCCAGCATCAACTGCCAGACACTAGAGTGAGCAAGCCTTTGGATGATTCCAGCCCCAGCTTAGGCTTCAGACATTATGGAGCATAAATAATTCATCCCTGTTGTACTCTATCTGAATTCCTGGCCCTCAGAAACCAGAAGATGTAATAAGTGGTGATTGTTGCATTGAGCCACAGAGTTTTGGAGTGATTGGTTTCATCAATAGATAACTAATACTGACACTAATGAAATCCACAACACAAATGAAGGTAAAATAATGACTATGACAAGTTGTAAAATGAAGGTATCTGGAGTAGTGATGGTATATAATTAGGGGATGAATTTATTTCTCACAATAAATCCACAAAAATTCAGGGATTCTGGAATGGCTTATGGCTGTGATATGCTGAGTGAGTGGGCACTAACTAGAGTTCATAAATAAAATGACTTTGTTAGAGATTACGGAAAGGTAGCAATGAGTATGGACTTAGACAAATCTCCCATGTGGGTAGCCCCACTCTGCCACATTAGCTATGTGACCTGGGAAAAGTAACCTCTCTGATCCTTTTTTCTTACACGAAAAATAGATGTTTGGGAGGATTAAATGAGATGATACGTTGTTAAATACTTAGCATAGGGCCTGGCTCAATAACTATTAGTTATTGTTACTATCATGAAATACATGGGGTGATACCAATAACATGGCCCCAAATTATCTCTACCTCGAAATGTGCCACTTAACCCATAGACATTAGAGATGAAGATAGTAAGTCTTTTGAAGTCTTTCTTGTGAATATATCCATGAGGTTCAAGCATCTTCCTTTCACATTTTCTAATTCCTAATTAATTCTCGAAGTCACTTGTAGAAAGTAATCACAGAATCAAGAATTTCAGTGGCTACTAAACAGCTAACGGATGGGGTTTCCGTTTATTTATTTATTTCAAGTAATTCATGGGATTTGATGGTAGTAATTCAGAGGATGTCTTCATTGCTAGAGAGGCAGGATGGCCATGTCATTCTTTGCATGACTGTTTAACAGATGATAAATTTTTCTACATGCTGTTAGCTATTTTAAAAAACAAGTTAAGCAGGGTTCAAAGCAAAAATGATCTAAAATAAAGATGGAAAAAAAAAGACTCTTTTTCTTCCATTAAAGTTATTGCATGTTCGTGGTCTGAGAAGCTCATCTGGAGCCAGCAGGTTAATAAACAGCTTCAAGCAACCATGGCTTGCTACTGATAGCCAGAGAGGACACTGTGAATCAGATTCATCCGATATGTACATCTTCAGTTGTACTTCATTGAATGACTTGAGATGTGCACAAAAAGTGAGGTTGACCTCTACTAAGAAACAAGCATGCATTTGGAGCTTTGCATTCTCACTTGTCATTCCGCTCCTTCAAGGACGTTAGCAAAGAATTGTCATCAGAGGACACTTATAAAATAAAGAACACCTTTCTGAGCTTTAGTGTATAGTTTTATCTGTATCTTATCTGCCTCTCTGTCCCTAGCGCCTTACAAGAGGCACTCGATAAATGCATGTTGAATTGAATTGAACTACCGGGTCAGAAAGTAGATGCCAAACCTTCAGAAGAATCCCCTGCAGAGCCTTGAGCATAAAGAAGTGATGTTTCTCCTTTAAGCCCAATAAAAGCTACACCACACCGGTTGCTATACTTTTCTCACTCTCTCCAGGCCTTTTGCCTCCTACTACTATACGGTAGGACATGTGAGATCAGTGCAAAATCTCTGCAGCACGATGGCTGATTTCAGACCTCAGTTTTGCCACTTTTCTAGCAACATTACCTTGGACAAGATCACTTACCGTCTCTCTGCCGTAGCACTTCATTTGCAAAGTGGAGTGTAGCAGTGCCTACCTGTCAGGATTACTGTGAGGAATCAATCTACAAGCATATGAAAAGTAAATAGAGTGAAGCTAGCACACAATAAGCAGTTAATAAATGTTAATGGTAATGACAGACATCCAACCTGGTATTGTCCGGGGCATGCAACTAGGGCCAGGTCCTAATTCCTCCCCTTTGCTAAACTGGTGAGGGAGCCACACTGACGCTGCAGTAGAGAATGCCCTTGGCACTCACATGCTCTGAGAAGGATGGCTGGAGAGCCATCAAGGCTCTAGAAGTTTTGGTGGGTGGAGAATCACCTAGATGATCCTTAGAAACTCTGCTGTGAACAAAAACACAGTTTTAGTTTCTTTCTTTCTTTCTTTCTTTCTTTCTTTCTTTCTTTCTTTCTTTCTTTCTTTCTTTCTTTCTTTCTTTCTTTCTTCTTTCTTTCTTTCTTTCTTTCTTTCTTTCTTTCTTTCTTTCTTTCTTTCTTTCTTTCTTTCTTTCTTTCTTTCTTTCTTTCTTTCTTTTTTTTCTTTCTCTCTGATTTTCCTTCTTTATTTGACAGAGAGAGAGCCAGATACACGAGCAGGGTGAGAGGCGGAGGGAGAAGCAGACTCCCCATGAGGCAGGGAGCAGATGAGGGGCTCAATCCCAGAACCCTGGGATCATGACCTGAGCCGAAAGCAGTGCTTAACCTCCTTAAGCGACTGTGCCCCCCTAGGTGTCCCCAGTCTTATTTTATTTCATGGGCAGTTATTTTCCTGCCAGTTTGGTTTCAATTAACGTCAAACATGTACCAAAATATGAACAAGTCCTTGAGTTTTCTTAGCAAACTAGGCAGTTCCCCCAAATCATCACTAACCACCTCATTTTGTACATTTTAAAATATGCGCTATAAAGGTTTGAAATGCTGCCACCTAGAGACAGTTATTTCCTAAAGCTAACCAAGGCAGTGATCTTGAAAGGCCACTAAAATTGAACTTGGCCATGCATTTACAATGCCATTTTAAAATTCTATATTATATGTTGGCTAACTGAACATAATAAAAAAATTAAATTAAATTAAATTAAAAAATAAAATTCTATAATGTAAATTGTTTACTTACCTAATTTATATAAGACAAACAGGATCAAGTAAAAGGGGAAAGTAATTTAACGTAGAAATAAACAGCATCCTCTATAACTAATATTTTTAAACCAGTTGTCACTCACAGGCAATGTACTACTTTTGTTTTTATGACTGGAATAATCATTTAGAACAGAATGGGAATGTCTAGGAGTTCGAACTTCTTGCCTTCTGGCCCACCACCCATGCGTGGGGGTCAAAGTCCTACCTGCTGTGCCCTGATAAACCACACACTTCGGGGGAACAGAGAGCAGATGGTGTATACCTCGGCCATTTCCTAAAGCCTCATCTACAGGCTTTGTGTATCTCTCTGCAGGTCTCTCTGTGCACACACCTTTGGGTAAACCATTTTTAGTGTTCAAGGATTGAAATTACACAGCAGAGGACAGGATATAAGCAGCTAGTTAGGTTTTGTGGTTATAATTAGAAATTCCATGAGGCTCAGAAGAAAATCGAGGAAAAGTATTTTCATCCCACAAGAAAGAATGTTTTGTTAAACATTCTCTTTGTTAAACATAATAAACATTATGCACAGGGGGAAAGAAATCCAACCATAAATATATTGAAGTTTTCCATGACCAATGACCAAGGCTTCCTTTTCAGCCTTCAAATCTCTTTTGCTGACATGACATTTTCATAATTTGTTGCTCTTTGATTCTTATTAGGCAAACTTTATTATTATTTTTTTATACTGTTTTCATCAATAACCCCTCCCTACACTCTGGTCTACTTTGCATTCATCTACACACGTCAGGAGTAGAATCATTCCACAATCACCTGCAACTGTCCAGCCTACAATGAGAATGGAATGAGGCAAAGTCATGGTGATATCAGATATATATTTTAGGTCATTTGGTAGAAAGTTGTCACATTTAGGAAAAAATATAAAGAATTTTAACTCCCAAACAGTGTCCTAGCTACAATCCAACAGATACTTAGAAGTCTAAAATGAATAAAAGCTGGCATTCCTTTCCTTAGACATTGGGTCAAGTGGCAATCCAATTTCCCAATTATCCTCGAGAAGAGGCATGATCACTACAACCCCCTATTTACATATAACGTGTTCAGAGATGAGACATAAACTCGGGTCTCCATGTTCACAACAGGATAGGATTTTTTCAAGTTTTTATTTTCATTCCAGTTGGCTAACATACAGTGTTATATTAGTTTCAGGCATACGATAATAGTGATTCAATAATTTCATACATCACTTGGTGCTCATCACGACAAGGGCATTCTTTAATCCCCATCACCTATTTAACCCATCCCCCCACCCACCTCCCCTCTGATAACCTTATCAGTTACAGGATAGAATTTGATTGCATGTATCTAAATGCAACCACAATAAAATTATAGATTTCAATTAGGGACGGGCATGGTACTAATACTGTATCACATTTGTTCTGGAAGGCTAGACCAAGAACAAGAAAAATGTAAGAAAAAGAAGTTCCTCTAATTTTTTTCTCCCTATCTTATCATGATTTTGCTCTGCTACAGTCAAACTCAGGACTATTCCACTCTTTTGAAGAGAATACAAAACAGGTTCTGATTCCTCTGCCAGCTCCTTACTAAATTGAGTATTTGAGGCTATTTTATACTATCTGTTATAAGTAAGGCTTTTAAATGCCTTTTGTTAATATGCTACTTCAAATAAATAGACAAAATATATGAGAAAAGGATTTATAAGTCACATGAAATTGCAAAAAGAGAAAAAACAAAGAAGCACAGCAAAGCATTCCTGAGATCAGAAACCCAGACATACACTAACACAAATGCAAGTGAAAATAGCCAGAAATAGAGCCATGCCAAACTAAGACATCTCTACAAACTAAGACATCTCATCAAACAAAGCCACTGTGAGATGCAGATAAAAGTCAACATGTGAATAATTGCATATCCATCCCTCGTATTTATATGTGGGGTTCTTCCATTTCATGCAAACTAAAAATTTATTCGTGTGAAATCTCAGAACAGGAGGATGGAGGACAAAATAACCCTTTTCCATCTCTGCATGGCTACCCTCTCCACACTCCTTAAAGGTTAATGGAGAATAATTATCCTGGAATTTTCCCAAGGTGGAAATGGCCTGGCCAAGGTTTTGTCCAGATTCTAATGAGCAGGATACTTTTTTGCAAGAAAATTTTCCCTGATTTCTTTTAGTAGTTCGTCTAAAGTTAGGTGTTATGTGAGACCAGGAAAATAATTCAAAAGCTACATCTTAATAATTACTATACTTTGTTCTACATATAAAATTACTTTGAAGCATACAATAATTCATTCATTTAAAAAAGTCAGTAATTCTGACCATCTATAATGTACCCAAATTGCATCAAGCTTGTAGAATTCTGGATAACATTAAATGATCTCTGCATTCACCAAATCTTAATAACAGGTATGATTCAAAGCTATATATATATATATATATATATATATATATGCCAAAATGAAAAGAAATCAGAATTAAATGGTTTCCTAACATCTTCCATACATCATCCATAATAGTACTATATAAATCATATCCAGGCCAATTATTACCAAATTTTCCCTGAAATGATCTAACAGGTAGTGTCATTGCATCATCAAATTGCAGAGTCTTCTGCCATACTCTTGCCAGGGCCCCCTTTGACATAGACAGCTTTCTTGATATACCGGGGTGACATAAGCAAAGCAGAGAATAATTCATAGGGAATGTCATCAACTGACACCCAGTAGCATCATGGGTGCAGATGATACAATACCACAAGAAAAGCCCAAAAGAATAAGTTTTTCTCTAAAGTTTTTTTCACATTAAAATATCTTCTCCAATTCCTTCCCAATTCAGCCTATGACCCAATCTCCAGCATTTCATAATAAATAAAGCTGTTATCAAGAAAAGTAGAAGAAAAGAGCTTTTGATATTTCTTTCTAAGAGTTCCATCTGATGTACTTATCTGGTAATGTACCATATTGCCAATTAGCACTCTAAAGTCTCCATATTCATTCAGGTGCTCTAGATATTTTGGTACTTGAGTTACAAAAATCTTCCACAGCAAATAAGTAAAGATAAAAATGTGCCTCCACTTTATCACAAAGAAGGTTGAAATAAGCCTGAAACCAAAATGAAATACAAAATGAAAACCTCTATGGAGGCATTATTAATTCATTTTTATTAATAAAAAAATTGCATTTCTATAGAAAGCTTCTATGCCCTGCAAACAAAGAAGAGATAATACAGTCACAGCAGTGACAGACTTTTAAATTCTGAGCCCTTCTCCTTGGGACCGAGGGCAGTTCATCTAAATTGAGTTCTAGGCTATTAGAAGACATAACTGTATGATTACTAAAAGATCATAACTAAAGTCACATAAATTTCCTTGAGCTAAAATTCACAGATATTCAACAATGTGTAATGTTGTCATTGGAATGGTTCCACAATTAACAATATTAACATTTTCTTATCTGCTTTATAAAGGTGGACTAGAGTAAATGTACTTACTCTTTTCTCACATGTAACCCTGCTTTACTCAAATCTTCCTCTGACTATACTCAAGTCAAAATAAGAGGAATCTTCTTGCCTCTAACCCTAGGTTAATTTTCATACTCACTCCACCATATTATATTTCTTCTCAACCATAGCCCATGGCTTCCTGGTGATAGTCAAAATAACCAGCATCCACTGCTTCCCTGAGGAGTTTTGCCTAGACTGCCTTTCCTGTCTTAGGCCCTGGTGCATGGCCACTCAAATCCTCTGCTGTAGTTGGGCCAGTTCAAGCACAACCACCCACTAGCACACAACATTGGTCCTCAATTTTCTTCACTTGGAACGAGCTTTCATCTTTTTCTCCCTCAGTCGGAACCCTACTCTTGACTTCAGGGTCAGGGACAGTCTCATGTTCTCTCTGAAGCTGTCCCTAACCAGCCAGTCTCACAGTCATCTATAATTCTCAGGGAATCATATTGCATTTATTGTCTTTGCCAGTCAGTTAATATTTGTCATATTTCTTATATTTTTAATTAACTACTTGAATATTTATATAGCTCTCCCCACACATATATTTAAATTTAGTAAGAAATAGAGACATTTTTTTATTATTGTTTTTGCCTGTAATTGCCATCCCTCAGTGTACTGCACAGAGCAGGTGTTCAACAAATTCTTAATTTACTCAAATAAACTCAAAGAGCAACATAAGGGATTCATGCTACATATAAAACATTCATTTTCAGAGAAAACTGCTAAGAATTGCTCTAAGTTGCCAAGAGGAATCTTATCCCCTGGGTGTCATTAAAAATAGGTACACACTAACACTACATTGTGCTGGATGGTATAAAGGAAAGTAATAACTCTGGAAAGGAATAACCAAGGGTGTATTGGCCCCAGTTCTCCTGTTTTATTATTCTTTAGGTATTTCAATGCCTTCCAGACGGTAAACATCCAAAAGAAAGAGATAATTTAGTACCTGGGTGGGTGCTTTAGTCTCCAGTGGATGCAGGGAAGGAAGTAAACCATTAGTGATAGCGAGCCCTATTTGTGGCTCTAAAGTTAGGCCTCATAAATCTGTGAAAGTTCTAACATATAAAATATAGCAATATCACTTCATATCAAGTAGTTTTGACAATACATACTTTCTACATTAGCCAGAATCTACTACCAACCCATGTCTCCATTTCATCCTTCAATTTCATCTCTCCTGTCATCAACTCTGCCTTTGGATTGGTCTGCTAGACCACTTACATTTAATGCAATTATGAATATATTGTTACTTGGTTTCTATTTGTCCCGTTTTTTGATTCTCAGTTCCTCCTTTCCTGACTTTCTTGGGGGATAGGAGGAGTTACCGAATAGTTTTCAGTATTTCATTTTAATGCATATATTGACTTTTTAGCTATATCTGTTTGTATCATTTTGGGTGGTTATCCTACAGATTAACACCACAGTCTATTTAGACTTAATGGTATATTAATTCATGTAAAATTAACAATCTTGTAAGAGTAAAATTCCACTTAACTAGTTCCTATTATTTTGCTATTGTTTTTATATATTTTACTTGTGTTATAAATGTCATGAACCTCAATCAGTTATCTTATGGAGAGAATAGGAGTAGAAAAAAAGAGTAATATTTTATATTTACCTACATATTTGCCATTTCTTGATCTTTTCTTCTTCCCAGTAGATCCAGTTTTCATCAGATGTTATTTCTGTCTGGCATGAAGACGAGCCTTGACTATTTCTTAAAAGTACAGGCCTAATGAGAACTAATTCTCTGAACTTTCGTTTATCTGAAAATATTTCTATTTTTGCCCTCATGTTTTGAGTATCTTCTTTGGATATAAACTCTAGCTCAACAATTATTTTATTTTTCTTTCAGTATTTTGGAGATGCCATTCTATTGTCTTCAGTCTTCCCATGTTTCTAATGAGAAGGCAGCTAACATTCATATCACCATTCCTGTGTACAACGTGACAGAAATCCGTGTTAGCTTCCCAACACTTTGACTATGATGTGCCCAAAGTGCAGCTCCTCTTTTTATATTTACCCTTTTTGGAAAATGCTGAGCTTCCTGGATCTGTCAGATGATGTTTTTCACTTAATTTGAGCCATTGTTTCTTCAAATATTTTTCTTCCCCATTCTGCGTTTCCTTTTTTTTCTGAAATTCAAACTAGTCATATGTTACATCACTCGATATCCCGTAGGCCACTGGAGCTATGTTAATTCTTTCTCCAATCTTGGTTTTCCTTCTCTTCTTCAGATGAGATCATCTTTATTGACCTATCTTTTAGTTACTGCCTCTCTTCTGCTTCCTTCAATCTTCTGTTAAGCCCATTCTGTGAATCTTTATCATTTCAGAAACTGTACTTTTCAGTTCTAAAATTTCTAGTGTATTTATAGATTTTCATTCTTTAGTATTACAGGAGTTCCTCAAAAAAAAATAACCGCTAATTGACTCATGAGCTGGACCCAAGCAGTCAGAGGCTCCTCATTCCCTTCCCTGTCCTTGAAAGGTACATTCCAACCACTGTTCCCATTCTAGGAGCCATTGCAAGGACACAGACTTGCAAGAGGAATGTGTTGTTGAAACTATCTGGACTGAATATGATTGAACCCCACTGAGGCTTCTATATAAACTTTAGATTCTGGTGGGTGGGTATGGAGATCTACTCGTCTTGCAGATGCCCAAGACAAGCCTCATATGTAAGTTCCTTTGCTTATTAAAACTACCATCTACCAACCTGGAGTGGTTTATTTGGTCTCTGCTTGCCTTATGTGTATGGGGGCCAGTTTTGAATTTCACTCTGAGAACTCCCTGGGTTGTGAACCAACATTTACTGAGATTTCTCATCTGTTCACTCTTTATATCTGTTGTTCCCCTTAGGTCATTTAACATATTTACAAAATCAAGCTTAAAGTCTTTGTATGCTAATTTTCACATCTGAATCATTTGCTTTTTTGTCTTGATTATGGGCCATGTTCTTTTTTTTTTTTTTTTGCATGTCTAAAAATCTGGGTTGTATTTTAGATACTGTGTTTCATTATAGAAACGCTGGAATCTATCATTTTCCCCAGAAAGTGTTGGTTTTTGTTCTGGAAGGAAGTTAAATTACTGGATGATTATTTAGAATCTGTGGAGGCTTAGTGTTATGCTTTGCAGGGGTGGGTGGGTGGAAAATTCATGAGGTTTACCAAGTTCCCTAATTTGAAAGGACTCAAACTCTGAACTCTGTCTTCTCTGCTTTGAGAAGTATCTAAAATTTCTATCCATTTACCATCCTTTCAGCTCTTACTTTCTGATGGACTTCTTGGCATCTCCCCCATGCATACGTGTGGTTCAGAAGTCAGCCAAGGACTTGAAGAGAGTTCATCTTCATATTTTTAGTCTTCCTCTCTATAAATTCCTCCTTTGCAGGAGGTTCTTCTAAATTTTCAGTCACTCTGGCATTCTCAAACTCCATCCTCTCATTTCTCAAACCAGTAGAATTCTGGCTTTCAGTTTAAGTGTATATATTCCATATCATGCAGATGGCATGTGACTTGTGTTTAAAAAACTTATATAAATGTGACTTTCTCCCAGCGTGTATGAGTGTTTTCTTTTAAGAGTTAAATTCTCTCTAACTTCTGCCTGCTTCTGGCCATTTTTCAATGCCTTCAAGTTATATATACACAAACATGTATGCATACACGCATGTGTATGTATTATAATTGTTATCTGTGGAAGGGTCAGTCCAGTTCTCTGCAGTTACTGGGATTAGAATTCCAACCTTGGTCTTGATTTTCAAGTCATCACTCTGAACTACAGCAACAGCCTATAGTTCCCAAGGGCCTTTAACTCTTCTTTGACTCACAATTTTGCTCTGTTAAAATATATTCTCCCTGCAGCAGCCAGAGTTATTTTATTAGAAACCCAGTATTAACCATGCCACTCTCCTTAACATCTTCATATGGCATCTCATTACACCTAGAATCAATCCAGAATTCTAAATATTCTAAATATGGCCTCTAACAACTTACACAATCTGCCCCCTGTCAATCACTTCTGCTCCAACCTACCTCTATTTGCCCGTTGGGTTTTGGTAACACCTCAAGTCTTTAAACTTATCAAACAATATACCTGTTCAAGGACCCGACTTAACCTTCGGGTTCTCGTCTAAATGTCACTTCCACAAAGATGGTAGGGCTGATTCCACAGATTGTGCTAGTCAAGTACTACATTTTTTGTTTGTTTTTTGCTTGGTTTTTTATTAACATATAATATATTATTTGTTTCAGGGGTACAGGCCTGTGACTCATCAGTCTTACACAATTCACAGTGCTCACCATAGTACATACCCTCCCCAATGTCCATCACCCAGCCACCCCATCCCTCCCACCCCCCAGCACTCCAGCAACCCTCAGTTTGTTTCCTGAGATTAAGAGTCTCTTATGGTTTGTCTCTCTCTGGTTTTGTCTTGTTTCATTTTTCCTTCCCTTCCCCTATGATCCTCTGCCTTGTTTCTCAAATTCCACATATGAGTGAGGTCATACGATAATTCTCTTTCTCTGGTGTTAGGAAAATTGGACAGCTACATGCAGAAGAATGAAACTGGACCATTTCCTTACACCACACACAAAGATGGACACAAAATGGATGAAAGACCTAAATGTGAGACAGGAATCCATCAAAATCCTTGAGGAGAACACAGGCAGCAACCTCTTCAACCTCAGCTGCAGCAACTTCTACCTAGACATATCGCCAAAAGCAAGGGAAGCAAGGGCAAAAGCGAACTATTGGGACATCATCAAGATAAAAAGCTTTTGCATATCAAGTACTACATTATAAATGATGAAACCCTAATACGCCTCTACTTCTGGGCTTGGAGAAAACTGGCAATCCAGTTTCAATAATCCAAAACTCAAAAGCAGAAGACTGGGGGATTTCTTTCTTGAGGTGACATCCCTAGAGGAAAGCCCTAATGGATCCCTTATGACTAGTGCTCTGCAGTGAAACTACCTGGCTGGATTAGGCTACAGAGAAGCCCACCAGTTCATAGTCCAGTCCACATACATGCAGAGAGGGCTTCCTGTCACCTACTTGGGTCTTACTCTGAAATGTGAGCAGTCAGGGACCACCAGACTGTTGAGGGAAGGGCCTAGGATGAAGGACAGAAAACAACAACACATCCTGCAAAAAGGAACTTTAAGGAAACAGAAATTTTAGATTAAAAAAAAAACTTTTAAAAAAATCTATCATTAATGCCCTCACAGAACTAAGCTTTACTTCTATAAAGGGACAAAACAGGAAATTTTAACTGAGGCACCAGCTCCCTTACACTGAATTAAGGTAATAAGTTGCTTGTTACTTTGATCAAAAATTTCTTAGTTGAGGCAATATTTAGGTTATATGCACCATAACTTAGAGTTAAGTTTGAGAAAGTGTATGTTTTAGACATGCAAGGCACATTAAAAATAAGCCTGGCTTAAGAAGCTAATAAAAGTATATCAATTTTCTACCTGGAGGTCACTATTTTGACGATAGTTCATTTCAATCTAAGCAGTTGCCAATATTCTCAGTTATAAATTTCACATTTTAGATCATTCAACACAAAACTAACAGACCTCAGGAAAAAAATGAAACGTTTTCCATTCCAATTATTTCTAAAAGGCAAGACTGTTAGCATCACAACTGAGATTTTTCAGGTATCTCAGGATATAGCACACATCTGTGTAATGGGAAAGATCTAGATTTCCTGATCACCCTAACTAATTTTCATTTATTCATTTATTCAACAAATATTTATTGTGCTGCTACTGTATGGTAGGCATATGATACACAGTAGAAATCCAAAATTGAATAAGATAAATATGGTCTCTGTCCTCATGGAGTCTGCAGTGGAGTGGATTTCTCAGGATTATCTAGATCTACCTAGCCCATGTACCATTTGTAAATTTTTAAAAAAGTAGATAATTAGGTGGCCTCTGGATGAGGACCTAAGAGGATTTCCTATAAAATAAAGCATTAGGACTTTACGGTGTGAAGTTAAACACTGAGATTCTTGTTTTATTTTCTCTTTGGACTCTGTTTACTTTATAGCACTATTTTTTTTGTAAGAAGCCATTACCTTTATCACATTCATAAATAAAAAACTTACTTCCCTTAACCATATTTTCAATGAGCATGTTTCTGTTGATTTTCAATTCCCCCACTTTGGGCGCTTCGTTTTCCAAGGCAGAAACAGAAACAGGGCGTAGATGGGCTGAAGCAGCGTGCTATCAAGAGAGTAAGCATGTAACAGCTGGGTGGTTTGGAAACAGCAGCTTCCTTGAGCTTCCTAGGCTAAGTCAAAATAATGAGTCTATGAGGCCCTTGGCGAGAAGTTTCTTGGCCCTGATCTTATTTTAGTCAGGCCTAAAATATACCTCATTCTAATTCTGTCTTCCCAAACAAACAGTACAATGTTAAAATAACAAAGAGAAAATATTGGCAACTTATGAAATCTTTAGTAGCAAAATGGAATGTAGCAACTAAGTTAAACAAGGCTCTATGTTACCTAATGCTCTTCATAAACTTCCCCTGAGGGAGGGGTACTCAGCCGTTAGCAGCCTCCAGAGGAGACTCACTTGCCAAAGAACTGTATAAGAGGCCACAAGCCCTGGAATCAGACCAACTCCTGACTTCCTCTGATGATGGGGACTTCCCAGGCCTCACTCTGTCCCCAAACAAATACTGGGGATGCCCTTTCTTCTCAGCCTCTGAATTTCACAATTCTTAAAAATTATGTCTTACCTTTTCACTTTTTTACCTTATTTTACCTTTTATTGTTTCAGATCCCCTTCATTTCTTCTTATTTTTCTCTTGTTTCAGGATGTCCTGACCAAAGTTTTTTTTTTTTTTTTTTTTTTTTTTTCAAGTGGAACCTGCTGGGAGTAAAATCAACAAGGATCTCTCATCTATACTTAATTTTCCTCACAGCAGGTGCTGTGATACAGCAAAAATTCTAGACAGAAATGTGGTAAGGCTTTTGTTGCTGCTGCCATGCTAGATACCAGAAAATCAATAAATGATTAGAACACCTAACAGAGTGGATGATTCCAGTAGCATTAAAATGATGATGGAGGAAATCACTTAAAATTCATACATGTACTTGTTCTTCGGCTGTCAAGGTTTCAAGCTTAACATGCATAGTAGCTAACCAGTTTCTGAATATTGTTTAAAAGGGTTTTAAGGTTTTTTTGTTGTTGTTTTTGTTCCATGCTTTGCAAAGAGAAAAAACAATTTAGAATTTGTGGCAATCAATATAATCAGGTAAAAATAAAGAAATTCAGCAAGCGTTCATTTGTCCAGTATCTGTTCATGTAAATAAATGTTCTGGAGAGCTAATGTTTACTCTTTCTAGCATCAAAACTTTAAAATTTATAATCACTTCAACTTCAACAAAAGCTTTCAAAATTCCTATACACAATTCCTTCCTTCTTGAAATTTGAATATTCAACAGAATTTCATATTTTTCTTGATGCAAGAATTGCAGTTACTCATTTGCTCTTGCTCTAAGTATGCCCTCGGTTGTAACTGGTTTTTACAACTTCTCCATCTTTCCACACCTGGCAGAAAATGCCACAACCTCACAAAATGAATATGGCTCAAATTTTCATGTCCACATTCAGGCACTCAACACTGATCATCAGCTCTTCTCTTGTTCATCTTCCTGTCCTCCATGCAAAATCTAAACTTTTACCCATGACCTCAAGCTTCCAATTCCACCACTCACTCTCACCTCCTTTAGTCTTCCTATTACGTTGAGAAAATTGAACCACACATCAGGCAAGGTCTTGACCCTGTTTACTTCATATTTCAACTTCAGCTTCCCTTCTCAGGGCATGAATGGGCATGAATGGGCCCTCTTCCTTCAACCTCTGTTCTCTGTCTGGTGTGCTCAGGATTTCTGTTAACTATTTCCACTGACTCTTCCATTTAAATCTGTTTTTTGATATTGACTTAGAAATATACTTAAGTCTATCCCATCTTAACGAAGAATGAAATAAAGCAAAACAAAAACTCCCATTGATGCTGTACCAAATTTCAAATTATATTGTTTTTCATACTGATTCTCACTCATGATGGCTTGTTACTTAGGTGTTTTATAATTCTGAATTTTGAGTTTAGGTAATCTAAATCTATGGAAATAATGATGGGATTGGAGTTAAATGTGGACTTTTCTGGAGAGCAATTTTATGTGCTTCTGCCAGATACCCATGGCCACATTATTCTAATTTCTAGGATTGGGATTATATAAATCTGAATAACAATTCCACAGGAGGTCAATATTATATTTAGGAATTCTTAAGAAATTCTTTCTTTTTGCCCTACCCAGAATCAGAACCAAGGATAAACAAGTGACCTTGTCATGTATCTTTGTTGATAGGAAGATTTTCTTTTCTAACTTAACTTTTTACTGAAAAAATATCCTTTTGAAGTAACTGACTATTGGAATCACTTTGCACAGGTACAAGGTATTAATGAGCCATGAAAACACAAGCCTCTTTGTATCAGAAAATACCTTCATGCAGCAACAAATTGGGTGTTGGGTTACCACATCAGATTTCTGCTTTTTCTTTATTTTTGGACAATGAGGAATTCCCTTATAAATTTTAAAAAGTTTTTGCATTATGTCCAGCACATTTTGTAGTAGGAGATCTAGCCTTCCATAGTGCTAGAAGCAAAAATTCTCAGGTTTCTCTAGCAGTAAGATTGAAGTCCTATCTATCAAGGTAATGTCAGGCTGAATCATTGTGATTACAGGGAGCTCCAAAATACAAAGTCTTCTAGACCTACAAAACAAAACATTTATTACTTATTTTGTTAGAGAAAAAAAAATTAGTCCAAATTTCCTCACCTTTATATTAACTAAACAGATAAAAACAAAAATAGACCTGCACAACCAACTATGGGAATTATATTTAACACGATTTCCATTTCAAAGAGATGAAGGAAATTTAGCCTTAAAAATTTAGGCAAAATGCCTAAGGTCACACAACCATTAAGAAATAAATCTAGGGGTGTCTGGGTGGCTCAGTCAGGCATCTGACTCTTGGTTTCGGCTCAGGTCATTATCTCATGGGTTGTGGGATGGAGTCCTGGGTCAGGCTCCACACTCAGTAGGGAGTCTGCTTGAAGATTCTCTCCCTCTGTTCCTCCCCCACTCACATGTGTGTTCTCTCTCCCTTCCTCTTTAAAATAAATAAATAAATCTTTAAAAAAAAAAGAAATCTAGTGTGCAAACACAGAGCTCTCTTTTTTAAAAACCCACAATAAACAACAGATTATATCCTCCAAAACTTCTAACAATGTAGTTACTATAAAACAACTATATTTAAAATAAAATAAAGGATATATGAGAGGAATGTGAGACATACTAAGAGAAGACTATAGAAAGGGACAGGCAAATTTTAAAAGAATAAAATAGAACTTATATAAATGAAAAACCTAGTAATTGCTCCTGATTTTCATTTTCAGTAATTGTAGCAGAGTAAATCAGATCAACCCTAATGCCAAGAAAAACTATTAAAGCTGGCAAGATATTTTTTTAAATCTGCGTGAATCCATTTGAGGGTTAAAGAAGCAGGGATAAATAAAAAGACAAAGACCTAGGGGAAGAAAGAAAGAAGACAGAAGAGGTCTGCATCTGGGGCCACTTTTTCTTAATGTACATGCCTATACCAGAAGCATCTGAAAGAATTACATATACATGCTTATATCAGAGGCATCAGAGAATCAGGAACTTGGTAGGATTTTGAACAGATTCATGGTGCCAAGGGAACAAAAACTGGAGTCCACTGCCTGCCCAAGACAAGGGTTATGATAAACATCTTGGACTTGGGTTTGAAATCATTAAGAAATACACCCTAGGAATGAGGGTTTATCATTACAAGACAGATTTTTATAAGAACTGAAGCCCAGATAAGAATCATCTGAAACTCTGATTGAATTAAGATGATCTGAAATTTGTAGACATCTACCAGAAGAAAATATAAATCCTCTCTGATGGGAAACAACATCATCATATCCCTAAATTAGTTATATTACTTTGCGTTAAATAGGCCATTCACATTTAAAAATAAACAAGATATAGGGAGACAAGACAACATGATCACAACCAAGGGAGAAACAGATAACAGAAACAGACAAACAGGAAATCCAAATAATAGAATTATTGGAAACAGATTTTAATATTTTTAAGAAATTAAAAGATAAAATTGTTAATACTGGCAGACAAGTATAAATTATAAAAAGGAATCAAATGAAAATTCTAAATATGAAGAAAATGTAATGACTGAATATTAATAACTCAATATATGGGCTTATAGTAAATTAGTCGCAGATAAAAAAAGAATAAGTCACCTGGAAAATAGGTTGGAAGAAAATGTACAGAATTAGGTAGAGAAATAAAAGAAAGGAAAAATAGACGAAATTACATAGGAGAGTCGTAGGGGATACAGTGAAAGTTTGAACAGATGTGTAATTCAAGTCTCGGAAGAAGAGGAGAGAAAAATGGGGCAGAAAATAGTTGAAGAGAGTATGGCTGTGGATCTTTCAAAACTTGCAAAAGAGATCAAGCCATAGATTCAGGTAGCATTAGAAAACGCAAAAACGAGGAGTACTTAAGTGGCTCAGTCTCTAAAGTGGAGACTCTTGATTTCGGCTCAGATCATGATCTCAGGGTCCTGGGATTGAGCTCCACATCCGGCTCCGCACTCAATGCAGAATCTGCTTGAGATTCTCTTTCCCTCTCCCTCTGCCGCTCCCCCTGCTTGCTCTTGTTCTCTCTTTCTCTAAAATAAATAAATAAAACCTTTTTTTAAAAAAGATTTTGTTTGTCAGAGAGAGAGAACAAGAGAGAGCACAAGCAGGGGGAGCGGCAGGCAGAGGGAGAAGCAGGCTCCCCACTGAGCAGGGAAGCCTATGCAGGACTTGATCCCAGGACTCTGGGATCATGACCTGAGCCAAAGGCAGACACTTAACTGACTGAGCCACCCAGGCACCCTGTAAATAAAATCTTTTTTTAAAAAATGAAAAAAATAAAGAAAACCCAAAAATGATAAATACAAAGAAAGCTACACGTAAGCACGTCATAGTGAAATCAATGAAAAATGAAGAAAAAATAACAAAATCATAAAATTGGTTCTAAGAAAGGCAAAGAGACTAGATTTATGGGATCCATAATATGACTTATTATTGACTTTTTGATAAAAATAATAGAAGACAGAAGACAATAAATTCTATTTTCAAAGTGCCAAAAGAAAATAACTGACAACCTAAAATTCTATAATCAATAAAAATGTCTTTGCGGAATTAGGATATTCACAGACTAAAACAAGAGAATCAGTTGTCAGTAGACCCCCTGATGTTCTCAGTAAATTCCACTAACAGAAATATTAAAGGAATAACAGTCGCTTCTAGGTAGGAAGAGGGTCATAGTGATTGGGATGGGGACTTCTGGGTACCGACAAAATTCTGCTTATTGACCTAGGTGGTGGTTACAGAGTATGTTTGGTATGTTTATTTTGTAATGATTCACTGAGATTTATCCTTACAAGGTGTGCACTAAAGTGAAATAAAGACATTTGCATTCATTCATTCACACATTTTTTTTCCCAAGGATTGTTATTGGGCAGTTACATTATCTAAACATAGCATCATGGTATTAATGAAAATAAAGTTTCTGCTCTCACAGTTCTGAGTTCAGAAGTTTGAAATGAAGTGCATGAGATAAAAATAAGGATGTCAGCAGGTCTGCTTCCTTCTGGAGTCTCCAGGGGAATTCTATGCCTTGCCCCTTGGTCTTTCAGAGACTGCTGGCATTCACTGGCTTATAAGTGCATCACTCCACTCTTTGCCTTCTCTCTGACTCCTCTTGCAGCCCTTTTATAAGGACCCCTGCAATTACATCAGGCCCACCCAGATAATCAAGGATAATCTCCCCATCTCAATAGCTTTAACTTAATCACAGCTGCCAAGTCTCTTTGTCATCTAAGGTAACACAGGTTCTGAGGATTAAGATGTGGACATTCTTAAGGGGGCATTACTCAGCCTACTACAATACATATGCCATTTCTATTGGATTTTACCTTGGAGTAAAACTATTACTGTACAAGATATTCATTATGTTCAGATAAGCGAGTAGATAAGCGAGTCAGTGTTTCTAAATTGTTGTGTCTACTTATATTTCCACCAGCTGTGTTTCACATACACATCAACACTTGGTACCATCAGTCTTAGTTTTAGCTATTCTGGTGGATGTATATTGTTTTATCATTACTTTAGTTTACATTTCATGTCATTAGCAATCTCCTAATAATTAATGAGTTTGAGCACATTAGTACATTTCATATGTTTAATTGTAATTTAGATACTCTCTTTTATGAAGTACCTATTAAGTCTTTTGCTCATTTTCTTATTGGGTTGTAGTATTTTTCTTGCTGATTTGTAGAAGTCCTTTATATTTCTTGCATATAAACTCTGTGTCAGATATATATGTTGAAACTATTTTCTACCACCCTGCGTCTTCAATATCTATTGTTATCCTTTGATGAAAGTTTTTAACTTTAATGTACTTCAATTTGTCATGTTGTTCCTTTTTGGTTAGTATTTTTGAGGGTAATGTATAAAGAATTTTTATCTACTCCAAAGATAAAAAAGAGTTTCTTTATGTTTTCTCTTACAAACCAACATTTTCCAATATATTTCCCTGGCTGCTATGTGGGCAGTAGTCTTAAATTGTATCAATTAGGAGATTGCTAATATAGACTCTATTGCTCAAAGATATCAGTACCAAAGTCTCAGTAATTCTCCTGGATTTACTTTTTAGACTTTGCTGAAATTCTTGCTACCACTGTCACATGATAGGCAGTAAAATGTAGGAAGAAGCAATACAAAAAGAGTGTTCTTCCCAGATTTAGCAACTCCTTCAAAGGAGAGCTTTCCCGAAAGCTTCACCCAGAGACAACTCTAACATCT